>NC_142183.1:16854861-18076111 GCF_026936395.1 Plectropomus leopardus
TATGATTTTTTTTTCATCCATCTCAATCAAAAATCAAAATCAAAAAATCCTGACAGCGTTAAATGCAGCAACTATGCCGAGGAACGCGATGAATGAAATACCCGACCTTGGTGGTGCTGGAGCTGCCTCCTTACAGCTTGATGTTAGAGTTCATGTGTGCGTGTGTCCGTCAGTGTGTGTGTGTGTGTGTGTGTGTGTGTGTGTGTGTTTGAGAGAAAGAGAAAAAGTAGGAGCTGGAGCAAGAGAGCTGCAGACGAGATAAGGAAGATTAACAGTAGCCGAGGTGACATTATAAAAACTGATGAGCAGAGATAAAGAGGTAGTCCTGGAAATAAAGTGCTGCACTCGTGGAAGTGGCGGCCCACTGTGAGTTGATAGTCGTCAAGCACCCCTAAAGCAAGAATTTCAACATAATATAGATCATCTCCATCACACAGGAGTTTCACCGAACCAGACAGACATCACGCAAATGAGATTCAAAGGCTCCACACACATCAGTCACAGAAATATATTCAAACACAGATACGCACCTCTCTTTCCAGCTCTATCAACCTCTCACTCAGATGCCTCTCCGTCTCTCCTGTGGCATCATCGTGGGTCACGGAAAGGTCACGACCTTTGCCAGCTGCGGGGGATTGATCCAGATGTGATGCCTTCTGGGTGTGCATCTCACAAATTTGTGTTTCATTTGGGGAGTCTGAATTTGAATTAGATGTAGCATCCTTCTTTTGGAGAACAGATTCACTTTTCTTGAGGCACTGGGAGAGCGACGCAATTCTTTCCTGTGATTGGTTGAGAGAATCGGTTGTCGTCTTTAGTTGAGCCTCAGCTTTTTGAAGTTTGTGGCTCAGACGTTCGACATCTGTCGACAGCTTCTGAGAGCGCGCCTGCTCATTGGTTAGGTCCTGATAAGAGAGAGATAAGAAGTTATGAAGGATTCAAAAATGTGAATGTGTGGAAACAGTGATCGACATGAGACAAATCAAAAAGTCTAAATATAGACGCTGTTTTTTCTTGAGTTTCACATGATAAAGACAGTCCTCGAGCACACCACTACCTCATTTTTTAGAGACTAAATTCATTTTAATCAGGAAGATTTGTTGGTTTACAATGTGCTTTTATGTATCTTCGTATGTCGCTTCAGTACTATTGTCATGCCCCAATCCTATTTGCATACATCTTTTTTTTAAAGATTATTTTTTGTGCTTTTTTGCCTTCATTTGCGCTTCAGCTTGAGTGTGAAAGGGGCTGGAGAGAGAGGGGATGACATGCAGCAAGCGGCCGAGGCAAACCCGCGGCTACTGCAGCGAGGACTTAGCCTCTGTATGTGGGGCGCCTGCTCTGTCAACTGAGCCACTGGGCGCCGCCTGCATCCTAATTCTACACAGTAATCACATCTATTTATATTTACAGTTGAGTTAGCAGTTAGAGGACAAGAAATGAATGTATGCTAACAGGAAATTATTTACTGCAGCGACAGATATAAATCAAACTGTCACTTTGGATAAAGTCAATTCAACAAGAATAAAAAAAAAAAGCTAAATGTTTTTTCCCTCAGATATCATCTAAGTCAAGAATCATTTACTCATTTGTTTCTCCCTAATTACTATCTAGGGAGTTTTATGTTGAGGAATAAACTGTAAACTCAGTGGCAAAATTTTTGAAAATAATAATAACTGATCATCAGCTGATGGACAATCCATGATAAATATTGACAGGAAAATAAATTCCTGATAAAGAAATATTAGGTTATATAGTTACTCAGTATAAGTAACACACAATTAAAAAAGTGGTTTTTTTTGAAGAACAAGTACTTTTCACATTCCTTTTTTAAGCCGCATATCAACTCTTTACTCAAGTATATATTTGGGTCAATAATCTACTTTTTACTTCACTAAATTTGCCTTCTGTATAAGTAAGTCTGCTCTAAATGCAGGGATTAAGGAGAAACAAGCATCACCTGTCTTTTGATCACAATGCGAAGATGAACCCAGAACAAAGGGCAGCTTCAAGTGATAATCCTTGATCCTTTGTTAAGGAAAATGAATATCAATTTGTGAAGTGCATGCTGTTCCTCCCACAGAACACTGAGAACTTTGCTTTAAAAACTTTTTTAACCTCAATAACCACAATGAAGTAAGTTCAGCATACTGAAGTTGAAAATGTAGTTATCTAGCTAACATGAGCGTGTTAATTTTTCATTTTTTCACAGCCAGTGCTGTTTTTCAATATTTTGCATTGACCCTGCTCCTCAGAAATTATTGAAACTGAAAGTAACTTGTACAAAACAAAATCATTAAGTGGGTTCTTTTTTTGTACTTTTTCATAGGTATGTTTCTCAAATGGTAAGTCTCACTTCTACTTGAGTCTTTTTTGTTGCAATAAATGTACTTTTACTCAGTATAGATTTTTCAGCCCTCTACACACCACTGCAAATTAATAAATAATAGTTTGTGGTCATTTGTGTTGCGATGTGCTGCTCTACTTGCATCAAACGTATTTTTTTGTACAACTCAGGAACTTGTCTCGTGTCTGTCAACAAGAGAAAAAAATAAAACTGCATTCCCATCAAAAATACTTCTTAATAACAGTCTTTGCAAAACAGCTTTCTGCGAAAATGCTACCCAATATCAATCCTTCTTTCTTTGTGTTCATCTCATTCATATATTTTTGTTTATTAGAACAAACAGGCTCTCTGGACAAGGAAGACTGAGACAAACTGCTATCCTTTTACAAGGTCCCCAGCGCAATGCACAATATTATATAGTGCTTAGTTAATGACGATCAGTTGTTCAGTACTTGTGACGATGCATTATCGGATACATTGAGTTCACTTTATACAGTGCGGTACAATAATTCTCAGTATACGTTCGGACACCTCAGCTGCTCCAGTCTGCTGCTGAATGCCTCGTCGCATTCTGGCTCAGTAAAAACACCCTCAGTGATTCTCAGTGAGTGACTCCAGAAACAGCCTTGACGGAGTTCTTTCTTCTGTTTTTACTAACCATAACAGTATTTTATGTATCTATAACACTGCATTTTCGGATTCTCAGCAGAAATTTGTGTTTTGTTCCATTGTAGGAATTCTATAGAGTGCTTAAATTTCACACTCAAGAAAACACACTTGCAGGCTGTGAGCAGAGTCTCCTATTCTCATGAGCATGGCATTGTGGGACAAAGGTGTCTATCAACAACGCACTGAAAAATCCACCAAATTTTGTATGCAAATCACATTTTTTGAGCATACTGGAAATTTGTCACTGTTCCAGCATGAACACACTGAATTATTATTCAGTACAGGCACATGGAAACATAATAGAATGAACTATTAGTACTTTGAATAAGAACAGATCTCAGCTCATAAATTAATTTCTGCTGTCTAGATAAGGGGAGAAGTATGAGTGTGGGTGAGTTTACCCTCTACTTCATCCCTGAAGTCAGTGACTAAACTACCACATCTCTCTCTTTCTCTCTCTCTCTCTCTCTCTCTCTCGCATACACACACACACACACACACACACACACACACACACACCTGGGACAGTGAGCTGATCTTGGCCTGAGCATCTGCGTACTGCTCCTGCAGCTGCTGTTTACCCTCCTCCACGTTGGTTAATCGAGTGCTGAGCTCTTTCTCCAGGTCCTGCAGCCGAGTGCAGAGCTCCTTTGATTCAGACAGCTGCTGACCCACACGTCTGCACGAACACACACGTGCACACACACACCAGCGGCCACACACAGGTTGAATGAAGAAAGAGTTGACATTAAAGATAAATGCATGGTGAAGTGAAGTAGCTCTCTCTGATGTCTTGTAAAGTTAATCGTGTACCTCAGCTTGCAATAGGGGTTAAGTGTGTGAACAAGAGTGTGTGTACCTGTGTTCAGCGTCCAGAGCCCGAGCTCTCTGGTTGCTATGCTCCAGGGCAAGGGTCGTGCTCTCCAGCTGCTGCCTCAGCCTCGCTGCCTCTCTCTCTCTCTGCCTCCCCTCCTTCCGCTGGTCATCCAGCTCCGACTGACACACCTCCTTCTCCTGCTCCAGCCTCGACGCCTCCAGCAGGGCCTGGTCTCGCGCCCTGACCAGAGATTCGGCCTCCACAGTGGCTTCACGGAGCTCTGCCTCCAACTCTTCCTCCCGACGACGAGATGTCTCCAAACTTCGACCTTGTCGTTCCACCTCTGCCCTGAGGGTCTGCGTGGTGAGCTCCAACTGGTCACTCTAGCAAAAGAGACAAGACAGATCATTAATGCTGTTTGAGTCTTACTGGCTACTAAAAAGTAGACACATTTTTAATGCCTAGAAGGGACACAAGTTTAGTCACCTACGCACATCGGCAACTAACAAACATAAATCAGACAGGTCACAATAAACACAGTATAAACTTTAAGCTTACTTTAGCTTCAAGAGGCCATTTGTATAGCTCAGGATCCTGCCAAGCCACTAAATCAAAAGACTATCTAATTAATAAATAAAAGACTAAAAACAAGACCAAAAATAAATATGTCAAAAATATAATCCAGTTCTCAATAACAGCTGTGGGCACTAAAGGATCCTCTGAATTGTTCTGTGGGGTGTCTTGGGGTCTCTAACTAGCCACTCAACATACTTTTTAGACTTTTAAAACTGAAGTACGGTTTGGCCTCGTCTCTCTGTTTTTCTTTGTGTATCTTGTAGAAATTGTTGGTCAGAAATTTCTTTTGGGGGCGCCTGGTGGTTCAGTTGGTGAAGCAGGCACCCTGTGTGCAGAGGCTGTGTCCTTGCCTCAGTGGCCACGGGTTTGAGTCCAGCCTTGGCCCTTTGCTGCACTTCATCCTTTCTCTCTCCCACTTTAATTCCACATCTCTCCTATCTAATAAAGGCAATAAAAGCCCCCAAAAATATTTTTTAAAAAAAAAAGGAATTTCTTTCAGGTGCCCTGTGAAAATATTTTTTCCTTCAATAGTACTACAGATCAAATCATGTTCAGATTCTTTACTTAAGTTAAGGTAGCAATTCAGCAAAGTAAAAGTATGCCATTATGAGTAACAGTCCTGTATCAAATACAATACTTAAAGGGACAGTTTACCCCAAAGACAAAAGTAGATATTTTTCTTCTTACCTGTAGTGCTATTTATCAATCTAGATGTTTTGTTGTGAGTTTCTGGGTGTTAGAGATATCTGCTGTAGAAATGTCTGCCTTCTCTCCAGAATAATGGCACTAGATGGCGCTCAAAGCACAAAACAAATAAATAAATAAAATTGAAAAGCTCAACAGCAAAGTCTCTTTCCAGATTCCAGAAATCATGACCCTTTTACTCAAGGTAATCCACAGACCTTGCTGTGAGCAGCTTTATGCAGAAACTATTTTCTTTTAACTAAACTACACCTGCCAAGTGCATCACATCACCCACCAAGCGCATCACTGCGCACTGAAGCATGCATCTACTCATGGATGAGAGGCTCGTTGTGACAGTGGGAGATGTAAACATTAATGGCATCCTCGGCTGAGCTGTCTTATTAGCAAGCTCAGTAGTGCAAGGTGAGCTAGAAGTAGGTGGGTGCTTCCTACTGCACCGTGATACAGTTGGCGGGTGTCGTTCTATAGAAAGAAAACAGTTCCTAGATAAAACTGCTTACAACAAGGTCTGTGGATTCTCTTAAGTAACCGGGTCATGGTTCCTGAAAAAAGGCATTGCTGTTTGTTTGTTTTTTTAAATGTTTTTTGTTGGTTTTTTTGGTGCTTTGAGCAACACAAGCCAAGTTCCATTGACTTAAATTAAATTTATATCTGTACAGCTGATATCTCCCAAAACTTAACAACTCACACTACATGCATATGTTTGATTTTTCTGTAAACTGTCCCTTTTAGTGTGCAGTTGAGTTTTCCCCTATTTCACTTATCTACAGAAACTCAGCAATGTGCAAACAAAGGCAGTGAAGACAGAACTTCAGATTTCTCTATGTTGCCTTTATGTTGTTCTATATGTTTTTATAACGGATACAATGCACTGAACACATTTGTTAGAGCTCAAGGATAAACACGATCTGTTTGGTGTGTGATACTGAATGTAAACATAACTCTACAGGGAACCTTTAATGCTCCTTTAAGGAGCCATTTCCTCCAGAGTTAGAATCACATCACAGTTATAATGCAAATTAAATCAATCTTTGCACCATATTTCCGCATGAATGGACCTAACGAAATGACCAAATCAATACCACATTGTTGGTTATGTTTCAATACAAAGTAATTCAGTAAATAAATAAACAACAAGAAAGAAGCAAAGGAGAAAGAGGATGTAGATGAATTGTAATTTCCTATTTGGGTTTTATTCACCCCTACAGCTGAAAGAGAGTGAGTGCATTTCATGTTTCATTTAACACAGACTGTTATTGTCTCCATTAATCTGAGTCTTTTCTTCTCATTGTGGTGGCTGTAATACAAAGTCTACCTCAGACATAATTGAAAACTCTTTCGTTTTATCAAGTAACCCATCAAGTATTGAAAGGAACACATTTTGATGCTGGCTATTGAGATGTAAACTAACACAGAAAAACGGGCAGTATTTCTATCTAATGTATTTAAAATACACTTTTGATTACTTCTGAGTATTTTGTCATTTCTACTCCTTTTTAGACATGAAATGTAAAATATATGCCTGTTGTATATGTTCATTATTATTTTTGTTTGTGTTTTTTATGTGCATAGTTTTTTATTTTTTGAAATGTTTGAAATAAAATGTATTCAATTCAATTCAAAAATTCAATTTTTATTTTATTTTATTTTGTAACTAAATTCTTGTATTTGTGTATCTGAAACACTTAAAACACATTATTTGATTTGTCATTTTATTTTCAAATGAGACATATTTTTATCCTCTGGTTCACTGTGGCGATCAGCTGAGAATCCCGTCTCCACTGAGGGACTATCTGCAGTTGAAAATGAAACAGAGGAAAGGATAACTCAGAAGTGAGTCACGTTGAGCCGAGCTATGAAGTGGAAATGAGGCTTTTGACTGACAGAAACGACCCAGCATGCACCCCGGACTTTGCAGCCCTTCAAAAAAACATGACTGGCCATTTCAGATCTAAGATGTATAGAATGATATTTTTGTACTTTTAAATGCATGCAAATTACGTGTATTTTATTAAAATACATTTTCTCCTAGTTTTCTTTTCATACATGTGATGAGCAGGTATTTGTAAGTTGTAACAAAATACTTTTTGATGTATTTGTGCCCCTATCTAATAACATAGATGCATTTAACCTAATTTAATGGTATCATATAGCTGTAACACATGCATTTATAACATCTACACTGAATTGGAAATTGCATATTGTAGACAGTAGAAAAATGTCTGAAAAGTAAAAAATGATATTTTCTCAGCCAATACTTTGTGTATTAAAAATATATATGTTCAGGTTTAGGTATGTTTAGGTTAGTAGGTTTTTTGGTACAACATGCACAATAAAAAGTTGATTTCTTTATTAAAGAGGTCCGGTAATACAGTAGAATATTACATCAGAGGGAGGATTATGTACGACTCTCTCTGAATGGGAGGTATTCATGAACCCCTTTTATGGTATTTCTTTAATGCTGACTTAGCACTGTTTTTCTCCTTAGCTTGCAATTTCTCTGATGTCTTGCAATTTTACTGCAAATAGCACATTAAACACATCAGTCTGCACCACTTCTACATGCTGCGATGATGTTTCTGAAAACCGGGAGATTTGGTTCATATTTTTTCTTGAACCTTCGAGGGAAATGCACTAAATAAGTTGTGTCAAACCCTGTGATCTCTCCTCTGAGTGTGGATGAGTTCTTTGTCAATATGTGAACATCTCAGTTCAAAACAGACTTGATCTTGCAACACTGGGTGTATAAAAACATGTTGTTTCGCTCTCAGCTTGAATCATCTGTTTCACTTCATGCTGTCAGATTCACCTCCTGCTGAACACTTTCTGCAATAATATAATTAAATTTCAGATATAAACTCGTAACAAAACATTTATTTGGCAACCAGAACCCCTGTCTATTGTTAATAATTTATAGAGATTATTAAACAACTAGATTTGCTATTAAAAATTTCATCATTATTGGGGGTTTGTACTATGTCTCAAAAACTGTGCTCCTTTTCAATTAGTTTTTACATTTTTTCCCTGTCCCTCGTCCATCTACCCTAAAGTAAAATGACATCTGCCATGGTCATGACAATGTTTGGTGTCACAGCTGCATCATATGTCTGTGCATGTGTGTGTGTGTGTGTGTGTGTGTGTGTGTGTGTGTGTGTGTGTGTGTGTGTGTGTGTGTGTGTGTGTGTGTGTGTGTGTGTGTGTGCGTGCGTGTGCACGTGTACTCGCCAACCTTGCGCTGGGCGGTGCGCAGGGCCTCCATGGTGCTGCGTAGTGTGTCCCTGTCTCTCTCCAGTGTGGCCCGCTCTCCCTCCAGGGTGGCGATGACTGTGGTCTGCATCCTGTGGAGCTCCGCTTGGCTGCGCAGGCGGCACAGCTCCTCCTCCATAGCCAGACCCTCCGACTGAAGAACCTGAGAGAGCATGGGGAGGATATTGAGCTGTGGTGCTGTCGATCCATCAACACTGACATCTGCACGTGCACTTATACTGGAAATAAAAATGTAATGGGTGATGTTTTATCATATGGGTAATGTAGTTTAGTTTCCATCCATCCATGAATCATTCCATCCATCCATCCATCAATACATGCATTCATCCAATCATGCATGCATGTATCAATCCATCAATCCATCCATCCATCCATCCAATCTTCTATGCATCCATCCATCCATCCATCCATCCATCCGTACCTCTATCTGCCTGCGGGCGTCTCCCAGACTCTCTGCAGCTTTCTTCAGACGCTGCAGCTCGGCCTCCAGGACCACCAGTCTCTGTTCAGCCTCCCAGGTTTTCCTGCTCTGCTCCCCGAGCTTGGCGCGCAGGTCCTGGGCCACCGTCGCTTGTCTGTCAGCCTCCTCCTGGGCTTCCCGGAGTTGGTTTGTTAGAAGCTCCACATCAGGACCAGACAGGGAACAAACAGCCTGGTCTGCAGCTGTCGTCTCTGGATCATCTTCTACACCTTTTTGATGATTTTGGATGTCAGTTGTTACTGAGGTCTGTTCTATCTGTATTTTTCTTTCTTTCTCCTTCTTCTCTTTGTCTTTCTGCCCTCCCTCTGCCTCTCCTCTCCTCTTGGACTCAGCCTCCTCATCATCTCCTTTTCTCCCTTCAATATGGAGGACCTCTTCCCCAACTCCTGCTTCCCTCTGGGTACCAATGACTTCTCCTCTTCTCTCCCTCAGCCCCATCAGCCTCACCCTTCCTTCCCCCTCTCCCCTGCAGGATTCAGAGCCCTGCACGCCTCTTTCCACTTCCTCCTCTCCCTCTCTGTCAGGCGTCTTCACTTCTTTCTCCTCCTTCTTGTCTTCATGGAGTTGCAGTTTGGTCAACAGCTGCTCCAGGTGCTGCTTCAAAGTGGCATTTTCATTCTTCAGGTTTTGAAACTGAAAATATATATATTTTTTTAAAAAAAGAGTATAATGGAAGTGAACTTTCAAAGCTTTAAATCTCCTGCATTTTTGCTTCTTTTTTTGTCCTTGTCCATTTTTCAGTCCTCCCATGTACTGAACATGACTAATGCTGAATGCATTGTGAGTATACACCTCTTGCTCTTACTCAAAATACATCCAGGTTCAATACAAGGAAGTAGAAAGGAAGTAGCAAAGATGAAAAAAGCTTAAATGCCAGAGGGAAAATTAGAGATTGATTTAAACATCTTTCGGTTGGTTGTAAAAATAGTACAAAAAGGCACAAATAACCACAGAAAACTCAGTGCAACCTGAAAGGGAGGACAGGCAGCAGCCATCATATATAATAATACAACCCAGAGAATGTGAAATACAATGTGCAAATGATATGGTAACACAGCATTTGTGTATTTAAACAGTTGCACTGCTATAAGTTATCATTGTTTTTTACGGATATGTGGATAGATCTTTTTTACATGGCATTAATAAAGCTTCTGTAGATGTTTGTGTTTGAGTTATATCTAATATTCATATTATTGCTATAGAAAGTACTGTGTTAACTGCTAGTTCAAACAACAGTAACTTAGAGTTATTTTTAAATCAGATTCTGTATGACATTCATAAAGCTCCTCTCATTGAAAACATTGATTATTTGAGTTTTATATATTTCTTTCATCTTCAAAAAATAACAAGAAATATCAATCACAGGGTTATTAGAACCAAATCTGATATCTTCACACGTGCATAAACAAGAAAATGGTAAGATACCATGAAAAGTAGAAAATCTCAATATTTGATATTGATTACACAAAATAAGTTATGAGACTTGTGTCTCGTGTGTGTGTGTGTGTATGTGCGTGTGTGTGTGTGTGTGTGTGTGTGTGTGTGTGTGTGCATACGTGTAAGTATAACGGATATATATATATATATATATATATATATATATATATATATATATATATATATATATACACATATACATATAAGGGATGTTTTTGTTTGTATGTAGTTTCATTTTGAAATGGTTTATGTCATTTGAGAGTGTATTTTGGTATTTTTGGCAGAAAGTTGAGTCAGGTAGTTAAATAATAAAAAGTTAATAAAACAGATTGATAATACGTTATGGTACTCATAAGCAGTCATTTCAGCAATAAATTTAACTTGTTTGCCACACAAACTATGACATGTTTATTATTACTGAATGTTTTGTGTCAAAGATAATGAGTGTTTCAAATATGCTTTTCGGTGCTTTGAGCACCACAAGCAGAGTGCCTTTTAGTTTCATGATACTGCAGAGACAGCAGACATCTCTACGGCTGATATCTCCAACACGCAGCAACTCACATCAAATCAATCTAGATTGATTAACGGATCAGGTGGTAAGAGAAAAATATGTGTTTTTGTTTTTGGAGAAAACTGTCCTTTAAGTATGCCAAAGAGCTTCATGTTGCTCAGCACTGTGTCTGATGTAACAGATTTCTGTTGAATTCGGGTCTGTAGCAGGTCTTCATTTTACTCCCAGCTCACCTCTCTGAGTGTGTTCTGATGCTCCATCTCCAGGCAAGCCAGCTCATCCTTTGCATCTGGAGAATCAGCCTGCGGCGAGAGGAGATGGATGTTTAACTCCTCCAACTGTTGCTTCCTGCTTTTCAAGTTTCATTTGCCCAAATAGTGACAAGCTTCATGTTTGACTTTAGTGATGCCAGGTTGACTTAAATGGGAAGTCTACTGATGATTTTATTAAAAATTCTGCACTGAAATAGTTCTTCCTACCAAAACATGATCAAATATAATATTAAATGCACACTTAATGTGAAAGTGGTATAATTTACATATCACGGAGTTGGACATGTGTTTCTAAAGTGCAGACAGGCATATTTACTAATTATAATGACCTGCTTCAGTGTTTAACCACTGAGAGATTAACTGTTATAGATCATTTCTGTGAGTCACAACCCTCAAACACCTGAACCCTGACCTCTTGCTGGGCCTGCAGCTCCTCCAGTCGTCTCCTAAGCTCTGCGTTCTCCTGCTCAGCTCCCAGCAGCATCAGCGTCGAAGCCTCGCCAACCTCCACACTCAGCGGCTTCTGATCTGAGACAGAGGGAGAAAGAAATAAAGAATAAAAAGAGAAAGACAGAGGAGGGAGAGAGAGGCAGATAGGCAGAAAAAAAAGAGGAAAAAATGATATATGAAGAGATTCACTCGGTTATTGTTGATTGATAACCTGTGGGCCAGTATTACCTCAACATATTTTCTCTTATCAGTTAATTAAAATGTCTTAAATGACAAGGTGCAGAAAGGCAGGCGCTCTGACCAATCAGCTCGCTCAGCTCCTCGTCAGAGTCCAGTTCTGATTGGAGGAAACGGTGGTGAACCACAGCGACTGGAGCAGGAACGCTGCCACTACTGCTGCTGTGCCTCAGGTCCGCCTCAAGGCTCATGTTCATCTCCAGCAGCTCATCAACTCGCTGCCTCTCGGTATCTCGCTCCTACACACACACACAACCACACACACACACACACACACACACGGTCACGGGCTTTCATTCATCATGAAATGCCACTACTGTTCCATAAAGAGTACAAACTCATTCAAAGATCTAAGGGAGGATGAAGGCAGCTCCTTATATATTAAACTCAAATGCATATCTACAAAAACATGTAAGCACACATTAAAGAAGATCTATTTTGCTTTATTTTATTTTCTGTCATATATAAGTTGCAATATCGTATGTTCATATTAAATGTGGCCAAAGTTTCAAATAATGAGGTAAACGTATGTAAAAGTAATCCATATGATCAGGTCTCAGACTGTTCTGAATACTCTGTTTCCAATGTTTTTTTCTACTTTGGCTATAAAATAACAAAAGATCATAATGTATTTACTGATATGACCTTCTGCTCCAGGCAACCTACTGTAAGTATTTATATTACTTAGCCTACCCTGCTACATGAAGCTATGTGCTAACATCAGGGAAACATGCAAACTTAGTTGCTGATGTTAATTCCTCCCGGATTTCAGATCATATAGATGTCTGGTTGTATTTAGATGTTTTCATTTGTGTTTTTGGGTTTTTTTTTAATGTTCATGCTTCATTGATAATGGGAGAGAGAGATGAAAGGTGAGAGAAAGGATATAGAGAGGTGATAGTCATTTCTGCGGCGACAATGACCGTGCAGAGACGCTGAAAGACAGAGGACCTGGAAAAGTTGGTCAATTAGAGCAGAATGGGCTTTTTCGAGAGAGGTGCTTTAAGAATCAGGCACTAAAAGGAAGCGTTTTAGACAAAGGAAGAATGCAGGTGTTCCAGCAAATACATTTTGAGAAAATGTGTTTTTATATTAAAGCATTTAAACTGTTCAAGCAGACACACAAATTACAAGAATGAACCTGAAAATGAGGATAAAAGGTGCCCTTAAATTACACCCACCGCTTCTACGTTTGTGATTCTCTGACGCAGCAGAAGATTGTCCCTCTCGAGCTCCCTTATCGAGGAGCAGCGCGCTCGTGCGTCTGCCAGCTGCTCTTCCAGAAGAACTTTGGTCTCCTGCAGCGCTGCACACAGTTGCTGCTGTTCCTGCACAGAGACACAAAACATATGTGGTGATATATACAGTAATTTCTGTATATATATATATATGTGTGTGTGTATATATATATATGTGTGTGTGTGTGTGTGTGTGTGTGTGTATATATATATATAGTAAAGTCTTCATGTCAGTCAGGCCTTAGAAAGATGGAACTTCAGACCAAACATTTGCTTAAAGAATCACATTGTTTATCTATGTGTATGGAAGCAAGTAAGAGTCGAAATTATTTCAATTTTTTTTTAAATTGTGGAATACTTACCACTGAGTTAAAACTCTTTTTTTGAAACCATGTATCTTTATTTATTTGTTCTGAACTCATCTCTTTTAAATTAAAATACATTTTTTGATTTGCAGTTTCAAAAGCTGAATTTGAATATATTTTTCAATATTCAAAGATCAGATCCAACAAGTTTCAGAATAAAAAAAAAAAAATCCGCATTCAGGTTGCTCAAATTAGGAAACTGAATTGCAGATCTAAAATCTTTAGCTGAGAAAATTCAAACACAACATCAATCAAATTCAACTGGTCAAATTCAGATCCAAAAATTCAAGTTTTTAAAATAGCACCATCTTGACTACCCACGACAAAATCAAGCCTGAATGAAGCCAGTCTTGTGGTCCAAGAAAGCGGAAACAAAAATTGCAATCCAGTGATGACTACCAGGGAGAATGAAAAGGCTCCTGTAAGTTTGATGTTTGTACATAAAGATTCAGGCTTGATTACTTATCCTATCCTATCCTGGGTAGTCTGCTCTTTGAAAATATTCAAACTTGAACATTTGAAACTGATTTTGACTAAACAAATTTGAGCAACCTGAATCTATTTCTTGGCATTCGAACTTTCATTCTGGAATAAAAACTTGAATCAAATTCAGCATTTGAAATTGCAAACCAATAAATTACATATTTTTATTTCAAAGAGGGGAACTCAAAACAAATTGATTCAGCCGCAAGGGTTTCAAAGTAAAGTATTTCGGTGCCATGATTTCAGTGGTGGTTAAAATTCAAATACTTATGTCCCTTATTTGCTTCATTATATGTCCTTAACTGCTGCAGCCTTGAGAGCCTATTGATCTTTGATCCACATTTGTTCTGTTTATCAGCAGCTAAGGAGAGTTTCTAATAGATTTGACCATCATTTCCAGCAGTGATAATAACATTTAATAGCACTCTAAGATTAGAAAACACAGCGACATTGCTACAACAAACAAGCCACAGGGTGAGAAACACATGCAATTAGACAATCAGACAGGTTGTAAACCAGCCAGCAGTTTAGCCAGTTTATCTAAAACACTTGACTCAGTCATTAAACCAAAGTGAGCACACAGAACATATCAGTAATAACCTGACTGGTTTTGTGTTTTCTCTTTCTATGATCTTTTTAGTGATATCTTGTCAGATAACTGATGTCTCCGATCTTTACAATTAACTTGGTGTGAAAAGTACTTTTATTACCGAGAGGAATGATGGAAACAACTGGGCAAATAGCAACAAAGATGTGATAAAAACCAAATTACTCTTGAAGTGTCTTGTGGTGGATATTTTTCTTTTAAAAGAGAAAACCTCTACATGTAAACATTCAGCATTCACTCCTGCGGTTTAAACAACCATGCAATAGTTCCCTGTGAAATTGTGAAAATTAATTATAAACCCAAACACGAGGAAGAAATCATCCTGCCAGCTAATGTGGGCTGTCAGAGAGATGCAGTACGAAGGCAGAATAAATCAAATAAGACTGAGAAGGTGACAGTGAGGACACTGTGAGGTGTTTTACAAGGATATGAGCACATTTTCTGCCTCAGAACAGTTATACTACCTCAGAATAAATCTCATTTAGGTGTAAAAGCTCCAATAACTGAAGACGTACTCCTGCTCTTTGTCAATGAAGCAGCTCCGGGCTGTAAATCCTGATGACATCATACAATATAATCTCTCTGGCTTTGTGCTTCAGAGTTGTTCATACTCACTCTTGATTGAAATGCTCAGGGCCGTGAGAGGGGAATATATGGCTTTTGAGATAAAGTGGTACTTCTTTTTTAAAATACTTACTCGGAGTGAGGTTAAAAAAGGGGATCTTCTTCATGTGACCTTCCCTGGTTATGTTCATGTGATCCTCGCACTGTGAGAGGCGCATGTCTGTGTGCACATGTGTGTAAAGGCTCTGTGAGTTTGATTTTGATGTGTATGGGTGACTCCAAAATGCAACTTACTTTCAAATCAATTTGAATGTATTTCATCGTGTAGAATAGATGCTGCTCATTTTCTCTCTGGTGTAAATGACTTATTCAGAAGTATGTTTATTGAGCTGTGCATTTGCATTATGTGTGCATATGTGTGTGTGTGTGTGTGTGTGTGTGTGTGTGTGTGTGTGTGTGTGTGTGTGTGTGTGTGTGTGTGTGTGTGTGTGTGTGTGTGTGTGTGCCTGTGTGTGTGTGCGCATGTACCTTCAGCTGAGTGCGTGTGAGCTCCAGGCTGCGCAATCTGTGTTTACAGCTCTGGAGCTCAGTCTGGAGCTGCTCGGCCCGCGCAGCTCGCTCTCGGGCGCAGTCCAACTCATCCCGCAGTGCACGCATGCCCCTCACCTCACCCTGCAGAGAGCGGTTCTGCAGACACACACACACATTCATATAGCAGTGGGGATGAGGTCAAAGAAGGTCGTGAACGGATCTCGGGTGTGCAGGAAAGCAAATGTTGACAAAGTCTAACACAGGGAGATGGAAAGGTAGGGGTGTAGGGGTGTACGTGTGTGTGTGTGTGTGTGTGTGTGTGTGTGTGTGTGTGTGTGTGTGTGTGTGTGTGTGTGTGAGTACAAGGGTAGTAAGCAAAATACCGAATTTTGCTGTTTCCTTTTCTCAAAGATTTAAATCCAAAGGGACATTTCTCTCCCAAACCAAAAATAATTTTTTTTTTCTTACCTGTGGTGCTATTTATCAGTCTAGATTGTTTTGGTATGAGTTGCTGAGTGTTGGAGATATCAGCCGTGGAAATGTCTGCCTTCTCTCCAATATAATTGGAACTAGATGACACTCTGCTTATGCCAAAAAATACATTTGAAAAATTCAAGAGAAAAGTCTCTTTCCATAAATCATGACCCAGTTACTCAAGATAATCCACAGACCTTTTTTGGGACTTTGAGCAACAGTGCCATCTAGTTCCATTATATTGGAGAGAAGGCAGAAATCTCTACGGACAATATCTCCATGACTCGGCAATTTACTCCAAAACAGTTTAGATTGATAAATAATGCTACAGGTAAGAGGAAATGTTTGTTTTTTGGAAAACACAAGGAAATTACTTGGGGAAAGCCTCCTGTGACCTTCATGTGTTTTGTTTTGGATTGTGAATATCTAAACTGTCTAATTCAGCTGGGAAACACGTTTAAAAACAATGTTCTTCTGGACAAAACTGCAGTTGGCTGCAATGTGTGTTGTCTTATTGCTGCTAAATACATAACCTAAGAGGAATCAACTTATTGGCTGTTAAAAGCCACCTGTGTTTTGTGCTGTTGGCTGTGCACACATACAGTATCTTACAGCCGTTGCCAAACTAGTTAAATTTAATGTGTGGTGAAGTCTGCCTGCATATCCAAAGCGAAGGTATCTTTTTCAATTTGACAGAGTAAAAACTAAAACAGAACACCTGGTTTCAGTTTCAGATCTGGTAGTTCAGGTCAGGCTGTACCTCTTTCTGAAGTTTCTTGATCTGTTCCTCCATGGTTTGAATCTCCAGGTTATAATCCAATATCTGATCACCTTTATCTTCCCTAAAAAATAAGTCACATATAAAAGCATCAGCACCAAATATGCAACTACACAATTTTTTTCTTTGCGGGTGTTTTTTCTGTTATACACTGGCTGATTAAAAAAATAAGATAAGAGTAGATTATGTTTGCTAGAAATCATTTTAAAATAAACTGAGATTGTATCCAGAAATTATAACTTGCCAACAGTGACCTTTGTGATATAGTCATAGCAGTGAGTACCTGATTTGTTCCTTACTCGTTGCTGAGTAACAACTCACAGTTTTCTGTGACAAAATCATTTGCACATTTTTCATGTTGACCTTTATTGCAACTTTTCTAAAGGTTCTCAAGTTTTTTTTTTTTATCTCACACACACAAACACACACACACACACACAAACTCACAGTTGTTGTTTAAGGCGCCTGAGTTTGGCCTTGCTGTGCGCCAGCTGGAGTGCCAGACCTTGGGGTGGCTCCTCGCTGTGACCACCCAGAGGCACCATGGTTGAGTCAGACTGGGCCTCCCGCTCCCGACACAGCTCTGCTATCCTCTGAGAGAAGGAGGGAGAGAGAGACATGCCAGAGACAAAGAGGACAGAGGAAGAGAAGAATTGGGAGAGAAAATAAGAGACACGTAAGATAGAGCATGGGAGAATTAAAGCAAGTAAAAAGAGACTGGAAACTTAAACAAACTAGAATGGCACACGGAAAGCAGAAAGGCTTATAGTCCAGTGTTTACAGTCAAATCTGAAAGAGCAACCACTAAATGTGTGTGTGTGTGTGTGTATCTTGCAGACTATTATAATTATGTCATAATATGGTTGCGCCTCATCGTCTCAGCTGTGCATTTATAACGTACTTTGAAATTCAAAATTCTTCCAATATTTAACATACATTTGCAAAAAACAGAAAACACCATGTACAGATGTACAAAAATAAAATGCTCAGACTGAAATAACATCGTGAACATGACCACTTGTTGTCAAAAACATCTGTTACGAAACATGTCATGCTCTCAAGGAAGATTTTTTTTTTACCTGGGGTCAAATTTAACCTAAAATCTCTGGTAGAGTTTTTTGCAGCCAAATCACATTTGTGTGTAAGTAAGAATAAAACAAGTTGCATGATATGTGTGTATTTACGTTGCCATAGCCACAAATTAGTTTGTCAAAAAGCATTGTTACAATTATACCATTTCTCCCATGATAGCACTGTCCCCGAGGCAAATTTGCATTTTCAATGATGAGTGCGAGTAGGTTATAAAACGGATTAGTCTCAGCGTCATATTGCATCATATCAGTGGGGGGCAACACACGCACAGTAAAACACGGTCTGCTCTTTCCAAAAGGCTCAATAGTTTGCACACTACAATAGAACACGGGGATGATTGATTTGTTTCACTGAGGTGTCAGCAGTCGGCCTTAGGTTGAAATATGTTTAAAAAGATATGGGTGAGAATTACAATTTTGCGATTATTAAAAAGATACTTATTAAATGACCATAAACAAATGCTTTCATGAGAACTTTTGGCCGCCGTACATTCGAGTGTACCCAAAAGATTCTGTCAGGACGAGCGCACCCAAGGAGGCTTAGCAGATACCGTATTTTAGCACCTTCGGCTGTAACCCTCCAACATCGCAGCTCAAGTTGCACTGCACATGTGACACACCCCACATTGGCTTTTTTGAACAGTGTTGGGATAGCAAATGAATGAACCGCCTTACTCTTCCACTAATTCGTCTGTACTCGTTGCCTCTAAAGGTTTGATTGGTTCGGTTAAGGCAAGAAGAGAAAGGTGGAGAAGGTGGGTAATTCTTTTGCTATCGTCAGATATGCAAATTTTGCGTCCCCAAGTGCTCCGTAACAACTGCTTTCTGTATGAAAGTGGAGCACCTACATGTGTAGGATACCCCAGAGGATTACCTTCACCCGTGAGTGTGGATTGTGATAGTGAATCATCATATTTCTACATTTGACTATTTCAGTGAATTTGGTGAATTTTACTACCATCTACTGGATTTTTAGATGCATAACATTTCTTCCGCCAAGATCAAATGCCCAATCTCACAACGTTTACTAAAGTGGAAAAAGAATTGTAGACATGTCCAGATCAAGTTTGTTTTTCCACGATCAGTCTGGATCATTTAACGCTGAGCATCTGCTGATGCCAAGTCCACAAACGACACCTCTATTTTCCTAAATAACACAGCTGCAGAGTGTACTACCGCAGGGGAAGCTCAGACCCTTCTCTTCCACACACACACACACACACACACACACACACACACACACACACACACACACACACTTCACAGTAGTGTCCAGAGAGACAGCGGGGAGTTGAAGAGTCGATGAGGCTGCACTCTGCTTTGCTGTGCATGACAAAGGATCGTATCAGGTTCTATAGGGTCAATATAGCTGATCCCAATCAGCTAAAAAATGCCTTGATCGCTAATAATTTATGTATCCGCCTTATGATTCAGATCCACTCCAAAATTTAATAGGTTCTTCTTTAGCTCAAGCTACATGCTATCAGGTCAGTAGTTTTTAGTAATAAAAACTAGTAGTAATTCTGGTGACAACCAGAAAAACAAAACAAACCAAAAACATAATCTCCTCGGCAGAAGAAGTGTTGGACGCTCAGAATGTGTTTGGTATAGTGAATTATGATGTCGGTACATTTTGAACTAAACGCAAGTACAATGTTATTATAATGTTTACACACCTGCTGGGTTTCAAACAATTTGCTTTTCTACAAAATGAATGTAAAATGACTGTTCTCTGTTTTTATGTGATTACACTAACTATGGGAGATCAAAGTGAGCCCTTGTTTCATCAGGGTTTATTTGAGTCAGTGAAAATTATTTGATCAAAATTTAATATCTCATGTTGCTCTGATCTCATATTAAAGTCGTAGCTAAAGGTTTGGAATATTATTCATTCTTGAAAACAAAGGTAATCTTTTTAATAATGCCCTTTAATCTCACAAAAAGATGGTAAGAGATCTCAGTGGATTTGAGGATGCAGGATGGAGTCGAGCAAAGAAAACAAGCTTATATATATGGGACTATATTTGGGGTCCAGGCTTTCATGTTCTGAAAACAAGAAAATTACCTTGCTGTGCATCTCAAAACACAATTTCCTGTTTTTTCAGAAAGTGGTCTGACATGCATTTTATTTTCAATTATTGTTTTGGGGTTTTTTTTTAAACAAACTTGCATGGACAACAAAGCACAGAGCTATTCAACCTCAGATTTCACAGTATATTCATTTTCTCTGAATTTTAATCTATTCAACAGCCTACTCCACTGAAATGACATTTTACAGAAGAATTTTACTGCTGGAAAAAAGGTCTTTTCATAAAACGGGGCTGTCTACAGAGTAGAAAGATGCAAATACTTTTGAAATCTCTCTCTCTCTATCTCTCTCTGCCTCTCTCTCTCAACTTCTGTACTCTTTGTTTCCATGGTGGCAGGCATACAAAAATGTGGAAGTACAATCTCCAAGAGTGAGTCAATCGCCATAGACCCTCATGTTAAAATTCCCAACTTGAAAGTAGAAGTAAAGTTTACAGCCAATTATGGTTTATTCAGCTAATTTAAACATTCATGACAAGGAAAAGGGGTGATTTTTTCAATAACTCATGTGTTTTCATTTTTATTAAGGCTTATTGTTACCCATAATTAAGGGTGTGGCCTTTTTGAGTGACAGGCTGTCTGCCGTCCTTTGACAATAAGGTTAGGTAACACAACTATGGCGTATCCCCAGCTTCACAGAGGCATAGCCTTGTCTGCCACTATTTCAGTGTGTTTTCAGTCCTGACAGCTAATTGTAACGTTTTGGTCACCTAAAAATGTCATGTTCAGCATTTTGGTTGTGCTAAAATACCCTCTTAAGACTCGGGTGTTCAGTTACTCCGGTAAGCACATTTTGTTTTACTGGTTTTAGGCTTGTTATGTGCTAGTGAAAATTAGCATTAGCACATTTAACCATAGCTGTAAATGCACTGTGCTAACAAACCCAGCAGCCAGTGTTGCCAACTATTCTACAATGACATAAGTACTTGTTTGAAAAGTCCCTAAAAGTTCCCAAATGGCATCATACACTCATTTGCAAATTGGTGACAAAACATCTGAATAGCAAGAGCGCTATGCCGCACTTTAAATCCAGACAGTGAGAGAGTCAGTATGACCACTAAAAGTTGCTGCAAGTGAATTATCACAGCGAGCAGCATCTCCTCTTCTGCTGCTTGCCCCACTACTGCCCAGTAGAGGGGAAGAAATGGGTAGAGACCGAGATTAGTAGAAATTTAATATGCTGTAAATATTTCTCGCTTTTTCTGATTCAGTCTCATTAAGCCACAAAATTTGTCGCTATACGCTTTTTAGAAATAAAAACACCAAACAGGTCTGAAAAGTCATTAAGTTGGCAACACTGCCAGCAGCTACAGTTAACACTACCCTGTGGTGCGAATATGGTCCCTTCTGGATCCAAAAATCCAAGGTGACAGCCAAACTGCCAAATGTAAAGTTCAAAAGAGCAGTTCACAAACCAATGAGAGACGTCACTGTGAGTATGTCCATTATTTATAACGTCTGTGAGTTTGAGTAATAGAACCAGACAAAATTTGAGCTGAGAGATGCGCAGGGAGATCTGGTTGCTGGTAAGATGAAAGGACGTTTACCACAGTTCATTTACACATACTACCCACACTGTTACTAAATAAAGCTGGTTAAAAATCTGCAAAGTATCCCTTTAATATGAGATTGACTTTTATATTTTTTGTGCCTAAAAGGCAGAATTACTACGACCGTGAGTGGTAATTAAGAGCTACAAACTGAATATGAGATCTGAGCAGCAACAGATATAAAATGTTGATCAAAAATGTGACACAATTAAGCCCTGATGAAACAAGTACTTACTTATGTATGTCCTAAGTTCCAGTTAATTCAAAGTAGCAACTCCATAAAAATGAATTTTCTTATTGTAGTGTAATGGAAATCATTGCTCAGGTCAACGTCAAACATATTTTTTATGCATCAAAGGTCTCCAGCAGGAGTCAAACCAGGGACACTGTTGTTAAACTATATGTTATGTGTCTGAGCCACCAAAAGGCTCATGTTTAAATCATTTTAAAGCACAAAAAAATCTGTCTGATGTATCTGAGTCCATCTGCATGAACAGATGGTGTACATGTATAAAAAGTGAGACAGCAGTTTAATGTCTCGTGTCTGCAATTAGATAATTTCCAATCAGCTGTATTATTCAGTGGGTCGGGTAATGACTGCATTGCTTATAGCTTAGGCTCCAGTATTTCTCACATTGGTGTCAAAACATCATCACATGATATTTTTGGAAATACACTTATTCGCTTTCTTGCCAAGATTTAGATGAGAAGATCAATACTACTCTCATGTCAGAGAGTGGTATCGATCTTCTCATCTAACTCTCGGCAAGAAAGCGAAAAAGCATATTTGCCAAAATGTCAAACTATTTTTTAAGTGTATATGTGTGTGTGTGTGTGTGTGTGTGTGTGTGTGTGTGTGTGTGTGTGTGTGTGTGTGTGTGTGTGTTTATACCTCCAGGTGTGTGTCTCTCTGTGCCAGCAAGCTTTGGATCTGTTTAGCCATGGAGCTGAACGCCAGCTGTAAGTCCGCACCTTCAACCTCCACCAGCTCCTCCCACCTCAGCGGCAGCACCATGCGAGGGTCCTGAGTCACCTGCAGCAAGGACAGTGTTTCAGGCCACATGATAAGATCAATGCGCGTCTAGGAAACCTGACACGAAATGGAAGACATTGAGACAACAAACAATCCAGGCAGTGTGAAGGCTGTGTGAATACAAAGCAGGGACGAAACTGCCTATAAAGCGGCACAAAAAACATATTTTTGTGGCAATGCATCTGTAAGGGAAGCGTGTCCAAAAACTAATGCCGGCAAATCTAATGATTATGTAGACAGGTTTGAAATGTCCTCGGGTGGAAGGCATATGAACAGCGAGCAGGGGGTGCATCCATCCACACAGGAAGAGCACCTCTCACCTCAATGATTTATGAGGCTTAGAAACCTGGCACAAAAAAGGCTGGTGGGCAACACGCTGTTACTGTAATTCAGACATGCTGGTATGCAACATGCTGTTTTTGTAATGTCGGCAATTATTCACGGGGGGGATTTTTTTTTAAAGAGTACAATTTGGCATTTAGGCAGTATTGGAGAGGACAGGGAAATGACAGAAAAAAAGGTAAAGGCGAGCAGAGGATGTGACAGAGGTGGAGGTGGAGAGGTGGACATGAAGGGTGGAGGATCCATTCTACGGTGGCAGCAAGGGGCACCCAGAGGTCCTTAACAGGCTGCCAGCAGAATAACAAGCAGCTCATTTTCACACTCACTTGAAGCACCAGGAGAAGGTATAATAGTTTCAGTGTCTCTGCCTGCAGGCCAGACAGCGAAGAAATTCTTTGCTAAATCATATTTCGGAACAAAACTCCTCTTAGAAGTGCCTCCGCTGGATAATATCTCCTCATACTGATGGTCAGTCAGCGAATGACTTTTATATTTGGGGCTGTCCTTGATTTGATTAAAACGTACCTGCTGGATACAGCTGGCTATGGCTGCCTGAGTCTCAATGTCCAGAGACTGGATCTGCTGAATGAACGTCTCCTTCTCTTCACACTGCAGACACACAGGGAGAAAAAAGAAGTCTCAGGTGTGTCTAAGATCAAAATATATTGATGTCTCTGGCGGTGTGACCCTACTACGCCCCCAAGGTAAATAAAACATGATAAGGTGTACTCCAGAGTGACCTTAACATTGAGAAAACATGATGCAATGCCATATATGCTGGCTACATGCTGGAAACTTACTGTGCACTGGTGCCCTTTTCAGTATTTTCACCCTTGATCCTCAGAGCTCACCACTGATCCACATAATACAGTATATCCAAAAATGCACAACATTCAGTTAGTTCCTGCTTCTATAATGTGATAAGTTAGTGCTTTTCTTTGATATTTTACTTTCTTTATTCTTTTCTTCTGTTTGTACAGTATTTTAAAATTGTTTATTTTTGGGGTTATTTAATATTTCTTTTTTCCAAGTTTATCTTCCTCTTTTTTTTGGAAATGATAACAAAAAACTGTAGATATTTGATTTTGTGTATGGGGAAGTATGCATATGTATGGGTTTAAATGAATAAGTAACCTGGTTAATCAAAATTCAATGACTTATGGAGAAGGGGTGGGATTAAAAAAGTTGTACTACTTCTCCCTCCTTTTTTGACCAAGTCATCATATGTTTGACCATTTCTTTTGCTTTATGTCTGTAAATATTACTTTTTTTGTCTGTCTGCTTTTGTATAATACTTTTTCCATTTCCTTTATTTACATGTTTGGAATAAATCAAACCAAATTAAATATCTTTAGGTTTTTACAGCTGTTAGTTATAGGCTGCATGCAGCATCTTGAGCTCAGAAAAATTACAAAGGGAATTATTTTTATTTGTTTTTATTTTTTTTACTTTTTGTACATGTAATCTTTCTAAACAAACATTTAAGATTAGTATCCGTCCCCATCTCTATCCTACCTTTTTTCCCCCACCCTTCCTCTCTTCCTTCCTGGTGATTGTATTATTGGACAGCTATGGGCAGAGACTGTAAAAAATAATGGATGCAGCTACAGTGACGCCATCCATTGATTTGTTGACTGCCATTTTGAAGCCTTGGGG
Source organism: Plectropomus leopardus (assembly GCF_026936395.1). Lineage (NCBI taxonomy): Eukaryota > Metazoa > Chordata > Actinopteri > Perciformes > Serranidae > Plectropomus > Plectropomus leopardus. Next base: position 16,879,434 of record NC_142183.1, read on the forward strand.
CATTTCAGCCCTTAGCATCTTGGTTTATTGGTCCTAGACGTGACCAAATTTGGACAAGAGGGTGGAGCTGTGGATGAGTGAGGTATGGATCTGACTTTTGACTGTGGTGACGCCTCACAGGCAGCCTGTTACTGAAGTGGCCATGCCGTTCAATATACTGTACAGTTGGGCATTTTAACAAGGGGAGACTGATTTTATTCTGGAGCCTAAAGTGGTTATTCAAGGAACTGCAGTTTTGGGCACTGTCACTCTGAGTGTATTTTTCAGCCCTGGAGGTTGCTGCTTGGCAGTCAAGCAATTGTCAGCCGAAGTGTTGGTGGTTCCACCCCTGGTCCCTGCAGTCTTGAAATATCCTTGGGCAAGAAACTGAACCCCAATTTGTGTGTGAATGTTTATCTGATGAGCAGGTGGCACCTTGTACAGTAGCCACTGGTATGTGAATGTGCATCAAAATGGTGCTTTAAGTGGTTGCTAAAAACAGAAAAGCCGCATTTAAATGCAGACCTTCAATTTTTTCACTCAGTTGACATTATAAATGCATCCATAATGTGGGCAGGATGTTGTTTCCATGTATGGTATGCAATTATGCTATTTGGCATCTTTTGTCTGTTTCTCTTGTTTTTACTCTTTCTTACTGAAAAATCAATAAAAACCATTTTAAATGTATAAAATATATTTTTCTATAATCTCTATAAACAAATACATTTTTCATTAGAATGACTTAATAGATACTTTAATCAGAGTTATCCTGTCATGACTGAGGTGTTGGATGAGCAGAAATAAAAAAAAGTCTGGGCATCATGTAAGTCTTCAATATTCATTCTTTGGTGACTGAAGAAAATCCATCTAATAATTATTTTACTCTGAACCAAAATGTCGGATCAAAAGATGGATAGACTGAAATGTAAAACACTGAACAACATACTGGTTGCCACAGGTTCAGTCAAACAGCACTGGTGTCATAATTGACCTTCAAAAAGCATGATGGTCATGTGAGTGTGTGATCACCTGCACTGCACATCCTAGTAAGAGCAGCAGCAGTCGCCTGAGCTCTTCCACGGCTGCCTCTGAGGACACAGAAATAACTGTCATCATCATCATCATTATCATCATCATCTCCACCCCCCGTCACCATCCTCCCTATCATTATCACCTTAATGTGTTTCGCAGATAGCAGAGATATGAACTCGTATATAAAGTATAATTACTTTCTTGCTGCTGAGAGACATGGCACTGATAGGATCATGTGGTTATCTTGTACCTGTCAGGGGGTCCTGACCCAGAATGGCGACATTTGGGAGAGGCATCAGTATCAACTGCTGCAGGTCTTCCTGAAAAGAAATGTGAAGAGTTAAGTGAGAAAAATACTCGAGTGATCAGCTGGCCCGTCCTGTCTGTCTGCCCACAATGAGCCTGTATAAACAACAGCAGAAAATCTTTCACCCAGCCTCCTGCAGTTTGTGGTGTAAACAAAGAGCTGATATCTGATGAGAGTTTTTGTTTTGTCCTTCTAGGTCAACGAGTCTTTGCACAAATTAGATTTAATATATTTCAGCAAGCTCACTCTTTGTATTCTCAATAGAAATATAAATAAAAGATCTGATGAATGAATAACATTCCTGTAACAAAAACCTTGACTCTGTTGTTGCCCTTGTGGTTTAAAAAATATGCATAATATAGGTTGTGATGGGTATGCAGGCACATTGACAATATACAGAGTCACAGTTAACATCAAACAACCACAACACATTACAAGCAACAAAGCAAAGATTCCTGTCGCCAACAAGCTGCTTACTGACTCATTCATATATATCACAGATATATCAGTGTTGGTGACATAACTGGATTTGAGTCGAACTTAAAGGGATACTCTGCCGACTTTTCACCAGCTTTGTGTTATAACAATGTGGGTAGAATGTGTCAATGAACTGTGGTAAACTTTCCGTCATATAACCAGTGCTTAGATCTCCCTTCTCCGCCCCCAGCAAATCCAGATGAAACGTTATGCGTCATCCGGCAGACTTTTGCAGACTCTCGGCTGTCACTCAAACTATTGCCGCAACTGCGGACACAAAGAGTATAAAAATCGACAATGGACTGTATAAAAAGATGGACAGCATTACAGCTCCCCCAAAATGAGCCTTAAATATCTCGATCACCCCTGGTGTCTAGCTGCAGTAGAGGCCATCCAGCCCACCCTTTTCCATGTTGGTGAATGGGACAAAATATGCCAAACTAAAAACCCAAAGTGCACGCCAAATACATTTTTCCCAAAGATGGTTTCTGCCATCTGTCACCCTGGTGTTTGTTCAAATGATCTTTTTGTGATAATTTTTGTTTTCATGAGTTATTTAGTTCTACAAAAAGGGGGTTTTCCACCATGATTGACAGCTTTGTATGCTATCCCATGTGCTTGTGTTCAATGGGGCTGCTCGTGAATGTTTGGATGAGTGTTTTGGTGAGAACCCCCCCCATCGTGGAGATCAATACTGCCCAGAATCTGGCTCCGACTGACATCACCAGTGCAAGATAGCAGCAGCTTTATCCAGGATATTTTGGCTCCACTAAAGCATTGCATGAGTAAGGCAGCATGTTGTCCATCTTTATATACAGTCTATGAAATGGACCAATAGACACACCTGCCCTCTTGCCCTCCTCTTTCTGTCTCTCAAACTTGGACCAAACTCCAAACAAACGGTAAAATGAATATAATCGAATACAATCAAATATAAATCAAGATAATGCTACAACACTGCCTATTTCTTGCCAAAAAGGTTTTAGAAACACGTTTTAGTCTACTGTTTGTAGTCTGTTGTAGCTGTAATAGCAAGTGGAGGGAAGTGGGCATCATAAAGTTTCTAGTGTTAACACGATTTCTTTATGTGTTGTACCCATTTGTACTTCAAATGTAAAACTGTCTGTGTAAAAAACCTGGCACCCACAGTGACTAGTTTAATCCGAGACAATTGCAGTAAGACTGAACCAAGAAGGAAAAGAACTTGATGTTGCAACAGAAAAGATTCAAGGAGAAGGAAATTGCCTCAGCAGCCAGACCGTAGAAATAGATATTTCTATTATAAAGACCCCCGACGCAGAGTTCACTTAAGAGTTGATTCAGAGAGGCTCAGGCAAGAAAAATTCCAGGTACATAGTGATGTGATTAATTCTTTAGTCAAATCAGATCTTCAGCATTGGTTAATGTTACTATTAAAACTGTTACTTTAGCAGACAGATTATTCAGCTCATAATTCCTGACATTGCTCTCTCCTACATGAAACTGCTTTCAATAATAAAAAGCATATCTGTAATTCTGGGCTTGTACTGATTTGTATTTGATTAAAACCATTTTGGTTTTGGGTTTTTTTTGTATCACCCACCCATACTCTGCACCAAACAGAGTATGGGTGGGTATACCTAAATACCTAAACCAGGCCATGGTTCAACCAGACTCAGGACCTTTCACTCATATGTGGACTTGAAGCTTCCAAAATCTGGATGCATGATCCAATTTGTTATGAAAAAATAAAACATCAAATGTTGATCTGGGGTCATCCAGACTATATTGGCTCACTGTCTGAATTAAGCATATTTTGTGTTACAATGCTAACCCAGGCCCTGTAAGAGTAGGCTGCACACTAACAGATACATTTTAGTGCACACTGTCAGCATTTGCCTTGTTCAGTAAATAACCATTAATTTCACTTATTAAATCATTCCATTCAAATTCATGTTTAAGTTATATGTAGTTTCAATACACCAAATGTTTGTAAATAAGCTCCCATCCATATTACCTGCTGGTTGTAGATTCAAACTGCCAAACAGGAAGTGGAAGTTTCCAATGTGCTTTGTGGTGAAGGGGGACTCAGACTGTACCATGTTGAATAGTACAGAGGGGGGTTCATTGTTTCAAGGAATAGTCTTTTGAACTACCCTAAACAACTTATATTGTTGCTAATATTGCTATGTGAAGACAACTGTAATAATTCTTAGGAATTGTTATGCGCTAGCTTTGGTTTAAAGGGAACTAATCTGTTTTGTTGACTTGTGGGTTTGTTTGTTTTTTAATTTAAAGTTTTTAGAAGCCTACTCTTGGTTCTTTCCTATTTTAGTATGTAGGTCTTTTTTCACAATCTCAACAAATAAGCCCTAAGTGCCTGTTTCTATTGTGTAAATTTCAAATAAAACATTATTACCATTAACATTCATTACCCATCAATCAACCAACCATTACATTATGTGTCAATAAAACTGAGAGGTTTTGAACTACTTTTGTAGTTGGTTTTGATGTAACTGTTTTGATCAGTGATGCACAATACTGGATTTTTGTTGATATTCATTATGCCGATATTTTCCAACTCATTTTCACCCAAACCAATACTCATATATGCACAGATTTTTCCTCCTAATTGCAGGTAACATCAAGTCTCTCCTAAGGTTGAATTATTGATATTAATATCATTATGTCTACTGTTATTGTGTGTTAAAAAAACAACACTTTTTATAATGCACACATTCACTGGGGGAAAAAAAACTACAAAAGCATTTTTGTAGCAAACAAAAATAAAATTAATTCCACTTCAACAGGCTTGGATGATGCTCTCCCTGGGACAGTCCTGACAAAGCCACAACCAGTGCAAATTTGACTCATTTCAACTCATTAAAGTCACATAAAGCTTAATTTTATCAGCCTGTCATATTGACATAAATGGTCATTTCAGGCGGATATTGATATAATTTCAAAGCCTTTACCTGCCGATACCAATGAAATGCTGATATTATTTTCATGCATCCTAGTTTTGATGATGGTAAGCATGCATGTTCTACCTACAAACAAGCATGAATTTGCAATAACTCTGACCTTGTATGCAAATGCAACCACAGGTTTATGCACTCACAATCATACAGCCTTACAAACAGTGTGCGTATGTCAGTCTATCTGTATGTGTGTTTTAGTCATTGGCATGAACATAAGCACAAACCTTTACACTTGACCTCTATGCCAAACTGACCGTCCATCCAACCAACTGACTGACCAACAGAGCAACATATAGAGCTGCCTGTCGCAGCTAAAAATGCAGCTTTTAACTGACAAAGACCTTACATTGCTGATTATAGGCACTGTATCATCTCACCTGAGCAGAAATAAACATGTTTACAGACTGGTACAAAAACAGTTTGGTTTCTATAGCTGATTTCAACATTCGTGACAACTGTATGAGGGGGGGGGGTATATGAGTCACCCGTTTACATATTATTAAGGCCAAAAGTTATGCATATTTAAGGGAAGCGACAGGCTGTCTGCAAGTCATCATCACAATCTATCAGTCATTCCTCCACAGGTCCACCCTCTCACCAAATATGGTCACACCGGCTCAAACAAATCAAGATGGCGATGGCCAAAGTGCCAAACCCAAGGCTTCAAAATAGCAGTCCACAAACCTATGGCTGATGTCACTGTAGCTGCGTTCGTTATTTATACAGTGTATTGTTTAAAACAGAAAAATACAAATTTTTGATATGAGACATAAAGCATAATGCAAGATTAGAATTTAAATAGTTGCTTAAGCCAATCTCAATTTAAATATCAAAATAAGCTGTTAATGAGCATAATCTGTATGTTTCTATCCTTTTCTGTGCTTGAAAGCATTTCCAATGCGCTGAGCAATAAATGGGGTGATTCAGGACGAGCAGAAGGCCCACCAACACTGTGGTCAGCTTGTTTTATTTCCTGCTTCACGATCTTGGACAAATCTCCTGGCAGATTCTAAATGACGTTTAATCAAGCTGGATGGCAGACGCCTCACACATCCTCCGTCCAGAAACCTGGCTTTCCTGGCAGCAAAAACAAGTATTTTTTCATGAGGACCTTCAGTGCTTTGCTCCTCCTACATTGCCATCTAGTGCAACACCAGAGTATCAGACCGATGACTTCGCTAAAAGAATTTCAGCGGTCACCCGCCTGATACTACATTACTTTTTTTACTTGGTCTACCGAACAATTTTCCTGTTAATTAAAACTGTTTCTGTCAAAGAGCCACACACTGACGTTGGCTAGCTCCTTTCCCAACTGCTCTGAAAGCCTGTTTACATCCTCCTGCGATCCATCAGTGCAAAATCACCAGAAGCAAGTCACAATTACAGCTCTCTCTCTCTGCTGCTGCTTACTGTAATTAATAAACTGTACAGTGAGAAAGGCAATGTACCAAGAGGCAGGCGTTCCCTTCAGCACCTTCATCGTGAGTGAGTTTGGCAAGCATGTGCAGCCAACCTGAAGTTTGTGTTCCTTCAGGGCATGTAGAATATTAGCCACTGCAGCTCTGTGTTGGTCATCGTGCAGCTCATGGTTTATGATGCCAAAAAGACCTGATTAGATATTACATGGAAGCTGCTTCTTTATGTGGTTTGCATGCTATTGTCCTCGCATCAGACAGCCAAAATACATGCTGGCTGGTGTTTGCTTTAGGCTCTCATGCACTATATCTTATACATCATCATTTGGTACGATAGTAAACCCTGCTCGAGTAAGAGATATACAATATGAGTAACACACGGCGCCATTATATGTGCTATGATATGATTCCAGGCCAGTTTCTCTCAAGGTTTCTCTCTTTTTCTGGTGACAGCATGGTAAGAAAAAGAATGAATTAGCCTTTATCCCTCAGTGAAAATATTCTACTGTTGTAGAAAGTCTGAATTTGGAATGACATTTCTCATCAAGCTGCTGGCTGCAGCACTGAAGGGAATTAAAATCCATCTGCAACATTATCTTTTCCAAATTCCATCTTTCTATCAATAATTCCTCTTTATGTTGTTTGGATTGGTGCTGCTTTCTGTTTTACTTGCAGACAGTTTTGATTTTCAATGCGTCTACTGGCTGTCTCGCTTTTCCTTTATCTTTTTTTTTTTTTGCCTTTGTTTGCATGTGCACACCAGATTTCATCTGTAGATTTTTATATTAATTGTAACATGATTTATCGGATGTTCAGAAGTCTTAAAAATATCCCGGCTCAATCTTTAAACGTAGAAGGTCAATTAATTAGAAGGCAAGAGAAATTAACATTTAAAATCCCATTAACCAAAAGCTCTCCATTCAGACGCTTTCAAGACTCTTGAATGGAAAACAATGGAACAGTACAGAATAAAGAATAGAAAACAATAGAACTGAACAAACAGGATAGAAGAATATAATAGACCGCAACTGAATCAAACAAACAGGATAAAGAGAAAAGAAGAGAACAGAACAGTGCCGAATAGAAGAGAACAGACTCAATCAGGATAGACTATAATAAAAAAAACAGCATTAAGGAGCAGGGAAGAGGAACAACAATACAGAACAGATACGAATCAAACAGAATAGAACAAACAAGATAGAATAGAAGGGGACATACAGAATAGAATAGCACCAAATGGAATTGGGTAGAACAAACAGGATAGGATGGATGAGAAGTGAACAAACAGAACCAAATGGATTGAACAGAAAAAAAATGAGCAAATAGAGAAGGATAGAATAAGTGAATACACTGAATAGAATAGAATGAAATGAAAATGGAATAGAAGAGAAGGGATGGGAAGCATAGAACACAAGAAATGAAATAGAAAATATCTGAAATCAACAAATAGAACAGAGCAGAGATGAGAAGACAGCAAATAAATAACAGAGCAGAAGACCAATAGAACAGAACAGAAAATAACAGAATAGAAAAATCTGAACGAAACAAAATAATAGCTGCAGTAATACAGTAACTGTCACACAGATGCTTTCAGATGAACCTATATAATACAGTAAATACTGTAGTTCATATTGTATTTATCCGTATATTCTGCCTTTACGCCTCGATCATCTTACAAATAGCTCAGTATTATTATAGAGCTGAGGTCACAGCAGAGAAAATTAAGTCCTGCTCGGCTGCAGATTGTTGCTGTGGCTTACACTCGCTACTCTCTTGTCATTGTATTTCACAAATACACACACACACACACACACACACACACACAGATACACAGCAAAACGTTGTCAAAAAAAAGCAGCGAAAATCATAACCAAGGTGGAACTGAACGTCCACAGCGACAGCAGAGCCTTTCCTGAGAGCACCAGGTGAAATTTTAGCGTACCACCGCTTGATATCAGCTTCCCAATTATCGCCGGCGTCTTGCGCTCCTCTGCACTTTCAAGGGACATTAGTGATTCACTGAAAATGAGGATGTGAAACCTTGTCGACTCGTGTTCTTGTGTTGTGTGATAACTTAAGCAGCGCATGTTCAGTCCACCTGACGACAATTCAGGAGGTTTTCTTTTGCTGAGAACAGAGGCCTTTGAATCATCCTCCGGGGAAAGAATTGTGTCATTTCCTCCGTGGCCACAGGCGTCTACAATGCACGTTATGAAATGCATGATACTGCTGTTTGATTTTTGTTCACTTTCCGTCCTCAACCCCCCCTAACCACAACTGCAGCTAAAAAATTCAGCTCACCACTCCTCCACTCTTTCCTCGCCCCATTTGCCCGATAATAAGCAGGGACACGTCCACTGAGGACGGAAATTTACCGTGTTTCATCCTCTCTTTCGTGCAAATGCTCCGTCACCCCCCTGCACACACTTCAAAACTTTCTCTCCTTAAGCGAAATATTTGTGTTTTGAGACTGATTGTTGAGCTTCATCTTGTCCTCTTGTTTTTTTCTACCTTACAGCTAGACAACTGCTCCTCCATCACCCCGTCTCCCTCGCCATTTGGTGTGGCCCTGAGTTATGTTTTAGAAGGATATTTTTTTTTACAAGACTTTTCTATTTATAATAAGCTGAGAGTCATTTCAGTAAATCCACAAAAAAACCTGTTACGCCAACATTTTTTCCCTTTTTTTGACGGAAACGCGAGAGAAAGTATATAGAGCTATTCAAGACATCTGTTTAAAAAAACACACATCAAATGCAGAACTAGACCATTTCCAAATGATTGTATAGTCTGTGACTCAGTATTACCTCTCTGTGTGATGACTTAACTTACTGCTGAGATATGAATGCCAGAGTTTGATAAGATATCAAAATATCCAATTAAGCATTGTTGAGGTTTTACTTACAAAGAGATTTAAGTCTGATACTCCAGGAGGTTTCTTTTACATTTTGTGTTTTTATACAGATCAAACTAAACAATACATAACATGTCAATTTTAGATCAGAAATGGTGCTGGGACAATAGGCGGATTTTTGATTTCTGTTTCCTCACATTTCTAATCTTTGTGCTAAATTAAGCTAGCCGACTGCTGTATGTTGTTTCACAACATGAACAGACAGATATGAGACCGATGTCAATGTGATCATCTAATTCTGTGCAAGAATCCAAATGAGCTTATTCTAAAAAAATATTGAAAAAAAAAATCAAATTTAAAAGAATTCAGAGTAAAGGTTACTGACTTTAACAACATGTTCAATGGCAAATTTTTCAAGTTAACTAAAAAGCTAAGAGAAACAAGGAAGACAAATATAAACTTCAAAACCTGCATCAACTACAAATGGCTGGTTATTTGGCTAGTTTTTGATGTGTTACTATACATATGCATTCGGAAATGTTTGACTAAATATTGTCTCCAGCTGGTAACTTGTGAAAATAACATAACATATTTACATATTTTAACCGTTCAGCTGTAAATTGAGACAGTTTGTGACCCAGCTGCCATGTTGCAAACAGTTGAGATGAAAACTAAGCACTATCCATATAGGCAACACAGTAACATAATCTCGACTCATATTTGATTAGCACTGCTTATGAGCAGTGATTGACAGCTGTGTTAGAGGCTCGTCGGCTCGTAGTGGTTGTTCATGTGCGGTAAGCCTATTAGAAACACTGTGAGCAAGCAGATGAACATGATTTCTTTTCACAGAGTATCTGTCTCTTGTACTGCTTTGAGAATATTGTGACGGTTTTACCAAATATGACAAAAAGTTAGCTTTAGAAAAGTTACCAACAGCTTTTAAGCAACACTAAAAGATTTTTTGGACACTCAGCTAATGAGCTGTAAACACAACACAGACAGGTGATCTTTGTTCGCAAACGCTAACACATCCATCAGACAGTCATGTTTCTGTCTACCTGATAATTACAAGTCCAATATACTATCTTCCTTTAGCTCTATTTTTGTCACCAACAACTCCTCAGAAAGATGGTTTTCTCTTTAACAGTTGAATGCTCAAGTTCATTCACCAGCTATTTGATAACACTGCCTGGCATTTGATGCCGGGGTAGTAGCGTATACAGGATTTGCCAAAAGCTTCTCTACTTAAAAAAGCTGCCTGTTGCACCTTAAAACAATGTAAAAGTGCAAAACTTCATGCTATAAAACCAAAACAATGAGCTAAAAGCCGCTAAAAATCTTTATAGGGCTAAGGAGAACTACAACGTTGGATGACAGCTCTCTGTGGTTTCAACACTAAAAATGAGGTACATAAAATAATGCAGTCAAGCAGAGAAAGATAGAAGAATAACTTTGGTTACTTCCGTTGTGGTCAAAACCTCTTACAAATTTTATCTCAGTGATAAAGTGCGTAATTGGACTGAAAGTTCATTATACATTCAACAGATTTCATTCATTTGAGATTGGAAATGTTTAAAACTCTTGAGAAAACCTGTGCATACTCTATTAAATTCTCACACCCTCACATCTGATTTTGCTCCTGATTATCTTCACCTCACCCTCCTCCCCCCTGTGACTCTCCCCTACCTGGTAGAAGGCTCTGATGTGTCGGTTTAAAATGGAAAAGTTCTGGACTCTCAGCATGTGATCATCTCTCCCGCTGTCGTACAGCCTCTCCACCTTGGGGTTTGGGTCTCTGAGACGAACACAGAAAAGACACGTTGGTGTATTTACTGCAGGCTGATCAAACAGCCCAGTGCCACGACTCTCCAGCGGAGACATTCTCATGCAACGGTGCATTTAAGCAGAGTGAATAAAATTTTAATGAGCTTGAGAAGCAGGCTGTGAGAATCCACATGCAATTATTTGTTGAAATAAGGAGGCTTAGGTCAGACCAAATTAATCAACTGTTCAGCAAATACTGACTAAGATCTTGTCTGTTGAGGGAGAAAGGGTTTAATTCTGCTGAAGATAAGGAAATTTGGCTAAGATGACGAGCATGGTGGCACAAATGCACATCTTCATTTGATGAGTCACTGGAAATCTATAGCAAATATGAACCGGTCCTACATTTGTGCCATTCTTTCACACAGGTTGCAGAACAATGTGAGGTTTCAAAAGGAAATGTGAAGGAAGTTACATCAAATCTTCTGCAAGTACAAAACTAAGAGTCTAAAGTCATGCTAGCAGCTCTGTGAGGCTGTCCTGAGCAAAAGGCTAATACTAGCATGCCAAAAATAACAATAGTAACATGCTTACCATGTTTACAAGCTTATTTTAGCACAGTAAAATTTGTTAAAAAGAAATAAACACAAATTAATGTCATTATTTTTCAGGTTTTTGGTCATAAAACAAAATGCTGTACCAATGTCGACTAGATGATGACAAAAGATAAGCGACGCTTTGAGGCTGTACTGAGCTAACAGCTAATGCTAGCATGCTAACGATGATGCTGACATGCTGTTGTTAAAGTTAATGTTAATAGTTTTACAGGTATTCATAAAACAAAGTATTGGACATATAACAATATAACAATGTCGACCAGATGATAGCTAAAGATGCTAGCAGCTCTGTGAGGCTGTACTGACCTAAAGGCTAATATGAGCATGCTATCAAGCACAATGCTAACTTGCTGTTGTTAAGAAGGTATAATGTTTATCATGTTTACAATATTAGTTAAGCATGTCAGCATGCTAACATTTGCCAATTAGCACTATATGCAAAGTTAATGTCAATCATTTTGAATGTATTCGGTCATAAACACAAAGAACTGGACATAAAAATGTTGCTTAGATTAGCTACAAAACTAATGGTTTTAAAACCGTGCTAGCAGCTCTGAGAGGCTGCACTGAGCTAAAGGCTAATACACAATGCCAACAATGACAATGCTAACAAGCTAATGTTTACAGTGTTTGCCAGCTGAATTAGGCATGCCAGCATGCTGACATTTGATTATTAGCAATAAACACATTTATCTGTAGGATTTATGGGGATATATTGGCAGAAATGGAATATAATAAAATAAGTAGCCATATGTTTACTTTAGTGCATAAAAAAAGAAATAAGAATGAAAATAGGAATCCTCGTGTTGTCGTTACCTTGAATTGAGCCATTTCTATCTACATACAGAGCAGGTCCTCATCCAGAGTCTGCAATGTTGTTCTACAGTATCCAAGAAGGGACAAACCAAACAGTGGCTCTAAATGGGACCATTACTGTTTCAGCTACTGCAGTTAGCAGCCCCTCTGCGATGGTCAGCGTTGGAAAAATATTGCTTTTTTTTATGTGTTTATTCAGGGACCTCTGGTTATTTTATCATAATAATAGGACATATTTGATATTCGATTTAAAACCATGCAAATCCGCCATGTCTGTAATTTGTTAAGTAAAAATTCCAGGGCAAATTACCTTCCATATTTCTGCAAACACAGAGGTCATGCTAGGGACATGAGAGAAGATTCAGCTGGTTGTAATCTGCAATCCTCAATGCTAGATGCCACTAAATCCTGCACACTGCTCCTTCAGTGTCATTAGTTTTTCAGGTATTTGGTCAAAAAATAAAAAAATGTACAAATAAAAATGTTGATCTGAAGATAGCACTGGATTAGTCCTACGTGCTAGGGATCACCAAATCTATATCCTAAATACTATACTACCTACTATGACTGCATGTCCCAGATTTCATGGTGATCTGTTCAATAGTTGTGGAAACATTAAAGAACATAAATGTAAATCTCGGTGGTGGCTCTAGAGGAAAAGTCTAGGTAACAACAAAGTCATTATGATTCATTCTCTGGGGAACATGACTGTCTGTACAAAATGATATTTAAATTCCCTAGAAGTATGTCACTAGCATATCTTAAAAAAAACAATTCATATTATTTGAATGCTTTTTAATGGCTCTTCACTCCAGAATTGATTTTTGGTTTAATTGGAGAATGGGTTGTGGGCACATTTTTACATTTTTTTAACCTAATAATAAAAGCCAAGGCCAATGTTTGCAACTGACTGCAAGGTTACACAAGTTTGCATTTTCAGTTTTCTACATTAAAATGTTCTACAAAAGGCAGAAAACTAGCAATTTAGACTTTTTTAATTTTGTTTTCAAATTCAAATGGACCTCTTGCTTTACAGATTGACTGAGAAATTTCCACACGTTCATCAAATTAGGTCTTATTTTCTTATGGCTGCAAGGCTATGAAACAAGAATGTATTGATCAGTCTTACATGACCCTCATGATCTCATTGAGGAAAATCCCATTGGTCAGCCTCATGTAACGATCCCGGGCACTCTGGGAAATTGAGTTTACTTCCATGTACTGGCTGTAGAGCGGGAGGCCGTCCTGACTCTCAACCATCTTCTCAAACAGTTGAACCTGTGAGAGACGGGGAGGGAATATGCGTGTGAGTATGTGTGCAGAAAAGTGTGGCATGAGTGCACTGTAAAATAATAACTGACACATCTCTTGTACCACAAATCGATCCTTAATTTTTCCCAGGAGATCGTACTCAGAGGCAGGCAGAATTGCATAGTGAAAGCTTGGCTAATAGCAAACCAATTTTAACACTGTTGTTTTTCATTGTTCTATAGTCATTTCATTGTGCAATTATCATTAAATTCAGAATTAAATGTGTAAACAAATAAGTTATCTTTGGAGGCTTTTACAAAGATAGATATTAAGTGTACATAAATAAACACTAACAGTAATATTTACTTGTTTTTTTCAAGGCAGTCAGTTTCCTCTTTTTTTTTTGAGCAAAACCAATTCGTCAAATTTTACAGTGTGTCTAGCAGGAGGTGGACAAAGAAGGAAGACAGAGACAGGAGCAGAAAGAGGCACAGAGAGAGAGAGAGAGCAAGAGCGAGAGAGAGAGAAGGGGATGGAGAGGTGCAAACATTTTCACACAGGAAGCCACTTGAGTCGGTGCACCTGTCTGGACAGGTGGAATCTGTGCTCTCACACTGGGAAGCACTTCACAGAGACAGGCAGCCAAGCAGGACAGCAGCCAAGGTCTCTCTCTCTCTCTTTCTGCTCAGAAAAGCGGTGCCAATGCAAACTGCAATATAATGAGGTTTATTCCCACCTGCACCTTCTAAAAACTGCACCGTCTGTAAACACAGAAACAAGCTTGAATTGGTTCGACTGATAAGGTGAAGCAGAGCGACTCAGGACCCTGAGCGACAGGATAAACAGGGTGGCAGGGTTACAGTGGACGTCCTTCAACATATGTGGAGCTCTCGTGTCAGTGAATAACTGCCCCGAGTGACCCCAGAGCAAACACCAAAGCCCGGCCTGCTGCAGGCATCCTGTTGAACCTGACCTCTGACCCTCGCTTTGGAAAAGGGCAACAACACAGATATCCCTTCAAGGTTCAGAACAATATCACATTATATTATAAACACTGTTCATTTACCAGAATGAGAGGAATGATCCCCCTGGGCTGATGCACCCCCCCATATGGAAAACCCAGCTGGAAACCCAGTCTGTCACAACTGCAACAAATCCTCTACTGGTTTTACTCTTGAACACATAGACGATAACTTTGTATTATTTTCAAATCAGAAACAGCCCAAGGACACGGAAGTGTCAAAGCTTTAGTAGAGAAAAAAAGCTGGTCATTAAGAGGCAAGGGAAGCTGCCAAAAGGAGAAGTAGGGTGTTTGTTTTGCTGTACACACAGTCAGAAAGCAGTATCTAGGCTATTTTTTTGCTGTTTATTAAACGCCTACTTTTATATTTAATCTGGTGAATGGAATTGGAAAGCAGGCTGCTCCAAAAGATACCATGTCATAACCTATTTGCGACTGGTAATAATGTTTTACTGCACTGCTGGTCATTGTCCAAGGCGAATTTCTACGGAGTTTCCACAAAAACCCTGTTTTATTCTCCTCTCTGTGCCGCTAAAAATTATGACCTTTTCTCTAACTGGAAGTGATAAATGATAAATGACATACCCATTGCGCCAACGCACTTTCCATGAATTCCTCTATTATCTCCATGATGTTAGAGTCCATTGTTGTGACACGAAAGGGACACTAAACTGTGAAACACTACAGAAGACGGCTAATTAACAAATATCACCAACAATGTCATGAATCAAACACAGAGGATCCATCTCGCGTCAAGTGAAGTAGTTTGACATTTGTGCGGCCCTTCCCCTCCCTCCACCCCGCTGTCTCTTCCTCTCTGACTGTGACAGTTTCATTGCAAAACCACACCGGAATTTTCTAAAACGCACGCTGCTTTTTTTTTTTTTTTTTTTTGTTAGCCGACGTCTTAACACGCCCTCCATACAACGGTTTACATACACAAAGATCTTTAAATACACACATGATCGTCAATATACAGAAAAATGTCAAAACTTACACGGGGTTTTGTGCGTAGAGACAGATAATCTCGATTTTTGAGCGCTGGAAATTTGGGCCTCATTTTCTGTGGTGCGTTTTAAACAACATGACCACAGGCCTGTTTTTTTACACTCGGCGCATTGTGAATGAATGACGTCTGTGTGTATTGAACGGCTGGGTGAAAATGTGTCTGCCCTGTAACACTTTTTTTCTCTGTGAAAATGACAAAAGATTAGACTAGAGACCTTAAAGATGTCAAAAGTGTAGTTTTACCAGTTTACATTCATGTTCAAGCCAATTCAAGTGCTGTCCAATAGCAACCTCTGGTGGTGTATATGAAAGTTTCTAACTGCCCATTTAAAAATGATGCATTGCATCATTCCCATTAAATAATCACTGGGGGGAAGTGTAACCAAGCAGGGCTACTTTTTTTTAGATGTTGTACATTCTGCACAGTATTTTAGAAAATCACCTCTCAGTCTGCAGCATAATATGTGACATTTTGTAGACACTCATTCTAGCCGTGATGTGGGGTTTATGGAGTTTTTTCACAGCAGACATCTTGACTTGTCACAGTAGAAAAAGCACAGGTGAGACTGATAATATTAACGATGGCTCAGTGTCCCAGTGAGCTATTCCAGTGAGCCAGCATGGAGTACAGCGGGGCCTCCCCTCAGCTGAACATCATTAATGTTACTGAATGCACCAGTGCTTTTCTACCATGACATGTCAAAATGTCTGTGGTTCAAAGGTCTGTTGTATTTATATGTACCAGTTCCTATCCAAATATGTAACCAGTTGGTTTATAGATTACTACTAATGTTGTATGTATAGAGAGGTTTCAGTTGGTTACAGAAAATCTTGAATTTGTAAGAACTGACAATGAAAAATTGCAAAGATCTTCTTTATTTTCTATTTTAAATGTGTATTCATTCATTCACTTTCATGGATTTATATATCCACTGTTTTATCTAAGAAAACTAAATTAAAAAACCTTTCTTAAACCACATCATTTAAAATACGCTTTGAACAATACCTGTTAGAGATCTTATTTGCAAACACTCCCTACTGCTGCTGTTGTTCTATTTATCTGCATTTTTTCCCTAATGTTTTTGTTTTAAATATTATTTTATTTTGTTTTAATTATTTAAGATTATTTATTCATTTATTTATTTGTTTATGGGTTGTTGGGTTTTTTTTCGGACATGATTAAAACTGAAATCAAACTTTCAGTCTCTGTTTTGTAATCAATATTAATAAAGACCATGTCTATGCAATCATGTTATTGTTATTAATAAAATAAAACATTCATTGAAGTTATTCTGTGATAGACTTTTATTTAAGAAGAATAAGCACACAGTGCAAGGCTAGGACAAATCACAGTATTATATTCTTTGCAAATAAAAAGCACTTAAAAACTGCTTTTGCTTCATAAAATAACCTCCAGCATGTATGGGTGTGTTGTTCCTGTATGAGTGTGTCTCTGTGCGCTGGCAGTGTGTGTGAGCTGATACTGCTTGTGCAGCAGTTCTGGGATTAACCACATCAGGATTATCAGATTGTTTCAGAGCTGCCAGAATAGACAAGATGACAGCTTCATATAGGGCACCACACTCACTCGTGCACACATACGCACACACACGCGCGCACTTAATCCGACTCTCCTTGCTGAACTCAGATAACCCATACTCGGGGAATTTGCGACGTACAAAAGGAAGCCGACACTACAAAGCAGTCAAAAACTTCTACCTTTAATATATAATTCATGTGACATTTTAACAGGTTCCTAAGCATTTCATTGCAGTTTAGTACAAACTCTACAGCCGTGAGGTGAATAATACAGTGCACATGGGATGAACTTCAGCATCATGTGATTTAACAACTTTGAGCCAAATGTCAAAAAGCATTTAATACACGTGTGTGTGTGTGTGTGTGTGTGTGTGTGTGTGTGTATGTATGCGTGGGTGAATGCTAAATCCCTTTAAACTGAATGTACTCTCTTCTAGATAAAATAAAAGGTACTACACATCTCCTGAACAGATTCTCTGATGGTTACACATCCACGAGGACCTGCACAGAGGAGATGTTTGTTTCAGTGTCTGTGCAGGGCTTGATAAGATTCCCTATTTGTTGCCTTGTTTTGGCTGTGTGCGAGGACGCTGCTGCATTGGATGGAATGTAAATCAAGTCTAACATGTCAAAACACAACAGGTGTTTTACCCGCCACCTGCCAACTCACACCACCAAGAAACCTCAAACACATCCCCTCCCCTGAATCCCTTCTTCCTCAGCTCATATTTAAAGATTTTTTCCCCTCTAACTAGCAGGAGCAGGGGTTGCAGCTTTCTCTGCGTCTGCAGCCTCAGAGGAGCCTTCGGCAGCACTGGGGTCCACCTGTCCAAACTTTAGCATGGCAAGGGCTTGGACTTTGAGGTCCTCAAAGGTGTCCTTCACACCCTTCTCCAGGAGATAACCCTCACTCTCGTCCTCTGGGTTCTCCAAAGCCATGGCTGATTCCACAGCCGTCTGCAGGTAGCGCAGGCTCAGAATAACTGACAGCTAGACAGAAAAAAAACAATAAAATGATCACAGAAGGGAGAGGTTTTCCTTATCATTTGAGAGGTGTCGTAAGCTGCACAGATTGAACAGAAAAAGTTACAACATGACCTGCATTGCTCAGCAGGCCCTGGACTGAACTCGGTTTGAACTTTTTGCACTTGTACATCAACTCTTTGCCTGTTGGGCTACTTGCTCACATATTTCCTTTTTGTGTGCTCTGATGAATAATGGGATAAGATGTTTGCTGCTTTTTCTTTTTCTCTTCTCTCTTCTTTGTACTAGAACTGAGCTGCCATGCTGTACCAGAACAATTATCATCAACTGATGTGTGGCAATAATAATAAAGTATCACGTATCAAGTAAAGCCCCCTAAGGCAAATTGTAATTTGTGATATTGGGCTATTTAAATAAAATTGACTTGACTTGAATCATATCAATAATTACTGAAAGAATTCGAGCATGAAGATGAGTGAGTCATTTTGAATAAGTATTACAAACATTAACACTTTTAATGAACAGTGGGTTAGGGACTGTGTAGTCTCACATCATATTTAAATTTTACTTCAGGCTGCCTTTGCACCATATTAATACACATTAAGATTAAAAGTCCCCCTCCACTCAAAAATGTGTTTTTCTTCTGTTTGTCTCATAAAATGTCTGACTTTGACTATACTTATATCAGTACAAAGTTTGTCAGTAGAGAGGTGTTTTACATCCCTCTACTGAAGGGGACAATGTCTTTGCACTTCCCTAAAATCTAAGATTCAAGTGTATGCTGGGAAAATTAGATTAGGTATGCCACTAATATTAACGCCAACTGCTGTGTCTGACACAGGAATCATGTATATCAATGGGGGGCATACTTCGAAACAACACTAAGTTAACATAAGCATAGTGAAAGTTTTAACAGCAAACATGGTTGTGTGATGTTGAGGCAAATTAAATTAAAGCTTTGTTCCACTAATAAAACCCATCATTGCAGATATTATTGTATGTGCGTATGTGTAAATGATGCAATACAGTGCATATAACACTTGAATCGGGAAGGCTGCAATCATGTATCCAATGCACTGATGAGAGTAAAGAAGGAAGTAGTACAAAGAGCCAAAGTCTGCGAAAGGAGGCAGATTTGGGTGGTGGGTGGGTCAAACACACACAGGAATTTCACCCAGGAGATCGGTGTTTGTATCCTGTGTGCAACTAAGTAAACTTGGGTTATGTTAAGGTACGTTATCACTACGTTTCTTCTCCTAAACCTAACCTACATGACTATATCTAACTTCATGATGCCCAACCATGTTTCCTAAATCTAACCTACTTAACTTTCCATTAAGTATGTAACGTGAAAACGCCATTTGCCATTCGAATGCAAATGTGTATATAAACCATTTTCAGTGTTTTCTTAACTATTATTTTGGAAAACTATGTTTGACAATATATTAGTATTTTTACATAAAAAAGTGTCTGGATGAAGACTTCAGGGTTAAGGTCAGGGTGCACTTTCCTAAAATTTTTCTAAAAGCTTAAATTTAAATTCCTACACACCTTCCCCACTAAAATAACTTTCATACAATCCCTTGCACAAAATGGGTTCACATCTCCAGAGTTTGAGAGTAAACACCGCTGCAGTCCGAATAAAAACGAAACAAAAGAGCTGTGACACAGTCAGCGCTGTAAAACATATTTTCAGTTTTATCTCCTGCTTCCTTTTCCCTCTCTTGCTTGATCTTGCAGCTACATGATTCAGAGCAGGTTTTTGGCTTTTGCTTGAAAATCAGACGTTATCTACAACTCAGCTTGAGGCCTCGTTAGCTTTCTGCACGGCAGCCATCCATCCCCATCATGGTGGACTAGAAAAACAGCCGTACTGAGCTGCTGTGTTTAAAAGAATAGATTGTTTGGCTGGCTTCAGGCAGTGTGGTAATGATGCTCTGTTAAGCATGTGTATGGGTGTCCTGTTCTGGCCGGAGGTCCTGTTTGTTATTTGAAGAGAACGCGTAGTCGATATTGTGATTTGACAAAGGAGTGAAAGTACATGTCTGATTAAAAGACAGAAATCAATGTGTGTCAGTGAGGGTTTCTTTCTCTCGGTTGTCATGGCACCAAGAGACAACTGTTAATTCAAATTCAGGGGGTTTTCAATGTGTGAGTGTAATTCTGGTGCCTGGAGAAGCAAATATCACAGTTTTATTCAGTTAAATGAACACTGTGTCTCGGATAAATACTGTATTTTCCCACCAGTACATCCCACCTGTATTAGGATGACTGACAGCACGCCAGGACCAGTTGAGTTCATCAGCTCCATGTAGTAGTCGGTCAGAGCCTGCCTGCAGCCACGGTTGTACAGGTTGAGTTCTTCTGCTTGGTACTCGTAGTTGTAGTGAGCGTTGTTATCTGTCAGGTGGTACTGCAGGCAGGGGCGAGGGGAAGCAGGGTTACAGCAGCTGAAAGGAACGCCATCCAACAGGAAACGGCCGTCCACATTACTCCTGATACGACTGGAGAAAACAGATTCGAAAAAAAGTTAGAAATGGGAGAAGAGTAAGAGAAGAGAGAAAGAAGAGAAGAAAGTTAACCCTTTGAAACCTGAAAAAATATGTGAATTTGTAAAGAATACAAAATATAGGAAGAAGGCAATAACACGAAAGAAGACATGACCAAAAAATTATCAAGAAAGTTAGTAAAAAGTACAAGAAAAAAAGAGACAGAAAGAAAAGAAAAGCAAAGAACAACAATAAAGGAAATGACCTGGCAAAAAGGTGCTTAAAAATCCTAATTTTGTAATATAATTTTCAGATCATTATGAATGTAGTTTTTTTCCCTAGCCTTTTTTAATTTTTTCCCTCCATATTTGTCCTTAACTTCTTAAAAACAATTTTCTAAAGTCACTAATTTCTTGCAATTAATAAAACATCTATTACCAAGATGCTCATTGCCTTGTTTTTGAAATAAATTGCACCAATTTGTTTAGAGTTCAGAGGCTGAAATACTTGTGAAAGGCATCTGAAAGAAGCACAAGAAAAGTGATATCCCTCCAGGTTTAAAAGGGTTAAAGGCCTGACTGAGAGCTCAATACACACTTAACATTAGTGAGAAATGAGCAGCGCCTCTCTACAAGTGCCATCACGTCATAACCTTTCAGTTTACTCATTCCTTTTCACTTATTTCATCTTTTACCAACCTTTCTCTGCCTGCTTCACGACCAACCTTTCCATCCATTTCTGTCATCCTCATCAAAAGTAAAGGCCAGATCTATTTTTAATACCCCCAACTTCACATCATCCTCTTCCTCCATCCGTCCTCTATAACTTATTGTTTGACCTTTTTGGATGTGAAGTCTAGTCATCTGTCATTCATCTCTGTTTTCTCTTCCTGTATGGCTCTCATCAGTCCAGTTTCCTCTCTCCTCCCTGCATCTCATAACTCGCTGTGCTTTGATTCACTCACTCCTTGACGTCCTTGGAGGTGAAGTCCAGGTATCTGTTGCTGACCCACTGAACTTCAAACCAGTCCTTGAAGTTGTTGTTTCCACAACAGCGAAACTCCATCTGCAGACGATCGATGGTCTCTTTCTGGAAACAACGCCCCGGCACATCTGTGTCCTTGTAAAACCGAATACCGTTCCTGAGGCCAACCTGACAGTAGAGAGAGAAGAATGAAAGAGAAAAAAGGGGATGTTTCATTCAGTGTTTTATTGTGCTGGATAAAGACGCAGCTGTGTTCTTTTTCTAGACAGACAGACATAAGATTGAGATTTTAGTCTAATTTGAAACCTGTTTTATTAAATGATGTTTGGTTTGCTGGAAATATTATTTCACATTGTAAATCAATTTTGACAATTCTTAAAAATACGAACACTAACAATTTTGAGGGCTGATTTTTTTCAGCATTTAAACAAGGGCATAAGTTTTAATCCTACACTATATTGTAGGGTAATACATTTAAAGTGTGTAAGATTTAGTGGCATCTAGCTGTGAGGTTGCAGATGCAACCAACTGAAACTCTTTTGTGTGCAGAGAATATCGAAAAACTACGGTGGTCAATGCAAAAATGCTAAAAACGGCAATGGCCCGATCTAGAGCCAATGTTTGATTTGTCCATTTTGGGCTGCTGTAGAAACGACATGATGGACTCTGTGGAAGAGGACGAAAAGGTATAGCTGCGGTTGGAACAGCTATGTGACTCGCCCATTGTCTGTCCATGACCAGCCCCCTTCACTTGGTCTGAAAGCAGAAAGTTAGTGTATAGCTAGCTATGAAGTGCTAGGTTAATAAAGAGGCAGTTAAAGATGGGATAAGGGTAATGATAATGGTTGCATTTCATTACTTAAAAGGTAAATCAGGTCATCATGTATAATGAATAAAGCAAATAGATAAAGTGGAGTATTGGTATGTTTGGCCAAACATTTAGTACTGCAAGTTGCATGGCTAAAAAAGGCTCATTATATGCTAATGAAAACCGTTATGAATATTATATTTCATATCTGCCAATAGATGCCTCTAAATCCTGCACACTGGACTTTAATGAATTTGAAATTTCAGAAAATTGTGAATATTTTCTGTTATACCGATAAATGCACATGTTTTGTTCTGGTTATAAAATTTTGTTTCTTTCTTTTTTTTAAATTCCTATCCGCATCTATTGTTCAACTTGCAGGAGTATGAACCTTTTCTCAGCAGCCTAAACCCACTTAACTCACTTACATTTTCATCTTTTATTTTAGACAGTTGTCTGTCTCTCTCAGCCGCAGCAGCTTTAGGTTTTGTTTTGTGTTTTCCATGAGGATCAGAAAACGCCATCCTGTCATCACAAGGCCATACTGATCTACCCTTTCACCTGACCTCCTCCAATCATTACTAGTGACTCCCACCCACCTTTAGGGACTCCTCCAGGCGTCCCTGCAGGGCAAAGCTGAGCACCACAACAGTAAGGAGCAGGACACACAGCACTGCAGCTACAGCAAACCAAGCCAGCAGGAAAACTTTCCAACGGGGGAAGCGGGTTGCATCCAAGGAGTCCTGACACACGCGGCTGGCAACCCAGTTGGTACCAATGGAGGCCAGGCCCACCATCATCAGGATGTTGGGCACCACATGGATCTCTGTGTTGTCCATCACCTCGAGGAAGAAGAGAGCACAGTCAAAGATAATACCAGCCACAGGAGCAGCAGCCAACTGCAAGTCACTTTGTCATTTCCTCTGCACTCTTTAGCAAGTAATAATCCTGCATTCAATTAGCCTTATCTATTCTAAAAATTACCTTGGCAGCCAAGAGATTCAATTAGCTGCTGATACGCTGGATGCAAAGGCTACTACGGCAGTGTGATGACAAATTTAATTCATTGCCCTGGTTACAGAAAAGTCAATTATAGACTGAGTTTATTATTGGCAGAGTATTCAGAAGCCTGGCAGCCATAAAGGGCCTTTGCCCCATTGTTGTTTTAAAAATTACCATTAAGAAACTCAGCTCATGCCGGCCACTTGTAACATCATCATTCTGCAATCCAGCTGGGTGAGTTTAGGACAAAAATTTTGGAGATGTGGACTAATTATTTTTGTCAAACATCTGCACAAGTTAAGTATGTAGAGTGGAAAACAAACTACCTAAATGATGTATTTGCATTTTCAGCTCTTGTGAATTCTGTAAGATCATTCCTGATACTACTCTGTTGGTCACATCTTCACACTGGGCTTTTGCTTTGACAAAATTAAATACATTTACACCATAAACTGAAGCAGAAAATGCAGAACTTGTCAGTTCGCAAAATTAAGTGTTTAATTCCTCTTAACTTACAGTGTGATATTGTTGTATGAATCAGTAGCCTACATATAAAATACTACTGGTTCCTACTAGTAGCCCACTTACTAGTTAATGTAGTGGAACAAGGGAATAACTGGGGATTTCAAAGGATAAATGACTTGGGGCCTGTTCTGTGAGTGTCTTTGGAAGTATTGGACACCGATGTGATATGTTAGAGGAAAGGCAACGACTAACTAACTACTAAAAAGTGATTTTGAAACTAAACAGATACAGGTGTCCACTAACAACTGATCAGATTTTTTAGAGCATAACCCAAATGTGAAAGGAACAAGAAGTGAATTTTCCCAAAATCCTGCCTCCCCAGCATGGTTGGGACAGTGGGTAAGGTCAGTTGAGACACCTTGCTCTTTTTATAAAGAAAAATACTGCAGTTTAAATTTGAACACCTCATAGTTACAATGCCATCTCACTAATTTATTTGAGAAATGTTGCTGAAAATGCATAAATCGGTGCATAAACATCTTATTGCAGGGAATGAATTGTTTGTTTTTTTCAAAATGTTCTGATGGAGAAACGTAACTTACACCCTTTTTTACACTAACTCAATAAGACTTTGCTGCACACTAGATATCATGGAATCTCTCATTGGAGATCAATTACTATCAGCATGTGTTCATGGCCTGCAGCTTTCCTGTGCAGCTCACTGGATATCAATGCCTGCAACCTGCTCAAATCGATCAGAGATCAATCCAGCCCAACGACCAGCAGATTGGACAAATGCACCGTTCTCGTAGAGGTCAAAACCTCAACATGCTGGTCACGTTACCTAAATTCAATACACATTGAACCCCCAAGACTTTGGAAAAAAGTGTTGATTTTTACAACAGCCTTTTAAAATCCTCACAACTTTACATGCACGAGTGCACCTAAGTGTCACTGTTTGCATGTTTACACTGTCTGCTGCCTGTTTGTATTTGTGGATTAAAATGTAGAGCTAAGTTTAAATAAAAGTCACAGATAAGCGACAGAACAGCAGACTCAGTCAACAACCATCAGCAAAGGCAAAGGTCTGAACACATAAACCTATGTTTGTGTAACTTTGAATAAACGCCATGTGTTTTCCACGCCATTGTTTTTAAGCCCCCGCGAGTCTCTTAAGTTGCATAAATTTGTGTGCACATGAGAGTATTTCCCTCTCTCTACCTCGGCCCTACGGAGCAGCTCCGTCTTAAGGTAAACACCCAGACAAAAGATGATGGCCCCCCACATCACTGCCATCCAGGACAGCAGCCAAAGGCCCTGCGCCAGGCGCACCCGCCGCTGCTGGGTGAACTTTATCTTCAGCAGCACCATGGCTCACTACCATGCAACACAAAGACAGAAGAGAAGAGTAAGAGAAGGGCAGCAGTACAGTTCAGTCAATTCTGGTCAAAAAATGAGATTCAATCCAGAGGAGGCCAGCTGCATGTAAAGCAACAAACCCAATAGAGGTCACAAGAGGGGGTTTTCAGAGTCGCAGAAACACAGTGGTCAATGCGGGCCTTGTTGTTTGGTGAGTTATTAGCAGGTTGAGCTCATCTAAGTTGTTCCAGGTGGAGGGGATAAGCAGGTAGATCCCTGTGTTGGTAAAGGACACAGTCGACCTCAGAGGATAATCCAAAAGCTTTCACTCAGATGCTGAAATTGTCCCAAAGATTTTAATTTATAATCCAAGTCAGTGCAGAAAAACCATGAGAAAAAGTATAATAATTATTAAATAACAAAGTATGGAAGACAAGAGGTATTCCTTTTTTCCAGAGATGACAGGTTTTCTCCTCAAGTTAATTGTTCACTCCGCTGTAGCCCCCCCTTCAAGCTGATTTCTTCCTCTTGACGTGATGTTGTCTTTTGATGGCGCCCCTCTGGGTCTTTGCGTGTGCAGCGACCCCCTAAACCACTGTTCCCATAGTTGGAGGATGCAGAGACTGGCCAAAGAGAGAGTTTGGAACCGTAATCCCTCCAACAGAGTCCCTGGGATCCTATTAAAGTCCAGGGGCCAATGGGAAAGCAGGACAGTGTCTGATCAGCAAAGTTGTCATGATGGACACGTAGTATGAGAGGGACTATTGGACTGTTATGACAGGTGGACTTACCTGAAACCAGCACAGGCTGGACTCTATGGATGCCTCAGAGGCAGAGTAGATATCAGGCACAGTTCGCTGAGGCTAAATATCGTCATGCGGGTGTGTGGAAACATGAGTAAGCATATCTGATTTACCGTCAGTAGTACCGAATGTGTAAATTGTGTAATAAGGCAAAGATAGGAAGTAGGTGGAACGAGGGATGATGTTAAACAGGCCCAAAATTCCTCTCACACACTGGCAAATGTTCTGTGTTGGAAAGAGTATTCAAAACATTTACTTAAGTAAAGGTACCAATACCAAATACTCCAAGCAGAAGTCCTGCTATCAAAATCCTATTCAAATTAAAGTACAGAAGTATCATTAGCTGAATGTACTTAAAGGAACCAAAAATATGTATTTTTCGTCTCACCTGCAGTGCTATGAATCATTCTAGACTGTTTTGTGCCAAGTGTTGGAGATATCGACCATAGAGGTGTCTGCCTTCTCTCGAAATAATGTAACCAGATGGCACTCTGCTTGTGGTGCTCAAAGCGCGAAAAAAATACATTTGAAAAACTCAACAGCAATGTTGGTTTCCCAAAATTATGACCCGGTTAATCCACAGACCTTGTTGTGAGCAGTTTTATGTAGGAACTATTGTCTTTCTATTAAACTAAACCCACCAACCATGTAACTGTGCAGGAGGAAGCATGCATCTACTCATGGACAAGAGGCTCATGCACAAAGCTAGATGTAAATATTAATGGCGTCCTCCATATCTAAGCTGTAACGTTAAGGCCCAGACACACCACACTGACATTAAAAAACTAGCAGCGACAAAGCCAATGTTTGCGTCGCCTCTCGTCACCTCACGTTGTGTCACATCATCTCATGTCACCACACGTTGTCAGTCTTGGCCAGAAAATTGCACTTGAACACACCACAAAGACGACAAACAACGGCCAACCAAAATGCATGTTTTCTCCTACGTGAATGGCAATAACTCTCAGCACGAGTCTAACATCGACATTCAAAAAGGCAAACCAGAAGACCGTCTTAACTCGAGTTAGCCATTAGCACATTAACAACACAATCTAATGGTGAAAGAACCAATTTACTGTGTGCCTGTAAACAACAATACAAACCATCAGGAAATATTTCTGCAGCTCAAAGTCTAAAGAATAATAACCTTACCTTTAATATCAAGTTTGTTTCAATCTCACTCCCTCTTGAATTTAGGCATTTGTTTACATTTCTCACTTATGTTTCCCTTCTCGGCTGAACGGCTAGGATGCCAGTTCAACACGCTAAAAAAATTATACAAGGGCCAACAGACGCTCACCAACAGCCTAACACTGACCGTCAGCCCACTCGTGTGTCAGGGCCTTTCGCTAGCTCAGGGGTGCTAGGTGAGCTAACAGTAGATGCAGGTTTTCTTCTTCGTGGTGATACGGTCGGCTGGTATAGTTCAGTAGACAATAATAGTTTCTTTATAAAACTGCTCGCAACAATGTGTGTGGATTTTCTTGAGGAACCAGTTCACAATTTCAGGAAAGAGACATAACTAAAGTTTTTCAAATGTAGGCCTATTTTTTGGGACCACAGCACCACAAGCTGAGTGCCCTTCAGTTATGTTATACTGAGAGATGGTGGACATCTCTACAGCCGATATCTCCAACACACTGCAACTTACACCAAAACAATCTAGACTGATAAATAGCAATACAGGAGAAATTAAAAACATGTATTTTTTATTTTGGAATGAACAGCCCTTTTAACTATGGCTGTCAAAAAAAATGATCTGGAGTGGAAGTATAATGTAGTATAAGATAGAAATATTCAAGTATTATTCTGCAATCAAAATTGTACTTCAGTGAAGCACTTGAGTTGATGTACTTAGTTACTCGCTACTACTGCAAATGTCACCTTTAATGAACCCAACTTACTGACCCTGAACCTAATTGCATTCAAATTCTGCATTTGTCTGTTCCAAGTTAACAGAGCTGAAAATCTGCACTTACAGTATTTATGATGTGGCATTACATGTGACTGTATGAATAAATGTCAAAAAGAAAAAGACCACATATCCACTGATTAATTTATTGGATGAAATGAGGTGAAAATTGTCCCCAAAATGATCTCAGGGATTTTGTGGGGGATGGCAGCACAGGCTGTCTCATGTGAAGTGAAAGTAAGACAATAGACAGAAGCGCTTGTGTGGGATTATCTATGCAATGCAAAAGGGAGGGAGGTTGGTGAGGCTGGATCAATAGGATTAAACTGTTATTAAACGTATTTATGACAGCTTGAGTCAGTCAGGTTGAAGCCAGTCTCGTGTTACTTTACAATGCACCAAACAGAAAACTAAATCAAATGCTCACCACTTATGCATTAATGTTCTTTAACCACATCACCACTGATCACATTTACAGTGACATCTTTAAATAGTGAGATTGATGGAGAGACTTGCTCATGAGTACACTTCTTCAGCCCTCTAGTGGCAGAGATGGTAATGTCCACCAGTCAAGTTAGAAAAAGTTGTCTGGTTACACTTTACAATACAGCCAGAAACTATAGTTCCCAAAATTTACTGCCTAATTCCTCTAAACTTACGATGTGATATCAGTAGCCTTCTTAAAAAATACCACTGGTTCTTTCTGGTAGCTTACTCGCTAGTAAATGTAGATAGAGTGAAACAAGGGAGTAATTGGAGATTTTAGAGGAAAGGAGAAATAACTTATGGCCGACATCAGGTGTAGGCAACCTGCCACTCTGGGGGCGCATGCAGCTGTTTAACCCTTCTTTAGTGGCTTCCAGTGGTTTCGTCAAAAAATTATGTAGAAATGATGAATAACTGTGTTATTTTAGAAACATTTTTCATTCATGGTCTTAGGCCTAAAGTGATTCTCCAGTTTTAAAAGTGCATAGCCTATACACTAAGTAAAATCAGGTTTAACAGTTTAGTGCATCATATATCTACAGCCTGGTGCCTTTTCCTCTAAATGTCAAGGAGCCAAGGAGCAGTGAGTTTTGAGTCTCCCTTGCGAGACAAATTATGGATTCCAAATTCCAAACTTTGAAGGAAAATACAGAATTTTTACAACTTTATTTGCCAGTGAACAAGGTCAAAGTGGCCAATAATTATATATATATCCCACTGCAAAGTAGCCACATTTTGGCAAAACATGAATGCTCATTTAGCCTAAATAAATGTGTTACTTACCTTCATTGTAGAGGTTCAAATAAGCTTTTAGGCTCAAGCTTTTTTGGCTCCTCTAACATACCTCGTAGGTATAAATTATTTGTACTGAAGGTATACTGCAGTAAATCGGCACCATACCCATAGGTACCATTTACAAAAACATAGTATAATTCATTACTAATTTCCTTAAATTCCCTGTAGGTACACACTACTCACAAAATAACTTAGTATAACTTCTTTCTTGCACCAAATTAAGGATAAATATGACATTTTATAAAACTAATATTAAAGGTTTGAGAAGAGTCAAGCTCCCTTGATGTTGTTTGTGATATAACGAGAAATGTCTTCTTATGATGTGTAAAGTTGACAAGTACAAGGAATGACATCTGTAATCTGCATTCATTTAGGATGATTATTTTTATTGGTAACACAACCATAATGACAGTTACATATTTATGTAGACTAAGAGTATTAATAAATGCATAATGCAGGGGGTAAAGTGTACACTGATGACAGACGGGGGCTATACAGATTCAAATAAATAACAATGTGTTGCTGCTGCACTCTATCCAATCTACGTTGTCACAATACCTTCACGTAATGACATCTTTCACATTTGTTCTGCCCACCAAAGCTCTAAACATCTGTTCAGTTTCATTTCAGAGAGGACGTTAATTCATCATATATACACATACACAAATTCAATGGATATTTACACAAATCTCTACATATACACGAGTAAATGTTTCACTGTCTAATAATTTAGCAATATATTCACATAAATAAGCAAATCACTTGAAAACTTTGACTTCGTATCAGTTGAACTTTAGTTTATCTTGATCCGATCTGTCAGTTATCAATCACCTTCCTACATATTTAAAAAACACACAAGGAAGGTAAGGAAACACAAACGTGATTATTTCTGCGAGAAAATGACAAGAGGTATTTCTGCCTGATTGAATTGTTATTTCAGTTTTTTTGCTTGAACACCTCTGTCCAATCTAAAGTTATATTTTCAAAATACACTGAACTGAATGTCGTTGGTCAGAACATTATGTTTGCAAAATTCTTTAACAGTCACAAAACATTAAAAAAAATGCCACAAAAGCAATTACTTCCATAAAACGACACAACGTATGGACAAATCAATATATCCTTTTAGCCTTTCAGGTGTTCACCTTTAGTTTAACACAGTTATAATACGGTAGAGTTTGGGTTCTTTCTACAAATCCTGTGTTAACTTTTTTGTGTAAAACCAATGAAAATGTTAAACAAATGTACAAGAGAAGCTTCTGCTGTATTATGAAGGTGATGGTAAAGATCAGTTGGATCCCAGTTTCATAAACGTGTCATAGCAGTTAAGAAAAACTGTAATAAACGTGATAATAAAATGTTTTTCATGAATGGCACGTGCTCAGAGAGGTAAGTGGCTCTCTCAGCAGCAGACTGGATGCTGTTGGGTTTGAAAATGTTGTTCATTGTTCAGGTAGCTATTATAAGTCTTTTGCATTGAGTTATTTAACTTTATAGCACAGCCATATCACAAAATCTATTTTTTTTTAACATGTAAGAGACTACAGTTGTTGAATAACACCGTGTGTTGACCTCAGACTCATTATTGCTCAGAATAGAAGTCCTTGATGTCTCAGACTTTTATAAACCTCGTCTCTCATTGTGTTGATTAGTCTGCTTCCACTGAATGAAGAGCTGCTTCTAAAAATACAGAGCATTTATCTTAAAAAGCTTTTTAAAGGTCATTCTTTGCATCAACTTGATGACTATAATCACAGACAATACTGGATGAGGGTTTTTTTGTCATTTCATCTATTCACACTGGTCTGGATGGTAAATTACATATTATTAAAACAATCGCTTTAATGGAAATATATTTGGAACGAACACTTGGAAGGCGTTTCCTATAATTGTATTTAGTTTTCTATTACTGCATGTTCACATTTGATTCTATATTTTGGTATTTAATTGGTGGGTTGAATTTTTCCACTTCAAACTTTTTTTCTTTTAGTGTTGATTGGATTTGCTACACAGTTCTTTGATTTGGTGTGCGGAAATCTTGCACTTAGAGACTGTTCGTTGTTTATCAGAGGAAGCGGATCACTGTGTGACCGAGGGAAAACCTTCCCTCCTTTAAACGAGACGTGGAATGAAGTGGTTTTGATGAAAAATCACTATTAAAAGCTTAGATTTGGTTTTGTTTCCTGATGAAAGCTTTCATTGCACATGTCTTCAAAGATGGTCAGAAACTTGAATATCCAACAAAATATTCTGCACTCAGTATCGTATCGTAATACTCGTATCTTGCTACGATAAATGGTGTAATTTTAGCGATTAAAAAACACAAATCAACAACAACAAAAAAAAACTTCCCTTTTACAACAATTCCGTACAATATTGGAAATTCTAATGTTTCAACATAATGCAAAAATGTCTACCTTTTCCTTTTTGTATTATTTTTTGTAATTCTTAATGGTACACCTAAAAGTACATTATACACAAGACAAAAAGAGATTTTCTGTTATTTTGGGAACATGCAATGCATGTGACAGCAATGGCTTATATATGATTAAACACATATTTCAATGTAACATGAGAATGTACATTCGTCTTGCCATACAGTTGGATGACATTTTCATTCTGCCACTTTGCCAGTTTGCTCCGCTCCTCCTGCCCACTCCTGCCCGCCCTGCTGCTCCTTCCCTCCACCCGCCTCCCCATGAGGATGCAGCTGCTGCAGGAAATCATCCAGGATCTGCTGGGCTGACACAGAGGTCACATCCACAACGTCTTGCTCCAAAAGCGTCACCTTTACCCCGCCCTTCCCACCCCAGCTGTCACCACCCACATGGGCCTGCTGGAGGTTTTTTGGGGTGTCAGCATGCTTAGTGCCCAGTGGAGGCTGCTGCTGGCTCTGCGGATAGAGAGGCTGTGGTCTGGCAGCATAACTTGCAGCCATTTTCTTATAGATGGCAGTGCTGATGTCTGATACACAGAAAGGAGGGCTGTGGCTGGACTCGTGCTTACTACAGAGGCTGCATTCAGTTCCTGTTGTGGGGACCTCTTGCTTAAATGGTATGAAGGCAGTCGTCCTCTGAAGACCTGTCGCTGATTTCATCAACCAATCATGTGCGGCATCCTCCATTTTTGCAGCATGGGATTGGCCGTCTGCTTGTGAGGTCGCAGAATGGCTGTTTGGAGCAGAGGTGGTCAGAAACTTCTGTATGGCTTCAGCTGAATCAAAGTGCTTTTCCAATAAGTCCTTTATCAAGCACGGCACCTGAGACACAAAAAAGCACAACATTAACTCTGAATTCAGCCCATGGAAAACATTTTCATTTGACCGAAACAGCTTTTTTTTCCCACTTATGAAACATTGCAAAGGTACGGCTATTCCTATCCTCTAAAGACGCTGAAAACTTATTCATACTTCTATTTCAAGTGGATTCGATTGTTGCAATGCTCTTTTTTACCAGCCTTCCAAAACAGTCAATTAAAAAACTTCTACTTAGCCAGAACTGTAACGCTAGACTTTTAACCAAAACAAGGAAGAAAACTTTATTGCATATAACCTCGATGTTAGCTACACTCTACTGGCTCCCAGGATATTTTAAAATAGATTTTAAGGTTCTTTCGCTTGTTTTTAATGCTTTAAATGGTTTGGGACCTGCATACATTGCAGACTCTCTGTCGTTCTATAATCCCTCACAAGCTCTTAGATCATCTGGGTTTTTAAAAACTCTCAACTATACGCACAAGAAAATAGGCAGCGCAGCTTTTGTTAAGTGTAACCACAAGCTGTAAGAGAAGCAGGTTCAGTGAACATTTTTAAACAACAGCTGAAAACCTATTGATTTAGTATGGCTTTTAATGAATGTAATTCTTGTAAATGTTATTTTATACAATTTCTCTCTTTTTTTTCTATTCTTACTGGCGTCTATACTTTTAATCTTCACATTTATGCTTTCATTGTTTTTGAGCTGCATCCAATAAAGTTTATGAATTTATTTTTTATATATAAATGGAATAGTGGATCTCCTGTATTATCGCAACCTTTTTAAAAACAGCCTGTTTGTTTTACCTGCAGTCATTTCATTGGAATTAATCTGAGTTACATTAATGGATATGTTTTCTTGCACACATGAACAGACATATGTATGGCCTACACCCAACCCGCTTCACTCTGCAGGTCCTTTTGTGCCTTTTAGCAACATTTTGCGAGTTAACCAGTACTTAAGTACTTTACTCACAGTAAGTACAATTTTGAGGTACTTTTTCTGGGAACCACTGGACTGAAATACCACTAAACAATAAAGTAGTTAAAACTAGCTCCACTTTAACAGATTACAACAGTAAAATGCTCCTTATTGATGCATCAGCATTAATAATCTAACATTTTTAGACATAAAAATATATCGTACACAGGGCACATCTGAATGCATTTTTACTTGAAATTAAGTATTTTTACATCGTTGTACTGGTATAATGCAAAATACTATAGGGTGTTTAACAAAATAATATAGGAAATATTCAATGTACATTATATCAGTCAGCAAACATATTCCATTGTATTTGGTTTATTGATTTCAAGGGAGCTTTTTTACAGCAGCCATTTGGAGTTGTCATAGTAAGAAAAGCCCAGGTTAAATTGATAATATTAATGATGGTTCAGTGTCCCAGTACGGCATCCCAGAGAGCCAGCATGGACTACACCAGCACCACCGTGTTATTGAATACTCCTGTGCTTTTCTAGCTATGACAAGTCAAAATGTCAGCTGTGAAAAAGGTTCATGGAGGTTGACGGTGGCTTAAGCACAGCATGTGCAGCAGTTTCATGTGGAAGAAAACAGCCAAAGTAAAGGCTATTAAAAATAAATCAGTCTCTGTATCAGCAGTTATGCAATGTAAAAAGATCATGAGCCAAAAATGCAATCAGGTCATCACCACTTTTGACTGTGCTCTCTGACTTGGTGATAAGCATTTCTACAAACAGCCACTTAAAACAGAGTGCCCAGTATGACAGTTCAATAATTCATTAAATTGGGGGAAAATGATTTCAAGGTGACTGCTTTATCATCTTGGGTGTGATGAGGTTCAAATTGAGATGAGGAGCAGTGCAAAGATCGGTTTAAACACATGCAATGCAAACGTAACTTTGAAAACAGGGACACAGGTTGGTGGGGTTTGGTATCTCATTTCAAATATTGAATGGCCTGCTTAACCACAAAGAAGAATGACTCATCCCAATAAAATCTTTAGCAAAATATTCGCTATCTGAAATGCGTATGGATGTCCAGTAGGTGTCACTATGCTCACATTGATGTTTTCCAGAGCTGCGATGGTTCTATGGGCGTCCTCCAACTCTGAGCTCAGCTGTGACACTCGGTTCAGCAGGTACTTTCTCTCACTGCTCAGGCTCTCTGACTGCACAAACAAGACATACAACAGTGTGACGTTTACATGAAAGTAGGTCATGGCTTTTAAATGCAGTGAGTTCAGCGCAACATCAGCCTGGTAAAGCCATCCTGATGACGTGAGCTCAATTATCAAAGGGCAAAACAGTGTTGGGCTCTCGTCATAGAGATGGTGTCACCAGGCTGAGATCCCACCCAAAATCTTATGTCCATGCAAGTTTTCTCACCGCTATATGCAGATGTTCCCCCAACAGGTTATTGGCCTGCTTGGTCCCAGTGTGAGTCTCAAGAAGGCTACAAGACGCAGAAAACCAAAGAGGAAGCAGAAAAGACAACCATCAAAAGACCTATAATTTAGACAGTATCATTTCTGCACACACCACTCTATAACCATGTCATTAGCTTTCATCCAGGGTTAAAGACAGTTGTTATCAAGCCAAGTGGCAACCACAAACTCTCCTAACAAGTGTGTAACAACTGACACCAAACTGGAGCCCAGTGTGAGACGACCATTCACTGCAGTTGCTCAGTCTGTTGAAGAATGTGTGGCATGTGCCTGGCAGGCCACCACAGCAGCGGTTGTTTGGTGAGAGATACAGGCTTGAGGGACACAACAGATGTCTCGAGTCCCCCGGTCTATGTTGACGGGGGACACGTGTCACTGCAGAACCAAAACACTCACAGAAATGCACATGGTAGAATGTATGTTCCATGGATCAATTGATCTATAAAAAGTGTTATGTAAAGCTGTAGGTTAGACTGATGGATTTAGGCTATCAAATCAATATGTGTACTCTCCCTCTCTCATGTGGAACAAGTTGTTCTTTATATACTGCATCATCATACTGCACATGGAAGAGATGTAAACTTTAGTACTTCTTTGTGCATACTAATCATGGGTTATAAACAATGTTTTTCTGATATATGCATGTTGAGTTTTGTTCTGTTTATGATCCCAAACCTTTTGTATTTCTCCTTGACATGACTGAGCTCGTCCCTGGTCCTCTGCAGCTCCGCCTCCAGGCTCTCGATGCAAACAACAGTCTGCAGCAAGTTCTGGTGAAGATCTGCATTCTCATCCTGCAACGCCCTGAATGTAGAGGAATGATGGGAGATGAAGTTTTGTTTTGTTTTTTTTAGAAGATTACAATGTGTTGCAAATTTTGGACAAATATTTTTAAACATATCCTGTTTTAATATATTAAATAAATACAGGGGTTCTGAAAACAAGTCATTTGCCAGTACTGACCTCAAGAACTATTCCCTCCAAACTAATTGCCAGAAAAAAATGTTTCTGGACACCTCAAATATGATACATTTGTAAGTTATTATGTACTAAAACTAGATGACTTTTCATGCAGAGGCAGCAAGTGCCCTCATAAATGTTTGGACAGTCTTGTTTCAGCACTGTATTCCAGCACATCAATTAAATGTGTGTGCACTGTGAAAACATCTGTTAAACTTGTGGCCCTTTTTTGCACCTTGAAGAGTAAAAGGGGTGACAAGTTTTTCACTATTCACCCAGTATGAATGTGAACACTATATGCGTCCTTTCTGAAAGTCAGCACTTCAACCTCATAGCCATTGTTTCATTTGAATTCAAGTGTGCTGGTAACCAATTCGGCAGTAAAAAAAATGTTGTCATTGTACATTTACTTCACCTTTGCACCATATTATGACCTGGATACCTTGAAACTTTGCATTTTAACAACACTGTGGTTTATATGTGGTTAGGTGTAGGCACAAAGTCAGCTGGATATGGTTTGGAAAAGATCCCATAGTGGCTTAAAATACGAGCTTTTGGGTACACAATCCAAGAAGTGATAGGCTCTGTAAGATATAACCACATTCTGTGCTGCTCTCCCGGCAAGAGACACAGTGATGTCACGTTAAAAAGGGAAAACACTTTTAGTGGCATTATCCCTGCTGGTAAAATAGTAAAGGGTCACTAAAAACACTCACATTTTGGTGTCCGAAAAGAAGTTGGGAACACAGCAATGACTGACAACTAGTTTTGTTGTTTGTTGGACTTGAACAGTCTGCAGCTTGGCAGCCATCTTTCCTAGGTAATACACCACGCCATCGACC
The DNA here is from genome assembly GCF_026936395.1 of Plectropomus leopardus. Taxonomy (NCBI): domain Eukaryota; kingdom Metazoa; phylum Chordata; class Actinopteri; order Perciformes; family Serranidae; genus Plectropomus; species Plectropomus leopardus. The sequence continues at coordinate 16,916,045 of NC_142183.1, forward strand.
TCCCACCGACAAAGTCAGCTTATATTTTATGCCACTTTAGAAACTCTGCTATGACAGGCTACATGCGAAACGTGCAAATGGAGCATATTTGTGGTTTGCTGAAACGTACAATGCCAACAATGTCTCTTAGCAACTGGGCTAACTATTCAAGATGCGGCCATCTTTCATATGCTTCAATTTACAAATCTAGTCATCTTGCACAGTCAGGCAGTTATTGTTTTTTTACATTTTGAATAATGAAGACAAGCTACATTTTGCATCATGTTGATATCAAACTTTGTTACTACAAATAATGATTTAGAATTCAAAAGGAAAAATGTATTAATATTTGTTTGACTCTCAAACAAACACTACAAAGATGGCTGCTGCATATACCAGTTAGCACAATTTCAGCTGTAAAGCTACAGAGATCTGGCAATCGGCTCTGTAACTTGACTCAAAAAGATAATATTATACGTGTCAATTTTACAGGTGCATCAGCCAAATATACTACAAAATTACATGAGCAGAATAGGCTGGGAAAAACTGCATCAGTGGACATGCATGTGTGCATTGTGTAACTGTTTGTTTTTGTTATGAATACTAATATTTGTTATGTAATGTTAAAAGTCCTCTTTTATTTGGTGCTTATCTCTCTTTACTTTCTCTTTCACATATTCTCATTTCTAACAATGTAGACATGGTTATATAAATGAGTTCCATAACTCCCACATCTCTTCCTGTTGAAGCAGGGGTGGAGAGGATGCTCATTAGACTGATCAATAACCACTGACCCATCACAACATAGACAGAGCGAGGTAGGACACTGCGAGACAGACAGAGACATATGAAAAAAGCTGCAATCAATTGTGAAGTGAGCAGACAGGAAGTATATAACACACTTACTGGAGATGGTCGGCGTCACACAGTGTGTCCTAGAAGAGAATAAAAGAAGGATGAGAGAAAAGTGAATTATACTCATAAGATATGTAAGCGATTAAGTTATTTAGGATATAATAGATTAATTGTCATGCAGTGCAATCACAAATGTTTGGACAGTCTTGTTTCGGTGCTGTACTCTAGTACGCAACACAAAATAAAACGTGCACTGTGTAAAAACTGCAAAACTTCTGGCCCTTTTTTAATTTAACTTTAGTTTAAGTCGAAGAGTAAAATGGACAAGTTCTTTGCTGTTTACTCAGTATGAATATGAAAACTCCCTTGTTAAGTCACAGCTTCAACCACAATGTCTTCATTTCATTTGAAATTCAGTGTGATGGTGTGGAGCCAAAACAATGACAAGCATATCAATGTCTGAGTCAGAGGTGGAACAGGTGTGGCCCCTGGCGCTCCAGCCCAGAAAGATTTTTCAAGGCCTTGAATCTCCCATGTGGTTTAACCTACTATTCGATGTCCTAAAAAAAAATCTAATATAATGGAGTAAATGTTCTTCTCTTGCTCTAATATTTAATTCAGAGCACTTAAGACTACATTTACTGGGATTCTTGATTTGCACTTGAGCAGTCAAAATTATTGTGGCACGTATTCAAATGTAGCAGACTTGTTGGCTAGACATTAATTTTGTTTCTTTATTTCAGCAAAGTAAAACAAAAATCAGTTTCAAGGTTAGAAATGCTGTTTACAACAATTCCTCTTTTATCTGTTATGTAATTTAAAAATAGTAACATCAGCCAAGTTTTGTAATGAGTCATCCTCAATATTTTTTTTTGTGCTACTGTTTCAGCACAATAAAGACAGTTGGAGAAAAATGTATCCACTTTCTGAACATAGACACACACACCGGCGAACGTCTGTGTTTTGAACTTAATAAGAAAGGTTACAATTGAGATTCACTCCTGCGACGAATGTCTGCAGTAGTAACAGGTATTTATTGGCTCCAGCTCCAATCGACATGATAATTTTTGCCCCTTATGCAGCATGATACAATGCCGTGCCGCCACAAAATACTGTTCATCTCTGTCCAAGCAGCACCAGAAGATCATTTAAAATTAGTTTGCACCGAGTTTGAAAGAAAGCCTAAATACATTTTTGTTAGAAAGAAATAACCACCAGAACATTTTCATTGGGCTCCATGCTGCTTTCTACCGTTTAGTGACTTGTTTTTAGGCCTGTCCTTGATGTTAAATGTGACTCACCAGAAAAAAAAGACAACTACTGCTGCAGACTACTGCAGAGCCATGTACTCACCTCTGGTCTACTGCCAGTGGTAAAGGAGACTATAACCTATTTTTTTTACAGGTTTTATCACATTTTAAAAACCTGCATATTATTATAATTTTGGTGGGAAAAGGGTATTATTTAAGAAATGGGACATAGGCTTTAGAGTATGATTGTATTTTCCTGGCAGATTTTTAGGTATTCTATCATCTGAAATGGTGCATATCGCTGGGGGAGAAAAATCTATTCCTGACACCCCTGGGTTTCGGCTGAGTCCAAGACATTTACAGTGTCTGGCTCCGCCCCTGGTTCTAGTACAACATGCACTGATAAGACAGGCAAATGATGACTTGTGTGGAGTCCCTAAATCTACAGGAAAATGCAAGCAACACAAGCAGTTAAGGACTGATTCAAGGTTTGGTGAATATGTGATATATAAGGAGCAGTAAGCAGTAAAAATAAGGACATCACATCCATCCATTAATTTTCTATGTACATCAAGGGAGCTGGAGCCTGGCCCATGCACTCGTTGTGTAAAAGGCAGGACACACCCAGGACGAACAACCAGTCCATTACTGAGGACATGACAGATTGAATAAACTATTGAGTTATGGCAGACCTGCTCCCGGAAATGGACTCTACAAGAATCAATTAGGTCTTAGCCCCTCTGTATGTGTGTGTGTGTGTGTGTGTGTGTGTGTGTGTGTGTGTGTGTGTGTGTGTGTGGTTATGTATATGTCAGTGTGAGTATGTACAAATTCACTGAAGCTTAACTTGAAAAGACAAACTGAGTGAGACCAAATCATACACAGCATCCACATGGAAAAAAGGCAATGTTATGCAATGTTGAGTGTGTTATCAGTACATAAGAGTGCCAGTCTGAGCAGTTTCTTACATAAGAACAACGTGATACTTGTTCTCTAGCAACCAACTCACTCTCACATTTTACATAGTGCCTGCTGCACAAATGTGAGAGGCTGATCTCAGTAGACGTGTCATGTGTCGGCTTATTGTTACTTTTGCCTACGTTGTTGATTCAAAAAGCATACAATAGCTCAGGGCTGGTGCTTTAAAACAAAAAATTACACCATTTAAATTGATAAGTAAGGTAGTTTCAAATGGAGTTTCCCCTGAAGCACACAGCAAGAATCTGCTGCAATGCTGAAGAATGACTCAGCTCGCAGTGCGTAGTGTTTGACACGTCCCACACAGCCTGTGACTCAGCTATACAGCCTCTGCAATAGAGGAGCAGCGCTGCATTCATTACATTCATCCTCTTGTTTCTACGCAGAGACATCCTCTCCTCTGTGAACTATTATGACTTTGGGAGCTTCATCACTGACTTGTTTTACAGTCAGACTCATGATTCACCTTTCTTTCTGAGGAGTGACTCGTGACATCACAATTTGATTCGTGTCTTTCTTCACAACACCATGCGGGTGTTGATGGTCATTTGTGGTTTAATGCCAAGGTTAATCTTATTTGATGTTTTTTTTTTAAATACCATATATCTTATAAATGGGTATAAATACATTATTTTAGCTGACTATGATATATTACTTAGGGATAACACAACATAGATATGTATTTGACAATTATGACAGTGGAGAAACAAGCTTATAAATAAACATGCTTTTGTATTTAAAATGATTTCAATCATGATGCCTGATATAACTCATTCCTGCCCTTAAGACTGGCGAATGTCAGTTGTCAGATAATGCAGTTGTATAATATTAATCACATACACATACTATATGTGTTTAAAACATTTGATGTCATCAACTAAAACATGTTTTCATCTATGTTTCCTGACTTTTTTCTGAACTGAAATAATCCAGTGATGGCAGTTCCAGCAGCCAGAAAAGGGACAGTTTATTTTGTCCAATTGTGGGGCTTAATTCATGCTGAGTTTGAGCTCACTGAGCAACTTATTTCTTCTGGCGAGCCAAGTTTGAGCCAATGCTAGGCCAGTTCATTTTTACATCAGGCTAATGGAGTTGACGTGACTCTGGGGTGTCAGTCATGCCATGTTTTAGCAGAGTCAGGCAACCTAGATGAGGCCCCGACTTATTTCTTTCGGCATGCCGCTTTTGGGCCGATGCTAGTACATGTCATGTTTAAAAACGACCCAGTGATGCTTCCGGCATCATCATGCCCAGTCACAGCCAAGTGGATCATCCGGACACGGCCTGACTTATCTCTTCCAGCATGCCGAGTTTGGGCCAGTGCTGGACCAGGTCATTTTGGCTAACTAGGAAGGTGTACCCAGTGTTAACATTTCATTTTTAGATTGAAATGTCCCTCCCTGGCTGCTGTTGTTTTTGTTTTGCCTGTTTACCTTACTGCTTGTGTATGCTACTCTTGTAATGTTTGTTGTATTGCCGATCGCTTTTGTCTGTTGGCTACCTAAAGCTAGTTGTCACATGTAATGTTTGTTGTTATTGTATATAGTCAGGGGTGTTTTGGGAAACATCTGGATGTGTGCTTCTGTCTCTTTTAACTCTTAAACATTGTAACGCTTTCTTGTTACATGTAACATTTGCTGTTTTTATGTAATTACTGGGTTTGGTTTTTTTTTTGGCAATTTGTAATTTTCTAGTAATTTTTGACCACTCAAAGCACTTTCACACTACAAGTCACATTCACCCATTCTCACCCATTCTCACCCACTGCTGACTGGGACTGCTATACAAGCTGCAACCTGCAACTCAGTTTTTAGCCATTCACACAAACTCACACACTGACTGAACAGCAATCAGGAACAATTTGGGTTTAGTATCTTGCACAAGAATACGTTGACATGTCAGTTAGAGGAGCCAGGGATGGAGCAGCCAACCTTACATTTAGAGGGCCACTCACTCTACCTCTGAGACACAAAAGCCATTGGCTTTTGCCCAGCCACCATTGTGAGAATTAAGAATTTGTTCTTAATGACTTGCCTGGTTGAATAAATTTAAATAGATTTCCTCTTGCCCCTCCTGTCTTTGTTTAAAAAAGAGCAAAAATACCATTAAAGTGAACTCACCCTGTGTTGATTAGAGTGCCCCACATGCTGTGACTGGTGTCGGCCACTCTGCTCTGAACTGTGGGAGGTAGCTGTGGATGCCGTGTCTCTGGCTCTGGGTGAGTCAGATTTTGAGGATGAAGACTCCGAGCCAAGGCCCTGCCCTGCACCCTGGGCTGAGGATGGAGGGGAGCTGGCGGGTCCTTTGTGCCCGACGCCATGGTGCACCTGCTGAGGCTGGTGCTCAGGGAAGTGCTGGGTATGTTGACTGTGGGAGGCAGTGGGCTGCTGTTTGCGGTGGTGACGTTGTTTGGGCTGGATGGGTTCAGGGCTGGTGCTGGTGCCATCTGTGAGGTGAGGGCCACATCTAACGTATCTGCCCCCTGATGCGGAGCTCCCGGTGGGTGACGGCCTTCTGTTTTTACGGATGCTTTCATGGTGAGTGTTATGAGAGTAATGGTGAGGTGGGGGGCTACCATGGTGGTTCCTAGCTGCATATGAGTTAAGTTTGTCAGGATTTGAGGAGTCCTGGTTTTTACGTGAGCTGCTGCGAGCTGCTCTCTCCTGTCTGCTGTGCTGTTTTGGGTTCTGCTCCTTCTCCTCCCCTGAGCTCTCTCTGTGCTTCTTGGGTGGCAGCTGAGGCTTGACTGGGCCAGCTGTTGGTGCTGGTGTAGGTGTCTTGCCACTGGTTTTATCATTGCTCACACCCAAGATGTTTAGAGCAGATGGACTTATAACCTGTTTTGTAATCTCATCTAGAAAGGCTGAGAATTGCAACTTTCCCTGCACAAAGTTCGCCCTAGCCTGCTCTATCTCGGCTTGAGTTGTTCCTTTCCCTTTCTGTCCACTGGGATCTTGCCCTTTGGAGACTCTTGGGGACAGCACCTCCATCGACTTAGCCTTGCGAATGTCAGTATTAGGCTCCTTGTTTTTGAGGATGCCTTTGCTAGGCAGCTGACTAGAGGACACTGCTCTCTTGGGGCCCTTGGAGACCCCTAACAGAAAGTCCTCATCACTGAAAGCCAAGCTTCGGTTCAAACTAGCTGCCTTATACAGAGGTCGAGAGTTGATGTGCTGTACCCTGGATCGTTCTCCTCCAAGATCACTTTCATTTCCCTGCAGGAGGCCTTCTTCACTTCTGCTGTGACCTCGGTCAAGAGAGGCAAAACCATGCTTCCCCCTCTTTTGTCTACTCCCCTGTATCTCACTACAAACACTGCCATTCTTGTTGTGTCTGATGGTGGCAAAGACGATGGGCTCGCTGCCGTCATCCTCCCTGAAACCTGCGCGCACATCTGAGATGTTGGAGCAGGACAGGGAGTGCTGTGGCTGCGCAGCATGGCGGAGAGAGAACGGATCATTTGCACTTTCTTCTGTGTACCATGAGGAAAAAGAAGAGGGCGAGGAAGAGGAAGAGAGTGAGGATGAAGAGGCCCTAGAGAGAGTTACAGGTGTGTCGTGGTTGTACAGTATCTCGTCCTCTTCGCTTTGGTGAAACTGCTGTGTGTGATGACGATGGTGGGCACTGTGATTGCCGCCGTGATTGCCACTGTGATGGGGGTTGTCATGGCGATAGCGTCCATGTTGATGGTGACGGTGGTGCCCAATGCTGTCATCTGTGTTTCTGTCTGTATCATCAAACAATGAGTACCTACAACACACAGATGCAGAATTATGAGCAACGTTAATGATGTCTTTGCTCATATACAAGTATAATCATAAGAAGAATAAAAAATAACTTAATTTATATAGCACTTTTCAAAACTTCCATTACAAAGTGCTTCAAACGTGGCAAACAAACAGCACGATAACATTGTAATACAAATTCATAGTCAACAAATAATAAATAAAACAGCTAAAAATGAAGAAAAAAATGATTAAAGTGCCCATAAAAGCACTGAAAACATAGAAAACTAATTAAGAAAATGCCAAACTGTAAAAGTGAGTTGTATGAGACCATTTAAAAAAGGGCTGACCGGTGCGTATCATACTGCCGTGACGGGTGCCTCTCTGCGCTAGTCTCTGACGCTAGCATCCACTGACAAAGCAGGGGTATTTTTTTCAGTTTGAGAAAGAACTAGATCTTTCATTAATTTTGATGATCTTCAAGGAGTTATTCATACCTTTACCACTCTGAATTATTTAAATGCCGTGTTTACATGCCTTGGCCAAAACATCATTACATGACTTGACAGTGTTAATACCTTTTCTATTAGACGTGAATGTAAATCTGGCAGACTAGATCGTACCTGTGTGACTGAGAGTCTTGGTGATGGTGATGGTGTTGGTGTTGGTGATGGCGATGGTGCTTCCGAGGCTTGATCTCATCCGAGTCTGAGGGGCTGTGAACAGGCTTAAAAAATTTCTCCATCATCTGTATCTCCTCTTGTGGTAAGTGGTCGATGCCGTCCTGGTTGGGCTGACGAGCAGCACTGATGGGGATCCCTGTTGGTACTCAGCTTTTTCCTCTATTATTGTTTTTTGTTTGTTTTTGGAGAATTTTTGTCTCTATAAGGCTGCAACTTGTCTTTTGGTGTCGGGTGCGGAGACCATTACTTTAAATCAGACACCAACCTACTGCTGTGCCCGACCATGATAATACATAAAACACATGATAAAGCGCTTTAAAAAATAAATCATATTCAAAACTAAGAAGTTCTCTCCTTAAAAAAGTATCTGTCTCAACAGAGGATGAATCTCCAAGTGTATCAGCAAAGTGTCCAGTTGTTGAAATGTTTCTGAATAAGTTATTCTCCCTCAGCGGCTGGTTGTAGAATAATGAAAAATGCTTGTGAGCAGGAATGTATGAGTTCCTGGATGGTGGTTTGATTTTGCATCACGTCTGATGTAACAGCTGGGTGCTCATTGAACCAGCTAAAAGAGCAAGACCTTTGTCCTCATACAGGACACAATCGAACCGAGCCCTGTGGAACAGGATCTATAACATGGTTCATTTAACCCACAGATATCGCTCGCAGAGGTGGGGTTTGCCCATGTTTTTGTGCTGTTTAGTGCTAAAACTCTGTGTTTATATCTGAGAAACCTGTGAGAGAACTTTGGTTGTCTTTGTTTTCACCACTATTATTATTTTTATACAAAAATCGAGTATGAGCATTTAAAAAAAAACTATTGAACTGCCCTAGGCTGGCCCATTGATTTTTAGGTTTCCTACTTCCATCCGTCTGCAGCCAACGTGATTACATTTATGAGGGGTGGGCGATATACGGTACATACCATGGGATGTAAAAATCTGTCAGCCATCAGAGATTGTGACATACGATCTTCACTGCAACTGTCACTTTAGTGTCTCTGATTGTTTTAAATCATTGTCTGCAATGTTGCAAATCTATAAGCAAGACTGCTATAAATTTTATACAACCATGATTCCAAATATGTTGGGACACTGTATAAACTACTGATAACACAGCAATTAATGTGACAGTTGGATCAGGCAATGGTATTAATAACTTAAAAAAAACACAATGATAAAAACATTTGGCATTTAAATCCATAAAAATTATGAGCAAAAAAGTGGAATGACACAGGAAAAAAAGTATTGAACCCACTAACTGAAATGTATCTAATATTTAAGGAAGCATTTGTTTACAATGCCAGCGTCAAGACGCGTCCTGTGTTCAGGGGGGGTTTTGGACCATTCTCCCACACAGACAATATGTCAATCTTACGCTTATAAAGAAAAAAAATCATTTAAAAAACTTAAACAATGCATGTCCTCGGTTCCCTTAGTAAGTGTTTTTAAAAGACAAGGTGATGTAAGCGATAAACATGCCCCTGTCCCAACGTCTTTAGAAAGTGTTGTAGGCATCAAATTCCGAATCAGTGCTTACATTTACAAAAAACAATAAAGTTTTTCAGTTTGATCAATAAAAGTCTTGGACTGTATTCATTTAAATATGTCAAAAAGGGCTTCCAATTCAGTACATTTTGTCCTTATTTACGTTTTACATAAAGTCTCAACTTCTTTGGAATCTAGCTGTAAGATTTTTGCTTCATTGTGATGAAGTGCTTCCATATGTTGGGTAATTTGGCAACTTGGTCAGAAAAAAAATCTTTTTTGGGTGAACTGTTTGGCAATTGGTTTTCCAGTTTTGTTTTGGTGTGCAGTATTTCAATACTTGAATTCAATACAATTGATTCAGGTTTCGTCTCTATTTTCCAAAAACCTCCCAGTCGTTATCACAGTTGAACGCGTCTCGCAGCTTATAACACAATGCCTGAGTCGTTCAATGCAAATAGAGAACAGCTCCTTCAAAATAACGTTGATTGGCAAGTATCACACAAAGGTCTTTAGGAGCCCACAAAGGCTTTGGTGTGGCATGGTTATCACATGAAAGAAAATGTCTGTCTCTCAGTTCATTCAGGTTGTGAGAGGCTGACACTCACTCAGTGGGCAACGCACCACACCCGGCTGTTGCTGATCAATGACAGTGATCCTCCCAACCCTTTGATTTCACACATTGAGCTTTTACTCACAAATATGAGCTATCAAAATGAGTAGGCCATATCAAGTCTTTCTTGTCTTCTAACACGAGGACATTGAGCTTGGCCCAGACCTCTGTAGAGGGGGTCAGGGCTTATTTTTAAGGCACTCTGGAACTTTCTTTATCCTTAAAAAACTATTTTGTTCCATGAATAATTATGAATTTTGATGTTGAAAATATTAGTTAGTATTTAGCATTGAACAAAACACTTTATAACCGCTATCAATTAAAACTATTTCTGTGGGTAGCCTAAAAATAAACTTCATTACAGATTATAAGAACTGTGCTTTTTATTTTTATTAGGCCTATTCGTATTTTTCAAATACAATTAGGTTATATTGCAGTATATTCAGATGCTGCTCTATTTATTAAAACATTTGGGGGGCGTCGCGGACAGTAAGGCATAACAATGAAGGTTTTTTTTTTCTTTTTTACCAAATGCAATTAGAATATTGACTTATTTATTGTGTTTTTGTTTAACCAAAAGTCCTAAATCAAAAAATGTTCAAGAGATTTAAAAAAACAGAATATTCGGTTGGGTATTTTTGCCCAGTGAATTACCTCAAACTAGTAATCGGCTCTAAAAATTGCTTCCACATTATTCTGTCGACTGACTTTATTTCAGTACTCGCTTAACTGAAAGGTGGGCAGAATCCCAAAGTCACTGTGGTCACAGAGAAAACATGAATCACAGGCTTTCATTGCCTGGATATAATGACCTACTTTATTAGCAAGGAAGGAATTGCATATAGGATTGATATGCTTTACACCAAGATTATTGTTCTTAAACTGTGTCTGGATTTTAGGCTGAAAACTCGCACCTGGCCAGGCGCTTCAGCCCTGAATGATTTATAAATAGTCTGGATCTAAATATGTAGGCTATATATATTTTTAAAAAATAAGACTAGGCCTAATAATAATAAAAAAAAGGCCTGAATCTAGTAATCTGACATTCTGTTCATCTTTCTAAAAAGAAAATCTGCAACTTGACATAAATGTCTTACAAATTGCAAGAAAATGTTAAAAGCTGACAAAAAATACCTGAAAATTAGCTGATCAGAAAGAGAGCAAGATTTATTAGAAAATCATCGTAAAATAAGAAGAAATGTCCAGAATATTATAATTATCATAATCATTTATCAAAATTAACTTACAGACAAAAATATAAACTGTATATTTATTATTATTTCTTCTTTTGATCTGTTTTCATTCTATCACTTTTTATTGTCATTTTCTGTTTTGGATTGTTCGACTTTTACTTTCTTTCTTTTTATGTGTGGTAATTTTTTACTAATATCTTGCCAATATTTGGGTACTTTCTTGTTAGGTTGCTTATTGCCTTCGATCAATGGTTTTGGAATGAATCAAACCAATTTGTTTAGTTTTCAAATGGTTACTTATATCATTTTTTAAGTAGTCTGAACACTGATTACTAACAACTACTAATATTTTTCACAATAAAATTCATAGTTGTTATTTGAATTATTGGTAAATAGGGTGCCAGATTGCATTAACAGATAGATAGATAGATAGATAGATAGATAGATAGATAGATAGATAGATAGATAGATAGATAGATAGATAGATATTGTATCAATAAACGGGAGCTATCATGACAATAGTTGCATTAAGGGAGGTTGCCCAGACATGTCCATGATAGTGTAATCCATGTTGATAACCAGACCAGCAGGAGAAACTATGCTGGGAGGGACAGACCATGGGACAGACATGACAAATGGCACGTTTTTCACTGCACCCTCTGCTGGTGAACAAAAGTATCTCCTGTTTTGGCCTTTCCGTTCCTGTAATTTTCCACCCACAGGAGAAGGACCTCACCGTCTGGCACTGGAAGTTTCTGGATATTTCTAGTTTTATCACGTATACGCTGCAGCTAACACTTACACAGTGATACTGTTTCACTTATGTTCTGGTTGAATTTGACATTGAAGCTCAGACTAACATGAATAATACTTGTAAAATGGGTCAACATGATACATAATACCACAAACATTTGATTTTAAAAAATACTGCCAGGGCAAGCAGCTTTTGTGTAGCTATGAAACATACCATAGGCGTTATTGAACATGGGCCATCCAAAGTTAGAGGAGATGAGTTTGCTGTTTTCTTTTGTTCTTCAATCACAAATAGCAAATCAATGCAGTAAAGGGGAAGTAGATCCGGCTATTCAGTCATATTCTAGTTTGATCCGGTTTTTGGGACCGTGTTACACTCAAGTAAAATCAATCCGCCTATCCGTGCCTGTGACGTCAGCTGTTTTGGATGTTACTGCATGTAGTGCAGGAGATACAAAATGTTCCGTTTTACATGTAAATTACGTATGTATTTTGTGTTTCACATATTTCTAAATCGTAAATTATCAGGCAAAACTAAAACAATCACACTTTACTCACTCCGTGTGAGAGAATTTGAACGGGAGCACTTTTGCCTGTTTACTGTGATCGAGTGCCCAATTTACCATTCATTTTCAAATATGGATTACTATTCTCATTATATTTAATCGCATTTCATGTTCTGGAGTCTAATGTAAATCTACAATGAAGTTTTGTCGAGTGAATGTGGGACTACTTTTTTCACCGGAAGAATACCTTCAACTGCCGTAGCCGGACAACCCAAACAGTATAAATATCGCGAGTGACGCCATTTCAACTCACTCTGCATTGACAAGAGCTCGTTGCAAGATGAGGCGCGGCAGGTTAACCCGATCTTGCTTATTTCCTTTCAATACTTAGATTTACAATTTAATCTGACGAAGAAATGTAGATTTACTCTACCTAACTTTATTTGAGTTCGGTTTTTTTTAAATAGAGTGTCGATCTGTCAGGGAGCGATAGGACCTGTCTGTAACGCCTAGTTACAATATAGATTGAATCTTACCTTCTAGTGTCTTTTTAAGGAAAACTTTTCAGCAATTAAGCTATTTGTTTTTATACGTTTTAGTTGGCAAATGTCAACGAAAATCAACCTTAAATAGAAACTTGGGCTTCATTATTTTTTGACGATGCTAACGTTACTTAGCTATTGAGCTAAAGGCAGGCCAAGAAAGCAAAATACAGGCTACATGTTATTGCAAATGTCAAACGTTACTTTCTAACGTTCATTTTGTTAGACCGACAGCAGTCAAAGTAACATATTTACCAGTATTTTGGTAAACGTTTTATTTTTTTAAATAATGCATCGTATCCAGGTTTTTAAACTGCGTAACGGCTGTTGGCTTAAAATGGGAGCTGTGACGTAGCATTCCAGTAACAGTTTACCATTGGTTAATTTGAATAGCTCGTGACGCAGCTTCAGACTGAAATAAAGAGGGAGTGGTCAGAATTTAACCAGCTGTTATGTCAGCAATGTCCGTAAAAAGAATGTTCGATAGCCTTCGACAACTAAAGATACAAGAACAGCGAGTATTTTATTTAGTTGGTCTTTAACAACTGAAGATGCAAGAATTGCATTCGTTTATTTCATTTATTTTTTTGGCATTTAAAAACTGAAAGATAAATGAACTGCAAGAATTTATGTAGTTGGCGTTTAATAATTGAAGATAAAGGAACCGCAAATATTTTATTTTGTTAACGTTTAACACCTGAAGAATCAAAGAGCTGCAAGTATTTTATGAAGTTGGCCTTTAACAACTGAAGATACAAGAACCAAAAGTATTTTATTTTGGTGGCTGTAACTAAAGATACAAGAACCGCAAGTATTTTATGAAGTTGACCATTAGCAACTGAAGATACAAGAAGCAAACTTAAAAAAAAAAAGATGGCATTTCATGGTGTGCTGTTGAAGATTGCCAGACAGTGAAGTTGATTTGGTCATCTCAGAAGGAAAAGGTCAGAATGTTACAGAATTTAAAAAAAAAAAAAAAGTTTGTATCAAATATCAGTTGACATGAAGGACAGATGCAACAGTCTTGGACCAGCAGATATGATGAGGATACTTAAAAAAAGTGAGAGAAGAGAGTCCTTGACTAAAAAAAAAAAAAAAAAAAGTGAGAGAAGAGAGTCCTTGACTCAAAAAAAAAAAAAAAAAAAGAAGAGAGTCCTTGACTCAAAAAAAAGAGAAAGAAGAGAGTCCTTGACTCAAAAAAAAAAAAAAGTGAGAGAAGAGAGTCCTTGACTAAAAAAAAAAAAAAAAAAAAGAACCAAAGATGCAATCAAGACAATCAGTATTGTTGAAGATAACCAAAACAGTGACACCAAAAGGTCTGTCATTTTTTTAGGCAAGCTTTGATATGCTTACTTTTTTTTAAACTCGATTCCTTGAGTTTCAACCCGATGTTATTGCACATCTAGAAGTTTTTATGTTCTGAAGTTTGAAGCGATCGTCTCTTCTTTGACAATAGAAGCAAGAAAACTACAGTTAAGGAGTGGCAATGCTCAGAAGTTTGAAGTGATCGTCTTTATATTGAAACAAAAACGCAAGAAAACTACAGTTTAGAAGAAGGGGCAATGTCCTGAAGTTTGAAGTGATGGTTGTTATTTTGAAAGAAAAACAAGGAAGCAAGAAAATACAGTTAAGAGTGGCGATTTAAAGAAGTTTGAAGTGATCGTCTTTATTTTGGAAAAAAAAAAAAGAAAAAAGGAGCAAGAAAACTACCGTTTAGAAGTGGCAATGTTCTGAAGTTTGAAGTGATCGTCCTTATTTTGAAAAAAGAAGCAGAACTACAGTTAAGAAGTGGTGATGTGATCATAAGAAAGAAGCAAGAAATCCAAGTTTTAAAGTTGCTTACGAGGAATCAAAGCATATCAAAACCGCTCTAGCTGTGGTTCAAAGGGACCACATGCTCAGATGATTCTATGGACTTTTTTTTTTCCTGTTAACTTTTTTAAATTGCTTAGAAGACAGAAGATTTTTTTTTTTTTTTCTGGGGGGGAAATGGACTGAGTTACCGGGGGGAGGAATGGACTTAGTTATTATGAGGAAGAATGGACTTAGTTATTAGAAGAAGAGGACCGGCGAGGACGTGGGACGCAGGGAGGACCAGAGTGGAGCCAGGCAGGACAGGACCAGAGGGCGAGGGAGGACCAGAGTGTTTCCAGGCAGGACAGGACCAGAGGGCATGGAGGAAAGAGCAGAGTGGGCGCCAAGAGAGCAGGAAGCAGCTGTCGGCGAGTGTACACCAGAGGGAGCCAGAGGCACAGGGCAGAGTAGCAGCAGCAGCCATCGCTGAAGCAGTCGAGCAGATCCAGAGCAAGCCAGCCAGTGATGAGAGGGTGGGACAGGGCGCTCAAGTGTCTTCTAGCTTCACAAGTTTAAGGCGTTGGTTTGTATATTGGGTAGAGGTATCTCTGTACCATTCTCAGGTATTTAGTTTGATATAATCCTTTTCAGAACACAATTTCTCGCACAGCTTTCTCTTCCTTTTTTCAGGCAAGCCGTGTAAAGCGTTTTGTACCGTGGTCTCCCCTCCTGTTGTGCGATGACATAAGTGTGGTGGTGTCTGCTGTGATGAATGCCTTGGTAGTGTGCTGGCGAGAGGAACATCCTATGGGACTTCTCTACCCCCACTGCGATCACAAGTAGTTCCCCCAGCCGGCGGGAGAGGCTGTCCTTTGTTGTTCGATAGGTCTTCCCCCAACGAAGCTTTCGGCATTGGAGTGTAAGAGTGGATGATCTCCTGTGCGGCCGATTGATGTGTGTATACAGCAACCCTTCAGTGCTTCAGCTGCGCATCATTGGTACAGATCAGCTCCATCTACCTCTTAATGTGAGCAGTGAGTGAATGCATGAAATGTACATGTGGGTGTAACTATCCGGTACATTAACTCATCATTGCCTATGCTGTCTAGTAAACAGTCATTTTTTTTTGCCATCAAAAGGAAATATATATAAATATATATTGAAATAGTTGATCCTGGTAGTAAAGTTTGTTGGGTTAGGGGGAGGGGGCATTTAAAACGTGTTTCGAGTTCTTCTTTTTACAGGCCTGGCCCCCTAAAGCTGATCATCGAAAGAACCCCCCCTGTGTGATAGCTGCTCGGTACAAGTTGAGCTCATCCTATTAACTATAGTGCTTTGGATCGGGATCATGCGCATCCACTGCGGTTAAAAGAGATTTAGGAAGGTATTTGGTATTCAATAAATCCATTAGATTTATCATATGATTTTTCACTGTATGGACCGTGTTGTAAATTGGGTTTTATGAATCTTTTGGGTTATGGAGGGTGGGTTTGGGGGGGGGCGTTAATCAGTCTCTTCCCTAGACTT
This sequence comes from Plectropomus leopardus, assembly GCF_026936395.1. NCBI lineage: Eukaryota > Metazoa > Chordata > Actinopteri > Perciformes > Serranidae > Plectropomus > Plectropomus leopardus. The sequence goes on from NC_142183.1 coordinate 16,931,930, forward strand.
TACAGCTCCATGTTACCCATCGCGAAATGGCTTGAATAGGAATCGTCCAGGCACACCAAACAAGATTGAAGTGGACTCTTTGCCCCGCAGGATAGCAACTTCAAAACTAGTCTCCCGGTGTAGCAAGAAGCTCTGTTTTCCGAGGGATCGTGGTAACCAGTCTCTTTACTAGAAGTCATTGTAATTCTGTCCAGGCTTCAAGTTGCTTTGTGTGGTTGGGGGAGGGGGTTGTGTATTTGTTACTTTTTGCAGATTAAGTATTATGGGCCGCCCTTCAAAAATCTACGTTCAAGTCCACGTCTACAGTTCATAAGGAAGGAATCCCCCTCGCGTTCAGGCTTGTGGTATTTAAATGTTCCTCTAGCAAATTGATTCAATCTTTTTTACTGCTGTTTTCATAGTCTTAAAGTTGTGTCCTGCTAAGGGAGCACTGTAAAGTTATTGACTTGTCGTTTTGTACTGCAATTGGAGGGGTATTGTGGGGAGAGAGGTCTTTTCCTTTGCATTTTTCAGTGTGCTGTGTCCTGTGCGCTTTCCAATACCCGAGACCATCAGGATCTCTCCTAACTCATTGTTTGTACAAGTTTCCTTGCGCATCGAGCATCACGTAAGATCACTAAATGTGTTCACCTTTCTCTTAACATTCATTGTCTGGCTAAAAGCCCTCCATTGCAATTCCTTACAATTAGTTATCATGTCTTGTATTGACAATACAATGAGTGAACTATCTGTAAAGGATTTTCTTATTGCATAATAAATGCATAGCTTGTCGTGATTGAATACAGTTTTGGTATGCATTTGTCCTTTTTGGGGGCTTGTGTGGGGGAGCTTTTCTTGTGCTTTTTCAGGTATGACTAAAGCTTGGAGCTTTGTAGAGCACGGATGTGACCTGGGCTCGAATGACATCCTTTTCAAAGTGGAAAGTGAAGGCAGATAAGTTGAATCCATCAAACATTGACGTTGGAAATCAGAAAATTGTCAACCCTAGAGGGGTCACCTATCTTGAATGGGCTCAACTGCCCTCATTGTTCTTGACACGAAAGCAACTTGCTATACTTGGCTGTAGAAATAGCACTGTTGTGCTTTCTTACCAAGAGTCTTGTGATAACGGGAAGCTTTGATGGAGCCTCATTGATTCTGACGTTATCTGCAGTAAAGCATTTGGGTAAGGATAACAATAGTCAGTTCTACGATACTGTGAGGGGGGGCATAGGGGTGTCTCTTGTCTGCCTCTTGATCTTACAGAACAGTCCAAAAGAAGAAAGCAGTCGACAACATGAGAATCATCCAACACGCAGTTGAACAGTCAGGTTATTTTTGATGTGTATAGATATGATTCATTAGCTCTCAGCTGCTCGCCCTTGTGCAACTGTGCAAGTGGCAGGTTGATTATATGAAATTGCTGGCAATCGCGCAACTGTGCGAAGGTTTCAAATTTGAAGCAGCTGAGGAAAGCTGTGCATTGTGCAGCTTTGATTTGGTCTGAAACGCAGCGCAAATGTGTTGCTTTAGTTTCTATTGTGCATTGGTTTTGGTTGGGTGTATCCCTACGCTTCTCTTCACAGAAATCAGAGTGCAAGACTGGTTCAAGCACGAGTGATGTCCTCTAACCCGGAGCATGTAGTAAGATGTTGGCTTAATTCGTCAAAATAAACTCCTGCAATGTTGTAGTTGACAAAATGACATCTTGGAACTGGCTTTATGTTAACCTCAAATCATCAGTAACAACAATGCTTTACTAGCATATTCCTCTTTGGCCACGGGGCCCTGTTGCTTTGCATCTTAAACCATAAGATGAGTAGAACTCGAATCTTTGAGTATTGTGTGGTGGGTGTGTTGTGTAGATCACTCTTTGTTTCAGATCATTCTCGTCTGTCCGCTCCGATCTCGCCTGCCTCTGAATGCAAAGCCATCTGTGGAAGCTGTCAGCGAATATGAGTGTGGCCCCTGAATGAAGTACCAACCCCATGTGCGCTTGAGCTTAAATCTGATCCCCCCTCCGACGTCCTTCGCAGAAGCACCGCTCTCTGTGTGTTTGTGTGTGTGCCCTTTTTTCTTTTCCCCTTTGGTTTCTCAGGTCGAATTGCCTAAAATTTGTCTTAATTTGTCATCTGGGATGGCCTAACCTGTGATGGAGCACTGAGAAATCCAGTCACATTAAGATCAAGAGCTGCAAGCTTGTCTCGCTAATACTGCATCACTTCAGTCTCATGGGTGCTAAGTTAAGTAATTTCGGTTCCCTTGATTTTTCTTTAACATACCATGGCTTTAATGTGTAACTCAACATTTTGCATGCACATCAGCTCTGCATAACATTTTATTCGTAACACACAACATACTGTTCATGAAGTCGTTGTCAAAGCATTGCCGTAGTTTTTTTGGTCTGGGGTGTTTTGGGGGGTGGGGCAACGTTTTTCTCTCTTCTTTCAGATATCTCGTTCAACTTAACTTGATACTGAGCCAGGCGACTTTAACCTGCGGGAGTCATGAGATGACTTGGTACACACTCTTAAATACTTTGAAGAATTGAGCTTCATTGAGGAAGAAATAGCTGCAGTAAATGCTGCCACGCCAGTCGCGGTAAACTCTGATCGTATTGGCATCATTTGTCATATTGGCTGAGAATTGGTAAAAGTGTGGGGTGTCTGTGGGAGGGGGGCGGGGCTTAAATTGTCTGTCTTTTTTCTATTACAGTGTAGACCCACGAGTCCTGCTGAATTGCAAGCTTTGAGTATCACCAGGGACGCTGGTATCGTGGCTTTGTTATCAAACGCATTCGGTGGAAATCAGTCGCACAATAATGCAGTGTCGTGGGGGATGCTGGGGAATGGGGAAACCAGTTGTCTCTTTTTTTCTAGTTTCAGCCTCGTGACCGAGAGAAATCCCCATGTGGTGACACGAAAATATAGAAGCCAGGTGTTGAGGGTTTTCTTTTCCTGGAGGAACAAAGCTTTTGTTCCTCCAGGTTTTGCTTTTGCCCAAACTACAGCAACAACAAAAAGCAAAAGACTCCGGTGGTGGCACTCCTGACCTTGTCGGGACAGGGTTCGATCCCCTGCGGTGTCTTGCTTTCATAGTATGCTGTTTGGGGATAAATCACGTAGCCATTCAATGAGCTTTTTATGTAGTAATATTGAAAACAAATGGCTTAATATATATAAATAAATGGGACAGCAAAAGGGTCTTGGATAGTACTTGAAATGTTCTACTACACAACATTTCTTTTCACAAAGAAACTGCACAGAAATGTTTAGGTTCATGATGTAAGACGGACAAGACAGACGAGCAGGACACATACAGGTGACAGGGTTGTTATTGAAACATTCGTAAATGTTATTTTGTATTACTGTATATGTATTTGTCTCTTAAAAATAGCATGTTAACATAAGTGTGATCAATAAAACAACATTCTGTTGTTGTGGTTTTCAATTTGATTTCTCATTTTTCTGATTATTTTTCAGTTAAAATGTTGAAATTGTGACTTCAGAGGCTTCACACTTTGCAGATCAAGCGTTCATAATATTAAGAATTAAAAACCTTATCGTTGGGGGGTCGTCATAGTCATAATTAAAGTGTGTAAAATATAGAAATAATTGCTACAATGTATTACACTATCTGAAAAACGATACAGAAGTATCTGCTGCCGAGCCACCAGACTATGGAGCGGCTTCTTTCCCCGGGCTGAGAGACTCCTCAACTCCTCCTTCAACGTCAAAAACATGTAGCAGGATTTGGGGTCAAAAGTCATTGCATTTCTTCTTAAACCACATTTGACGAAAAATGACAAATCAATCTAACTTGTACCTTGTTAAATGTTAATAATATAAAATGTGCATAATATGCTAAATATGCCAATTGCATAAACAGTATAGAAATATGTTCATGCCACATTACATTGTTTAGAACTAGTGTGTAAGGTTTTAAAAAATCTTAAGATTTTGTTATGTTACAATGTACAACAATGTACACATCATTAGAAATAAGTGTGTACAATATGTGTGTTACATTTACAGACTGACTGTACTCGGATCTTGCAAGGTTACATAATGTCTGATTGTATTTTGGTGTGTTGTTATACTTTAGGCAAAGTAAGATTAGAAAAAAAAAAATCATAATCATAGAACTTTTTACTATTTCTGGAATTGTTAATATTCATAAAAACAGGGTCAGACATTAAAGCAACTTACCTGCACTTAAATGACATCCAGCAATAGATTACCCTGTTAGCTAAGGTAAACAACGAAAGGGCTATGAAGACATTTTAGTTGCTAAATTATTATAATAAGGGCATGTAACACAGACTTTGGTATTATGAAATGTGAATGTAATTATTTTTTGTTTGTTTGCTTTTTAGTTTTTATCTTTTCATCTTATGTATTTTTTGGTTTGTTCTTTCCTTAGGTCTATGTATCTATGCATTTTTGCAATTATTTTATATTAAAGTTGTTTTTAAAAAAACAAACAAAAAAAACCCTAAATGTAGTATACTTGGAAGAGACTTATTCTGGCTTAAGGGAAGGGAATATAAATGTAAATGTTTGTATTTATTTTACCACCAGTTTTGTTTTTTTAATACTTGATTTTCAAGTCACGTTTTCTTTAAAAATTGTCAAAATTACATTATTTACCATAGCAAAAAAATAAAAACAGAAAATATCATTGGCTTTTCAAATTCCTGACAGTCATATCATGTTACAAACACTTTTGTGGAGGGGGGGACTTAGCTTAAAAGAGTGATTTTTCATCAAAATCACCATGTTCTATGTCTCATTTCAAATTTTGTAAAAAAAAAAAAAACAACACTTGAAGCTACTATACAACATGGAAAAAAACAAGACTTTTATTTACTTTATTAACAAATATATTTTAAATATTTTGAAATCTAACAACTAATTCATGGTGAAAGGAGGGTCATACATTATCTGCCAGCCACTTGGGAAGGCTCAAAGCACAGCCACCCCCTCCTCTGATAAATATAGAACAGTCCCTTATTGGTATAAAGATTTTATATTATTTTGGGATTATATATTATTTGTAATATTTGGTGTAATATTTCAACCACAGAAGTCCTCTGTCCAATTATTCAAATATTCACCATGTTTCAAACTCTTGAATGTAGGCTATATTTAACATGTTACACATGTTGTATATACTGTTATTCTTACTTATGTATATCTCTGTTGTTCATTGTAGCATTGCACACATCATTATATTTTTATATTTTGAACTTACATACTACTGGCATTGAACTGTAGCACAAGGCACACTTTTGCACACTTTATTATACACTTATATTTATATTTTTACACACTTAAATACTCGGCATATTATACATACTTTATTTTTTGGAAATATTAACATATTGTGCTTATTGTTTACTTTTACTGTATTTCTATTTTTACACTTAACTTGTATATTCTTGTGCTTGTACTTATTTTTATTTTCTATAATTCTCAATGCTTGGCAACAGAGCGACTGTAACGACCAATAATCAATAAAGTATTTCTGATTCTGATTTTGATTTATTGACTGAGCATCACGCTCTTGCGGAACCAATGTGCAAAGACGAAGTCAACACGAATCAATTTGTCGTCCGTGCCATTAGCCAGCTAGCCTCGGGTAGCTAGCAGTCAGTGTAGTTCTCCTGTGTGTTGGATGAGGCGTGGAGGAAAAAGGAGATGTGGTCCTTTTTTGCCAGGGATCCTGTCAAAGACTTTGCTTATGAAATTCTCCCAGACACCCAGGAGAAGTCTGGAATATGGACTCTACACCGGGGGAAGAGAAAGGTAAAAGATCCGCCGCCGCTGCTTCGCTAACGGTCAGAGTTAGCGTCGTTAAGGGCCTGTCAGTTAGCCGGCTAGCGTTAGCTCTAGTGTCTTTTAGCTACTTTGATTTAGCCTTTAGACAGGATGACTGGTGTTTTATTGGCCTAGCTACATGTTAGGTCTGTCAGTATCTTTATCATCTTTCTCGCTGATTCAGTGTCAGTGCGTATTTACTTTACAAAGGCTAATTTAGCGTCATTCATTTTCGCTAACGAAGTGGACTCCGGCTTTGTTTACTCCCGAGATGCAGACACGTATTTCTCGCCACGTCACCTCGTTTTAGCGGAGTTAATAACTGTTACTGGGACCGTTTCAAGCTCATGTTTTATCACATCAATAAAGGCACATCCCGTCATCACTGACAGCACCTCACATAAACAACTGTCCTGATAATTATCGTTGCAATCTGGACTCTCAGTATCATCACCATCAATGCAGGGCCAGATAAAGAGAGCCGAGCACCTGCTTCCTGTTTTCATCATGTTTATTGCAATGTACAGTCTTAGTCTTAGGCCACTTTAAACTCTGTTATTAAATCTAAGTTATAATGATCATATATATATATACGTATTTCTCGGTAGACTCTTTATTAAAATGCAACCAGAAAATACAGGAAATATGTATGCAGCATTAAAGACACAAATATTTTAAAATGAAATAACTTCAACAAGCTAACTTCAACAGGCTAAGTATTTTCTGTGACCTCCCTTTCCACTTAGCATGTCTTAAACTCTCTTGAGCAGACAATATTCAATTTTCAATTCAGTGTTATTTATAAAGCCCATTATCACAAATCACACTGACTCAGAGGGCTTTAAAACATACAACATACAACCCCCCCCCAAAAAAACAATATCCAGGGAAAACGTCAGGAAGAGTGAGTGAGGTTCCTCTTCCAGGATGGACAGACGTGCAATAGATGTTGTAAAAAACAATAAAATTACTATAGATGACAAAATGATGTATTTGAAACGGACAGAGGTGCATAGCAACAATAGTAATAACAATAACATTATATATAACAATAGTAATAGACACATGAGATTTGCAGTACTAATCTTCTCATGTACAGTATTTGGACCAGGTTGCATTCAAGACATGTCCAAAGCTACTTTGTTATAGTTGTACTATTCCATGTCTCACACTGAATATTAACTTCAGTCTGAAAAAGTCATTTTGTTCTGACTTTTTGGGGTTTTTTGTGTGTGTCCTCAGACCAATGGAGAGCCAGTGTCGGTGTTTCTGTACGAGGTAGCACAGGGGACAGAGCAGCAAACACAGCTAGCCAAAGCTGCCTTTAAACGCATGAAGACCCTGCGTCACCCTAACATCCTGGCTTATGTGGACGGATTGGAGGTATGTGTCTGTGGATTTTGCACCCAGCGCGGCAAACACACACTGTCATTGTTGATGTTCATAATTGTTCAAAGGAAAATGTCGGCTTGTGTAGTGACATTTTAAAAATAGTGAGTGACCATTTTTTAGCATATAATAAGTGTCTCGTTTCCACTATCTTGCTTTTCTCTGCATGTTTACGTTCAGATAGAGGTGAGTGTGCATATGCCACTGTAGGCCTGTAATAGTTTTACACTAGTTGTATCTAGTAGTGTACTACATAATATAAGCAGTTTTTACACTGGTTTGTGTGCTCAACAATATCAAAAAATACCCCAATACAAAAAGTTCACTTGGGCTGTACTATTGTTAGGATTACACACTTGATATTGGCGCATCCACTTTTGCATGTCTTGCCAAAATAAATCATTGAAAATTAAATATATCAAACGAAATTTGACAGATGATTTTCCGTGTTTGTTAGTTGCATATTCATAATCCTGAAGATGCCTACCATTCATCATAGCGCCTGAAACTTTGCAGCAACTGGGAAGTTGCTGAACTCCCTAGCTCAGTCGAATTCATCCCATCAAATGCTACAGTGTGTGTACAAGGTTGTGCTGTAGTTTAGTAGGTTAAGGTAATAATTCGGATTTCATTTTTTTGAAGTGGGGCTGGATGAGGTATCCATAGTCAGTGTATTAACTACAGTAGATGGCAGTGAGCAGACCACCACAGACGTTTAGCGATGCACTGCTGTGGACAGGGGCAGCAGAAAAATGTATTTAAGCCACCTAAAAAATGTCCACCCAGAAAATTAAGTGTATGCCATATTCAAAATATTTTTAGCGCTTTGTCTTGCCCTTAGACAGCAATTTCCAATGGGAGACTGAAGTAAGTGAGAAGAACAGTGATTAACCATCAATGAACACAGGAGTTTCTGGTCTACCGCTGCCTTGATCAGTTATTTACAATATTTTTAACCACTTAAACTTGCTGTCAGACCACCCTTTCCTCTGGCACTCCACTTTCTCAACTGTAAATCTTTCATAATCTATAGCACAAGTGCAATTGTGCTGCTCACTGTTACACCACAGATCATTGTTCTTAGTTGGATTTATTTTTTTCATAAACAAAATCTGACCCAGTCAGCTGATCTGTGTATAATATGACTATGGATGAGTACCTCATACAACGCTGCTTTAAAAAAAATCCAAACTATCCCTTTAACATTTACTTACATTTAAATACATTGTGATGATTAAATAATAATGTTTGTTATGAAAAAATATTATGTATCATATATGGCTAATAAAAAGAAGAGCATTTGTTCATTTTTGTTTATTAGTATATAAAGTATTGTATGTATCGCTGCTGCCGGGCGCAAATCTCTTATCTCCAAAATTGCTATTTTTCAGGAATCAGACAAAAACGCTGTGTTTAAAAAAAAAAACAAAAACAAAAAAAACAATGGAAATAGGAGGTTTGGTCACAACTCTTTAAATACATTTCATTGGTTGAGAAATGTTAAAACCCACTGATAGACATAGGGGGTGACCAATAGAATTTATTCATGAAAAATAAATGAAAATAGAAAAATGTGGAAATATGAGGTTTACGCACGACACTGACAATATATACGCTCCTAATATCATTCTGATATTATTTATAGGATTTTCATTCAGCTGTTGAGTATTTATGCCATAAACCTGGTGCATTAAAACATACACAATAGTTATATAAAGATTTGATAATATTTGATTTTACCTGCGTTTGTTTCACAGACGGAGAAGAGCCTGTACCTGGTTACTGAGCAGGTGACCCCCCTGGCAGTCCACCTGAAGGCCCAGGCAGAGAAGGGTGGATTCGGGGAACTGGAGGTCTCCTGGGGGCTGCACCAGATAGTGGTGAGGACAGAAGAGAGAGAGACATCTGATACTCTGAGGAGAGCTGTTTCTCTGTAAGCCCTTACTCCTCCTCTGCTGTTTTTCTCCTCCCACAGAAAGCTTTGAGTTTCCTCGTCAACGACTGCCACCTGCTTCATAACAACTTGGGTGTTTCGGCTGTTTTTGTGGATCGAGCCGGGGAGTGGAAGCTAGGGGCCCTCGACCATGTGGCCCCTGAGCAGGGTGACCCTAGTGGGGTCTCACTGCCTGCACCAAAGGCTGTTTACCCTGACATGGAGAAATATGAACCACCAGAGATGTCCAATAGCAGTGGAGAGAAATGGTGAGAGGCGTAAATGTCACAGAGTGAGAGGAGTTAGTCTGAATAATAAGATGTTATACGGGAACAAACCGGGAGCAGCAATAATAATATTTTGATAAAGTGCAGAAATGAGAGAATTAATAAGTACATAATTCAGGGTTCCAACAGTCATGGAAAACCTGGAAAAGTCATGTAATTCCAAAATTTTGTTTTTGTAGGCCTGGGAAAGTCATGGAAGTAGTAAACCCTTTGAAATATTCAGAGCAGTCATGGAATTTTGGTGTGTGCAATGATGTTAAGTGTTAAACTAAACTTCGGTGGATAACCTTCATCGTAAGGTAACATAAGACCAAATTCATTTTCAGTATGGTCATGAATTTCAAAGATGCCACACTTTTGTTTTGCCCTGCTACTACTTTTAAATTTTTACTGAACTTTTGAGATGGAGAAATGTTCATTTTATGCATTGTGATGGGAATTTTATTATAGGTCCTTGAAAGTCATGAAAAAAGTTTTGGAATTTTCTCCATGAAACTGTTTGGGAACCCTGATAATAGGACTGTTGAAAGCTATCTGAGCTAAGTGTTAAAATATTTAACCCATCCCTGGTTACTGCCTAGTTTTCCAGGGTTTCCATGGTCATGAAAGTCCTGTAAAAGTTATGAAATCTGAAAAACTGTTTTCAGGCCTGGTAGTGTTTTGGAATTAACAGAAAGTTTTGTAAAATTTCTGAATATACATTGTTTTGGGTGTTGTTTAATTGTCTTTATGTTCATAAAAATCCCACTGGGTCACTGACAGTTGATTAGATCTGAGGTTTTCTATCCCACAAAAATGAGCATGGCCTTGATATTTTGCAAAGTACAGTTTTTTGCCGGTTTGGTCTTTTGGCATATGTCTAGTTTGTGAGTAAAGATAGCGTTAGCAGTTTGCTTATTCACAAATGCCTGGGATGTGTGTGTTTTTAAGCCTACCACTTTTACAATGCTAAAATAAAGGCATGGTAATTGGGTAAAATATTAAGGAAAAGCTTTAAAAATTTGTTGGTAAAAATGTGTGGGAACCCTGTTTTCGTTAGATACTTTGTATTTAAGTGTGTGCATGTTTGTTTCAGGGCAGGGGAGGTGTGGCGGCTGGGCTGTCTGATCTGGGAGGTGTTCAACGGGCCACTACCTCGCACGTCCTCCCTTCGTTCACTGGGAAAGGTACGACACCCGGACTGCTCTTTTGTGATATGACTGCACCGTTGGCATTTATTACACAGTGTTTTTCCCCCTGCGATAGTCTACAGATACTTTCTTTAGTTGTTAAAGGATTTAATAAGTGTTGAGACGATGTCAGCTTAACTTCTATAACGAAACATTTGCTAAAACTGAGGAATACTTGAAATAAGACAAATTCAGACGATTCTTTTTATTTAGCTTTAGAGGGCAGACGTTGTGTTCATGTGAAGACGAAACATTGTCAGATGTATCTTGAGAAGAGTTAGCAGAGATCGTGAATAAGAAGCACATGTTGCCTTCAAGCAAAAATTTAACCTGACGTTGCTTCATGGTTCCAGCGGCAGCTAAAAGGAATCTTTTGTGACGTGAAGAAGTGTTGTTCACATGGCTGTCCTCTCTCTCATGTGTCCTCTTTGTGCCCACAGATCCCCAAGGCCCTGGTCCCTCATTACTGTGAGCTGGTGGGAGCCAACCCCCGAGCTCGGCCGAACCCAGCCCGCTTTCTGCAGAACTGTAGAGCCCCCGGAGGGTTCCTCAGCAACAGCTTTGTGGAGAGCAACCTTTTCCTGGAGGAGATACAGGTCTGCAGAGCTCCATAAAGACTCGAATAACAGCTGTGTTTGTGTCTCCGCCACCACTGCGCTACAAATAACTCAACAGTTTTTTAATACGGCTCCACTGAGACTATGGCGGGACAAATTTGACTATGGCTGCCTGTCTTTGTAATTAATGGGAAACACTGGTGAGGCTGGAGGGCGGACAGTTTTGTGTGTGCTGTAAAATGACATCTTTGATTGGAAAAAACAGCAGAATTTGGATTTTATTCAAAACTTCATGAGGGTCTCTTGTTTGATGTAACAATTATTACTAATATGATTCTTATTATTGTGGTTCTCTCTCCAGATCAAGGAGCCAGCTGAGAAGCAGCAGTTCTTCCAGGATCTGAGCGACAATCTGGACTCTTTCCCTGAAGACTTCTGCAAACACAAGGTCCTGCCTCAGCTGCTCACCGCCTTCGAGTTTGGCAATGCAGGCGCTGTCGTCCTCACGCCGCTCTTCAAGGTGAATCTTTACCCTCTGGCGCAACTTTCACACCTTGTTGAATATCAGACGGTGTATCACAGCATCCCCAAATATCTCTGATGATTTTCAAAACATAACCCTGATCTCGTCTCCTTCTGTCTGTCCGCCAGGTGGGGAAATTCCTGTCAGCAGAAGAGTACCAACAGAAGATCATCCCCGTCATAGTGAAGATGTTTTCCTCCACAGACAGAGCCATGAGGATACGACTGCTGCAGCAGGTATTTAAGGCCATTTCGGGTTTTTTTCATGTTGGTGTTTAATTTAATTTTCCATTTGCCATCTAGCATGAATGCTTTGCAGCTTTAGAAAGAGGAATGATAAATACAGTGAATAGTAGGATAAATTATATTTTTAAAAAAACAGGAAATTATATCCCAATCTGTCATTTTTAAGCCTGTCTTAAAGGATAAAAACATTTATTTGCTTTAACATCGTTTCTTCTCTCTGTCTCAGATGGAGCAGTTCATTCAGTATCTGAATGAGGCCGCAGTCAACTCCCAGATTTTCCCTCACGTCGTTCACGGCTTCACAGACACAAACCCTGCCATCAGAGAACAGACTGTTAAGGTAGTGTGCTTGCCTTAGACAAACACAAACGGCGGTTTATACAAACAGTGACTACTTATCAGTTGTGTACTGGATGCTTCTGTAGCCATGACCCTTCTGTTGCTCCCTCAGTCCATGTTGCTGTTGGCTCCCAAGCTGAATGAGACCAACCTGAACCAGGAGCTGATGCGTCACTTTGCCCGGCTGCAGGCCAGAGACGAACAAGGCCCGATCCGGTGCAACACCACCGTCTGCCTGGGCAAAATTGCTTCCTACCTCAACGCAGGGGTAAAGTACAGCCGCATTCATATTGTGCAACACATCATTTATTTATTGAAAAAAAAAAACACTTAAACCGGTAAAGAATATGTTCACATGGAAGAATGTGGTTTCTCTCCCTTCACAGACTCGACAGCGTGTTCTGATTTCTGCCTTCTCACGAGCCACTAAAGACCCTTTCCCAGCGTCACGCTCTGCCGGTGTGCTGGGTTTCGCCGCCACACACAACTTCTACAGCATAACAGAGATCGCCGCCCGCATCCTGCCCACCCTCTGTGCCATTACTGTGGACCCTGATAAGAGCGTCAGGGACCAGGTACACACGACTAATGGAGACAACACGGTGTTTCTTATTGATTAAATGCATGACTGCAGTCACTGCTGTGAAGACAAGAAAACAGTTTGTAACTGCTTAGCAATACATTACTCAGTATTGAATGTTTCTGTATTCATCTTGTTATTTATTAGCAGCGTAATGCCTCGTTTGTTTTCAGTCGTTGTCCTTGTCCGCAAACCCCAACAGAATCTGCAAATTTCTTTAGTTTTCAGTGGTAATACAGAAGTTAAATCTGTCAAATTCTGCTGTTTTTTGTTTGTTTTTCTTTGCTTGTGATTTTTTTCTTTTGATAGATAATATTCATTTAAAATAACTTTTTGTGATGTGGAGGTATGGATTCTGTGTGGGCATGCTTTTTTAATCGTAAAGATAATGAGGAAAGAAAGCTGGATTAATTACTAATAACAAACAGAAGCCAGGCAGTTTTAAATTAATTAAATAGGAGTATTATCATGTAATAACCCCAATAAGACGTTAAAGCTGCTGAGATGCACCTGCAAGATCATTTAAGAACAAAATAATGGCAGTTTCTTTGTAAAAGAAAAAAAAAACTTGTAGCTTTTGACTCCAGTTAATTGATAAGGTTAAATACATTTGAAAATGCAAAGATCCCAGGATACATTTTTGGAATAGACAGAGAGGTTAGTGACGTATCCAAAGATAGGCTTTAGAGTGTAGCTGGCTTATGATACTATATGTTTACCATATGCTGATGTATTTCTGCTCAAGGTGTTCTTCCTTTCTCTCTTTCAGGCATTCAAAGCCATCAAGAGTTTCCTTTCCAAGCTGGAGACTGTGTCAGAAGACCCCACCAAACTGGCTGATATAGGTATGAAACACACTGCACCAAGTTGCCAAGTCCTCTCATTCAGCAAGAAAACAAGTGACTGCATGCAACATATTTGTTTACATACCTTGTGCAATTTCTGGGTAAAAATAAATAAACACTTCTGCGTCTGAAATCAAATACCTTGAGCAGAATAAAGGGACACATGTCTTTCAGTTATCCTTCTCAAGTTTTAAAGCTGAAATCTTGACCGTGTCTCTCCTGCCTGTCCTGCAGAAAAGGACGTAGCGTCGGGTGCTCAGGCTGCAGGAGCCTCTTCCAGCTGGGCCGGCTGGGCCGTCACCGGCATGTCCTCGATAACTTCTAAGCTGATCCGCAACGCTCCAGGGACAGAGGGAGGTGCAGCAGCAGAGGGCAGCGAGCCCGCCAATGTCACCACCCTGACCAGTGCTGCTGATGGAGCACCTGAACCTGGTGGGGTTATCACATTTGATCAGTTGACTCTTATTATAAAGTTGGACTAATGTTGGACAGTTTTGTAAAAAAGAGATCAAAATTGATGCGGCAGAGCCAGAAATAATACTTCACATTTTTTTTCTCCCTTGTCAAAACTTACTGCCTACATTACCCATAACGCAGCTCAACTGCAAACAGTTTGGTCAGAGATTTGGTTGTGTTATGCTGGTAGCAGCTAACGTAGCCTCAAGCTCTTAGCTTCAAGCAGAGATGAGGAATAGACTACAGAGGTCTGATAAGCTCACTTATTTTTAACACCACACCTTCAGATTTCTCTCATTTTTAAATTTGTAGTTTTTCAGACCCAACCTGTGTTCACTCAGTGGACATCACGTGAGCTAGTTGTTAGATTTTGTGCCACAGAAGGCCTCATTCAACTATTTGCACATGTGCATTACCCCTTTGTGGAAAAGTAAGCACGCTTTGATGTGTAAAATCGTTGCAGTTCCCCTTTAAGAAGTCCTAAATATGCATTTGCAGCCATATGTCTTGTTTTTCTTTCTATCGTAGGCGCTGAAGATAAAACTCCACAAGCCTCTGCGACTCACCATGCTGCCTCTAGTCGTGCCAACCAACCACAGAGTCATGAAGGAACAGACAACGATCATGAGCCAATAGGAGACCGCTGGGATGACGAAGAGGACTGGGGAAGTTTGGAGGTAAAAGTTCAACACTTTTAAATGAAAAAAAAACCCAAACTCATTATTATACATGTGTGTATTAGATTATATGTGGTATTATTTGTATCTGTAAATTAAAAATTGATTTATTGTTGACTCTGTCTTACGTAGGAGCCGGAGAAAGCTCACACTGAGACGGATGACTGGAACACTGACTGGTCGGGAATGGCATCATCCAAAAAGAAGGCCAGTGACAGAGGAGTATGAGCCCTTTAATTTGGATCCTTGATACAACACCACCTTTAGTGCTGATACTTGTACTTCTAATGCTAATTACAGCATTGATATTACTGTCACTACTCTTAATAATATATTGCATAGGCTTGATACTGGACTAAACGTGTTTATGGTGAAATCTTCCCTACGTATCCAGACATATGTATAAGGATCCAGACGTCCGCCGTCCAAACAAAAGTTTCAAACAAACGATTTTTTTTCTTCTTCTTTCTTTGAGTTTGTGATCTGACGAAATGTCTGAAAGATTTTATGAAGTTTATAAGACCTTTGTAATCAGTGGTGTCTGTGCTGCTTTCTATAATATTAATTTCAATCTTTTGTCATCAATGTGTAGGTGGGCCGGACCTCTGTGGCGGTGAAAAAGCAGAGCGCAGACTGGAGCAGCTCTGGCTGGGACGCCGATGACAGCTGGTCCAACGAGAAGGAAGGACAGGGTCAGAGCTCTGCGGGCGAGGAGGGCTGGGGCAATGACTGGGGAGACGAGGACACAGACACAACTTTGGCCAATACGACGCTGCCCCTGCCCGAAGGAGTGCGGTTAGCCAGCGAGTACAACTGGGACAGCGGCAGCTCGGCCAAAGGGTCCAGTCAGAACGACCTGTTCGCCAGCGTGTCACAGAGAAACACAGCCGGCACTGCTGCCGCCATGGTGAGGACGGAGGGAGGGAGGCAAAAAGAGGACACATGAATGTAGCAGTGTTTACACCGCAAATGAATAGACATAGAGTACAGTGATGTGTGTGTTTTTCTTCTTGTTAGACTGGTGACGGCTGGGCTGCAGAGGCAACGGGAGACTGGGGAGCGGAGGAGAGCTGGGAGTCAGTGGACGGTAACCAGGGTAAGTCTCTCTGTCACATCACTGAACCATTTTTACTTTTCTGTCCAAACAACTTCACATGAACCTTTTCTGTATTCACACTAATGCTCCAGCATCCTTATGAGATGACCAATAAACACATCCTCCCTCCCAACTCATCAAGTACAGACGCTTGGTCAGTGGCCCCACACGTCAAACTGTGTGGCTCTGGGTTCCCCTCCAGCGTCAGTTTTGGACACTTATGGACAGTGTGTCAATATACTCTTTGTACATGCAGTCTCTTTTCAAAATAAATGTCACTTTTCACAAGAAATGTAAAATTTCTGCTAATTAAATTCAGTCTCTTTGCAAAATAAACCTACAACGCAGGTTAAAATGATTTTTTGGTTTACTTTGTTAGCTTTGTTTGACACATTCACCGCCCCACCCTTCCCATTCGGACTTTCTCGCTCATTATGCCATGGCAAAAAATTATATTGACCAGTGCATCTCATACTGACGCTAAAGGTGCGTTTGTACGTCAGTATCTAATGCTGAGGGCCACTGTCAAAGTTTTAGTATTTGACGAGTTGGGAGTGAGGCCAGGTTGATTTAATTGTATGACTGGGTATTGAAATACCTTTGTTTACTGTCCTCCAGGTCTCAGCAAAGCTGAGCTGTCCAAGAAGAAACGGGAAGAGAGGAGGAAAGAGCTGGAGGCAAAACGAGCGGAGCGCAAAGCTGCTAAAGGGCCTCTCAAACTGGGCGCACGCAAGCTGGACTGACGGGGATGCAGAGAAAGATGTGAGGGTGGGGATGGAGAGCGAGGAACCACGGTGGCTGGACCCGGAGAGGTGGACGGAGGCCCGACATTCCACAAACAAAGGACCAGAGAGAAGTGGTGAAAATACTGTGAACAGGTGGAGGAAAACGTTCCTGTTGGTCAGCAGATGGCTCTCAGCTTTGAGATTCTCTGTCTGTCTTCATTCAGGAACTGACAGAAGGGTGAAAAGCAACAATCCAGCGCTTCATGGATGCATTATTGTGAATGGCAGAGCTGAAACAAACACACAGGCTGACCATTGAAAAAGCAGCACTGAGCAGCGCTCCTTGCCGCCTGAGTTGATCTAAGTGTCCCCCCCCTTTTTTTTTTTTTTTTTAAATATAGCTCATTAACCTGCAGTTGTAAAGTAAATGTATATAAAAGGTGCATCTTGTCTTAAAATGACATGAAGAAATGACTTTTTTAAAGAACTGAGAAGTATATATAAGAGAATATCAGAATCAAACATGCATTATGATACTGAATGTTTTTCAGTACACACACACACACTCACACACACACACACACACAGTGGATATGAATGTTTTAGTTCAGCTGTCACTAACTTACAGACTTAAAATCACTCCATGCATGCCCTGTCGTATTTGTGTGGCCTAACAAAAACGTGTCATGGCACAGATTTTACTTTGCACATTCAACACAGTATTTTACCGAACTGAACCGGACAGATGAAACTGTAAATGTGTAACACACTCAGCGGACACATGATGGAAATAAGTAGATAAATTGATGCTGGTGAGCTGGTTTCAAGGGAAAATCAATTTGTGTTTACATGCCTTTTTTCCTGTGTGTCCTCGTAGTGCTGTGGTGGAGGTCTAACGAAATCAAAGGAGTTTTATTTTGAAATCCTCTGAAGGAGCCTGTATAATCCTGCAGGAAGTCAGTCTTTGTTGAAAAGTATCAGGTGTGGTCTGGGTAAAGGAGTTCCCTAAAAGTTCCTTTTACTCTTTTATTTGTGCCTTTATTTAATTAAAGCGACCTGCTCTGTAGGATCACATCCAAGAACTCCAAAGTTACAACTGAAATTTCCAACCTGAAACATCTCCCCCCTTTTCAGTGCAACCCCCAGATCTTCTGTCTGAGTTGAAAATGCCATTTTTAGTTTTGGTGTTACAAACCAAACAAGATGCTGTAAAGATGCAATCAGCAGCCATCACCATCGGAGCTAATGTCCAGGTGTGGGTGGTCAGGTAGAGCTGTGTGGACTGAGGAAGACTGGATGCAACCTTTTACTGAGAGTCCAAATCTGTAGCATGTGAGCTGTTCTAAAAATAAATACAAGTAAAATAAATGTGTGTTTCCTTGTAACAAATTAATAGTCAGTAGTCGTCTGTCTCCTCAGCAGGTGTGTGAGGTGCAGCAGAGAGCGAGCCACAGGCTGCACAAAGGTTTAAATTACCTCAACACTCTCAGCTGTTCCCAGTTCTCCCAATGAGCGCCTGCCTGCAAAGAGCGCTCACAGACCGGTAAACCACAGAGATGACACCCTGTGGTTTTTTTTTTTGTTTGTTTTCATTTTTTTATATTTGACCCTTTGATAATGTAAAAGGTACAGCACAGGTAACAAAAAAATAAATACATAAAAAAGCAATATATCTGAAAGAAGTATAAATGGGGAATAGAAATGGTAAAAATAGAAAAATAAGCAGATGAGAAAATAAATAGGTAAATATATACAAAAAGAAACAAAACATATACATACTTTTTTTATTAATTAAGCTGAGTGACATCACTTTTTTGTGGTGCGTTAAGATTTCTTTCACAAGTATTTAAACCTTTGAAACAAATTGGTTTTATTTCTTTTAAAAACATGGGGAAAAGGCAATGAGCTACTTTGCAATAAGTGTCCTGCAAATTGTGAAAAAATAGTAAACTTAGAAAAATATATTTTTAAAAAAGGTAGAAAAAAATCCATAAAGTTATATTTAAAATGTCATAATTATGTTTCAGGAATATAATTATTTAAAAGAACTTCTCCAGTTCATTTTCTTTTTTGTTCTTTTTTTTTTGGTGCTATTTTTCAGGTAATTTTCTTGTAGTTTTTTTGTTTGTTTTTACAAATTTCTTGAAATTTTGGGGGATATTTCTTTCTAAGCTGCTCTTAGCCTTCTTACCATGTTTTGAAAGAAATAAAGCCAATTTACTCTGGGTTCAAAGGGTTAAAGAGCTTTGAGTTGCAGGAGGACAGATACAAACTTGGGGGGGGGGTCGTCACAAATGTTCTGGGTATAATACTGCACTGCTGCATTCCTTTAAAAATGTTATAACCTTTCTGCTAAATGCAGTTATGATATAGCAGAGAAATGGCGTTCACAGCCCACAGACCTTTTTCAGAGCGGATATTTTGACGTGTCCTTGTAGAAAAAGCACAGGTGTTACCAATCACACTAATAACGGCTCACATAACTAACTGTCCCTGTGAGATTGAGCCGGTACGACCCTGGAATCAAACGCCCTAAATGTAATTCGTTAACGTCATTATTTACACCTGTGCTGTCCCTGCTGTGACATGTCAAAGTGTCTTATCAGTGGAAAAGGTCGATTATTTCTGAAGCTGTGTGCACAACTCTGTTTATTTTCCTCATTGGCTGTAGAAATGCTGTTCTGTACAGTTAGTCTATGACTGCTCCATAGAGCTGTAACACTGTAACAATTGACACTGAATTTCCCAAACTGTCCTAAAAAGAATAGTCAGTGGTAAGCTTTCTTCTGGATGATTGTGAAGTTGTGGAACGAAGGGAATCCTACTTCGGTGTACAAAACATTAGAAAACAGTGAGAAAAGCCTGTTATAATATCCTAGAGCCTAAAATGACTCCGTCAAATGTCTTGTTTTGTCCAATCGACATTTACAAACCCCCAAATATCAAATATACTATAATGTGAGACAAAGGAAAGCAGCATGTTCTTATTTTTGAGGACTTGAAAATATATCACATTTATGACTTTTTTGATTTAAAAAAATGACTAATGATAAATTGGCTAAACATTGCAGGTTAATTTTGTCGATCATTTAACTGATTACAAGTCTAGTGTATAGACTTTAGTGGCATCCAGCGGTGTGGTTGCACTTTTCACATGCAGAGCATGGAGGAGCACCACAGTGACTGATAAAAAAATGACAAAACGATATCAGCCCTATCTATAGCCTGTGTTTGGGTTGTCTGTTCTGGGCTACTGTAGAAGCAACACGACAAACTCCATGGAAGAGGAACCGCTCTGTAGATATAAACGGCTCATTTTAACATTATGAAAACACAACGATTCTTATTTTTTAGTTAATTATAGACAATACATACCATGTCTGCCAGTTGATGCTGCTAAATCCAACACACAGGACCTTTAATTGACCTTTTGTTGCAGCTCTAATCATGACACTTTATCCGAAAGTAAAATAATATAAAATATTTGTTTTCCGTGTGTGTGTGTAGCTTTGGATAAAATACTACATCAAGTGACAGTGAAACACAATTAAAATCTGATTTACAAGCATTAATACAGACACGTTTGCATAAGAGGGGACACCATGACACAATCCAGAATCACACAAATTATTCTTTATTCAAAACAGTTACAAACAATTAAAAGTCATAGGAAGACAAAGTGTTATAAATCTATTTGAGAATCCATTAGAGATTAAATGTCATCAGAAATCTGTAGTTTTTAAGTTCAATCCACATGATTCACGCTACAAACAGTAGGCTGTAGTGCATTTATCGTTAGATCTTCTCTGTGAGATGAAGCCACAGCATCATCATATTTAGCTTATTTTGATTATGTAAAATATTTTTACCCTGGTTTGACTTAAGTAGCTAATATTTTTCCATAAGCAACTATCAGCATAGCATTTTATCAATAGAAAAGACCTCAAACCGCTCACATCCCTCAAAATCCCCAAAATATCTACATTCATCTTCAAAATCTTTATATTAAAATATTAAAACACATTTCATCTTGGCAGCTTCATTAGTGGAAAAACCGTTTGTTGTGCTTGAGTGTGCTGTTGTTACAAGTTTTATAAAGTCTGAAAACTACAGAGCCTTGATCCCGAACCAACCAGCTTCATATTCAAACCAAAAAAGGCATGAGGGACACATGGAGGTAAAGTTAATTAGGCAAGACAGAAATCACATTTTTTGGCTAAATCTCAGATGTTAATTAGTTTTCTGTGAGCGACCGTGATAAGTATCATTAGGCTTTGCTGGTGATCTGTTAACTGAGCTCCTGAACGTGCGACCCGGGACTCTCATCACTGTGTGTTCTTGTTTTCTTTTTTGCTGCCTCCGAACAAAGCTCCTGCCAGAGCCATGATACCCAGACCCACCACCGCAGCCACACCCGCCACCATGACGGTCTCGCCGGCTTTGCGCACCTGCAGAGGGAAACAAACAGCTTTTAGTTGTTGAGCAGAGACATAATGAGTCTTCTTCACATTCAAATCTCTATTAACATTATCCACAACTGTACGATGCCTATCACTCAGACATTAAGACATTTTCCAGCTTATTTTTGATGCAAAGCAGAAATTTAGTTTATGGAGTGCTGAGTGCTTACAGCGCACATCGCATAACTGCAACGTTATCCATTCGATTCCAGCTGGGGACGTTTGTTGTATGTCTACTTCTTCACTGACAAATAGTCCAACAGAGGTGAAAATGACAAAAGAAAAAGACGAAATGTGGATTAAGCTGTCTAGGAGGTTTAAGGGGTTTTCTTGGATGTATCAATACATTTTTTCCTCACTATGAAAACAGGTCAGTATTGGTTGGTTAATTCTATGGAGTTCCTAAAGACCCAAAACTTGATATTTTTTTTATTTTGTATACGCAAATTAATTGTCCACACAAGCTAAGATTGTTTTGTAATGTCACAGTGACCTATGACCACCCAATTCTAATAATTTCATTGCTGAGTCCAAGTGGACGTATGTGCCAAATTTGAGGAAATTTCCATGAGTGGGACGGACGGTCAGACAACCTGAAAACACACGATGTTTGGCCACAGAAGTTGTCGACGCAGAGGCATAAAAAATGGCTGTTTCTGAGAAACTAAAAGACAATCGAGTATTTGGTACCTATGAATTCATAACAAGTTGAGTATCAACGATATGTACACATATGCAGTGTAAAACATGTAATACATTTAACAGACACAATATTGGCATTTTTCAAAAACCCTGACTTTGACTATTGATAAAAGTCTAATTTTTCATGTGATCTGAAATTTTCAAATTTGTTCCATTGGATATGCCTAAAATTATGCCAGATTTCAAAACTTTAGACCAATCAGAACAATCATTGTGGCATTTTTCACATACTAAAAATAGTCTTATGGCACAACTGGGTTGTATCGTGTTTTTTGTTTCATGTGCAAGTAAACTTAACTCATGCCCGACTTAAACAAACCGGACTCCACCGACTCGATCCTGCCTTCCATCTGTGTTTCAAAACTGTCTCATATATAAAAGACTAACATGCGTCCACTGACCTGCCGGGATTCTGCTTTTCCGTAGCGCAGCTCGTTTGCAAAGTGCTCACAGTTCCCCCTGAAGACACAGTACGGCAGCTCCTCGCCCACCAGCGCACAGGCCTCCCTCACAATGACGTGAGCCGGACGGGGCTTGTACTCCTTGTCGAGGCTGTTGTTGATTTTCCACTGGTTGGTTCCCACCACATCCCACAGCTCCTCTTTCTTCACCATGGCCTTCTCAGTCAGGACAGACATCATACTGTTGGCGCTGGCCCCCGGGACCTCAGCTATTAATAGAAAGGGAAGGAGAGAGAACTTGTGTGGTGCATGGTTCATGCAACAAAAATGCTGTTTTGTGAGTGGTTTATGAATTATGGATCAGTTCAACCACACAAATAATCTGACACTGTAGTCTGAAAAATTGCACACGACAGTGCACGTTTTGTGTGTGTGCGTGCATGCATGGCGGACTCACAGGGTGGTGCCAAGTGAACAATGAAGCCATCGCCGACATACACAGCCCAGTGCTGATAGGAGCCCCGAAAGATCTCAATCAAGTCTCCGACCTCTGGTTTCTCATCATACTTGGATTACAACAGAAAGAAACAAGATTTGACTTGGCAACAACTGCAGCATATCTGACCAACTCCCTGGTTTAAACAAACATAAGATGAGATAAGACTTGTATTTGGCTATGCAAATAAAACTTACTTGATATTAAATACGATTAAGTAATACAAAGAAGAACACTTTAGACACACTATAAAAGTTGCATAATGACACATAAAAAAAGAACAAAAAACAGCTGTTACATAGAAACTAGGGGAGACTGGGAACAGTTGCAACAGCTTTCATTTCCCCCATCAGAAACAAGTTGCTGCAACCGTCCTCAAGCTAAGCAGCCATATCACAATACTCCACACAACACAATTTTCTAACATGCACAATTCACTGTGCATACATGAAACAATACATAAAAGGATAGTTCACCCAAATATATACATTTGTCAGCTGCTGTCTACGACATGAGATTACATTTATATTTTAAGTTAAATGATTATTGGAGTTAACAGAATAATGTGATTATCATTATTTCTTATAAATATAATATTATTGTTGTAATTGCACATTGGTAAAAAAAAAAAATAAGTAAGCCATTATTGTTTATTATACACCGAATAAATCATCTAAAAGTAGAAACTTTACTCTATTTGTTTTCACTTTGGGAAAAGTGAGGAAGAGGGATACTAACAGAGGGATTCCCCACAAACAAAACACAATAACTGTGATATTGTGTAAACATATAATATATTATTGCACAATTATTATACCACTCCTGAGAGAAAAAAACAAAAGTTATTAAACAAAATTTAATGTGTTTTTCAACATGTTGCAACTGTTCCCATGGTTACAGGATTATTTATGTACAAATGTATGTAAAAATAATAATTAAAAGGTGACACACACACACAAAAAAACAGAATTGAAATGGAAAGATAACAATCAGCCAAATTTACAGCATTTACTCATTTTCTATATTCTGGTAAAGTGATATTTTCTCACCAGTGTCGGGGCCATGTCAGTGTTTCTTTTGTCTGTAACCCTGGACTGGTTTGACTTTGAGCACCTGCAGGAACAAATCATCTTAAAATAACCAAATATTAGCACATAACATGAGATTCTGAGAGAGCAAAATTAAACATTAAAGGAAAAGAAAGGTAAAAATAATTCACTTTCCCTTTGGTCATAATGTATCTATATGTTTTTGCCTGTTTGCAAGTCTAACACAGCACATTTTAAGAATACATTATATACAATACAGTGGTGGAAAAAAAACAATAAGTACATTTACTCAATACCTGAGAAGAATTTTAAGGTACATTTTCTTTACTTGGGTATTTAAATTACACGTTACTTTATACCTTTACCCCATTACATTTTGGTGGCATATATTGCACTTTTTACTCCACTACATTTATTTACTAACTTTAAATACTAGTTCAGTAAACATCTCTTTAAAATCACATCATTAAAACCTTCATGCTGGTAGGATTTATTTCAGGGCTGCTGTATTATACTGCAATAATTTTAACTGGGTGTACCTAATAAGTGCTGAGTATTAGACTAATACTGCAATTATCGTCCACATAGAATTAAAGACACATTTGTAACACCGGAAACAGAAAGCGAAACATCAAGATAGTCCAAAGCTAGTGGTTAGCTTGAACTGGTCTTTGTTTACATCATCTCAGCGCCTCCAACAGCTGCTGGTTTTTAGCTAACGTCACCTCAAAAAATACTGCAGCGTCAGCACAACACGCAGCCTCGGCCTCTGAGCTATAAACAGATCGTCCTCTTACCTTTTAATGCGACGCCCACGGCAAGTTTTAATGCGAAAAGCGACACCAGAGACACCGACACCGGAGACACAGACACCGGAGCTCAGCTGCGAGCGATCAGCTGATCTATGATCTGTGGATCCGCAGCACGTGACCTTCAGAATAAAAGCGTCACCCAAACGTCAAAAGGGACCTTCATCTAACACAGACCTATGACGTAGTTTTAGCTAAAAATAAATGAATCGATAATAAGACTGGAAATGAAATTATTATTATTATATTAGTCATTTAAATTGTGATAATAATAATAATAATAATAATAATAATAATAATAATAATAATAATAATAATAATAATAATAACAATAATAATAATAATAAAAATCATTATCATCATCATCACAACAAATATAATATGATATAATATCACCATGCAGTATAATATATGCATTTCAACAGCATCACAAACTTTAGCTTTAAAAAAGATCACACTGTTAAATCAACACCGCTCTATAACAGTTTCTAAACAAAAACTACTGTAAACTTCATGTAGGTAGGAGTTACTGTATATTAAGCTGAGTTAGTTTTAGCCAGGTGTACTTTAGTGACAACTGAGAATATTTTGGAGATAATAAAATTAAAAAAGCTGATGCAAATCCCTCACACTGGTCCAGTGACCTTTAATTATGTGTCACAAAATCCCAATATGTCATGACTATCTCTCTGCAGAATGACGACATCACCATGTCAAATGTAAAAGGTTGCCAGTTAATGGTGGTTATGATGCACTCATGTCTCTAATGTGGCATAACATAGAGTATTTATTAAAACAATCCTGCTCTGTTGACCTTTTGTTCCCTAGACTAACAGTATAATCACAGTGGTTAAAGAATAACCTTAAGCTCTTTAAGTATGCCATAGTGTACAAAGGTGACTAATTGGGAAACATTTTTAGTAGAATGAGTTTAGTAGAAACGCTGTGAGGGCATTATTACTTTATTTAATAAACCAGGATATTTAAGTGGAAAATTCAGTTCTGTAGGAGAAAAGATGAAACCTTAAATAGTGAATTAGAACATTTCTGTTCGCGAATATTTAAAAAAAAATGCTGATAGAATAATAAAATTAACCAGATAATCAAGGGCGCCAACACCTGGATTAACCCCTTGAAACCTGGGCAAATGAGCTTTATTTCTTTCAAAAACATGGCCTCTTGGACAGGTCACCCTTGTGAAAGAGATCTTGATCTTTATGGGTTTTTTATCTAGTTAAATACAGGTTAAATAAAATAAAATAAAAAATGGGATGGAGGCAATAGGCAACTTAAGAGAAAATGACCCAGAAATAAGCAAGAAATTGGGAAAAAAAGAACAAAAAATTACCTAAAAATTAGCACACAAAAAACAGACCAAAACCAACAAAAATCAAAACAGAAAATACAACAAATCAAAATGACCATGGGGAAAATGACTTAAAAATGCTAATTTCAAATATATACCTATGGCAATTATAAGTAGGCTATATTTCTTTCTTTCTTGCAATTTGCGAGGCATTTCAATTTGCTCTGGGTCCAAAGGTTTAAATACTATTTAAAGCGTCTCTGTGAACATGAAAGTTGCACTCAAAACCTGTATAAATGTGAAATTCAATGTAAATATCAATATATATCTTGCACTCCAACCATTCTTGTATATAACACTTTAATTCCATGGTTCTGTTTCTTGCACTGTTACACTGTTATTTGTGTTACTTGTTTTGTTTTGCACTGCTAGACTCGTACTTTTTATATTTTATATTTTATATTTGTATCTTCTATTTTATCTGTTTGTTTGTTTTTTTCTATATTTATGTTGCACCAACCCACCAGAACAAATTCCTCGTATTGTGTTAACTATACCTGGCAATAAATCTTTTTCTGATTCTGATTCTGAACACAACACAAAGGGTTAATAAATTAATAAATATACCCAGCACCACTAGGTGTCGCCAGTGACGTCAGCTGTCAGTGTACGTTGTCGTTTTTTCTGACGACAAAGAAGTCCCAACTTCCGGCTTTGGAGCGCCCTTTCGGTGTATTTTTGTCCTGAAATTGGGCTCAGAAATCAACACAAAGCTGTTTCCGTCGCTCGCGTCGAAGCCGAGAGGATTTTGATGTGACGTTTTCATGTTGAAAGACCAAACGATGTCTGTGGTGTTTGACGGGAGTCCGCTGAAAGCGATGCCGAGCTCACACACTCTCACCCCGCAGACTGCCCTGAGGTGAGTCCGCTGCTGCTGGAGGGGAAGCGGCTGCTCTCACACAACCTCCACACTCACACACACTCACACACACACACACTCCAGAAAGTCACTGTGTACATTTTATATCTTAAATAACTGAACTGAGCTCGTGCTGGAAGTTACTGTGATAACAAAAGAGCTGTTGGGAAACGTTACTTTGAGATTTTCAGTGTAATTCTGCTTAAGGTTTAAAAAGATGCAAATGAAAAGCTGTTTCATTTGTCATTTTACGCTGGTTATTTGTCAAAAACAACATAAAAATGTTGATATTATGTCAGTTGTATTAAAGCTTGTATTCGTTTTCCTGTATTTTTTATTTTATACAAGATTTCAGTGGAATATATTTTATGTAGCAGTGCACCTGAGGATTATCTGTTTTTCCTTTTTTAAACTTTTCTATTTATTCAATATAAAGACAACACATACAACATGTAGGACAGAGGATGTTCATGAATTCACATACTTATCATATTTTGGTCTTTTCATGTCCATCTTCAACAATACTAGCTAATCAATAGTAATACCATTTCCCACAATGCAGTCACTTACTCAGCATTTAACTCCCACCTTTCCGTTTAGTCCAAGAAAAAGAGTGCAAAAATATACAAATATGACAAACCTGTTATAATAATAAAATATAAACCAAAGTTAAAGGCAAAGCAGAATGAGAAACAAACAATTAAAAACAAACAAGAAAAAATAAGCAAAAGCAAGAAAACAAACTATTATTATTATTTCTATTATAAATGTTTTGTAGTTGATAAATTGACTAATAACTTAGTTAACTGAAGGAAAAATAATCTGTAACTTTTTTGATAATTTATGAGTTATTTGTTTTGTTATAGGTCACCTTCTTAAGTATGAGATTTCCTGTGTTTGTCTTATGTGATAGTAAATTAAATATGAAAACATCTTAACGATATCTGTTTAGGCTAAGGCTGTAACAATCAATTGATTAATTGTTGAATATTTTTTTCTTACTAAATTTATAAGCTATTAATCCGTTTAAGTTTTCTTTTTTAAGTCTCCACATATTCTGATTCCAGCTTCTAAAATATTAATAATTTCTGGTTTCTTTACTTCTCTATGACAGTAAACTGAATATCTTTGGTTGTGGATTAAAAAAAACACTTAAAGACATAATATTGGGCTTTGGGAAAATGTTGATTAACAAATGAAACTATTTTCTGACATTTTATTAATCAGACAACTTATTGATTAATCAAGAGGCCTAGTTTGGACTGAGCAAGTTGAGAATTTTTTTTTTTAATGTGTTAGAGTTACAGTGACTGGTAAATCACAAGGTTATTCTATCATAAAATGAATTGTTAGTTTCAGCCCTAAAATATATTGTTCTCTTTTATGTTCTTGGTAATGTAAATAGATCTTTTGGGTCTGAAAGAAACGTCCCTTCATACATATACAGCGACACACCTCTTTCTTCTGTAATTTTCTGCTTGTTTATGCTGAACTTTCCATTCTGCCGCTCATGTCACTGTGTCCACTCCTCTCCTGCAGCGCTCAGGAACTCTCCCAGGAGATCAAGTCCTTCATCAGCGGCGTTGACACGGTTCAGGGCCGGAAGCTCAGTGTCCGGGAACACGCCCGCTGTGCTGTGCGTCTGCTGCGCTCGGTCCCGGCCTGTCGGGGGGCAGTGCTGGAGCATCTCAGGGGCGTTTATGATGAGCACGTCTCCGCCTTCCTGCACAACCTGGAGACGGAGAGTGACGCCGGCTCCAGCTCCAACCTGGAGGACATCATACAGGTGAGAAGGACACACACATAGGACTTGTTATAAAACTGGAACCATATCGTGAAAATCATGAAGCGATGAAGATATTTAAAGGTAAAGGGACTTTTCTTGTGCTGTTTTCAAATGCCTATCACAGGTGTTCAAACCTATGAAACTTGAGTAAATTGGGGAAATTTATTCAAAAATATGTTGGGGAATAAACAATAAGCAACTTGTAAGAAATCTTCCACAGATTACAAGAAATTAATAGATATGGAAATGTATTATTTTTTTAAATGTGTAGGGGGAAAAAATCTGTATCTCTAGTTATCATATTTACATATTTAAAATTATATAGAACTAAAAACCAAAACTAACTAAAAAGTTACAGAATTATTAAACATTTTAAAGCATGTTTTTTAGGGCATTTCCTTGTTGTTATTGTTGTTTCTACACTTTATGTCTTTTTTATTTATTATAATTTATTTTTATACTCATTTTCATGTAGTTTTCTTGCATTTCTTTCATTTTTTTAATGATTTTTTTTTAGCTTTTGCCTTTAGTTAATAGGACAGCTTAAGCATGAAAGGGGGAGACGGGATGACATGCAGCAAAGGGCCGAGGCTGGAATTGGCCTTGCAGCCGCTGCAGTGAGGACATAGCCTCTGTACATGGGGCGCCCGCTCCACCAACTGAGCTACTGGGCACTCCCACTTTTAAATAACTTTTGGGTCATTTCTTCATTTATTGCTTGTTGCCCTCTTTCCATGTTTTTGAAAAAATCATGCTAATTTGCTCAGGTTTCAAAGGGTTAAAGGCCGTGTCACAAGAGTAACAGATCCAGACGTCGCTCAATCTTGCCACACTAAAAGTTTTCATTTATCTTTAAAATTACAATAATGGTTGGGAAATTCCCTCAGAGCGCGGTTTTAGTTATTTCTGGTTCTGTTCCTTTAGGAGGTCCATGGCGTGCTGTCAGAGTTCATCCGTCTCAACCCTCGGGCCTGGGCGCCTCTGGTGTCCACCTGGGCTGTGGACCTGTTGGGGCAGCTGAGCAGCAAACACGCAGGCCGCAGGGTGGCCCCTCACGCCTCCAGCCTCAACGAGCTGCTCCAGCTGTGGATGTCCTGTGCCGCCACCCGCTCCCTCATGGAGGCCTACTCTCAGTGTTTGGCCGCCATGCTGGCCTGGTGCCCCGACGCGTGTGTGGATGCGCTGTTGGACACGTCAGTTCAGCACTCTCCGCATTTTGACTGGGTGGTGGCTCACATCGGCTCTGCCTTCCCGGGTACTATCATCAGTCGAGTCCTGGCGTGCGGACTCAAAGACTTCTGCTCTCATGGCGCCAAGGATCAAGGGTTAATGGTGATGGGCGTGGACAAAGGCAGCAGAGTGCCAAAGATTGGCTCGGTGGTGGGAATCCTTGGACACCTTGCAGCGCACCACTCAGACAGCATCAGGAAGGAGCTTCTCAGGATGTTTCAGGAGAGCCTGAGTCCGTCGAGTCCGCTTTCTCCCACCTCATCTTCAACATCCTGGGAGAGTTCCCCTCAGCTCCGCCGTGCTGCAGTACCGTTTCTGCTGCAGCTGGCTGCAATGTCCCCCAACCTGTTTGGTGCGGTGTCTGCGGAGCTGGTGGAGCTGCTGCGCCCTCCCGTGCTGCTTCAGCTGCAGGTGTTGCTGCAGGGCCTCCCCAGAGAGGAGCTGGACAACATGCTGGGGCTGGCCGTCCACCTCATCAGCCAGAGCCCTTCAGGAGGGTCGCGAGTCCTCCGTTTCCTGGCAGACACGGCGACCCCGGCCTCAGTCATCATCTCCGGCCCTACTCCCTCCCCTCACGAAGGAGTCAGAGAAGGTTGCGATCGCCTCCTCCAGATGCTGCTGCTGCATCTCCACAAACTGGTCTTCAACCGCTCCGACGGAGCTGAAGTGAACCCCCATCACTCGCCGTCCTTTCAGCCCCAAAGGGTCATCCCCTTCTTGGAAGAGCTGCAGTCTCACGTCGGAGAGCTCTGTGCCGAGACGCTGCGACTGGAAAGGAAGCGTCACCTCTGGCTGCACCAGTTGCTGTGTCTCCTGTCAGTGTATGGGGGCCCCAACGTGGCCACTGAGGCCCTCTGCCAGCTGCTCACACAGGCCCACAACCCAGAGGAGCTGGCTCTGGCCTGGCAGCTCCACACCACGCTCTCCTCTTGCATGGCGGGACTCATTCCTGCCGCTGTAGCTCGCTGTGTGGCCCAGATCCACACACACACTCTGGGGCCCCGGCAGCTGCGGCAGCTGTTGCTGAACCTGGCCGCAGCCATCCAGAGTCAGGATGAGGAGAGAAGAGGTGCAGCAGGTGTTCAGTCCTCCATGGCGATCCAGGTGGGCTCGGCGGTCTCGGGACACCTGCATGATTTTGGCCCGCTCCTCCTCCACGGTGACCCGGCTGTGTCTCATGCTGCAGTGCGCCTCCTATCCTGTAGCCCACTCCCTCGCACCTCCTCCCCAGCACACCTGCTCCTGCTCTCCCGTGCTGCCGTCACTCATTTCTTTCTGGCGCTGAGGAGAAGAGGAGAAACAGGGAAGGTGGGGAGAGACGGGGGACAGGCAGCCGAGGCGGTGAACTGCTCTGTCCTCCTCCTGTCCCGGTTCGCAGCGTATTCTCCGCTCACCCTCAAAGCGGTGCTTCAGCAGCTGGTTGAGGGAGCGCTACATAAAGGCAACGCTGGCCTGTTTGGAGGGCAGATCGCAGACATGTCTGGCGCCCCTTTGCCTTCACCGTCTGTGTCTCCAGACATCGGGGCCTCTTTGCTGGATATCAACTGTCGGTTCGGTACCACCGTCAACTTTTCTGGCAGCGTGTGGTCGGTGTTTCATGCCGGAGTGATT
The DNA here is from genome assembly GCF_026936395.1 of Plectropomus leopardus. Lineage (NCBI taxonomy): Eukaryota > Metazoa > Chordata > Actinopteri > Perciformes > Serranidae > Plectropomus > Plectropomus leopardus. Next base: position 16,963,318 of record NC_142183.1, read on the forward strand.
GGCAAGGGGCTAAAGGCCCGCTCAGAGGCACAGCTGCCTGACCCATCGGGGGTCATGCAGGTGAGTTGTACAATTTGAGAAATATAGTTTAGCACAGTTTCAGGCAAAATGTAGAATCAGTAAACTAACAGCAGATCAGTTCAGGGCTCTGCAGGTTGTTGAAAAGTCTTAAAAGGAATTTAATTAATTAATCTAAAAATTAGGCTTTATTTGCTATTAGAATGTCTCTTAAATATTAAGACATGGTAAGTAGGATTTCATGATTTTTTTTGACATTGCATTGTAATATCTCAAAAATAATTGGAAACATCAACTTTTGGGAAATTATTTAATAAATTCCTCTTCTTAAACTCATCGTGATGAGAATCCAAGCAGTAGATTCTCACATGCAGGTAAACCAAATAGATACTTTTATGATAATATTATATGTTCATTGCCTTCCACGTGTTCCTCTCTAAAAAGTGTTGTTTTATTCAACATTTGATGTAGATAATCTAACTTTTTCACTGGACGAAAAAAATATGATGTTATATGTTACAATTAACATTTGGGCAGTATAAAATTGTCCGTCTTCAATTTTGGTTATTAGAAAATTGGTCTCAACTTCTGAGTGGCATTAAAAAAAGTCTTAAATCTAATTTGCTTTAAGCTGCAGTAACTCTGGCATTGGACACTATATACATATTAGTGAAATGGTTTTCCCCTTGCCTTTTTTATACTGAGATCGCACTATGGGGCCGCTACAAAGTCCCTTCTCTATGTTGCCTTTGCATTTTTACACAGAGCCAGACAATGGTGGCAACATGCCTTGATTTTTAGACAGAATGCTGGCATCACGGAATCAAAAGTGATGGCATGACATGTAACACAACAGCGTTGGCCTCTAGTGTGACATAAGACATATGCGTTGGCAGCAACCCACTAGTAATGAAATTTCACAATCACATTTTCCAAGCCTGGAGAAGTCATGGAATTAATAACAATCATTCAAAGTTTTGGAAAAGTCATGAAATTTTGTGTAATGAAAATGTTACACTAATTTTCTGTAGATAACCTTCCATGTAATGTAAAAGCAAATGTATTTTCTGTGGCTCACGACATAACGTAGCTCTCTTATATGTGTCACGTGTGGCAAAGTTTTGTTGACCATCACACAAGTTTCTTCATTTTCTCCCCATGTTCCTTCTCTCCCTTCATCTCTCCTTCAGCGAGCTGAAGTTATGTTCGAATAGAGTTTGAATCTGATATGTTTGAAAAACAGAGGGCGAGTGGGGCAAGAATTTTTCTTTTTTTAAATTATTATTATAGGTCTTTAAAAAAAAATTGTCCGTGAAAAAGTGTGGGAGCCCTGACAATAACAATGGCATCACATAGCAATAAGAATCATTTATCCTCTCTGTTATGTGGTGGCTGATCTCGGCTTCCAGACCTCATTGTTTTCTCAATTATCAGACTATTTTGCCACTGTTTTTCTTTGAGTTAGCCACTAACTACTTACAGCTGCTTTTAAAATCTCCAACACACAACACGTCATCAAAAAGTTACATATGCCCTGCTGGCTGTCCCCTTTACACACACACTGTTTCAGCACTGTTGCTGCCTCCTGTGCTGGCTTAAACGCAAAACGACTCTGCCATCCCATTTCACGATTGTACCTTTTATACAGATTGGCAAGGCGGCATAATGGTGCGGTATTCTTCCTTAAATAAATAGACATTGTAAAAAGGGATATAGTCTAGCACAGTTTTCAGCAAAATGTCGATTAGATAATCTTACAGCAGAAGAGTCAATGCTATATAGTAATAAAGGAAGTGGGTTTTACATAATAAATAGGTCATGTATGCACATTTCCGAAACCACATTTTCCACATAAACATTTGACAGGAAACTATGAAGAAAGTCTTACTGAGTGAAAGTAGTTACACAAGTAAATTCTGAATATTTCACACATTGCAAATATATTATCTATTCTACATCTGAAAATGATTAAATGTAGTAGAATTTGTGTAATAAATGTTATTATATGTAGTTTGTGTTTGATGTGCTGCTGCAAAAAAGACTAAAAATGCATCACTGTCTTTCTCTTCTCTCTGCAGAACATCCAGACTCTGCTGGCTGTCGTGGTCCAGTGTTGCAGCTCCTCCGGTCTCAACGGCTCAATCAACGGCTCCCGACCACCATCTGACCCTGATGAGCCGTTGCCCATCAACGCCGAGGCAGCCAAGGTTGTTGCAGTTACATTAGTTGAAAACGTCTGTCCAGATGTGGCCAACGGTGAGCTGTCCTGGCCCCCGGAGGAGCACGCCCGCACCACGGTGGAGCGAGACATCCACATTCGCCGTTGCTTTGAGGCCCACCCGGTGCTCTTCCCTCTGCTTCAGGTGGTGGCGGCTGGACGTCCGGCTCTCTGCTACTGCTCAGCCGTGCTCAGAGGTCTCCTGGCCACTCTGCTGGCCCACTGGGAGGCATCCCGCGAGGCGTTGTCCACAGACTCCCCGTGGCACCTCCAGGCTTCCTGTCTCCTGGTGTCCTGCATGGGAGAGGGTCAACTCCTGCCGCCCGTGCTGGCCAACGTCCATGAAGCATTCCCCCACCTCACTCCCTTTGAAGTGAGGCTGCTGCTCCTGGCCGTGTGGGAGTATGTCAGAGGCAACGGGCCCTTGCCCCAGAAGTTTGTGTTTAGCTCGGAAAAAGGGCTGTTCTGCAGAGATTTCTCACGTGACGGTGACGTGGCGCGATACGTGGCACCGATTCACAGCGTTCTACATAAAAACATTGACAGATTGGGACACCTGTGCTGGCGTTTCCAGCTCTAAAAGGCAGTGGAGATCAAACTGTGCAGAGCAGGTGGCAAAAGGATACATAGAGACTGTTAAATAGTTGGAAAACTGTGTTACATTGCTCCAAGATCAGACTGCAGAGTTACTGCCACTGTACTTCAGTTTCAAGTATAGCTGTGTGCGTGTGTGTGTGTGTGTGTGTGTGTGTGTGTGTGTGTGTGTGTGTGTGTACCTTTTGTACCATATTTTTAGATCTGATTTGTTTCTATGAGAGACAAGGAGACAAGAGAAATGGCACACATGTATATGATGTTAATACAGAATTTGCTCCACACAACATACAGCCTTAATGTGTCATTTTAGCCGGAAAATACAACGTTGGTAATGTATAGATGTTTTTGTATCATTTTCAGATGTCTAACACACACACTGCCTTGCGTTTTGTTATCCACCCAAAACTGTTGTTTCAACCACTTTACAAAATAAATCATTTGGTCTTAGAATGGGTTTTGAATTGAGCGTCTTTGTTAATGCCGAAATGTTTTATCAGTGGTTACCACAAAGCCATACTATCAATTTACATCCTGGAAATGTGTGAGGCCAGTGGTTTCCACAAACCGTCTAAATGCAGGGAAGTGATTTTTTCTTTGTAGAAACTGATTAATTTGAATAACATTTGGCGATAAAACTACAGTATATTTCCCAAGATAAAAACAAACATTAGAGAAATTATGAAAAAAAACCAAATCTCTGTGTAGCAGAGTTTAGTTTGTTCTCTTTGCCCCAGTAATCATCTTGTGATCCCTTTTGGGGGTCCTAACACCCAGGTTGTATCTGGGGAGGACAAAATATGATTTTATAACATTATTCAAAACCACCCCTTGAAAGTTACCATAGAATTAAATCTACATCTCGTCTCACAACCTTTTTTTTTTTTTGTTGTTACCCCTTTAAATACACTAAAACTTTACTTTTCTGGAGGAAAATTGCTGTGCAGCAGTTACGAGAAGAGTGCAAAAAATATAGGCCAAAGTCAGGTTAATAGTACGGATCCTTACTGTGATGGATGTCTTTTTTTACCATCTTGAGTCAGATTTACCAGGGAGGATCCTCGGGTTGGGAACAGCTAATTTATATAATCAAAATGTAATCATTACAGGGTTATTTCTGTTATGCAGCAACATTTCAGCCTCATAACTCATAAAAAAAGATGGATTTTTCAGACAGTTTTGCATTATATAAGGACAGTGACAGGGAAACATTGGTTCTCCAGGGGTAGACTGGTTCATAATTGTCTGTACACCAACAGGGTGAGGAATTTTCAGCTATGCTAGCCGCAGCTGTGTGAATGATCCAGATTTAGTCAGATAATCTTCTACAGATTAATTGGATTTTAACAACTATATAAAATATATTTCCCCTTCTTTTCATTGGACCAACTGTTGTTATAATTAAGTTTATAAGGGTGAAAATGTAAGAGTGTAACAAACACATAAATGTTAGTTAGTCCTTCCTAATATATATACATGACCCACAGTCATGGAAAACCTGGTAAAGTCATGGAATTTCACATCACATTTTCCAGGCCTGGAAAAGTTGTGGAATTAGTAAAAATCATTGAATGTTTTGGAGAAATCATTGAACTATGTTGTTTGTAATTAAATTAATTGTTAGTTATCTGTGGATAACTTCCCAACATTTTTCTTTAGCTGTAGCGTGTCTTTAATGTGTGTCGATGTGTGACGTCTACATATATGACATATGTCACATATGTTTCTTTGGTCTCTCCCTTTATTTCGTCTCTCCCCTCATGTTTTAATCTGATACCTTTGAAACTCTGGGCAAGTGGGGCAAGATTTAATTTTTTTTTTATTATGGTTCCTTGAAAAGTCATGGAAAGGTTTTTAAATTTTGTCCATGAAAATGTGTGGGAGCCCCATATATGAACAGAGAGAGTTTAATAGCAACTGCTAAATAATTAAAGAATATTTTAACCATTTTAGCTTTTTATGGCTTATAAGTCTTGTAGAAGTCGATTACTTTGCACTGGGGACATGATAAAGTAGAGCACATATATCAAAACATAAAAAAACCATTTTATTTATTCAACATAAAGATAATACATACAACATATAACGCAGAGATGTTCACATACTTATCATATTTTTTGGTCTTTTCATGTCCATCATCAACACTACTGAGTACCCATTCAAGGGTAGTACCACTTCTCATAAAACACTAATTTACTTGGCATATACTTGGATACTCAAAGTATGACAAAACAGTAATAATAATACTAAAATATAAATAAAAGTATATTAAATGTCCATTATCATGTTTATGTGATATGGTAGACCTTAATCTATAATGTAAGATATTTGTTGTAAATATTTGACACAATTTAAAGAAAAAAACGAGGAAGTAATTCATAGGGAGATAAATGTTGCTACATGACCCTACATATTCACAAAGTTGTGTTTGGTTTTTTGTTTGCTTGTGTTTGTTTTTTCAAATTGCATTACATTGTACACGTGTTTTCATCACTTTTTCGTTGCAGTGGGACAAATCCAGAGCAAATGTGTGCACTGCACTGAGTGGAGCCTGGAGATGACGTGTCCGAGTCTGAGAGGATAAATATGCAAACTAAGGTCACGTACATCCTCCTTTTTATTATCAACAAGATAGAAAAAAATAAATAAATATTCTAAATACTAAATATTGTTATTTAATATTTTGATTTACTTTATATTTTCGAATTTAAAGAAAAAAAAAAAATTTATAATTTGTTGAGATTTTTTAAAAAATTTTAACGATCTCTGTTGCGGAGTGAAAGGGGCGGAGTCAAGCGGAACTATAACCAAGATGGCCACCTTCACTGAAAGGTAAGACAAAGCAGGTCCGCCGTTTCATCGTGATTTTATCATTAATTTGATACGTTATCAGCGCGACGGAGGCCAGAGATTATCGCTGTGGGTTCATACTAAGTGGACGTGTGAGCTTTAGTTAATGTTTTGGGGTTTAACGGCCGCCAGGAGGAAATCATAGTGGAAAAGTCTGGAAACCTCCTCAATTGAATTAACGGATTGACAGGCTGACTGTGCCGCTTTTAGCAAGGTTAGCACGATATCCTGATCCGGAGAGGTAATTAACCACAACACCGCTGTCAAACATACACACACCATAAGTCAGCCTGTGTAATACTTGGGCATTGTAGTCAAATTATTAATTTGTGTTCGTTTTCTGGTGTATTTTACCGGAAATCCGAATGAATGCTAGCTAACTTTAGCATACATTAGCTGATACGTTAGCTAATACTGTCCCCTGGCATCACTTCAAACCCATCACATCACCCGGCTCTGACAGGAGGGTGACGGCTCCAAACGTGTCTCTACGTGTAGGCCTGACACGAAAAACAGGACTTCAGTTAATGTTTTGGATGTTAATATATGCGCAGTGTGCAGCTGCAGCAGGATGAGGAAACGGGAAATTGGTTTTTGCTACTGGTGACATTTTCAGGCGCTGCTTTTCTCTTGAAGACACATTTACCACCACAGACAGATCAAAGTCCGCGTGTGTGTATATAACATCTGTCCTGTGTACGTGCTGCACTTTGGTTGGGGTCCTCTTCAGGGTTGGAAATTACCACCAGCCACAATCCAAATGCGGGTACAAGGTGCAAGTGTATGCTAGATTTGCGTCACTCACAAGCCCAAAAAAAGTATCTGTTGAGTGGGTGGTAGATTTAGGAATCCAGATACTACTGTGTCAGGTGGATATAAAAGTTAATTTCCAACCCTGGTCCACTTGGGTAACTGCCAGTGGTGGATGAAGTACCTGAAAGCTATACTTGAGTAACAGTACATATTTCTTATCAGAAAATGACTTTGGTGGAAGTTAAAGTCGCCTATTAGAATATTACTTGTGTAAAAGTCTTAGAGTATACAATATTTACTGTACTTAAGTATCAAAAGTTTTTATTTTTATGATATTACAAAAGGGGTCCTGCAGTATTTTTTTTTTTTTCAGGGCTGATACCAATTATTTGTAGTTAATGAGACCGATATGCGATTTTGGAGCTGTTGATGCATTTACAATAAAAAAGAAAATCTTTCTGTCAATATTTAGAAAAATACAACAAACTACAACACAAAACTTTGTTTAAATTCCTTTAGCAAATGTTTAAACAAAATCTTTCAACATCATGTGCAGCATCTTCCCAGCAACTTCCTTTTTTATAAAGTCGAGTGAACTTTTAGATTTAAAAAATTGTAAATAAAATAGCTCCCTGAGGTTTTACAATGTAAAAGTTCCTCCCATGCTGAAATTTTCTTTGCAGTTTTTAATTAATTGATTTTATTGCAAATATTAAAATAAAACTCCAATACAGATAATCAGCAAAATGCATGACATTTCATTGCACATGCTCAAAATAATGGCTAATTTAAAATTAATAATTTACCAAATGACTCTTGCATTACCATCACCAAAGTGTTATGTTTTATGTTATGAAAAATATTTCAAAAAATAACATTTGCCATAACATTAAGATTGATGTTAGTACATGTTTTTTTCCTTCAGTATTGGCTTCTTTGAAATTGGTCTTAAATGTAATTTCATGAAAGTTTGAAATCCCACTTGACTTAAGCTGTAGGAACCGTTTTGCTCAGCTAACTGTGGGCCAGTGTCCATCTTAAGTTAAAGTTGTCTCCTTGTTTTTCTTTCAAGGATGGCGCCTGTCTTGGTGCTGTGGCTGGCTGTGTGCGTCAGTGGGTCATGGGCTGTGGACAGGGGCAACTTCAAGACCTGTGACCAGAGTGCCTTCTGCAAGTGAGTGCAAGATAAAAAAATAAAATAAAAAAAAAGACATTTACTTTTGTATTCCTCTCCTCCGCAAAACAAACAGACTAGGTACATAAAACCAGTAAAAACACATAAACCGGTTTTCCTTCACAAATCAGTGTTTCTCTAAAGCCTCTCCAGAGCCAGGTTTTGGTTTTTCTATTTTGGGCTACAGTAGAAACATGGCAGAGCAACATCGCAATCTCTCTGGAGAAGGCCTTGCTCCCTATTTAGATATAAATAGCTCATTCCAAAGTAACAGAAACACAACAATTCTTATTTGCAGGTGATTATACACTAAAGAAAACACATTATATTATATTATATTATATTATATCATATTACATTATGTTATATTTCTGCCAATATGTCCTCCTAAAACCTACACACTGGACCTTCAAAGAAAATAAAAGCCCTCAGGTGCTGATTTATCACCGCTGTCCACTGTCTTAATTTTAAATTTTAAACAGGCGTCAGCGAGCGTTGAAGCCTGGCGAGTCTCCCTATCGAGCCCTGCTGGAGACCATGGAGCTGACCAACACCAGACTCACGCTGCAGCTCATCAATGACAACAATAAGGTAAATCGCACACAGAGGAGCGTTTCTCAGCGTGGAAGCTATGGCTGCAAGAGGCACTAACAGCTTAACGTCACGTGTGGTAGATGTGCTTTAAATCACAAGATCCTCAACTGAATTAATGAATAAACTGTTGACTAAAATTGTAGATATGGCCCAATGTTAAGCCTGTTCCCAGATTGGGAAATCTTGATGCCATTATGAAGGCACAAGTTACCAGTTTCCCTTCCTGAGGCATCAGAAGCAAACGCCTAATATGGTAAACTAAGTGTAATGCTAAAAAAAAAAAACTGGCCCTTGGCTGAACCCATTTTCAGGCCTCTGTAGTGTTTCTGAGATAATAATACTATTCTGTACTCTCCTTTGCTCTTCCTGTACAGTATATCACTCTTTTCTCTCTCACCCGTCTCTTTCTCAGGTGCGTCTGCTGCTCGAACTCTACCGTCTCCAGGGAAACATAACGAGGGTGAAGATTAACGAGCTGAAGCCTCTGAAGCCTCGCTATGAGGTCCCAGACGTGCTCATCAGGGAGCCGCCAACTGAGCCGTAAGTCTCCAGAGGGGGTTACTGACTGTGTGTCGTGGGGTGGGTGTGTGGAGGGAGGTTTTGATTTAGCAGAACAAAGTGAAAAGGCAAAAATAACACTTTCTGTTTGTAGTCCTCTATGTTTTTGTTAAAAAAAACTGCTTCAGCAGGATCCCTCTTTTAGAAAAGATAGATCTACATGTTTTGTTTAAGAAGGCAGAATAACAGTGAACATTTGAGAAAATAATGATAATATAAGCCTGTTTTATGGAAGAAATTTTGACTTGTCATAATAGTAGAAGCACAGGTATGAATGATAAAATCAATCATGGCTAAAGTTCATTTAGCTGCTTCAGTTTTGGGGTCCTGGTTTTGTGCATGTTGGCTCACTGGCTGTGTTTCCATGCACGCTAATTCTACTGTAATTCTGAATATGACAATATTTTTTAAAATTGTTGCAGGTCATGTAGACAGCATATTTTGTTTAGGCATTCCAAAATGGGCCTTTTTCCAAATTTCACATTTTTAAAAGCGTTATTTGGACATGTATACAGCACATTCAGAATATGCATATGCATCTCATTTGGGGTTTTTACCGTACTTTCCGACACAGGACAGCAGTTTTTAAGGCTGAGGTAGATATGCATGCCCAAAAGTAAAGGCCAAATTTCTGGATGGGAGCAGAAACACACCTACTTCTCAACAACATGAAAAGCTTGGATATTAGCAGGTTTTTGGAGATGTGCAAATATTGCAACTCCAACCTTTTCAAGAAGGTGATTAAAGGAATAAAAAGGGGAGTCAGTGTGTAACACGTCCGCCACTGATGGGCAACTTGGAAAAAAAAATCCTTTTTGTTGCAAGAAAGCAAAATGACAAGCAGCTCCAGCGGTTCCACTTTTGTATATTTTGATGTGATAAACGAGATGTTCGGGCACATTAATCAGAGTTTGCACGGCTGCTTTAAACTAGTATATTGGTGGAATTTTTATTTTCATTAGCGGTGTTCACAGCGTTGTAGAATTATTGCCTTTTTCGCAATAAGGGCAAAAACTGGACTATTTTGTGTATGTAAATTGCTCAATGTCATCGCTTACTGGGACTTGTGAATTGAACAGAGCGGTCATTAATGTTATTAGTAACACCTAAACTTTTCAAACTGTCTGCTGTGAAAAGGACTGGTTAAGTAAGTAAATTAGAGCTGCCAAAGAAATGACTCATGGGTGTTTCTGAATTAGGTAATGCCTAATGAATAAAATGAAAAAAAAAAAAAAAAGATATTTAAAAAAACATTTTATCAGATTTTAAATATTTAATGAAAACAAAAAGATTGCTGTGTTTTTCTTCAGTTTGAGGCTTGTACCCATGCTGCTTAATTCAATTAAAATTCTTCCAGTGACGTGATAAAGCCCACTTACAAAAGAGCCTTTTTTCATATGTAGCCCTCTGGCATTGGTTTAGTTTTCTTACAAGGACTTAATGAGACAAATGTGAAGCATTTAGATGGACACTGAATACATGATAACCGTTCTAATTTGTCCTCGCTTTTCTTTTTCTAAACCAAATCCTCTCTTTAACTTCACCTCCTTCTCTCCCTCTCTCTCTGCCTCAGCCTGTCTCTCTTGTCTCAGGACGAGAACGGGGTGGTGCTGTCCCTGGGGGCGGAGTCTCAGAGGGTCATCGTCAGCGTCCGGCCCTTCCGATTGGACATCATGGAAGGGCGCGACGTGCTGATGTCGCTGAACTCGCGCGGCCTGCTGGCATTTGAGCACCTGAGGATGCGCAAGGACACGTGAGAAACCACGCATGCAAACACACACGTTGACAAAATGCCAGCCCTCTCTTTTAATCCACGTCCTCACTCAGTGGATGATTTCTATTTTTGTTCCCATGAAATGGTTTGTTTTTTGAGTATTGTCTCTGACTCGTTGTTCTGTCCTCTTCTCCCTATCATCCTAGTTTCTCCTATAAAGTAACTAGCACAGTGGCTAGCGTGTGGGATAATATCAAGAGGGTATTCTCTAGGTAAAGACCCTTAAGATTTGTGAGTGTGTATTCTGTTCCTTGTGCTAATGCTGCCAATAGTGACAAAACCATAGGGACCCCCATCACACCAAGTGCAGTGTTTACCCTCCAATAAATGTGACTGAGAGAGAGAGAGAGAGAGAGAGAGAGAGAGGAGTGTGGGTGAGTGTGTGCATGTCGGTGTTTAATTTGATCCAGGATCTCAGGCCAGCCCCCTGTTACCATCCTCATATTTATGAAGGATCTTTAAATTGAAACTAAAAGAAACACCTCTTAAGATTCTGATTTTTTTGTCTTATTTCATGAAACAAAGAAAAAATCATCCTGATCTTAAAAAAAAAAACACATTCACCTGAATGATGTAGATTCTGCTGTGCCAGCCAGTACTTTCACCGTCTTGTCCGATTAATGAAATCGTCCACGTAGACTAGAATGTCGCTCCAGCAGATCTAACATTGCAGCTGCATGACTGACTGTGTTTCCAGTTACGTTGAATGAAACTAGTTTTCACGCTTGCCTAGCTCATGGTGACAGCTAACTGCGATAGATGAAATATAACACTAGTGGCAGCGGGTTTGAGCCGGTTTAGACAGCACAGAAAGCTTTTCTGTTGTCACACACACGTAGTCTGAGTCCCGCCAGGTAGTTAGTGTCTTATTTGCAGGTGCTGCAGCCCAGCTCCCAAACCCAACAGCAACTTCTTTCTTTGTGGTTAAACCTCCGTTTCAGGGGTTAGAGTTTTCTAAATTGGGACATTTTCTGCTGATTTTTCTGGGACCGTGCTGCTTTAGAGCTATAAAGCCATTTCCTCATTACTGCGGGAAAACAGCTTCGGTTGGCGCCCTCATCATTGTTGTGTTTTTGGTGTGACAGTCCTGCAATAATGTGTGCAGCGTGGCTGCAATTTAAGATAGAGGCTAAATTAATGAGCTGAGGTTACCGAGTGTGACTGTAAAATAACAAGTCATCATCATATTGAACTGAAAACTTCTACTATGTAATAAGTAAGTGGAAGTTACTGCTAAGTACTAGGAGTATTACTGCGTATGTAAAGCATTGTGTCGCTCCAGAGGGAGCTGTGCAAAGTCTGAAAAATAGCCTCTGTAGCCCCCTCCTCATCTCTGCTGAAGGTCAGAGGCTCAGGGCTGCATCAGCCTTTAACGGGTCCAGATCATTTAATCCCCTCACTCCACCGAGTTGACCGACTCCTCTGATGCATCGTTACATGAATCAGTGTCTTGACTGACAATCCACCGTACCAGTGAATGTAGCGGTAAAACTAACGTGATGGCAAACTGTTGCAGAGCGATGCGTTAACCAGTAACAACAATGGTGACCGCTATAGACAAGATGGTGGCTATTGTTTTCAAAACTATTGATTTATCAGCACGTATAGATTCAGAATAATGGCAACAGTTTCATTTTCCTCAGTATCAATACACCAGCACAAGCTGCACTTTTTGCTCTGGCTTATTGGTAATATTAACTACAGTCATTCTGCTGTTCTCTGCTACCAAACAAGAAAAGAAAAGTCGTCATCATGTAGCCTTATATTTATCTTTTAACAAAATTTTAAAATTGCATGCCCTCAATGTCAATTTTTCTCCTGTGGTATCGACAATGGGATCAAATATGTATCTTTCATGGTATTGTACCAGAGTTAGAAATTCCTCTATTGTGACAACACTGATAGATGCTGCTATCAAGGCTGTTTGAAGTCGACATGTCTTCTCAATATTGCCCGACATCTTTTTTTATTTTTACTTCATTTCTCTCCACTCTTAAAACCCCCAGCAAAACAGTTATATTGGCAAGCATCAACGTGGACTTCAAATTACATTAGATTCAGGCGGATAACGTCTAGCGATTGGTTAGAGGAAAATGAAATCCCCTTCCCCACGCCGACTGATTACACTGAACTTAAAGTCAAGCTGAAGATGGAAAAGGAGTGTTAATGAGATGACAATTGTTTCTGATTTCAGGCAAACATTACCTGCTACTAGCATAAAAAACAGAATTTTTAACTGAACTGTTGGTGGCTGGGTTGCATTATGGGTAATATAGGTACCGGGTGTAGGGGAAGAGCCTTGTTTTTACGCTGCAATGTGAAAATGGCATAACTGGCTTTTAAGATGCATTTTGGCACCACTGCCTCTTGCAAGTGCTGCAGATCATGCACCTCCACAACTGTGTGTGAATATCTTATTTGACAATTTTGGTGTAATACCATGGCCTCAATCACACCATGTTCTACTGGGAGCCCACTGGGTACCTGCTGGTTCTGTAAGGAGCCTTGCGGGTGTCACAGTCAGTGGCCTCTTGAGGTCCTGTCCCATAATGCCAAGCTTGAAATAGCCACAAGGTAGGGAGTTGCTCAGTCCCCTTTGTCATTAACGTTAGGTCAGTCAAGACCTTGTAGAGTATCTGTTAGTTGTCATCACTGTGGTGTCAGGGAGTATTCACCAACCTCCCTGTCTGTATGTCCTTTTCCTTTTTATTATAGTTTATACTCCCATATATTGCTACTCATTTCAAGATGGCATGACTCTGCCAAAGTGACACATCTTTCTTGTTTCCATATCCCTTCCTCCGTCCACTCTTTGTGCCACGGAGCAGTCAGGCAGACCCGGAGGCTGAGAAGAAAGAGGAGGCTGACCCAGCAAACCAGGCCGAGGTACCACATACTAAAATACACTTTAATTTCCTCTATTTATTTTAAGCACACCACATCTGTGCTATATCTCAGTCTATATGTCTTTTCTCGTCAATGATGTTACTTTCCTTCTCGTTTGACTACCAGACAACTAAAGAAGAGGAAGAGAAAGATGAAGACGGGATGTGGGAGGAAACTTTTAAATCGCATTCAGACAGCAAACCTAATGGTAAGCTCCGCATATATTTTCAGTTAGCTAATTACCCTTCTCATAATAGCGTTTGGTGTTATATTTGAAATAAGTCTTGTGTGTAAATGATGATTACATCTCCTCTCACTAATAATTGCTCTCGCCTCACAGGTCCTTCTGCTATTAGTTTAGACTTTTCGTTGCCGGGTGTGGAGCACGTCTATGGCATCCCAGAACACGCAGACACCCTCAGACTCAAAACAACAGAGTGAGTGTCATCAACATGTCATATTTCACATACAAGATGGAGTTTCCATTGTGGACCGTGTTTCCTGCGCTGCATTGGATCAAGCCTGAGTGCTTGTTTTTCTGTTTCAGTAATGGAGATCCATATCGGCTCTATAACTTGGATGTGTTCCAGTACGAGCTGTATAACCCTATGGCCCTTTACGGAGCTGTCCCAGTCATGTTAGCCCACAACGCCCAGCGGACCACAGGTATCTTCTGGCTCAATGCCGCTGAGACGTGGGTGGATATCAGCTCCAACACAGCCGGGAAGGTATGAACCTTATTCGTTCTCCTTAAGTTCCCAGGGCTGTTTTGGTCAAAAATAGCCAGCAGTGAATGTCTGCTGCTCCAAAGCACAGAGCTTCAATGACTCACTTTGGTCTCTTTCCAGACCGTGTTTGGAAAAATGCTGGATTATGTTCAAGGCTCCAGTGAAACTCCACAGACAGACGTGCGCTGGATCTCTGAAAGCGGCATCATTGATGTTTTCATTATGCTTGGACCAACACCCAAGGACGTCTTCTCTCAGTACGCCTCCCTCACAGGTAGGAAGATGGATGACCAGCCTTTTGCACAAACAGGGTTGTGCACAAAGAGTTGATGGTTATTACTGCTAAATACTAAGCGATCTGTCATCACAAAAAATATTCACAAATATGTTTATTTCTTGTATATTTTCTCACTTTCAAGCTGTGACACTTTTAATGACACACAATTCATGAATTTAAAGTTTGTTGTTGCAATTAAATTAAGTTTATAATTAATTATAAACAGAGTTGAATGAATGATGGTTCAGACATGAAACGCAAAGGCACTGGCTCTGTTTTTATCAAGTCTTTGAAAAATCATCTTGTTGTTTCATCCAATATCTTTCAAAAAGAAAATCAAGATAAAGTTTGAGCATCCTTTACTCCTTCACACAAGATCAGCAACTGACCTCCTCACATGTTCTTACCTCCTCCTTCTCTTGTCGTCCACCAGGGACCCAGTCCTTCCCTCCCCTGGCTGCTGTGGGATATCACCAGTGCCGCTGGAACTACAATGATCAGGAAGACGTGCAGTCAGTGGATGCAGGCTTTGATGAGCACGACATCCCCTATGACTATATCTGGCTCGACATTGAGCACACCGATGGCAAACGCTACTTCACCTGGGATCCACACAAGTTTGCAACACCAAAGGAAATGCTGCAGGGTCTCGTGGACAAGAAGCGCAAGGTACATGCGACAACCTAACTGTACCAGCAGGCAGTGTTAGGATCCACAGTTTTGTGGCTTTTCTTGCCATAAAACTTCAGTGTTTGTTCTATTTTCCATCTAACTTCTGAAACCTCAGTAAATTACATGCAGGCGTCTTCTTGACAGTACTTAAACTTTCGAAGCTTTCCACTGAATAGTCTTTATTTTACCATAGATGGTGGCCATTGTAGACCCTCATATCAAAGTAGACAGCAACTACAAGATCCATAATGAAATCCGCAGTCGGGGTTTCTATATCAAGAATAAAGATGGAGGAGACTATGAGGGCTGGTGCTGGCCTGGTAAGAGACTGACAACTCAACATCTGTAACATTACTTTATGATCTTCACTCAAAAACATGACATTTGTAGTGACGTTTGCAAAGATTATTGACGTGAAAATTTCTCTCACATTCCTCTCTGTACTTTGAACCATGTCCTTCAGGTAGTGCCGGCTATCCAGACTTCACCCGAAAAGACATGAGGGACTGGTGGGCCAGCATGTTCGCCTACGATCAGTATGAGGTGAGGACTCTTGTCCCCCTGTGGCTCAGCTAAAGACAAGCAGTCATAACTCTGCTATCATAATTGAAAGTAAAATACTTAAGATTTATCATGTAGGCTGTTTCTAGGTGCCAGCTGTCTACAAGAAAGGACAGCAGCTGAAAACACTCATATCAACAAAGCATGACACCAGATCTATTAACCAAACCTTTAATTATCACAAACGCTTTTTCTGCAGCACCCAGTTTGATTAGCATACTCTTTTCATTATGCAGGATTTTAGCAATACATAATCCCTCTCAATCATCACGTACCTGCAAGAGGTGTGTGGCAGTGTATTGTTTTCCTGAGACTCTGCCTTTTAACAATATTTTCTTATTCTCTTCTTATTTTCTGTGCTTGGGATGTTTGCAGCCTTTGCCCCCACAGCGTGCAGTGATCGAGCCTCTGGTCCACTGCTGAAAGCCCTTGCATTTGTAGTATTATAAACTGGATTATTAGAGTGACATTTGTGGAAAAGTTATAAGCCAAACATTTCCTACTGCAACATCTTCAGATTAAAAGCATTTAACTGGCGAAATACAAGCTGGCTGTTATCATGAGTACTCAAAGGGAATACTATGTGTTTTTCCGTTAGTTTAAAATTTAACGCTATCGTTCATTAGAAATGCATCTTTATGGCAGCATATCAGTTTAAAATATTGTAGAGAGTTATGAAAGAAGAAGGTGCTACAAGCGACAGGCTGCACACCTCCATCTGAGTGAGGTAATCAACCCTTTGCACTGTGCCCTGCTGTCTGCAGACTCATGAGGTGTACAATGCAAAATCAGATGCCTCAGAACTGTGTAGCATTAAACCACATCACCACCAGTAACTCCTGGTGTCACCAAACCAGGACTGAAATCTTTGTTTCTTTAAAATTGCACTTTTTCTACAATATGATCATTCTGGCCTGGAGACTTAACGTCCACAACCTCTGTCCATCCTCCAGGGGTCTATGGAGAACCTTTATACATGGAACGACATGAATGAGCCGTCAGTCTTTAACGGGCCAGAGGTGACCATGCACAAGGATGCAACGCACGGAGCCTGGGAGCACCGTGACGTGCACAACATTTATGGTTTCTATGTGGTGAGTGCACATGATCTGCCTGTGGCTTTGTGTGAAAGACTGAAACTTTCTCTTAAACTAAATTTCCTTGCATTTTATCCCCTTTATGTTTCTCAGTCTGGTTGAATATTCATGCATGAATGTAACTATTATGCCGCTGTAGTTGATTTATCAGAGGAAATGACTGTCCAAGCATGTAAAAAGATGTTGGTACCATGTAAAAAGCAGTAGATCATAATGCTGAACATAAATTAATGCATCTGCAAAATAATATTACCTATAGCTATTAGTTGTGGGCCGCTGTGGATAGATGAACATGTATCTATAATTCTTATTGACATTAATTTTTCAGCAGCAGCAGGAATTAAATGTGTGACATTATGATTTTGAAATATCCTCACTGATATGAGTATGCTAACAAATGAAAAATCCCTTTTAAAGAGAACCAAAAAATGCTTTGAAAACTAGATGATGTGGGTAATAGTACCGCCTCTGCTCCACTGATTATCCTCTGCACAACCTGCAGCAAATGGCCACAGCAGAGGGTCAGATCCAGAGGTCAGGGGGCGTTGAGCGACCATTTGTTCTAACCAGAGCCTTCTTTGCCGGGTCACAGCGCTACGGTAAGACCTTAAATGATTTTACATGAATTTCACCTGCTACAAACCTTTTGTGTTGCCTTTGTTAGCAGAGGACGTGTGTTGAAGTGTGTTTGTGTCTGTAGGAGCTGTGTGGACTGGAGATAACGCTGCTGAGTGGGACCACCTGAAGATCTCTATCCCCATGTGTCTGAGTCTGGGCCTGGTTGGAATCTCTTTCTGTGGCGGTGAGGGTTTTTAAGCTTTATAGTCTGCTGTTGCACTGATAGTTTGTCTCTTTGGTAAAAACAGTAGACACTAGATATCAAACAAAAGCTAGAGACTGCAGCGTATTAACTCACTGTGAGCTGTAATCTCACTACTTCTGAGTAGAGGAGCAGTCTCTCTCTCTGTGCTGCTGCCTGCATGTAAGCAGCTGCTGCTTGTTCAAAAGAGTATGGAGACAGTCAAGAGCACTCACTCTGTAGCAAAATCTGGACACCAAAACGTCCCCAGAATAACACTGCAAAGCACACTGAACAGCCCCAAAAAAAACCCTGACTGCTCAACTTGAAGCAATCGAAGTTGACTGAAGGATCTCAGACTGCTGATTCAAATCTCCCACTTTAAAGGGGAACCCTAGTATCTAATCTGCGTATCTAAAAATAAATAGCTCCTCACACTGCTGTGTATTGATGATTAATTTATTCCAGTGGCACAAACCGGTCTCGATCAAACATCGGTCACTGTGGGACCTAGGGAGTAAGTTCACCCAAGACACATGAAGTCATCCACAGAAATGTGGTCAGTCCTGCTCTTTTCCTGGTTCAGAAGTTGTCTTTAGATATTAAGAAAAGTTGCTCTCAGCAGCTTCTTTAAAAGCTCCGAAGAGGAAACTTATTTAGGCACTTTCATTGTCATTTAGGAGGACTCCTAGTGGACAGATAAGATCCTTTGTGAATATGGCAGGTGATTTATTTCATTGCATCTACATTTAATAAAGATGATTTAGTACAAGAAAAGCACACACTTATTCCTGTCTTCCTCCAGCCATACACTCCAAAAATAAATGCTCTTTGGGCGTTGTTGTGTCTGGCCTTTTTGTTTCATTTATATCATCCTTTGAACAGCCTGGATGTGACACTAACTCTGACCGCACTCTGTCTTATAGCTGACGTTGGTGGTTTCTTCAAGTCTCCGAGCACCGAGCTCCTGGTGCGTTGGTACCAGACCGGAGCGTATCAACCGTTCTTCAGGGCTCATGCCCACCTGGACACTCCCCGCCGTGAGCCCTGGCTGTTCGGTCCAGAAAACACTGCGCTGATTCGGGAAGCAGTGCGTCAGCGCTACACCCTCCTGCCTTACTGGTACCAGCAGTTCTACCACGCACACCGCACTGGAGAGCCCATCATGAGGTGAGGGTGGAGCGGGAAGCATTGTTTATGTTTGTGTCTCTTTCATGTCCTCTTTCTATGGTTACAAAACACAGATATCAGTACCTGCTTTTCTGTGGTGTCCAACTACAGATCAGATCAATGCGGCTTTTTTAAGTAGCAAAAACACAACCAAACTACTTCCTGACAGAAAATAATAAAGCATTCTCCAGCAGATCCTAAGGTTTCAATTTATTATTTATGTACAAAACTTAATGATTCAAACCTTGTGCAAACATCATTTGGGAAATAACATAATGCGTCTTGCTGATAACTTTGTGCTCGACTACCCACAGTGTCAGCAGAGCGTTAATACCAGTATATTAATATGTCATGTAATCGCACTTTCACTGCAGTGTATTTCAGAGCAGAGGTGTGCATTGTGTACATAATACAGACAAATGGAAATGCAAAACAAAATGTTTCCCCTACTCTGAATCACAACAATGCAATAATTATCCCTCTGCACAAAATACCTTGTCTTGAGTTTACTGCAGATTTTAGTAATTTGCTTTGATGCAGATGATGTTATTTTGAAATTTAGTCATTTCTACTCACCTGTGTGTTTCTCTGTTTCAGACCGCTGTGGGTGGAGTATCCTCAGGATCCTGCTACGTTTGCTGTGGATGACGAGTTCTTGATCGGTGAGACTGAAAATACCAAAACTTTAATTTTTTTTTGACTCAATGAAATATATGTGTGTGTGTGTGTGTGTGTGTGTGTGTGTGTGTGTGTGTGTGTGTGTGTGTGTGTGTGTGTGTGTGTGTGTGTGTGTGTGTGTGTGTGTGTGTGTGTGTGTGTGTGCAGCTCAGTTGTCTGAATTGGTGGTTGTTGTTGTAATAAAAGGATAGCATTAGAAATGATAACAATTAATTTATAAATTAATTGGTAGTTAAGAATTTAATCAAGCATGTGAAATTTAATTGATCAATCTATAGGCTGTGCATTACTGTCAAAGTATATTCAATATGTTGCTTTGATTTAGGGAAAAAAATATTAGGAATTGTTTGAAGTTTGTATTTTTTTGTCAAATGATGAATCGATTAAATTGTTATTTTTAGCAATAATTAATTAAGGAAAGTGCATACTATTTACACTAGATAACGTGTTTGGTGTAGATAACTTCTGTTTAGCATGCAAACAGCCAAGGTACAAGATAGGGCAGCTACATATGTTATCTTTTTTATCATTATTGCAATGTCAGCTTATGTGATAAACACATTAACACACAACACATTTTAAAAGCCTGATATTGCACTGATGGATTTATTGACTTAGTTGAAAAATGCACTTTAAAATACACAAACAGTCTTTTTTTCTTTCTTATCTGCGCCTTTTGTGATCAGTTTAATTATTTCAATCAAAAAATGATGGAAATAATGTCCTTTTTATTTACTTTTCAGCAACCCATTTGTTGTATTTTAGCCATATACTAAAATCAGCTGCAGAAAGGCAGAACTGAGAACCTTTTAAAATGTTTTTTTTATGGCAAGAAATATCATTATTGCAATATTTAACATGATCCCATATTTTCCTTATAGTTTGCAGCTCTAGCACAAGAGGACAAACTACAGTAGCATGAAAACTTTATATCAGTTGTTACAGTTAGGCATGATTTTAAATGCTGATCGGCTCCACTGACGTTACTTAACTCTGCTGCAGGAAGAGACTTGCTGGTGCACCCAGTTACTGAGGAGGGAGCTCGGGGAGTCACCGCCTACCTGCCTGGCAAAGACGAGGTGAGAGGAAGACACACGCAGGCTTTAACAGATCTTACAGATACTGACTCTTACTGGTGTTTTCAGGCTAAACATCTGCTGTGATCATTACTGTTTCTGTTTGAAAAAGGTGATTTTCATTCAGGCGTCGTCGTTTTAACTTGTGTGTGTTCCTCAGGTTTGGTTTGACGTCTTCACCTTCCAGAAGCACAACGGAGCCCAGAACCTTTACATCCCCGTCACCATAAGCTCTGTAAGGCACACACAATTTCTACATTTTAAGGCCCTCCACATCTTTTAATAGTTATTATTTTCCTATTTTCCCTAAGAAATTTGCCCTGATTTCTGTCAAAAACAAGAAGGCAGTTAGCAACAAAAGAAAAAATGACCCACAAATTTGCAAGAAATTAGTAAAAAGTATAAGAAAAAAATATTTAAAAAAAAAAAAGAGTGAAAGTTTCCAAGCCTGAAAAATTTTAAATTTACAATAATTTTGTAACATAATTTTAAAAATGTAATTATGATAATTTTTTCTAAATCTAATAATTTCTTGCAATTTGTAAAACATTTTTATCAAGTTTCTCAGTGCCCTTTTTTACCATGTTTTTTGAAAGAAATTGCAACAATCTGCTCAGGGTTCAAAGGTTTAAATAACTTGTGAAAGGTATCTGAAAGCAGCACAAGAAAAGAGAGGTTGCACCAGGTTTTATAGGGTTGATGTTAAGCTTTCTTTCTCCTTCTCAGATTCCTGTGTTCCAGCGTGGCGGCTCCATTATTCCCAGGAAGAATCGAGTTCGCAGGTCCTCCACCTGCATGATGCACGATCCCTACACCTTATATGTGGCTCTTAACCCCCAGGTAACTCAGTGGCACACACCGTGATGACAGCTGCTGGACGCTGACATTTTGACAGGCTGCATTTTCATATTCTTGACCTTTTGTCTGACAGAGAACTGCAGAGGGTGAGCTCTACATAGACGATGGCCACACCTTCAACTATGAAAAGAAGGAATTCATTCACAGGAGGCTCGCCTTCGCCAACAATGTCCTTTCTTCTGTGTGAGTGATCAATAATGCTTCTTTCAGCGAAAATCTACCTTCAAATGGGCTCTCAGATATATTTAGTTAAGATCTTCATTGTGACACAAGAAGGGGTCGACAGATTATGGACCTGGCCGATTATCAGCGTCTATACTTGGCATTTTGCTGATTATCTGTATCGGGGTTATTTATTAATTTTTTATTAAAGTTTTCACTATCTTCATAAAAAAAGGTTTTCTAAAGGCATTTAAACAAAGTTTTGTGTTGGAGTTTGTTATATTTCAAATTGTAAATATTGACAGAAATCTTTTCATTTTTATCGTAAATGCATATCTGTTCCAAATATTGGTCAGTAGTCTCATTAACTACTAATAACCGACAATATCAGTCGACCCCTATTTACAAACATAAAATAATTCAAACATTTCTGATCTGTATTATGGGGGTTACTTTCTAATTTTCTATTGTAAAACCTCTGTGCTGAAGTATTAAATCCATGTCTCTGCTGGTCCACAGTGATCTGGCTCCAGATGGCCAGTTTACCACCCGCTCCTGGATTGAACGCATTGTCATACTGGGGGCCAGTAAGCCCAGTAAGGTTACCCTTAAAACTGCTGGTGAGTGCCATAAACAGCCTTTCTGTCACTTGTTTAATGCATTTAAAGTTATACACTGTATGCTACTAAATCTGTTGAAATGCCTCCAGCTTCTTTACACGAGGAAAAGGTTTTATACCATTTTGTTTTCTAAGAGTTTTATGATTTTTTAAAAAAGTCGTCTGATACCGTGGAGCGATCTTCACACTGACCTTAAGTGAATTAATGTGAACGCAGTTTTAAACTGAAAAGGTTTTTCTGTGGTCACACTTAGAGCCGGGTACATTTCACTGGGTGAAACTGGGTATAAATGTTTTTACTTGGGTGCTGTTTCCTGGAGCTGGTTGTATTGTCAGTTCAAAATTGCAGGATTATGTGTGTGTGTGTGTGTATATGTATATGTATATATATCATCATGGCATACGGTCATGGTCAATATGGACAGCCACAGACGCCGTTTTGAGTATTTTACCGGTGTTTATACGTCTGTCGGTCTGTGGACAGATTTTGTCATTGTGAAAGTCATAACTGATCAAGATGCAGTCCCAAAACTTGACAGGTGTTAACCCTCTACTGCTAGCTCACCTAACACCAGCTAACGTTACAGCACAGCTGAGGCGGCATCAGTGTTTACTCCTCGTGCTGTCATCTGGTCCACGAGTGGATGCTCGCTTCCTTCTGCCAGTGATACAGTTTGTGGGCAAAATTCGGTCGAGAGAAAATAATTCCTGCATGAAACTGCTCACAACATGGTCTGTGACATCTTACTTTAAGTAACCGGGTCATGATTTCTGGAAAGAGACATTGCTGTTGAGTCATTTTAAATGTCTTTTTTTGGTGTTTGAGCGCCACAAGCCTTTATATCAAAGAGAAAGCAGACATCTCTAAAGCCGAAATCTTCAACACTCGGCAAAACACCAAAACAATCTGGCTTTATAAATAGCACTACAGGTTAGAGTAATATGTGTTTAAGATTTTGGGGTGAAATGTCCCTTTTAAGATTGATTACAATGAGATTTTTTTTCTCCAGAAGGTCTTCTTTTTCTAAAACAGCCTCTTTTTTCTGTTTTGCAGATGGTCAGGAGAGCCAGCTAGAGTTTGACTTTGATGCCTCCATGTCGGTGTTGACGCTCCGCAAGCCCGGCATGAACGCAGGGGTGGACTGGAACGTGATGCTTCAGTAACCATGGAGACCGAGGAGGAGGAGCAGGCCGAGAAATTGACTGAATTAGACTAAACATGAGGAGAGAGACAGAGAGAGAGAGAGGAGGGAACAGACACAAGGCGCTGATGCCCATGACTTACTACAGCAAGACGACAGGATAGCCATCATGGAAAATAAAGGACATTCACACAGAACACATTAAACACAAACAGTTTTCATCCCTTCACCCACACACACACAGACAGACACACGCATTAACTCATGTAGATCTGTCAGTTGAACTGAGCCATGTAACGTCTCTGCCACGTCCCTCTTGTGTTCAATCATGCTGTAAACCTAACAAAAAGAGGCTACTACTAGATAGATAATTCTGTTTGTCACATTTTTTCAAATAGATAACAATTGAGAAAAATCATCTTTGAAATGAATCTTTGGGGTAAAGAAAGGAAAACATTCAGGCACTCTTTTTTTTTTTTGTCCACTTGGTTTATCCATCCAGTCTGCCTCAGTAGAAAGATCACTGCTCTGGAGGATCATTTGTCATTTTAAAATGAAGGTTTGCACTTAAAGCACATGCTCCACCTGCTGGTGATTCCCTCTTATGTGTGTCTGACTTGATGCTCCTCCAAAAATCATTCCAGCGCTCTCTGAAGCCGAGAATTGAATCAGTGCAGAGCTCGGCTTTCTTTACTCGTGCCACATTTCATATATTTTGGGCAGGCCAACAGTCAGCTGTGTGGCTCTACACTTAATGGGATAATTCGGATATTTTGAAGGTGGGTTGACTGAGGTTCTTATCTGTAGTCAGCTAAGCAATGTACTGCTGTGAACAGTGGTAGCAAAACATATTTTAGCTAGGGTTGGGCTTTTTAAGGGAATCTCATTTAAGTACTCACATTATATTATTATACTCACAAAAATAATGGAATGTAAATTGGCCGGCCAGTGAAAAAACATGCAATTTGAATTTCATTTATTCAACAGTCAGGCTTCAGTTAGCCTAATGAACCGTAAATTAAAAGTAAACATAAGAAAAACCACCAAAATTTTTGTCGCTGCTGTTTGCAATTCAGGTTAAAGTCAGTTCACCGTCTTTGCGGCACGAGCTAACTCAGCAGCAGCTGCAAACACCCGACACCAAAGCCGTTTAATGGTCCCAAAAACTCTCACAGACGCCAAAACAGCGACTCATCCCTAATTTTATCCCCCTAAAAATTCAGTAACAGTTTAAATTATATTTAGAACATTTTCATTGTTTGCCATCAGATGGCCCTTTCCAACAGGGAACTGAAGCCGTTGCATTTGCGCTCTTACAAAGTCACCAGAGTCCACTGAGAAAAGCAGTAATTTTACCTCACTGAACACAGGAGCTGCTGCTCTGCTGCTGCTTCCATCAGTTTGTTAGCTTGTGTAATTTTGTGACTTTGGTGATTCTGAACTAACCTTTTAAATCACCAAAATCACACAATAGTACAAACAAATTAACTGATCGAGGCAGAGCAGTAACTCCTGTGTCCAGTGAGGTAAACTGAGTTGGTATCAATGGAGGGTTTAGAGGTGAAAATGTAGCGTACACTTAAACTGATAATGATTTTTTTTTTTTCTAGGTGGCTAAAATATGTTTCACTGCTAAGCCACTCCACAGCAGTACATTGCTTAGCGTTGAGGTGATACTCTGGCCTGCTTTTTCTTTCTTTTTTTTTCATTAATATTTTATTGAACTTTTCTTACTTAAGCACATTACATAAAAAATACATAAAAATATACATAAGTGATTAAAAAAAACAAACACAAAAAAGATCCATATTCCTTAAATCTGGGGGTGTGCCAACCTACATGGATCAGTACCTCATACAACCCCACCTCAAAAAATCTAGACAAAAAATGGTAAAAATAAAAAAAAAAAACACTCATCTCTCTTCCCAATTGTGTCCAGTTCATTCTTGTTTTCTCTGAGCTTATCAATGGAGAATTTGTGTGCGTGGAAATGATTCCTTATCATCGCTTCACCGTGGAAGCGATCAGGTTGTTCAGCTGCTGCACAGAGAGGTTTTCGGCTTTTTCTTTTGAACAAACTCTGCAGTGGGAATCACTTCAGGGGACTGAACCACTGGTGTTTGCGAATCATCCTGTTGACGTAGTTTCTTTGTTTTATCAGCTTCTTTTCCCAGCGTTGTTTACTAGATTATTTTTAATGCACTTGAGGAAGAGTGAGAACTTAAAAGTTGTTTAGATTTTCATGTGTTACTAGATGTCGGGACCGTCCAGGATCTCCAGTGTGTCATTTGGATCTTAATGAACGGGTCATTTTTAATGCTTGAAAGGTCTTTCACGAGCAAATGTTCATTTAAATCCTTGTGATTTAAACAAAAATCAACCCTAAATGTACACTGGGAAGTCATACATGTTCAAGTGACTCTCTGGAGACTCTCTGGTTCGTGTCCCGTCTTGTCAAATCATTGGACCTTTTTTAGGGGTTTTGTTGTTCTATGAGTTTGTCTCCTTGATTGTTTTTATGATCATTAATTTACATGTTGCTGCAATTTTGTTGGTGATGGCTTGAATTGATGGAAATGGAAGTGAAGGAATTGACTGTCAATCAAAGTTGTCAGATGTACTCAAAAAGATAAGACCAAGTGAAAATAAAGTTGACCAAATGTTAAAGATGTCTGGTGTTTATATTAATTTTGTAATCAATTACATTTGCATAATTTAATGAGACATCAGTTGCTGTTTTTTTTTTTTTTTTAAAAATACTTGCATGCATATTTGTTAAGGCCTGTTGGCTAAAAACCTAAAACACAGCATGTTTTCTTTAAAAATTGGCAGTAAAATAAATACAAATACAGCCATTTAAACTTAAATGCCCCTCACCTAAGCCAAAATATAAAGTATTAATTGCTCCCCACAGCTTAAAATTTTTTTTGACACCCTCTCCCCCCTCATAAATAACAATCAGTCCCTAACCGTTATTTGTAGAGCTTAGAAATTACAGAACAGTTGACTTGGACTTTTTATTTTAATTGTTGATCATTGGTGCTTTTTATTAATGTTTATATCATAGTTATAGTAACACCTACTTATTATTATTCCACACGCTTGTGTACATAATAGACTTGTTTATTTATTACCTTTATTTATTCAGTGGTTCTTGTTACTTGCTGTTAACCCCGTAAAACCTGGCTGGACATCAGTATTGTGCTGCGTTCAGATGCCTTTCACAAGCATTTAAACCTTTGGAATCTGGGAATATTGATTTGATTTCTTTTGAAAATTAACTACTTGGCAAGAAATGTTTGGCAAATTGCAAAATAAATAAATAAATAGAGTGATACAAGAAAATTACAAAATTAGCTGTGGGGAGAGCATTTGATATTACATAAAAACAAGTCAGGAAAACGTTATAATTCTCATAATTACATACTTCAAATTACGTTACACACACAAACTCATATATATATATATATACACACATATATATATATACACACATTTATTTTTTTTTTTACCACTTTTTAGGGTCATATTCTTTTTCTTTTTGTTTTTTCACATTTTTTCTTTTCTTTTTAATTATTTAGTTGGTTAGTCATTTTTGCTTATTTTCAGGTAATTTCTCACGGATGTCTCATAATTTCCCAATAACTTTTTATTCTTGCTAACTTTGTCGCGCGCAATGTCTGCACACACACACCGGTCGCGCGCCTGGATGACGTCGGCGAGTCGTTTTCCATCATGGCGGCTGAAGGCAGTGAGGAGATGAGCGGCAACGGGGAGCTCGAAGAGTCCTCAGGTAGTTTGAATAACCTTAATGAATATATTACACACCGTAAATCGTTTCGCAGATGTTAACGGGCTCTGTTTGTATCTGTAGGTATTTTAACGAAGGCTCATATCGGAGCTTTTTTAAGCACCAGCATGACAAGCTAGGCTAGGCTAACGCTGCACACACCACCAAGGAGCACAGCGTTCACTTCACTAACTTTAACTAACTCACCTCACCGTTTACCGACGTAACTCTTCACCTTTTGTTACAAATTAATACAATTATGTCCGTAACAGCTCAGAGGCACCGGGGTCAGTAACGGAGAGCAGACCCGGTTAAACTCGGTGCGCTCAGATTTAAATGAATGAAACATACCTCTGCAGGAGAAACCAGGAGGCGTTTCAGGCAGAAAAGCCGAAAATTTAGTATTTATTTTTTGTTTTGTTGACTGTTTATATCGCGTGTGCGTCACAAATAACTGGCAGTGATTTAGCTGCTTAGCTGGTTTGACTGGTCAGTGTCATCTTTTTAAATAAAGTCAAAATCAACCAGCCGCACCCTGTGTGGATCTGACCATGATCGTCTATCTGCTTAAAGTTTGTGTGAGTGATTTACATCTAGTTTGTACTGGTAATAAAAACTGTAGCACGTGCGTGTGTTACTTACATTGTTATTGTTGTGTTATTGGAGCATCTGTTGGCCCAATGTATGTATGTATGTGTGTGTGTATATATATATATTCAGGAAGCAGAGGAAGGTTCATGAATAACATCAAATTACATTCACAAATTTTAATACCATGTCAGTGCTAAAGTGTTTTGTCTGTTTTTTATCCTATACAACATAAGGCAGAAAAAAGAAAGAAACTAAACAGAAGCAGGCAAGTCTGTGTTTCTGTTGTCGCCACACCTTAAGAAAATTAAGTAAATTTAGAGGAATTGGCCGGGAAATTGTAACGAGGTTTGAGACGTCTTATTGTGTCTGAGCGTTCAGTAATGTCACAGCTAAATAATTGTTATCTATTCTGTCATTTCTGACTGTGGACATTTTTTTTATGTTGTGCGCACAAGATAATATAAAATTAAATTTATTATCTTGTGGGAACAACTGTTATTTTATGAGACCAAGCAAACCATCTTAAGCGCACAAAATAATTATCTTGTGCACACACATACAAAAACAATCACTTTTCAGGACTTGAGTTGGTCTGTAATAGCTGTATGGTGATGAAATTTGTTGTTAATCCACAGATTATGGGTTTATTTGCTGGCTGTGATATTGTTGTATTAGGCTATATATCACTGTTTAGTGGTGACATTTTTACTTCAGCTGTGTGTGACTGATCAGTCTAAAGGGCCTTTTTGGAGAGGTAGGGATTATAGCTGAGGTCCCAAAGAGGTAAAAAAAAAAAAATGCCTATTAGAAGCTTCATGAAAGAGGTCTGAATTTAATAATTGAAATATTGAAGCGTCAAGAAGGGCTTACTTGTACTTCAGTTATGTAAGTGAAGATTGAGTTACTCACCTCTAATCTCGCTCCTCTTCAGCCATGGAGGCCTCTGAAGTTCCTGCATCGCCTCAGACTGAGATGGCAGAGAATTCAGAAGAGAACGGCAGTCTCGCCGTGGCCCCTGAGGCCCCCGTAGCGCCCGACCCTGCTACCTACTCCATGCCTCAAGCAGCAGAAGACGAGGAGGGAGAACTGCCTGCGGACTTTGAGCGCCTGTGGAAGGCCGCCCACGACAATCCTCAAGACTTCACCAGCTGGACCGACCTGCTGCAGTACTGCGAGCAAGAGGTGTGTGAAGCCAACATGTTGCCCCTCAGTAATGATAAGGTTAAAATGTTGACCTCTAGCGTCCCCATGAAGCCACAGCGCACACGTGGTCTGGAGGTGTGCTGATGCCTTACATGAGATTTGGACTAAAGTTCTGTCTCATCTTTTCAGAGTCACATCACAGCGTCACGCAGAGCGCTAGAGGCTTTCCTGGCTCGCTATCCACTCTGCTATGGCTACTGGAAGAAATTTGCAGATCTGGAGCGCCGTGCTGGATACAACAACAAAGCAGAAGAGGTAAAACGTGAGAATTTACAGCTTCTTCCCCATCACACTATGATAACTCATCTGAAGTCTGTATAGGACGTGTTTTTCACTGGTTGTCGGTTGATATTGATGGTCGGGATGTGTTGTGTCAGGTGTGCGTTCAGGGTCTCCAGGTGATCCCCCTGAGTGTGGATCTGTGGATCCACTACATCAATCTGCTGCTGGGAACACTGGACATGAACCTGCCCGAGTCGCCCATGAGGATTCGCAGGTACTCTCTCACACACACGCCAACACACACTTTAAATATTTCAGAGGACGAGGAACAAAGAGGGGAATTTCACTTAAAGCACCGTTTTGCACTGAATACATTAACGCAGCCGTGTGCTTCAGTGGTCGCCATCAAACTCTGGAATTTTCTACAGAACGTTTGAAAGTGTTGCAATAATATTTTCCAGTTTAAGAAAATGTATAAAGAACAAAAAATTAGACTATATGAAGCTGCTGAGTAGAATCTGTCCCTTTGTTGAAGGTGTCTTGATTCTGATTGATGTATTAATTAAATATTTTTTCTTTTTGAGTTTAAAATCGATCTTATTTTTATGTTAACTAATTGACAAACCACATTTTTTTGTTTATATATGTTTTGAGAAAGGGGCAGGTAAAATAAGTTTTTTTTTTTGCTGCTATTTTTCAGTCATATAGTGTGTATTAGAGTTGTTTTGGATTTAATTCTGATTGTTGTGTATTAACACGAGCGGAACAAATAAAAAATGAATGAATACTCATCGTTTTTACCTGGATGTAGTTAAATTCTCCACAATAATCATTATTCTTGCAGTGTTTTGACTTTTGATTACTGTTTTATCACCTTACGTTTGCAATACCTCCATACACACACACACACACACACACACACACACACACACACAGACACAGAGTTATACTGACGGCCCTCTGTAGTAGTTCTACTGCTTAGACTCATTAATTATACTGCTGTTTTTTATTCTTATTCTTTATTTCTTTCTGTATCAGTGTTTTGTATGTGTCGCATAAGCAACATGATGCCTAAATTTCACTCTGGATCAATAATATCTTGTGTTCTGTGTTGTTTGGCGTGCACAGCACAGATATAATAGAAATTGAGAAGAAAATATCCTCTAAAGGCAGCAAAGCTACTATTTGTGAAAGCTGTTTTTGTGCTTTAATTGTTCTCTGACCTCAACTCTCAGTGTGTTCGAGGATGCGGTCGCAGCAGCAGGTCTGGACTTCCACTCAGATCGGCTTTGGGATCTCTACGTGGAGTGGGAGAAGGAGCAAGGGAACATGAAGAACGCAACAGCTGTCCTGGACAGAGTCCTCAAAGTCCCCACACAGCTTTACAACACCCATTACGACAAGTAAGACCACACACACACACACACACACGAGTGAGGTGTGTGTGCCAATCCAAACTATGAAAATAAATGTATAGAAGAAAAGAATACTGATGCTTCGTTGTCTGTACCAGGTTCATTATTGTGATGATAGATGGTATATTTCATTCACACAGAGGATTTTTTGGGAGGAGAACATTAAATCTATTGTGATCCTTTAAATATTCTTCCCTCCTCTTTCTCACTCTTCTCCCATTAATCTCATTCTGTTTTCCCGTCCTGCCGTCCGTCAGGTTCAAGGAGCACCTGAACAGCCACGAACCCAAAGAGGTGCTCTCCCCAGAGGAGTACGAGGAGCTGAGAGCGCTGTGTCGTCAGAGTCAGAAGGCAGAGCGCGCAGAGCGGGCACAGGAGGAGGAGGAGGAGGAGAGGCCGCCAGGGGAGGAAGAGCCTGCCACACCCGAGGGCACAGACTCAGTGAGTAACATCTGACTCGGTTTGAAAGTTTTATACCAGTGAGACTTGAAGAGATTAAATAGACAGTTATTTTTCTGTGTTTTCAGGAGGAATTGATGCAGAAAATAAGGGAACAAGTGCTGGTTCGCAGGGACAAAGTTTACCAGGACAACGAGGGAGAAGTCCGCAAGAGGTGGCACTTTGAAGACGCTGTGAGTTTTTTCTTTCTTCTCCACTCTGTTATTTTATTATTTCTCTCATTTTCTCTTGCTTTTCCTACCTCTGTCTCTCAACTGGAGATATATTTAATTTTATTTTCTTTCTTCTTTTTTTTGTTTGTTTTTCATGTGATATAATTGATATTTTGTAACCCTTGACCTTGTGTAATAATAATAATAATAATAAGAAGAATAAAAACAGACTTCTGTACTTACACTGCCAACATATTAAAACATATAAGTGCCAAAATTATTATTCAGATCAGAAACTGATCAAGCAATAAGTCAGTTAATACCAGCTTTCAGTATCCGACATTTTCCGTGGTTTTGTGCTTCAGAAGCAGCTTCAGGGGGTTTCTCTCGACCTTTCTGAAAATCCACATTCTCAATACGTCTGCTTTTGTGCTCAAGACCAAAAATAGTACTAATGTTCTTAATTTGCTCAGAGTATCTATTTTTTTCCATGACTTGCAGTTTTTCATAAAAATATTTAGAATTATGTTTTTGTTCACATTTATTGAACTCGTTGCACTCTTTCATCACTTGCTGATTTATTTTTCTTCGCCCTGCAGATCAAACGTCCCTACTTCCACGTCAAGCCTCTCGATCGCCTCCAGCTGCGGAGCTGGCACTCATACCTGGACTGGGAGATCGCTCAGCTGAACAAAGATACCAAAGACCCCCAAGACCCTCAACAAGGTGACGACATAATAAACAAGCTGTCACATTAATCGCACAGTCTCCGTGATTCTGCAAGTTTCTCTTAACATCTGAAAATGTTTTCACTCTACTAGATCCAAACCAGACAGCCACAGAGGGGTCAGAGGTCACGGCACAGCCTCAGGAACAGTCAGAGGATGCTGTGGTTGCCCATGACGACCACAGAGTTCGCATCCTCTACGAGCGCTGCCTCATCGCCTGTGCTCTGTATGAGGAGTTCTGGACCAGGGTGAGGAAGAGTGTGTTTGTGTGTAATCTGTATTTAGTGACAGAATACATAAGAAGGCAAACAGTGGTTAAAATGACATGTTTAGTTTTAGACAGATAGACAGACTTTGTTGTCCACCTCAGTGGAAATTTATCAGCGCTTCGCTCAGACACAGCAAAGATACATACAAACACATAAACCAACACACCATTAAAAACACACACATATAAGATACAATAGTGCAAATAGGCAGGTAGGATCAATAAATTATATAAACATATGTGTATAACATGATCTCTGGTTTGTGTGTGTGTGTCTCTGTGTAACATGTTCTTGTATGTGTCGTTCAGTACACTCAGTACCTGGAGGCGCAGAGTGTGGACGAGGCACGGGCTGTTTTCAAACGGGCCTGCGAGATCCACCTGATATACAAACCAAACATTCACATGCAGTGGGCCACCTTCGAGGAGCGACACGGTACGACAAAACACGAACGCACGCCGGCACTATGTACAAGTGCGGGGGAGTTTTAGTGCAGAGTTCAGTTGGGTGAAGGCCTCAGGGTGAAACTGTTTGGTAATCTCGATCAGAGCTGGACCCAACTCAGAATTATTATTATCGATATAATGATTATCATGTACGCAGCTACCTGTACCAAAGAAAGCACTCTCAGTCGACTGAGGGGTCTCCGACTGATGATTTCAATCTCTGACTTTCAAGAGGCAGACCTAATCTGACAGTCTTTGATGGACCTGTAGCACTTTTCTGAGGGCAGAAGGACAAACAAGCGACGGTCTGCATGAAATAAGTTCTTTGAAGCTGCATTTCCATCAAAACTTCTTGTACCTTTGTCAGTGGGGCTTTGGCAATTCATCAATGTAGACGTCAGTTACGGAAATATGTCCATTTGCAAAATGTGCGTCGGCACATCACAATATAGTAATATAGTAAACTGCAGCCCAGTTAGTGATTATCTTAACTGTATATTACCACAGTCATTAAATAAATCCTTAGTATAACCGTTTTAAGTTTCAAGTCAAGCACTTAAGGGATGACGCCTGATGAGCTGTACTTTATGAAAAGATAAACTTCTGATACTCCAGCTCAGTGAAAGGGCTGCGACGAAATACAGTGACTAGATTAATTTGTGTGTCACAGCAGTCCTTTTGAGTTTGAGGTCCTGCATTTTTCTGATCAGGCATCAGACAAACAGGATCTATTACAATAATAAACAATCTATATTCATTCAGACCTTTATTTAAATCAATACAGAGAGGCCCTCAGTAACAGTTAAAATTAGTTGCAACAATAGCAATGTCAAATAGCTAAAAAATAAAAGTAAAGGATAACATTGTGTAAAGTACTTTTTAAAACATTAACACTCAAAACAAGATCTGAAAGAAGGCATTTGAACAGCCGTAATGGTGGAAGAGAGTCCAAGTTGAAGTTCATTTGCAGAAATTTTTCCCAGCTCAGTTCTGATTTAGGAAATGTGGAGCAACAAGATATCCTGAGACCGAGTACCAAGATTATGTGAGTTTAGAGGTAAAGGGGATGAAATATAGGGGGGAAGAGTCTGTTTCAGGGCTTTATGATGAATAAAAAATGATGCTGATCCATATGATATAACACGGCAGTAACTTCAGTGGAAGTTAGACTCATTTTAAAAAATGCTTCAAGTATCAGAGTTTCAACAGAAGACGATTGAATTCTGTCATTTAAATGCTAACAAGACAAGTTTTTGATCTGTATTTTTGGGTAAATATAAAAATAACAACGGCTCCTTGACCCAAGTCGCGTCCCTCTTTTTTAACAAAACTACAATAGACGATTGCATTTACATTCTGTAGCCACCACACTCATGAAACTCCCTCATCTTCTCCCATCAGGGGACTTAACCGAGGCCCGGCGGGTGCTGGAGGCCCTGGAGAAAACCCTACCAGGTTTGGCCGTGGTCCGTCTTCGCAGGGCGGCTCTGGAGAGGCGAGCGGGCCAGCTGGACCAATCAGAGGCCTTGCTGCAGGAGGCCGTGGCCGAATCTAAAGAGAAGCCCACGTTGCACGCTTTCTATTCCATCAAGCTTGCTCGTCTGCTGCTGAAGCTGGGCAGGGACCCCACCAGAGCCCGCACGGTCTTACAGGAGGCGCTGGAGATCAGTCCGGTGAGATAACAAACACCCACAAATATTTCAGCCCGTAACACCATCACAGGTGGTGACAATATTTGCGAACCATTGGCTGTAAAGTTTTAGTGTGGATGTAGCCTAAGACACACGCTGTATTAACTCTAGTTTCTAAATGGGCTCTTATTTTCCTCCCTCAGGACAACGATAAGTTGCACCTGAACCTGTTGGAGCTGGAGGTGTCGGGTGACCCCTGGGCGTCAGCTGAGGCGGTGCAGGAGTGTGTGACACGAGCACTGGCCGCTCCCCTCGCTCCACACACCAAGATCCTCTTTTCTCAGAGAGGCCTGCAGTTCGCCGAGGACTACAGCAACTCTATCCAGAGGTCAGAGCTCAGCAGCGAGTCTAACGAAAAACCCGATGGCGCTATTTGTCGTCTTTGACCTGAATGCGGTTGTCCACTGTCCGTGTGTCCTCTGCAGTGTGCTGTCTGTCTATGAGGAGCACCAGAAACTGCTGAGGGAGCTCGGAGGAACGAAGAGAGGAGCAGAGAACGGGTAAATTGATCAAGTAGCAGCTGGTGGTGTTGAACATGTATTAAAATCCAGTTTGAATGTCAGAAACAGTATTTTGTTTGATGCCCTTGTTGCATGTAAGACTGGTTTCCGCTAAACAAACTGTCAAATCAGTCTTTTTAATTCTCAATCCACAGTGTTTTCTTGTTTGAATTCATACTTAAGGAGCGCCCACTAGCTCACCAGGTAGAGCGGGCGCCCCATGTACAAAGTCTGTGTCCTTTCTGCAGCAGCTGAGGGTTTGAGTCCATCCTCAACCTCTAAAAAATGTGACATAGTTGCAGCTTCTCTGTTTCTTTTCATTAGTAATCTATGAAGCCTAAGTTAGTTTTGTAACGTCAGTATTGAACATTTTGCATGCTACTGTTTTAAAGAGCAAGGCTTTGCTTTTCTGTTTCAGTTTTAGCAAAACTTTTTGTTCATTATCGAGTGCTAGAATCTTTTTTTTTTTTTAAGAAAAGGAGAAAGCATCTGCCAGCAGTATGTTTACTTTCTTCTAATGCACGTCCACTTGTTACACAGATTGTCTAGAATCAAAAGTCATGTTCAATATTTGTCGAACTGCCTGTGAGATTTTTTTTTTCTTTTTGCTTGATAATTAAGGTCTGGATTTATTCTAACAAGTAAGTAGACAGTTTGTAATAACTTTCACAATAATCTTTAGGGATGAGGACCCAGAGAAGCTGAGCAAAAGTGACGACGGCTCTGCCGTCGCCGTGTCTGCACAAGTCCCGCCCACCATGCCACATGTCCCCATCACCACACCCCCTCCTCCGGTGATGGGCGCCGACGCCAGCTCACAGGCCGCCTACGGGGGATACAGCAGCTGGTACCAGGTAGGACTGAGATTACATTATAGACGGCAACTGAAATAGAAGATGATTGTTTGGGTGAAAAAAACTTTCAGGAAATCTTATTTAAAAAAAAATAGAAAAAGCCGCACCAGACTGCTAAAACACACTCTGTTTGAGATGTTGCATGTACTTCATGACCTGTTTGTGTTTATTTTTCCAGCAACCGCAGTACGGCAGCTACGGTAACTACGGCTACCAGAACACCTGGAACTACAGCCAAGGCTACTATCCTCCCAGCTGAAGCGACTCTGACACCAAGCAGCCACAGGAAACGGTTTGACCCAGGATGACAAACAAACTGATCCACCGAGTCCTGCCGGTCCACCTGCTTCAACATCATCATCATCATCCCAGCATCCTTTCCTCTCCGTCCTTCCTCTGAGGTCCTCTCTGTCCCGGATCTGTTAAGTAAGGGACAGGAGTCGAGCTCTTTTAGCATGTTGTGTTATTTCAGTGTTGATTCTGAGGGACAGGTGGAAAGACGATGAAAGAAAACAGTGACGCTCCCATTCTCAGTGCATCAGTGTCTCACCATTTTAATCAGAACTATTTTTGTATTTGTCTGCAAGCCCTCTCTCCTGTTTTAAACTCATCCGGTTTATCCACCGCTACAGGTAATGTATGATTGACATTTTGTACCATTCCAGAGTAGGCAATTTGTTGTTTTTTCTAATGTATATAAAGGTGTTTTATAGTGTGTCACAACAGGACGGTTTTGTGTTTTTTTGTTTGTATTTTCATAATGAGGGTGAAAAAACAACCGTCACACTCATTATGTGAAAACTTTTGGCCTGTTCACATCTTCAGCATTGATTTCCAAAGTCAGGAAAGAGTTTTCTGTACATCATTGCATTGGCTCTTGTGCAGAGTGATGCAGACAAACTTCGTATCGGAACCACGACACGCAACACCGCACCTGACCAGCCAGCCTTCAAAATACTGATTCGTTACACAACCGTCAACACAAGATCCGAAACTTAACCGGAAACTGCGAATCCTGTAATAAACATGCGCCGCTCAGATGATCCACTGAGGTAGCACATTTAAAGTGATCAATTTGGGACGTTTCATACATGTAAAACAGAGAGATTATGTTTCAGAACAACAGCAATGCAACTAAGACGATTTAAAAGAATATTTTCGGGTTATTCTCATGTTGAGTTGTTAATGTGCCTGTTACTAACGCTAACGTTGGCATAGAAGACGAATCTAACACACAAACTCAACAGAGGATTAAAACATTAAATAAATAATTACTCTCATTATCAGGGTTCCCACGGATCCTTGAATCCATCAATCTAAAAATAAGGCCTAGTTGGCATTACAATGTTGTAAATCAATTCTTAAAAATGCCCTGTCATGTGAGGTGGGATTTTTTATCATTTTCCCTGACTTTGCATTGAAAAAGCTGAAAATATGGGTAACTTTAAAAATAATAATAATAATTTACAGAATGCCTTTTGCATTAAGATCACCAAAAAGTCATGTTTTATGTTCCAATATATATTTGAAAAATAAAATAAAATCCCCCCTAACCATAAATCATTTCTTTTCCCCTCTAATAATAGCTACTTTAAAATTTGGTCTTAATTTCTTTCCAGGTGGCATTAAAAAGGCTTAAACCCTACTTGCCGTAAGTTGCAGAAACCCTGATTTTATTTTCATCCAACACCCGGGATCCGACTTGCATTTTCTTTCTTTGGACCTGTTAACCTGTGTATATTTAACGTTGCAGGTTCTCTGTGAAAGCAGGTTAGATTTTTACAGCTACATTGTCATCATCTTTTCAAATTAGTGAAAAATCATGTTTACAAAAATCAAATTGCCTTAATGTTCAATTATTGTGGAGGTGTAAATATCCTGTAAATGCAACAGTAGTGGTAGGTTATTGTAAAACGGTAAGCTGTGTTTAGGCAGTTTAAAGACAAATTAACATGCATGGGGATACAATACCAACTAACAGTGTTTACATCTAAAGGCATTTTTGTAAACAATGTTATTGGTAGCAAAAACATTTTAGAGTCTGATTACAGCATGTAAAATTATTCATTGTGCAAACAGCAGTGATTCGCATCTTATGCGTTTAGGTCACCAAAGTCGCACTCAAAAAAAAAAAGTGGCCAGGGTGTGCAGGCCTGTTTTTCGGTGGGGGCGGGTTCTCCTCAAACCAAACTCTGAACTAAAATTAAGACAAAACATCACCTGTGAATTATGCACCCATCAGGATGCAGGACTCTGCTCTGGTGTAATCTCATTTTCAGTTTTTGTCAGTTCGATGGTCACATAGCCAGCAGGTTTTGGATGCTTTAATCTTTTTAAAACAGAGAGAAACTCTCTTTATTTGTTCCCTTCACATTAAATCTCTTAAAGTCCTTTGTGTGCGCCCTGCTAAACGCAAAAGTCACTTATTCACATATAAGTAGAGAAAACACTCAAATTTTATTCTTACAGAATCACTGGCAACAGTCACTTATAGACAGTTTGAAACTGGACAACATGGACATTATAAATGAGTCTCTCTGTTTCCTGTTGGGGTATTTGTTAATGCAGTAGCCGACAAGGAAACTATTAGTTTCTTTGGCAGCTGACAGGAAGTTAATGGACCAAATCTGTTGCCTTAACAACAGGCTCAGGTGCAGAAAGTTTGTGAGAGCCCAACTGTGAATGTAGTGTATTTTTACTCCAGGCTGTTTGCACTTTTCACACACACATTGTTAACCCTGCATTAACCTGAGCCCAGGGCTCCACCATTCACAAAAACTCGCCTCTTATACTCTCTTCTACGAGCCCGGGGCTAAATGTCAGCTCGCAACTCGTGTTAACAGTCTGCATTTTGTTTGTTTGTTTGCTTAGCCCCAGGTTAGGTCTATTTTCAAGTGATAATCCAGCAAACTCAGGCCTGCTGGCCCTGCTCCAAAGCAGGGCTGGGCTAAGGTCGGGGTTAATCCTGACTGTCCCAGGGTCACGACTGTGCCAGAGTTAATGCTTTGTTAGCCTCAGAGTAACAGTGCCTTTAGCCTGGAGATAAGTGCGCATTGAAAAGCCCGCAGAGCAATGGTGCCCAATGTTTTTGGTCTAAACAACCCCTCATATGTGTCAGATTGTTAAAGTATCCATCGATTCCCACCGTGCGTTTTTAATGTCTAACACCATTCATTGATAAGATTGGATATTGTAATTTTTTCATACAATTGAACTCAATATTTAGGTTGGTTTTGGTCAGCGATCGTATGACTGCTGCTACTTGGAGTAAAGCCGAATGTGTTAAGTGTTATTCATCACTTTTAGTTGTTTCAACCATCTATTTATTTCTTATTCTTTACTTTTGGCTACCGATTTAAACTTCTCTGCTCACTTGCTAACTAGCTTTTATCCTCTTTACTGCTGCATGCAGTGTTCAGGTCTTACAGTTCATTTTATTTGTGGATATATAATTTTTAATCATATCAGTTCTATTGAGGATAAGAATACTGAAATTTTAGTTTGCTTATTGTCAACAAATCACATGAAAACACTACAACAAGCAATGATCTGTGCCTCAGCAGTTTCTACCTTTCCTCATGTGGAACTTAACCCAGAGCTCATTTGTTCCTTCTGGAGACTAAAAATTTTGATAATGGGTCACAAATACACACTTTCATTTTTGTAAAAAGGCGAATCATTTTCCTGTAACAGCTGAGCTTGGTAGTTTTTGGCAAACATTACTGAAAAGATGCTTGAGTGAATCTTTGCAGCATCACATTCGCAGTAATGAAGAAACACGTCTCCCAGAGCATCAGTGCGGTTTTTCGACTTCCTCTCAGCAAGGTTACATGTGAAAGTTTAAAAAATCCAGTCCACCATCCTAATTCTCCAAGTCAGCTTTATTTTAAGTAGATTCTTGGTGATTATGTAGACATAATTGTCAATAGATTTAAACATATAAAAAAAACTGGCAAAGTAGAACGTCACAAAATCAGGAAGATCGTGGGGATTAAATTTAAGGCCCTTTCAGAACCAATCAAGTAGGTTTTGTGTGATACTTTGCCAAGTTAAGATCAGGTTAAAATTAAACGACTCTGTTCTGTAAAGTTTTTATTGTGTTGTTGAAGCAGTATCCATCAGAAGCCAGCTATCTTCACTCTCAGAAAAGGAAAAGTCAATCTCACTGCACACAAACCAATCTATAACAGGTGCAATCAATCAACCCAGAGTGGCATCAGCTGACATTCAGTGAGTTAACCAAACTGTTTTTCACTGTAAACTAAATGCAGTTACACACGATCTGAGCATCTGTAGCCTCGAGCCGCATCTCTGTGCTTCGGTTCAGTTAGCTGGCTTAGTGAGTGATACTTAAGAGGTGGTGAATCTGTTCCCGGTTCAGTTCGTTTCTGGTGTTTCTTGTGTCAATGTGGAAGTGGTGAGGTAGGCTCACAGAGCAGATCCTCCTGATCTCACTTTTTGGTAACAACCAGCGAAGCGGAAGGCACCAAACCTAAAAAAAAAAAAACAGACATGGGGGAAAAAAACACATCAGATACAATCTGCACATGTCTGAGCAGAAAACCTGCTCAGTGAGCTGCTGAATGGACCATTTCAGGTCCATGTAGACGGTAAAAGACATACGCAGAGTTAGTTAAACCCAAAACCTCTCCTGGAGGACCACTTGTCCTGCATGTTTTTGGTAAGGTAAGGCAGCTTTATTTGTATAGAAAATTTCATACAACAGGGCAATTTAAAGTGCTTTACGGAGCAATAAAATACAAAAAAATTTAAAGGATAGAGATTTACAATAAAGAGTACAGAGATAAGATATAAAAGTTCAAATAAATTACCAGAAAAAAAGTGGCAAAAGTGCAGACGAGGGGTTCAAATATAAAAAGATTATTTAAAATGATTTAAAATAAAGTTTTAACAGCTGAATTAATGACCAGCTCGTCATCAAACAGCTTCAGGAGTCCATAACGAGTTGATGATTTGAATCAGCTGCATTGAAACAGAGGGAGCCTGTTCAGACCGGATATTAGCATGTGTTCCTGTCATCCAAATGCAAGTAGACACCCAAGACACATCGCCGTTCACACCTGTGTCTATCATGCGTCTCCAGCTGACCACTTGTGTTCAGATTTGGTTTCTGCCCCGCGGCACAGTATCATGTCCACTCGTGTGCCAGCTGCTCTGTAGCCGCTTGCTGCTCACGTTAGTAGTTTTGTCAGTACAGCTGGAGGTACCACTGTCAGCAGGATTCAACACGTCTCCATCCACAGGGGAAAAACAAGGAACCGTCACGCAACTCTTCGTCCAACTCGACATAAAATGGGTAAGTGACAGAGCATTACCGCACCGCCATCAAAACAGCC
Source organism: Plectropomus leopardus (assembly GCF_026936395.1). Classification (NCBI taxonomy): domain Eukaryota; kingdom Metazoa; phylum Chordata; class Actinopteri; order Perciformes; family Serranidae; genus Plectropomus; species Plectropomus leopardus. The sequence goes on from NC_142183.1 coordinate 17,004,253, forward strand.
ACCACTTCCTGTACTGATGACGTCCTTTTCAGAGACGGCGTCAGCGTTTATACTACAAAACGTGGTCAAATGTGTCCAAGACCACCTCAGCAAGTGGTTTGCATGATCAGATTGGAAATGCATCCAGGTAGCCATTAATACTTATTAGTATTAGCCCTATCCTGTTGTGACCAGATCATCCAATGCGCATGTTAATATGAGGAGAGGTTTGGGAAACGCTGAATTAAATTATTAGTGCACGTTCATAAGTCTTTTTAAACACAAGAAAACCTGCTTAAAATCTATGAAGACTCCCATCGCCTGTAGGCCAGAGCTGTGTACACGGTTATGCAGTCAATAGAAAGCAGCATTAATTTGTTTCTTTCTTTGCCTGTCTTTCAAACTCGGTGCAGACTAATTTGGGAACGACTTTCGAGTGCTGTTTGGGCTGAGACAGCCAGTATTTACTGGCAGCCCGTCTTTGAGTCAGTAGTTTTTGTGCCGTGGGAAAGGGGCTTTATATGACAGTAAATGTGCTCTATTTAAAATTTAGCTTCCAGCCCAGTGCTCACCCAGTTCTTTGAGGGGCTTCTCCATGTCCAGTTCGGTGTAGACGTGGCGGGGATAGGGTGACAGTAGCGTGAAGTCCTGACCCTCGGGTGTGTTGCCGTTTACCTGCACGTACACGCGCACTGCAGCCAACGGCTCCTGGGCCTTGAAGACTGCTGTGATGATCGAGCCATCCAGCAAACGTACCTTTATCGTAAAGAAGCGTAAGAGAAAAGGAGCAAAGTGTACCATTTAGTTAGAAAAACTGATTTTGAATTCTAACTTGAAGTCAAAACTAGTAATTGGTGTTGTGTTAGTGTTTTGTTTTGTAATTAATTTACACAAATCTGTTCTAGTGAGGGGTATTCATGTGTGCTCTGTGCTCAAGTGGTATGACTGAAGTCTGTACCTGTATCCTGGACTCGTCATACTCCTTTTTAGTGGGTGGAGGGCCGTGACTGGTGGGTGACGAGGGGCTGGGTTGGGCAGGTTGGGATGATGTGGCAGTGCTTGTGGGTCCACCACCTCCAAACTAAAGAAATCATCAAAGCTGTTATTGGTACCAACTAGAGTTTTAATAGAAAGAAATATAAATGTAACAGTAAAAATGTAAAACTGTAATTGTAAAAGTAGCTGGATGAACAGCGACTGGGTTACCTTCTGCGCTCTCTCCTCTCTGTCTCGTGCAATCTTTTCTTTAACCCTTTGCCTGACAGAAATTAAGACAAGCAATACAATGACCAACATGAAGATCGTACAGTAGTTCCAACTAACAAACTTTGACAGATTAGAGGTTGTCGAGTTTAGAGAAGAAATGCCACAGTTTGATGCAGACTTCAAAGGACAGAGGAAACATGTTAGGGCTGGGCAAATTAGTGCATTTTATGTAAAATTTCAACAATTATGGAAACAAGATAATTGATTATTATGATTTTGCAATGATGCGCTCATTTAAATCTTGTTTTAAATCCAGCGCTCCTCTTTTCTTTACAGTTATCACTTGCATCAGACGCTTTTTAAGACTTTTTCAAGATAATTTTAACCTAATTTAAGACTGATTTTATTTTTCCTCTTAGAGCTTTTTATTGTTTAATCAATTGTAATGCTTAGTGTCTTAAAAAAAAAAAAAAAAAAAATTAAGATATTAACTTTTTAAGGACCAGCAGCCACCCTGGTGTTAAATGATTAAAAATGTAATATTGACCAAAATGTTGGTTGTAATTGAGCAGCCCTAGAACATCTGCTATATTGCATATGAATTTGTTACTCATTTCTGATCTGAGCTTTTGAGTTACTTATCTCGTGCTGTGTGGTGGGATTCCCCCCTGAACTTTGTCTAATTCTATTTTTTCCACCCACTTTTTATTATTATGGATGAACAGGGTGGCCTTCAACCAAGTAGCTGCATTACTTTCCATTTTTATACTGTCATCATCTTGTTTTTGAGCAATTAATTCAGTATAATGAAGCAGAGTTAAAACTGCATATAGTAATTTGCCGTTTTTGGATAAAATGTCGCTTTATTTTCTTCAGAGAAAAGTAAAGTTTTTTTTTTGTTTTTTTTTTTTTAGGAGAAAGGAAAAAAATAAAGAGTGAAAACATCTTTGGATGTTTAGGTACTTTATAATTTTATCCCTGGTCAAACATGACAATTTGGTCCTTGAAAAGTACTGTTACTCCTCCGCAGTGTAAATAATTATAGACATTACTATAAACATGTTACCTTGCCATTTTGTCCTCCATCTTCTCTCTCCTGCGCTGCTCAGCAAGTTTTTTCATATCATCATCCTGCAGCTTTTGGCGAATCTGCTGAAGCTCCTGGCCCTGTTTCCTCCGCTGCTTCTCCCTCTCCAACTCCTCCGCCCGCTCTCGCTCTCGTCTCTCCGCCTGCTTCACCCGCATCAGCTCCTCTAGCCTGAAAAACGCACACTCTTACACTTTAAAGATGCTGCAAAATGAATGGTCACAGATCATATTTTCAGTGCTGTATTGTCAAAAGCTGCGAGTTCAGTACTGGAGCAATTGTGTGGATAGTGTTTGCACTCTGACCTTTTAACTTGCTCAAGTTTCTCTTCCTCTGTCATTGGCCTCTTTGCACTCTCGCCGCCGTCATCGTAGCTGATATTTTCACCTGCAGCCAAAAGGAAAATGGACAGAGAGGACAAAAGAGAGACAGAGAGTTGTGCTTTGTGGTATTGTCATGTCTTACTGTCAACCACAAATCAAAGCAGAAGTCGTATGCTGTGTAACAGCATTACCTAACCTACATACTTGACACTAAAAACCTTACACCTTCAGCGCCGACAAAGAAAACCTCGACCACAAAACACTAACAGGGAAACATAGAAAGTGAACCGACCACTTCAATCACCTTGGTGGAGGTGATGAGAAAAGAAAGCAAAACTGAAGAAAAAGATCAGTGCAAATTAACAGAAACGGCCACTTTAACGGTCCAGTTTCTCATCACCCTTAAAAAAGTGTAAAGAAAGTGTCAGTATGGGAGGAACTTTTACTTTGAAAGACCTCAGGGAGCTATTTCTAGTTAATCATTTTTTATTTAAATTTTCACAAATGTTAAAAAAGCTTGTTGTATATAAAGTTGAGAGTTTCAGTTTTGATTAAAAACTTGCCAAAGGCATTTAATCAAAGTTTTGTGTTGGAGTTTGCTATATTCCAAATTCTAAATATTGACAGAAAGATTTCATTTTTATTTGTTAATGCAAATCGGTTCCAAATATCGGTCGCATTAATCACTAATAATCAGTATCAGCCCTAAAAACCAATATCGTTCGACCCCTAGTAATATGTATCTTCATATTTAACATCCCTAGATGGCTTTTCTGGTGGTGTCTGGTGTGCTTTCATCACCCTGACCTTCAGCGGTGTCTGCTAGTGACGGCTGTTCTGTGGTGGACTGGCTGTCTGCTGTTCCTCCCAGGACGTTCCCCACAGGGGGCACATACGGCTCATCGATGTCTGGGTCATTCTCATGCTCCATTAACCTGTGATGACACATCACATGAAAAGATGAGGGCTGGTACTTTGTGATTACAAGAAAAACATGCTGCTGCATCAGTAGCTCGGGTAAGCCTCGGGCTGATGATGGAGGAGTTGGTCCAACACTTGTATGTTCACTTCTGTGTGTCAAACTCACCAGTCCATGGCTTGCTCTATCCCCTGGTTCCCTGTGTTGGCCACCGCCTTTTCCCTGAAAACACGTGAAAAAGGACAGACAGGTTCACTCTCATCTTACACCCTTTTACTTTCACTTATTTGGAAGCAGGAACTACATTAACCAGGGTGAATTTTGGGATTTGGTGTCACTCACGCTCTGTTTCTGTCAAAGCCCATCTCCAGCAGGCTCTCTAGTGTTGTTAGCTCTGCCATTTTGACCTGAAAACAGACACAGCTTAGCATTAACAAGTGAGTCATCATCTGACATTTGGACATGTTGTTACACTACTGTTAAATCCAGATAATAGAGGGTAAGTCACAATAATGAACCCAGCACGTTTCTGCTAACTGAATATCAATACAGCAGCTCATGACTTCTCTTTATCTTACACCAACATAACATACAGAAAATAACACTATGTTGACAAATATAAAACAACCTCATTTAACACTTATTTACCCCCGCTCGCTAGTTGAAGCGATTTAATATCAGAACTGTCGTTATCCAGAGTGCTAAAATTAGCTTTTATGTGGCTAACGTTCAAATTGCGAAAGCTAGCCGAGAAGCCTCGCGAGCTAGCACGATTAAAAACGATCAGGACCTCTCACGAGTTTTATATCACTTTAGCTGTTAATGTTTTAATGTTTGTTACGTGTGAAGGCACACAAACGTGTTATTTTATTTCCCATAGAGGCTTCAACAGCTTATTTATTCACGAAGACAACGATAGCTAGCTACTCACACATCAGTCAACACCGCTTCCACAGTACGGGAACACACATAGGTCATACAGAACCGCACGAGAAAAGCGAATCTAAAAAATAAAAAAGCTCTTTGGAGCCCTTTCAGAAATCCTGTCATAAGGGACTGTTCGTTATTTATTAGAGGGGAGGAGGTGGTGTGAATTGGTAGAGGCGCCTAAATATGTTTTAAGCACTAGGGAAGTTAGGTTTTTTAATTTGGCTTGGGGGAGGGACATTAAACGTTAAATTGTTGTATTTTGGATCTATTTCAAACACTCATGACTTAATTTCTGTTCACTCTCAGTTTATTCATGTGCAGTTAGGCTACAGTCAATATTACTTTATTCAATATTTTATTTATGTAAAATGTTTTCCCTTATGTTAAAGTGCACTTTTTTATGTTCAAATTCCCATTTTGTTTTGAAAGGTATATCTTATTTTGAGGGACCCTTAGTCTAAATTATATAAACAACATAAAACAAGTTTAGAATATGCTTTGTTTACTCTGAAGAGACAAAGAAAGAGAAAATTCCTGACTTGTGCATCTCGGTTGCATCAACCGCAATCAGATGCCTCTCCAGTTGGTTATTTAATAATTAATTAATTATAATTAGGTCCACTCTGCATGACTTATGTCTCTGTCTAGTTTGTAGAAAATGTGACAGCAGGCAGGAAGCAGTGACACAGTGAATGAAGAGTGTGAGGAGGCTGAAGTGTCTCTTATTGGCTGCTCTCCATCTTGTGAGATTTTTATCCCATCTTCATGTGTCTGTGGGTGTTCAAACAGAATGCTGACTTTTATGAGAAGGTTGGGTCTGTTACATATTTACAGTGAGTGTAATGATTAATTTTTTTCTCTCCCCCACGCAGTCTTAAGCAGCTCTCGTTCAGGCGTCCGCCGATACTCAGGGACAGACTTCTGCCTCAGCCTGCTCACTTCTGTCTGACTTCTCTCCTCTTTTAAAAGCTCTCCCACTGACTGTTTCTCTCTCCTGTTTACCTTTTTTTGTTTGGCTTGCTTTCTCTTACACATTCATTTGGTCTTTTTTATTCTGTATTTGTTTTTCTTTCAGAATTGCTGACTGAAATCAGGCTCACTTGCAGTATTTACTTGGTAAGTATGAACATTTTCTTTACATTTAAATTAAAATTAGTACTCAGGGAAGTTTTATTTCATCATATATCAGACGCTTTACACTGAAGTTATGGGCCATATTTATGAAACATACATAGGACAGTTCTAGTTTGCTTTTGCACTAAGATTATCACATATATTTGTATCAATTCTTTATAAACTGTGCAACCGCTCTGCAAGCAACTTGTCGCTGGGAGTGCATTCATTTTCAATGAGCAGTAAATCACAGATCATTTGAGCAATCTAGTTGTTAAAATTGACTGAAATCTAATCTGTTCAGGATATAAAAGGTACTCTCTGTAGATTTTGACCCGATTTTATCCTGTCAAAATTGTATGAGAGAAGGTTTCTACAAGCCTTGTTTATAATATGATATTTCTTCTCAAACTGTCACACTGCATCAGAGTCTCTTCATCACAAACACATATATGCTAATGTGAGTGCTGAGATTTACAATATCTCTGAATGCACTAACACTTTCACAGCGGAAAATTCTGCTAAAATATGTAGGCGGATGAGCAAAGTCGAAGGAGACAACAGGGGTGAAGGTCCCTTTAGTCTACCCTTAAATTGCTTTATGGCCCTGTTTTCCAACGAAGGAGAGGGTTAAGGGTCAAAGCTCAGTCTGGATGAGTTAATTAAGAAATGATGCATGCTCATGTTTACTACTTGTCTTCAAAGCCATATCAATGCCTGTTTGTAAAAGATTAATTTTAATGGTCTAAAGGCTGGAATTCATTTGCTGGGATGGCACTCCCTCCTGACTCCTATCACACTTTCATCGAGTGAATGACACTGATTTTATTGGTGTCATAACATGTTTCTCAGAAGCAGTAAAAACTAAAATCAGAAGACACAATTGTGGATGATATTTTACTAACTTTTTATTAGACATGGCTGGTATAATCACATGAGGCCACAGATAAAGAAAAGCAGTAAAATGATTTGATTTCATGTAGCCAGTGAGGCTTGACCAAAAGAGGGCAGCATTATTTCACATATCACTGGTGCCAAGCAGTTAAAATATGTTGTGAAATTCTTACCTTAAACCATCTGACAGTAACAATAATCTTTTTAATCTGGACCTAACAATTCACACTCAATATAACTCACATGCCAAAGTCCTGAAGAGCATGCTTAATCTGTATTTTGATTGTCAAATAATCACATAATGGAAAAACTGCTCAAGTATTTCCAACACTTAAGTAGTCTCCATCTGTTTGTCTCACTCAATGTCAGCAGAAAACTGTGCAAACGATATTGTGTTGAAATGAACAACTCTATCAGTTCTCATGGTGCGGTCAGCTGTGCTGTTTTTGTGGGTCTCACCAGCTGTAACAGCATCTCCATATGGAAAAAACTCTGGCTTCCAGTGGAGCTGCTGTTATCTGTGGAGGGACACCTCTTGTCATCGAAAAGTTGCTGGGACACTCTGTAGCTTACGGTTCACACATTTCAAACATCAGTTGGTTGTGTGCAATAATATCGTCTTTTTGCTTTTTATACATTACTTGCTATTTTTATGCTTATTTCTGTGCAGGTTGCTCTTTGAAATAAAAATAAAGCCCTCCTTAAATTCTGTATAACTGTCTTTTTCTTACTTTATTATGCCTTATGTACAGAGAAAACACAGATGACACTGAGTGACACCTATTTGTGTGTGTGCGCGTGTGTGCATTGAAGAGCCATTTCATATATATTGTGAAAAAATCAGGACCTGAAACAACATACACTTAAAATGTACCAGATGTTTTACGGATATTAATTAATGAATCATTTTAAGACAATGCTGACATTACATAGAGACAGAAAAAGGAACACAAGCAAAATATATTTGCACATTATCTATCAATTTTTATTCTAATAGATAGTATCAGACAGAACTTAAACAAATGAAACATAAAATGTTTTAATAACAGAAACCCAAAGTATAGCCTAAAAAATATGCTAGAATGGAGTTTGTATGAATGAATGAAATACTTTAAGTTGTAGTGTCATACAAGGCCCAAAATTCAAACAGAAACTAAAATTGAAAATGCATCTCTCTCATAGTTTGAGAGATACACAATATTAAGACTGCAAAGTAAAAACAAAACTGAAAATAGATGGAGATGGTAGGGACCATATCTGAAATTAAAACTAAAACCACATATTAATATGAAACCACCATTTTATGTTAAAGGTAAACAGTTACTGTAAATATCACTGACTTACATACACAAATGAATGAATGAATGCTTTCATTTGTATGTCCATAGGCTACATCAAGACAAAAGCTTAATATATCATCAGCCTTCTAACACAATGACATAAAACAGGAATCAAGTAATCTTATTAAATTAAGGGTAGAAGAAAATATTTGTGAGAGGAGGATTCTGTTAAAACTATAGACTGTATATTAACTGTATATTAATATATTATATTATGTTATATGTCTATGATTAAAACTAAATATTGATACCTAATGATTTATGCTGCTAAGACATCAATATATGTGTGTTATCCTGTTGATACCCACAAAACAAAAGAAAAATTCAGAGGCATAAGGGACTCTTCGTTATTCATGAGAGAAAGTGGGTGGTAATTTCTAAGCATTTTTTTTAAGCATGGGAAGTGACAGATTTGTTTTTTAAATTTCGGATTAGTTAATGGACACACAGCTTTAAATATTTGTATTTTGTATTTATTTTGAATACCATCTGAACCCCCAAAATTCACCAGCAGTTTAAAAAGATCGCCAAAACCACACACCATATAAGCAATATTGTGTATTTGTTAACACTCTTGTTTGTTTTCAATACATACACCGCTGAAAGTAAATTAATCACTGTGGCGTGCTTTATGTGACAGAAGAATATTGCACACGCACCATGCTGGCATCGCTGATGCTCTTATTGTGAAATCTATTTGCAACATTTCCGGCAGCCGCGTGCCAACCTGCCTTGCTCGGAGGGGTTCACCAACTGACAGCCGGCGCGAAGCTAAGCGAGTTAGCCAACCGCTAAGAGGCGTTAAAACTGTTAGTCACCGGTCTGTAGTATTAGACTACATAACTAGCTGCCAGGAGCTAATAAGTATTTGTGGCGGAGTTTAGTTGGCTGTCTTTCATTAGTCGACGTCAGCTGAAGAGGGAGTCCTCCCTGAATGACTGACTCGTAGTGTGTGTGGCTAGCTAGCGAAGAGGCGGAGGGTGGGGACAAAAAACTTCCCCAGACCTCGCCCAGCCGTTGCTTCATTCCAGCAGGCAGCTACTCTCTTAAACGGTGGGAGAGATCCACACCATTATACTTGGTAATTACCGACACAGTAGGGTCAGCTAAATCAGTAAACATGTTTAGGAAAAACTTGAAGAAGGACCCGGAGCTGTTTCAAAACGTGTCGGAGGGTCTGCGGCGGCTCTACCGGACCAAGCTGTTCCCGTTGGAGGACACGTATCGGTTCCACGACTTCCACTCCCCTGCGCTCGAAGATGCCGACTTCGACAACAAGCCCATGGTCCTGCTGGTGGGTCAGTACTCCACCGGGAAGACCACCTTCATCCGGCACCTCATGGAGCAGGACTTCCCCGGTATGCGGATTGGCCCCGAGCCGACCACGGACTCTTTCATCGCGGTGATGCACGGCGATCAGGAGGGGGTGATACCGGGTAATGCTCTGGTTGTCGACCCCAAGAAGCCCTTCCGTAAACTCAACGCCTTTGGAAACGCTTTTCTGAACAGGTAAAACCTCTCCCCAGGAAACGTTAAAGAGCTTACACTAAGAAATGTGAAAAATGCAGTTTACTGGGATTATAGGAATTGAGCTCTATAGTTATTTATGAATGGGTGATTTAAATGAGTATGCCATATTAATGTCATATCGCAATGTCATTAGTCAACTCAGCTGTGTTAAAAACCCTACCATGACAACACATCAGTCATGAATGTCCTCCCTGCATGTCCATACAAGTATCACTCAGGTAAATCCACAGCATGCTGTTGCACAATGTTCACAGCAGTCTGAGATCAGAGAGCTTTCCCTATGTCATCATCCTGAGAAAATGTTTGTGTTGTAGCGATATACAGGTTTAAATTTTAATTTTTGTGTAACTAACCCCCCCCCCCCCCTCTTTTACATGCCCTTAACTCTTCATAACCTGAGCAAATTTGCTTTATGTCTTTCAAAAATGGAAAGAAGGCAATGCGCAGTATAACAAGAAATAAGCAAAACATTAGCAGAGAATTGGTTAAAAGTTGCGAGAAAACAACCGGAAATTAACCCAAAAAAAGACACCCCCCCTCCCAGGAAGTTACCTGAAGAAGTGACAAAACGAAACAAAGAATGATTAGTATTCATAACAAATATAGATTTCAGTAAGCTCAAATACATTTTAAATACATTATTATAATCATAAATATTTCTTTATTTATATGTTTACTTATTTATCTGACAAGTCTAATAATTCTCTTTTTTAAGATAATTTTCAGGTCATCTTCTTGTCAAATTTTACAGTTTTTTTTGCAGTTTGTGGGACATTTCATGCCAAATTGCTGATTGCCTTTTGTTCCATGTTTTTGAAAGAAATCAAACCAATTTTCAAAAAAAAATCAAAGGTTGTGAAAGGCATCTAACTGCAGCACAAGAAAGATGGTGTACATTTAAGTTTCAAAGGGTTAAGGGTCACTGTAACTCACAGTAATTCTGAAGTTCTGTAATGCCGTGATACATGACACCTCGATATTTTCTGTGACCGTTATCGTATTGTTAAAATCTCAAAGCGTCGCAGCCCTAGTGTCAATAGCTATGTGAAAATGTTGCTCTGTGTATGGCAAAGCAAAGGACAGAAAGGTGCTTTCCAACACCCGATCCCATTGACGTCCCTGTCTCTCGTCCTTTCACTTTGACTCAAATCCTGCCAGTTAACATTGTACTTTGCCCTCCTTCACTTTTTCATTAAAGCACCTGGCAGAGCCACTGGCAGTGACAGATCATTTTGTCCCAATGTCACAGTGTGGCCCCTTGAACACAGAAGTAGTTGTATGTGTTGCTGGGCAACAAGCTGACCTTGTCCTGCCCTCGGATGTAGGCGTCATAAGATTCGTGCCCCGTGGTCATAAAAATGGTACCTCATCGGTAGAGGCCGACAGGCCCATACCTGAGTTGAGGCCTTGTGAAATCTTATCACAAAGGTTAAAGGTTTCTGGGCTGGCTGTCTATCATGTAGTTTTGTGTCAGTGAGTCAGCAGGTGTTTCACTAAGACATGCAACGTATCTGAGTTTGTTCCACATGACTGATGAACCAGAGATTGTGAGAAACCTACGTCTTATGAATAACTCAGTGACACTAAGGCCTGGCATTCAGCCTTATGTAAAAATGTTCTCATGACAAAAACTCAAATGACTCAGAAGTATTGCACAGGTGGGACTTTTACTGACTCATGCAAGATGAGAAGGCAAAAATGTGAAAATGGAAGAAAACAGAGAATAAAAGCAGAAGAGAAAGTAAAACAAGCAAATAGTCCAGAGAGGGGACTCAGAGTGAAAGGTGAGACTGCAGGTAATATGAGTCAGAGCCAGCATGACGATGCTTGGTAAAAAACATCTTAATCCAATCTGTTGTGTGTGGATTTGTGATGACATCAGATGGCTGACTTCCATTTGTTGATGGTGTCACTTTCTGTAGAGGATGTGGGTATATCCCCTCTCTTCCTGGTGGCCAGTGTGGTGGTGTCACCCTGCACAGGAGTAGACAATCAAACAGATGGACAAATAATTATTACACAAAAGACCCACTTGTGAACAGCCATGATTTCAATCTTTTTTTATTTCTTTCAAATAATGTTTATTGGCTTTTTTGTTCATTTGAAATAAACAGAACAAACTCACAAACCCCATCCCTCATAACAAAATGTCAGGAAAGGGGAACACTTGAACAAACATGTATCAATCATGGATAAAAAAATAAAATAATAATACATAAAAAAAATCTCACATACACTTATACAGCAGTGTTCACATACATACCTTAATACATTTAAATCAAAAATCAAATAAACATTATTTGTTGACTAAATGAAAAACAGCTATTATTTTTAATCTGTTTTATGTTGTATTAGCACAAACACTCAAGCTGACACTTCCCCTTTTAGCCCTGTTTCCTATTATCCACTGAGGTCCCTTCCCTTAATTATGTGGAGTATGCTTTATCTTGCATGAGTGCAAGTGTCTGCCAAACAGTTATCAGTCAAACTCGTAAAAATTGAAGTCATGCATTTCAGATAAAACGTTAAAAAGAGTGGGAGCTGTTAGACCTCACAGGCCTCGATTCACCCCTCTGGAGTTTATTACAGACTTGAGGGGAAACCAGATAAGATTGTGTATAAACAAAGGCTATTGTCCTCTGTAGCATCATTTGTCAAAATGTTGGACGCAATCCCGTGATATCACGGGTTCTTTTTGAATTTAGACCGGAGTGGTTTTTCATTGGCTTACAGAAAGCTCACGATTGTGTGAAACAAAATATGTTTGTATGCCGATAGCAGGTGCATGGACTGTTTGAACAGCTCTGATCTACGGTTTGTGTAGATCTAATACAGAATGAATCAGTTATAATGGCACATACACCACAGCAGTTGATAAAAAGCCTGTCAAGAACCAGATCCACACAGACATTTGGAACTGGGCTGCTTTGAGCTCAGACTGGGCCAGTTTTCCACTTTCCTATGAGGAGGCCAAAAGTATTTGGATTGGCCTTCATCTGTTGGTTGACTAAATGTGTTTGTCTTCGTAGATTTAGACACGAAGGACATATTGTTAAAAATTTACTGATTTATAGAAGTATTTGACAGATATAAAGAGGCTCTTTGCATAATACTAGGCCATCTGTGGTAGAAAGGCGTAATTATTTTTAAATTGGTGCTACATTTTCGGAGAAAAAATGAGAAAAAGAACTGTGGCATTGGCTTTTGCTCAAAAGGTAGAAAACCTACAACTACCAGAATGCATCTTTTGGATCATGTAATGCGACCTCGTCCGTTCAACAACTTAACTGGTAACCTCTTTCTGAAAACCAATGAGGGGAGAAATATGCAACTCAGTATCAGAATCTTGGTTTATTTGTGACCAGCACTGCTCAGAAAACATTTGAGATAAGAAATATGCAACTCAGCGATGCCAATTTTTCGCCCCTTGTTTTCACTGTGCAAGATGTAGCGGCACCCACTTCCTGTTCGCAAACTCTCACCGTTATGGTAAAACAGGGTGTTTAAATACATTTTAGAAAAGAAATTGACAGTGCAGTGACAAAATCTTGTTTTGTATTTGATCAGCACTCCCTACTTTTATCGTTTGATAAGATTGTGGTCCGAGTACATGATGGTGGCAGTATGGTTGGCGGGCAGACAAAAATGCAGAAGTACAGTTTGTAGTGCCTAGTAGTTTAGTAGTAGTAGTAGTAGTGCCATGTCTTGGCACTGGTCAGATGGATGGAGGTTTACCGCAGTTCATCCACACATACTACTCACATTGTTTTGATACAAAGCTGGTTGAAAATCGGTGAAATATCCCTTTAAGGTGGAGGCGAAAATGCCATGTCAGAGGAGCACTCAAGACCATGCTCAGCGTGATGGTAGTTTCCACAGGGTAGCTCTTTAACCACAGTCATTCAACCTGCAGATTAGCATTTAACTACCAGCCTCAGATGGTTCTCACTCTCAGCATAATCAGTTATTTATGAGGAGAGTAAACAGAAATCAGTCACGTGATCCAAACACCTACAGTTTGCTCTTGGATTTGGCAAACTCAGGAGCTTGTGTCTCATGTACTCTACTCGCTTGACAATTTTTTTTTTACAGCTTTTCCATCATTTCTTTTTTGAAGCAGCTTGGTTTCAGATCTTGTTTGATTGCATGTGTACTGATTTTTACTAAATGCTACATGCTTCCATAAAAGTCACTGCAGATATTTTAGCTCTTGCTTCCTTTTAGTTAAAATACCACTGCAGTCACAGGGCCTCAGCGTGTGCTCTCTGTAAGCCATTAGTCAGTAAAACCCGAGTCAGCAAAGTTGGAGTTCCGCACTGGCCCGCCCTGGCCTACGCTGTCCCGCTCTGTCCTGTCCTGCTCATGGCCTTTCAGTCCAGGACACTGACTCTGCACTTTACTCAGATAGGGATTGACACACACAGCCTTACAGAGCACATAACAAATACACGAGGACACCTGTACATATGCATTTAGTGTGATTTTAGAGGAACAAAACATGGAAAAGTGACAGTTTCACCTCCCTGGGCACATCCCTAGTTCAAGCCACAGCCGCCCTGTTTCCGCTTCTCTACAGGAAGTCGAGGTTACGATGTGAGGGAAGGTCATAGGTCAGGAGGTGGGGCAAGAAAGGAAGACCCTGGATGCTTTCCAAATTGCATACTTTTTCTTGTTAGTGTTAACAGCTACTACAGCAGACCATACGAAGTGTGTACTGCTGTGTGCAGTATGCACACAGTTGAGACATACTACTTCTTCATAACACTGCACCCTGACCTTTGACCCTCTTTCTCATATAGCGCTGCTGATGTTACTATTTTTTTTATTTATATAAAAAAAGGAAAGTAAGGGTAAAAAGGAAGTTAGAAAAAGGAAATGATTTGAAAAAGGTGCATAAAAAAATATGATAATTTTGTTCCATAATTTTAAATATGTAATTCTAATAATAATAACATAGCCCCCCCCCATTTTTTTCCCCAAGACAATTTTCCCTATGTTTTTAAAAATAATTTTCTTAACCGACTTCTTTCTTGCAATTTGTGGAACATTTATACCAAGTTGATCATAACCATTTTTCCCCATGTTTTTGAAAGATGTCACACTGATTTGCTCAGGGCTCTAAGGCTTAAATAAGCTTACATGTGTATTTGTCTATCATTTTCATTTTTTGATGTTGATAACTTCTAGGATTTTTTTGTTCCCTTAAATGATGCATATTCCTAATATTACCATGCGACTGGTCATTAGTCACTTAAATGCACTGTCATCCGTTATTGCAGCTTCTTTCACTTGTCAGTCAGCTGTAAAGGTGTGACGAATCTGCTGCTGCACAGAGAATTGTGGGTAACAATAGCCACAAAAGCATGCTGGCATGCATACTGCAAAATCTGACCAGATGTGCTAGAACACCCTGGTATTTGTTGGCATACTGCGTTTGACATACTATGTATTGGGACATACTGAATCTCTAATATGGGTATTTGAATGCACAGCCTCTTACATGAGCTGGAGCCAGACCCCCAATCACATGATGAGGGGCCTGATCTGGAGTATTAACCCATGCCTTCATGTCAGGACCACAGCCTCACAGAGAAGATGGGTTTCTCACATTCTCGAGACATGGTCAAACAGTGCAGAATCACAGATAGTTAAAGACTCGGGGCCCCTGTGCCTGGTAGGGTCCTCTGTTTCTTAGAACTGCAGCTCGAGTTCATCGCAGCATATTTTCCTGCAAGCTCTCTGTGGAAAATGTCGGGATAGATAGTTAAATGGAAAACCGGTGCCAAAATTCCAACTGGATATCATAC
Source organism: Plectropomus leopardus (assembly GCF_026936395.1). NCBI lineage: Eukaryota > Metazoa > Chordata > Actinopteri > Perciformes > Serranidae > Plectropomus > Plectropomus leopardus. Next base: position 17,019,381 of record NC_142183.1, read on the forward strand.
GCCATCAGCTATGAGAGGGAGTGGAAAAACCTGCATGTTTGTTATCTTTGGCAGTCAGTGTTATTGTAATGTAATAGTGTGCATAAGATCACTATGCAAGAAGCCCATCTCTCATATTTCTTTGACTTGTTCATTGTCCTTGGATTTTCCTTTTTCCTCCCTACGTGTGGGCTCTCTGTTAGGGTTTGTTGGGTGTGTGTGTGCGTGTGTCTGCCCTCAGTGTGGTTGCAGCAGGAATGTAAAAGCACGGTTCTCTCGGTCTTATGACCCAGTGCCTCTGAGCTCATGTTGTGAGTATCGGTTCAGATTGAGTGAAAGGGCAGCAGAGCGAGAAGCAGTACTCTAAGCTGTGGGGTGTCTTAACAATCCCCGTCTTTGTCCTGAGTGGGACACCGTGGGTTTATGCAAAACCACTCATCCTGTCACGCTTTACAGTGTGTATATCTGTCTGTGTTTGTGCGGGTGTGTGTGCCTTGGCTTGATTTCTCTTGCAGAGCGGCACTCCCCTTTAAAGTTTAAACGTCTGTGCCCGAGCTTAAAGGAAACCATTGTGTAGTGAATCATAGTACGTTGGGAATGACTCAGGACTACAGTTCATAACTTGTAATGTATTGTCCCAGTGTTTCCCAAACATTCCTACATCAATGGTAACCAACAATCAAGCCCCCCCCCACCCCCCACACGCACTGTTTAGAAAATCTGACTAATTCATACTGTAATCTGTTTTTGCAGATAAAAAAAAAATCCACAGATCCAGAGTGTCAACTCGAACTGAAACAATTATTGATCAATGAATTAGTCCATTCAAAAGAAAATTAATGGACAGAAGTAGAAAGATGCCAAATGGTCATTGGTTTAGCTTTTTAATTTTTAGTGTTTGCTGCTTTTCTTTGTCTTTAGTGATAGTAAACTGAATATCGAAGATTTTTTTATTAAGAAAAAACAAGCATTGAAGAGGTCACCCTGGACCTGGAAAGGGATCTTTCAATGGGTTCCCAAGGATCCTTACAAGTCTTAAAAAGGCATTGAATTAATTATTCTCAAAATAAGGTCTTATTTGCTATTAAAGTGTCTTGGATCAATCTATAAAATTCTCAGACATGGGAAGTAGGGTTTTATGAATCTTTTTTTCTGATGCTGTATTGTAAAAAAAAAAAAACTTCTCTTCTCCTCTTGCATTAACATCACACAGATCAGGATAGTGGAACCAACAACACTCATCTTGTTTCTGGCCAGGATGCTCAGAGCAGAGGATCCACATCTGCTAGTTTGTTGTCACTGTGCCCTGAATGGTATAGTGCACAAAGTGCATATTAAATGAAAATTGGCTATTTAGCCAAGACTTTGCAGCATGGATGAAACAGACGAAAGACAATGCATATAACACAATTTTATGCCAAAAAAAAGTTCAAACTTTGAAAATTTCACATGCAGAGTGAGAAAAGCAACAGCACCAAAAAACCCTGACAACAAACGCCATGTTCTTCCCCAAATAATCATGTCATCAGTAATCTAGAGATAAATAGCAGATGCCTCAGCAATTAGAGTTATTGTTTATATTGCTTTGTGTTAAAGTTAAATCAAATGTCAGGCATCAAATATGATGTGTGGAAAAACTCAAGTAGTTTGCCTTTATTGTTTTGAAATTTAAGTGAAAATGGGTTAATAGCAGCACCCTGAACCCAAACCTTTCCTTTCCAGCCACTCGTACTTTTGGTTTTAGCTGTCTGTCCTTTACAGCAAGGGTATTCCACTTATGTAAATGCATGAGAGCATGAAGGTTGTTACTGAAAAGCTCTGGAATAATGTCTGTTTAATGCCAAGCTTATGTATAAACACTCACCAGACTGGTTTCTGGCATCCCTCCCACCCTCCCTCTTTGCCCTCTCTCTTCTCCTACTCTCTTTTACTTTCTCTTTCTCCCGGCTGTACCATGCACCATCCCCTCTCTCATTTCTGTATTTTCTCGGCAGGTTCATGTGTGCCCAGATGCCTAACCCCGTCCTGGAGAGCATCAGTATCATCGATACACCTGGAATCCTGTCTGGAGAGAAACAGAGGATAAGCAGAGGTCTGTCTAATGAAAACATCCACACTTACATCTATACTACTGTTAAACACAGCCACTCCCTCGCTGCTCAAAAACTCTGAAATATTGTACTCGCACGCATGCAAAATGAACCCACAGGAAGTCACAAGTTCACATATGAAAGGAAACAAAAAGTGACCTACATACTCTTCATTTCCCCAAGTTACTCTCTGGTATTTTTGTTTGCCATGTGCTACAAAGTCAACTGTAGCATTCTGGGTGATGTGCTGTCAAACCTGTATTTAACTCCTCATGCCCCGAGGTCAGAGCCTAACCAAACAGATCATGCAGGCCTTCACATCTTGAAGGTAGCAAGGCGCAAAGCACTTTGAAGTTCATTTCCTGACTTTGTACCTGTGGTTCTCTATGGCATCATCTTTCACATCCGTTCCTCTTTTTTGTTTTGTTTTTCCTCGCTGTTTTCAGATCAGCTTGTAGCCAGGTTTAAGTCAAAAAAACAAACACAAACATTTCTTCTACGTAGCTGTGCACCCTCTCCGTTTGTCCTGTGCTGTTTCATTCATTACTTTATGTTTGAGTCATTTCCTTGTGCTCTGTGGTAATAAATCAATTCACCTTTCTATCTATTTGTCCACATGCTGCGACAATCCTGTGACCTACAGGATCACTTCAGAATTGCCACATACGCAGTTTTTCTTTTACTTTTGATGATCCTACATAACTCAGGCAGAAGATAACAGTGCAGCTGTACACAGCTTCTGCTTTTTCTACCTGATTTCAGCTCCTTTAAGAGGAAGCACACATACAAGAGTTTTGTGTACTCTAGGGAAAGGATGTGGAGTAAAATGGCAAACATAGCAGTGTTTCCCAAGACTGCCCCCTCCCACCACCTCCTCCTCTACCGCCTCAGAGAGCTGATACACAGTCAGTAAATCTGCTCTTTATTAGTGAGTTGGATTTCCCACAACACACAGTAAGAAGAAAGAAGAGTAGAAATATTATGACGTTGGGATTAAGTCAGATTCTGTAAACAGAAAATTAACTGGCAACTATTTACAAAATGTATTCTTTTAAGGCATTTTTCAGCAAAATGGCAAACTTTCTTTGCTCTTCTCATGAGGATTTGCTGCTCGTCTGTGTTTAATGTCACTATTAATTGAATATTTTTGTGTTTTGAACTGTTGGTAGGATGGCTGTGATTGTATGGATTTTTCCTACAGAGGTAAAAAAAAAAAAGCAGCGCGTCACCTTGAATTTTCAATTGTCATATCGACTCAAAAAATAAGATGTGGTGATGGCTCCATCCCTACGTTAGTTGTATGTGACTGGTATTGTGGTGATGGGGTTATCAAAGTCAAAGTCAGCTTTATGGTCAATTCTAGACATACAGGAATTGAAAATACGTTTCTCCCCATGCTAGGTGCAAAGAAGTCGAAGAGAAAATAAAGAATAAAAACTATATATATGACATAGTGTATAAATATACATACATAAGCTATATGTTATTGTCATGACCTTAGTCGGAAACACACAGCAAGCAATCTGAAGACATTACTTTTGGCTTTAGAACATTTTTGCAGCCATTTTACAAGTTTTCTGAGCTTTCATAGATCAAACAAGTAATCAATTACTGGAAAAAAGTAGTCATTGGAATAACTGACGATGAAAATAGTTGCAGCCATCATAAGAAGCAGAAAGGGCGTGGAAATAATACAGATTGGTTTGCAGACACTGAAAAGGCCAAACAAGTGACTGTAAATATACAAGTGTAAATTACCATCCGATAAGAAACTGAACAAGTGTCTGTATGAATGAAAAGTCATGTCTCGGTGACCTGACTGACTCTCCAGAACAAAGCAGACAGACTCGTGCACTCCCTAACTTTCTCAAGCCCACACACATTCACACACACACACACACACACACACACACACACACACACACACACACACACACACACACACGTTATCCTTTTAACTGTTTCTGTATAAACACAGATACAACACTGTACTACCCAGACATACAGTACTCACTGTGTCATATATAAACAGGACAGGTTGGATTGTGCAGCTGAGGTGTGACGGACATGTGTGTTTGTGTGTGTGTGTGTGTGTGTGTCAGCAGAGCCAGTTTTACAGTCCAAAACAATGAAATTGTGTTGTTCATTCATGGACGGTTTGTGATTGCATAACACATAGTTATGGATTCATTTTTGATGAGGTCAGCAAGTGTGGCTTACAGCTTGTTCCTTAGTGAAGTGTGAAGTGCTGAAAACTATAACGAAACTGTGATTTTGCAGAACTGGTTGGCGTCTGTCCCATAGTCGCTGCTGCTGATGATTGGACATGAATACTGAAATGTTTAATACCATTCAGCAAGTTTAGCTGGCAGGAATAAAAAGCTGTTAGGAACTAAGTTGCACATTTTAGAAGTTGTTGACATAACACATCCCTTTAGTATTACATAAGGAGTAGTTTAACATTCTGGGAGACACTCCCAGTAATGCGGCTCATGTTTGCACACTACATATGAAGCTACCCCCAGAGACAGTTAGCTGTGTGTAGCATAAACTGGAGATGGTTAAACACCTAGCCGACTCAGTCCAAAAGAAATGAAATCAAGTAAAAATAAAGATCACTAATTAACATGATTTGTCTTGTTGGTTTACTATGTGTAAAAGTCCAAGAGTATAAACGACAGCTGTTTTTACAAACTGTGCTATATATCCTTTTAGAACTAAAAGTATTAATTGATTTGTCAATTAAAAAACAATAATACGCAAATATTTTGTGACATATATATATATACTGTATATGCCAAAAATTCTATATGGTGGATTTTGTTGCCTGTGGACAGAACCAGGCTAGCTCTTTCCCCCATCTCCAGTCTTAATGCTAAGCTTAAAGCTAAACTAACTAACTCCTGGCTGTAACTTCATACAATGGATGTATAAAAAGACCTGGATACAGCATTGGAGGTGATAATGTGAGATGTGACAATGTGAGTCTGTGAGAAAAGGTCTTTTTGCCACACAGCATCACATGATTGGTGTAATTTCCTTGTTTGGCAATTACAGAAACTAGCTTCAAAATATTGTGCACCTATTGTGGACGTGCTTCATATTTCCTGTGCTGACATGTCATGACATTGTATTAATCTTTTCAACTAACTCTCAGCCAAAATGTGAGTGATTGGTTCCCGAAATGCCAAAGGAAAGATTTAAAAGAAAAAGTGACTTCTAATATTTCCAGATGTTATATTTTTTAACAAGAAAAATAAATCTAAAGTCTGGTCTTTCAGTTAATCTGCTCTCTGTCAATGATTGGCACGTGATTATATGAGGCCTAACTTTCCAAATTTGTAATATATCCTCGGGTGTATCCCTCCCTGCATTTCTGTGCACAGCAGTTGCTGATGCTCTGTGCTATAAGTAAGTCTAAGCTTGAGCAGCTGTCTCTGTCTGATTCCCTGACATGTGTGGTAAAAACAGACTCGAGAGAGAACGAGCAAATGTCCTCAGCTTGCTCCCACAGGGACCTTGAGCTCTAAATATTCCCCTTTTATTCTTCTCTGCTTTCACATGTCGTCATGACCACAAACAGACACAGATCCCTTTTTGTTTAAGGTGTTTTCCTATATTCATGTTTGACTTTTACTTTCACTTAGCTCTACCCTCATCAATTTCTCTCTCCTTTTCTATCTATCTATATCACACCCTCGTTTTGTCCATCTACTGTATCTCTCCGTCTCTCTTTTGTATACATGTGCTCAGACTCAGACAAAAGCCAGCTATGTTGGAATGCATGTGCAGCAGATCTACCGCTGATTGTGCGACGGCCGAGATGAGCTTTTAGATCAACTGCATTCTTCTCCGATCAGATGACACACAGACGTTAATCAGAACCATAATTTCTCTTCCTCACTCTCTCCTTAGCTAATCGGGGCAAAGAAAAGCCAAGTGAAAAAGCCCTGTTTTGTGTAATTTGGTTTTGTCCCCTTGTTTCTCAAATGACCAAAGACAGTGAACAAGTACAGTTTCTGTTCTGCGGCACAGGCTCGACACTTTTTGGAGTTAATTTTAATCGCTGTGACACTGCATAGTATTTTATTTTAACACCTGTTTTTCCTGTCTATCTCGCATGTTTTTGCTCTTGCTTTTCTTTTCTGTCTTTCATTACTATCAGGCTTGTCTCTTATCAGGCACATTGTTGGAAAATGAGGTAGTTTCAGTCTTGATGCCGTCGATTGACAAGAATTTCTGAACTGTCTTTACCTTTAAACGCCTCTCCTGCTGTCCCAGTAAAGCTGGTTAATAGGTAACCGAGAGGAAAAAGTCCTGCCTCTTAAAAGCCCTTATCTAAACACCGGTGGATCAACATGACTTGCAGTATGAACATAGAACCCTCAATTAAAACCTGCCAACACACAATTATTGATTGATAGGAGCCATTTAGCTCTTTGTCCGGTTTAACTCTTGTATTTCTCCACACTCGAATACTTGTTATGGTGTTTGTAAGAGCAGTTCTCGTGCCGAATGTGAGACATGCTGTCATACTGACATGAGCTGGAAAAAAAAAAAAAACAATGTGCCAATCCTCTGTAAGGTAGAACACATTAGGGGAGGGCGATACGGCCCTAAAAAATATCTTCATTTCAGGGTATTTTTGTAAAAAAAATATTCTTGATGTGACAAAATACTGAAAAAATATTTCATTATTAACTCCAAGAACATACAATTGCAACAAAATATCTTATAGTTTTCTATGCCAGCATAAACAGTTTGCCTTTAAATATTCAGTTAAAACAAAACAAACGATCCCTCATCACTTAAGTTTGTCAACAACAACAGTAACTCAGAGTGATTGTGATTGGGATGATAGTGGGCTATTAGTGGCTCGTGTCCATGTTGCTTTGTACCAAACAGTTTACCAAACAGAATGAGACTCACTCAATTAATGACCAAACCAAGAAGGTGTAAAGATTTTATATTCAACAATAGTACTTACAAGTACTTTGGAGTATTGATCCATGATATCAGTGAACATTGTGCAAAAACTTGTGTAGGTAAACCAGAATTAAAATGCATTAAGGCAGAATTTCCATTAAAAGAAACCTCCAATGACAAAGAAGCAGAGTAATTGACATAAAACAGACATGCTCGATCTGAGTACTACCTCTCCTCACTCACAATTTGTATCAGTAATGTACAATCTTTTTTAAGTATTGTTTATTTAGTGATTTTAGACGCATAAACATACTGTATGTGTCTGCATAGCAAAATGAGGTGTGGAAAACTATATGTAAGTCTGCACGATACTTGCACACAAATTTGTGCACGTGGCTTTTTGTTACCTTAGAAAGAGCCGTTTATATCTATATACGGAGCGGGTCCCCTTCCATGGCTCTAGATAAGGCTCTTCAAGTTTTTCGCATTAACCAGCATAGTTTTTCTTCACCCTTGGCACACAGGAGAAGTTTCAGCTCTGAAACCACTAAATGCCCCTAAATCCTACATGCTGGACCTTTAATTAGCAGATTTTCTTTCCTTCAGTCCTGAAATGTTTTAATCCTGGTTCAATCATGTATTGCACTTTGTAACTTTGTTCTGAGAAGTGCTTTATGAGTAAAGTTTTTAAATATTATTATTTTAGAAAACTTATTTCAGACGTTGCCAGCCTAAAAACATATAAGATTTAATATTATTTTGACCTGGTGTCAGTGCAGTGAATCAGCTGTAAACAAAGCCAGTAATGATGCAATGCATCATGGGGCAAAACAGTGTTGGTGCAGATCTCATGTTAAACACATGGTCTCGTCTCTTCTTCTCTCTCCAGGGTACGACTTTGCTGCGGTGTTGGAGTGGTTTGCAGAGCGCGTGGACCGCATCATCCTCCTGTTTGATGCCCACAAGCTGGACATCTCAGACGAGTTCTCTGAGGTGATCCGAGCTCTGAAGAACCACGAGGACAAAATGCGTGTGGTGCTGAACAAAGCAGACCAGATCAGCACTCAGCAGCTGATGAGGGTCTACGGAGCGCTGATGTGGTCTTTGGGAAAAATCATCAACACTCCTGAGGTAAAAAGCATTTGTTTTTCATATTTCTGCCTTTTTTGTCATCCATACATTTATTTAAATGGACGACATCAATCTTTGTCAGATCTGGGAATGAAAATGTTAATATTCAGAGGGAAAATTTGGCTCTCAGGTGAGTCTGTGCAGAAGATAGATGACTTTTCCGAGTATGCTGTAATAGAATAGTGGCAGATTTTAAGATTATTTCAGCTAATGTTCTCAGTTTATGATTGTAACAAAAGACACACGAAAAAACTTTTACTTGCTACCAGATACCGTGTGACCCAGCTTGTCGCATGATTTTTCCCTGACTGTTTAGTTAATGTTTGATCACGGCAATATTCATAAACCGATCCCAGAGAAACCTTTGGATCATGTCGAAAATTATTCATTGACTTTTAGCGTGCTTTGTAAAGTCAAGCTCTTCTACGTGTGTAATGCACAGAGCACACAAGTTTAAAATTTTTATCGTTGCTTCACTGTCACCCTCACACTCCAGCATTGCATCGTCACACATCCTGTTTGTCTATTTTTAGTGTGCAAGTATTTCGTGTCTTTTTAAATATTCTAGACGGATTGCAGTGACATGCGTCTTGTGAAAGAATTTCCTGTTGTGTGGGCGTTGACAGGAACGTGATGAACAGGGGAGATTAATGAAGGTTCACTTGTGTAAACTTTATTCCAGGTGGTGCGCGTGTACATCGGGTCTTTCTGGGCCCAGCCCCTGTTGGTCCCAGACAACAGGAAGTTGTTTGAGGCAGAGGAGCAGGACCTGTTCTTAGACATCCAGTCACTGCCACGTAATGCAGCTCTACGCAAACTCAATGACCTCATCAAACGAGCACGCCTCGCCAAGGTCAGTATTAACAAGACTGAGAGTCTACAGGCAAGCTGGCAGCTCTGTGAGCTACAGCGGTGCTTTGAGCTTAATGATGACATCAGCACGCTGACGGAGACAATGCTATCATGCTGATGTCAATCAATCAATCAATGCTCACATTTTCTTATTAGCAATAAAGACAAAGTAAAACTGAGGCTGATGGGAATGTTATTAGTTTTGCAGGTGTTAGGTCAGAAACAAGTATTCAGTGAATAAACATTTTGACCTGATTATTGCGCTAGATGAGAAGTTAACATAGAACTGAAGTTTTTTTGATTTATCCTGAGGGGAACATCTGTCATTGTTTGAATCACATATCAAATATTTACTATATGACCAACGTTTGTGCAGGCATTTCTCTTAAAACACAGGATGTTTGCAGGTTCTTATAATGGTCATTTATAGCCTTTATAGTGATTTTATAAATATTAGGGCTTAAAGGGCAGGAAATAGTCTTAGGTTTAAATTTGTGAAATCTAAATTGCCACAAACATTTTATCTATTTTCATTTATCTAACCTTTAAATGAGTAATTGAGTCAAGATTCTTTACCTCAAAGTCCACATTTCTGAGGTTACAAATCTTGAACCCAGTCACTGAACCTAATACTTTATTTTACACTTGCATTTACCTTTTGGCAAAATGCAGCTTAACCCAACTCACGCCAATAACTATATTCCTACATGAAACCTTCCTCTGCTCCTGTACACATACTATTTACCTCTGTGCTTACCAACAATGCTCATATTAAAAAAAAAAGATGATTTGTCCAAAAATCTGTCTTAAATTTGGTTTAAAACAATCTTGAAAAGGTCCAAAAGCAATAAATGTAACAAAACAATGAAGGTAAATGACAAAAAACAAACACCTGATTAAGAAGCTGCACCAGCATGCATCTTATTTTCTCTCATGTTCTTTCTCATCCTCTCTGGACTACCCCCTGTCCCTCAGCCTCATAAGACGGGGATTACACAAAAGAATTTCCTGTTTCATGCAACTTTGTTGATGTTTAATATCTTAACTAACCAAAGGCAGAAGTAAGTTCAATCTTCTGTCTGAAGATTACAGAAATAAGACAAACCAGTAACCTTGTAACATTTACAAGAAGAGAAGAGGGATGATTTCTTATTTCTGCTATCACTCTATTTCGGTGTATTTCGTAAGTTCCAACTTCAAAAATCCCCTCGGGACACGTTTTGAGACACATAGAAGTACTTCGCTGTCAATTAAAAAATGTATGTCTGATATTCTTTTTCCACAAACAAGAAAGTCTTATTTCTAGTTTGTGGAAAAAAGTCAGGTTTATATTTTTAACTAGTTAACTAGTTAAGTTAACTAAAATGTTTTTTTCACACTTTGTTTCACTTTTTAGTTCAGTTTTAGTTAACTATAATTTCCTTGGTGAAAGGAGGTGGGGCTATGTATGTATGTATATATTGGTGGCATCAGAAAGTCTCTAATCCAGATGATGATGACGCATTCAGCCAGGTCTCTCTCCCTGTATTTTACTACAGAGTCTAATCCATTCAGGATATGTGCCTTTGAACACCAAACAATTCATTAATTAGCTCAGTTTCTTTAATCAGTTCATCGATTATTTTCTATAAAAGTGCAGTTCACTTGTCACTGAATATATCTCTTATTTCCTTGGTGTTATCCAGGTGCAGGCCTACATTATCAGCTCTCTAAAGAAGGAAATGCCGAGTGTGTTTGGAAAGGACTCCAAGAAGAAGGAGCTGATAGCCAACCTGGGAGAAATCTACCATCGGATCGAGAAGGAGTATCAGATCTCTCCTGGCGACTTCCCCAACTTGGCCAAGATGCAGGTAGAGATACATTTCAAAAAGAGGCACCCAGAGATAAATGTGACTGTGAGAGTAACATAAAATAATACTGTGACTCTATTTCTGACGCCTTATATAAAGTGTTAGAAACAGGGTTCGGAGTAGAATGACCTTCCCACCTTTACTCTCTTCACATCTCTGCCCTTCTTTCCTGCCTTTGCCCTTCAGGATGGGCCAGGACGGGGATGAGATTTATTTTTCCTGGTTTGTCAGGAAATCCTGCTTCTTGTACGCTACACCCGTTGGTAGCCATTGAAGACTGATCTATTTCTATCACCAATTCCTGTTTTCTCTCAACCCCCTCAACCCTTCAGGAGCTGCTGAATGGTCAGGACTTCTCTAAGTTCACCTCGCTGAAGCCCAAGCTGCTGGAGGCGGTGGAGGACATGCTCGCCAGCGACATCGCCCGCCTGATGGCCCTGGTGCGCCAAGAAGAGGCCGCCATGCCCAGCCAGTCTGTCAAGGGCGGAGCCTTTGATGGAGCCATGAGCGGCCCCTTCGGTCATGGCTACGGAGAGGGCGCCAGCGAAGGCATCGACGAGCTGGAGTGGGTGGTGGGTCGCGACAAACCAACATACGATGAGATCTTCTACACCCTCTCTCCCATCGACGGCAAAGTGACCGGCGCCGCCGCCAAGAAGGAGATGGTGAAGTCCAAGCTGCCCAACACGGTCCTGGGGAAGATCTGGAAGCTAGCAGACGTGGATCAAGACGGCCTCCTCGACGATGAAGAGTTCGCCCTGGCCAACCACCTAATCAAGGTGAAGCTGGAGGGCCACGAGCTGCCGCCCACGCTGCCTGCCCACCTGGTGCCCCCGTCAAAACGCCAGACAGAACTGGAGGCCTAGAAGGAGGAGGAGTGGGGGGCAGCCGAGAGATGAGCCATGTCAACCTTTGCATCATGTTCAGGACTCGCCAGACAAAAGTCCGACCACAAGCATGAACAGCATCATCCTGCATCACGCTGTGAGTCTCCAGGCTTCCTGACACCACGAGGAGGTATCGCTGTGATCTTTTTCACCAGAGAGAGACTGGAGGGGTTCAGGGGGGAGGCGGGCGGGAGGGGAGGTCCATCTTCGTGCATTAGGGGATGATATTTAGGTATTAGAAATAAACAGAGGGAGGGAGGATTGATTTGCAAACTGATGAAAGGACATTACCCGATCATGAACTGACGGGTAGTCGGAGGTTGCATGACGGGGCTGAACATGGATTCCCGCATCCTGTGTAAAAGATGTCTTCTAAATATACAGTCCATATTATTATATGTTGATCCAAAGAAATATAGTTTTTTTCCATTTGGAGAGAGGAAGAGGAAATAAATCGAAACAGCTGTTAGAATTGTTTTATCTATATTTTTGTATTTCCTGACTGTTAACTTTGACTCTTTCCAAATGCTTCCCTTTTTATTATTTTGCCAGATAAATAAAAAGGAATACTGTAACATCTTACACCTTTGGTATGACGATTTTTATTGATTCTTTCTGTGACGTATAACTTGAGCTCTTTTTTACAGAGATCACACTATATGGCTGCTACAAAGTCTCTTCTTTATGCCTCATTTGCAATTTTACACAGAACCAAACAAAAGCAGCGTCATTCTGCTCCAGTGTGTGATTTTAGATAGCATGCCAGCATCGCTGAACAAAAAGAATATGACGGGCATGGCATGTAACACAACAGCGTCTGCCTCTCGTGTGACAGATAACATAAGCTTAGGCGGGTCTTTCTAAACAATAACAAAACAGCAATAACAGTTATTTACCGTTACTCTGTTATATGGCGGCTGATGTTGAACTCTGCTCGGAGGGTAAGGAGCTCCTGAGTCTCATCGGTTCGGTCCCCAGGTCCTGCCAGCTGTCCTGTTGCTACAGACACCATTTTCTGCTGTTACTACCTCTTGGCTCAGAGGTGAGACAACTTTGTCCCCCCATGTCTTGATTTTACTTTATATACAAAACAGCGCAATATTGCCACTTTGAACAGACAGTGTAAAAAGTTGTTATCGATTGGAATTCATCAGAAGTTTGACTCGCAGGTGAAAGAGACCAGGGTTAGTACAGATCCTAAAAAAGTCGGATGAGGAGGGCCCCGTCTATAGACGCTGTGTCCTCACTGTAGCGGCCGCAGGTTCGACTCCAACCTGTGTCCCTCTGCTGCATGTTGTCCCCTCTCTTTCCCCCTTGCACGCTTAATCTGTCATGTACACAGTAAAGGCAAAAGCCAAAACCTTAATCTTTAAAAAGTCTGACCAGGATTTGAATTTATTAATCTGGAAATAAGGCCTTGATTGCTCAGACTTGGGAATTAAGATTTAATCAGTCTGTTTTTTTTTCTGATGTTGCATTTTTAAAATCTCAAAATAATTGGTAACCTCTATTTTTATTATTAGAGTGAATGCCTCTTGCATTAATGCCCCACAGATGAAGCCAGTGGAACAAACGACACTTAAAAATTGTTTCCGGCCGGGATGTTCAGAGCAGAGGAGCGTCTTCCTGCTGCTTAGCTGTCACAGTACCCTGGAATTTGTGAATCCCAGGATGATGAAGGAAGGCCCGCCTTAACCTCACATTTTTACCCTAACCCTAATTAAATCCACTCCACTCGCCTAAACCTCACCAACCCAACCAATGACGGCAATAAGCACTAGCCAGTCATAGGGACAGATGGGCGGGTCATTCCTTCACTATCTTTGGATCTGCAAATTTGCACCCTGGACAATATAAGAAAGTGCAAATTTGACAAACAATGTCTATAGTTAACCAAGGTATTGCAGCATGACAATGCAACAAGGCTCAGTGGGCTTTAAACAAAAAGTTTCTCATGGTTGGTATCAAGGCAGTGGAATCCCTCATGCAGTGTGAAACATACAAAATTGTCAAGAAAACTCACCAAAACATAGAATTTAAAGAAGGAGAAATGTAAAATACAAGCAAATATAGAAAAGGAGAATATAGACATAAAAAATAAGACCTGAAAAAACAACTACAATATATAGTTGTATATAGGTTACAGTTTGTGGTTTTAATTTTTCATTTTACAGTGAGGGTCATGTCAAGGACTGTGTCACCCAGAGGTCACCAAGACACTGACCTTTATTTTGAAATGCCCCCATTTTGATAGTTTTAATGTAGTATACTGCCCTCTGTAGGACAGAGAGTCTCACTGTCAGCTGTGACACTGGACATATAAGGCCATATGCCCATGACACCAGTCGACTGCATATTTCTGAGGGGAAATTGAAAACAGCAGTGGAGGCAGACACTTGTGACTTTCTCTGGAGCTTTTTTGGGACACATGGAGACAATTTACAAAGCTAGAAATCCAGGCTCAAGCAGACAAGCTCAAATCATAACCAGAAAGACAGGAAGCTGTTGCTTTATTAAAATCACATCTGGAGTCTGAATAGAGATGAATCTGGCTGCTTATAACACTTAACTTCCACCTTGTTAACCTGTACTGTTATATAACCTGAGCAAGTGTGAGTCTGCTCTGACGTCTGTTTGCATAATTCAAATAGGATGTGAGTGTAAGAAACCGAAATGTAAATCAGATGCACCTCAACAGCTGATAGTGAGCCTAAAGGCAGCAGCAGCAGCAGCCAGGTGATTGATGCAAGGCCAACACGTGTGTCAACACATTCCCATACTGTATCTTTCTTTGCAGGCATGTTTACATTTTTCCACATCTGTTCCTCGGCCTCGACATTACCTGGTTGTTTTCAGCACCAATAGTCCTTTGAAAAAGACGTGCAATTTAATTTTCCACGCTTCACTGAGAGTCATGCGTCTCTCCCTCAGCAGCACACTCAGCGCTGCGTGGAGACTCATTGAAATTCTGCACACTGACTCACTGGATTATCAGTCAGCGTCAGACACACATGATGCTCACCAGCTGGTTTTTTCTCCCACAGTGACAGCAGATTTCATCTTTGATAAAGTCCAGAGGCGCTCTCTTGTGTTTTCACAAGTTATTACAGGTGTTATGTTTGGACTCATATTAGGGACAATTCTTACACTAACTACTGTCAGTTGTGTGCTTTATTATTTTTTACAGGAGAGTCTTTGACAGCAGTGGCTCCCAACCTTTTTCAGGTTGTGTCCTCAGGATGGACGTTAGTTATAAGTAGTTGACATGACTCTGTCAATCTTCATCTTGATGACTAATACAATATATTTAATGTGCCATAATTGATCTCACATGAATGTATACGTTTAATGACAGCATAAAGCGGATTCGAGAAGCTCTTGGTACAGCAGAATCTGTGATAAAACATACCAAAAACATAAAGAAACAGGCCAATGATTCAGCCTCATAAAGTTATTTCACCATCGCTGTGTCTGACGCTGGACTTTGATATCTGCAAGGTCTTAATCTTGCAGTATTTTAACCTTCAGACACTCCGGAGCCTCCTCACATGCCTGCACACAGACTGTGAAGGACTCTGAGACTTCCTATAGTCCCTAAATCATGACCGAGGATGAACTTTTCATTCATACAATTGCTTATACGTGATGACATTTAAATAATTTCATATTGAATCATTTTCCATGACAGCAGTTAAATCAAAGAATGATTTTTTTGATTGTTTCATTTGAAAGATTTGCAAGGCCTCAAAAGGTGACGTTCTCCAGCACAGCACCTCATCACTTTGGTTTTATATACGTATATATATACAGTATATGTGTGTGTGTGTGTGTGTGTGTGTGTGTGTGTGTGTGTGTGTGTGTGTGTGTGTGTACCATAAGCGAGAAAACAACAGAGGCAGAATAAAACCTAAGAATAGAGAGATACAAATAAATAAGTAAATAAACAAATAAATAAATTCATAAAATGACAAAATTAATAAAATAAAATAGATAACAGATAAACACTTAAAATACTCAAACTATAAACAAGAGGTAAATGACAAGATAACACAATGTGAAATAAATATATATGTTCATTTGTTATTGTCTGACAAAGTATCTGTATAATTAAAAGCATTTTGTTTACGCACACTCACACATATGCTAGTAAATATAATATATATTTCTACATAAGTGAAAGCTTCTATACCACATGATCTATATTTATAACACAAGTCAACGCTTTTCTAAGGTCTCACTCTGCAGCATTTCTGACAGTAACTTCTGCATTTTTCATTATTTGTATAATCTTTTGGAAATAACCGCTGCAGACTCTACTTTGATGAGCACTGACAGCATTAGATAACGTACGCTCGCAGTGTCTTCAGGGTTCCTCTTGTTCTGGTATGATAATATATTGACAGAGAGCTGCGTGAATGCCCACAGTGGTGTGAAGTGACTGTACGTCCCTGTGTGTTTGGATAGCTGCCTCTCTCCCCCCACTGCACGTATAACTATCTCTGCTATACAGTGTTTCCTTTTTCCTGTCGTCCTCCGTTAGGACGTCATCTTTTTCCCTCTTCCCTCTTTTTCTCTACATGTTTACAGCTTTTCCCCTGTTTTTCTGTTTCTTTGTTCTTCTGTATTCCAGTCACTTCCACCCCCTCGACTCTTTACTCTCTCACACACACTATTACGTCTAAAAATAACCACCCAGCCCCCTGACATACTGACCCCCGTGGACAGTTGACTGGGTCAGGCTTATATAATGCAGTCATGTGGAGGGAGTGCCGCTTCTCAGAGGCAGGTGAGGAATGAAGCACCTGTATGCGTGAGTACAAGTTGAACTACATATAAGTACACATTCGATGTTAACGCCACAATATCTTCGACTGAGGTTAATAAAGTGGAGCTTTAACCACCCAAATAGCTCTAAAAGATATGTTGAAATAAGGTTCCCCGAGATTCATCCAGCAGCATTTGGCCTGTCCTAAACATTGACTTTCTAAGTGAGACTAACCTGAAAAGATATGAAACAATATCTAATTTTGATGCTTTAGTTTGAACATAAAGAATCAAACAGTTTGTTTGTTGTATGACAAAATTTGTAACCATTCACTGACCTTAAAACATCTTGAGTTCAAACTAAAAAAAAAACACAGCTGTCACCTGAAAAGTTGATTTTTTCAAGCAACAGTTAGTACATAATATCAATATATATATAGCACACAAAAATCAATAAATTAAAAGGACAAGAGTTTATTTGTTTTGGATACAGAACAAATCAGAGCAACATTCAACTGACATCCATGTTTTTCTCTCCTGGAGCACAGTTTCACATTTTTAAGGGAAGAAAAGGATGAGTCAAAGAGAGGAGAGGAGGAAGGGGAAGATAAGTGCTAAAAAGGAGTCTGATTAGCAGCAAGATGTTGACCCCGTCTGCATGGCGTGAAGAAGAGTGGCGGTAATTTTACACAGCTCCATGTTTCAGAATTAACTGACAAACGGATGGACGTTTTTGACCAGTGAAGACGTAAGACAGACCAAAAACATCACATTTTCTTTAAAATCTTTCAGCCAATAACTTTCCAATCAAACAACCAATCTGTCTCAAACATCATCATCATCATCAGAGTGAGTCTAGGCTGAGGTTGCACAGCTTGAAGTGTTTGAGAGTCCAGGTTTCATGAGGTAGGCTGAGATGGACTTTGGGGTGAAAAAACTGGACAAAAAGTCTTTGCTTTTGTTCTCAGTTTGGTCATGTGGTGTCTCCACCATCGGTTCAGTTCATGTTATGTGCTCCAGGCTCAGCAGGGCGGCCGCGCTGCAGGCTGAGGGGCTCCGAACATCTCCTGTGAGGCGTAGGTGATGTAGAGGAAGCCGTCAGTGTCTCTGTGGCGGGAATAAACCTCCCCCATGCTGGAGGACATGCAGGACATGCTTTTCTCTGCAACCAGGAGGAACAGAGACTGGGTAGAGTCCAAGGCAATCTTATTCCTGAAAGAAAGAAAGAAAGAAAGAACGAAAGAAGGATTGAGAATGAAGGACTTAAAACAACATATTTTTAGGACAATGGAGAAGGGAGGCTGATAGAGAACAATAGAAAATCTGACAGCTTTGTGGGAGGACGTGGATGAAAGAAGAGCTGGATTATGAAGAAAAACACAATAAAACAAGCTGTAAAATCTGTTGATTCCCCTTAAAAAATCTAGGAAACTGATTGCCATGAAAAATGTAAGTAAATATAACTGTTGTTGTAACTGTTTGTTTACTTTATATCTAATTAGGTTTCCTTAAAATTTAGTTATATTCACTTGATTTTGTGAAGTTGTTGCAACTTAGAAATGACAAGTTTGATGAAATCAATCTTTCTAAGTTTTAGCAACTTAATTATGCCAAGTATGCTGTGCTATCTATCTATCTATATATATATATATATATATCTGTATCAAACTAGTCAATCACTTTTATATTTTCTTAAACATGTTTAGAAAACAGAACTCCCAAATCTGCAGTCTTTGTCATGATCAAGTTAAAGAAAAAGGTAATTTCAATTATTATTTTAAGCTGCAAAAACTTCACAATATTAAGTAAATACAGCTAAACTTAAAGTAAACTTAGCATCAGATGTAAAGTAAAAATAAATTACCAGTTAAATTTACTTTCATATTTACTTTGGTTTCTCAGATTATTTTAAGTGAGATCAACTTGTCAGATTTTACAGTGCGGTGGAGAGGAGTCGTTTACCTGAGCAGGCAGAGGAACTGACCCAAGGTGAGCTCGAAGGGAACCAGGAACTTTGTTTTGTCCAACAGGGGGAGAGTCTTTTCCCGGATGTAACGTTCAACAATCACCTGAACACAGGAAACACATCAGCTGGTGGTGACATCACACACAATTTACCGCGCAAAAAGTGTGATTTTATATTTGCATGGAAAACAAACTCACAGGTAATTTGTTTGGGAATTTTGTCCGAATGCTGCACACTTCATCTTTCCTTGTTTCTAGAAATAAATTCAGTGTTTAAACACTTTTAAAATCAGAATCAAAACATTGTGAGGTCGTGAAAGTGAGACGACGTGACTTACCGAGGCATTTCCTCTGCTTGAAGGGCATCATCTCCATTGATTTCTCAAAAGGAGCCATGTTGTCTTTGTTGCTTTGGGCGGTGTGCAGAGACCAGCAGTGATGGAGGTGGCGCGGCGGTCTCGCCCGGGCTGACGGCGAAGTCCCCTCGGGTGGAAGTCAGCAAACCCCACTGAGCTGCTCCGACCGCTGGTGTTTTATAGGAGACAGGAGGAGCAGGGAGGAGTTGACATGTGACACCAACAAACAGAGACGTGCTCCTCGTCCTGGTGGACGGTGTAAGTGGATGCAGATTCACACATACTGGTTATCTCACTGGGCATTCTCACACCTACTGGTGATATTGGGTGCTGCTGTCGTGCACTCACTCACACAGAGGGGCACAAACATGAGGAGTGTAATGAGGGCAGCCCACCATGTGAGGAGCATAAACACCACATGACATCTATGCTTCAGACAAACAGGGACTCCAGAGGAAGCTGCTGCAGGTTTGTTATGAGATGTGACCTTTGACCTCTCTGTTTGATCACCACAGCACAGTTCTGAGATGATCATGGTCAATAGTAAAACTGCAGTGCTGATGTGGAAGTTTCAATAATCCACACTGCAGAGGTTTTACAGCGTAGCATTAGCACTTTTACTTAAAGAAATACTTCTCCCGAGTGACCATTTGTATATCAGTTATTTACTCTGTGTGATTTATTCACATGCCTCTGCTGAAAGTAGAATCCAAAAACAGAGAAAATAAAGTGCCCCAGTAATGAGTCCTGAAAACTGGAAGTGAATTAGCATTTCTGCACATCCGGTTCCTTTTACTCTAAGTCAGTGTCAAGTTAAGAGTTTTTGGTTAGAAGGCTGAAATACGGTTTGTGGTTAACACAAGCTGAAGAGACTCTCATGTTTTGTTCTACAACTTCAAATACATCAGTAAGTGCCCAACTTGCAAACTTTGAAGGTTTTTTGCTTCTTAAAAAAGGCAGTGGCCAACAAGTGGCTGAATGAGACTACAGAGCGTCCAGTTGAGCTGCAATGAACACAACTTCACAGCCTCATTCTGATGGTGACCCTAAATTATGCGACAGTAGTGTACTCCGCATTTAACCTAACATTAGCTTTTTACTCCTGGTGATTGCATTTTGGCTTCAAAAATCTTGAAAATGGTGTTCATTTGTGAAGATTATCTTCCACCAACATCCAATGCTAAAATCCCATTGTCTTTTTGACAAGGGAACCAGTGTGACAGTAACTCCAGTGTCTGCCTGATGAAAAATGTCATCCCTCGGGCACTCTGTTGTTGACAAATTAAAGTAAATGGGGTCTTCTTTAAACAGCAGCAAAACTATATCAGAACATCTGTTTACAAACACTCACAAAACTTGTTAAGTATAATCCAAGTCTCATTTATCCAGTCGTATGCTCAATACTTCCAAAAAATAGGAATTTTTACTAAAACGTTGACATCTCTGCTCTGTTCAAAGCCAGACTCCGCTGACAGAAACAGTAAATTTACCTCACTGAACACAGAAGCTCAGTCAGTGAGTTTGTTGTGTAAACGTGTGACTTTAGTGATTTAAAGGGTTTAACAGCAACTCTGCAACAAACCCAATCTTCATGAAAATGCTTATTTTTTGAGAAAGGTGTCAGTCATACTGAATGATTGTTCGGGAGGTTGTATTTTGTGCTGCATTACATGTTTCTAAGACGTTGTTCTTTGCACTGTAAATAAACCACCAGCAAAAGTACATGTAGATATATGTTAAACATCCTGTGGTATTTTGGGATCCACCAGACTGCAGAAACAGATGGTCTGTTGTGGATGGTGATCACCCTCTGCTGGTTAAAAGGTGGCACTAGAGCAAAGGGCACCGCACCTGTCACACATACAGATTACTGCTACATAATGAGCAAATCAGCACCAGTCATATTAGACTTTTCACCAACAGCTTCACCATGAATGAGTCTAGCTGATAAAACCTGAATAATACTCATTTATGCTATGATATTTACAAATGGATAACTTGTATGAAGTATTTTTAATAGAATGTAAATGCAGTTTTCAATCACGTTTGTTTGCTCTAAAACAACAGGAAGCCAAGAATAACCAGCAGATGTTAAAATAATAATCATATTTTCTGTTAGTTTAAGAAGAATCTGACATTTATTGTTGGGCCTCTATTTGTCCCATCCAACTTGCCGTCCTCTGGGCACTGGGTATGTTCCCCCTTTGCCTCCAGTTTGCCATTTAAGTCTTATTTTTTTGTCACCAGTACTCATTTTTTGCAATAATGTGCCTCCATGTTTACAGTGTTACTGTGCCACTGTGTTAAATTGGTGAAACACAACTTTATTTAGAATTATGCACCATTTGAACACATCATAAACTAAAATAATAAATGTCTATTTATTTATTTTAAATATCTAAAACTACATTTTCACACTCGTTTCTCTTTTTCAGACCGACGTGATTAAATAAATGATACTGTACCTGTGCTGCAAACATCAACCTTTTTTTCATCGGAAAAGCACAAAAATCCTCATTGAAAGAGCATGTGCCTTGAAGAAAGTTGTTGTCCTTGCCTCTCAAGTGTTTTCTTAGAAAATAAAAGAGATGATAAATCTAAATTAACTTACTTATGTTGGAGCATCTCTGACTGAGGTTGGTGCTATGATTTAGTGTTTTGAAGCCTTGTTAACCTTATTTTCCTCCCTTTTTCCTGTACCACTGGGCTTTGTGCTCCTGTTGATGTATTTTGTGTGTCTTTGTGTGTCCTATCTGGATTGTTTATATAATATATATATTAAACAATTAATAACACTTACATTGGCTGTTATATTCAAGTCTCCCATTGAGCAATACCAGTACTCTAAACCTGAAGTCATTGTTTTCCAATCGTGTTTTTTATTGTTTCCTTAAGAAAAAACAGTGTCTACAACAACCTAAACAATGACTAGTAGAGTTACATGTACATATGACATATGTACAAGATGGTAAAAGTACATTAAAGAACAAATTATTCATAAGAAATAAGGAAAATGTTGAAATAAAAAAAAAAACAGAAAAAAAATTAGAAAAAACTCAAATAAAAAATGCATATATAAAAAATAAATTCATGAATGAACAAAATACGTTCAACACCTAAAGTTATTGTTGATTTTATCACACCTGCGTCCATCTTCCTGTGAAAAACTGTCAGGAGAGAAGTTTATTAAGTTTGGAGGCCCTTAGGCGATATTCTAACCTACATTTGACGATGTTACCCTGTAAAAATGATACTTTAGAGCATGATGAGGTCACTTTTTGACCTCACTATCTCCATGGGAACACTGTAGGAATGTGAGTATTTGTCCTCTGGCATCCTGCACAGTGAAGTTGGACAGTCTGGGGGATTTTTCCATGCGTCCATTCGAAAAACTTCTCTGTCCAATCGGTGTGCAGCTCTGGTGCAGCGGCTCCTCCTCTCACTGCTGCTCCCACATGTAACGCTATCAGCCTCCGTCTGTCTGTTGCATTGTCTCACCGGGGACGCAGCGTGCAGGAACACAGCACCATGGTGACTCCACCGGACCGGGACGCTTGTAAGTGAGAAAAGACAGGATTGCGTGAGCAGGAAATGAAGACACGGCTGGTTGAGGTTCTCTCGGTGTACCGGAGGAGTCGTTAATCCAGTCCGCAGGGCCGCCTGAAGCTGTAGGCTGCATGACACGTTATGGTGATTATATTTTCATTATCGCGTTAATTCAAGCGGTTACTATGTTGCGCACGCTCGTCCCGACCTGTGTGTCTCTACCTGGAGCTGCACCTTAGCGCACTCACTCCTCTCACTCATTGCTCGGAGCGGTGGTCAGCGGTGCGCCCCGGTTCCGCCTGCCCGGCACCGCGTTGAGGATGGCCGGCCGCCGCGGCTGCGTGAACTCGCTGTGGTCTGGCACCGAGCGCGTCCGCATCGGAGAGCGCCTCAAAGCGACGCTCGCCGGGGTGATGGAGCTGGAGCTGCTCAGGTGCAAACACCTGCAGATGGTGGACGCTGCTTTGGAGGACCGAGCCGTCAACGCCGAGGAGCCACGGGCGGAGGAGGAGGAGGAGGAGGAGGAAGAGGAGGAGGAGGAGGGGAGCGGTACCCCGGAGAGCGCCGAGCATGGCTCTGCGACAACCCGCAGGCAACAGGTCAGTCAGTGCGTCTGTCACCGAGCTCTACATGACGAGTTTATTAAATATGGATGCGGTGATGATGGTGATCTGCCAACGAGCCAGTCCCTCTGCGGCTCAGTAGACAGATTTTATCGCTGCTGCTGCCTGGCGGCGCGTGGCTGTGCCGAGGGCTCAACACCCAAACTGACTGAGATGGTGCCAGGGACCATCCAAGCATGCAGCCCCGATTATTTTCCACAGCATCAGTGTGTGACCATCACATGGAGCAAATGTCATAGAGGTCAGGCTGCCAGGGCCAGCTCCAGTCTGGCTGGCTGTGTGCCCTGCCTCAAGGTTAGAGAGGAGGATGAGGTGGGACACACACACAGGCGCTAAAATCAGGTGCAGCCAGCAACCAGACACTGCTGCAGGTTTTTTTTTTTTTGGCTCTAAACTCATCAGCTGTAAAGGTCACTTTGGCACCCAGTTTGCATTCAAATCAATTTCATTGCAATATGAACTCCGTCACTGTCTAAGGCAAAAGTGCAGTTTTGATCTTTTATTGTGAAATGCTCCAGTGGAGTGTGACTGAGAGGTTATGGATGTGTGATCCTCAAACACACCCACATATAAAGTATCCCATTCACCAACCCTCTCCTGAAATGCATACACAGATCTTTTTGTGTTGAGAGTTGGAGGAATGTGACATTTAATACAGGAGGACAGGAAGTGAGCAGGTCTTGACCTGGAGGCTGTAGGTGGACTGGTCTGTTATTAGTGAACATAAACTATGTTTGAATCTGTGAAGTTATCAAAATGTAAAAATCTGTTGGAAAGGAGAGGACAGAGATGGCTGTGAGTGCACCCAGCAGGATTTACTGGTTAGAAATGGGAGACATAACAGATTACCTAAAATGGGCAAGAAAATACTGAATCTAGAGCAGTAAAATTCATCGATTGTACAGTTTGAGAATGAAAAGCAACTATTTTTCATTCATTTTCCATGCAAAAATGAAAGACATTCCCTAGTCACAGCTTCTTAACCCTTTGAAACCTGAGCAAAATGGCTTGATCAAAAACATGGGGAACAGGCAACGAGCAACATATGAAGAAATGGCCCAAAATGAGCAAAAACCTACTAAAAAGATGTCCAAAATTTAAAAATCCACAAAATGTCCTTAAATGTGAATTTTCCCCACTGTGGGATGATTAAAGGATTATCTTATCTTATCTTAAAAGTACCAAAAAAATCTAAGTTTAGGTAATTATAAATACAATTTTCTTGACATTTCCCCTATTTTTGGGATAATTTTCCTCTTTTCTAATAATACTCCACCTATTTTTCAGAGCAAATTTTTAGCAAAATTTCTTGTCATCTTTTACTTATTTCTTGCAGTTTGTTGGGCTTTTCTTTCCAAGTTGGTTACTGACTTCTCCCCCTGCTCAGGTTTCAAAAGGTTAAATTGCATGTGAAAGGCGTCTGACTACAGCATAATAAAACTCTTGTCCATCCAGGTTTTAAAGGGTTAAATCTAAGGACTTGCTGCTTTTCTTAGTCCTTTTTTAGCAACCCGAATATGTCACCAGACAGATAGCCCTCTTTAAATAAATTATTCTCTTTCCAGCAGTGAAAACTGATATTTTTCCAACTTAAATGCTGTTTTCCCATGTTTTTGTATCTAAGTGACTCTAAAATCTTGTCCAGTGTTGAGAGAGTGCTGCAGCCACAGCTGTGAAAGCGGCTGCAACGTAGTCCCTTCGGTAATTATGCACCATCAATGTCTGCTCATTAAAAGTGCTTTCTTTGAGGCTGCGATCGTCATCATAAGTGTCTGACAACGTTACAGAAGACTTTTGCTGGTGTGTTTGTTGTTGTGACCAAGTCTCGTTCTGAAATCTTGAGTCTCGAGAAGATAACAAAGTGACAGTTGGAGAAAGAGAGTTTGTTGTGTTGGAATAGAGAAAGCACAGATTAGTTTTATCTTAAAGATTTTCAGTGTCATGGCTGGATATTTAGCAGATTTTGATAATGTGGAAAAGTCAGCAAGATTTCAGAATGAGACCTCTCCTTCAGTGAGACTCAATAACAAACATATCGGTGTTGTATTGAGATAGTGTTTCTCTTCTGTGCATCTCTTGGTGGTTGGCGTTTGGAGTGAGGTTTGGTTGAAGTTGAGGCAGGGAAAAACATAATGACAGGGAAACAGTCTTCGACAGCTCTGGATCTGCGAAAAGTAAGGAAAACATTTCATTACTCTGTCTTCCATAATGCTGTCAGACACTTGAAATAACAATCAGAGCCTGTCAGTGGCAAAAACAAGAACTTTTATTACACATAAATACCAAATTGGACTTATGTTGCGGCCTGTTTCGCCGCTTTGGCTGCAGCAGTCTCTCAATACTGGACCACTTTAAAAAAAATGTTGTCCCACTCAGATACAAAAACATGGGAAAATAGGGTTTCAAGTTGAAAAATATCAAAGTTTTCCTTTAAGTAATTTTGCAATTTGCAAAAAATGACTAAATTCTACGTGGTTAATACTTCTAAATTTGAGTATTTTTTGGTTTTCTTTGTCTTTTTTAATATCAATCTAAATATTTTCGATTGTTAGCCGGACAAGACAAGTAGTCAGTTAAACTGTCATCTTGGTCAGGGTTCCTGCGCATCGTTAAAACGTTTTAAAAGGCATTGAATTCATTAATCTAAAAGTAAGGTCAGTAAAATGACTTAAATTAATCTTTCAAACATCTTAAAAATGCTCAGACATGGAAAGGTTTTTTTATGATTATTTTTTTTCTGACATTGAATTGTAAAATCTCAAAATAATTGGCAACACCCCTTTTTTTTGTTAAATAATTTAATAAATTTCTCTTCTTAAACTCATAATGATGGGAATCCAAGCACTGGAATCTCACATGCAAAGTGAAAAAACACAAAAATAGATAAGAAAACCGGCTATAAAAAGTCAACCAAATAGATATGTTTATTCTAAAATGTTTATTGACTTCCATGTGTCCCAACCTAAAAAGGGTTGTGGTTTTTTTTTCAATATTTGACATAGATAAATTAATTTTATCCCTGGACAAAAAAAACCATGATGTTAATGTTACAATAAACTTTTGGGCAAAATAAAACTGTCCTTAAGTTTTGGTTATTAGAGATTAGGTCTTAAACATCAGTTCGAGTGACATTAATAAAGTCTTAAAAAGCTTTAAATATGACTTGCCTTAAACTGTGGGAACCCTGCTTGGGAAAACTGTGATGGACATTTTGCCCCTTTTTTTAATCATAGTGCACAAATTATATCAGTACTTGCATCTTTCAACCTTTCAAAGACATTTTTTAATGAAATCATCCTCTTTCCAGTGGTGAAATTCATCCTTTACAACATCATCAAAATAATTGGCTTACTTTTTTTCTTCTTGGGCCTGATTCTCTGTATTGTACAGAGAGAGCAGTGATGTGCGTGTTATTCTCTCAGTCATGGATTATCTCGAGATCATTTGACAAACTGGTGACATGGCTGGTTCGTGTTGTGTTCAGGCTCTGCTGGAGTTTTTCAGATATTAAATCCTCGGCTGTGTTAGTAACATTTGATTGTTATTCTGAGAAAGTAACAGGCACTCCATCCTGGTCACTTTGCACAGAGAGTTGTTACCCTGTGAATATGTGTGCCTGATACTAATGAGCTGAATTACTCAGCAGCCTGCAGCACATTAGTACATGTTCTGTCTAAATCAGACCACAGCCGAGGTCACCTTCTGCAGAACGGTGTTTTTATTTGACAAAGTAATATTAAATCACATCCCTCTCAGGCTGCGCTGAAGAGAGGAGAATAACTCTAATAATAAAATGTGTTTCTATCAGAGCGGGGACAGAAATGGCAGTCCCATCTGAGGGCATCTGCATGCAAGTGCGGCTCATAAAGTGCCGCCCACCTCTCAACATCTCTTCTGTAGTTTCCCCCGCGGTGCTGAGAGATCCTGCAGAGCGGCCGCGTTGCATTGCTCATTCTCACCTCTGAAGGGAGCTGCCAGTGTAGCAGAGCAGGCTGGCTCTCTGCCCTCTGCCCGGGCCGACCTCCGCCAACGCACACACAGACAACATTTGCATAAATGGAGACAAATAGTTTTTTGTTGCAAAAGTGTCCACGTCTAGTTTAAATAGTGCAGCAGCTGGAAGGAAGAGAGAGTAGATGTTTATTTACTATCATAAAGGTTGAAAAATGTTACTTACTGTAAAGGTTTCATCCCCAAAAACATTATATTAATTTTTCTGGAATCCATTACTTACTGCTCTGACAATCGCAGGTTGTTCTGCTTTTAAAAATATAACTATTTTGTAAGCCGAGGATTAGATGACTCACAACATAATGCGCTCTACTTTAACACCAGCTTTGTTTTTTTTTTTTCTTTTTCCGTTTTAGAATTAAACTCTTTAAATGTGATTCACCTTTTCTCTCTCTAATAGCCGAGAGAGGCCCGGAGTTATCGCTGTACAAACCTGTATTTGGCAGGATGGGATTATGACTACGTGGTGTCATCTGTGATAGAAAAATGCAATTTTAAATGACATCTTTCCGACCATGTGATGAGTTCTGGCATCTGTGACGCATGCAGGTTTTTGGAGAAGTAATAACACCTCAAAAAGAAATGCTTCTCCAACATTGTTTGTGGAAAGAATTTAATTAGGAGGAATACGTTTCAATGTCATAAATAATTCATTTTTTGGGGTTGCAATCTGTTTTTATAAATTGAACCAGCTTTGATTTCCAAACATATTCTCCATGTTATAAAAAGTAGAGTAAAACTTGTTTGTAACATTTGAGTCTTTTCACACTTTTCTGCAACTCAGTTGTTGAAACACTGATTCAACGTTCAAAAATAAATGTGTCTTCGCTGAAGAAAGCAGGACAGGAGTGGGGGAAGTTGGGATTCTGCTGCAGAGCTTCCCATATGTAGTGCAGCTGCAGCAATTTGTCGATTAATCGACAGACAGAAAATGAATCAGCAACTGTTTTGTACGGCTAAATCTTTCCTGACAGCAGATAGATAAAACTTGAATGCTTTGTATTGTCTTAAAGGGACAGTTCACCCCAAAAACAAAATACACAATTTCCCTCTTGCCTGCAGTGCTATTTATCAGTTTTTAGATTGTTTTGGTGTGAGTTGCAGAGTACTGAAGATATCAGCTGTAGAGATCTCTGTTTTTTTTCCAATATAATGGAACTAGATGGCACTCGGCGTGTGGTGCTTAAATCACCAAAAAATACATCTGAAAAACTCAACAGCATTGTCTCGTTCCAAAAATCATGACCCAGTTACTCAAGATAATCCACAGATTTTGTTGTGTGCAGTTTCCTGTAGGAACTACTTTCTTTGTGCCGAACTACATTTACCAACCGAATCACCATGCAAAAGGAAGTAATATGTTATTGTGTCATATATTATTTTACAAATCATAAGTACATTTACAGTTATTTACATATTCTGACACAAACTTTATCTTTTTTTTTTTTTTTTTTTTTACATTTTTTTCCCGTTTGTTTATGTGAATGATGTTACCCAGCTCTAATAGCATCTTCCTCGGCTGAGCTGTAACGTTAGTTAGCGGTGTGAGGTGAGCTAGCGGTAGATGCTCACTTCCTTCCTTTGCGGGGATAGGGTCGGCGGGTGTAGTTTGGTAGAAAGAAAATAGTTCCTGACACGTTCCTAGGACTGTATATTAAATACTATCTTATACATAATACGTGTTTGTTGGAGAGAAATTGTAAACAAAACCTCAAGGTGAAAAATAATGAAATTAAATAAAGACAATTATAGAAAAACAATATGAGACAGCTCAAACCAAGTTCTTTGGATTATCTTGAATAACCGGGTCCTGATTTCTAGAAAGAGACATTGCTGTTGAGTTTTTCAGATGTATGTTTCTGGCGCCGAGTGCTGTTTAGGTCCATTATATTGGAGAGAAAGCAGACATCTCGACAGCAGATATCTCAGACACTCAGCAACTCATACCAAAACAGTCTAGACTGATATATAGCACCGCAGGATAGAGGAAAACATATGTTGTTATGATTTGGAGGTGATGTATCCTTTAAACGTGTAGTAAACCGGATATGTTTGGGGGGAAAAAAGCATTTGATAAGATTAAGTTGGTGATTTTTCAGTTTTCTGCTGTTTTATAGCCCACATGTCTAATCAGTGGAGATAATCAGAACATGGATCAATAACAAAGATGCTCGTTATTTGCAGACATAGTACACAGTATGTGTATGTGTCTCTGAACCGTCTGCAGTGTGTGTGCTCTCACTGAAGGCAGCCTGTCTTGAAATTAGGTTTACTATTGGCAAGCATCATCTTACATGGACAGCCATTAGCCTGACTTGTGGAGTGAGACAGCTTTTGTCTCTTGCTTCTTGCCTCAGGATCCTTCTGAGCGCACTGTGACAGGAAAACCCTGTAACGCTGATACTTTTATGTGCCCTGAAAAATTCACCTGAATGTTTAAAAAAAAAAAAAGAAGCTGCATCTCGCTCCAATCGGTTGGTAGAGATGAAGATGCACAGCGTGGGCTGTCTTTAAATTTCAATAGCGTATTAATAATGCATGAAACAATAAACACTGCGTCGTGTAGAACAAGCAAATGCTCCTCACCAAACGCTCGCTTCTGTTTGACCAAATTATTCTGCCTCAGCATGGCAACCATTTATCTCGCTGTAATGCTCTTATTAAGAGGAGGTGTGTTGCTTGCGCAGCTGTAGCATTAATGTCATCGACCCATACAACATTTCATATGGTCCACAGGGGCTGTGCTGCACCCTCGCATGTAGGAATATCATGTTACAGCTCTGCGAGCAGACCCCCACCCACATGTCTGTCAGCCTCCTATGATTTGATCATGCTCTGTAACATTATATCCTGTCATGTGCAGTGCATTATATTGTTGGGGGAGATTTTTGCAGACGTTAGGCTTGGGCGGGATGTAATATTTCATACCTTCCTGAAATTTCACCGAGGTATTCCGTATATGATGATGTGCAGCGCTTACATCCCCACCACCACTCCTGAAAGCAAGTGGGCTACTTACTTTTTATACTAATAAAAACACAATAGAAACACACAAATAGTAAGGAACAGTGATATCCTCACACCCTTTTTTCTTATTAAACAGAGAAATACAACTGCTCACCTTTTGAATTCAACTGTCTCTTGGTCACAGAAGACTGACGAGGCTTAATTGGCTCATTAACTCATCATAAAACACGCCGACAGACACAAAATACAACTCACTCAAACCCTCTTGGTTACTCTTGCAATCTAGCTACAAAGACCGCTGTTCCAGCAATCACCAGCTCCAGTTTGGTCGTAATGAAGTTAGATGTGGAAATGTTGTTATTCTCCACAGGCTTTGCTGTTGCTGGCTGCCAGCTGTTTACAGTCCTGTAACTTCTCCCTCTACCATTAGGTGTCACAGTGTCTTTCAGCTCAGCAGAGAAATTAGAAGCAGCATGAATGTAAATTGTGAAATAGCATACTGTAAATCTAAATTTGGACTGTCAGCTTTTTCTATAAAGGGCTGTCAACTCTGAAACGCGCTGACAACTGAAATCAAATTGATTCCAGGTTTTTAGTGTTTTATGCTCTTTAAAACTTTTTTTTTTTAGAAACACTGTACATGAAAGTCCAACTAGGTACAAGAACTGAAAATTAGCAGTAGCTATAGACTCGCTGTCTCATACTCTGCACTGGATGTTAAATTGCATGGTCCCCATCAAATAAATGAAAGATTGCAAGATAAGAGATTGCAGACTGAGCCTTGATAGTGCAGGCTGTGCAATACATACAATGAGTTTAACCCTGCCCTCTTAGGGTTAAAAATGACTCGCCACTATGTTTAACAGCATAGAAAACCCCCTAAAAAATGTTTTTTCAGCTTGAAATTCAATGACGTGAAGAAATGAAACACTGACTTGGTTCATATTTAAGCTGTACACCAAAAGGGGTAAAAAAATCTTGTCTTAGGGGTCATTTTTTTAACCTGGCAGTTATGATTAAATGCAGTCTTTCTGCACTGTGAAGAGGTAAAACTTAAAAAGTTTGTGATCAATGACAGGTTGTTTCTTCATGCAAAATAGATAGAATCAGGCTGCTTTATTTTAGGGGTTTAGTGAAGGTGGATCATTTTTGACCCACAGGACACGTGGCATATACAGAAAGTTCAGACAATACAAGGGTTAAAAGAAAGAGGAGTGCCTGTATTTATGACGATATTGAAAAACATACCTTTGGGATTTCTAAATACCCTGTTTTACCAAAATACAGTGATACCACCCAAGCCTAATTCATGTCTTTAAATAGAGCAGAAAAGGGAAGAGAAACTCAAACTGAGGCCTTTGCGAGTGCAGAAACGTATGCTCTTTCATGCAGTGAGAGGAATATGCAGTGAGTGGGATTCTGCAGCACAACAGAGAACAGTTCATACATGCGAGCGAGCGAGAGCCACAACACTGGATTGTGTGCGTGCTCAGGCTGAGGATGAGTTAAATCTTTCGCCGGTCCTGTTGTGCTGTTGTGGTTCTGTGTGGGAGGAGAAGTGAGCGAGAGTTAGAGAGCGAGCAGCTGTAGCTATGGTGAGCACGGGGCGGCGAAGGATATTACAGAAGTGGGAGGGTGGGTTGGGGATTATTTGTCAAGGGGAGTGTGGGGAGGGGGGGGTCCTTCAAGATGCCCTTCTCTCTCACCCGGCAACCGCTCAGCTCCCCCCCCCCACACCTCGCCGCCTTCACTCACTTTGTGACTCACTCTCTCATTTCTGTCTCTTTTTTTGTCCCTCTCACTCTTTTTTTTTTTTTTTGGTCACCCCCTCAGCCTCGACTCGTTTAAGATTCACTGAAAAAAAAATAATAAAATAGGGGACAAGAGCTCGTAATCTCACACAGGCAGAGGGGAGATAAGCTTAAGACAGGTCAAAGTCTGCAACTCTTTCTTTCCTCCCTTCCCTCCTTCCTCCGCCCCCCCCTTCCTTCTGCCACTCTGGCTGCTCTTTGTTACGTCATCTGTCTTCTCCCATTATCTCCTGCCCCCCCCCTCACTCTCTGCTGTCACCCCAGCAGTGACTCACTACCTGTATTGTCTCCTCGGTAACTGGAGGATTGATCAGTGCTACTGACAGTGTTTCTGTTGTCTGGGCTCGATCAGTCTAATGCGGGGGCTCCTCGCGACTGGAGGGGTGGGGGATTTGGAGGGTAATTGTACAAGCGGGGTTACTACGCCAAGCGCTCACTAATCTAGGAAATGGAGGCACTTTGCTTTACTTGATGGGGCTGTTGTTGTTCTTGCTGTTGTGTGTGTGTGTGTGTGTGTGTGTGAGGCCTCATTCTTGGCTTTTCCGGTAAGCGGTGTGATGTCACCGCAGCGTGTCTGGTAAATGTTATCATGGATGTCCACCCCTACATGTCTTTCACATGAGTCTAACCGCGTCTCTGCTCTCACATAGCGACACAGTACCAGGGAGTTTTGTAAGAGTGGCCTTATTGTCAGTTAGTATGGTTACATGTACAGTTAAACTATGGTTATAGCTCGATTAGGCAGTTTAATTGGACTGCTGTCCTTGTCCCAGTATACAAGGGGAGGGTCAATTTATTGACGGAAATATGTTTGACTCTGTCGTTGTAGGTGGCGATATGTCCCACTTCAGCTACTGGACATTTTTCTGGTTGACTATTACGTTACATACCAAACAAGCTGCAAACAGGTTGCATGTCGAATGGTGACAACATGGATAACTTTTTGGCGCTGTGCATTTTGTACATACTCTATTTTTACCTTTGCATTGTTTGTTTTCTTCCATTCTTTATCTTTTATTTTTCTCGGCTTTCTTCTGTGGTTTTATGAAGTTTGAGTTCTGGGTAAAAGTACAGCGTTGGGGTCGACAGATTATCGGCCTGTCCAATTATTGGGGCCAATATTTGGCATTTTGCAGATGATCTGTATCGTATCTGTATCTGTTTTGTTTTAATGATCGCAGATTATTTAATTAAAAAGTGCAAAGAAAGTGTCGGCATGAGAGGAAATTTTACTTTGTTAAATCTCAGGGAGCTATATTTATTTATTTTATTTTAACTTGACTTTATAAAAAAAGTTGCTGGGAACTTGTCGTGTTTGATGTTGAAAGTTTCAGTTTTGATTAAAGATTTGCTAAAGGCATTTAAACAAAGATTTGTGTTGGAGTTTGTTGTACTCCAAGTTCGAAATATTGACAGAAAGATTTTCATTTTTATTGTAAATGCATAACGGTTCCAAATATCAGTAATTAGTCTCATTAACTACTAATGAGTGGTTTTGGTATCGGCCCTGAAAAACCAATATGGGTCGACCCCCTAATATAGAGCATGCACTGAGCGCCAAGGCCAGTTCAGGTCCGACTGAGGCATATACATGAAAAAGTAGCTTGATTTCCAACCGTATTATCTAGGTATCCACTTTTAGTCCACTAACACAATAATTCAACTTATTCTAACATCATGTCAACATACTGAGTGGTGCAAAGTAAATTTGTACATTTACTCAAGTACATAACCTAAAAGGACAATTCACCCCAAAAATAAAAGTATGTATTTTTCCTCTCACCCGTAGTGTTATTTATCAGTCTAGACTGTAACGGTGTGGGTCTTGGAGATATCGGTTGTAGAGCTGTTACGGTCTTATGTCCACATGATTCTGCTTTCTACTCCAACTTCACTACATTTAAGGGAGAAATACTCCACTTTTTACTCCACGTCTTTTGTCTGACAACTATAAGATTAAAATTTCACAAGAAAAAACACAAAATACATAAACTTATAAAATACAATAATTTGTTAAAGATTAAATCAATGGTTCTTTACCTCTGTGTCATGTGACCATTATAGGTTATCAGTACACAGTCCAACACTTCATGTTTAAGATGACATTTAATAAGAGGGGAGAAGTACCAGTGCATGAAAACAATGCCTTTTCAATACTGTTTGTGGAAAGAAAACTCATTTAATTTGCATAAACATGTTTCAATATCATAAATAATTCAGCTTGGGGGCATGCAATCTGGTTTTATAAATAGAACCAGCTTTGATTTCCAAATGAAGTAGTCTGCATGTTGAAGAAACTAGAAGAGAACTTCACACCATGTATTTATTTATTTGTGTATGTATGTATTCATTCATTAATTCATTCATTCATTCATTTATTTATTATGCAGCTGGCCTCATCAACAAGGCTCAGTACCCCCACTGACGTGGACTCTTACCACCCCCATAGACATCTGCCTCTATACCCTCAGTCTTCAGCAGGGGGTCCTCAGAGTTACTGCATAGGTTCCACCAAATTATTGTTTTCTAAATTAATAAAAGTTTTTATTATTATCATTTGTTAATTTAATAATGTCTTCATATACACATTAGCGTGAATCCAGCCTATTATTATCAAAGACAAAACGACCTGTTTACAGACACAATGGATTGTTTTCTAATACTGTCAGAAACATACATGATAATAATAATAATAATAATAATAATAATAATAATAATAATAATAATAATAATAATAATAATAATAATAATAATAATAATATCTTTATTTCTATTGCACCTTTAAGAGCAGTTGTTTACAAAGTGCTTTGACAGACAAAGCAAAGGCAGAAACTGTAGGAATGATAAAATGAACATGAACATGAAAATGCCAAACAGATAAAGGTCGGAAACAGGCAAGAACAAAACGAGTTTACAAAAGGTCAAATAGGATAAGCAAATAAAAGGAATGAAGGTGATTAAAGCAGGCAGATCTTTAAAGATTGTTAAAGTACTCAATGGATAAAATTTTAGAAAATATAAGAAAAAATGCAGTAAAAGATGAGAAAAATAATTTAAGAAATATTCTAAGAAGACGACATCACATCAGTGAGGATAAAACAAAGATAAGACAAAAAAACAGATAAATAAGAGATAGATGAACAAGTAAATAATGTTAAACATGAACAGGTGGTAAAAACAGGACATAAGGATAAGGATAAAGTAAGAGCAGCAAAATGAATGAATAGAGGATGAGAGATGAAAAATGAATGAATATATAAAGCTGACATCACAAAAGCAAGTCTGTAAATGTGAGTTTTAAGAAGTGATTTAAAAGATAGTAACAGTTATTATTTACATAGATCAGTATTGTATGCACTATTAAAATGTATGTTTACAGGCCTACATGGCACAAAAGGACACCTTTCACATTAGCGTTTTGTCAAGTTTATTATGCAACTCAGTTTTATATTATGTTTGTAGTAGGGGAGTTGCTGCGCCGTCTCTCTTTCAGCTAAAGGGTCCTTGGCCTGAAAAACGCTGCTTTATATGTTACATTAACAGATCTTGGACTATTATCCATGTACATTGCACATATTATTTATACTGTGAACTTTTGCACATGCTGCATAAAAATATTGAGCTCTCATTTTTACAACAGCTATATTTTACATACTTGTATTCTCACACTATATATATTTTCAAGTGTCTTTTTAGAAAAAAAGGTATTTATCTTTTTGACTGTTGCAGTACTTTGCCGTTTTTTTTTTCACTTCCTCTTAATATGTGACTGTATGTTTATTGTTATGCACCAAACACCAAGGCAAATTTCTTTTAAGTGAAAACCTACATGATACTGAAGCTTATTCTGATTCTGAAATATGATGTACGACCATGTAATCATATACACAGTATTTAGATATTGTGGTCAGAGTTGTAATATTTGATTTCGTCAGTTTTGCTCAGCCCTCACGTGTCGCATGTTTTGTTTTTCTCAGGCTCCGTCTCCCTCAGATATCGTGGTACTGCCCTGTCAGAGCAGCCCAGAGGAATGTGGCAGTAATTCAGGGGACGGGACGGTCCACTCCTCGTCTGGCAGGGGGAGTAACTCACGCTGGTCGACTTTGTCCTGGGATGCCCCCTCTGACCTACTGTCTCCCCCAACACCAGACCCCAGTGGTGCAGTCCATCTGGACAGTGACTCCAGACCGAGTTCAGGTAAACACACACACACACACACACACACACACAGGTCTAAACACTTGTGCTCAGTGGTGAACAGTGTGTGTGGTCTGCAGCACTGACCTGAACAGTGACCACACAGTTTGTCACCTTCTGGTATCACCACAGCTCACCTTATGTAAGAGAAGTCACATTAAACATTAACAGAACTATTTTTTCTTCTGTTTACCTGCACTCGGGCACCAGGCTCTGACTCATTTGTTTCAGTCTCGCTGTCAACTTTTCAGCCTTTCTTTCCAAACTCTTATCCACTCTCATTGTGACTGCGACGTCTGTGTTACTACACCCAACTCTGACATTCCTCTCCCTGCCACGCACCCGTGCACGACCACTTTCATATGATTCTTTACTGACTGAAAACTTGGCAAGTAGTTCAACTCAAACTTGAAAACCTCAAAGGCATTATTTCAGTTATTTTTTAATTACATTTTTTTATGTCATTATTTTTTACCTGTAATTCTTCCAAATCTTAAATTCTTCTTTTTTTGCGGTTATAAAAAATATGATTTTTGAAATGAAGTTTTCTTTTCAAATTATGTTTATTGGCTTTTGTTCATTTTAAATAAATAGAACAAGCATTCACATCCTGAATGACAACATTTTCCCAGTAAAAGAAGAAACTTGGACAAACAATAAGTGAGCTTAATTGAAAAAAAAAAACAACAATAAAAGAAATGTTAAAACTATTTTTTTTAAAAAAGCATGGCAGATAAGCATTATTGAAAAAAACTCAAATAAAAATAAATGAATTAAAACTAAAACTAAAAAAATAAAAATAACATATTAGATAAGCGTTATTGAAAAAAAACAATAAATAAATAAAGAAAGAAAATGGAAAAAAAAAATTGATAAAAACATAACACATACACCTACAGATTCTTACATTAATACATACATACAACAAACCATACAAAATAGTTCCTTAATCAGTTATAAATCAGGAGTGTGCATCATCCTATTTTTCCCCCTTATTAGTAGCCATTTTAATTTGCAGTTTAATAAATTTTAACAGAATCTCATCCCACAAGTAACCCTAACCTTATTGCACCATTACAATAACAAATTTACAGCATGACATATAAAATTATAATTACATTGGTAAGAATGATAAATGAAAAAAAGCGGGTACAAATAAAAACTTAAAGACACAATGAAAGGGGTGTTAATTTAATAACAAATCCTGAAATTGTAATGAAGATTTTTGTGATTTTTTTGGTGCTGCTGTTCACAGCCGTTGTGTTTTGGCACTGCAGTAGCTCCATGCTACTTGTTAGTCAAACAGTGGCTCCAGTTCTGTGACGCCTCTCTGCTGGAATTTATGGTGCTGAAGTTTGAGTTTCTGTTGCTGATGTCTTTGTTTTTCTCATATACAACTAAACTACGCAAACTAGTGCTACAAAAAACATAATTTCCTTCCTCAGGAAAAACCCCAGACAGAGTGAATAAACAGCAATGTGTGTATGTGTATATAATTGTTGATTTTAAGTCACCTTATTTGAAAACTTGTTATATAAACTCCCTCTGAAACAATATGCATGATAATAAAAATATATATGCATATATACACATACTTTTTCCGCTTGCATATGTCTACATACATACACAAAAAAAACAAAAAAAAAGCTAAAAAGGATTTCAGAGATGTCATTCATATCACAGTGATCAAATATCAGTCATGGGTTTATGTTAATGAAATAGTCTATAAGGGGTTTCCTCTAAATGAAAATGTATTGTTTTGTAAATGTAAATGAATGTAAATTTTGATCACATCTTTCAGCAAAGTTGTGAGCAGGCTATGAAATAATGAAATACATATGAACACATAATAGGAATAGGTCAAGAGATGAGTAAAATCCCTTATTTAGAGAAATTATATTGATGCAATAAAATAATGTACAGTGTGTTATTTCTTTGTATTGTCACTTAGATGTTAGCAATAGACTGAACTTCTCCTCCTCACTCTTGTCAAGGTTTCTATTCAGTGAGCGGGAGCTCTCTCTCGGACTCTTGCTACTCTGTGTCCAGTGACGCTGCTCAGGGAGGATCAGCGCCACCAGCCAGACCCCCGAAGCTGTGGGAGCCGCTTCCTCTGTCCTCTGACAATACTGACATCCTGTGGTCAGAAGCTGCAGTGCAGCAGACGCAGCAGCAGCAGACGCAGCAGCAGCAGACGCAGCAGCAGCAGCAGACGCAGCAGCAGCAGCAGACGCAGCAGCAGCAGCAGCAGACGCAACAGCAGCAGACGCAGCAGCAGCCTCAGCAGCAGCAGCAGCAGCAGCAGCAGCCTGCACTGCAGGGCAGCCAGGAAGATGTTGAACCAACAGCAGAAACACTAGCTTCAGGTGAGCCTGTGCAAAAAAATTAGCAAAAGTACAAGAAAATTCCCCTAACAATTAGTAAATAAACGAAATAGGAAAAGAGAGGAAAAAACAAACAAATAAAGAAAAATTGCTCAGAATATTGTAACATAATTTTAGATATGTTATTATGATAATTATTATATTTTTTCTTGTTTGCCTAGACATTTTTCCCTATTTCTTTTTTTTTTTTCAATTTGTGCAACATTTCTTACCAAGTTGTTCATTTCCTTTTTCCCATGTTTTGAAAGAAACGGCACCAATTGGCTCAGGTTTGAATACTTATGAAAGGCGTCTGAAGGCAGCGCAAGAAAAGTGACGTCGCTCCAGATTTCATAGGGTTAGGAGAATTATCATCTAAAAGTATTTTTAAAAAATTGTCTGATGTGTTTTTTTCTCTCATCACTTACAGTCCACAGTGACATCGAAGCGACTGGTCTGAGCTTTCTGTCCGACCTCTGCTCAGGACTCAGTGACTCGTTGATTTTGTCCCTCCTCCAGCTTCTCGACTCCACCTCTTCTTCTTCCTCCACCGCCACCCTCCATCCAAACCCCCAGCTGGACCCTCGGTACTGCGCAGACCTGGTGTCCCGTCGGACCAAAGAAGTGTACCCCTACCCCAGCCCGCTGCATGCCGTCGCCCTCCAGAGCCCCCTCTTCACCTCTCAGAGCCAGGAGCAATCAGCCTCTGAAGGACCACAGCCAGATGAACCACAGGAGTCAAACAATGATCCAACTCTGCCTCTCCAGCCTCACCAGCCCGCTGCCCCGGCTTCTTTCACCCAACTGGAGCAATACATCTCTCGACTGGCTCGTCAGTACCACAGTCGGGTAACCTCCTCCACCTCCGATCTCACTTCAGCTGCCACTCCTGGTCAAGTCAGGCACAGAGGTCTTTGTACGCCTGGGAAAAGTCATGGCTCGACTCAGTCCCTATCTGCCTTTGAGAGCCGCAGCACGCCCTCCACCCTGCCGGGAGGCAGCGTCACTCCCTGTAAGTCACTGCTTGGAAACTCAGCCAGAATCAGCCTCAGCACCACCGGGAAAAAAGCCACAAGGAATTCAATCAACCTCGGAAACCTTCCTTCAGCAACCGGCGAAGACCTGAACATCAATCTGCATCTCAACCTCAACTTGAACCTGACTCCTGGTTTGAATTCCAGCCAGGGACTGGTGGACAATCCCAAAAATGGCAGCTGTGGAGCTTTGAGGAGCGACTTCGCTTCGGCTCCCATGACCTCGGCTACGTCACTCTCCTCCGTTACACCCACGCCAGCACTTAGGGCTCGCCCTCGCATTTCAACGTGTCCAAGCAGCCTGAGCCACCGCAGCTCCCTGGAGGTCACTTCAGGGTCCAGTCCTGGTTTTGGATCCTCCAACTTCTGTCGCTCATTAGACTGGAGCAGTGGGGCTCCACCTGAGACTGGACCGTCAGTGTTAAGTACAAATTCTGGATCAGCTCCGGGGTCCCAGCGCAGCAGCCTGATCCAAGAGTCCAGCTCCAGTCCGAAGCTCAGTGAAGACTCCCCAATGGTGGGGGAGATCTCCCGCCTTTCTGGCCTCTCTCGGGCTGTTGTGGTTGGACTGATGGAGCAAGGAGTGGAGCTGGATATTGACTGCTTCCAAACAGATCCTGCGGGCGAGGTGAGGGGTCACAGTAAAACTCACCTGACAGCCCAGACGGATCTGTCACATGACTATGCCAGACTGAACGACCTGAATCCCCAGAGACCGATACAGCTGTCTCTCAGCGTCACCCATTCTCCACAGTCTCAGTCCAGCCTCACCCCTCCTCTCTCACACTCCAGCAGCCCCATACACCCCTATCAGTCCATCCATATCCCCTCTCCTCACTACTCCTCACACTGCCACTACCAGCAGATCCCTTCTCCATCAGACCTCCCCTCTTCTACAGCCTCCTCTCCTGCCTCCCGCCCCACCGCCAGGGGCCGCTCCCCTCCCCGGCCTCTCCAGCCTCTGGGTGCCACCCCGCTCTCTGTTTTCCGACGGGACGCGCCCTTCCAGTGCTCCCTGCCGCGCACCAACACCAGGAGCTCTCCTTTGGAGCACGGTGGCATCCAACACAGGGGTGGATCACTTCGGCAGAGTGGGGGAGGAGGCGGTGGATGGAGGAGGGCCGAAGGTGAGGGGCTTTACAGAGGAAAACACGCCTCCCACAAGTTGGTCCGTGCAGCCACAGTGAGCAGCTACGCCAAGAGAGAGGACTACAGCTCGGTCTGGGCGGAGGAGCAGGAGAGGGAGCGATCAACATCCCAGACACCTAAGAAGACCTCCAACAAACTGTGGAGGGGCTTCGAGGGACGCCTATGGAGCAAAGAGTCCGAAAGCGAAAGGGAGGAAATGGACAGAACAGAGTATGGGTACGGATGGAGGAGGAACAGCGTTGGGAGCTGGAGGAGAGAGCATCGAAGGGCGAAGGCTTCAACCAGCAGTAACGACAAGAGGCCGAAAGTAGAAAACTCCCCGATCTTCTCAAAGAAGAGGGGGAAGGAAGAAGGGGAGAGACGCAGCACCAGCCTCAGGCTCTCCAGGCGGGCTTTGTTCAGGAGCGAGTCCCAAGGCTTGCTGGTGCCTCGTAACCACGGAGAGGAGCCCACAAAGCGGGCACACTGGGTCTCCTCTTTAGACGTAGGGCAAGGCGGCCTCAGCAAAGACGAAGGCGTCAGACTGCTGAGAGCGAAGGAGGGAGACAAACGGCTGTCCTCCACCGCCAGCCTCTTTAACCTCTCTCGCTCTCAAAGCCTGGAGGGCAGCTGCCATTCCCTCTCCCCTCTCTCCTCCCCTTCCTTTTCCCCCTCTCCTCCTCCGAGGATGCCCCTCCAGCGCTCCCGATCACTAAGGGACTTGGGGAGGAGAGTGTTTGGCTCCATGAGGTCCCTGAGTCTCAAACGGAAGCCATCCAAGAAATGACACTTGTACAATAAATAACCGTGGCAGTGATTGCATCTTCCCTGTGTTTCGTTCAAAACACCAGTGATGGCTGACGTTATATTTCATGTATAAGGAAGTGCCATCATTTTAATGCAACACTTCACCTCCAAAATGACTCAGCCTGTGTTATGCTGAATTCATGAAGAAAACTTTTCCACATGCCTTCACAGTGAACCAAGAATCCAAAACACTAAGAAAATTCTTGATGAATTGAAGTCATAGGCGACCGTCTGTAAACGGGAACTTCACCCATTTTCAAAATGCATACATGTTATTCCAACGGTCTAAGACAGTCTAAAAATATTAATAAACATGAACAACTCTCTCTCAAATGCAAAAACTAGAGTGCCATTGCTCAAATTTGTGATGTCGTAGAGTTTAAAGTCTGGAGACGGTGAAAGGTTTTGGAGATGAGCAGTATATGGGTGCATTTTCTGTTTTAGACCTGAGAACACTGCAGAGGATTGAAGTTTATTTGGGTATAAAACAGAAAACAAACGTTCTGTGGGTCCATAAATTCAGGCTCTTATTCACTGTCTGTGAAGCAGCTCCAGACTTTATACTTGATGACATTTCACGTTTGAGACTTCTCTGGTTTCTGGCTTTGAGAGAGAGCAGAACGTGTTTGCAAATATTGATTGAACCTTCCTTGGCGATAGAAATAACGCACCAGAATTCATGATTTAGGTGATGCTCCCCTTTAACAACAGCAAAACTGTAAGCTGAGTTGCCATCCAAATGTTGCACATTATTTGTAAAAAAATTCTAAAGATCTGCAAAAAAAAGCAAATTTGTATGCTTTTTCTCCAGTCAGTTTCCATAATACCACTGCAGAAGTAGAGCACCAGTTGAACCTGAAATTAAGGGAAAAAATAGATGCTTAATAACAGAAAGCACACCGGAAAAAGACAAAAGAGAACACCTAATATTACAGCATGTGCTACTGGAACTGTTGTGGTGTCAGCCCTGTGTGCGTAAGTGTGTTAAAAGTCATCCAGCGATAATAAGGACAGCTTGTAGTGGCCTGTGCCATGACTGTACACTTAGTCTTTTTCCATTGCAGCTAGTGGCATTTACCTTTTATTAATACACCAACTTTTCCACCTCTCCAAAGTGTAAAACCATTTTTTGCCATATTGCAAACCTCACTCAAGCCATGTAGTATAATCCAAGTCTCATTTATCCAGTCGTATGCTCAGTTCTTTCAAACAAGTCGGCTCTTTCCTATCGGGAATTGAAAGTAAAGTAAAACTTATGCATGCTCTTTTCAAAGCCAGACTTCAATGACAAAAACAGTAATTTTACCACTCTGAACAAAGGAGCTGCTGGTCTACTGCTGCCTCGATGATTTAGTTTGTGTTAATGTGTGACTTTGTTTTAAAGGATTAGTTTTGAATGACCAAAGTCACACAATAACAAAAAATAATTGATCGTGGCAGCAGAAGACCTGCAGCTCTGATGTTCAGCAAGGTAAAATTACCATTTTTAATATAGAAAAGTAATGAACACCAAAGGTTGTAGATAGGTGCTGATTAGTGGCAGCTTGTTGAGGGCCTCATGAATGTTTTCTGCTCAAACTATTGGTGCAGCATGATTATCTAATCACAGTCAGCTGTGTGACTAGGGCGTGCATGATTGTTGATCTTAAAGAAGAACTGAGGGCTGAAACACCATTTGAATAAAAGAGAAATGCATGTGGAGCTAGTGCGAAACTTCTTGTTATTGTCAACAGAGTCCAGCTTTGAAGAGAGCATAGATGTTGGAAATGTCTGTTTGGGAACTACTGAGCATACAACTGGATACATGAGACTTGGATTATACAGCATGAGTTTGTAAGAGTTTGTTTGCTGTTGTTAAATGTGGACCCTATAACGTCCATTCATCAAGAATTTCATCCATTTGTGGAGTCTTCGTTTACTGGAGGCATGCAACAAAAGTTTTCCTCATGAGTCCAATGTAACACAGGTGAGTAACAGATACACACATGATCGTTTTGGGGGGTGAAGTATTCCTTAAAACCTTCAAAGACTTCTGATAGGTTAGACAGATACACTGGTTTTATAATACTGGCCATAAGATGCCAGTTCTTTCATAAACAGCCAATACAATGGAAGTTCCTCTCAGGCGCATAAAGTCTGTAAAACCTACTATTAATTTGCTCTTGGCTCATGTCATTCATCTTAGTAATGTTTTATACATTTTTAAAGACATCAACATTTTTTATAGCCACCCCAAAAATCTACAAAATGTCAAAAAAGGTTCTGCAGTATATGTAC
Organism: Plectropomus leopardus; assembly: GCF_026936395.1. Taxonomy (NCBI): domain Eukaryota; kingdom Metazoa; phylum Chordata; class Actinopteri; order Perciformes; family Serranidae; genus Plectropomus; species Plectropomus leopardus. Next base: position 17,062,945 of record NC_142183.1, read on the forward strand.
ACTGCTTTGCAGCCAATTGATTTCACTGTTTCCCAAAGTTGATCCTCACTGACAATTTATTCTTGCAAACTGTACGCAAGGGTTGTCATGATACTATTCTAAACTTTAATGCAATACTAGTATATAATAATAATAAAAACATGATACTCAATACCATGGCAAAAAGAAAAAAAGTCGTAGGCACACAAACATTTTTTCCCTCTAAATTTTTTTTTAACAATCTGCGCACAATGTTGGTACAGAAAAAGTCACTGAGCACATGTGACATGCTCATGTAAAGTGGTGGTTTTGTTGTTGGAGAGAATCTCGTGACAGCCACAGGTTGACATAATTTTTCCTCCCTGTTTTAGTTGTGCAGCCTTGGGTTGAAAATTGGATTGTAGATTTTTTTTTTTTAATATATACCTCTGGTACTCCTGATGCTTTGGAATATGGATGAGCGAGTAGACGATTATCTGTTTCTGTTCACTCAACTAAATTATCTGTATCCACATCTGTGCTTGGAGTGAGCAGAGATTGAACTGGAAGTAGGTGTGGTTTAATCTGAAAGTGGATGGGACCAAAACAAATACTGTATGCACAGTAACTGAGGATCTACCTAAATTTGGTTTACATACACGTCACTGCTGATTGGGTAGCACCTCTGACACCCACCGAACCCGAGAAAGCATACTTCAAAGCCTGTTTAATACCATTTTGAGGTAACATGCTTAGTCTGGAAACTGCAGTTTTCAGATAGAACGTGCCCCTGATACTGATACGGTTTGATTAGGAGTTTCTATATTTATTATTTATTAGAAAACTATATCCAGAACAATCTCAGGATTGAGCTTCAGATCATTTTTGATCACAGGAGTGTGAGATTGAATACGGCTACCCAAATGAGGACAGATATCTGCACCTAATATTATTTCATCTGAGTACTCGGCTAAACCCTACTTTCGAATGTATAATTTATGGAGACTGTATCCTTTTAAACATGTGGTATTTGAAAAGTATCAATACTTCTGATAACCTTATTGTGTACCCTACAGCAGTGAGCAAGAGCACTGAAGGGTGCAGCAGGATCTCAGAGAAATGTCAGCGAAGAAAACATGGGTGATAATTTCGCAGTGAATCATTCCTTTTAGGGGCTGCAAAGAACTACAAATCTTTTGAAAAAAAAAAACTTTATTAGTGTGGGTTTTAGTGGAGTTTTTCATAGTGTGAATGCTGTTTCAAAGAATTTCACAGCTCAACAGAACATTATTCTGGGCTGAAGAGTTGCCCAGTTTAAAGATGGTGAATATGAACTCTTGTTTTTGGCTCTAAGCAGAATCCTCCTGTAACCATGAGTATGAATGTGTATGTGTACACCCCTCTGCATGCTGCTCTGTGACTTGTTCAGTGATTATAGCTATTGTGAGAATGTGATATTTCTCTTTGTTTATGGGCGACAGTGCCTCTGAAGTACAATCACATTGGCCAGATGATGACCAAAACCAAGCAAATACTCTTTAACTTGATATTGTGCTCAGGATTTTCAAATAAATATTGAATGATTAAAAATATTGATGAGTTACTTGAGACAAAATGTGGCTTCTCATGGCTTATGATTAATAAAAAGAAACCTATGATTAAACTTGTACTGTGCCTGAAATACCAACATTATATAATCTATTACAATCAAGTAAGTTTGTTAAAGAGACATGAGAGCTTGGAGGTTATTTATAAAAAAATATTTTACTTGGAAAAACTCACAAAATCAACATTCACAGACCGGAAAACTGCGATCACGAAGGCATAGTCAGAACTTTGAGTAGTGCATGAGTCTCACTTTTTTGTGAAAAATCCAAACTGAAATGCAGCTTTGCTTCTGTGTTGCTAGGAAACTAACTTTCCCATCCTCGCCTTTCTATTTTCAGAAGCGACATCTTTAGTTCCCTATTGACTGCTTCCCGAGTATTCTGGATAATTTACATCCCTAGTTCCTATGCTCGCCTCATAAACACCTGAAGGAGACAAAGTAACACGATTCAAGATGTGAGAATATTCTTTAGTTGGTTTGTGATCAGCTGAGGTTGAACACAGCGTCTCTCAGTTTGAGGCTTCATTTGGCGAGTTGAGCCGGCGGGCTCAAACTTCCTCGCTGGCGCTGTTTGTTTGGTTAATCCCGTCTGCTGGGCTGCTCTTCAGGCTGAGGGAAAACATGCCTCGGTACATGGCCCTCTCTTTTTGCAAGTCCAGATTCAGTTTCTCCTCAGCCCTCTGCAGGTGCTTCCTCACATTGGCATCTGAAACAGAAAAATGAATGTTATTTTAAAAAGGGATACTAACATAGAGTAATGCTAGAGACATTACATGTATGGATATGATCTATCCAGCAGGTCTGTGACAGAGCCAAATATTACAGAACGGGCTGACTTCACCGAGCCGTGCTTTTCTTACCATTCGGCTGCTCTCTGCAGGCCTCAGTGAGGTACTGTTTGGCCGTCTGTGCATCTCCCATCTCCAGAGTGGCTACTCCTGCCCTGTATAGTGCTTTGACATCACCTGGTCGCCACTGCAGCACTCGCAGACTGTAGTCCAAAACACGAGAGTAGTCGACATTCTGTCTCTGCAGCAAACAGGCTGAAAGAGATATATTTGTACATATAAAATACTGTACATAACTGTGCCCAGCTGCCGATCTCCCTCATGAGGCAGTGATGAAAAAGCTCTCTTGGGAGCGTCACTGAATTGCAGAGAGATTTGTTGGTTGGGCATATTCATATTGAAATGATCATTAGGACTCCATATTAAATAAGCTTCTTAACAAATCTACTTAAGTCATGCTCAGTGTTGTAAAGAGCAACTACTTGAATAGATTTTGACAGATATATTTAAGTCATATATAGTATTTGTTCTACTTGTGATGTTTTATCTACCAGCTAAGTTGTTGTAGCAGTCCACTTGTGTGTTTCTCAGTAAAGCCTCCTGTTCAGGTGTGAGAGCAGGGATCTCAGGTCCAAACCCTTTCAGTGACGTCATCACATCAGAGTCGAGACCCCTAAGGACCAGCAGAGCCCGGTGATAACGCCCGATGGCTGAGCGAATGTTCTTCTCCCTGTAGAAAGCGTTCCCTTCGGTTTTTATTTGGGCCGCTTCCTCTAGCAAAGTCCAAACTGGCTTTACAGAAGTCCATCGGTGTCCAGAAAAGCTCGGTTCTGGTGCTGCTGCTGCTGCTGCCCCCTTCACATCTAGACTCTCATCTCCTCCTCCAGCCTCCATTTCTGCAGTGGAGCTCATTAGCTGTGAAATAAATAAAGAAACATAAATCATGTCCATTATCCATTGTGTTATGTAAGAACAGCACCACATTTTAAGCCAATATGATAAACATCAGGGTTCTCCCTACCATTAAAAGACTTTGGTGCTGTTTTTTCACAGCGCCTGAGCAGACAGAAGAGACAAAAACTATGCTGTGACATGTTTCAGTGTCACGTTTTAGTGTCATTGTTTTGGAGAGAAAGAGAGCATTACAGATAATTCTCCTCCCAGTAAAAATCTCCAGAACAAAAAACACTGGCTACATTAACATGCAGGCCAATATTCCACTATTATTCCAAATATGATGATATTCTGAATTTGAAGCGGTCATATACACATCATATTCAATTTCCATCATCTGAATTAGGCCCTTTTATAAATGTAGTATTTTCTGATTAAGATGTGGGATACCCTGGTATTATTCAGGTTTCAATAGCATTCTTTGGGCATGAATACAGAGCATTCAGAGAATGCATCTCAATTTGAGTTTTTACCACAGTTTGCAACACAAGGCCTCTTACCAAAGCCACAGCTCACATTCCTGGTTGGAAGAGGAAACACACATACTTTTAAACATTATGAGAGACTTGGAAATCAACAGCCCTGTGCAAATATTGCAACACCAACCTTTTCAAGAAGGTGGAGGAAGAAATGAAAGAGGGAGGCTGTGGTCACATGATATAATATATCCACCACCAGAAGAAATCTTTGGAAAAAAATCCTATTTTGATGCTAATAATAATAATAATAATAATAATTAATGATGATAATAACAATAATGATAAATAACTTTATTTGTATAATACCTTTCATACAAGAAATGCAGCCCAACGTGCTTTACAAAAAGAAATGACATGCACCAAATGCTTCACATGAAAAGAAATGAAAGATTAAAAAACATAATAAAACCTGCTTGTTAAAGTAAGATAAGATCAGAATAGAATACATAGATTACATCTTCACATGGATAAAACCCACTTGGTGATACTTATAAAAGTGAGATAAAAATAAGGATAAAAATATAATGCACAGAATGCATAACATAAGATGAAAAATAAAACCCATTAAGATACGAATAATAATAAAGCTAAAAATAGAGTGTATAAAATGCATGAAATAACAGAAGCAAAATCAGCTCCAGCATGTCCACTTTTAGATATTTTTATGTAATGAACAGCATGCTAGGGCACATTAATTGGAAGTATGCACAGCTGCATGTAAACAGGTAAAAAAAACAAAAAAACAATATTAACTGAATATTTATTTTTCATTAGCCATGTATCCAGCTTTGGACATATATTGTCTTTTTGGAATACGGGGGAAAAAATTGTAATTTTAGTCCTATGTTCACAGTAAATTTTAGCTGGTTGCAATTTTGCAATCCTCACCGCTAGATGGCACTAAATACTTGACACTGCTCCTTTAATGGAGGAGAAGGAGCGCTGTTGGATTTTATTGTCACACATCTGCCTCTCACTGGTAAGTTTCTGACTGATTCCTGAGATCATTTCATAAAGGCTGCAGTTTACTGATGTCGCTTTTTGAACACGATCATTTTGGTTTCGTGTATCAGCAGCCACCTCACTTAAAGACACTGCAGGAGTACACGTTGGCTTTCATTTTCATTACTGACACTTTGCTATTTAGTGTATTTGTGGCATTGCTGAGAACAGTTAGCTTCTGTCTGTCGACAGCAGAACGTCATTACGTCAGACGTCATTATCGGAATGCGTCATTTGGAACGTTTAAAACGCACTTAAACGAACGTTCTGTAGCGTTTCAGCAGAGCGTCAGCGGGTTTGTAGCTTCAGCTAACCGAGCGAGGAAAGTTACCGTGCTAACTGCACCCATTCACACACTAGCAGGCTCATTCTGCTCAGTGCGGGATGCGTACAGCTTTTCAGCGAATCTGTCCTTCAAAGTGTGAAGGCTGAAATGCTCACCTTATACTGCTGGAGAGATGATTAACGGACAGCTACTTCTTGCAGTTGACAGTCATTCTGCTGCTGCTGCTGTTTAGGCGCTTCCTTGTTTTCTTAAGAAGTGGTCAAAACTTTGACTTCATGCAGCGTTACTGCCACGACAAGGCCGAACCAGGAATTACATAAACACAGCTTTCAGAATATGTTTTGGTATAATTTCTTTTTTGAAGTGAGTGATAAAAAACCTAATAAGGTTTTTCCAGCAAAACTCTCTCCATTGTATTGAATTTGAAGTTTTCCATTGAATCTCACATAGCTGTTCCCATGTTTCTTTATTTAGAACTAAGTTCCCTTCCATTTCCCATTTCTGTTTTACATGGAGCGAGTTACCTTTCATTTGTTGCAGACCCCTATAGAGCCTTGAAACAGTTATGTATGCTCTTATGAAGACTTTTAATAAAATATTGTCCCGTTGCTCTTGTTTAAGCTCTTTCACAATTTTCTCAATATAGTGACGAACTTGTAGAAATCTATAGAAATCATCATTATTCAAGCCATATTGTGTTCTTAGGTTTTGAAAACTGTTCACTGTCCCCTTATTCAAAAATGTGCAATATGCTGTCAATCCATGAGTTACCCATCCTTTAAACCTTGCATCACAGTTTTTAGGTAGGAAGTCTGGATCAAAAGTGCACCATCTCAACACTTTGATTCCCTCCTTAAGATTGTTTTGAGCTATTGCCTTATTCCACCATTTAAGTGGCAAACGAATCCAATGATTTCCCGACTCAATTAACTTATCCATCAACCCTTTATCTCCTATTGCCGCTTGGATCGGGAACTCTCCTTATAGTCCCCTCAAGCTCCTTCCATTTAGCGTTATATTCTGGATTACACCAGCATACTAATGATCTCAATTGGGCTGCTATGAAATAGTCCTTTAAACATGGGAGCGCGACCACAAATATTTTCAACTTTATTTCATTTTATTTCATATTTTTGTGACCAAGTTTTTATTATTTTTTCTGTATAATTTTCAATTCAGTTTGGAGGTAACAATTCACATGAAAGTGCCTTAACAGAAATACAATTTACAAAACTCATCCATTCAGTTATGCAGTTCCAGAAACATTATGCAATTTTATTTTTTGAGTTGACCAATTTTTAATTGGGTTGTTTGACATGGCTTTCCAGTTCTGTACTGAGAGTAACAACACACACAAAAATGACTGACACCTAGGTATCTTCCCCAATGGAGAAAAAACAGTTTGAGCAGCTATAGACGGTTACGCTGATTCATCAGGTTGTTTGATGAGTTTAAGGTTTGTTTTTCCATATTTTTTGAAGGTTAAGCCAGTCATACCAGCTTGTGATGGTCACTCTAGATGGTTTATCCACTGAAGTTCCTGCAAAACTGACACCAAATTAATGCTTAAGTATGGAGATATGACAGTGTCATGAGGGGGGAGTATGAAAAACAAAATGCAAATCAGTCAAGTCTGCTGTCATGGGATATGTGTGATGCAAAATGGGTGCAGCTTGATAAGGCTTGTCACACCAGCATGTCTGGTTCTGTATCCACCCAGTTTAGCTATCAAAGACCAGCAAGAACAATCTAAGATCATTTTCAACCAACTGAAACAAACTAAAACCAGCTACCAGCATAAGTTGGTTTTTAGGTGTTTTTTTCAGCAGTTGTGTTAGTAATAGGACCATAATTACCTATCAAGCATGGGGGGTGCTTTAAGGAGCCAACATGGGCCACAGACACACTGTCTTTTTTAAATAAATTTTTTTATGGCACTTAACACAAACTATGACAGTCGGCAATGATATAGTCTACATAACACTCATATTACATTCTAGTTTGGCACTTTTTAAAACATTTGAGAGTAATAAAACAGGCAGACGTACAGTGTTTGGCACTAACTGCATTTATCCAAAGCTGTCTAACAACAGCTTCTGCTGGGGAGAGATAAAGCTACTTGCACAGAGTGCACACAGGACTGCAGTACCTGTATAACTGCAGTACACTGTAATACTAGAACCAGTTGCAATAAAAATGGCAATTTGTCAAGTTTATTTTTGATTCTGATTCCATTTGCTCATGATTATTTTGGACAGCAGTGCATGCTTGCTTTTTGTAGCATAGCAAAAATGTTCTGAGTATTTCTTGTTATAATTACTGCAGTAACATGCTAACACATGCACAACACAATGCATGCCATAAATCGGTATGGTATGCAGGTGGGCACATACCTGTGCCTCCATCCAGCTGACTCCAGCTTGATCTTACATTTACAGACAGTTTTGCACTTTCATTTGTTGTTCTCATGGCTCGTTTCGGCTTGTATTGGCAGTTTAACATAAAATTCCATCAGTATTATGTGCAAGTAACAAAAGTCAACAGGCCCAGTCAGTCAAATCTACATGAAATAGAATAAAATAAATAAGACCAAAGCACAGTGGTGAAAGAAGTGCTCTGATCTTTTTTATAAGTATAAGTGAAAAAATCTAACTAGAGATAGAAAGATACACTGATACAAGAGGCCAGCATTAAACATGCATTGAAGTAAAAGTATCAAAATATACACAGAATACCAACAAAAACAAAAAAAGTTCTCATAATGCACAATGGTGCCATTCAGAACAATACATGTTCCATCACTGGATTTTAACTATAGATTTATTAATGCGCTTATAACTTTAAAGGTATACTAAGTATGACTGTCGGTTAACGTGCTCAACTGCGACAGTGAAAGTAAAAGCTGACCCCAAACTGACGGCAGAGTCTGCAGAGAAATACAGCACCACATACATTTGATGGCTCATAAGTCAGTCTTAAAAGGGACTACTTATGTATGCATATATGCATTTTTTAAGGAAAATCCTGCATAGTATACCTTAAATGTGGCAGGTGGTAATGTGTGCTTGTAAATTTCCCTTCGGGATTAAAAAAAAACAACAAATCTCGTAACTAGCGACTTAAACTATTAAATAAATGAAGTTGAATAAAAAGTTTTCAATACAGTGGAGTATTAGTATAAATGAACAGAAAATGGAAATTCTAAAGTCAAATAAAAATACCTAAAATTGTACTTAAGTGTAGTGCTTCAGAAAAAAACAAAACGTTTTCACCATTGTCAAAGCAATCATTAAAAAATTACCTAACACGTGCACTTGTTGCAAGTGACGAATTCTTATTATCTGGTAATAAGAATTTGGTACAAAAATAGAGACATGATCATTTAACACTGTACAAAACATGTTTGCATCCCATGAAAACATTTTTTCTTTCAAGCCTGCTGATTCGTGGTCAACATTAATTCAGATTCATTCTGAACTTCAGGTTTCTCCTTCTCATTTGTTTCGGCGGTGCCATTGCTCTGTAGCATCAGGTTCTCTGGCAGTTTGTAGGTTTTCACTTTAAATACGTCCCATCTCTCAGAAATCAGTCCTTTATTGAAGAGCTGTGAAGCCAGGAACGAGAACAATAAAGTCGAAAACAGGGTGGACAACATGCAGATAGTCTGAATAGGAGCGTGCTGGACATATATGCCGTCCTCAAGAGTGCAACCTGGGAAGTGGAGAACAACAGGCAATCCTATCGATGGCTCGCCGCTCAGTACTCTCAACAACACTCCAATAAGGAGCCCCATGGTGGAGCCGTAGCCATTGGAGATGGGAAAGAAAAGGATGCAGACGAGCTGGGGGAACATGACGGTGTAGGTTATGCCTGAACCCAGGATCCAGAAAGCCATAATGCTGTTGTGTAGGATGGTGAGCGCTGTGCCGGCCAGGCCCACCACCACCACAGTGACACGGATCACCCACTGGAGCTCCCTATCTGATGCCTGCAGCGGGGAAAAGAAAGCCTGTAAGCTGAAACATAAAAGAAAAGTCAAGACTAGTCTATTCTTCCCCTCCGATCTCCTCTTACATTGGTCCTCAGGATGTTCCTATAGATGTTGGTTGTAAAGATGGAGGCGCCTGACAAAAGAGCCGAGTCCGTTGACGACATCACAGCAGCAGCTATAGCTCCGATACCGATGATGGAGATGTAATGTGGGGTGAGGTGCTGCAGAGCGATGGGCAGAACCTGACCGGCCTCTCCGCGCTCGTACGGGGACGGGGAACCGTACTCGGTCATGTTCCAGTCTGACACCAAAAATGTGAAATAAATTGGCAAAGTCTCTCTACTGTTCTCTAGTTAATTCTATTGTTGTACCTGTTGACGCTGCGACTGCTCCAATCAAAATGGATGGGATTCCGAATATGAAGATGACGGGAGCCGCAATTAAGCAGGTGATCCTGGCCGTGGCTGGAGAGGCAGCAGACAGGGTCCTCTGGTGGAAGTCCTGATATCCGAGGTTACCCAAAGCCTTTGAGAACAAAAACACCGTTACACTCTTTACATCAAGGACCACAATGGAAATAAGTCCTGTGTGTGGCATTCTGACCACTGATAGTTATGTCACTTCACCTCACTTTTACAACGTATCCTGACGATATGATATCTCACGAAATTGGACATGAAATGGTTCGTACGATAGCTGATGAATTAGCATCCCACAAATGGTGTTGTCCCGTAACGTACATAACGTAGAGTCACGTACTTATCATGAAGTTGCTTGGCTTAGGTGTAGGCAAGAAAAGTTAGTTCAGCGTATCAAAAACCCCCTTGTTTATTAGGACACCGGAGGGTGAAGTTTTCTTACGCATCCTCAGACATGCTGTTTTTACGGTGGACGTTTTCAAAGTATTGTCACAAATTGCACCTCTTTCTCACGGATAAAAGCTCCCAATTGTTTCCTTTGAAGCCTTTTTGGCAGGCTTGGGATGTGCTTGGTCAGCCAATAAAAACTGTGCTTGGAATTGGATAAGTTATCATTCTAGCTTGATTTATCACTATTTTTAGTACATTGTCACACTACTAAACTACAAACGGTGGCATCACTTTCACTGCAGTTACTAGTGGCCAGAAATAAGACACCAGGTCCCTTTTTGGGGGGGAATAATACAGGTACATTTTGCTGAATGAAAACGTGATGTTATATAGTTTTTTATATGTGGGAAAGCACAGATATGACTAATGACCTTAAAGTTGGTTACTTTGATGAAATTGTAACTATATTCTGAAAAAACTGCAAGAGACAGTCTGTGAAAAAAAATCATCCCTTCTCCTTGTCCAGCTGCGTCTAATGGCAATTGCTAAAATGTATCTATTTTTTGTGGTGCACCAAAAATGAGAACTAAGGAGTCAGTCATGTGAATTACTGTCCATGTGCAGTCAAGTAGGCAGTGCTACTCAAGCATATATATCCATAATATAAAACTCAAAAATAACTTTGTTTTATTTGAGTCCCAGTAAGCCATGACAGTGGGACAGTGACTCAGCATGCACAATACCAGGATCCTGAAACGGAGGCAGTTAAAATAAATTCAAATAACTTTAATCTTATTAATGCTACTTGTGTCAAAATGTAGTCCTTACCAATATTAAGAAATTATCAATCCACCTCCACGCCCTTTCTTTATCCACTGAACCAATCCAGGGAGCCTGGTAGGTGAAGTTGAAAGCAGTCTTGGTGATGTCAGCTGAATGTGGGTTCACAAGGAGGAAGGGGACACATAACCACTGCAGAAGAGACAACACACCACCGACATAAGCATTTTCAAACAGGAATATTCACCTGATAAAGTAACATAGTGTGACAGTTCAGATCATCCACATGCTTGGTTTATAAAGCATTCAGTGTTTTAGTGCCAAAATACATTTGTGATCTTCTGCTACATTATGAATAATCCAGACCTCTCAGGTCACCTGGGACAGGTCTGCGGTCTGTCCTCAAAGTCATAACTAAAATGGAGAAGTGTCGTTCAGTTTTTATGCACCACAGAACTGAAACAAACTTCCAGAAAACTACAAGTCCTCTGCAACTCTTTGAATTAATGCTGCAGCATTTGATTCAATCAAAAAAAAGAAGTAATTTTTCACATTGCATCACAACTTTTTAGGGCCCAAGCACCGAAGGGTGCAAGGACGCTATTGAAATCCAAAGGACTTTAATTATTATTCTTGTATCTCATATCTGTTCTTTAGCTTATTTTTATTTTCTATTCTCTTGGCTCCTTAATTACTATTTTTAATTGTACTGAGACGCCCTTTTGATAATGTGTTTCTCTTGCACTTTGTATTTAGAGCACTTTGAATGACACTATTGCTGAAATGTGCCATATAAAGAAACGCCTTGCCTCATAAGAACAGATTAGATGTTTTGTCCCTCAAAGAAAAACTTATCTTGAATCCACTGCAATTTGATGCCAGCAGCAGCGTAGGTTTTAACAAGCTCCAAGATGATTTAGTTAATTTGTCTCTTAAAAAGCTTTTGGGAGACATTTTTATCTACGTAAGCCAGGAACGCACCAAACTGAAGAATATAAGGGCTAGCTGTATGATGTCTGTGTATGCTACAGAGTAGAGGCCTCCCAGAAGTGTGTAGATGATGGCTACTGCGGCCGAGATCCAGATGCAAACACTATAGGGGAAATCCAGGATTACACTCATTGTTGCACCTATAAAAGATAACACAAACACATACATACAAATTTAAGTCAATGTTTTTCCTAAATAACTGCTCACTGTTTACAAAGATATTCAAAGTATGCAAAAATTAAGTATCTGGATTTAGGAGCCAGTCGCTTACTAATATTTTTGGACTGTCTTACATCACAGGAATAACATGTATAAAGTTTGAAAATGGACATAGTTCCCCTTAAAAGACAAGTTTCTCCCCATTTCAGATCAATAATGATAAACAATAATGTCCTGTAAATCATGTTTGTTCATCACAGTGCAATAAATAAGGAATGGTAAGAAAACACAAATTGTATTACTCCAAAATGTGACTTTTAGAGAAAGCTGACATCAGCGTGACTTACCTAAACCAATTAGAGTTCCTGTTACCCAAATGATGTCAGAGATCACCAGTGCCACAGACAGAGCTCCACTTACTACGTTTCCATACTTGATCTGGAACGGGTCCATCATTGTCACATATTTTTTGTCTCTCATCGGCTTGGCGAAGAAAAGTCCGCCTTAAAAATTGAATCACACAAGAGTAGACAGATTAATGTGTGTCTCTGTTTGGTCTGTTTAAAAAGAGTTCTCATTTGATTTTGTACTGCACTCTTAAAACATTGGGTACTGATGTGGGAAAACTTGTACTCTTGGTCAGTCTTCATTTTGATAGACAGAATAAACTAAACAAGCATCAGTTACTCTTATACCTTTAGTGCAACACAAATCTGACATCAGAGAAGATTTGGGTACAGCATGTTTGTATGGACAAAACCAACCATAGTATAACCCTCAAACACCCAGTAGCCTCCTCACATGCCTGCATGCAGACAGCGAAGGACCCTGAGACCTTTCAAAATACCAAACCAAGACAATGGATACACCATATTCATGCAACTACAATGGCATCCACATACTTTCATATTTAATAATATCCCATGACGGGTATGTTTACATGCACACTGAATACCACTCTTACTCCGACTATTACAGTATTTTGAATTTGACACAGGTCATGTAAACAGCATATTCCTTTGGGATATATCAAATTAGGTCTTGTTTGAGTGAGTGCATACACAAAATAATCCCGTTTTTGCCCCTATTGTGATAAAGACAATATCCCTACTACGCTATTTACAAAATGGGTCACAGCAATTCTGATTGGCTTTTTTTTTAATTGAGTACAAAAACTTAGTCTTTTGTGCATGTAAATGTAAACACTGTTTATTAGACTAATGATGGTTATTTTTTTAAAGGATCAATATGCAGGAGAATAGGAGATATCGTATTTTTTTTAATCCATTCGTAATTCTTTCCTGTTAAAACTTGTTGCCTGCGTAACCCACAGTACAACTCAACCGCTGAAATACGGATCTGAGATGTGGTTTTGTTATGCTACTAGATATTTTAGCCTCAAGCAGATATGAGGAGCCAGCTACAGGTCTAACTTCTTTCTTTTATTTGTCAGGCCCAATTTTTTACCTTTGACGTCTTCAGCCAGATTTTATCACACTTTATGCACCTTCCTCTGGAGCCATAAATAACAAGTGTACAACCGTTTTTGCATTTGCACTACCCAACCATTAAATTGCTAATAGCCTTTGATTCGTGTCTTACAAAACTGGCTTGTCGAAACAGTGCCAACTATTTTATCCAGAAATACAAGCTCTAACTCTTCTGCCATTACTATGATGCCAGGAAAACTGTCTTACCAACTATGAAAGAGGTGGCTGCTGTTACTGGTATGACCGCCCACACCAGTCCCATGGTTGGAGTGTACACGGCCTCCGTCATACCAACGATGAAGCCTCCTCCAACAAATGTAGCTGTAGGAAGCACACAAAAAACACACCTACTGTATATAAATAAAATAAAAACATATTCCCTTTATTTGTGATACTGATTTACAACAGACCATCACTGACCACATGTAACCCTGTGAGACATACATTTCCAAAAAATAAGTTGTAGCATACAAAAGACTGTCATTTAACCATTTAATGTTGTCTTATGCATTGTTTTTTGTTATATAGACTTTCTTAACCTTAAAAGTAAACTATTAACAAGTTAATAACTCATTAGCAATCAGTTATAATAACTAACTTACTGTTAATTTCATTTTTAATTAATTTAAAATGCCATATAAAACCTCATAGTAAATATATACCATGAATTTTCTTTTTTTTAAAAAATAAGTCATTATTAATATTGGGAGGGTCTGTCTTTATTTTAAGTATGTGTGTATATACCTTTTTTATGTGAACATTAATTTTTGTTTAGAACCTATTTCCATTTCTATGTTTATATTTATTGTATTATTATTGATGTATGTGGATATTTTAGCTCTCTACTCAATTTGGTTTTATCATTCACTATATATATATTATCTATACTGTTTGTATGGGCAGTATACTTTTGGCAGAAATACTATCTTGTTGTTTTCAAGGGAGGCTTGAGCAACACTATTTGTTGCTTTAAAGACGGTCAAAAACAAAACCAACCGGTACTGATCTAACATGCATTCCACCTCTAATCTTCTGTGAAATTCTGCCTGGTCTCGTCTGGCCTTTGTTTGGCATTTTGGTCAACTGTTTTGTAATGCTGGGGTTTTGGATTACAAAACCTGCTTTGCTTTGTTTGTCAAAGCACTTTGGAAACTATGTTTTTAAAGGTGCTATATAAAAATAAAGTTATTATTATTATAAAAACAACCAACCAAGAAAAAACTACAAAACAACAACAACAACAACAACAACAACAACAACAACAACAATAATAATAATAATAATAGCTTCCACCTCCCTCCTCTTGTAAATAAAGAAAAGTCCCTTAGTTAAACTCTTTAAAGAGCAGTTATCTAAGGTTACATGTTAAAAGGTTTTAGTATAAATGTCTTTTCATCTTGACGGGTGTAAAGCCCAGTTCCTGAATGCACTCATGTTCAGCTGTAACGTGCGTGTCAGATAGGATGTAGCCCAGCTGCTTTAGATGGCAAAAAAAAACAAACAACTACAAAACAAACACTATAAAAAGTTTGAAGTGCGCAACTATAATTATAGTCACGTTGTCTAGATGTGTCACAGATGACACGGAGTCATCAAAATCTGCGACTTATATAAATAAACTTACAAACTAAATAAACTTAAAAAGCCCCTTGAGATGTTACCCCGAAAACTGTTTAAACTTTTTATTTACTCTATTTCAGCGTAATTGCGCTGCTCCCTCACACTCACCAGTCGTGGTGAAGACTCCCACCACCAGGCTGATCCCTCTGTTGCCCAGCAGAGTGACCTCTGTCCGGTCCGCCTGGCTGCTCTTCTGCAGCCGCTTGGACTTCATGGAGGCCCAGATGCCGATGCCCAGCACCAGCAGGTAGAAGAGCACCATCACCACCAGACCTGGTACATTCAGACTCATCGTGCCGCTGACTGACTCACCGCCTGACTGGAAGACTGACGGACTTTGTCTCCCACTTGCTTCCTCATACACAGGTGCCTAAACAAGCAGGACCGGATTCAGTTTTCAGTTTTAGGACCAGGATGGTGTTGTGCCAAAAACCAGCTGAGGAAAAAAAAAAAAAAAAAACACAAAACGAACCCATCAGCAATAAACCAATGTGGAGCAGGTCGACTTTAACACAGCAAAATTACTTTATTATCACTGAATGTTCTTTCTTTTTAATCCCCTAAGAAATGGCCACTTAAGTTGTAGATCAACCATAAAGTGCTAATAGGTTTTTAACACATTTTGATTTTGCATTATACATTCATTTCATTGTGATACAACAGACCACAATATCACTATAGGCTCACCAGACAAAATATCGGACGACATTAACAAATAAATAATTATTATTGGGGAAAAAAGGCACATTTTCCATATTTTATGTTATTGTTTATGCACTTCTATGTAAATTAACCCTTTTGAGTAAATTGGCATGATTTCTTCCAAAAATATGGGAAGTATGCAATGACCAACTGAACACGAAATAGCCAAAATATTTGCAAGATATAAGTGAAATGTTACAAGAAAATTACCTGAAAATAAAAAAAGATAAGCAGAAAAAAGGAATTAGTAAATTACCCTAAGAAAATGATTTTAAAAAAACAGAATTAATGTTTTTTGTGTATCATCATTTTAAATATAAAATATTATAAATAGATGTTTGGGAATTTGGTGAGCTGCACTCCCGCATAACATTCATCAGCAGTCATATCACTACAAGGTCTGAATCTGTTGGTAACAGCACAGAAAGGAGCACAAAGGCTAAGGTCAAACTAGACCCATTCTCCATTCTCCAGTAGTATTAGAAGAAGTATTCAGACCCAGAAATTTTAATAAGGTAAAAGTAGTAATGCCACACTGGAAATTTGAAAATACTTCATTACAAGTACATGTCCTGCATTACAAATCATATTTAAATAAACACATGTATTATCAGCAAAATTTGCTTAACGTTTCAAACTTAAAGTACTCATTATGCAAAAAAAAAGAAGAAAAAAGATGAGTGTTTTCCCATTATTGGATCAATATTACTGCTATTTTTGTTTCATTTTACGGCTGTAAATGTTTAAAGTTGACACCACTTCAAGTCATCCTTCAGTTTGTCACAAAAAAATCAAATTCAAATTCATAAACTTTGAAGATACACTGTGTATGAGCTGAGAAACACAAGCAAAATAGGCACACAGGCCAACTATACTAATTCTACATTACATCTGAGTCAAGGATCATGTAAAGCAACATGTTCGTGTTCGCTTCAGAGTTTGTAAAAGACCTTTAATGATATTCAAACAAGGGAGTGCTTCTTTAAATACCCAAATAACCAGTCTTTGTTAGTTGGTTGACATACTAGTATTTTGGTGAAATGGAACATGTTTTGAGGAGACAAACACTCAAAGACACATCAACCCTGCTGCTTTGTTGCAGATTGATTGATGGGTGGATTTCATTATATTATGAATTGAAATTAGCTGGTAATAAATGTGTGTTTTTTGTGCCTCTGCACCAGCGATAGCGGGGGACGGAGGCATTATGTTTTTAGGTTGTGCGTCTGTCTGTCTGTCCGTCCCATTCTCGTGAACGCTACATCTTAAGAATACCTCAAGGGAATTTCTTTAAATTTGTCACAAATGTCCACTTGGACTCAAGGATGAACTGATTAGATTTAGGTGGGCATAGGTCAAAGGTCGCAGTGACCTTGTCCGTCTCATTTTCTTGAACGCAGGAGGATGAGACGGAGGCCTTAAAGGATTTTCCTCATATTTGACACAAATGTCCACCTGGCCTCATGAATGAACAGATTCAAATTTGGCATTGAAGTTCAAAGGTCAAAGTCACCGTGGCTTTGCAAAACATGTTTTTGGCCATAACTCAATAATTTGTATTGTAATTATGACATATGTCACACAAATGTCTAATAAGATAAAATGATGATGTGCTGACATTTTGTAGGTCAATTTCACCGTGACATCGTAACACTGCTCAGACCGTTAACATCATAACTCAATGTGTCATGATCTTCTCGCATTGTAAAATATTGTCTAATTATGACTTCTTAAGAAAATCTGATATTGTTTTCAGAACTCTGAATACTTCATAAAATAATTAACAATGATATTTCTCCATCACTGAAGGGCTTTTTTTTTAGCTCCGCTCTGAGAAATGGGCAGAATCTCTCGTTCTGCTCTGAACTTAGCATCCCACTGTGGCGAACTGCCTTCGCACAATCTGCCATCTCATTTACAGCCATCAAACTAGAATATGCTTCCAACTAAGCTAAAAACAGGTACAGACCATCAGTGGTGTCAAAAAATGGATATTGAGTAACCATACATGTCAACATTAATTTCACCATGATCCAAGTTTTATGAATGTGTTGGTATGTTGATGTTGTTGTTTTTTTATCTGTTTGTATTGTCTATTGTAATGTAATAGTTTTTTATCATGTGGTAAGTGTTTTTTAGTGTGAGGTATTTGTCCAATTTGTACCTGCCCTCTAATAGCTAAATCTGGCATGAATCATCTCCTTCTTTTTTGAGATTGATGTTTTTATGCATGGTCCTTGTTTAAATAAAGACATGAAAAAAAAACAACAAAAAAAAAACAAAAAAACAAAAGGGGAGACATTTGGTCAGAAACTGAATTGTTGACACTGACTCTGAAACTGTGCTGATAGTATAGATATTCTGTGCTGCCAGTGTGTGTGTGTGTGTGTGTGTGTGTGTGTGTGTGTGTGTGTGTGTGTGTGTGTGAAGCATTCATGTAGACATGGATGTAAATTTCATGTGTAACTTGACTGGTACTCGGAGGTATTCAACTGCGTTGTGGTAATTCTAGTTTACATATATTATTAAAAAAAGTGCACAGTATGACTGGGAATGTGGTCTAAAGTCTTTACAAATATAATGCTAATACTTTCCATAGCTGTCGAGATGTTTCACACTGAGCCAAAAGCATCAACCTGCTAGTGGCACTAGAGAGATGGTCAGGGGGAAAGTTGTAAGGACACATGGTCTAGGAACCATTAAAGTCGAGATAAAACTTAAGCCAAACCATCTAGTAGATATCAGCTATTTCACTTAAAATGTGGAAATTTTGACATGCTGGTTGCATTAGATGAAAAAGTTGAAATGAGAAAGTCAGTAGGAATTATCCTCTGGTTTGTGCAAAAGGTAATAGCAATTAATCTAGTAGTTGTTGAGATATTTCAGTCTGGAGCAACAGACTGGACAGACTGACATCGAATCTTTGGAGAAGAGTGAAGACAAAACAGCACAGACAGAAATTTGTGATGTGAAATCACAAAAACTGGTCTGCCCTTGTCAGATAATAGTGAACAACTTTTTGGTCTGAGTTAAGACCAGAAAGGAGGTGGAGAAAATATGTTTGTAGACTTTAATCAGTATTAAAGCAAACATTGCTATGTGCTTATCAAATGTGTGGTGCAAGGTGTTTCCCGTAGCCTTTCTTTAAAATGTGTGTCTCTACAGAGGGATAAAAATGATATTGTTCCTCTATTTTAACAAAAACAAACGCACACACAAAAGCACATTTTTACAAAGAGTCAGAGTATTGTTTCAACAGAATAATGTCAGATGCCGGAGGCGGAGTGACAGTAGGTGAATTACACTTTACAGCAGTTATATATGAATGGTTATAACGTTAACAGGGACAAGACATGTTTATGGATAGATAAATTTACATTTATTTAAAATTACTTTTTTAGGGAGACTTTCAGATACTGTTTAAGTTAAAAGCTCTGAGGTAAATTTGTGATAATGGGCTGTGTAAATAAAATTAACTTGACTTGATTTAATAGGTACACCCAGATAAAATTACCATTTCGTTC
Source organism: Plectropomus leopardus (assembly GCF_026936395.1). NCBI lineage: Eukaryota > Metazoa > Chordata > Actinopteri > Perciformes > Serranidae > Plectropomus > Plectropomus leopardus. Next base: position 17,082,086 of record NC_142183.1, read on the forward strand.
TAATCCAAATTAGTCGTAACCATAGACTCGCCTTAACTAATAAATCCAACCTTAATTAACATGTAACACTAAGGTTTCTGTTGAACCTGTTTCAGAAAGGTGCTGACTCATAGTCCAGCTGCTAGACAAGAATGGTGGCATTTTATGTTTCGGCAAACATTTGCAAAACACATTTTGCATGTTTCATAGATACCATATTAACATTTCAAGAGTGATGTAGTAGTCCACCTGCCAAGCTGCAGACCACTGTTGGAGACCAACACAAGTCATGGCTGTATTTCCAGCAGCTTTTTTGTCCAATTTAGGTGTTATATAGGGGAAAACCACAGCGTTTTCTGTTTTTGTTTTAGCCTCCTTTCATGGGTGCTTCATAGTGACCAATTGCTGTTTTTCCAGCATGTTTTTAGTCCCAAAACACTGGAGTTTTTTAGCGACCTAACGCTGTTTTTCTAGCAGGGATACTGCCATAAAAAGTGTTGCTTTTTAAGAGGGGATTGTGCCTTGAAACTGGGTATTTTAAAACAAAATATCATCTTTTTTTAATCATAACCAAGTAGTTTTGTGCTTAAACCTAACCAACCATTAACAACAACATTGTGGAGACATATATTTTCAATGTATTTACCTCATAAAAACATGTAAATGTAACTTCTCTGTGGTTTGCGTACAATGTCAACATTTTTTTCTGCTGATTGGATTGCGATTTAATTTTTGTTTGCCATTAAGGAGGCTGTGCTCATTCTGTGCCTGAACTCATTTACAGTATATATATATATTGGCCAGTTTTGTCTGAAAACATTCAGTAAAATATTTAAAAAATATGTACAGAAAAAACAGAACTAAAAAGTGCCTGGTTACGTCCTACGTCCCACTTGTTTCATGTCTGCTCAAGTGACTCAAACAGTAAGAAGAGCCTCCCTGTGGCTTGAGGTATAAAATGCCTGATCTTTGGACATTTATCAGAAGTGTTTGGAGCAGCTGATGCAATATACCTTTAGACTAAGTCGCCGCTAACCTGCAGATGTATCAAATTTATGCTGCAAACAAACAGGTTCAAACAGGTGCAATTTTTTCTCGATTGACTGATAATCAGGAGGAGACAGAGAGTAAATTATCTTGTTTTTCCAGTGAGCTGTCCCTTAGGTGTAACGAAAATCAGTGCGACCAAAGTCCTGGTAACCAGAACTAAATTCTCCCCACAGATTATTAATTTTCTACTAAATCATCTTGTAATGCCCCTTTTACATCAAGGCAATGCACAGAAAAACCACACCTTAAACTGTCTAATAGTTACCTTCATTATGGATTAATCTGCATCATTTTACAGCAGAAATTAACATGTTTACAGCTTGATATAAAATACAATTTTGGTTTCTGTAGCTAATTTCATTAAGCTCATTACATGGGTGGAGGATTTTTTTCAAACTGATCTGTTTGCATTTTATTAAAGCCCACTGTTAAGCATAATTAAGGGAAAGGGTGCTTTTACTTTTACTTGTGACAGGCTGTCAGCCAGCGTCCTCAAGCTCTCAGGATGATCCAGTACTCACTCGTCCAAAGCACCAGTCTCTTGCTTAAATATGGTCATTTCTGATTCCCAAAAACAAGATAGCAACAGCTAAAATGCTGAACTCATAGCAGGAGGCCACAAACCAATGGGTGACACCACGGTAGCTGAATTTGACACATCTTCCAAGACTTTTACAGAAAACAAAATATACATTTAATGTTTGGAGAAGACAAAAACCTGTGTCTAGCTTTATCTGTAGTGGCGTGAAGTCACTAGTGAGAGGGTGCCAAGGCTATGTGAAGTTTGACAATAGCCTAAATATGGATCCCAATGCAATCTTTGACACTGAAGAGGTTAAAAATGTATATTTATACACATATGAGAGACCAAAGCCTTATAATAAATGAGCCCGTGAGGTGTCCAAGAAACCAGGATTCAAAGAAAAAACAGCTATCAACAAAATAAATAGTTGTTTGAAAAGAACCAGCGCACGTGTAACTGTATATATTTTCCTCAGCACACAGATTACATTCTCGGCAAACACATTAGGAAGCCCATGTGTTGCGTCTGCCATTAGGACAGTTTCCACAAGGTTTACTGAGGTTTTGCATGGCTTAATTTGGGTGACAAGCAATAAGATTTATAATAGGCTAATTTGTAATTTATATTCTTAACTTTGGTGGATGTGAGCAATTTTCAGGTAACTTTTTACTAATTTCTTGATCATTTTTTGGCCATTTTCTGTTAAGTTGCTCATTGCCTTCTTCCTCTGTTTTTAAAAATACATTTGCTCAAGTTTCAAGTGGTTAAAAGTACAGAAGCTGTGACAGCAAATTGTACCTGAAGTATAACAAATAAACACCTCAGCACTTTATAGCATAAACATGTGGGCTAAACGGCCTTTGCAAGATGTAGCTGGTCGAGATAAAACTGTCCAACTATACAGCCTGTAGGGTCATTTAGTAAAGGCCTATTTTATAGTCTCACTATATATTTTTAAAATCTACAATGTAGTATCTAAGTGTATCTAATGTAGCAAGCTGTCAAATAAAGTAGGAGTAAAAAGTAATGTTAACTGAAATGCATACTAATGTTAATGGAGTTTAGTGTAAATTAACACAGAATGGACTCAAATTCAGTAAAAAACAAAACAAAACAAAAAAACACAATTATGTTAAACAACATAGGGCTTATGTTACTTTCATTCCCTCACTGCTGATGAGACTTATCTACTATATGAATGAACCTGACATTTGCTGTGTGTCAGCTTGAGGATGTCAGCAAACATAACAGGCTAAGCTGGTGAGCTAAGTTTAACTCAGGGTGTTTCAGCTGTAAATACAGGCTAAAGGTAGGCTGGATGTAAGCTGTGAAGGTTTTAACAAATCAGTAAATAACACTGAGTTACTTACCAGTGTGCTGCTGGTCTGCTGTCTGTGTGAATGAACATTTATTCATCGATGATTTCCTTTATATGATTCCCCCCACCCCTCTCTCTTCCCCCACCCCTCTCTCTTCCCCACCCTCTCTCTTCCCCACCCCTCTCTCTTTCTCTCTCTGTCCCTCCCTCCCCCTCTCGCTCTCTGACTGTCTGTCTTTCCCTCTGTCTTATGATCTTTTAACTCCTTAAGCACTGTTCTTAACTTGTCAGAGGAGGGGTTGGCTGCAATTCATTTATTTATTTTCTACCCTACCTGACACTACAAATATTTTTCCTTGAGCCATAATGAGTTGTTGAAATCCTTGAGCCCAAGGTTTTTTTTGTTTTTTTTTTACTATGAAATGGTAAGAGTAATCAATTTTAGACCTTATTAAGAATTTTTGAAAAGATGAACGTACATATTAACATCAGGGTAAAAAAAAAAGTGAAGAAAAGAAAAGTTAAAGACAAAAACAAGCTTTAAAAAAGTGTTAAAATCTATGTATGTTTGATCAGATATTACATTATATTAGTCTTGTTACATTAGACCTATACAGCGATTGAAGCTGAAGCTTACTCTAGCTACTCTTTTACTCAGAATATTTTACTACTTAACTTTATTTTAAAAAATACATAAATAAACAACAATGGAAGGACAAAGAAGATAAGCAATAAGGATATTCTGCAACATTTCATTTCAAATTCTTGTCAAAGTCTATGTTATGCTTGGATTTAAGTTGTGTTTTTATCCTGACAGAAACATTCATCCCACATAATGTGTCCAGGGACCATCGGAAATGTTAAAATCCAGTGATAATTTCTGTTTTTACAGTTACGGTCTATGATAAATGGTGTTATTTTGGCGATTTTTCAAGAAATCGTGCACTTAAATAAATACAAAGTACTGCCATTTAAGATTGTACGCCCCTCTCCTAAGCCAATAATACATAAAAATTATAATAAAAAAACAGAAGCGTATTGCTGCCACTCTAGAATAAAAAACACGGATCAGTTTCACGTTATAAAGTGAAAAGTTTCATGCATTAAAACATGCTAATTTCTACTGTATGTCGGCAGAAATAGACATTGAATATGGTGTTTTGATTATTTAATGACTCTATATCACATTTTACTGCAGTTTAAAAGTCTCTGTCACAAAGATGTATACGAAATACGCCCGTTTTACTTCAACTTCCCCTGTTCCCTTTCAAAACAAAAGCCCCCTGACAGCCACCCTATGGACAGAATCCCATCTGTCCCAGATCTGTCCCTGTGCAGGACCTTGTACGACATAAACCATACATCCATGCATGAAACATGCTGCTGTTTGACGAGGCTGAAGTCTCGCTATTGTACATCCAGAACTATGGACCCTGTCATAGACTACAGGGTATTACTATCATCTAGTGGTCAATATAATGCACTCTTTGCTCATCAAACTATTCTATATAATAATACAAAATAAATATGCCTAATAACATGATCATTTTTTCTACAGTGGCAGCAATACGCTTCAGTACAAGTCCCTCCTCAGTGCTTAAAAAAATATTTTTTGCACTATTTCCACTCTCATAAATAACATTTCTATGTCACTGTTTATTTATAAAAATAAAAATAAAAATTACAGGTTTTACATTTTGGGCTCTAACTATAATCAGACAGTCTCAAAACATGTTATTGGAGTTTTTTTTATTGCCTATTTTCATTTTGATCAGTCTGAGATGCAGGGACATGTCAAGAATTTGAGGACCTTTGGAAATTTTCAACAAACTCTATTGTGATGCTTTTTTAAAATGCCCCCTGACATCTACTTTTTGAATGTTAAAAATATTAGTGGTTGTTAGTAATTACTATTGAGATGAAGGAGATTACTTTGTAACTGCTATCATTAAAAATGAGAAACTTTGAGGTACTTGTGCTTGCGTATTTCCATTTTATGCTACTTTATACTCTTTTTAATACAATATTTCTACTCCTCTATAGGCTTTCTCAGATGCAACTAGAAAATACATTTCCTGTGAAAAGTGCCTGTGAATGCTGAAAGCTCATGTTTTAATTTAAAAAAAAAAAAAAACAGCCCAGTAGATTTACTTGTAAAATGTGTTTGAAAGCAAAACAGTAAAAGTACTATCACTCCAGGTCCCAGGGGTAATAATAATTTGACTGAACAACTTTCAGTGGTATTGGAGTATTATTTGAACAGGAATATCTATGCTTTGACTCACGAATAGAGATGTGTAATTTGTGGTTCCAACGTTAAATTTTCTAAAATTTGGCTCCCCTTTCTAGAACATGTCAGGTCCATTCAGTTGAATATTGTCCCCATCGGTAGTGTGCCCCCAGACACTGTACCACCATCTTGAATCCTCTGGCCTGCTAACCCTGCTTTTCCAATCCTAGTGGTACATCTACATTGACTAGGTCATTTTGTATTTGTGATTACGCATGCACTCATTAATATCTACCTTTTTTCCCTTTTGTTTGTTTGTTTGTTTATTTGTCTTTATGTTTGTTTTTGTTTTCTTATTTCCTGTTGCTGTTGTTGTCCTTGTAGTTATTATTTATGATTACCTTTTACGACTATACTACTTGTCCCCATGCATCTTTTCTATCACTGTCTCTACAAACAGCTTTGCTTTGCTGTATTATTTGTCTAGTTTTCCACCAATTTTATCTCTTGTGGACATGTATGGCCTTACACATTGTGTTTTTGAAGTTTTGAATGAAAATTTCTTGAAAATCTCATAAATCATATGTAAAAAAAAAAAGAGATGTGTAATTTGTGCACCATTGTTGCCTCAGCAAAATAATAATTTAATTTAATTTAATTTCTGTAAAAAGTGCTTTAGTAGGCTACATGCAGCATTGATCCTTCAGGATGATGTCGCTGCAGCTCAAAGTGCGCTTCATGTTTTTCACCCGGGGAGGCAGCAACGGCCGATAACGTGTGTGCGCATGCGCAGTGGCACTTCACACAACCGCAATAAGCAAACATGGCGGCGGCCGTCGACAGTGTTGTGAAAGTGTAAGTTTACCTTTATTTATTTTAAGAGTGAAACGAGCTATCATGTAGAGGTGAATGTATGACTGATTAAAAAACTTGTTACTGCAGGTTGCCGAAAATTGTAAACGCCGCACCCTCAATCCTCAGTACAATATTTGTCCCAAGAGAATAACGTTATCCTCTGAGCTAATGTTAGCTTGTTAGCTGTGGGCAAATATAAATGAGGCGAGCCCATCGCGGAGCTGTGTTTTAACCACAACTGACTCCTAACTTAGTCACTTAGAGTTGTGTTTAAGGTGGCGATACACACATTATATCCAAGCTGTTGCTATTGAGCCTCCTTGGGATTAAGGAAATAGTTAATTTAGCAGTAACCTGTCAGCTTGGCGGGTGCTTTGTTGTGACGAGAGGCTCGCTAACAATCAACCTTTTGTTCTGTCATCCCTCCATCGTTACTGTCGGTGTTAGGCATTGTAATGAAGTCAGGCTCGTTTGTGTGAGTGCTGATGAGAAATGCAGAGGTAGAAGAGCCACAACAACAGTGTGTGAGCAGTCTGAAGAAACAATGCGACAAACTGGCTCGAGTGAAGCCGACAATTAATAAATACTGTGTTTGTGACAAAGGGCAATCCCTCGTGTACCATAGGGGTTATTCATTTTAATCACACCAAAAACGGTTGTTGAATAATTTTGATAATGTTTAGATAAAGAAAAGTGTTAAAAGTGAGCATTGTGAATTAGTGCAATATGCAAGCTATATAGCGGTAGTTTGTCTAGTGAAGCCAGTTGCGGTGATTGCACTGCTAATTTTGTAGTTTAGGCTCTTTATTTATGTTGTGCACAACAGTCACTGAGAAGCAGTCTTTTGCAAGAAAAATTTAAGTCTTTGGCCAAATATGTGTAGAAAAAAGGAAAATATCATGCAAGGTAAAAAATGAGAATCTAGAGAAAGAAAAATGTAACAAAGTACTATAAATTAGACAGTTATTGCAAATTAATGATAACAATGATAGCTGAGGTATAAATGATAGATATAAATGTATATAGAGATGCATAAGGGATGTAACCATTCTCAAGTGGTGTCACGGTTCAGTGCATTTTCAGTACAATCAAAAAGTAAAAATGCCAGAGAAAAATTAAATTTTGTAAATTTTCTCTTTTTCTGTCCATTTAAGTAATTTATTTATTAAAACTAAAATATACACAGAGATGCAATCAGTTATTGAAAAAAGTTAATAAAAGTAGGCTACACTAAAGGTATAGTGGGGAGCAGGGTCTACAAAAGCCAATTTGTGTGATCACGTTAAAATCATTGTGACACATAACCCCTCAAGAAAATGTGTTTTAATGGTAAAAATGTCTTTGTTGTGAATCTGTCCCCTTTATCCTCACTTACTCAAGGTCTGAGTAATTTGACTTTTCTGTTTCCAACTCTCACATTTTAGGCTGGGAGAGCAGTATTACAGAGATGCCATGGAGCAGTGTCATAGTTACAATGCTCGATTGTGCGCTGAGCGCAGCATCCTCATGCCTTTCCTGGACTCTCAGACTGGTGTAGCTCAGTCCAACTGTTACATCTGGATGGAGAAGAGACACCGGAGTGCAGGTAAACGAACTAGTGTGGAATGACAATTCAGTATTATCATTAAGTGATGTGCAGTTTAGTGATATGATAATAAATCATGTTATTATATTACAAATACTCTTTTAGCGTGATATCTATCCTAAAAACACACCTAACAAGATGCAAAAAGTTCAATTTTTTATTTCAATTTTATTTATAAAGCCCATTATCACACATCACAATTTGCCTCAGTGGGCTTTACAGCATACAACATCTGTCTATCATCTAGTAATAAGTACCAAAGATATCACCCAAACTTACTTCACCTGTTGGTTCTTCTGCATGTACTGCTCTGTGTCTCATCAGGTGTAGCACCGGGGCAGCTGTACACCTACCCAGCTCGCCGCTGGAGGAAGAAACGTCGTTCTCATCCCCCGGAGGACCCCCGCTTGGCTTTCCCCCCTCTCAAAGCAGGTATCAACTCTGAAGGAAAAACTTGTCCCTCATCACAAAAACAGACAAGTTGGCCTCAGTAATCTTAGTTTAACTTTATCAGTAAAATATTATAAATATATGAACTAAATATCTTTTCACATTTAATGGCGGCAACTAGGAGGCCTTGCTCTTTTTATTAATTTGGGTTTGTTTGTGTGTCCATCTGTTTCTGTGTAAATGTCATGTCAATGCATGCGTTACCATTGTGATTGGTGTGTATAGCAGATTTGGAGCTGGGTCTGAAGCGTGATGCGTTGGGAGCGGTGGACGGCAGCAGTCTTGAAGCCCTGCTGAAGGGGGAGCCCCTTGACAGGAGGAGCGGCGTGTCGGACCTCCGCGGCCCTGAAGATGAGTCAGCAACTGTGGAGCCTCCTGCCACCTCGACGACCACTCACACATCCTCTGGGCGTGTCCGCAAGGTGTGACTCAAAGCTGGCTAAACACTCTTGTTTTCGGCCCAATGCAACTGATATCTATAGCTTTACATTACAACTAATGATGTGAAAAAGAGTTGAACGCTAAATCCCAGCTAGCAACTGATCTTGACAGATTAACTCAAACTTCCAGTCGGTCTTAAAGGATTTCATGTGAGGGCGCAGGTCTTTCTTGTTTGATGATATAGTTACTAGAGCACAGGGAGCAGAGCGGCGCTGGATTTAGGTTGTATTACAATTGTCTGATTTAGAAGGTTAATGTTGTCATTTCATTTCATTTATCTGTTAAATGATTTTAGCTTTCAGCTTGAACTCACCTTAGTTCTTCAAGACAGTCATAGTCTGTGGTTCCCACGTAGACAGATTTTTCTCCCAATCTTTTCTGCATCTTATCTTATGAGAAACTCTCTGCTTTTGCTTAATGTTTTTGATAAATAGTGAACAGGATGTTACGATTACACCTTACCGCAGTTTCAGCCAATACCTTTGCATTCTTCGCGACCTTGCAATTTTGTTGACTCACAGCAACTTAACCGTAAATTTGACTATTTAAAATTGATAAAATCTCATTTTATATCAGAGCTGTGCACAGCATAGCATGTTTATATGCTCAGACCCTCCCTACTCCTCTCTCTTACTCTCACTCTGTTGATCATGAGATAACTGGTGGGAGGTGAGCTCTGTGCCTGGGATAGAGTCAGACACACAGTGACAGGGCTAACTGTTAGCATAACATGGCTAACATTACCCAACTGTTTAACAGGTTTTAACGACAGAGTGGGGCTGTTTCTTTGTGAGATTGTTGGGATTGTCTAACGGCTAGGTGTTGAATGTTAGCCGCCGCTGCTGCGTTAGTTTAGAGAGCAGGAGAGCAGCTCACAAAGACGGTCCCCCAGTGGTGCTTCGAATGGTAGCCCTCACCACCACCTTCACAAATAAATTAGCATTCTGTGGGAAACTGAATGCTCATAAAAGACTCAGCTTCAGAGACAGCGTTGCAACCATAGACATAGAATTTCTATGACTGCAACTATATTTTAAATTTCTATTTGACCCCACAGTTTCATTGCGAAAATGCGTATAAATATTGCAACATGCATCACAGTTTATTTAGAAAAGCTGCTTTGAAATCGGGCATTTCAGGCTGCAACAATCCACAAAACAACCTGCGAAAAACGACCTGGTCTTCTTTCTAAGAATCAAATTGTAAATGTTAGAAAAAAAGTAAGGGATAAGTTCATACATTCAGTAAAGTTAGACCTAATCCAGACCCTCTCACTGCAGAGGGTCCTCGACCATGATGACTACTTGGACGACCTGGACGATGAGGACTTTGAGGACGAGACCCCCAAGAGACGAGGCAAGAGCAAGTCCAAGGTGAGTGCTGCATCCTTCTCTGCTGTCAGTTCCCTATGGGACATTCAGTAGTGTACTATGTGTCAACTGTTAAATGGTTTCTGTAGGGCCGCAGTGACAAGAATGGCAAGAAAAAACAGGAAGCTGCAGCTGCAGCGCTTGAGGAGAGGGACAAACCTTACGCCTGCGACAGTGAGTAGAAGCTTCCTTTGCAACGTCCATTTGTGTGTCATGCATGTTAGCAAGAGAGGCTTTTGCTTTTTCTGCTGAAAGACAGAAACAAGTCTTCTGCCATGCATGGCGTGATCTGAAAAACCCCATCTGGAACTTAAGTTTGGCAGCATAGAAATTTGAAAAGTTGCCCGTCCAAATGCGTTTTTTTTTTTCTTTTTCTTTTTTTTTCTGAGATGCCGCTCCGTGTGCTCTGTAACTTCCTGTTGGCCACAGCTCACTGTGCAAATGCTCACCTCCGCTGTATGAGTTTGCTGCTGGTGCGTCAGCCAAATATTAACCATGTGAAAATAAGTTAAAAACTAATAAAATGAAGCCGGTTGTGGGTTGATGAACAGTGAAGTTTTGTGGTTCCACCTTGGGCCTTTTTGGATGATGGTATTAGCCGCCATCACTATAACACTTTTGTATGACCGTGTGTGTGTGTGTCAGTCTGTGGGAAGCGCTACAAGAACCGTCCTGGCCTGAGCTACCACTATACACACTCTCACCTGGCCGAGGAGGAGGGCGAGGACCGCGAGGAGATCGAGGCACCACCCACTCCTCGCCAGCCTGAGGAGCAGAAGAGTGAGTCACTCTCTAGTGCTGAGAGAGAGACAGAGAGAGAGGGGAGGGAGGTTTGGTTGCATGCCATGTAGCATGTGTGTGTTTGTACAAGGGGAGTCTCTCTCTCATTCTTCTTTTTTCTTTTTTTTTTTTGGTTGTTCCGCTCTTTTCATTTTTTGATTCTCATGATTTTGAATCCCAAATTTGGGATCAAACTCAGTGTTCCTGACTGCAACATGATTGCACAGTTGGGATTCCTGGCATTTTTTAAACATATCATCCATCTTTTTTTTTTTCCCCCAAACATATCCATCGCATTGCATTTTTTCTTTTGTGCACGCGACACCGTGTTAGCAAGACCATTCAACAAGTGCGTTCTGTCAGTTGTCACTCATTCATTAGTTTGGATCATGAGTCACATGCATCATCAGCCAGTTATTGAGATAAAAAGTTGGTGTTGGCTGATGCGGCATTAACAGGTTTGTAAAAATGCTTGAAGTTTAAAACATTTGATTTCTAAAGTGTATTTTACTGCAGTTAGATTAACATGTTCATCTGGAAGAATATACTGTTATTTAACTCATCCTCCTTGATAACTTGGTTTAAAGTGACAGTTTTAATGCAAACTGAATGTTTTCTTCACTCATGCTTTCACTCAGCAACTAAGAAGGGTCCCAATGGGCTGGCGATGCCCAACGATTACTGTGACTTCTGTCTGGGAGACTCAACTTTAAACCAGAAGACTGGCCAATCAGAAGAGCTGGTGTCCTGCTCAGATTGTGGACGCTCAGGTGTGTCCTTGTGGTGTCACTTTCATTACTAGTTCACTGTTCCTACCCCTTAGTTACTGTTGCTATGCCACCTGTTCTCGCATGACACATAGAGCTGTTTTCATGGTTATTTTTATCTGACTTGACAACATTTCTCATGCGTCCTCTCCTTCCTTCAGGCCACCCAACATGCCTGCAGTTCACACCAGTGATGATGGCTGCAGTGAAGACATACCGCTGGCAGTGCATTGAGTGCAAGTGCTGCAACGTTTGTGGCACCTCAGAGAATGACGTAAGCCCCTTTTTTGTATTGTGACTGACTATATACTGACTAAACCCTATGGACCCTGTCCTTGCTAATCTGTTGTTAGTGCAACACCTTTGATCCCCTTTTTACTTCCTGTCAGCAACCAAGGAAACTAAAAGAGGGAAGTCAGTGACAGCATTCAATTTTGGCACTGTTGGCAGACTTTGACGCCAGTTCTATTGTAGTTAATGTGAGCACAGCAAATCACACTATAGAGTGCCCCAGGGATGACGTTTTTCTGTAGGCCGCGGAAGTTGGCTTCGGCCCAGTTCCCCTGTCAAAAAGCCCATGGGATTTTTCCAGTGGATTTTGGGTCGTTGCAGAAAATGAGGTCTGTGGCAGACAAGTGTTTATGATACTTGCGTGTTTTGTTTAACAACATAGTCTTCACAAATGAATGCCGCTTTGGGGATTTTGAAGTGAAATGCACCCTCCAGAAATGAAAAACTAAGGTTGGCCTATAAATAAACTACACTACAGTCTCATGAGTTAACTTTGCCACCATAACAAGGCTATAAAACTGTGCTTGTTGTGTAGTCTCATTTAGCCACTTTTTAGCAACCGCTTTTTTAAAGACAAATAAAAGCCTCAAAGTTCTTGATTGGGGTATTTACTGATGTATTTTATGTTGTTGTACAAAATGTGAATGTTATCCACAGACCTTATTTCAGGCATGTGACCAAAAACCCATTCAAAAAACCCATTGACTGTGAGACGAGGGAACCGGAGGTGCTGAAATGCTAACTAATTTCCGTGTTTTAGGAGTTATTCCTGGGACCATCTTTAAACCATCATAGCTTTCTTGTTTCACCTCTAAGTGAAAAATCTTTCCACAAAACCAATTTGAAAAAAATCAGATTCATTGATGCTGATTGATGTTTTTAAAATACACAGCCTTAGTGTGGACTGAGGGCTGAAATGGAGAAAGAAAGGTGCTTGTTCTAAATTTGTTGGGCATGTATTTTGTGGACATTTAATCAATTGTCTTGCCCTGTTTATGTGTTTAGTTATCCACAGTTGCCGATGTAGCCATATGCCTCCTGAACAGATAAGTCTGTTGTTTTTACAGCAGCTGATGAAACCAAATGAAAGATAGTTTCACCTTGCCATCATCCATCCAAAATATGCCCCCATTATGTCACACAAATGCAAATACCATCAAAGAATGTGACCGTCAAACACATAGCAAAGATGGCAACAAGATGACAGCAACTGAGCTGCCAACACAAAAACATCTGCCTTTGACAAATTGTATATTTTAATGATTGCACTTGACTGCTGTAACAGGATTTCACTCTCCTACTCGATGTACAGCCTCCACAACGAATGTATTTAATTTATGTGTCGTAAGTGAAAACGAATTGTGTATATTTTAGAATAAAATGATGTCTTAAATTATAATTTTAATAGTCACTAACACTGCAGCTATTGGTTCAAAGTTGTCATCTTGAACTCAAGTTAGTAGTAATGCTTTATTTGGTTAAAAGTATTGAAGTGTTCGGTGAGACTTCCGCGTAAATAAAATGTATATGTCGCAGAGCCGTGTCTTTGCTCGTCTTCTTGTCTAATCATAGACTGAACATGATGTTGTGTTTCTGTAGGACCAGCTGCTGTTTTGTGATGACTGTGACCGAGGCTACCACATGTACTGTCTAAGTCCCCCCATGACTGAACCACCAGAGGGTAAGTGAACGCCGAACTCTTTACTGCAGAAGTTAACAGACTCGAAGGTCATATGCGTGTTGTTTTACAACCCTGATATCATCACCTTGTACTGGTTAAGGTTCACTTATGTGGTACCTGCAACCCATCTGGTCTGATTTGTTCTTGAATCCTTTAATCAATGGAAAAGTTAAGAGACTCGGTGGACACACACTTGTTGTTTTACATTACTGATGTCTTATCTTTTTACTGGGTTGAAGGCCGATACCATAATGCAACCTTTCACCCTGTATATCCAGGGTGACCTTTATGGCACCCGCAGCCCATCTGCTCTGATCTCAGGGCTTTAAGTCCTCCGGTTCTGTGCCGCAGTTATTGTTCAGGGCCGTTGCATTTTCAAAAATAAGATAATGATAGGCACTGATAATAATGTGTGTATGGAAAATATTCTTCTGCTGTATATGTATGTAAACAGCTGTAAGGAACCCTCTATTTTTTTTTATCACTGGGCTGAAAACAGTCATGGCCGGAGGCTTTGTTTTCAGGTTGTCTGTCCGTCCGTCAGGTCAGACACTGTGAATTATTCTGTGTTTGTCTATAAAAGCAGAAATACAGAGGAATTTTATACCTGTTATGCACACACCAATATTTAATTTTTTACAAGTCATTGCAATATTGAATAATCTTATCATACAGTGCAGATAATCCTAAGATCGTGCAGGGCTAACTTCTTCTCTTATCCATTAATCTTTTTTTTTTAAACAGTTCTCAGAAATCTTCACGGGGTTTTGCACCCTTTTCCTTGCTTTGAAAACTCCTACTGTACATCATGTCAAAATAGTCATTTTATTGCACACAGATTAGCATATTTTCACATCTAACTGCGTGAATTAAATTGCTTTTTTAACCAAACCAGAGCTGGTTATTGTTGGAACAGTGAAAAGAAAAAACAGTTTTGTTTTGTTTCTCTCAACTTTGAATAAAGTGTGTTTTAAAATGATAAAAATACAGTTTAATTGAGTGGAGTCTGCTGGGTTTGGCAATAGCAATTTCTGAGCTGTTTCTGGTTAAACAAAAAGGATCTAACTCTTTAACGATAAAGTTAATCTCTGTAGGCATCCTTTCCATGTTTTTGTCATGCACTTATTAAAACAACCTGAGCCTGTCGGTGGCTAACACAAGCACTTTTAGTGGATTTAATTGAAGGTTCACAAATGGCCCTTGTGGTTATATTGCAGCCTGTTTTGCTGCTGCCTGCTGCAGTGTTCCTGCTCAATACTTTACCAAATAAAAAAATTGTCTCCATTAATCATTTAAATACACAAATAAGGTGAATTATAAGGTCACGGTCAATTATAAAATCATTATCCAAAGAATCAATATAGAATCAGATTGTTATGAAACTTGTGATCTACACCCCTGGAGTTTGCGTTGTTTCTCACTGTGTGTATGATTTGTACAGGGAGCTGGAGCTGCCACCTGTGCCTGGCTCTGCTGAAAGATAAAGCGTCCATATACCAGCAGAACCAGAGCTCCGCCCCTGAGTGACAACATAGCAACAAGTCCTGCCCCCTCAGTAAAGGAACCCCGTCCCCGTGGAAATGTCAGACCTCCTCTCAGTCCGGAGCTCCAGGCTCTGTCCAGATGTAGCTGAGCCAGATCGCAGATCAGCTTTAGAAGTCTTAATATCAACAGCGTCAGTGGGGGGATCAGTCAACACGGGGATCAAACTATCACTACCAACCTGCCTGCAAAGCCCCCGCGGCCTGCCGTCACACACATGCATATTGTGCGTACATACAATATAGACACACACACACTCTCTCCTGGACTGTTACACACACTAGATACAGAGACAGAGAGCATGCAGTAACCACAGTAACTGCTGTCTCCATGGAAGATCCCAGGAGCAAACGGATTAGCATTACAGCTAATTATCTGCACCCTTTCACGCTCGAAGACCGTGTGGACTGTCGAGACAACACAGTTTTTTTTCTGCCAAATAATCTATTTTTCACTCCCTGAATGTGGGAGAAAGAAAAAAAATCACCACATACATGGTGGAGGAATATTATTATTATTATTATTATTATTATTATAGTTATTACTGTTATTGTTCTGGTTACTAGTGGACTTTTGTAGTGGCATTTGTCTGTGTACTTTTGTCTAATCCATCAAGTCTTTTCAAAAGGTTTCCCCAAGGGGAGCCATTCAGTGCCAAGGTCCAACATCATATGAAATACACACAGCCCATGGAGCTTATCATCATCACTTCAGCCATCTTTGTTTCATTTTAAACCAGTGGGACAAAAATGGTATAAAACAAAAGTCTTAATTTTTTGTCAACAAAAAACTTTGGCTTTGACTCGTTAAGCTGTTAGCACAAAATCTTTGGCCTTGCTACTTTAGGACTGCACCAAAATCAACTTTTCATCTGATTCTGTTACTAGAACGATCAGTTACTTGAACCACACGCGAAACAACGGAGCATAGACTCTTTAAGTTCTCATGAGACAAAAACATTTAGTACAGCGTCGGTCTTCATATATTAGTTCTCCATCAGCTAACGTTCTCTTATTTTGAAAACCGGTCATCAAAAGTGGGATAATGCTGTTCTCATTGTTGGAAACTGACTAATACATGTAACTACTTATCATAAAGGTGCATCCTTTTGTCTGAGATGTTTTGTGCTAGCTTTTTAGAAACGCCCTTCACAGGTAATTTTTAAACAGCTGCTGTCAAATCGATGACACACAGAATCGTTCACGAACTGTAGCTGCTTTTATCATTTGTCACACAGACGCAGATTTGCATGCAGATTGCACCTGTATGAATGCACACACACTCACACCACAAGTGTTTGTCTTTTTGTTGTATTTTTTCTTTTTTACATTTTATATTACCTGATATTCCATTGGTACTGGGAAGTTTTTTCTAGTAGAATTTTGTAAAGTCTATGGTATAGCAAACACGTCAAGTATATAGCTCCTAATGCATTCTATGTACTGTATTGACTTTTTCTATTTTTGTTATGACTGTGACATGTTTGAATTTATTTGATTATTCTGATATGTCAAAACCTCCATTATGAGTATTTGTAAAATGATGTACTTTGTTGTACTATTTTTATTTTTACATTTCTTTGGTATCAAAGCCAATTTAGCCTGACTGAAATAAAAATCACTTTGAATTAACTGTCCATTGATTTGTTTTAAATACTTAATTTCCTGCTAGAATTGCACAATGAAGTTGATATATGTTTTGATCATCTGATTGTTGAGTGTGCTGTTCATGTCTTTGTGGTTTCAATCCTGTGTTGCTGCTGTGGCAGACTCTTTGTTTGTCTGTCCATGTCTGTTTACGTGGGAAAACAAAAAAAAAGCACCAAAGAAATGAAGGAGCTACTAATAATAACCCCAAACAAAATCTGAAAATCACTATAAAATCTTTGAAAAAACATCTTAACATGTTTGTGTGTAATGACAGTACATAATGTGCAAACAAAATTTGTGATCGATGATGTGTGTATTTGTGTGAATTTCAATTTCAGCACTTGGCCAGCTCCCTTTCCTCAGCCTGCTGAAGATTGTGGAGCTGTCCCTGGTGCTGAAAAGCTGTAGGTAACAGCCTCTCAGCTCCTGTGAATCTGGACGACTGTACAGTTGTCTGTAAAAACATGCTAAATCAGTACTCCATTACCTGCACCACTTAGCAACAACACTGGAGTTTTTCTTCCCATTAATTAAATTTATGAATGTCATTAAAAAGTTATAGAAAGCTTTGTCATAGAAAAGTAAAAAGAAAAAGTAATACCATAGCATGCCACCACGTATCTGTTCTTTGGCCTTCGCGACCGTATCTCTGATCATCCAGACTTACCAATCTCAAAATAATGTGAATTTTGTTTCTAAATGATAACTAGTATCTCAAAATGGTGTGTTAAATTTTGTCAAAACAAAATAATGGCAAATGACACCAAGTCAATATTTTGAGAAAGTATATTATTATTTTGTGGTACTAACTCATTGATTTGAAATATGAAATTGTGTTGAGAACATTTCTCACTGTTTTGTGAAAGTTTTTATTATTTTAAAATATTAACTCATTTTAATTCACTAACTGACTTGCCAATAATTCTTGAATTACTCTTGAATTATAATGACTTACAGAATCTTTTATTTTTTTATTATATTGCCTAAATTTACAGTTCCACCAAAGTGATGAACACGGATGACCTAGGTCCACCATTCTAGTTGAGATATATAGTCAACATTTTGAGAAATGTTCTCATTATTTTGAGATACCATGCCATTAATTTGAAGACTTTTGTCATTATGGTGGCTTAGAGGGTTGTTTGTTATTTATCTATTTCTATTGTTTTTATCACATTGGTGTAAATGGGTTTTCATGTTGGTCAAAGCTTGATGAAAAGCAATGAGTAAGAGAAACGGATTTCTCTCCACATTTATGAATCTATGTTTCCACTGATGACTGTCTCTTGTTTCTGCAGAATTTCTTTTCTTCTACCACCTCCACGCCAGGAGCATGCTAGACATCAGTGTGCACCAGTTCCTTCTCTAGGCCGTCTTTGGCCAGGCTCTTGTTGCCTTCCTGGAGGTTTTCCACCGAGGGAACATCATTCTCGATCTGCAAGCTCACTCTGCTGCAGGGAAGCTGGTTCTGGCAGGTAAATCTGAGCGTGTGCTGCACGTATGACTGGAAGTTAATGGCAGTGGATAGTAACTCCTCATGCTCTCTTTGGATGCAGATCGTTTTTTTTTGCTGTATCCTTCTCACTGCCCTGAGTGGGACCTAAAGGACCATAACATGATGTTCGCCACCATGTGTTACTCATGGCACATCGCCTTCACCATTTTCGTTGTGAGCGCCAACTATTGCATCGTCGGCTGGTAAGAACCAAACAAACAAGGCTAAACCTACTATAAAAACCTACTATATATGGCTGGACTGTGCACAGTGGTTCCCAAACTTTACAATAATAACAGAAGAAAACAACTGATTAACTGTACATTAAACCCAAATGCCGAACTGCAGGACATTTGTGTTTGATTAGCACTTTTGATTAATTTTGAGCAGATAATTTCTTGTGAATATTGCATCAAAGAGGAGTTTTTCTGATATTAGTTGAAACTGTGAAATTTCTATATGCCTGCAATCATACATTCTTTAAAGGCTTATTTTATGAGAAATTCCTTTTGCTTGGCCAATCTTTCCTAAAACAGGAAGAGGCTGTTTAGCAGAGAGGGAAGGCTCTGTGAATACAGCTTGTGTTTAGCTCCTCGCTGTGCCTGGTGAGATTGAAAGTTTAAGAATTAAGATCAAGTTTATCTTCAACTTTAATTTTGTAAACTGTACAGTTTTTTTTAAATTCTGATGAGCCATGTTTTGCATATTTATTTAGTTCAATAAAAAATATAATTAAACAGAATTACGGTTTATTCAAAATACTAAAATGCATCGTACAAAATTAAATGGGGTTTGGCCAAATTTTTAGAGAAGCGATCTAATCGCAAAAAAATGTAGCGTCTGCTAAGGGGTGTGGCCTGTTAAGGCTCCGCCTTTTGCGCGCCTTTTCTGTAACCGCACGTGACCCGGAAGCAGGAACTGCAGCTGTACCCCAGACCACAACAACACGGAGCGAGAAGTTGTGTTTGTTTTCGCTCTGTCGATTCAAAAAAATGACAAACGTTTACTCAAAAATAAAAAAACAGCGTGGCGGAGGATTAAAAGACGGTTTCTGTGTCCCAGAGCGACCTACAGAAGCGGAGTTAAAGAGGTACGAAGTCACACATTACCGCGTTCATTTATTTAGTAAGCTAACGTTAGCTAGCTACCGGTAAAGACGCCAAATTCGAAACTTTGAAACTTTTCAACACTTTCAAAC
Source organism: Plectropomus leopardus (assembly GCF_026936395.1). NCBI lineage: Eukaryota > Metazoa > Chordata > Actinopteri > Perciformes > Serranidae > Plectropomus > Plectropomus leopardus. The sequence goes on from NC_142183.1 coordinate 17,101,290, forward strand.
TTGAACTTACAGTGAAATCACTAATTACCGTCCTGGGGGTATTATAGAAAGCAGGTAATGTGAAAACTCTGAGTATGTTAACCCTGAGATGAGGGAAACTGTTATTCGCTGCAGAAACAGAGTTGAGTCAAACTCTCAGTCATTCACTATGTTAACTGACTCTGTGAAACACCGAGTTTCTACCTGTCTCCTCGAGCCTGAAGCAAGCTGTCAGACACGGATTGTCCATATTTTTTGCAATCCGATCAATATCGAAGCATAATTATTGCACAATGCTTCACGTCGGGAGATGATTTTCAGATACTGATTGGATGTGCTCTCATTCCCCGATGAATATTTCTTACAATGGCACAGTTTTTCATTAGATAGATAGATAGATAGATAGATGGATAGATATACTTTATTGATCTCAAAACTGAGAAATTGGGGTGTAGCAGCGCCATGCAGAAAGAGCAAAGAGAATAAAGAGAAAACAATGATAACAGAATATAAAAGGAATACGCTTAAAAAACTAAGAGACTGTACATATATACATATATACAAGTGTAAAGTGCGGAAAAGTATCTGAATAAATAAAAGTAAAGTCAGCAGTGTAGAGTGACATGGAGCTAAGACCAGAGTTTAAAGAGCAGACAGAGGTGAGTTATTGTACAGGTGGATGGCTTGTGGCAGGTAAAACATTACACTTAATCATTCATCTTAATAACATTATCCGGCCGTACATAAACAATCTTACACTCCGCCTTTCTGTTGACCGAGTAAAACGCATTTTTTTTTATGATTAGTATTTTAATTGAATTTTCGTATACACAACACCAGGATTTTAGTGTACATCTCAATGACTCCAGTATGGATAAAATTAAGTAAGGCTAAAATATAACATTTATTTATTTGTCAAAACAGTAAAATACAGCAAAACTAGTATAAAAACACGACTCAGACGAGGCAGGAACACTTAATTTGTTCCTGTGTCGACCCATCTCTCATTAACTGGCAAATTGATAGTTACATTAATTGGGATGTGTTTGATGTGCTGTACTTTTTGTTGAATAGTTCTGTTCAGAGAAAACAGGCACAAAGAACCTGGGAAATTGCTCATTAAATCAACACTGGCATACTGCATCCCTCACTCTGTGCTTTTGTTTCCAGCTGCTGAACTGCAGAGCGTCCTGGAGCCCTTCCTGCTCCGTCGAGTCAAGTCAGAGGTGTCTGTAGATCTGCCGAAGAAGCAGGAGCTGGTGGTGTACCACGGCATGTCGGCTCTGCAGAAAGAATACTACAAAACCATTCTGGTGAAGGATCTGGGTGAGACTTTAATAACAATGACAGAATTATATAGCGCCTTTCAAGAAACCTAGGAACGCTTTACAGAATTTAATAAAAATGTAAGAAAACAAGCAAACAAATGATCTGAACAGAGGGACAAAGATAGTTAAGTGGCAGGTTAAGTGAAGTGAGTGAGTTATTATTATCATTATTATTATTATTATAACTAATGTTCTGGATTTGATACCACTCTCTAAAAAGTCACCTATTGTACAGTGTTAAAAATATCATTTTCTAATGCTATCTGAAGTTAACGCTTTGAATCCTAAGTATCTTGGCTTCATTTCTTGCAAAAAAAAGGGAGAAGGCAATGAGCGCTTAAATGTATTTTCTTTATTATATTTAAAAAAACTCATAAAACTTTCCAGACTCATCAGGTCTGGAGAAAAATTTTATATTTTAAGGATGTGTGTGTGTGTGTGTGAGAGAGAGAGAGAGAGAGAGAGAGAGAGAAATGCCACTGCCTGTTGTGAAACATAGCTGCGGAGACTAAAAAGCATACTTTAAATATTTGTATTTATTTCGTGTGAAACGTGAAAAAACATGTACAAAAAGAGGACAATTATCTGATCATTTTCTTTTGACTAATTTTGTTTTAAAAATCACAGAAATGTTTGCGCGTAAAATTACCATAAAGTTTTGATTAAAAAAAAGTCACCTTGATGTTTTCTCAAAAATTACCATAAAAGTTTAATGAAAAAAATCACCTAAATGTTTTCTTTAAAGGTTGCTAAAAAACCTAATAAATGAATAAATCAATAAATAAAAAATCACAAAAAAGAAAGAAAAGAAGCCAAAGAGATTTTAAAGAAAACATACAACATTGGAAGGAAAGTTTACTTTAAAAATCGTCTGTAAAATGAATTGAAAATGCAGCCATATAAAGGTGAATTCCCCTCCCCGAAAGCCAAAATAAAAGCCATAAGTTCCTCCCCAGTGCTTATAATCCTGTTCTGAATTTACTGTTTTTTTAAATGATACATATTTAAAAAAAACTACTGCATAGTGATGCATTTAATATATGTGGGAGAACCTAGACCAAGCCAGCCCCTCACTACCTTTGTGCAAGTCTGTGTCGTATGTTAAGTTGTGTCTCTATCAGTGTTACAGCTCAGAATATATATAATATTAGTATAATAATAATAATAATAATATAATTTTGAGCACACTTATCCTCCCTAGCCAGGAGACAGATAAGGTTCTGCACAGTTCCCAGGTTTCAATGGGGAACTTGATTTTTGTCCTCTTTTGTAAAAATGTCATTTTCTTTAAGTATTTTTTACTGAGGCATTTCAGTGTTCTGATATATTTGGATACATCAGGGTGTTGTGTATGTACTTTTTTGTTTGCTCACTCTACTTTGCCTGAGTTGTTTTGTGATCTGATGGCCTAATTATGGACTACACCTGTTCAAGCTGACCATGTGACTGTTCTTCCATCCACTGATAAGCTGCCCAGACCTATCACAATACAACCTTTGTATTCAGCCAAATCATGTTATTAATGCTAACTTATTAATGGAAAGCACAAGGTGGCCATTTAAATCTTGCCCTGATGAAGGCCCAATAGCTGAAATGTGTAGAGACGTTTGTATTGTTACAATGAAGAAAATAAAGGCTTTTTTTAATGATCATTTTTTTGAGTGCCTCAGATTTTTAAAAATATACAGCATATATCTTTATTTGAATGGCCGTGAACGGAAACACTGCAGACACATCTCTGTAGTAACAGTAACAGTGATTCTGGTTTTACGTTGGACAGACGTCGAGTTGTTCATGACAGAGAGCAGCAGTCGTCAATCTTTGACGATCAAACACATGGCTCTCTGAAATGAGCTCCGACGGACGACGTCTGCAACATTTACACTCACCCAAAGTAACATTACTACTCATACTCGCACTACTCCTACTTTGAGTGTTTCTTTTCCGCAAAAATGTAATTTGTATCTTCAGGGAATGTGATGATTTTGTTCATACTTTATTTACTGAATTTTCCCTGCCAAGTATCTGTCTGTTCTTCTAATATAAGGGTCATATGGTCCAGAAAAAGAAAATTTAGGCTTGACACATTTATCAGTCAAATCTTAAAAACACTGCAGAAACTGAATTTTCTGCTCCCAGCAAGACTTGAACTCACAACCATCTGGTTGTGAAGCAAGCGTCTTAACTCTCAGTGCCAATCCTCCTGGCATATTTTGCAGTTTCAAAGGTTCGTTTTGGCAGTAAAGTCGATTCTGAATTTTCTGTTTCCTGAGAATTCAGTATCGGCAGTGACGTCTGTCAACTTTTGACCCTTATATTAGCAGAGCAGACAGATATTGGCAAAGATTTTATTTACAGAGGTACAAAGTGCTTCACAATTCCAAAGTATACAATATCATCTTAAAGCTTACATCTTAAATATCATCTTTTATCTTAAAATATATATAACACTGTCAATAAGACAACCCAAACACTTCACCTGCTTTATCTACCAAAAGGACATATGATATATATACATATATATATGATACCCAGAGTGACCTACATAATTCATTTAGTAAGCTAATGTTAGCTAGCTACCGGAAAAGACGCCGGTGTTTCAACACTTTCAAACGTGAACTTAACGTGAAGTCACTAACTACCGTCCTGGGGTTATTCCAGAAAGCAGGTTATGTGAAAAGTCTGAGTATGTTAACCCTGAGATGAGGGAAACTCCATGTTATTTGCAGAGTGAAGTCAAACTTTGAGTCATTCACCATGGTAACTGACTCTGAACATAACCTGCTCGCTGACAGATTTTCTATAAGAAACCTTGAGTTTCTATCTGTCTCCTCGAACCTGAAGCAAGCTATCAGACACAGATTTTCCGTATTTTTGCAATCTGATCGATATCGAAGCAGAATTATTGCACAATGCCTTACGTTGGGAGATGATTTTCAGATACTGTTTGGATGTGCTCTCATTCCTCGATGAATATTTCTTACAATGGCACAGTTTTTCATTACACTTAATCATTCATTTTAATAACATTATCCGGCCGTACATAAACCATCTTACACACCGCCTTTCTGTTGACTGAGTAAAACACAATTTTTTTTATGATTAGTATTTTATTGAATTTTCAAATACACATTACCAGGATATTAGTGTACAACTCAATGACTCCCTTATGGATAAAATTAAAAAAAAGCTAAAATATAAAATTAATTTATTTAAAACAGTAAAATAAAACAAAACTAGAATAAAAACAAGACTCGGACGAGGCAGAGACACTTTATTTGTACCTGTGTCGACCCATCTCTCATTAACTGGCAAATTGATAGTTACATTAATTGGGGTGTGTTTGATGTGCTGTACTTGTTGTTGAATAGTTCTGTTCAGAGAAAACAGGCACAAAGAACCTGGGAAATTGCTCATTAAATCAACACTGGCATACTGCATCCCTCACTCTGTGCTTTTGTTTCCAGCTGCTGAACTGCAGAGCGTCCTGGAGCCCTTCCTGCTCCGTCGAGTCAAGTCAGAGGTGTCTGTAGATCTGCCGAAGAAGCAGGAGCTGGTGGTGTACCACGGCATGTCGGCTCTGCAGAAAGAATACTACAAAACCATTCTGGTGAAGGATCTGGGTGAGTCTTCTGGTATTCCCTTGTTTTCCTCATGAATGATGAGAATTTTAATAGTAAAAATAATAACATAGATTTATATAGCACCTAGAAACCTAGGGTGAGTGAGTGAGTTATTATTATCATTATTATTATTACTAATGTTCTGGATTTGATACCACTCTCTAAAAAGTCACCTTTTATACAGTGTTAAAAATATCGTTTTCTAATGCTATCTGAAGTTAACCCTTTGAATCCTAAGTATCTTGGTTTTATTTCTTGCATAAAAAAAAGGGAGAAGGCAATGAGCGACTTAAATGTATTTTCTTTTTTTGCTGAGTGATATATCGTTGTAGATGATAAATCTGGTGAAGTGTTTAGGTTGTCTTACTGACAAAGTTGTATATATTTTAAGATGATTTCTTAACAACTTTATTAAGTAAATTTTCCCTGCCAAGAATTTAATTTTTGGTTGGACTTATTTATCAGTTGAATTTTTTTGTTCCCAGTAAGACTTGAACTCACAACCATCTGGTTGTGAAGCAAGCGTCTTAACTCTCAGAGCCAATCCTCCTGGCATATCTTCTGTTTTCAAAGGCTCCTTTTGGAAGAAAAGTCTGTGTCTGATTTGTCTTACTGACAAATTTATATATAATTTAAGATGATTTTTTACCAACTTTACAAAGTGAATTTTTTCCTGCAAAGAATTTAATTTTCATTTGGACTCATTTATCAGTCAAATTTTCTGTTCCCAGCAAGACTTGAACTCACAACCATCCGGTTGTGAAGCAAGCATCTTAACTCTCAGAGACAATCCTCCTGGTGCAGTCCCCATTTTCAAAGGCTCCTGTTGGCAGTAAAGTCTAAAAATCTAAAATTGACAGACCTCACTGCTGATAGTGAATTTTCTGTTTCCTGTATAGTGTGGTTAGCAGAGCAGACAGATATTAGCCAAGATTTTATTAACAGAGTAACAAAGTGCTTTACAATATCAAAGTACACAATATCATCTTAAATCTTACATCTTAAATATCATCTTTAATCTTAAAATATATATAATATTGTCAATAAGACAACCCAAACACTTCACCTGCTTTATCTGCCAAAAGGATATACAATAAATAACTGAGTGATATATCCTTTTAGCAGATCAATCAGGGTGTTTGGGTTGTCTTAATGACAAAGTAAGACATATTTTAAGATTATTTCTTACTGACTTTACGAGGTGAATTTTCCCTGCAAAAAAATTAATTTTCAGCTTAGCTCATTTATCTCTTAAATTTTCAACACACTGTAGAATCTAAATGGTCTGTTTCAAGTGAGATTTGAACTCATGACCATTCAATGATGGAGCAAGCTTCTTGACTCAGAGTTAATCCTCCTGCTGCTTCCACTGTTTCAGCAGTGACCTGTGTTTAAATCTGACACGTCACTGCCGATGCTGAATTTTCTGTTTCTTGACCATAATGACCCCTATAAAAGCAGAGCAAACAGATATTAACCAAGATTTTGTTTACGGAGTTACAAAGTGCTTCACAATACTTTTTTGGCCTTTATTCCCAGTTTGTATACTATGACGCGTCTCTACAAATTATTCTAAGTGGTTTTCAGCCATTTTTGGAGCGGTCAAATTTAATCTTTTTTTGCCACACTATACTATTGCCTTGTTTTTTGGATGTGCTAAATTATGAGGTTTTGGGCCCTTTTTGGCCTTTATTCCCACTTTGTATACTATCATCTTCTCTACAAGCTATTCTAAGTGGTTTTCAGCCATTTTTAGGAGCGGTCAATTTTTCAGTTTTTTCGCCATACTATATTATTGCCTTGTTGGCCATTTTTTGGACATGCAAAATTATGAGGGGTTTTTTTTTGCCTATTTTGGCTGCTATTCCCAATTTGTATACTATTACGCATCTCTACAAGTTATTCTAAGTGGTTTTCAGCCATTTTTAGGAGATGCCAAATTTTGACTAAAAACTATTGTCCTTTGACCATGTTTTGGTGTTATTAAATTATGAGGTTTTTGGCCATTTTTGGACTTTATTCCCACTTTGTATACTATGACGTGTTCCGTGGTTTTCAGCCATTTTTAGGAGATGTCAAATTTTGACTTTTTTCGCCATACTATACTATTGCCTTGTTGGCCATTTTTTGGTGATTCTAAATTATGAGGTTTTGGGCCTTTTTTGGTCTTTATTCCTACATTGTATAGAATGACGCATTTCTAGAAGCTATTCTAAGTGGTTTTCAGCCATTTTTAGGAGTGGTCAAATTTTGACTTTTTTCACCATACTATACTATTGCCTTGTTGGCCATTTTTAGGACATTCTAAATTATGAGGTTTTTGGCCGTTTTTGGTCTTTATTCCCACTTTGTACACTATCACGTCTTTCTACAAGCTATTCTAAGTAGTTTGTAGCCATTTTTAGCAGCAGTCAAAGTTTGACTTTTTTCGCCATACTATACTATTGCCTTGTTGGCCATTTTTTGGACATGCTAAATTATGAGGTTTTTGGCCATTTTTGGCCTTTATTCCCACTTTGTATACTATAACGCGTTTCTAGAGGGTATTCTAAGTGGTTTTCCGCCATTTTTAGGAGCGGTCAAATTTGGACTTTTTTCGCCATACTATACTATTGCCTTGTTGGCCATTTTTTGGACATGCAAAATTATGAGGTTTTTGGCCATTTTAGGCCATTATTCCCACATTGTACACTATGACGCGTCTCTACAAGCTATTTAAAGTGGTTTTCAGCCATTTTTAGGAGATGTCAAATTTGGACTTTTTTCGCTATACTATACTATTTCCTTGTTGGCCATTTTTTGGACATTCTAAATTTGGAGGTTTGGGGCCTTTTTTGGCCGCTCTTCCCAATTTGTATACTTTTACACATCTGTACAAGTTATTCTAAGTGGTTTTCAGTCATTTTTAGGAGCAGTCAAATTTTGACTTTTTTTGCCATACCATACTATTGCCTTGTTGGCCATTTTTTGGTGATGCTAAATTATGAGGTTTTTGGCCTTTTTTGGCCCTTATTCCAACTTTGTATGTTATGACGCGTTTCTAGAAGCTATTCTAGGTCGTTTTCAGCAATGTTTAGGAGCGGTCAAATTTTGACTTTTTCCGTCATACTATACTATTGCCTTGTTGGCCAATTTTTTGGACATGCTAAATTATGAGGTTTTTGGCCATTTTTGGGTTTTATTCCCACGTTGTATACTATAACGTGTTTCTATAAGCTATTCTAAGTGGTTTTCAGCCATTTTTAGGAGATGTCAAAATTTGACTTTTTTCGCCATACTATACTATTGCCTTGTTGGCCATTTTTTGGTGATTCTAAATTATGAGGTTTTGGGCCTTTTTTGGTCTTTATTCCTACATTGTATAGAATGACGCATTTCTAGAAGCTATTCTAAGTGGTTTTCAGCCATTTTTTTAGGAGCGGTCAAATTTGGACTTTTTCCGTCATACTATACTATTGCCTTGTTGGCCATTTTTTGGTGATGCTAAATTATGAGGTTTTTGGCCTTTTTTGGCCCTTATTCCAACTTTGTATGCTATGACGCGTTTCCAGGAGGTATTCTAGGTCGTTTTCAGCAATGTTTAGGAGCGGTCAAATTTTGACTTTTTTTGCCATACAATACTATTGCCTTGTTGGCCATTTTTTTGGATATGCTAAATTATGAGGTTTTTGGCCATTTTTGGCCTTTATTCCCACTTTGTTTACTATAACGCGTTTCTCCAAGCTATTCTAAGTGGTTTTCAGCCATTTTTAGGAGCGGTCAAATTTGGACTTTTTCCGTCATACTATACTATTGCCTTCCTGGCCATTTTTTGGTGATGCTAAATTATGAGGTTTGGGGCCTTTTTTGGTCTTTATTCCCACTTTGTATACTATAACGTGTTTCTACAAGCTATTCTAAGTGGTTTTCAGCCATTTTTGGAGTGGTCAAATTTTGACTTTTTTCGCCATACTATACTATTGCCTTGTTGGCCATTTTTTGGTGATGCTAAATTATGAGGTTTGGGGCCATTTTTGGTCTTTATTCCCACTTTGTATACTATAACGCGTTTCTACAAGCTATTCTAAGTGGTTTTCAGCCAATTTTAGGAGATGTCAAAATTTGACTTTTTTGGCCATACTATACTATTGCCTTGTTGGCCATTTTTTGGTGATGCTAAATTATGAGGTTTTTGGCCATTTTTGGCCTTTATTCCCACTTTGTATACTATAACGCATTTCTAGAAGCTATTCTAGGTCGTTTTCAGCAATGTTTAGGAGCGGTCAAATTTTGACTTTTTTCGCCATACTATACTATTGCCTTGTTGGCCATTTTTTTGGACATGCTAAATTATGAGGTTTTTGGCCTTTTTTGGCCCTTATTCCAACTTTGTATGCTATGACGCGTTTCTAGAAGCTATTCTAGGTCGTTTTCAGCAATGTTTAGGAGCGGTCAAATTTTGACTTTTTTCGCCATACTATACTATTGCCTTGTTGGCCATTTTTTTGGACATGCTAAATTATGAGGTTTTTGGCCATTTTTGGCCTTTATTGCCACGTTGTATACTATAACGCGTTTCTCCAAGCTATTCTAAGTGGTTTTCAGCCATTTTTAGGAGATGTCAAAATTTGACTTTTTTCGCCATACTATACTATTGCCTTCCTGGCCATTTTTTGGTGATGCTAAATTATGAGGTTTGGGACCTTTTTTGGTCTTTATTCCCACTTTGTATACTATAACGCGTTTCTACAAGCTATTCTAAGTGGTTTTCAGCCATTTTTAGGAGATGTCAAATTTTGACTTTTTTCGCCATACTATACTATTGCCTTGTTGGCCATTTTTTGGTGATTCTAAATTATGAGGTTTTGGGCCTTTTTTGGTCTTTATTCCTACATTGTATAGAATGACGCATTTCTAGAAGCTATTCTAAGTGGTTTTCAGCCATTTTTTTAGGAGCGGTCAAATTTGGACTTTTTCCGTCATACTATACTATTGCCTTGTTGGCCATTTTTTGGTGATGCTAAATTATGAGGTTTTTGGCCTTTTTTGGCCCTTATTCCAACTTTGTATGCTATGACGCGTTTCTAGGAGGTATTCTAGGTCGTTTTCAGCAATGTTTAGGAGCGGTCAAATTTTGACTTTTTTTGCCATACAATACTATTGCCTTGTTGGCCATTTTTTTGGATATGCTAAATTATGAGGTTTTTGGCCATTTTTGGCCTTTATTCCCACTTTGTTTACTATAACGCGTTTCTACAAGCTATTCTAAGTGGTTTTCAGCCATTTTTAGGAGATGTCAAAATTGGACTTTTTTCGCCATACTTTACTATTGCGTTGTTGGCCATTTTTTTGGACATGCTAAATTATGAGGTTTTTGGCCTTTTTTGGCCTTTATTCCCACTTTGTTTACTATAACACGTTTCTACAAGCTATTCTAAGTGGTTTTCAGCCATTTTTAGGATCGGTCAAATTTTGACTTTTTTCGCCATACTATACTATTGCCTTCCTGGCCATTTTTTGGTGATGCTAAATTATGAGGTTTTTGGCCTTTTTTGGCCCTTATTCCCACTTTGTATGCTATGACGCGTTTCTAGAAGCTATTCTAGGTGGTTTTCAGCCATTTTTAGGAGATGTCAAAATTGGACTTTTTTCGCCATACTATACTATTGCCTTGTTGGCCATTTTTTTGGACATGCTAAATTATGAGGTTTTTGGCCATTTTTGGCCTTTATTCCCACGTTGTATACTATAACGTGTTTCTATAAGCTATTCTAAGTGGTTTTCAGCCATTTTTAGGAGATGTCAAAATTTGACTTTTTTCGCCATACTATACTATTGCCTTGTTGGCCATTTTTTGGTGATGCTAAATTATGAGGTTTTGGGCCTTTTTTGGTCTTTATTCCCACTTTCTTTACTATAACGTGTTTCTACAAGCTATTCTAAGTGGTTTTCAGCCATTTTTAGGAGATGTCAAATTTTGACTTTTTTCGCCATACTATACTATTGCCTTGTTGGCCATTTTTTGGTGATGCTAAATTATGAGGTTTTGGGCCTTTTTTGGTCTTTATTCCCACTTTCTTTACTATAACGTGTTTCTACAAGCTATTCTAAGTGGTTTTCAGCCATTTTTAGGAGATGTCAAATTTTGACTTTTTTTCCCCATACTATACTATTGCCTTGTTGGCCATTTTTTTGGACATGCTAAATTATGAGGTTTTTGGCCATTTTTGGCCTTTATTCCCACTTTGTATACTATAACGCGTTTCTACAAGCTATTCTAAGTGGTTTTCAGCCATTTTTAGGAGATGTCAAATTTTGACTTTTGTCGCCATACTATACTATTGCCTTCTTGGCCATTTTTTGGTTATGCTAAATTATGAGGTTTGGGATCTTTTTTGGTCTTTATTCCCACTTTGTATACTATAACGCGTTTCTACAAGCTATTCTAAGTGGTTTTCAGCCATTTTTAGGAGCGGTCAAATTTGGACTTTTTCCGTCATACTATACTATTGCCTTGTTGGCCATTTTTTGGTGATGCTAAATTATGAGGTTTTTGGCCTTTTTTGGTCTTTATTCCCACTTTGTATACTATAACGCGTTTCTACAAGCTATTCTAAGTGGTTTTCAGCCATTTTAAGGAAATGTCAAAATTTGACTTTTGTCGCCATACTATACTATTGCCTTCTTGGCTATTTTTTGGTGATGCTAAATTATGAGGTTTGGGGCCTTTTTTGGTCTTTATTCCCACTTTGTATACTGTAACGCGTTTCTACAAGCTATTCTAAGTGGTTTTCAGCCATTTTTAGGAGATGTCAAATTTGGAATTTTTTCACCATACTATACTATTGCCTTGTTGGCCATTTTTTGGTGATGCTAAATTATGAGGTTTTTGGCCATTTTTGGCCTTTATTCCCACTTTGTATACTATAACGCAGTTCTACAAGGTATTCTAAGTGGTTTTCAGCCATTTTTAGGAGATGTCAAATTTTGACTTTTGTCGCCATACTATACTATTGCCTTCTTGGCCATTTTTTGGACATGCTAAATCAGGAGGTTTTTGGCCATTTTTGGCCTTTATTCCCACTTTGTATACTATAACGCAGTTCTACAAGGTATTCTAAGTGGTTTTCAGCCATTTTTAGGAGATGTCAAATTTTGACTTTTTTCGCCATACTATACTATTGCCTTGTTGGCCATTTTTTGGTGATGCTAAATTATGAGGTTTTTGGCCTTTTTTGGTCTTTATTCCCACTTTGTATACTATAACGCGTTTCTACAAGCTATTCTAAGTGGTTTTCAGCCATTTTAAGGAAATGTCAAAATTTGACTTTTTTCGCCATACTATACTATTGCCTTGTTGGCCAATTTTTTGGTGATGCTAAATTATGAGGTTTTGGGCCTTTTTTGGTCTTTATTCCCACTTTGTATACTATGACACATTTCTACAAGGTATTCTAAGTGGTTTTCAGCCATTTTTAGGAGCAGTCAAATCTTGACTTTTGTCGCCATACTATACTATTGCCTTCTTGGCCATTTTTTGGACATGCTAAATCAGGAGGTTTTTGGCCATTTTTGGCCTTTATTCCCACTTTGTATACTATAACGCAGTTCTACAAGGTATTCTAAGTGGTTTTCAGCCATTTTTAGGAGATGTCAAATTTTGACTTTTTTCGCCATACTATACTATTGCCTTCTTGGCCATTTTTTTGGACATGCTAAATTATGAGGTTTTTGGCCATTTTTGGCCTTTATTCCCACTTTGTATACTATAACGCGTTTCTACAAGCTATTCTAAGTGGTTTTCAGCCATTTTTAGGAGATGTCAAAATTTGACTTTTTTCGCCATACTATACTATTGCCTTGTTGGCCATTTTTTGGTGATGCTAAATTATGAGGTTTTTGGCCTTTTTTGGCCCTTATTCCAACTTTGTATACTATAACGCATTTCTACAAGCTATTCTAAGTGGTTTTCAGCCATTTTTAGGAGATGTCAAAATTTGACTTTTTTCGCCATACTATACTATTGCCTTGTTGGCCATTTTTGGACATGCTAAATTATGAGGTTTTTGGCCTTTTTGGTCTTTATTCCCACTTTGTATAGAATGACGTTTCTACAAGCTATTCTAAGTGGTTTTCAGCCATTTTTAGGAGATGTCAAATTTTGACTTTTTCCGTCATACTATACTATTGCCTTGTTGGCCATTTTTTAGTGATGCTAAATTATGAGGTTTTTGGCCATGTTTGGTCTTTATTCCCACTTTGTATACTATGACGCGAATCTAGAAGCTATTCTAGGTCGTTTTCAGCCATTTTTAGGAGCGGTCAAATTTTGACTTTTTTCATCATACTATACTATTGCCTTGTTGGCCATTTTTTTGGACATGCTAAATTATGAGTTTTTTGGCCATTTTTGGCCTTTATTCCCACTTTGTATACTATAACGCAGTTCTACAAGGTATTCTAAGTGGTTTTCAGCCATTTTTAGGAGATGTCAAAATTTGACTTTTTTCGCCATACTATACTATTGCCTTGTTGGCCATTTTTGGTGATGCTAAATTATGAGGTTTTTGGCCTTTTTGGCCTTTATTCCTACTTTGTATACTATAACGTGTCTCTACAAGCTATTCTAAGTGGTTTTCAGCCATTTTTAGGAGATGTCAAAATTTGACTTTTTTCGCCATACTATACTATTGCCTTGTTGGCCATTTTTTGGTGATGCTAAATTATGAGGTTTTTGGCCTTTTTTGGTCTTTATTCCCACATTGTATAGAATGACGCATTTCTAGAAGCTATTCTAAGTGGTTTTCAGCCATTTTTTTAGGAGCGGTCAAATTTGGACTTTTTCACATACTATACTATTGCCTTGTTGGCCATTTTTGGTGATGCTAAATTATGAGGTTTTGGCCTTTTTGGCCTTTATTCCCAACTTTGTATGCTATAACGCGTTTCTACAAGCTATTCTAGGTGGTTTTCAGCAATGTTTAGGAGATGTCAAATTTTGACTTTTTTGCCATACTATACTATTGCCTTGTTGGCCATTTTTTGGATATGCTAAATTATGAGGTTTTGGCCATTTTTGGCCTTTATTCCCACTTTGTATACTATAACGTTTCTACAAGCTATTCTAAGTGGTTTTCAGCCATTTTTAGGAGATGTCAAATTTGACTTTTTCGCCATACTATACTATTGCCTTGTTGGCCATTTTTTGGTGATGCTAAATTATGAGGTTTTTGGCCTTTTTTGGCCCTTATTCCAACTTTGTATGCTATGACGCGTTTCTAGAAGCTATTCTAGGTCGTTTTCAGCCATTTTTAGGAGATGTCAAAATTTGACTTTTTTCGCCATACTATACTATTGCCTTGTTGGCCATTTTTTGGTGATGCTAAATTATGAGGTTTTTGGCCTTTTTTGGCCCTTATTCCAACTTTGTATGCTATGACGCGTTTCTAGAAGCTATTCTAAGTGGTTTTCAGCCATTTTTAGGAGCGGTCAAATTTGGACTTTTTCCGTCATACTATACTATTGCCTTGTTGGCCATTTTTTGGTGATGCTAAATTATGAGGTTTTTGGCCTTTTTTGGTCTTTATTCCCACTTTGTATGCTATGACGCGTTTCCAGGAGGTATTCTAGGTCGTTTTCAGCAATGTTTAGGAGCGGTCAAATTTTGACTTTTTTCGCCATACTATACTATTGCCTTCCTGGCCATTTTTTGGTGATGCTAAATTATGAGGTTTTTGGCCTTTTTTGGTCTTTATTCCCACTTTGTATGCTATGACGCGTTTCTAGAAGCTATTCTAGGTCATTTTCAGCAATGTTTAGGAGCGGTCAAATTTTGACTTTTTTCGCCATACTATACTATTGCCTTCCTGGCCATTTTTTGGTGATGCTAAATTATGAGGTTTTTGGCCTTTTTTGGTCTTTATTCCCACTTTGTATACTATAACGCGTTTCTACAAGCTATTCTAAGTGGTTTTCAGCCATTTTTAGGAGATGTCAAATTTTGACTTTTTTCGCCATACTATACTATTGCCTTGTTGGCCATTTTTTTGGACATGCTAAATTATGAGGTTTTTGGCCATTTTTGGCCTTTATTCCTACTTTGTATACTATAACGTGTTTCTACAAGCTATTCTAAGTGGTTTTCAGCCATTTTTAGGAGATGTCAAATTTTGACTTTTTTCGCCATACTATACTATTGCCTTCTTGGCCATTTTTTTGGATAAGCTAAATTATGAGGTTTTTGGCCATTTTTGGCCTTTATTCCCACTTTGTATACTATAACGCATTTCTACAAGCTATTCTAAGTGGTTTTCAGCCATTTTTAGGAGATGTCAAAATTTGACTTTTTTCGCCATACTATACTATTGCCTTGTTGGCCATTTTTTTGGACATGCTAAATTATGAGGTTTTTGGCCATTTTTGGTCTTTATTCCTACTTTGTATACTATAACGCGTTTCTACAAGCTATTCTAAGTAGTTTCAGCCAGTTTTTGGAGCGGTCAAATTTTGACTTTTTTTCTCCATACTATACTATTGCCTTGTTGGCCATTTTTTTGGACATGCTAAATTATGAGGTTTTTGGCCATTTTTGGCCTTTATTCCCACTTTGTATACTATAACGTGTTTCTACAAGCTATTCTAAGTGGTTTTCAGCCATTTTTAGGAGATGTCAAAATTTGACTTTTTTCGCCATACTATACTATTGCCTTGTTGGCCATTTTTTGGTGATGCTAAATTATGAGGTTTTTGGCCTTTTTTGGTCTTTATTCCTACATTGTATAGAATGACGCATTTCTAGAAGCTATTCTAAGTGATTTTCAGCCATTTTTGGGAGCGGTCAAATTTGGACTTTTTCCGTCATACTATACTATTGCCTTGTTGGCCATTTTTTGGTGATGCTAAATTATGAGGTTTTTGGCCTTTTTTGGCCCTTATTCCAACTTTGTATGCTATGACGCGTTTCTAGGAGGTATTCTAGGTCGTTTTCAGCAATGTTTAGGAGCGGTCAAATTTTGACTTTTTTTTGCCATACTATACTATTGCCTTGTTGGCCATTTTTTTGGACATGCTAAATTATGAGGTTTTGGGCCTTTTTTGGTCTTTATTCCCCCTTTGTATACTATAACGCGTTTCTACAAGCTATTCTAAGTGGTTTTCAGCCATTTTTAGGAGATGTCAAATTTTGACTTTTTTCGCCATACTATACTATTGCCTTGTTGGCCATTTTTTTGGACATGCTAAATTATGAGGTTTTTGGCCATTTTTGGGCTTTATTCCCACTTTGTATACTATAACGTGTTTCTACAAGCTATTCTAAGTGGTTTTCAGCCATTTTAAGGAGATGTCAAATTTTGACTTTTTTCGCAATACTATACTATTGCCTTGTTGGCCATTTTTTGGTGATGCTAAATTATGAGGTTTTTGGCCATTTTTGGACTTTATTCCCACTTTGTATACTATGACGTGTTCCTAGAAGCTATTCTAAGTGGTTTTCAGCCATTTTTAGGAGCGGTCAAATTTTGACTTTTTTCGCCATACTATACTATTGCCTTGATGGCCATTTCTTGGTGATGCTAAATTATGAGGTTTTTGGCCATTTTTGGCTTTTATTCCCACTTTGTATACTATGACGCGTTTCTAGAAGCTATTCTAGGTCGTTTTCAGCCATTTTTAGGAGATGTCAAAATTTGACTTTTTTCGCCATAGTATACTATTGCCTTTTTTGTCATTTTTTGGACATGCTAAATTATGAGGTTCTTGGCCTTTTTTGGTCTTTATTTCTACTTTGTATATTATGTCTTTTACAGAGGCAGTACAGAGATCATCCACACTAGCCGTTTGCTGTCTGGGCTGGAGTTTGCCGCGCCTCCAAATGGAAGCCACCGCAGAGGATGGTGAGGACAGCGGAAAAAATCATTAGACTTCACTTCCCATCCAAGATGTTGCAAAAAAACCGCTGTCTGATCAGGGCTCACAACACAAGCCAAGACCCCTCACACTTCCATCATGAACTGCTGTCACTGCTGAACTTTAGAAAGAGGTTCCACAGCTTTCAAAGCAGTACAGCTAGGTTCTGCAACACCTTCTCCCCACAGGCCATTAGACTGTTAAACTAAAGTCAATAACCCCTCCATCTCCTTTCAAACACCCACACAGGACTGCCTCATTTGACTGTGTAATATAATATAAAAAAAAAAAGTGTAAAAATAATTGATATCCTTTACAGTACTTTTACAAGTAGTTTTGTGGGACACAAATTAATGTTTGCATATTTGGAACAATTTATTTAAAACTTGCAGTTTTTTGTCTTGCACTACATTCTTGCTACTGTTGTTATCCTGCATTGTGATGAGCAAACTGCAAGATAGAAAATAAAGGAACTGAAACTGAAAACTAACATTTTTAACCCATTCCAGACCTTTATTTCCGCTTTGTATTATATGATGCGTCTCTGCAAATTGTTCTAAGTGGTTTTCAGCCATTTTTAGGAGATGTCAAATTTTGACTATTTTCGCCATACTATACTATTGCCTTGTTGGCCATTTTTCTGGTGATGCTAAATTATGAGGTTTGGGGCCTTTTTTGGTCTTTATTCCCACTTTGTATACTATGACATGTTTTTACAAGCTATTCTAAGTGGTTTTCAGCCATTTTTAGGAGCGGTCAAATTTTGCCTTTTGTCGCCATACTATACTATTGCCTTGTTGGCCATTTTTTTGGACATGCTAAATTATGAGGTTTTTGGCCATTTTTGGCTTTTAATCCCACTTTGTATATTATAACACATTACTACAAGCTATTCTAAGTGGTTTTCAGCCATTTTTAGGAGATGTCAAATTTTGACTTTTTTCGCCATACTATACTATTGCCTTGTTGACCATTTTTTTGGACATGCTAAATTATGAGGTTTGGGGCCTTTTTTGGTCTTTATTCCCACTTTGTATACTATAACGCGTTTCTACAAGCTATTCTAAGTGGTTTTCAGCCATTTTGAGGAGATGTCAAATTTTGACTTTTTTCGCCATACTATACTATTGCCTTGTTGGCCATTTTTTGGTGATGCTAAATTATGATGTTTTTGGCCTTTTTTGGTCTTTATTCCCACTTTGTATACTATAACGCGTTTCTACAAGCTATTCTAAGTGGTTTTCAGCCATTTTGAGGAGATGTCAAATTTTGACTTTTTTCGCCATACTATACTATTGCCTTGTTGGCCATTTTTTGGACATGCTAAATTATGAGGTTTTGGGCCTTTTTGGTCTTTATTCCCACTTCCTTTACTATAACGCGTTTCTACAAGCTATTCTAAGTGGTTTTCAGCCATTTTAAGGAGATGTCAAATTTTGACTTTTTTCGCCATACTATACTATTGCCTTGTTGGCCATTTTTTTGGACATGCTAAATTATGAGGTTTTTGGCCATTCTTGGCTTTTATTCCCACTTTGTATACTATAACGCGTTTCTACAAGCTATTCTAAGTGGTTTTCAGCCATTTTCAGGAGATGTCAAATTTTGACTTTTTTCGCCATACTATACTATTGCCTTGTTGGCCATTTTTTTGGACATGCTAAATTATGAGGTTTTTGGCCATTCTTGGCTTTTATTCCCACTTTGTATACTATAACGCGTTTCTACAAGCTATTCTAAGTGGTTTTCAGCCATTTTTAGGAGATGTCAAATTTTGACTTTTTTCGCCATACTATACTATTGCCTTGTTGGCCATTTTTTTGGACATGCTAAATTATGAGGTTTTGGGCCTTTTTTGGTCTTTATTCCCACTTTGTATACTATAACGCATTTCTACAAGCTATTCTAAGTAGTTTCAGCCAGTTTTTGGAGCGGTCAAATTTTGACTTTTTTTCTCCATACTATACTATTGCCTTGTTGGCCATTTTTTTGGACATGCTAAATTATGAGGTTTTTGGCCTTTTTTGGTCTTTATTCCCACTTTGTATACTATAACGCGTTTCTACAAGCTATTCTAAGTGGTTTTCAGCCATTTTGAGGAGATGTCAAATTTTGACTTTTTTCGCCATACTATACTATTGCCTTGTTGGCCATTTTTTGGACATGCTAAATTATGAGGTTTTGGGCCTTTTTTGGTCTTTATTCCCCCTTTGTATACTATAACGCGTTTCTACAAGCTATTCTAAGTGGTTTTCAGCCATTTTTAGGAGATGTCAAATTTTGACTTTTTTCGCCATACTATACTATTGCCTTGTTGGCCATTTTTTTGGACATGCTAAATTCTGATGTTTTTGGCCTTTTTTGGTCTTTATTCCCACTTTCTTTACTATAACGCGTTTCTACAAGCTATTCTAAGTGGTTTTCAGCCATTTTGAGGAGATGTCAAATTTTGACTTTTTTCGCCATACTATACTATTGCCTTGTTGGCCATTTTTTGGACATGCTAAATTATGAGGTTTTGGGCCTTTTTGGTCTTTATTCCACTTCCTTTACTATAACGCGTTTCTACAAGCTATTCTAAGTGGTTTTCAGCCATTTTAAGGAGATGTCAAATTTTGACTTTTTTCGCCATACTATACTATTGCCTTGTTGGCCATTTTTTTGGACATGCTAAATTATGAGGTTTTTGGCCATTCTTGGCTTTTATTCCCACTTTGTATACTATAACGCGTTTCTACAAGCTATTCTAAGTGGTTTTCAGCCATTTTGAGATGTCAAATTTTGACTTTTTTCGCCATACTATACTATTGCCTTGTTGGCCATTTTTTTGGACATGCAAAATCAGGAGGCTTTTAGCCCTTTTTGGCCTTTATGCCCACGTTTTATCCAATAACCCGTTTCTACAAGCTATTCTAATTGGTTTTCAGCCATTTTAAGGAGATGTCAAATTTTGACTTTTTTCGCCATACTATACTATTGCCTTGTTGGCCATTTTTTTGGACATGCTAAATTATGAGGTTTTTGGCCATTCTTGGCTTTTATTCCCACTTTGTATACTATAACGCGTTTCTACAAGCTATTCTAAGTGGTTTTCAGCCATTTTTAGGAGATGTCAAATTTTGACTTTTTTCGCCATACTATACTATTGCCTTGTTGGCCATTTTTTTGGACATGCTAAATTATGAGGTTTTGGGCCTTTTTTGGTCTTTATTCCCACTTTGTATACTATAACGCATTTCTACAAGCTATTCTAAGTGGTTTTCAGCCATTTTTAGGAGATGTCAAATTTTGACTTTTTCATCCATACTATACTATTGCCTTGTTGGCCATTTTTTGGACATGCTAAATTATGATGTTTTTGGCCTTTTTGGTCTTTATTCCCACTTTGTATACTATAACGCTGTTTCTACAAGCTATTCTAAGTGGTTTTCAGCCATTTTGAGGAGATGTCAAATTTTGACTTTTTCGCCATACTATACTATTGCCTTGTTGGCCATTTTTTGGACATGCTAAATTATGAGGTTTTGGGCCTTTTTTGGTCTTTATTCCCACTTTGTATACTATAATGCGTTTCTACAAGCTATTCTAAGTGGTTTTCAGCCATTTTAAGGAGATGTCAAATTTTGACTTTTTCGCCATACTATACTATTGCCTTGTTGGCCATTTTTTTGGACATGCTAAATTATGAGGTTTTGGGCCTTTTTTGGTCTTTATTCCCACTTCCTTTACTATAACGCGTTTCTACAAGCTATTCTAAGTGGTTTTCAGCCATTTTAAGGAGATGTCAAATTTTGACTTTTTTCGCCATACTATACTATTGCCTTGTTGGCCATTTTTTTGGACATGCTAAATTATGAGGTTTTTGGCCATTCTTGGCTTTTATTCCCACTTTGTATACTATAACGCGTTTCTACAAGCTATTCTAAGTGGTTTTCAGCCATTTTTAGGAGATGTCAAATTTTGACTTTTTTGCCATACTATACTATTGCCTTGTTGGCCATTTTTTGGACATGCTAAATTATGAGGTTTTGGGCCTTTTTGGTCTTTATTCCACTTTGTATACTATAATGCGTTTCTACAAGCTATTCTAAGTGGTTTTCAGCCATTTTAAGGAGATGTCAAATTTTGACTTTTTTGGCATAATATTCTATTGCCTTGTTGGCCATTTTTTTGGACATGCTAAATTATGAGGTTTTGGGCCTTTTTTGGTCTTTATTCCCACTTCCTTTACTATAACGCGTTTCTACAAGCTATTCTAAGTGGTTTTCAGCCATTTTGAGGAGATGTCAAATTTTGACTTTTTTCGCCATACTATACTATTGCCTTGTTGGCCATTTTTTTGGACATGCTAAATTATGAGGTTTTGGGCCTTTTTTGGTCTTTATTCCCACTTCCTTTACTATAACGCGTTTCTACAAGCTATTCTAAGTGGTTTTCAGCCATTTTAAGGAGATGTCAAATTTTGACTTTTTTCGCCATACTATACTATTGCCTTGTTGGCCATTTTTTGGACATGCTAAATTATGAGGTTTTTGGCCTTTTTTGGTCTTTATTCCCACTTTGTATACTATAACGCGTTTCTACAAGCTATTCTAAGTGGTTTTCAGCCATTTTGAGGAGATGTCAAATTTTGACTTTTTTCGCCATACTATACTATTGCCTTGTTGGCCATTTTTTGGTGATGCTAAATTATGAGGTTTTTGGCCTTTTTTGGTCTTTATTCCCACTTTGTATACTATAACGCGTTTCTACAAGCTATTCTAAGTGGTTTTCAGCCATTTTCAGGAGCAGTCAAATTTTGACTTTTTTCGCCATACTATACTATTGCCTTGTTGGCCATTTTTTTGGACATGCTAAATTATGAGGTTTTGGGCCTTTTTTGGTCTTTATTCCCACTTTGTATACTATAACGCGTTTCTACAAGCTATTCTAAGTGGTTTTCAGCCATTTTTAGGAGATGTCAAATTTTGACTTTTTTCGCCATACTATACTATTGCCTTGTTGGCCATTTTTTTGGACATGCTAAATTATGAGGTTTTGGGCCTTTTTTGGTCTTTATTCCCACTTTGTATACTATAACGCGTTTCTACAAGCTATTCTAAGTGGTTTTCAGCCATTTTGAGGAGATGTCAAATTTTGACTTTTTCGCCATACTATACTATTGCCTTGTTGGCCATTTTTTTGGACATGCTAAATTATGAGGTTTGGGGCCTTTTTTGGTCTTTATTCCCACTTTGTATACTATAACGCGTTTCTACAAGCTATTCTAAGTGGTTTTCAGCCATTTTGAGGAGATGTCAAATTTTGACTTTTTTCGCCATACTATACTATTGCCTTGTTGGCCATTTTTTTGGACATGCTAAATTATGAGGTTTTGGGCCTTTTTTGGTCTTTATTCCCACTTTGTATACTATAACGCGTTTCTACAAGCTATTCTAAGAGGTTTTCAGCCATTTTGAGGAGATGTCAAATTTTGACTTTTTTTTGCCATACTATACTATTGCCTTGTTGGCCATTTTTTTGGACATGCTAAATTATGAGGTTTTGGGCCTTTTTTGGTCTTTATTCCCACTTTGTATACTATAACGCGTTTCTACAAGCTATTCTAAGTGGTTTTCAGCCATTTTGAGGAGATGTCAAATTTTGACTTTTTTCGCCATACTATACTATTGCCTTGTTGGCCATTTTTTTGGACATGCTAAATTATGAGGTTTTGGGCCTTTTTTGGTCTTTATTCCCACTTTGTATACTATAATGCGTTTCTACAAGCTATTCTAAGTGGTTTTCAGCCATTTTAAGGAGATGTCAAATTTTGACTTTTTTCACCATACTATACTATTGCTTTGTTGGCCAATTTTTTGGACATGCTAAATTATGAGGTTTTGGGCCTTTTTTGGTCTTTATTCCCACTTTGTATACTATAACGCGTTTCTACAAGCTATTCTAAGTGGTTTTCAGCCATTTTGAGGAGATGTCAAATTTTGACTTTTTCACCATACTATTCTATTGCCTTGTTGTCCATTTTTTTGGACATGCTAAATTATGAGGTTTTGGCCATTTTTGGTCTTTATTCCCACTTTGTATACTATAACGCGTTTCTACAAGCTATTCTAAGTGGTTTTCAGCCATTTTGAGGAGATGTCAAATTTTGACTTTTTTCGCCATACTATACTATTGCCTTGTTGGCCATTTTTTTGGACATGCTAAATTATGAGGTTTTGGGCCTTTTTTGGTCTTTATTCCCACTTTGTATACTATAACGCGTTTCTACAAGCTATTCTAAGTGGTTTTCAGCCATTTTGAGGAGATGTCAAATTTTGACTTTTTTCGCCATACTATACTATTGCCTTGTTGGCCATTTTTTGGTGATGCTAAATTATGAGGTTTTTGGCCTTTTTTGGTCTTTATTTCCACTTTGTATACTATAACGCATTTCTACAAGCTATTCTAAGTGGTTTTCAGCCATTTTAGGAGATGTCAAATTTTGACTTTTTTCGCCATACTATACTATTGCCTTGTTGGCCATTTTTTTGGACATGCTAAATTATGAGGTTTTGGCCTTTTTGGTCTTTATTCCCACTTTGTATACTATAACGCTGCGTTTCTACAAGCTATTCTAAGTGGTTTTCAGCCATTTTGAGGAGATGTCAAATTTTGACTTTTTCGCCATACTATACTATTGCCTTGTTGGCCATTTTTTGGACATGCTAAATTATGAGGTTTTGGGCCTTTTTTGGTCTTTATTCCCACTTTGTATACTATAATGCGTTTCTACAAGCTATTCTAAGTGGTTTTCAGCCATTTTAAGGAGATGTCAAATTTTGACTTTTTTCGCCATACTATACTATTGCCTTGTTGGCCATTTTTTTGGACATGCTAAATTATGAGGTTTTGGGCCTTTTTTGGTCTTTATTCCCACTTCCTTTACTATAACGCGTTTCTACAAGCTATTCTAAGTGGTTTTCAGCCATTTTGAGGAGATGTCAAATTTTGACTTTTTTCGCCATACTATACTATTGCCTTGTTGGCCATTTTTTTGGACATGCTAAATTATGAGGTTTGGGGCCTTTTTGGTCTTTATTCCCACTTTGTATACTATAACGCAGCGTTTCTACAAGCTATTCTAAGTGGTTTTCAGCCATTTTGAGGAGCGGTCAAATTTTGCCTTTTGTCGCCATACTATACTATTGCCTTGTTGGCCATTTTTTTGGACATGCTAAATTATGATGTTTTCGGCCATTTTTGGTCTTTAATCCCACTTTGTATACTATAACGCGTTTTTACAAGCTATTCTAAGTGGTTTTCAGCCATTTTGAGGAGATGTCAAATTTTGACTTTTTCGCCATACTATACTATTGCCTTTTTGGCCATTTTTTGGACATGCTAAATTATGAGGTTTTTGGCCTTTTTTGGTCTTTATTCCCACTTTGTATACTATAACGCGTTTCTACAAGCTATTCTAAGTGGTTTTCAGCCATTTTTAGGAGATGTCAAATTTTGACTTTTTTCGCCATACTATACTATTGCCTTGTTGGCCATTTTTTTGGACATGCTAAATTATGAGGTTTTGGGCCTTTTTTGGTCTTTATTCCCACTTTGTATACTATAACGCGTTTCTACAAGCTATTCTAAGTGGTTTTCAGCCATTTTAAGGAGATGTCAAATTTTGACTTTTTCGCCATACTATACTATTGCCTTGTTGGCCATTTTTTGGACATGCTAAATTATGAGGTTTTGGCCTTTTTTGGTCTTTATTCCCACTTTGTATACTATAACGCGTTTCTACAAGCTATTCTAAGTGGTTTTCAGCCATTTTAAGGAGATGTCAAATTTTGACTTTTTCGCCATACTATACTATTGCCTTGTTGGCCATTTTTTTGGACATGCTAAATTATGAGGTTTTGGGCCTTTTTTGGTCTTTATTCCCACTTTGTATACTATAACGCGTTTCTACAAGCTATTCTAAGTGGTTTTCAGCCATTTTTAGGAGATGTCAAATTTTGACTTTTTTCGCCATACTATACTATTGCCTTGTTGGCCATTTTTTGGTGATGCTAAATTATGAGGTTTTTGGCCTTTTTTGGTCTTTATTCCCACTTTGTATACTATAACGCGTTTCTACAAGCTATTCTAAGTGGTTTTCAGCCATTTTGAGGAGATGTCAAATTTTGACTTTTTCGCCATACTATACTATTGCCTTGTTGGCCATTTTTTTGGACATGCTAAATTATGAGGTTTTTGGCCTTTTTTGGTCTTTATTCCCACTTTGTATACTATAACGCGTTTCTACAAGCTATTCTAAGTGGTTTTCAGCCAGTTTTTGGAGATGTCAAATTTTGACTTTTTCGCCATACTATACTATTTCCTTGTTGGCCATTTTTTGGATATGCTAAATTATGAGGTTTTGGGCCTTTTTTGGTCTTTATTCCCACTTTGTATACTATAACGCATTTCTACAAGCTATTCTAAGTGGTTTTCAGCCATTTTTAGGAGATGTCAAATTTTGACTTTTTTCGCCATACTATACTATTGCCTTGTTGGCCATTTTTTTGGACATGCTAAATTATGAGGTTTTTGGCCTTTTTTGGTCTTTATTCCCACTTTGTATACTATAACGCGTTTCTACAAGCTATTCTAAGTGGTTTTCAGCCATTTTAGGAGATGTCAAATTTTGACTTTTTCGCCATACTATACTATTGCCTTGTTGGCCATTTTTTTGGACATGCTAAATTATGAGGTTTTGGGCCTTTTTTGGTCTTTATTCCCACTTTGTATACTATAACGCGTTTCTACAAGCTATTCTAAGTGGTTTTCAGCCATTTTAAGGAGATGTCAAATTTTGACTTTTTCGCCATACTATACTATTGCCTTGTTGGCCATTTTTTTGGACATGCTAAATTATGAGGTTTTGGGCCTTTTTGGTCTTTATTCCCACTTTGTATACTATAACGTTTCTACAAGCTATTCTAAGTGGTTTTCAGCCATTTTGAGGAGATGTCAAATTTTGACTTTTTTCGCCATACTATACTATTGCCTTGTTGGCCATTTTTTTGGACATGCTAAATTATGAGGTTTTGGGCCTTTTTTGGTCTTTATTCCCACTTTGTATACTATAACGCGTTTCTACAAGCTATTCTAAGTGGTTTTCAGCCATTTTTAGGAGATGTCAAATTTTGACTTTTTTCGCCATACTATACTATTGCCTTGTTGGCCATTTTTTGGACATGCTAAATTATGAGGTTTTTGGCCATTTTTGGACTTTATTCCCACTTTGTATATTATAACGCTGCGTTTCTACAAGTTATTCTAAGTGGTTTTCAGTCATTTTTAGGAGATGTCAAATTTTGACTTTTTTCGCCATACTATACTATTGCCTTGTTGGCCAATTTTTTGGACATGCTAAATTATGAGGTTTTTGGCCATTTTTGGGTTTTATTCCCACGTTGTATACTATAACTGCGTTTCTACAAGCTATTCTAAGTGGTTTTCAGCCATTTTGAGGAGATGTCAAATTTTGACTTTTTTTCGCCATACTATACTATTGCCTTGTTGGCCATTTTTTGGACATGCTAAATTATGAGGTTTTGGCCATTTTTGGTCTTTATTCCCACTTTGTATACTATAACGCGTTTCTACAAGCTATTCTAAGTGGTTTTCAGCCATTTTTAGGAGATGTCAAATTTTGACTTTTTTCGCCATACTATACTATTGCCTTGTTGGCCATTTTTTGGTGATGCTAAATTATGAGGTTTTGGGCCTTTTTTGGTCTTTATTCCCACTTTGTATACTATAACGCGTTTCTACAAGCTATTCTAAGTGGTTTTCAGCCATTTTTAGGAGATGTCAAATTTTGACTTTTTCGCCATACTATACTATTGCCTTGTTGGCCATTTTTTTGGACATGCTAAATTATGAGGTTTTGGCCTTTTTGGTCTTTATTCCCACTTTGTATACTATAACGCAGCGTTTCTACAAGCTATTCTAAGTGGTTTTCAGCCATTTTGAGGAGATGTCAAATTTTGACTTTTTCGCCATACTATACTATTGCCTTGTTGGCCATTTTTTGGACATGCTAAATTATGAGGTTTTGGGCCTTTTTTGGTCTTTATTCCACTTTGTATACTATAACGCGTTTCTACAAGCTATTCTAAGTGGTTTTCAGCCATTTTAAGGAGATGTCAAATTTTGACTTTTTCACATACTATACTATTGCCTTGTTGGCCATTTTTTGGACATGCTAAATTATGAGGTTTTGGGCCTTTTTTGGTCTTTATTCCCACTTTGTATACTATAACGCGTTTCTACAAGCTATTCTAAGTGGTTTTCAGCCATTTTGAGGAGATGTCAAATTTTGACTTTTTCGCCATACTATACTATTGCCTTGTTGGCCATTTTTTGGACATGCTAAATTATGAGGTTTTGGGCCTTTTTGGTCTTTATTCCCACTTCCTTTACTATAACGCAGCGTTTCTACAAGCTATTCTAAGTGGTTTTCAGCCATTTTGAGGAGATGTCAAATTTTGACTTTTTCGCCATACTATACTATTGCCTTGTTGGCCATTTTTTGGACATGCTAAATTATGAGGTTTTGGCCATTTTTGGCTTTTATTCCCACTTTGTATACTATAACAGCGTTTCTACAAGCTATTCTAAGTGGTTTTCAGCCATTTTGAGGAGATGTCAAATTTTGACTTTTTTCGCCATACTATACTATTGCCTTGTTGGCCATTTTTTGGACATGCTAAATTATGAGGTTTTGGCCATTTTTGGTCTTTATTCCCACTTTGTATACTATAACGCTGCGTTTCTACAAGCTATTCTAAGTGGTTTTCAGCCATTTTAGGAGATGTCAAATTTTGACTTTTTTTCGCCATACTATACTATTGCCTTGTTGGCCATTTTTTGGACATGCTAAATTATGTGGTTTTCAGCTATTTTTGGCCTTTATTCCCACTGTGTATACTATAACGCGCTTTCTACAAGCTATTCTAAGTGGTTTTCAGCCATTTTCAGGAGATGTCAAATTTTGACTTTTTTCGCCATACTATACTATTGCCTTGTTGGCCATTTTTTTGGACATGCTAAATTATGAGGTTTTGGGCCTTTTTTGGTCTTTATTCCCACTTTGTATACTATAACGCATTTCTACAAGCTATTCTAAGTGGTTTTCAGCCATTTTTAGGAGATGTCAAATTTTGACTTTTTTCGCCATACTATACTATTGCCTTGTTGGCCATTTTTTTGGACATGCTAAATTATGAGGTTTTGGGCCTTTTTTGGTCTTTATTCCCACTTTGTATACTATAACGCATTTCTACAAGCTATTCTAAGTGGTTTTCAGCCATTTTGAGGAGATGTCAAATTTTGACTTTTTCACCATACTATACTATTGCCTTGTTGGCCATTTTTTGGACATGCTAAATTATGAGGTTTTGGGCCTTTTTTGGTCTTTATTCCACTTTGTATACTATAACGCGTTTCTACAAGCTATTCTAAGTGGTTTTCAGCCATTTTGAGGAGATGTCAAATTTTGACTTTTTTCGCCATACTATACTATTGCCTTGTTGGCCATTTTTTTGGACATGCTAAATTATGAGGTTTTGGGCCTTTTTTGGTCTTTATTCCCACTTTGTATACTATAATGCGTTTCTACAAGCTATTCTAAGTGGTTTTCAGCCATTTTAAGGAGATGTCAAATTTTGACTTTTTCGCCATACTATACTATTGCCTTGTTGGCCATTTTTTTGGACATGCTAAATTATGAGGTTTTGGGCCTTTTTTGGTCTTTATTCCCACTTCCTTTACTATAACGCGTTTCTACAAGCTATTCTAAGTGGTTTTCAGCCATTTTGAGGAGATGTCAAATTTTGACTTTTTCGCCATACTATACTATTGCCTTGTTGGCCATTTTTTTGGACATGCTAAATTATGAGGTTTTGGGCCTTTTTTGGTCTTTATTCCCACTTCCTTTACTATAACGCTTTTCTACAAGCTATTCTAAGTGGTTTTCAGCCATTTTAAGGAGATGTCAAATTTTGACTTTTTTCACCATACTATACTATTGCCTTGTTGGCCATTTTTTTGGACATGCTAAATTATGAGGTTTTGGCCATTCTTGGTCTTTATTCCCACTTTGTATACTATAACGCGTTTCTACAAGCTATTCTAAGTGGTTTTCAGCCATTTTGAGGAGATGTCAAATTTTGACTTTTTCCGCCATACTATACTATTGCCTTGTTGGCCATTTTTTTGGACATGCTAAATTATGAGGTTTTGGGCCTTTTTTGGTCTTTATTCCCACTTTGTATACTATAACGCGTTTCTACAAGCTATTCTAAGTGGTTTTCAGCCATTTTGAGGAGATGTCAAATTTTGACTTTTTTCGCCATACTATACTATTGCCTTGTTGGCCATTTTTTTGGACATGCTAAATTATGAGGTTTTTGGCCATTCTTGGCTTTTATTCCCACTTTGTATACTATAACGCGTTTCTACAAGCTATTCTAAGTGGTTTTCAGCCATTTTTAGGAGATGTCAAATTTTGACTTTTTTCGCCATACTATACTATTGCCTTGTTGGCCATTTTTTTGGACATGCTAAATTATGAGGTTTTGGCCTTTTCTTGGTCTTTATTCCCACTTTGTATACTATAACGCGTTTCTACAAGCTATTCTAAGTGGTTTTCAGCCATTTTGAGGAGATGTCAAATTTTGACTTTTTTCGCCATACT
Organism: Plectropomus leopardus; assembly: GCF_026936395.1. Lineage (NCBI taxonomy): Eukaryota > Metazoa > Chordata > Actinopteri > Perciformes > Serranidae > Plectropomus > Plectropomus leopardus. The sequence goes on from NC_142183.1 coordinate 17,130,836, forward strand.
ATACTATTGCCTTGTTGGCCATTTTTTGGACATGCTAAATTATGAGGTTTTTGGCCTTTTTTGGTCTTTATTTCCACTTTGTATACTATAACGCATTTCTACAAGCTATTCTAAGTGGTTTTCAGCCATTTTGAGGAGATGTCAAATTTTGACTTTTTTCGCCATACTATACTATTGCCTTGTTGGCCATTTTTTGGACATGCTAAATTATGTGGTTTTGGCCTTTTTTGGTCTTTATTCCCACTTTGTATACTATAACGCGTTTCTACAAGCTATTCTAAGTGGTTTTCAGCCATTTTGAGGAGATGTCAAATTTTGACTTTTTTCGCCATACTATACTATTGCCTTGTTGGCCATTTTTTTGGACATGCTAAATTATGAGGTTTTGGGCCTTTTTTGGTCTTTATTCCCACTTTGTATACTATAATGCGTTTCTACAAGCTATTCTAAGTGGTTTTCAGCCATTTTGAGGAGATGTCAAATTTTGACTTTTTTTCGCCATACTATACTATTGCCTTGTTGGCCATTTTTTGGACATGCTAAATTATGAGGTTTTGGGCCTTTTTGGTCTTTATTCCCACTTCCTTTACTATAACAGCGTTTCTACAAGCTATTCTAAGTGGTTTTCAGCCATTTTGAGGAGATGTCAAATTTTGACTTTTTCACATACTATACTATTGCCTTGTTGGCCATTTTTTGGACATGCTAAATTATGAGGTTTTGGGCCTTTTTGGTCTTTATTCCCACTTCCTGTTACTATAACGCTGCGTTTCTACAAGCTATTCTAAGTGGTTTTCAGCCATTTTGAGGAGATGTCAAATTTGGAATTTTTTCGCCATACTATACTATTGCCTTGTTGGCCATTTTTTTGGACATGCTAAATTATGAGGTTTTTGGCCATTCTTGGCTTTTATTCCCACTTTGTATACTATAACGCGTTTCTACAAGCTATTCTAAGTGGTTTTCAGCCATTTTGAGGAGATGTCAAATTTTGACTTTTTTCGCCATACTATACTATTGCCTTGTTGGCCATTTTTTGGACATGCTAAATTATGAGGTTTTGGCCTTTTTTGGTCTTTATTCCCACTTTGTATACTATAACGCAGCGTTTCTACAAGCTATTCTAAGTGGTTTTCAGCCATTTTAAGGAGATGTCAAATTTTGACTTTTTTCGCCATACTATACTATTGCCTTGTTGGCCATTTTTTGGACATGCTAAATTATGAGGTTTTGGGCCTTTTTGGTCTTTATTCCCACTTTGTATACTATAACGCAGCGTTTCTACAAGCTATTCTAAGTGGTTTTCAGCCATTTTGAGGAGATGTCAAATTTTGACTTTTTTTTCATACTATACTATTGCCTTGTTGGCCATTTTTTGGACATGCTAAATTATGAGGTTTTGGGCCTTTTTGGTCTTTATTCCCACTTTGTATACTATAATGCATTTCTACAAGCTATTCTAAGTGGTTTTCAGCCATTTTGAGGAGATGTCAAATTTTGACTTTTTTCGCCATACTATACTATTGCCTTGTTGGCCATTTTTTTGGACATGCTAAATTATGAGGTTTTTGGCCTTTTTTGGTCTTTATTCCCACTTTGTATACTATAACGCGTTTCTACAAGCTATTCTAAGTGGTTTTCAGCCATTTTGAGGAGATGTCAAATTTTGACTTTTTTCACATACTATACTATTGCCTTGTTGGCCATTTTTTGGACATGCTAAATTATGAGGTTTTGGGCCTTTTTTGGTCTTTATTCCCACTTTGTATACTATAACGCAGCGTTTCTACAAGCTATTCTAAGTGGTTTTCAGCCATTTTAGGAGATGTCAAATTTTGACTTTTTTCACATACTATACTATTGCCTTGTTGGCCATTTTTTGGACATGCTAAATTATGAGGTTTTGGGCCTTTTTGGTCTTTATTCCCACTTTGTATACTATAATGCGTTTCTACAAGCTATTCTAAGTGGTTTTCAGCCATTTTAGGAGATGTCAAATTTTGACTTTTTTAAGCCATACTATACTATTGCCTTGTTGGCCATTTTTTTGGACATGCTAAATTATGAGGTTTTGGGCCTTTTTTGGTCTTTATTCCCACTTCCTTTACTATAACGCGTTTCTACAAGCTATTCTAAGTGGTTTTCAGCCATTTTGAGGAGATGTCAAATTTTGACTTTTTTCGCCATACTATACTATTGCCTTGTTGGCCATTTTTTTGGACATGCTAAATTATGAGGTTTTGGGCCTTTTTTGGTCTTTATTCCCACTTCCTTTACTATAACGCGTTTCTACAAGCTATTCTAAGTGGTTTTCAGCCATTTTGAGGAGATGTCAAATTTTGACTTTTTTTTAGCCATACTATACTATTGCCTTGTTGGCCATTTTTTGGACATGCTAAATTATGAGGTTTTGGGCCTTTTTTGGTCTTTATTCCCACTTTGTATACTATAACAGCGTTTCTACAAGCTATTCTAAGTGGTTTTCAGCCATTTTAAGGAGATGTCAAATTTTGACTTTTTTCATCATACTATACTATTGCCTTGTTGGCCATTTTTTGGACATGCTAAATTATGAGGTTTTGGCCATTTTTGGTCTTTATTCCCACTTTGTATACTATAATGCATTTCTACAAGCTATTCTAAGTGGTTTTCAGCCATTTTTAGGAGATGTCAAATTTTGACTTTTTTCGCCATACTATACTATTGCCTTGTTGGCCATTTTTTGGTGATGCTAAATTATGAGGTTTTTGGCCTTTTTTGGTCTTTATTCCCACTTTGTATACTATAACGCGTTTCTACAAGCTATTCTAAGTGGTTTTCAGCCATTTTGAGGAGATGTCAAATTTTGACTTTTTTCGCCATACTATACTATTGCCTTGTTGGCCATTTTTTGGACATGCTAAATTATGAGGTTTTGGCCTTTCTTGGCTTTTATTCCCACTTTGTATACTATAACGCGTTTCTACAAGCTATTCTAAGTAGTTTCAGCCAGTTTTTGGAGCGGTCAAATTTTGACTTTTTTTCTCCATACTATACTATTGCCTTGTTGGCCATTTTTTTGGACATGCTAAATTATGAGGTTTTGGCCTTTTTTGGTCTTTATTCCCACTTTGTATACTATAACGCAGCGTTTCTACAAGCTATTCTAAGTGGTTTTCAGCCATTTTGAGGAGATGTCAAATTTTGACTTTTTTCGCCATACTATACTATTGCCTTGTTGGCCATTTTTTTGGACATGCTAAATTATGAGGTTTTGGGCCTTTTTTGGTCTTTATTCCCACTTTGTATACTATAACGCGTTTCTACAAGCTATTCTAAGTGGTTTTCAGCCATTTTAAGGAGATGTCAAATTTTGACTTTTTCGCCATACTATACTATTGCCTTTTTGGCCATTTTTTGGACATGCTAAATTATGAGGTTTTGGGCCTTTTTTGGTCTTTATTCCCACTTTGTATACTATAACGTGTTTCTACAAGCTATTCTAAGTGGTTTTCACCCATTTTTAGGAGATGTCAAATTTTGACTTTTGTCGCCATACTATACTATTGCCTTGTTGGCCATTTTTTGGACATGCTAAATTATGAGGTTTTTGGCCTTTTTTGGTCTTTATTCCCACTTTGTATACTATAACGCGTTTCTACAAGCTATTCTAAGTGGTTTTCAGCCATTTTGAGGAGATGTCAAATTTTGACTTTTTTCGCCATACTATACTATTGCCTTGTTGGCCATTTTTTGGTGATGCTAAATTATGAGGTTTTGGGCCTTTTTTGGTCTTTATTCTCAATTTGTATACTATAACGCGTTTCTACAAGCTATTCTAAGTGGTTTTCAGCCATTTTGAGGAGATGTCAAATTTTGACTTTTTTCGCCATACTATACTATTGCCTTGTTGGCCATTTTTTTGGACATGCTAAATTATGAGGTTTTGGGCCTTTTTTGGTCTTTATTCCCACTTTGTATACTATAACGCGTTTCTATAAGCTATTCTAAGTGGTTTTCAGCCATTTTGAGGAGATGTCAAATTTTGACTTTTTTTGCCATACTATACTATTGCCTTGTTGGCCATTTTTTGGATATGCTAAATTATGAGGTTTTGGGCCTTTTTTGGTCTTTATTCCCACTTTGTATACTATGACACATTTCTAGGTTATTTTCAGCCATTTTTAGGAGTGGTGAAATGTTGACTTTTTTCGCCATAGTATACTATTGCCTTTTTTGTCATTTTTTGGACATGCTAAATTATGAGGTTCTTGGCCTTTTTTGGTCTTTATTCCCACTTTGTATACTATAACGCGTTTCTACAAGCTATTCTAAGTGGTTTTCAGCCATTTTGAGGAGATGTCAAATTTTGACTTTTTTCGCCATACTATACTATTGCCTTGTTGGCCATTTTTTGGTGATGCTAAATTATGAGGTTTTGGGCCTTTTTTGGTCTTTATTCCCACTTTGTATACTATAACGCTGCGTTTCTACAAGCTATTCTAAGTGGTTTTCAGCCATTTTAAGGAGATGTCAAATTTTGACTTTTTCGCCATACTATACTATTGCCTTGTTGGCCATTTTTTTGGACATGCTAAATTATGAGGTTTTGGGCCTTTTTTGGTCTTTATTCCCACTTTGTATACTATAACGCGTTTCTACAAGCTATTCTAAGTGGTTTTCAGCCATTTTGAGGAGATGTCAAATTTTGACTTTTTTCGCCATACTATACTATTGCCTTGTTGGCCATTTTTTTGGACATGCTAAATTATGAGGTTTTGGGCCTTTTTTGGTGTTTATTCCACTTTGTATACTATAACGCTGTTTCTACAAGCTATTCTAAGTGGTTTTCAGCCATTTTGAGGAGATGTCAAATTTTGACTTTTTTCGCCATACTATACTATTGCCTTGTTGGCCATTTTTTGGACATGCTAAATTATGAGGTTTTGGCCTTTTTGGTCTTTATTCCCACTTTGTATACTATAACGCTGCGTTTCTACAAGCTATTCTAAGTGGTTTTCAGCCATTTTAGGAGATGTCAAATTTTGACTTTTTCACCATACTATACTATTGCCTTGTTGGCCATTTTTTGGACATGCTAAATTATGAGGTTTTGGGCCTTTTTGGTCTTTATTCCCACTTTGTATACTATAACGCGTTTCTACAAGCTATTCTAAGTGGTTTTCAGCCATTTTAAGGAGATGTCAAATTTTGACTTTTTCGCCATACTATACTATTGCCTTGTTGGCCATTTTTTTGGACATGCTAAATTATGAGGTTTTGGGCCTTTTTTGGTCTTTATTCCCACTTTGTATACTATAACGCGTTTCTACAAGCTATTCTAAGTGGTTTTCAGCCATTTTAGGAGATGTCAAATTTTGACTTTTTCGCCATACTATACTATTGCCTTGTTGGCCATTTTTTTGGACATGCTAAATTATGAGGTTTGGGGCCTTTTTTGGTCTTTATTCCCACTTTGTATACTATAACGCGTTTCTACAAGCTATTCTAAGTGGTTTTCAGCCATTTTGAGGAGATGTCAAATTTTGACTTTTTTCGCCATATTATACTATTACCTTGTTGGCCATTTTTTGGACATGCTAAATTATGAGGTTTTGGGCCTTTTTGGTCTTTATTCCCACTTTGTATACTATAACGTGTTTCTACAAGCTATTCTAAGTGGTTTTCAGCCATTTTAAGGAGATGTCAAATTTTGACTTTTTCTCCATACTATACTTTTCACTTGTTGGCCATTTTTTGGACATGCTAAATTATGAGGTTTTGGGCCTTTTTGGTCTTTATTCCCACTTTGTATACTATAACGCTGCGTTTCTACAAGCTATTCTAAGTGGTTTTCAGCCATTTTTAGGAGATGTCAAATTTTGACTTTTTTCGCCATACTATACTATTGCCTTGTTGGCCATTTTTTGGTGATGCTAAATTATGAGGTTTTTGGCCTTTTTTGGTCTTTATTCCCACTTTGTATACTATAACGCGTTTCTACAAGCTATTCTAAGTGGTTTTCAGCCATTTTGAGGAGATGTCAAATTTTGACTTTTTTCGCCATACTATACTATTGCCTTGTTGGCCATTTTTTGGTGATGCTAAATTATGAGGTTTTTGGCCTTTTTTGGTCTTTATTCCCACTTTGTATACTATAACGCTGCTTTCTACAAGCTATTCTAAGTGGTTTTCAGCCATTTTGAGGAGATGTCAAATTTTGACTTTTTCGCCATACTATACTATTGCCTTGTTGGCCATTTTTTGGACATGCTAAATTATGAGGTTTTGGGCCTTTTTTGGTTTTTATTCCCACTTTGTATACTATAACGCATTTCTACAAGCTATTCTAAGTGGTTTTCAGCCATTTTTAGGAGATGTCAAATTTTGACTTTTTTCACCATACTATACTATTGCCTTGTTGGCCATTTTTTGGACATGCTAAATTATGAGGTTTTGGGCCTTTTTGGTCTTTATTCCACTTTGTATACTATAACGCAGCGTTTCTACAAGCTATTCTAAGTGGTTTTCAGCCATTTTGAGGAGATGTCAAATTTCGAACTTTTTCGCCATAATATACTATTGCCTTGTTGGCCATTTTTTGGTGATGCTAAATTATGAGGTTTTGGGCCTTTTGGGGTCTTTATTCCAACTTTGCATAGAATGACGCATTTCTACAAGCTATTCAAAGTGTTTTTCAGCCATTTTGAGGAGATGTCAAATTTTGACTTTTTTCACATACTATACTATTGCCTTGTTGGCCATTTTTTGGACATGCTAAATTATGAGGTTTTGGCCTTTTTTGGTCTTTATTCCCACTTTGTATACTATAAGCGTTTCTACAAGCTATTCTAAGTGGTTTTCAGCCATTTTGAGGAGATGTCAAATTTTGACTTTTTTCGCCATACTATACTATTGCCTTGTTGGCCATTTTTTGGACATGCTAAATTATGAGGTTTTGGGCCTTTTTGGTCTTTATTCCCACTTTGTATACTATAACGCGTTTCTACAAGCTATTCTAAGTGGTTTTCAGCCATTTTTAGGAGATGTCAAATTTTGACTTTTTTCGCCATACTATACTATTGCCTTGTTGGCCATTTTTTTGGACATGCTAAACTATGAGGTTTTGGGCCTATTTTGGTCTTTATTCCCACTTTTGTATACTATAACGCGTTTCTACAAGCTATTCTAAGTGGTTTTCAGCCATTTTGAGGAGATGTCAAATTTTGACTTTTTTTGCCATACTATACTATTGCCTTGTTGGCCATTTTTTGGACATGCTAAATTATGAGGTTTTGGGCCTTTTTTGGTCTTTATTCCCACTTTGTATACTATAACGCTGCGTTTCTACAAGCTATTCTAAGTGGTTTTCAGCCATTTTGAGGAGATGTCAAATTTTGACTTTTTCACCATACTATACTATTGCCTTGTTGGCCATTTTTGGACATGCTAAATTATGAGGTTTTGGGCCTTTTTGGTCTTTATTCCCACTTTGTATACTATAACGCGTTTCTACAAGCTATTCTAAGTGGTTTTCAGCCATTTTGAGGAGATGTCAAATTTTGACTTTTTCGCCATACTATACTATTGCCTTGTTGGCCATTTTTTGGTGATGCTAAATTATGAGGTTTGGGGCCTTTTTTGGTCTTTATTCCCACTTTGTATACTATAACGCGTTTCTACAAGCTATTCTAAGTGGTTTTCAGCCATTTTGAGGAGATGTCAAATTTTGACTTTTTTCGCCATACTATACTATTGCCTTGTTGGCCATTTTTTGGTGATGCTAAATTATGAGGTTTTTGGCCTTTTTTGGTCTTTATTCCCACTTTGTATACTATAACGCGTTTCTACAAGCTATTCTAAGTGGTTTTCAGCCATTTTGAGGAGATGTCAAATTTTGACTTTTTTCGCCATACTATACTATTGCCTTGTTGGCCATTTTTTTGGACATGCTAAATTATGAGGTTTTGGCCTTTTTGGTCTTTATTCCCACTTTGTATACTATAACGCGTTTCTACAAGCTATTCTAAGTGGTTTTCAGCCATTTTGAGGAGATGTCAAATTTTGACTTTTTTCATCCATACTATACTATTGCCTTGTTGGCCATTTTTTGGACATGCTAAATTATGAGGTTTTGGGCCTTTTTTGGTCTTTATTCCCACTTTGTATACTATAACGCTGCGTTTCTACAAGCTATTCTAAGTGGTTTTCAGCCATTTTAAGGAGATGTCAAATTTTGACTTTTTCGCCATACTATACTATTGCCTTGTTGGCCATTTTTTTGGACATGCTAAATTATGAGGTTTTGGGCCTTTTTTGGTCTTTATTCCCACTTTGTATACTATAACGCGTTTCTACAAGCTATTCTAAGTGGTTTTCAGCCATTTTGAGGAGATGTCAAATTTTGACTTTTTTCGCCATACTATACTATTGCCTTGTTGGCCATTTTTTGGTGATGCTAAATTATGAGGTTTTTGGCCTTTTTTGGTCTTTATTCCCACTTTGTATACTATAACGCGTTTCTACAAGCTATTCTAAGTGGTTTTCAGCCATTTTGAGGAGATGTCAAATTTTGACTTTTTTCGCCATACTATACTATTGCCTTGTTGGCCATTTTTTGGACATGCTAAATTATGAGGTTTTGGCCTTTTTGGTCTTTATTCCCACTTTGTATACTATAACGCAGCGTTTCTACAAGCTATTCTAAGTGGTTTTCAGCCATTTTGAGGAGATGTCAAATTTTGACTTTTTTTAAGCCATACTATACTATTGCCTTGTTGGCCATTTTTTGGACATGCTAAATTATGAGGTTTTGGGCCTTTTTGGTCTTTATTCCACTTTGTATACTATAACGCGTTTCTACAAGCTATTCTAAGTGGTTTTCAGCCATTTTAGGAGATGTCAAATTTTGACTTTTTCATATACTATACTATTGCCTTGTTGGCAATTTTTTGGACATGCTAAATTATGAGGTTTTGGGCCTTTTTGGTCTTTATTCCCACTTTGTATACTATAACGCGTTTCTACAAGCTATTCTAAGTGGTTTTCAGCCATTTTGAGGAGATGTCAAATTTTGACTTTTTCGCCATACTATACTATTGCCTTGTTGGCCATTTTTTGGACATGCTAAACTATGAGGTTTTGGGCCTTTTTTGGTCTTTATTCCCACGTTCTTTACTATAACGCGTTTCTACAAGCTATTCTAAGTGGTTTTCAGCCATTTTGAGGAGATGTCAAATTTTGACTTTTTTCGCCATACTATACTATTGCCTTGTTGGCCATTTTTTTGGACATGCTAAATTATGAGGTTTTGGGCCTTTTTTGGTCTTTATTCCCACTTTGTATACTATAACGCGTTTCTACAAGCTATTCTAAGTGGTTTTCAGCCATTTTTAGGAGATGTCAAATTTTGACTTTTTTCGCCATACTATACTATTGCCTTGTTGGCCATTTTTTGGTGATGGTAAAATATGAGGTTTTTGGCCTTTTTGGTCTTTATTCCACTTTGTATACTATAACGCGTTTCTACAAGCTATTCTAAGTGGTTTTCAGCCATTTTGAGGAGATGTCAAATTTTGACTTTTTCGCCATACTATACTATTGCCTTGTTGGCCATTTTTTGGACATGCTAAATTATGAGGTTTTGGGCCTTTTTGGTCTTTATTCCCACTTTGTATACTATAACGCTGCGTTTCTACAAGCTATTCTAAGTGGTTTTCAGCCATTTTGAGGAGATGTCAAATTTTGACTTTTTTCGCCATACTATACTATTGCCTTGTTGGCCATTTTTTGGACATGCTAAATTATGAGGTTTTGGGCCTTTTTGGTCTTTATTCCCACTTTGTATACTATAACGCGTTTCTACAAGCTATTCTAAGTGGTTTTCAGCCATTTTGAGGAGATGTCAAATTTTGACTTTTTTCGCCATGTTGGCCATTTTTTTGGACATGCTAAATTATGAGGTTTGGGGCCTTTTTTGGTCTTTATTCCCACTTTGTATACTATAACGCGTTTCTACAAGCTATTCTAAGTGGTTTTCAGCCATTTTTAGGAGATGTCAAATTTTGACTTTTTCGCCATACTATACTATTGCCTTGTTGGCCATTTTTTTGGACATGCTAAATTATGAGGTTTTGGGCCTTTTTGGTCTTTATTCCCACTTTGTATACTATAACGCGTTTCTACAAGCTATTCTAAGTGGTTTTCAGCCATTTTAGGAGATGTCAAATTTTGACTTTTTTCATATACTATACTATTGCCTTGTTGGCCATTTTTTGGACATGCTAAATTATGAGGTTTTGGCCTTTTTTGGTCTTTATTCCCACTTTGTATACTATAACGCTGCGTTTCTACAAGCTATTCTAAGTGGTTTTCAGCCATTTTTAGGAGATGTCAAATTTTGACTTTTGTCGCTATACTATACTATTGCCTTGTTGGCTATTTTTTTGGACATGCTAAATTATGAGGTTTTTGGCCATTTTTGGGTTTTATTCCCACTTTGTGTACTATAACGCATTTCTACAAGCTATTCTAAGTGGTTTTCAGCCATTTTGAGGAGATGTCAAATTTTGACTTTTTTCGCCATACTATACTATTGCCTTGTTGGCCATTTTTTTGGACATGCTAAATTATGAGGTTTTGGGCCTTTTTTGGTCTTTATTCCCACTTTGTATACTATAACGCAGCGTTTCTACAAGCTATTCTAAGTGGTTTTCAGCCATTTTGAGGAGATGTCAAATTTTGACTTTTTCGCCATACTATACTATTGCCTTGTTGGCCATTTTTTGGACATGCTAAATTATGAGGTTTTGGGCCTTTTTGGTCTTTATTCCCACTTTGTATACTATAACGCAGCGTTTCTACAAGCTATTCTAAGTGGTTTTCAGCCATTTTGAGGAGATGTCAAATTTTGACTTTTTCGCCATACTATACTATTGCCTTGTTGGCCATTTTTTGGACATGCTAAATTATGAGGTTTTGGCCTTTTTGGTCTTTATTCCCACTTTGTATACTATAACGCGTTTCTACAAGCTATTCTAAGTGGTTTTCAGCCATTTTTAGGAGATGTCAAATTTTGACTTTTTTCGCCATACTATACTATTGCCTTGTTGGCCATTTTTTGGACATGCTAAATTATGAGGTTTTTGGCCTTTTTTGGTCTTTATTCCCACTTTGTATACTATAACGCAGCGTTTCTAGCTATTCTAAGTGGTTTTCAGCCATTTTAGGAGATGTCAAATTTTGACTTTTTTCGCCATACTATACTATTGCCTTGTTGGCCATTTTTTGGACATGCTAAATTATGAGGTTTTGGGCCTTTTTTGGTCTTTATTCCCATTTTCTTTACTATAACGCGTTTCTACAAGCTATTCTAAGTGGTTTTCAGCCATTTTGAGGAGATGTCAAAATTTGACTTTTTTCGCCATACTATACTATTGCCTTCTTGGCCATTTTTTGGTGATGCAAAATTATGAGGTTTTGGGCCTTTTTTGGTCTTTATTCCCACTTTGTATACTATAACGCGTTTCTACAAGCTATTCTAAGTGGTTTTCAGCCATTTTTAGGAGATGTCAAATTTTGACTTTTTTCGCCATACTATACTATTGCCTTGTTGGCCAATTTTTTGGACATGCTAAATTATGAGGTTTTTGGCCATTTTTGGCTTTTAATCCCACTTTGTATATTATAACACGTTACTACAAGCTATTCTAAGTGGTTTTTAGCCATTTTTAGGAGATGTCAAATTTTGACTTTTTTCGCCATACTATACTATTGCCTTGTTGGCCATTTTTTGGTGATGCTAAATTATGAGGTTTTTGGCCTTTTTTGGTCTTTATTCCCACTTTGTATACTATAACGCGTTTCTACAAGCTATTCTAAGTGGTTTTCAGCCATTTTGAGGAGATGTCAAATTTGGAGTTTTTTTGTCATACTATACTATTGCCTTGTTGGCCATTTTTTTGGACATGCTAAATTATGAGGTTTTGGGCCTTTTTTGGTCTTTATTCCCCCTTGTTATACTATAACGCGTTTCTACAAGCTATTCTCAGTGGTTTTCAGCCATTTTCAGGAGATGTCAAAATTGGACTTTTTTCGCCATACTATACTATTGCCTTGTTGGCCATTTTTTTGGACATGCTAAATTATGAGGTTTTGGGCCTTTTTTGGTCTTTATTCCCACTTTGTATACTATAACGCGTTTCTACAAGCTATTCTAAGTGGTTTTCAGCCATTTTTAGGAGATGTCAAATTTTGACTTTTTTCGCCATACTATACTATTGCCTTGTTGGCCATTTTTTTGGACATGCTAAATTATGAGGTTTTGGGCCTTTTTTGGTCTTTATTCCCACTTTGTATACTATAACGCGTTTCTACAAGCTATTCTAAGTGGTTTTTAGCCCTTTTTAGGAGTGATCAAATTTTGACTTTTTTCATCATACTATACTATTGCCTCCTTGGCCATTTTTTGGACATGCTAAATTATGAGGTTTTTGGCCTTTTTTGGCCTTCATTCACACGTTGTACACTATGAAGCTTTTCTAGAAACTATTCTTAGTGGTTTTCAGCCATTTTAAGGAGCGGTCAATTTTTGAGTTTTTTCGCCATACTATACTATTGCCTTTTTGGCCATTTCTTGGACGTGCCAAATAAGATGGTTTTTGGCCTTTTTTGGCTTTTATTCCCACTTTGCATACTATGACGCGTTTCTAGAAGCTATTCTAGATCGTTTTCAGCCATTTTTAGGAGCAGTCAAATTTTGAATTTTTTCCGTCATATTATACTCTTGCCTTGGCCATTTTTTGGTGATGCTATGAGTTTTTTGGCCATTTATGGTCTTTATTCCCACTTTGTATACTATGACGCATTTCTAGAAGCTATTCTAAGTGGTTTTCAGCCATTTTTAGAAGCGGCTGAATTTTGACTTTTTTCGTCATAGTATACTATTGCCTTGTTGGCCATTTTTTGGACATGCTAAATTCTGAGATTTTTTGGCCTGTTTTGGCCTTGATTCCCACTTTGTATACTGTGACGCATCTCTACAAGATATTCTAAGTGGCTTTCAGCCATTTTTAGGAGCCGTCAAAATTTGACTTTTTTTGACATACTATACTTTTGCCTTGTTGGCCATTCTGTGACATGCTACATTGTGAAGTTTTTGGCCTGAAGGGTACATTCTGCAATTCTGCATCATCTTGGTGTTCATCATTCACAGACCAAATAATTAACATTCCATGTAAATGTAAATACTGCCTTTTGCCAGTAGGGGGCGTAATGAGTAGGACAGGCAATTGACATGGTGATGTCTTTGGGTCTGCAATTTGATTACACCTGTGCAAGTTGGTGCCGATGGGGTGATGGAAAGCAAAGTTACAACAACCTCCTGTTTGGCACACAAACTGCATCGTCATGGCAACAGCGTTGAAGGAAAGCCTATAATCTTCACAACAAGGCATGATCAAGGTTTTAAGGCTTTTCTTACCAACTCTGAGCTGAATGTGATCAACCTGTGAGGAGGTGCCCATCACAATATAATGCATGTAACTGGGGAACATCAAAATTCAACAATGTGCCATGGGAAAATTTAGCGCGGACTTTTGATAACTTTTCATCACAAAGGTGTTAAGATTGGACACTGCAAATTTGAAATCCATTGGATTAATCCTGTAGGACGAGTTTGCAAAAGTATGAGGGGTTAGCACAAAATTCAAAATGGATGACTTCCTGTTGGGTTTAGGGGGTTGTGTCCAAGAGGCTTTTTTTGTACATCTGGATATGATAGACACCTGTGCCAAATTTCATACATGCAGGTGAAACACAGTGAGAGGGCTGCCGACCGCAGGCACTATTGAAATTGATGGAACCATTATTAGGACTTATTAGGGACCGAGCACTTGCTTCCACTTTGCATTCAAAGAGGGTCCTCGCACAGTTCGTGCTCGGGCCCTAATAATAATTCCAATAATTTCAATAGGGCCTTCGCAACTGCCTGCAGTCAGTGCTTGGGCCCTAAAACTACATCACTGTATTTTATGTCAAATTAAAAAATGCAATAATATAGTATGCCATAAAATAGATAGATGTATTTTGTGTTTTAAATGTCACTTTTGAAGTTAAAATGTATCTTTTTCTTTATGCACAACTCAATCAAACCCCGTTGGAACAATTTAAAATTTTACGCTGCTTCGATTTTAACCAATATTCATTGCTCTAACTCTTGTGATAATTTTTAATTAAGTGTAAGTGAAGAAAAAAGATAAGCCTCACTGAACAAAACATTTTATTTCAACACACACTCAAGGACGCTCTCCAAACAGACATTCAAAAACACCTTGTAGCAAATAGTCGCTTTTGTTTCAGCACAAAACCACCACCTCTGTGCTGAAAAGCTTTAAGGAAAGAGAGGGGGGCGGGCCTACCTTATGTACAAGGCCAAGACAACAGTGGCTTAGTGCAATTACCTGGAGCGTGATGATCAGCCATGCTATGCTGTTTGCAACTACAGACACAAAGGCGTGATGAAAACACGACAATACTTACATAAACTAACTTCACGCACTGAGAAGCAACTATATAAACTTACATGTGGAATCATCTGGTCATTGAGGTTATCTGTGGCAGTCATAAAGTATCCATAAGTAAACTAACACACTTTGGGGTTTCTTATACAATATTCTTGGGTTCAGAACACAAATGTAATACTTTATAAATTTGCTGTGAGACATAGTGCATTATTAGTTGGGTTTGATTTCACAAAGTCTGGGCTGGAGGTGCTCGGTACAAAACTATGTAAAATACTCATTTATCAAAGGTAAACAGCTTCAGTGAAATGAAAAGTTATCTGTCCGTATGTTTGATGAATAATGGCAGCAGTAAAGGTGAAGAAACAAGTCGGACCACTTGTCTGTGCATCCCTTTGTGTGACTTGGTGCATGGGTGTGGTATGTGGGGAGTGTGTGTGTGTCTTCTACAACCTCTCGAAGCCGACAGAGCAGAGGAGAAATATGCCATAGAGCAGTATGAGACAGAGTCCCAGCTTGCGGTCCAACCTCCAGCAGTTCAGGTGGACACAGAGGACCTGAGGACGGAAAGAGAGAGAGAGATTTATTTCCTGAAAACAGAGGCGGGGGCTCTCAGGCCTTAACAGGGAAAAATTAGATGAAAAACATTGGTAAAAAAAAAGAGGCAGCTGATGTTGGTGCAGACTGTTCGCTCATGCTACAATCTAAACTTTATCTAAATGAATAGTATATCATAATATTTGTCACAGTATAGTATGTTTTGAAAATTAAAAAAGATCAAGCAGAGTTCTTCATAAAAAGAGAAAAAGTGAGAGGATAGTATGTCCTTAAAAGTGCAAAAAAGTCATAGTATTGTAAGTCAAAAAGTGAAAAAATGTTGTAGTATGTTAATGAAATGTTATGATATAGATTGTTATAAAAAAGTCATAGTATAGCATGACGTGAAACACGAAAAACCGTATTATAAAAATGACAAAAAAAATCCTTTAATGTAGTTTCCTTTAAAAAAATGAAAAAGTCCTTGAATAGTATATCATAAAAATTGTCAAACAATCTGAAGATTGAAAATGAATCAGCTTTAGTCGGATATGACAGAGCTCTAACTCACAGTGAGCGTGACTGAGGCCAACAGAAGAATCACTGAGTACACCAGGCCTTTGCTGTTGATAGTCACCTAAAAAAACAGAGACATGAACCATTAACATGTTGTAAAATCATGCGATGGTAAATTCAGTGTCTTAAGGCATTTTTATACCTGCCTTGTTTTAGTTTGGTTAAATCAATTTCGTGTACGAACAGATTTCGTACACAGGTTTGGACCAAAGCAACCAGACTGATACCCCGTTAAAGAGGTGGTCTCGGTCTGGTAACAAACAAACTTTGGGACAGTTTGGATTGTTTGTGTCAAGACAACATGATCCAGCCATGATCCCACCAAACTGAGAGAGCATTGTGCCGTTTTTGGATTAAACCAGCTCCGGTAGTCAGTTGCACTGCACCTGTGTTTGTACTTTGGCTAAAAAAAGAACCTACACTTGTCCTTTCTATTCACATTAGTGCTGAACAGGTGTCGACTGTGTTGAAGACCATGCCAATACCTGTTGAATCTTTAGAAATATTTTAAGCCTTTGAGCAGTTTAGTAGGATCAATATGTGTATCTTCCTCTGAACTGTCTTGGAATGAGCCTTCCCCAAACTCCAGTCAATGCACAACATTGTAACATATTGGTACCTGATTTGGATAAAAGCGAATAAACTATAGGTGTTAATAGGTGTCAAGGTGCTCTATATTGATACACATTTATTTAATTACTTTGGCAACTATTCAGATATAAAGACAAGTCTTCATTTTCTCTTTGAAATCCTGAACTAAGTATTTTCTGGATTATTTTTGCCTTTTTTATATAAATAATTGGAAACTGAAGAGGTGACAAGAGGAAGAGACGGGGGATAACCAATAAAATACAACTCTGTTTTAGGATCATGGGTGATTTCAGCTGTATAAAGATATGAGGCAAAGAGAGACAGTTGTTGTTACCACTGATCCGTAGCTGACGATGAGAGTCCTCAGCGCCCAGGGGAAACCCAGGCCCAGCAGCACATCAAAGATATTACTGCCAATGGAGTTGGACACAGCCATATCACCCATTCCTGCAACATGTGATACACACACAATGAAATTCATATAAAATATGTGATGCAAAGGCATTCAAATGTCATCATTCAGTCAAACAGTTTAAAGTTTTCTAGTTTTTGGCCAACTATTAACTATCAACATCAGATTTATTTTTGTAACATGACAAAACGTGCAACAAAGGTTGATAATGTAAATATGTTGTCAGACAGTTAAAGTAAGTCGCCACTAAAAATGTGATATGCTTACGTTTATGTCCCCTAAAATGAATAAGCTTGGCTATTCTGATTTGTATCTGTGCAAAGTTTATCACTAGAGAGGTGTTTTTACATTCCTCTGCTGAAGGAGGTGATGTCTGTGCACTTTCCTACAATCAATAAGAATAAAACGTATGCCAGGCAAGATAGATTAGGTATGTCGCAAATACAAAAGCCAACCATCGTCTGATACGGAAAACACATAACGATGGCGAAAATGACTTTGACACAAGACAAGCAAAGAAACCTGAAACCCCGAGTGCAGAGCGGCCTCGTCAGCATCGGCATAGTGAATGTTTTGACAGCAAACATGGAAAAATGTGAAGATTTTGGAGGAAAACTGGACCAATGTGAAGTGTAACATCATGGCATATTATTTAGATTTTTATATATTGGATCACATCCACTAATGTTGTGTCAGCCACAGCCAGTTAGGCTACAAGCTAACAAACAGCATAAACCAATAAAACATACTAACTATGCTTACCATTCTGACATGTCTGCTGGTCGCTGATTTTTGCATACAACACACTCCTAACCTGAGTCTGAGACTCAAAAATGTATGGCAGACGGCCTTCTTCAGCGTGTAAATATGAAATATCACAAAAAAACCCACAGGTGACACAGTGCTTCCCAACAGGGACAGCTGGGTATTATGTATTTAAAACAAAGTAATAAATATAAAAATAGATCAATAAGTAAATAAACAAAGTAATAATAATAACTGTCAATAACAATAACAACAATAATCATCATCATCATCTCTGTAATTTTCGTCTAATGCTAATCATCTTGATGCTCTTACACCACTCAACCTTACGAGAGCAGTGATGGAGAAAGTGGCAGGAAAATCTGGTGTCGGCAGCTGTTGTGGACAGAGCAGAGGCCAGATCCTGGATTTCTTAATGAGGAAGACAGAGTAGATCTACATCCAGAGTTTTTTAACCATCATGTGGGAAAACCATGTTGAAGAAAAATTTAGTAAAATAGTAAAATATCCTTTAAAACCTGTCTGGAAGTTAAACACACAGGTGCATCACACACATGAGCGAGTGCACGCACACATGCACACACACACACACCTTGTCTGGCAACGATGAGGCTAGCCATGCAGTCGGGGACGCTGGTTCCAGCTGCCAAAAAAGTGATGCCCATGATGACTTCTGGGATTCCAAGTGTGTAGCTGATAATGGTCACCTGGACAGAGTCAAGAAAACAACAAAAAAAAAGAGACATTTTACACATCATTAATATGGCTTGTTGCTATGATCACACTAATAACCTGTTTTTAAAATTAAAACCATCAAATTCAAAGATTTGGTATATTATAAAATAACCTAAATAATGTTTAGAGCAAAAACAAAATTATTGCCAGGATGTGTACAACGTTGTTTTTTTTTTAATACAGAAGAGCAAATATGATTTAAGTGCTTTTCGTAGTTTTTCTGTACCAAAAGCTAAAAAAAGCCATTAAGAG
Source organism: Plectropomus leopardus (assembly GCF_026936395.1). Taxonomy (NCBI): domain Eukaryota; kingdom Metazoa; phylum Chordata; class Actinopteri; order Perciformes; family Serranidae; genus Plectropomus; species Plectropomus leopardus. Next base: position 17,149,202 of record NC_142183.1, read on the forward strand.
GAGATGTGTTTCTGTTGTTGGGGTTAAAATATGGAACAATGGTGATATAAAATCACAAAAGTGTAATTCATTTTTGGTTTTCAAAAGAATGGTTTACAACATTATTTCTGAGGGTTACGAGTCCGAATGATTTCCTTTTATTCTTGAAAGGGTGGTTAAGACTGATGAGAATTAGACAGTTATATATAAGCTTTTGCTTTTTCAGTCACTACTTAACACATACCGTTGATTTTGTTCATACAGTTTGTATCGTTAAACTGAAGTAAAACTGAAACACAGAGGCTGTGTATATTTATGTCTCTGTGTGTGTGTGTGCGTGTGAAAGTGTGGCGTTGTTTTAGCGTGTTTCATACCATCCAGACCATGAGGTAGGAGTAGAGGGCTATCCAGAGTGTGGAGGACAGGAAAGTGAGCAGGTACCAGCGCTCCCAGCGTGGCAGGTTACAGTCGGGGATGGTGCAGTAAAGCAGGACGCTCACGGGCCAAGAGAGCAGCCACTTCACACGCACACACCAACCATCTGAGGAAGTTATGAAAACACACACACACAAACACGTGTGCACACAAGTTTCCCCACAGGGATCATTACAGATTCATTGAAAACTTTTCAATTATTCATATGTGCAAATCTTGGCATTGACCCTTTTTAATTAGCTCCATTAGCAATGAAGCTAAAGAGGAATGTTTGTTACAGCAGCATCGATCGTCACACACAGTTATGAGTGATAAAAAGTAGCTTGTTGCCAAAACAGACCAGAGACTGTTAGGACCTGAGAGACGACGAGCGTCTGCTGTCATTCACCGCTCACCTGGCAGAACGAAGGGTTTGAAAGGAGTGTTCTCCTCCTCTCCGTCCTCCTGCTCTTCCTCCTCCTCCTCTTCTTCTTTAGGTTGCCCGCCTGCCTCTCCACGCGTCTCTTTACACCTCTCTCCCTCCAGCGGCTGCCTGTCTCCCTCCGCCATCGTCCCGTTCTCCCTCCCCCAGGCCCCGTTAGCACCCAAACCTTCCTCCCCTGTAGCCCCCCCCTCCTCCGCCCCGCCCCGGGCCCGAATCAGCCTCTGCCTCTGTTGATGAGGAGGGAGTGAGAGAAGAAGGAAATGAAAAAGGGGGACAACAAAATGACATGATTTCATCTGACTGAAGCTGACAATGTGAAAGCTGTGATCAGGCAGCCAGGCATGTCCGCACATTCTCCCGGGGGGATTTGGAAAGCACTGATCGGGGGCATGGTAGCAGGGGCAGCAGTCGCACTTTAATTTGGCACTGAAAATGGCAAGCACACATGCAGGAGAGCCGGGAGAGTGAAGGAGCCGATCTGGAGATTGAGTTCTTGTCTGCTTTTGTGTGGGGGATAATATTATGCATTAGGCAGCAGTCTCTGTGTGTTTGTTTGTGTTTGTGGGCAGCAAACAGGATGCTGTTTGATATGAAAAATCTATCTCTCCATCTTTCTACCTGCAAACCTCCTGATCAAAAAACTGCGCTGAGAGTACAATCTTGCTGCACCTATTTTAACAAATCAATATGAAAAAAAAAACAAAATTATACACAAATAACACCACCACCGAGCTGAAATGGCAGCTTCTAAACTCAAAGGGACTTTTCTTCCGGCACAAAAGGAGCATAAAGATTTCTCATGATGGCCGAAAATAACCTGTTTGGTTCTGCGCAGCAAAGACAGCAACAACAAAGAAACCACATTCTCACTGACCTCCTGTTTTATCAATATCCATAATTCAATATATAAAGCTGCACATTTTCTTTGTTGTCTGCAATGACTGACTTACTAAAAAGTGTAATTTAGTTTAACAGTAACAAATATTTTCCACATATTGTAAACTGTATGAATACTAACAAACCTTTCATCATGTTTACCTAGAAATTTAACATGCGGTACGTTCACGCTGCAAGCCTCAGTAGTCAGTTTGAATTGTTGCTGGAATTTTTTGTTTAATCATTCACATTATTTTCTAAATGCAGCCAGTATCAGATTTCTGTGTGAACTGGTCACAGTCCTGAACTGACCAACATGTGCAAATCAAGAAATAATAAAAGCTACGTTCACATTACAGATTCTTTCCCCACATTCATGTTTGAAGTGACCCGTATCTAACCTAATCTATTAAACTCCTCACATGCATGCTTTTGGGAAAAATGAATGAAATACTGACAACACTATTTTGCATAATATTTAGCCATGTGCTTCTGTTTGTGAGCGTTTTTTTTTCTTTCTTTCAAAGAATGGTCGAGAACCGGTTGGATCGGATTAGACCTGTATCTGATTCACGACCACGTAAGACAGTGGCCCAAATGAGAATTGAAATGATCTGATACTGAGTGATTTGTGCTCTTCATACTGTTAAGAAAAAAACAGATCAGTCACATATGAGCAAAAAAAAATAAAAAATTTTTTTTTTGCCTGCAGTTTGAACATATCCATAGTAAAAGACCCTAAAACAGATCTTTTCCCTCACAGTTATGTTGCAGCTTGTGATGCTACAGTGACTTTTATGAGTTTTAATTGTGCAATGCAACATTTTAAAGAAACTAGCTATTATTTACTAAAAACTTAGAAAGGACTTTACTACACAAACTTAGGAATGGATGAATGCATAGCTGGGCAAGTTTCGGTACACAAGGGTGAGCGCAGTGATCCTTCATTGTATCTAATTTCACTAATATGACTCTGCTCATCTGACAGTGACATGTTAAAGTGCTGCACATGCACACTGACATACCCACCACTCTAGATGTAAACACCACGGGAACTTGAGGTTATGTCAAGTGTGTGAGGAGCGCGTGCAGTGTACCTCATTGATGACCATGCGTCCTGCCATGCGCAGGCGGGTGAAGGGGGGGAAATGCGGGGTGATGAGAAGGCGGAGGCTTGCCTCTGAGAAGGAGAGCTGGTGGGGGTGCAAGTTCAGCAGCTCATCCACCATCACCACCCCTGAGTCCTGGCCGGCCACCACAGACGAATCTATGGAAAGTGCGGGGAGATGGATGCAGGTTAGGAGGAGATAACGGCGTAATAACGCAGCAAACGATGGACAGCTGATAAACAAGGAGACAAAGAGGACAGAGTGATTGAAAAAGTGGAGAGAAAAAAAAAATCTTGTCCATCAAGGTGGTCTAGTTCTATTTCAGCCTGTTGGAAATCCACAGGGGAACAGAAATGGGTTTGACTGGCAGCCTAAACTGTGTCACTAGGTCTGCTGAACGCCGGAGCTTCTTTTATGTTTTGGATGTACCCATGCACACGTACAAACAGGAGCTCCAGCACCTGGCTTCAGCGGCACCATGTCGTTGTCACAGTCTCCAATGTTTCCGACAGCAGTCGTCCGCCGCAGCCCGCTCAGACACGGCTGACCTGCTCTGCTGCAGTGTCTCTCGACCAGGCTGCACAGAGATCTGTTGAACCTACACACACACACACACACACACACACACACACACACACACACACACACACACACACACACACACACACACACACACACACACACACACACACACACACAAAGATGTTGTGCTTAGTGGAGCACATGGTGGATTGATACCAACAGGATGGAGATGAGGGAGAAAAAGACTCACTTCATGATGATTATGTAGATTCCGTACATCGAGATCAGGATGATGGTCTCCCACCTGAAACATGCAAATAAACACAGATTCATCGCAGTGAGAGTCAGCTATGTTGCAGACTGATACTCGAACAACAGAGAACGATGTGTAATAGTGTAATTAAGTTTCACTGCAGTCTCACCACATGACTTTTTCATCATAGATCACCTGCAAATAAGATACAATATCAATCAACCAATTAAAAATAATAAAGAAAAATGATAAAATAATAAAAACCCAAACAATTACATGTCCTAGTAACAGAACATTAAAAAACATTTATTGGCTATATCAGATATGATAGTATTTGCATCTATGCCAAATTTCTGATTGGCTAATTTAATTTGCCTCAGTGGAGTCTTCAGGGCAGTTAATTGCCACAATGCTTATCTGTTTCATTGTTGGTAATTATCTTTGTTGCTGGGGTTCTTGTTTTTGTTTTGTCACTTCTTTCTCAATCATCTTTATTGCTTAAATTGCCTGATTTTATTTGTTTAAATCCTGCAATGTTTTAAATCCTGTTTAAGCATGAGGTAACTTCATTTTAAGTGCTTTATAATTTAAGTTTATTATTAGTTATTTATTATTATTTATATCTTTATTTTTGTACATGTGTAGATAGGGGCTATGAAATGTTCTGCACAGTAAAAATCTTGTTTAAAAATCTAAAAAAACAAACATATTTAAGGTATCCTTATGATTTTGTTGATTTTGTTTCGTTGTTTTTGTTATGTGTTTCAGTAAATCAATGACTGGTAGGATGGAGTTTTGTCCTCGGAAATCTGGTATCAAACTAAGCAATAACATCATATAATGTGCGCAGTTTCTCTCTACTGACAGCAGAATATATGCTGATTTCTCACCAGGATAAGCACCACTATGGACAGGATGTAGAAGACGGCATCACGAAACAAAGGCCACCAGCTCAGCGAGATCGGCTGACGAGAGAGGACACAAACATAATATTTTCATTAGTTATAGTAAAGTATAAAATGAAAGATAAATAATTACAGGATCATTTTCTGGGTTTTACACTGGCAAAAAAGGCGTAAAATAAAAAAGCAAAAATTGCTTTTATTTTTACTTAATTTCTATTTTGTCATTTGTCCTTTTGTAGTAGGTAAAAAGTGACTCTGAGTCTTCTTTTAGGTCCTGGTCTGAACAGGCTGCATGTACCTGTCCAGCAAAGATCCCACAGAGGCCGATGATGACCAGGATGTTAAAGACAGCTGATCCCACAATAGTTCCCACACCTACATCTCCTTTTGTGATAAACACCCCTAAAAACACAGAACAGGAAAGAGCAAGTGATAAATATAAGCAAAAACGGATGTGACAGTCTGTAAGAAATGATGGATTTTACCTCCATCACATACATAAGGCTGCACGTTAAACATAATCTTTCTCTCCTCTGAACAGAAATATTGCATCTTCAGTTATAAGATATATATCCACAGGGGCTGTGGATCTTTTATCTCGTGCTACTCGTGTGGAATATTCACTGCAATATTGCCTAAAGTCACTCCAATACTTATGAAAGCCAGCCTTTCTTCTTTAGAGAATGAAAGCAAACCTTTTTTTCTTTAGAGAATAAAAAGGATTATTTCTGAGGCAATACATGAGGAAATGTCCATTCGTAAAAATTAAAGCAATACATCTGTTACGAGGCTATTTTAATAAACAGTATGTTATTTCTTCTTTGAAAAGCTGCAATATCCTGGATAAATCCCCAAATAGTGTTCTAGTTTCTTGCAGTGTGCGATGGCTTCTGTCTCTGTTTTGTATCTGGGCCACAGTTTCCAAAGACTGAAAACACCACACTTTCTTTTTAAAATTTCTCTCTGATTGATCTCATTAATGCCAGTGCCTAGATTTTAATATTCACCATTTCTCTCTTCATACTCTTCATTTCTTTCTTTCATACTCAAGTTTTTTTTAATCCAAGATTCCACTACGTTTGCAGGTAACTAAAAATGTTACTAATTAATTCATCAAATTAAATAACTCAAATATAATTGCTAATATCTTTTGTCTATTTTTGTCTTGATCACAGCAGACAAACGAAGCCTATTCCCTGGATTTTTTCCAGATTAAGATCTAACGTCACCTGTAGTAATTTGTGGCTGAGGTCACCAACACTCGGTTAGTGTGTTTTGTTTTCCAATGCTTAATTTTCATCTTAGCATTAATGGTAATATTTAACAGTTCTCCTGTTCCACACTGTTTCACAGCAAGATTAAACTAGTACAGCCAAGTGTGCATTCATAAAAGAAAGGAAGCAGATATTTTAAATCAACACAAAAGTAACTAATTACTTATATATGCTGTAATTGGTAAAGTAATTCAACTACTTTTGAGAGAAGTTACTGTAACTAATTGTACATTTTCAGTAACTTGCACATCACTAGCCATACGAGTTTAACTTAAGGTCATGGTGCTGGGTGGCATACTGACTTATTTTCTAATTCACAACGAAAATGAGTGAATTAACTTTGGGAACCTTTTTCGTACTTTAATATAAACAAAAGCATCAAAATAGAGCTTGTTTATAAATGAAAAACAATCGTGGTGAATCCTCAGACAATGGTCTAGACCAAGCCCCAAAAGTCCTCAAACCCCAGAGACGCCCTGTCGTACACCTGGCCTGTGAGGGGCTGCTGCTTCTGAATTTACCTCTTGAAAAGACGACTGGGGACAACAAAAATCGAAAGGTTACATGTCAGCCTGTTCTCACGCACTGTTCATTTTTCTACGAAAAGTAACACATCAAAATTTATACATGTCCTATCTAATAATGAGCCTGCAATTAGTACAAAACACATGTATTTTAGAATTCTGCTATCAGATAAACATTACGGGCTCTCAAATCACAGGAGTTTTTCCTGGGACTTTCCTCAGGAAATCGGTGTTCGGAACCATTTAGTGAACTAGTCATTAGTCATTTGAAGGTACATCCTCATCATGTGTCTTTGCCCTAAAGCCTGAACCTGCACATTAGTTACATTACATTAATAATGCAACTTTAACGTTTGGGGGTATCGTCATTCATGGGGTGCTAATTCATCAGATATCCTGTGAACTGTTTTGTGTGCGTTTTCGTAAAATATCGTACAAACCATTGTATGATAAGTTGCATTTATACTGAGAAATATTATTGTTTGTTTAGATCTGGCCGCTGGCCTGCTGTCATTTTGCAGAAGTTTGAAAGCCAAGGTCCTAAGTGCTTTGTGAGAACATGCGGACAAGTGAAGTAATTTGCAAGCGAGCTGTCAAACCATCAGGCAGAAGCGAACATGGTCATCTTGCTGTCTTTGTTTGTGTCTTCTTTAGGCTTGAAATCAGTGCTTCTGCCTGCAGACACTTGACTCCTCTCAGTCCTAATCAATTGAAGATGCATCTGATTGCAGATAACTGGAGTGCTGATGGAGCAATCAATGGGCTAACTTATTGGAGTGAGGAACTGATTAGACGAGTGTCGTACTGACCAATCAGAGAGGTGAAGAGCTCGGGGGCGGAGCTCCCGGCTGCCATGAAGGTTGCCCCGGCAACGTCTTGACTGAGCTGAAGGTTCTGAGGGACAAACAAATCTCAAATCAATGGATCAATTCAACTAATGACTGTTGTCTGAGTATCCAAAACCCGAGAGCCGTGGAGCTCCATTAAAATGTATTAAAAACACATTAAAGGGCCACATTGTTGTTGCTCTAGTGGATGTGTTTCTTTATTATGAAAAATGTGGGCACTGTAGTCTAATTCACATCAATCCCACATGCTGTAAATAATCACCAATGTGCCAATTGTGTATTAATCTACAATTGAAAGTGGTACAAATGCAATGTTTTCTCATGTTTGAGTAATGTTTTCTAAAAATGACAGTGACCTTTGGTTTGGGGAGATTTTTGAATCTTTTAAAGTAACAAAAAAACAATATATTTGTGATTTGTTATTAAAGATGTGACTTCTGTTACAACAAACAAAAAAAAGCTTGGGGCTCAGTGACACAGAAGGAGAAGACGGAAAGTAGTGGTAGATGGACTAATGCATTGTTGGTTTACATCTTTTCATGGGAAATATTAACAGCTACAAAGTCCTAACACAAAGAAAACATCACCTATTTAATTGTTGACTCGGGTTTTTTTCAAGATCAAAAACTATTATTTATATCCTGCATGATTTATTCATTTATCATGTCTTGAGGTCATACCTCTGATACTTTTTCCAGTGATGGCACAAAGTAAACGTCACACACAATGGCCAGCGCATGAAACATGTAGATCGCCTGTGAAATACAGGAGACAGATTACTGGCCACATGGCTTTCAAGTGTGTCTGTTTGTAAGTTGAATGCAACAAAATGAAGCTTCTTTAATCTTAAATTCTGACTGATACTCACACAGAGAACATGAAGGAGTACCGCTCCCTGTCTCCGCTGCTCCATCGTGAAGATGTCTTCAGGAAAATCGCTGATAGCTGGAGAACAGAGAGACAGAGGAACCTAATGATGTATAAAATGAGGAAAATCCCTGAACTAAAGATGAAACGATAAGTAATTAATTGATTAAAGGAGCCATAGAAGAATCGGTCACGAAGTAGAATTAATTAAAGAGGGCCTATTATGCTCATTTTCAGGATCATACTTGTATTCTGGGTTTCTACTAGAACATCTTTACACGCCGTAATGTTCATAAATCACAAGATTTTCCTCATACTGTCAGTGCCTGAACACCTGAATTCCTCTGAAAGGTTTTCTGAGCCTACATCCCAAAAAAAACCTAGTCTGCTCTGATTGATCAGCATTTCCACGTCTTCTATAATTCAGTGTCTCTGCATCATTACTGCTGCTGAGGAATGACTGTAATGCAATGCAGTGGCACTTTCTACCGTGAAAAATACCCCCAAATCTTCTAAACCAGACATGTTCCAGCAGAAATATGATCTGAAATCAGGGAAAGATTTACACCATCAGCAACCAAGCTTTCGTGTTTCCCTGGGGTTCGCAGAGTAGCTATATGTACCAGTTGAGGCTACATAATGTAAACACTTTGCAGGCACTATGTATTTTTTTCCCCAAGAGTGTTTCATCTAGTCACGCCCGACCGTGCTTCGATTGGCTAGTACTTGTCATATCGACGTGTCCAAGGTGGAGGCGGTCAGAAATATTTGAAACTTTGGCAACATTTAATAAAAACATCCTTCGTTGTAACATATGACAGAAAATAAGGAAAAGCATAAATCATAGATCCTGGCCAATCGTGTCATTTCATAGCAATAATACCAAAAATTCTCCAAATTCCAGCTCCTCAGATTTTAAGAATATTGCTTAATCCTTCTCTCCAGTCAGTCTTTGTCACTTTCAGGAATTTAACTTTTTAAAATACAACATACCTGATCATGCATCTCTGTTTTTAAAGGAGTTTTGGTACCCTTTGACCTCTGAGAGGAGCCCCAGGTCTTCAGAGCAGAGACTTTTAAGGTCAAAACTGGAAACTTAATGTGAATTTAGTTTTGCTGTGCTTTGTCTTTTGTGATTATAAACAGAATATCTGGGTTTTGGCCTGTTGGTTAGACAAAAAAAAAAAGCAATTTGATGACACTGCCTCGGGCCTCAGGAAATTATAATTGGCATTTTTCTGTTGATTAATGAAGAAAAATAATCAGCACATTAATCAGCGTTGAAAATAACCGCAATTTGCAGCTCTACCCTGAACCTCCAGTCACACGCGTGTACATGTGCAAAATGTGTACGTGTGTGTGTGACTTTGTTGGATGTGTGATCGGTTGTATCCCATAGCAACAAGTGCAGAACCAGCTTGAGGTTAAAGTGGTGCCACGGTCATGTGACTACACCAGCTCAGTCGCATTATAATTCAGTTTTTCGCCCACTTTCTTTGAAATCGCTCATCTTGTGACTTCACACTATCCCTTATGCAATCTGCACCCAGGTATTCATGTTCACATTCTCTGTCCAAAAAGACAGCGGTTCCCATAAAGTCAACCTTCAGAGGCATCTAATTCGGCTGAGTTAAGATGGTGCACAACAACCGCCCTCTGTCCAAACGCAAGACAGTGTTTTGCCAGACTGCACTGTCTTACACATAAGCTCAAACAAATGCCACGGCTCACTGCGCCATGAAAAAGTTTTTATTACGGGGCAGTTCAGAACAGCAATAATCTGGAACGCCAACTCCCAAGTGACTTTCTGATTTATTTGAGAGTCTGGATTTATAAAACTGCCACTGAAGATGAAGGTGACAAAACATGTGAGTGAAACAAGTGTGACTGAAGGTGGCTGAGATCCTGCACAGAGGCAACATTATGCAGAGAAACATGGATCACGTGAAGGGATGAAGACACAGATATGGTGTGATATTATGACAACCTGTCACATGATGTTGTTTGGACATAGATCAAACAGTGTATTTTTATCACCAAGAACAAGATGCGCTCTTGAAAATTACAATATGGTAAAAAGAAAAAAATGTCTTAAAGGCCTTGAAGTTAATCTGTACTGTATTTCCCTGAGGCTGATTTTCTATCTCAATATATGCATCTCCGTATATTCTCTGTAATTGGCTACAAAATCAGGCTGTACATCAGGCACATCAGGCTGTACGACGCTGTCACTGTTTCTCTTTCTTTCAAAAACAGCCAAATAGATCCACGCAAGCGATGAGAGAACTGCTGATGAGAGGCGACTAATCAGCAGGTCACCACGACAGGGCAGACACTTTGAACAGCTCCAGATGCACACGCCATCCAACCACAAATTCAGCATTCAGTTTCCTAGCAACCGGGTCTCCTCAAAGGCCTAACTGTGTTTAAACATCTAGATGTGCGGAGTTCGAAGAAATGAAGGATGAGGTTGAGTGGAGAGGTGGATCGATGCATGCAGGAGATAGTCTTAAACACATTAATAGAGACGGGACTTTCTGCCTCAGCACACAGAACACATACTGATGTTACGGAGATCACAACTGTGATTATACATTCATCACTGCATTAATATACAAACTCAAATATAGGCCTGTTAATGACTGAAAAGGATCATCACTCAAACTTAACAACCTGAATAGTGGCTTTATTTTTTTGTATATACGTTAGGGACTGTTAGTTATTTATGGGAGGGGAGGGGGTGGTGCAAAAAGAGGGAGCCATATCAAATATTTTTTTAAAATTGAGGAGGGACATGCTTTTTTTTAAAAAATTAGTCTTAGATGAGGGACCTACAACTTTAAATGGCTTTTTTTTTTTACCTCCAATATTCAAACCCAAACCTGGGTTTGAAAGCCACGTTTTCTATAAAAATTGCCAAAAGTACACCATTTATTATAGCCAAAATCTGTAAAAACCATGAATTATTATTTGATCATTTTAAGTATCCAACGGTCATTAAACATATAATGTGGGATGAAAGCTTCAATCAAAAAATCTATATATCCTAACCAAATCTGAGCTTAAAATAGTGATATTCCATTAAAATGGCTGTATTCTACATGTCTGATTTATGAAGATTCTCAAAAACAAGCAGTTAATTGACCAGCGTGCACAATGAGGGTGAAAAACCGCGACTTTATCCAACTTTGGGATTTCATCTTCAACTTTTAACTTTTGTAACATCAAATGGTTTTAAAGATCTAATAACTAATACAGTGGAGTGTGGGTCACGCATTTTCTGCCAGTAATTTAGGGAAGCTGAAGAAAAAATATTTGTCACACCCCAGTCACCATCTTCTCTGACAAATGAAGTACAGTCCCTTAAAATGAATTCACCCCCCCCCCCCTTTCTGTAGGTGAACCCACATGAAAAATGTCTTACCAGATCTCCTGCTGTCAGTCTGGTTGTTGTCCTCATGTTTGATAAGCCCTCTCTTGGAAAAGGAGATGTCATGATCCACAGTGTGTCCACGGGAGCCTAAAAAGAGGCATTGACATATAAATGCACTACTGATTAAAAAAAAAAAATAAAAATAGGAGTAATTACACTGAATATCTGTGTATTTGTCATATACAATACATTTACCCAACTTTGTGGTATTTATGTTATCCACTGTAGCTAAAAACTCTTTTAATGAGCCTATAATGTTATTATTACTGCAATCTAACATCTGAATGATGAACACATGTAACGGCTGAGTTTAGTTCATATGAATTCAGGTCAGTTTTATGTAAATTATACTTGCGAGGCACCTGCAACATCACTGAAGTTAAAGATCCAGGCAGCTGTGAGCAGACCGACTCCACAGACGCAGAACCGGGGGAGGAGCCGCGTCTGCCTCGGTCTCCTCGGCGCCTTCATCCCGCCAGCCGCCGCCGCTCCCCGGCTCTCCGCTCAGAACATGTCGCCTCCTCCACCTCCTCCTCCTCCTCACACAGCCGGTCCAGTCCCCTCTTTGCAGACCGGATCTAACTGGCCTGTTGCTCTTTTTTCCCCTGATTTATCGTCTGTCAGCTAGTCTAACATCCATCCACGGTACAGGTTGGAGAGGTCCGGCCTGCCATCAGCATCTCAGCGCGAGACACCACCGACGCAGCATCCGCATCCACGCGCTCAAACTCCAGCAGAGACACAATGAATCACCAGCCAGCAGCTCCGGTATAAAACCATCTCTAGATACAGACCGTCCTCTCGTCCCTCCTGCCCTACATCTGATCCCCCACTTTATGATTTTCCGTGAGAGAGAGAGGGAGGAAGGGAGGGAGGGAGGGGGTGTTTTCCTGAAGTCACAGACGAGGAGACCACCAGGGAGCGCCTTCAGCTGGGAGGGGCGACTGGAGACACTGGAAGGCATGGGAGCAGAGACACATGTTTACTGCAAGTAATTCAAAATGTGAATAATAGTGAGATTTATAATGTAGTGAAACTATTAGACTTACCTTATAATAATAAGGACGGGCTAGTCTGTTGTGTGTCTGTATCAGTGATCTCAATGGCTGCCTGGACTGCTGATCTAAGCTATTTATACAAGAAAAAAATTAAGAATTAATATCTTTATGAAAGGATATGTTTACTTTATTCGAGTGCATCTTAATACAATAACCATATGTACATTGAATGAGTATTACTGGTTGCTTTGACCACTTCCCCACACTGGCCACAAAGAAATCCCTGCCATTAACAGAGATTAACACAACTGACAAAGTGCCTAAACAGGAGGAAAAAATGCAGCAAACAAAAGCGAAAATGTTTCCAATGTGCATAGAACATGTGAGCACTGATAACAATGACAGGGTTAAAAATCATATTTAAAAAAAATAACTATACATACTCACACACACACATACATATATCGTTTGAGCTGTTTTCTTTTTTATTTCATGCATCTCTCCTTTTGAACCAAAGTGAAGTTTGATGAACATTTAGGCAGCAAATCAACATTTTTACTGAGCACTTATGTTGATAGATATCTGTTCTCCCAGTTCACATAAATCCAAATAAGTCCTGCTAAATTACAGCTGCTATAATTTATAGCATTTAAAATGAAAAACAAAAATACAGGATTTCTGAATGCAGATGGTTCATCAACGGGCCTTTTTCATCGCAGACATTTTGACTTGTTTTTTTCAGGTTATTGCATTTTTTTTTAACTCATTCATGCATTTACAGAAGTTACCAAACTCCTAATAAACGTGCAAAAATGATTTATACTCTAAGATCCCATGTTGTAATTCAAATAAATCTTCAGACTTAGGATCTGCTGAATAGTTATGAAACAACAAAAAAACAAAATCCAAACACAATCAGCCAGGTAATGCAGTGATAGCGAGTGTTCAGATCAAACAGGAGGCAACACCCCGTAATGCACACTGCAGTAGGGCTGTAACATCAGGTATGCACTGCTCCACAAGTTGTTGATGGAAAAAAAGTTTCCCGTGAAGCTTCCTGAAGCCAAAAAGGCCAAAACAGTGAGAATGATGACGGAAAGCAGAAATACTTCTGCTTTCTGGACGGCTGTCTCCAAGATACCTGCACACCTTAGACGACAGAGAAACCAGAGGGATGATAACGGATGAGTAAACATTACATACATAAGTAAGAACTGTAAGAACTCTACCGTCCCTCCATAAACTCCTTCCCCCGACACAAGTCTGTGCAACATCTTTCTGTGTGGACTGAGCAATAACATATCACACTGCTTCTGTTCATATTCTTAGCACTCTCTTTTTTCCCCTCATTATTCAATTATTCACTTGTTTATTCACCTTTATTTATATTTTATATTATATTTATAGGATTTGTATTTTAAGGGATGCACAATAATTATCAGGACCGTTAATGGCTGTTACTTAGGGTCTGCTCTGTTGCTGTGGTGCTTCGTGACATTTGGGAGATGTTCCACTATAACTCAAACAGAATATTATTTTCAGCATTATTTTTGTACAATTCAAGTTGACATAAGAAAGTAAGAGCGAAAAACCCCCCCCCAAAAATACAAAAATGAAATTGATTTTTCTTTTGAAAATGACTTTCTTTTAAAAAATGCAATTTTCCCAGCGATTAGTCTGAAATTATGTTTTTCTGATGAAAATGAAGATCAGTTCTTTATCTTGTTGTATTCATTGTTTTTATATTCAAAACACAAAATATTCTGGAGGTCACAACAGTCTACAGTCTATCTGTATTCAACAGTGTTTTATCTACAGACTAAGCAGCCGTAGGCTTCTGGTTGTATAAAAGCTATTATATTTCTATTGAGTGATACAATTTAGAGCCACTCTGATTTGCCAGATTGTCAGAGCACTTCATTTGAAAATAAAATGTCCATTTGAAGAGTCAGAACTGTTCTTGTTTTTGTTGTTAAACTGCAGTGATGTCAGTTATATTTGGTTAGGTCAGAGCTATAATGTTAAATTCATCTGTTCTCACTACATCTCAGCCTTTCACACCCTCAGGTAATGAAAAACAAACAAAAAGAAATTGTCGGTTATCGGTATCTTATCGGCCAAAAGAAGCTGGAAATTATCGGTTATGGTTATTGGTTGAAATAATCATTATTGTGCATCACTGGTATTGTACTGTAATATGAGCTGCTGGACAGCCAAATGTCCCTTTTAGGGATGAATAAAGTATCTTCTGTCTATTATGTCTATTATGTCTGTCTAGTATGGAAAATGTATCCCTGCACAGAATAATGTTGTTATGGTTTGACCTTTCGTACATCCCATTCCTCTAGTCTATCAGAGCTGTTCTGTGATGTGAAGCTTAAGCACCTTTTGATCTGAAGGTCTACTGTGAGACTTTGTGGTTTCTGCTGCTCCTCAGCCTCAGTTTCCTCCTGCTGACACAGAAACAGAAATCACAGATCTCCTAATTTCTATATCTGGAGTCACGCAGCTGCTGTCTGACAGACGGGGTTTGAATCTGGGCTTTGTATTGGCATACAGGACACTCAAACAGTGACAAATCTACACTCAGTCGGCCCGTCAGAGGATTTACTGAAGAACTGTTGCATCAGAGTGTCTTAATTTGAACAGGGTGTATCTAATAAATAGGCAGCTGAGTAAATGTTGTATTCTTTCAGGTTTAAATGTCTAAAACACAGACTGTATTAAAGAAGTGGATGCAGCTTCAGGTTCTGAAAAGCGGAGCTTATACATTAGAGCTTTAAGCCTGCATTCTTTTTAAGTGGATGCAAATAGAAGATATATTGTATTTAAGTCTATGAGAAAATGACCATACTTCTCACTTTATTTATTACTTCAGTAAACATTTTCCGTATAAGTTTATGGTCTCAATCGCTAGTTTAAAGTCTTCTTCAATAAAGCATGAGTTTCATTTAGTAAATTATGGCCTCATCTAGAGTAAAACAGATGATAAAGCAGGGTATGCTTAAGGGTGTGGTTACCTTGTGATTTACAAGTCGCAACCTGATTTACAACCTGTCAGTCAGGATCGAGGTGTAGCATTGCAGACCGCCCCCAACTCAACCCTCTCCTCCAAATGAGGCATGAAACGTGGTTTTTCACCTGGATGGGCGTGGTTCTGCAGGATGCAGCAATGCATGCTTTGTTGGCTCTGAGACTATTTCAGCCTGTGATTGTGTTTTCAGACTTTATATAATTTGTGTGCACTTTTGTAAGAATGCAAAATGAATAACTCCTTAATTATTTTGGTTTGATTAAACCAAAAAGTTAGAGTGATGGGTTAGTTTTATTTCTAAAGCTTTGAAAATTAGGCAAACTAGTCTAAATAATACATGCAGTTAATCTGATGCAGGTCAAATACGAAAGCATACAGATAATACTATTTGTGTTTTTCTACAATTTTAGTATTTGGTGTCACACCTGTTTACACAGAAACTGATAGTCTGCCTTGTAAGTCCATTTGGGCTCGACATCTATTGATGCAAGACACTACACTGACATCAGAGTAGAGAACCATCATCTGACCAGATGTTTTGTTGTTGGACATATTTTAGTTCATCTAAATGTTTATATATTTCTGAACCATTTTTCTGTACATATTCCGCAGTATAATGTCACGATGGCTGATTTCAGAATTTATCAGCAGTTAGGTGAAATACATTTTTAAAAATCTGCAGGGAAGTCTCATGTTAGCTGCAGTTGCAGCTGTGTAACAGTACAAGTAACAAAAAATCTGTAGTGTATCTTCAAAAACCATGATCACAGAAATACATAATCTCTTTTTGTGGTTACAGTTAGGCGTGAAGTCTTCTGTAGATCTAATCTTAGGGTTAAGGCAAGGATTAGTTTGTTAACAACTTTTTAGGTTATGGTTTTGCTAGCTTATCCAAAAAGTGACAAGACAACCGAATGCGAGCAGACGAGAACATGCAATGTGCAAAAAACACTGTGACGCAGGTTTTTAGGGAGTCCCTCATCCATAATGGCCACTTGTGGCTCTAATAAACCTTGTCAGTGCTTTAAAAAAAAAAAAAAAAAAGAAAAAAACCTCAAGGCTTCAACGTGGTTATCTATAAATTGATGGGTAACACCAATGTTGCTATGCACATTTCTTACAGTCTGTGGTCTAAACACAGGAAGAAGAGGTCATACTTGTGTAAGATCTGCGGAGTCTGACATGTTGTTTTTCACTTCAGCTGTAGAGGCCAGCAGCTTCATTTCCAGTGCGAAGGACAGCGGGGGACTGAGCGATCCTTCCTTTCCTCCAATTAGGTCTTTCTCAGTAGCTCTAGAAACAAACAGGCACACAATGCAGTATGAGTGCAAACAGACGACTCGGTGTACGTCACAATATGAATTAAAATTAAAAAGATATTGTGTGTCAGGGTTACAATGAGGCCTCATCCAGTCTGTCCTCCAACTGCTCTCTCAGCTCCTGATTGGTCAGCCTGAGAGCCTGGAGGAGAGAAACGTGATCTCTACTCAACAAGACACACTTCAACAGCTCATAACATGAAGCCCTTATCTTACAGCTGCGAGTAGCTGAGTGAAAACTGTTTTTTCTGATCTTTCTTAACTGAACAGCGATGGATGAGAACATCTTTACCTCTATGACGTTAGAGAACTCTTCTATTGTTTCCTCTGAGTGCTTCAACTGCGAGTCTCTCTATCACAAACACATGAAAAAATGTGACGTTTGGTAACTTCTATAAATGTGACTTCAAAGAGAAAGATCAATATTTATGAGAAAATCCTGACTTTTTAGTCAGTCACTGCCTCGTACTTAAGTCTCTGTTCCTACCTGATGAATAATCTCATCCCTAACCTGCAGCCCTAACTCAGCCTCCTCCATTTCACACTGAAGAGACACACAGCATAACAGATCAGGAGCTGCTGGACGATGTAAAACAACTAATTGTAGGTTGAATGTTGGGAGAGAAATCGTTTAACATCTCAAGGTTGAATCCATATTGTTACCTCGAGGGTTTGAAATGCAGCCTTGGACTTTAACAAGCTCAACTTGTCCTGGTCTCTCTCCTGTTGGAGGCTCTTGAGCTGAAAAAGTCAGAATGACGTTTAAATGTGCACGTTGTCTCGAAATCCTGTCAGCTTCTTTCTGCAGCATATGTTGACAGATTAAAGTTGCTATGTGGAGAATAACAGCCACCCTACCTCTGCAGTAAGCTTCTTATTCTGTTCCTTCATCATGGTGGATTCCTTCTCCTGAAAAACAAAAACAACAAACAAAACAAACACAGCCTATTAGACTGTAATCAGCAATGTACCCGAGGGCACAGAACCGACGACTGAATTGTCTCTAGCAGTGGTCAATGCATTCGGTACATAGATGCTTTTCTCGTTCTCTCCCACGAGGCCTACCTCCCTAAACCAGTATCACCAATAAGATTGACTTTGCAGTTTCCTGGATACTGGACGCGTATCCTCTGACCAGTAGCTGTGTTTGTGTCAGTGTGTATACTTCCTACTGAAAAGCTGAGGGAATCGGCTGTGATCTGCACTTTATCGGAGGTGCTGAAGTTAACATGTGTGGACAATAAGTCGCACAATAGCGAGATTTGATTTGTCTAATCAGAAGTTTTTCCAGTTATTTCCAGTTTTCCACCTACAATAAAAACAGTGCAATGCTGTGTGGACTTTGTCTCATCTATAGTCCCAAATGGGGTTATGTGTCTGGGAGACACTCTGAAAATATGTACAACATACGAGTTTCTCTCCTTAAATTTTATCTTTTTTTTCCTCGATATAACTGTATGACCAACACATAACTGAGATATGTTTTGAATGTGCAGAAAGTTTTGAACATGAGCAGTAATCTTGCTAAAGCACAAGCGCTTACTGAAGTCACGGGGATTATAAATGGGATGTGATTTGATGTGATTTTTACTCACATTTGGTGACTGGTGGATGCTAATTATGGACCCTGACCTGATATCATCAAGGATTATAATGTGCCTGATGTGGTAATTTAGCTCAAATGCGGTCTTAATTATGTTACATTTTCATTTAAAAGTTTATCTAATAAGTCTACCCACCATTTCCTGAATCTTTTTTTCACTGCATCTCTTTTCATCAAGGTCATTAGCCTGCAGACTCCTGCAAGGCTCTGTTTCAACCTGCTGTATTTTACTGATGATCTTCTCCTGGCTGCAGGCACACAAACACATCTATAAGCTACTGACAGTTTTTTTCCACCAGTGTTAACGCACTGGCTCAAAAGTGCAAAGTAAAAAATAAAGTATGGCAGGCACATTTATGAAGAAAAAATAATAATAAGGGCAAAAGAGATCAAAACATAAAAGCTTTAACATATTCTGTGTTGGAGGTCAGCCAACAGCATATCTGTGTGCAGCACACAGGGAGATCAGATGATAAATACACTTAGAGATGACTGCAGTGTAAAGTTTGATATTGAAATGGTTCAAGGACCCTTCTGCTAATGAACAGAGACAATCATGTGTGGATAGTTACGCTGACACTTGTTTCCTGAGGACGGCGTTCTCTGATCGCAGCATTGCCATATCATCATCTGAAGCATCCAACCATTGCCTCATCTTAGCATTCACATCCCTCTGCTGGCTTAAGCTGTAATTCAGCTCCACTATTTTTTCACGCATTTCCTTCAGTGTCCTGCACACACACACACACACACACACACACACACACACACAGAAGAGAAGAAATGTTAGATATTGTCATGTAACTAAACCAAAAACTTTTTTTGCGAGTGCCTGGATTTGTGTTCAGTGAACATCACTCACGTATTTTCCTCTGTGACATCATCCATCCTGCTGGCTTAATCCTCCCTGGTACTTTTGATCAAGAAAAAAATCACCATGAGGAGCATCACACAGTTTTTAACATGCATATATTTTACATTTTTTCTTCCAAACGTTTCTCTTTGGAAAAAATAACACATTGTTTTTGTTTTTTTTTTGTTTGTTTTTTTTTTTTATTTTTTAACCTGTCCTATTCGGCAGCTTAGGCATGCAGTATGAGAGGTCTGGATGCATTGAGGTGCCATAACAGATTTGCTCTGCAAAGGAGGGGTGTGACATACTTCCTCCTGTTGCAGTCCGTACTGAGATTTATTGGCAAGGCTACCGGACAGCACAACGTTAGAGTGGATAGGAAGAGAGAAAAGAGAGAGGTTGGGGGACACAGAAGGGAGGGGAAGACACAAGAGATAACAAAAACAACAGCAACAATAACAACAACGACAATGAAAACGGTGACAACAATGCTAATTACAATAATGGCAGCTGCAAGTATTTACAACAGTATTAACGGTGGAAGCAGGCAGGAAATGATTTTTTAAAAAAAAAGAAAAAAAAGGAGGAAAAGAAAAAATAAATAAGTAAGTAGTTAGAGAGAGAAAGGAAAAAAAATTAAAATACAATAGAATAAAGTAAATAATAAATAAATGACGTAAATAATAAATAAATAAAAACAACAAACAAACAAACAAAAAAAAATAGTGTTGACGGTGTACAGCGTAACTCATGACGCTACAGTGTTTGGGAAGTAGTTACCATGCAACTATAAGTACTTAGTATAAAAATATGTCATTAAATTACTGTTACTAACCAAAATACGTTTTGTTTTTCAGGACCAGTCGGCACCCGTCCTTCGGGTTTCTACAGACTTCGTTAGCTAACTGTGACGTTTAACGTTTAGCTAGCAAGTCAAACGGTCCTTCCCCAAATACCAAGTTGACCAAAGTAGTAAAGCCTACTGCTAAAACTGCTAATGCTTTATATTGATATTCGCTTTACAATTGATCACAAAATAACTTACCGGTGACTAACTCCAAACGGATGAGATAAACGTGCAGAAGTTAGCTACCGAGCGTGAGGGGAAATACGTGTCCAGGTGAGCTCGTGCTCGACAGCGCGGTTACTACAGCGTAATTATGACGTCAACACGTAACAGGTAAAGATCCCCCCCCCCCCCACCCCCTTTTTCCTTTTTTTCACATTTATTTACCAAAATATATGTACAAAATAGTCACACTAACAACAACACAGATATACATGAGAGCACTAAAAGTAGACATATGAAGATGCCCCCGGTCACGTTTTCGTGTAGGTCCTATGATATGTAAATTTATAAATTTATATATACATATTCGGCTTTTAAAAGAAAATACAATTATTAGAAAATCTTAGTGTCTAAGATTTTCTCTTTTCCCCACAGCAGCCCTGTAACCAGTGTTAGGAAGTAACTAGCTACAGGAATTAAATAACAAAATAAATATGTGATGAATTACAGTTGTTAAAATGTTGATTACAAAGTGGTTACAAGTCATTTTCAGTGAAAAGTTTTCTTTTTACCATGCAGGAATGCCTTCTTTTGGCATATTTTTGGTTGAGACAAATTTGAGTGCGACATTCTTGCACTTCTCTTTTTATGTCTTTTTAGCTTTATTGCTCTATTTAAAATATTTATTAGAAAACCAATCAAAAGTGACATTACTTCCATGAAGTAATTAAAATGGTTACGTAACTTATTACATTTTTAACAGGATAACTCAGAATTTGTAATCTATTACATTTCAAAACTAACCTTCCCAACACTGCCCGTAACAGAACGCACAGTTCTGATAACTCTTATATTAGGGATTGTTTGTTACTAATCAGAGGAGGGGGTGGCTGGGGTTTGACGTTTTTTGTTTGTTTGTTTTTTACCTTCCCCAAAGCTGCAAATATTTTCCTTGAGACTCACTGAGCGACTTGGGAAAAATACATGACCCTCCCTCCTCCATAAATTAGTTATTAGATTTTTTCTTCCCTGTTGATATTATCCTGAGCCCAGCTGTTTAGAAACAATCTGATCAGATTTCTGCCATGGGATTGGATTAAATCTTGAAATTGATTTATAAAGGGATGCTGAAATCGCATTAGATCGTATAATCTGGTCTCGGTTTTGATCTGGATCACACCATCAGTAGGTGTTGATGAAAACCTTTCAATAGGATCAGTATAACTTTGATCAAAAACATTGACAAGATGCAATAAAACTCAGTTTGGTCAAATACGTATGCATATATTCATATTTTTCACTTGATTTGTTTAACAGTTATAGTAATGACAGAGATAAAGTAGACATTTGGCTACATGTTATGCCTTTCAGTACCGTAAAGTAAAAAAAAAACAAAACAAAAAAAACATTTTGTCCCTAAAAAAGACAAATATTAAAAGTTATAATCTCAAAGACCTTTGTATGGTTCTGCTTTTGTAATCTTGAAAAGTTCATATCTGATATGGGTGATCCAGTCCAATGTTTCTTTGAAAAACCAGCACAAAAGTGAAACAGAACAGCTGATCCTATATTGCATATTGTGCTTTTTTGTGGCATTTTTGAACAACTGGGCCCCAGAGTTAAAGAAGCATTGGTTTTTCACTCCTGTCGAGCATGTTGGTTGGTTAGTGCAAATAGTTTATTTTTGGCAAAATGTTTAATGAGATGTATAGAATAAAGTGATTTTGTTTAAATATCACTATTTTAAGCTCAGTTTTGGTTATAATGGAAATATCTGTCACTCATAATGTGCTCTAGGACTGTAGGAAATTCAAATATCCAACAATTATTCCTCTTTATACAGTTTTTGGCTGTGATTTGTTTGTAATTTTTTCCAAACCCTGCTGGCAGATTTGAAAAGCATGTTTTCTTTAAAAAATCAGCAGTAAAATAATTACAAAATACAGCCAGTTAAAGTTGTATGCCCTTCACCTATAGGCCAAAATAAATTAAAAAAAAACCTCCCCAGTGCTTAAAAAAAGCTGAAAAGCCTCCCCCTTTTTGCACCACGCCCTCCTTTTTTCCTCTTTTTTATTATCATATAATTATAAGCTAATTATTATAAAAGGTCTATGTTTTTAAACAATTACAATAACAAAAGACAAAAAAGTTGTATGGAGCACTACTTCCCTTGAAACAATTTATTCAAGCACTTTTAAATGGCAAAACCAAACATCAAATGGTGTGACCCATATGAAATAGCACAAAAAAGAAAAAGGCAGACATTAAGCAAACACTTAAAATAATATTTACCAACAATATTTTTGGCTGTAATGTAGATTTAGTGTAAGACAAGTAAAAGCACCTGTCAAAGCAAATACTCAAAATGTTTCTCTTCATTTTAAGGCTAGGAGGATAAAAATCACAGAAGCAAAAGTGCAAAAAGAGGAGGAAAAAAAAGATTGCACTGAGGTAATAGAAGTCCAGTTGGCTGCTGTGAGACATGTTAGCTGTGTCCACAATCTGTACTGCATACTAAATAAAAGCAGCTTTTGAGTATATAGTGTGTCCTACATACTCTAAAACAGTCAGGTGAAACAGCTGTGGGAGCACCTCAGAAAAAAAAGCTATACATTGTTTTTTGGAAAAACATTGTCAGTGTATTTATCAAACACATTGTATAAAACAGCAATGAATGTTGATTTCCTGTATATGTACTGCAAAAACAGGATGCTGTACAGGTTATGTACAGTATATACTGTTTACAGTTAGAATGTAGTAGGGATTTGGGACACAGCCGCTGCTCGAGTCGGTACATCGTGTTGTTACGCTGTGGGTTTGAGTTCCCTGACTGACTGAAACATGGATAATGTAATGTGACACGTGGACAAAGAGTCACTATTTGACTTCAGTCTGTAAACTGCAACATTAAATATCAACCAAACCACGAGCTAAGGATGCCACAAGCGGATCAGATGGATCAGCATCACAGCTGATCAGTGCATTTTTTTTATTGACTAGGATCAGTTATTTTGAGCACGCGACCGATCCTTTGTTTAAGTCCGCAGTCACACAGATGTCGTAAACGAAGAACACGATTTGCAGCATATATTCAGATTGTATTGTTAATGCTGCTACTCCAGTAAGTAAAAACTGTTTTTTTTTATGTTCGTCTTAAACTGCTACATCATCTTAAGTGGCACTGAAATTTTTGTTGTTCATTTTTATTGAATTATTTTTTCTATAATGCTGTAATAAGTGGAACTGTAGCCAATTTTTATTTGTTGTGACTGGGAATGTTAAAGTTCAGTTAAACCACTACTGTGAAGTTTAATGTAAGCGTAAAGATTTATTAAGAAAATCAGTGGTTTTCAGAGGTTAAAATCATTTGATCATTTTCTGGTACAAACCAACTTGCTTACAATTTTGTAAACCAAAGTAACAACAGCTACTTGTTCACAGCCAAACTATCCTTCTTAACAGGTAATTTAGTTCCAAAATATTACGTTATCAGAATATTTTGGGACTAAATAACTTGTTAAAAATGATATCCAGGTACCTATTGTATGACTTCGGTTCTACAAAAAATGTAAGTTTGTTTGTTCTGGAAAACAGTAAAATAATGAAATGTTTTGAAAACTCTGGAATCAGTGATATTCAGAGTGAATCGCAGGTTTTATAAACATTTCACCAACATTTTGGTAGAAATTCCTAATTTTCCTTTGGAAAGTTTGGGATTTCTGATGGAATTTAAAATGAGGTTAAATGGATCCGAGCGACGTTTAGCTGAAACACAGGAGCCAGTGATCGGTCTAGCAGAGTTTAAGAGCTTAATATTTCCTGTTGCTCTAATCTCCTATTGCCACTTTGTTTTTGCAAACATCACAGGTGCCTGCGCTAACAGACTGCAGTAATCAGTAACTGGATTATTATGATTTGTCATGTATACGGAGAATATGAATAACCCAATTTGTCTACGCTCATGTAAACGCCATGTCCCAAATCTGATCATTATCAGGATGAGCCTCATAAATGAGGTATTCATGTCCATGTAAACGCACTCATTGTCTCACTTGCTGCATAATATCAAGTAAAAAGCTCAGTGTGGTGTGTGCTCAGCTGGAGCTCAGGAGTGGATGTAGACCAATGGAAAGCACAAGCACATCATGACCGTAGCGGCTAACGCACAACAGCAGATTTAAAATCTTATGGACTATCCAGGAGCAGTGCAAGTCAAATTTCTATGACGTTAAGATTTAGGCAGAATAAACACTACAAAAAAGGCTCATGTAAGTAGTGATCCCATGAGGGTGACCACCCGGGAGGTGTAGTCAGTAGCTGCGACTGCTTGTTTATGAAGATTAAAAAATAATTTGTCAGGATCAATAAAATACATTCTCATTTCAGTGTTGTTTACATACATTTTCAGTGCTCAGTATTCCAGAGGAACACCTCTAATTTCTGTGTTAATATCCTGAGGCCAGCCTCAATGAGCGTTAACTTTGGGTCAACGTACCTTCTAAAGGAGACCCATCATTTCTTTGTCTCAGCACAGGTAAAGGCTACGGAGAAAAATACTGGTAAACATTTAAACCCAGTTACATCTTAGTCAACCACAAACTTTATCCCATCACAAGCTACCTCTTCTTTAACCGAGGCGATCGTCCCCGCTGCTGCTTCCCGACAACATTAACCATCACCACTAAAGCAAACACACGCAGTCTGTTAACGTTCAGACTCTCATCTGTTACCGGGTGGGCTCCAGCGACCCTGTGACCTGGAACGTTATCCCGTCTCCAGGCAGTGGTGACGGGATGAGCGGGCAGAGCCAGCAGTAGTACCAGCGGAGGCCCAGAGCGTGACGCAGGTTGCCCAGGAGCCCGAGGCTGTAGGGTCGGCGGGTCGAGTACCACTCTCTGGTGGTCTGTCCCCGAAACAACAGGAAGAGATGGAAGAAGAAGAAGGCGGAGACCAGCAGAAAGCCCACTACGCACGTGTCGGCGATGAACGCGAAGGCGAAGGCACGTGCTGAGACCTGGCCTGGGGAGAGAAGGGACAGCAGCAGCACTGATTAAATCACAGCCAGCGATACAAATTCAGCTTTGGTTAAATTTGAACATGAAACTGACATGGACAACTAAACTGCACACCACATGCAAGAGACTCACTTACGCGCTTTTTGGGTGTCTGAGAGCTAATCGGCTGCTTGTAGATGATAGTAGATTGTAGTGCATAATTACGTAGAAATATGAATTTGTTTTGTATGCGTATTGGTTTTTAGGGGGGTTTTCTGGTTGTTTTTTTTAATTTATTTTTTGTTTGTTTAGTTTTTTTGTGTTTTTTTTTTTGAAGAATTACTTTTGCCTTTTGTATTATGTAATTTCTAAATATTTTAAAAAATAACTTTTAAGTATTAATGAAAGAAAAAAACTGTACACAAAAGAGTTGGTTACATTTGTGGGATTAATCTCATGACAAACAAGGTTGTAAATATATCACACAGTGCTGCACCTAAATTTAGAGAGCTGTTAGAAATTTAAAAAAATGTTTGCATTCACTTATGTCCCCAATTTGGCTCTTAACGTGTCATTCCCATGTATTTATGAATTCAACTTTCCCTGCTGAGCTCTGTGTGTGATTAATGGGACACTCTGACCGGAGCTTTCTCTCTAGTGAATTCTGGCAGATAAAAATAGAGCATACAAGAAAATAATGACGGCGGCAACACATGACATCTATTGCATGTCTGTATGTTGCTGTTACTGAGGTTTCACAAGATGATCTCCCTGATAAAGGGTTTTTAAAGGAGTTTTTCTTCATCACAATCGAAGGTTTTAGGACAGAGTGGTATGCTGTGCAGATTTAAAACCCCTACAGGCACATTTGTGTTCTGTGATTCTGGGTTATATAAATAAAATTGAACTGACTAAACTTAAAACAAGGACGTAATTACACATCTCAAAGTGCATATTGCTGATAGTTTGTCCCTTTTGCGTCTCATACTAGATGTCTGATTATAAGAGTGATATCGAAGTAGAAACTGTAACAATTAGTTATTTAAATAATTAGTTGATCACCACAAAATTAATTGCATGAGTCACTTTTCAAACAAAGTGCCAAACATTTGCCTCTTTCAGCTTCTGAAATGTGAGAACTTTTGGTCTTTCTTTTTAAATGTAAACAGAATATTTGAGAGTTTTGGACAATTGTCAGATGAAACAAGACATTTGACAAAGTTATTTTTGTCTCTGTGATGGGCCTTTTTCCATATATCACAGATGAAACAACTAATTGCTTAATCAAGAAAAGAAGTGTTGATTAATCCAGAATAATTCTAATCATTAGTTGCAGACCTTTATGAACAGAAAACCAAAAAAATTTACGATCACTTTCTTTCCTCTGACATACCTAGTTTCTACGTAGATGCTCATTCTCCTTTAAACAGCGACACAGGAAACCTTATAGATGACTTTCTACTGATCAGTGTGTACAGTACGAGTCACGCTGGCAGAGAAAAAGTGACACAGCTACAACAAACAGATGTGAAATGGAGCAACCCCTCGAGGACAAGGTCGTACCTGAAACCAGCATGATCCAAGGTATGAGCAGCAGCAGGATGCTGTGCATGGTCACACCCTCCTTCAATATGACGATGAAGACCTCTGCATTCATCAGAGTGGCGTAAAGGAGCCCCGACCACATAAATAACAAGCAGCTCAGGAAGTAGCGGTAGTTACGAAAGCCTACACACTGGCCAAAGAAGACGCAGTGGTGATCCCGCCGCAGCACGCACACTTTGCAGTCATAGCAGTGGGAGCAGCGAGGAGGAGTGTGTGTCTCGCACGTATAGCAGAACCTGTGGGAAAAAAAGAAGAGGAAAAATACTGTTACTTACAGAATTTTAGGATATTTTTATATTTTGGGACATTTGTCAGATTTTAGGATGTTTCTAATATTTTCTGGGCATTTCAAGGATTTTAGGGACATTTCTTGGATTTAAGAATATTTGTCATATTTTAAGATGTTTCAAGGATTTCAGGACATTCTTCAGATTTTAGGATGTTTCTACAATTTTATGGTAATTTTATATTTTGGAACATGTGTCGGATTTCAGGGCGTTTCCAAGATTTTCTGGGCATTTCAAGGATTTTAGGGACATTTCTTGGATTTAAGATTTTTGTCATATTTTAAGATGTTTCAAGGATTTCAGGACATTCTTCAGATTTTAGGATGTTTCTAGAATTTTAAGATATTTTAATATTTTGGGACATTTGTTGATTTTAGGGTGTTTCTAATATTTTCTGGGCATTTCAAGGATTTTAGGGACATTTCTTGGATTTAAGATTTTTGTCATATTTTAAGATGTTTCAAGGATTTCAGGACATTCTTCAGATTTTAGGATGTTTCTAGAATTTTAGGATATTTTTATATTTTGGGACATTTGTCAGATTTCAGGGTGTTTCTAAGATTTTCTGGGCATTTTAAGGATTTTAGGGACATTTCTTGGATTTAAGAATATTTGTCATATTTTAAGATGTTTCAAGGATTTCAGGACATTCTTCAGATTTTAGGATGTTTCTACAATTTTAAGATATTTTAATATTTTGGGACATTTGTCAGATTTTAGGGTGTTTCTAAGATTTTCTGGGCATTTCAAGGATTTTAGGGACATTTCTTGCATTTAAGATTTTTGTCATATTTTAAGATGTTTCAAGGATTTCAGGACATTCTTCAGATTTTAGGATGTTTCTACAATTTTAAGATATTTTAATATTTTGGGACATTTGTCAGATTTTAGGGTGTTTCTAAGATTTTCTGGGCATTTCAAGGATTTTAGGGACATTTCTTGGATTTAAGAATATTTTCCATATTTTAAGATGTTTCAAGGATTTCAGGACATTCTTCAGATTTTAGGATGTTTCTAGAATTTTAAGATATTTTAATATTTTGGGACATTTGTCAGATTTTAGGATGTTTCTAATATTTTCTGGGCATTTCAAGGATTTTAGGGACATTTCTTGCATTTAAGATTTTTTTCATATTTTAAGATGTTTCAAGGATTTCAGGACATTCTTCAGATTTTAGGATGTTTCTACAATTTTAAGATATTTTAATATTTTGGAACATGTTTCGGATTTCAGGGCGTTTCCAAGATTTTCTGGGCATTTCAAGGATTTTAGGGACATTTTTTGGATCTAAGAATTTTTGTCATATTTTAAGATGTTTCAAGGGTTTCAGGACATTCTTCAGATTTTAGGATGTTTCTAGAATTTTAGGACATGAGAGGCTTTGCTGGGACCTCTGTCTGGGGGGTGCAGGGAGATCCTCCACTGGCACTTTTTTGACAAACAAGCTCAATTCTGATGCTTTTTTTATGCACTCTGGTGCCTTGTGTGTACCACAGAAACGATACCCAGCATGAATCACTTTATTTTTATTGTTATGAGATAACGGATGGGGAGAGCACAGGTGGACCGTGCAGCGGCCGTATGCTACATTCTGACTGAAATCCATGAACTTCCTTGTCTGCAATAACCTCCACAGCCCTCTCCTTACCTCCAGCCCTGACCCATGCCCTCTCCTCCCAGGAACACCCCCTTGATGCTGGGGCTGGTCCTGAGGAACAGCAGGGAGTTCCAGCAGATGTTCCCCAGCATGAAGTACTGGGCTAGCAGGTGGACCACTTTCCACCAGGTGGTCCACACCGTCCTCTTGTGGTCCGCCTCCAGCGGAGCCTCGACCAGCACCAAGTAGCTCACCTCTCCGGTGATGGAGAACACCAGGAAGGTGTTAAGGACCACGGGCAGGTGGCGACACACCTTGTCGACTTTGAAAAACACTTTACTCGCAAAACTCGCCATGTTTCCTGCCCGTCCACCTGGTCTCCGTGATCTGACAGCTCAAAGGGCGAGGACCGATTTGACAGACGCACTGTGGCAGCCGTTGGTTAGCTTAGTTAGCTCTCTCTCTGCGGGATTACACGAACCGCATTATATCAACAACACTTTAAATAGCTTCCGGACAAATTAATGTCATGTAAGAGTTCAAAAAAGACGCGGTTGGTGTCTCTACAGTCTCTTTCTACCACGATGTCTGCTGCTGGACGGAATGAAGCGTCTGCTAGCGGGTGCTACATGAAAATACAGCCGTTGTGTAACAACAAAATGGTTCCGCTTGTAACATCTTCCTCTCTCTGATTATTGGCGGATCGTATTTTGTGACATCCCCTGCTATTATATATATATATATATGTATATAAATAATTACTCTCTTTATTATTATTATTATTACTACTACTACTACTACTACTACTACTATTATTATTATTATTATTATTATTATTATTATTATTATTTATTAACTTTATTTATTTATTTATGAATTTATCTATATAAAATAATTACATATTAATATTACACCTTTAAAACCTGCATGGACATTTTTTAATATGGGAAAAAAGGCAAAACTTCAAATGTCACACAAAATTGAGTAGATTTCGATTTTTTTTAAAGGGTTGGAAAAAATGTCCACAAAACTATATTTATAAACTGTACATAGCCTGTTTTCAATAAATAAATAAAATGACTTTAAACTTTAAAAAAAAAACTCTCACTAGTGACTATCCCCGTAAGCACACCCATGTGTGGATTGGCAGTATGTGTCTGGTCCCTCCTCCCCCAAAGCGCAGGTCTTAATCCGTGATAATCTCTGCATCCACTGAAGGTCTGCAGTCATGGCTGCACCGAAGGAGAATTTGTTGTCTCTTGGACATCTGACCGGGGCAGGGAGAGACAGTTTCATAAAACAAAGAGAGCACAAGCTAAGAAACAGGTAAAATCCTTGCTTTGAAGTCAGAGAAAAGGGATTAGACTTTTTTTTTCTTAAAACATGCATTCATTAAATATCATTACAAACAGAATTTACCAGAATATCACTTACTCCTCTCTCTGATGATTTTGTGTTCATTGTCTTAATTGTAGTGTAGCGGTTGAATTGTTCATTTTTGTTTGGTCTTTTCAAGACTTTGTTTTCTCAGTTCTTGTTATTCATCTATGTTTGTATGTATAATAGGACCCCCTTAAAACCAAGATGGCTCATCTCAAGGGATTTATCCTGATGAATACATTTGTACAACAATATAACTGGACTTCTTGTGCGTATGAGTAATATTTAAAGCGATAAAATGTGATGTCAGATGGAGAATTTAGTTCAGTCAACTCAGGGTTGTGTGCAAGGGTGAACAAGTGTGTTTGGCACGGCTCTTGATGATGCTGCATCATGATGCACTCTCGTTCTCTCAGTGTCAACAGGCACGTGATGTTGCAAACTGACTTTTCAACTCCTCAGAGTCATCAACAGCTGTAAGTGCACATACAAAATGCAGCCAGATGCTTTAATGCATCATTGTGCATGTTTGTGTTAATGTTTTGAACCTGTGTGTGTGTGTTTGTGTGTGTTTTCTGTAGCAGAGCGATGCATCTGCACCAGCACTGGCAGGAGCTGAAGGAGAGAGAGCTCGCAGCCCAAAAACACAACCGACAGCTGCTGCAGCAGTTTGAAGAAGCCCAAAAAACACTGAGAGAGATGATAACCCTCAATGCTGCCATGAAAACTATTCGGGTGCACAGCCACAAAAAACACAAACACAACACTCATATCTGTACTTTACTTCTGCCTCTGTGACGCTCTGGTGCTGAACCTTCTTCTTGACCTTTGACCCCTGCAGATTGAATATGACAGATATCTGGAGGACAGCATCCCCCGCTGGCATCAGCAACTAAAGGAGAAAACACAGGCTGCTCAAAAGAAGGTACAAGCTGTTCACAAAGTTTGTGGTAAATGCATAAAGCAGGTTCGGTCGTTTCTGTAGAGCCAAATGGGACTGAAAAAATGATCCTATAAAATTAAACTCATTAAGTATGTGAGCATCAAACACTTAATTTCCTGCATTCTGGCAATTTTCTTGATTGAATTTTCTGCATTAATTTATGGTGTAAATGTCTTTAATTTCATCAAAATGAAAGTCCTCTGCTACTTTATTGTTTTGAATTGGGGGCGCAACTGTTTTACATGTTGAGGGGGGCATGTCCCTAGTGTTTCACCCAAAACTTTGCTTATTAATCTTAACCATTGTAACCGTTTTTTACATCATTCTGCCTGATGATAAGATTGTTTCCATTTGTCAAAAATATATCTGAAAATAACTTCTTGTTATGAAAGTAAAAGGCTTTTTTGTTGACATGTTACTGCTGTGCAGCCCCGTCTGTATGAAAAAAATGTTTCTTTGACAGAGGATGGAGGATTATTTGAGGTCATGTCTAAAGAACACAGACGAACGAGTGACAAAGTCTGCAGATCGGCCTTTACTTTCACAAGGTTTGTCCTCCTCTTCAGTGGTTTTAGAGTTACATGTACATTTATTCTTCAGTTTTAATGTTGAATTCCAAACCAGGGTTCCTACAGCATGTTAGATATAAGACTTTTTAAGACTTTTTTGAATGCCATTCAGAATGAAATTTAAGTCCAATTTTACAATAATTAAAACTGAAGGACAATTTTGCCTAAATATTTATTATAACATAAAGAGGGACATCTTTTGTCCAGTGAAAAATATGGATTTTCTATGTGGAGAAAAAAAAACTTTTTTTGAGTGGAACTCATGGAAGAAAATTAACATACTATGTTTTAATAATTGATTTGGTTTACCAACCAAAGTGGCCAATAGTTGACAGTTGTTAGCAAATTTTCTTGATGATTTGGTGTTTTTCCCTCTGCATGTGAAATTTCACTGCCTGGACTCCCAATCATGGCATAGAGATTTTGGTCAATTATTTAAAAACAAAAAAATATGCTGCTAATTATTTTGAGATTTTACAATACAATGAAAAAAGAAAAATCCAACTTCCCATGACTGAACATTTTTAAAGACTTTTGAAAGATTAATTTAAGTCATTCTAATACAAATTAAGGCCTTATTTTTAGATTTCTGATGCCAATGGCTTTTAAGAATTTTTAAGGATCCGCAGGAACTCTGCAAACACATTAAAACTCCTCATACGTATCTTTACTTGCAGGTGCTACCACAAAGCCACAAAAAATGGCTGCACCTCCGAAGCAGTACAACCAAAACAATCATTTAGACTACAACCAAGACGTCTCCCCTCATCTCCCCTACATGCAGCCCTCCTGGCAGACCCACCCTCAATCCCAGACAGCCAGGTTTCCTGTCAGAGCCCCCTATCGGCCTCAGGGCTCCTCTCATGGCCCTCCATCTTTCCTCCCACCAAGCATCTTCCCACATCCTCACTCATTCCACCACTTCACCTCCACGCCCGCTCATCATCACCACGGACCCAGGCTCAATCCACCAGGCTGGGCTTCCCAGCAGTCCGACTACCCCTGGTCCTGGGCTGCTGGTGCAGCCGGGGTCCCTTCGGGCTCTGAGGCTCTGTGGGGTCTGCTCCACACGGAGGAGCCTCCTCCTGAGATGAGGGTGGCGCAGGTGGTGGAAGAGGAGGCTGAGACAAGCACGGCACCGAGCTCAAAGCGAGAGAGAGGTGTCGGGAGCAGGAGCAGTCATTTATCCCAGGAGCTGGACATCAAACCAGGTGAGGAGAGAAGATATGACAAGTTGATCCTGAGTGTTTCTTTAGCTAATTTTGTCTGTGTGTGTGTGTGTGTGTGTGTGTGTGTGTGTGTGCGCGTACGGTATCTAGTTCGTCTGTCAGGTGGCCATGCAGAGAGCAGTGAGAGCAGCAGGGACTCCAGTCGAGTCAGCAGTGAGAAGAGGAAGAGGAAGGAGAAGAGGAGAAGTTCCCGGTGTTTCTCCTCGAACAGAGAAAGCTGCAGCTCTAAGGAGTAAGTAATATCCAATATATTTATGTTGTAATTGTTACACCCAATTTACTAAGCCATCCCTAGATACCGCACAAGCCTGTAAAATTTCAATGCAGTTCTCATCCAACCTGCTGGTCTGCTTCATCCAGTTTACATACCTACATCCCTAATTCGTTTCTTTGATGTGAATCTGTGTTGGTGGCTCCCAACTCGTCTGGCTTGTCTGCCTTTAAACGAAAGAAATGTGAAATGAAATGTGAGCAATTTCATTGAATTACAACACACCAAGGACCAGCGGGTAACTGAACACAAATATCAGACAATGCTGCACAACTAGTACCAATCTAGGAATTTTGAAAACATAATTGCAATAGATTAAAGGGACATTTAATCTCCAAATCAGAATTATATGTATTTATCCTCTTACTTGTAGTGCTGTTTATAAATCTAGATTGTTTTGGTGTGAGTTGCAGAGAGTTTGTACAGATATCTGCCTTCTCTTGAATATAATAGAACTATAAATATGCATTTTTGATTTTGGGGTGAACTGTACCTTTAATAGTTGAACGGGAGAACTACAAGTACTTTAAGTGGTCACCCCAAAACAACCCCTTTCCTCCAGACAGGTACATTAGTTTTTTATAGGTCAGTTTTAGCATTAAATATACTTTTCAGTCCTTCTTTGTAGTAATGCTAGTGTTTTTTTTTACGTTTTCTATGCTTTGTTTTTGAGTTTCATATTTAATTTTATGTTTTTATTCTAAGCTTGTCTGTCTCTTCTGACCAGGAAACGCCTGAAAAAGTTTTTTTTATATTTAAAGATGTTTTTCTGGTTAGTTAAAGGTTGTAATAAATAAAATAAATAAAAATAAATAAATAGGGGCTTTTAAATAAATAAATAAAAATGAGTTATACATTGAAATACACACAAAAGGGAGAGCAAAGCACGTCTCAACTTCCATTTGATAGTTTTTACAGGACTGAGGAGGTGACTCTATTCAGTATATCATAACAAAAGAAAGAAAAAATGGAGGAGAGTGAGATTTTTTTCTTGCTGACAATCTTGCAACTCCAACTTTTTGGGTTACTCCCAGGTTGGGAACCACTAATCTATTGTCCTGCCTACTATTTTATTTCTTTTCATCCATTCTTTACTTCAGGTCATCTCAGACCTTCAGTGCCATCGTCATTGCTGCAGTCGCTGCAGCCCAAAGCTCAGAGAGTGACGACTCCTCCGTGAAAAGTAAAAACAGCTCCAGTAGGAGAACAAGGAGAAGTGGTGGACTTGCTGTTGGATCACCGAGGGCTGAGAGTGTAGCAGAGGAAAGCAAAGGAGACAAATCAGGAAGTCAGAAGGAGGAGAGTCAGTCTACGAGTGAGGATTTGGGGAGTCCAATCGAGGAATCAAAGGGCGAAAAAGTGGGCGATCGAAGTCCTGACGACAAATCAGAGAGCTGTGAGGAGTCTGAATCCCAGAGGGAGGAGGAATCAGGAAGTGTCAGTGTAAAGATTGAAAATGGAGAGAAACTGGAAAAGCAGGAGAGCAGCCGCTCTGAACAAAGCAGTGTGGGAGAAAAAGACGAGGAAGAGGAGTGTGAGAAAAAGCTGGGAGATAAAGATGATGACGTTGAAGGAAAAGAGAAGAGTCAGACAGATGAAGAGCCAGAGGAGGGAGATTTGGAGGAAGATGATGAAGCTTCTGAAGAGAAGAATACAACAGAGGAAGAGGAGGACGAGGCAGAAGACGAGGCAGAGGAGCAGAAGTCGGAGGAAAAGAGCGATCATGAAGAAGAGTCAGACAGATTGAATAATGAAGACGGTGAAAACGGACAAAAGGGTTCTTCGCAGGATGAAGAGGTGGGCGAGGACAAGAGTGAAGGAGGTGAGGACAGCATGGAGGAGGAAGGAGAGTCAGATGAAGGGGAGGAAGATGCAGGAGAGGAGGAAGAGGAGCAGAAAGGAGACAAAGCAGCACTAGAGGAGGAAGGAGATTCAGAGGACAGCATCATCTTACCACAGAGCAGGTAAAATGATTCAGATTATTTAATTCTTTAATCGCAAGCGTCACCACCTGATCTTCACTCTGTTTTCAGATCTAAAAAGATGCTCGTCATCCCCGAGGAGGCGAGTGAGGAAGATGAGGAGGAGGAGGAGGAGGAGGAGGAAGCGGAGGGGGGTAAAATGGGATCCTCTGATGGCGACTCAAATGAGTTCAGTGATGAGGATGATGATGTCGAGAATCTCCTCGCACCTCGAGAACAATCACAGAAAAAAGAGTGAGTCATTTTTTTACTTCTTTGATGGAAAAACTACATTCTGGAAAATGTCAAATTTATTTTTTTTACGCATTTTTAGTGAAAAGGACGTGGGAGCTGATGAGAAAACCAAAGGTACAGTATCACCAGTCGCTACAATTAAAGGATATACTGGATGGATACATAAAAAGTTCTAAAAAATGGTGATTTTTGTTTATTTATCTTTTCAGCCGTTTGTGACAACGTGATGACTTTTCAAGCGAAGCCGGACAAATCAAATAGGTCTGATCAAGCAGGTGACTCGGATGAGTTTGACGACTTTTATAGCTAAATGGGTTCTTCTGACATCCCGAAACCCGAGAATAAAGGACTAAAACACCACCTCAGAATTCAGTGTTACATCAGGTTATTATTTTAAACAACTTATGTAAAAGTTAGAGGCGATTGTTTTGTTGGATCACAAATCAATGTCTAACTGTTGCATCATTTCCATCAAAAAATAAAAAAAAATATCTCACCTGGAATAACTCCACTTCATTAACCTGCATTATTTACATATTAAGAATTTATTTATTTTAGTTTTTGGACAATTAGAGCCACCAAAGCAGGTTTCTTTCACTTCCAATCACAACAAACCTGACAAAATGCCCTTGAGTACTTTAAGTGTGTGAAAAGTATAAAAAAAGTACAAAAAGTGACAATAATTTATTGAAAAGAGATTGTAATTGCTGTTGAGTCTGATACTCTACCACAGTAATGACACCGAACAGACATGTTTGTCATATAAAAATAAATCCTTGGGCAAGACAGTTCAGTGAATTGTTTTTTGTTTTTTTTTTTAACATATTTTCCATCAGCATGCCTGGAGAGCGCAGTGCTCAAAGCTGCTTGCACACTTGTCCTGGTTATTTGGCTCATTTCTGGTGTCAATGAGCATTCAAAGTCTCAATTTCTTCTCAGATTTTCACCACCTGAGCAGCCAGACAGGGGCTCACTCTCTGCGCGTCCACCGATGTAGCGCTGCGCTGAATTAGCAGCCTACCGTAGGTCCCGCCCACCTGGCCTTTGGTCAGCCGTCCAGGATTGACACAAACACAGCCGACCACATCCTGACAACAGGGGGAGAGGAGGTTTAAAAAACAAACATGTAAAATAATCTAAAAAGAAAATGCCAATCGTAAGTGTTTTTTTCTCAAGACAAATGAAATAAAGCTTTCTGTTTTTAAACTGGGCTAAACGCTACATTAAAGTCTCTTCATAAAATGTTGTTTTTTTGGAGCACCAGGCCTTGCCTTTCTGATATAATGGCAAAACCGCAGAATTAAAACCAGTGTTGGAAATTAACTTTTTTGTTCACCTGCCACTTTGGCTGGTGGACTCCAACATCTACCAGCCACTCAACAGATTACCATTGTCTTTTGGGCAGGTGAGTAAAGCCGCCACTTCGTATTTTACCAGCGTTTGGCTGATGGCTGGTGTCAATTTCCAACCCTGACTACAACTTCCGGGTCCATCATGTGATGCCATTGGGCCCAGAAAAACTTTCTTTCTTCCGTAGACTTACATCAGAAAAGAGACGTCTGTAAATCACTGCATATATCATTCTGAGCCTCACAACCCCTGCAAAACGACTATTTTCACATCAGAGTTTGATAATATTTCAAAAATCTAAAAAAAAGTCACACAGTTTAATAATTGCATCCCCGTTCAAGTCAGTGGAGAAATGAACTGTAAGTTAGTTGCTTAGCCGGCAAAAGTCTCGGTGCGCTTCTTCTATGGGCCCCACGATGTAGACTATCAGAGTAATTTTACACACTGAAATTAAAACTTTTTTGGCTTCATGTGCTACTGAGCAATTTCACAGGAATAAACAGGACCCCATCTCCAACGCTGTATCCAGTTCTCTTTATCCATCTATGACCCGAACTCAAAGCTGCTCTTATTTTCATATTGACAACGCATGAAATGACCACGTTGACCATGTAATCCATAACTGCATTAAATGTTTGTATAAGGATGTGAACGTACATAAACATGCGTTCTGTACCTTTACAAAATAGCGCAGCTCGGAGGGAACAATGAGGACGTCTGGGGTCAGCGGCATCTGGCCGAAGTTTTGG
The DNA here is from genome assembly GCF_026936395.1 of Plectropomus leopardus. Taxonomy (NCBI): domain Eukaryota; kingdom Metazoa; phylum Chordata; class Actinopteri; order Perciformes; family Serranidae; genus Plectropomus; species Plectropomus leopardus. Next base: position 17,186,658 of record NC_142183.1, read on the forward strand.
AACTTCTCGTAATCCATGTTGATCTCCTCCGCAGGTGGGTACAGCGGGAAATAACTGGAGATGAAAACACAAAAAGGAGAGTCCATTAACACTGAAGCATCTTCAAAATGGAAAGAACAAGCAAACTGTTTTAGGAGCCTTACCTCCTCTGTGTCAGCATGTGTTTCAGTATGCGTGAAAATCTGTCTGCTCCAGTGCCACTGAAAAACAACACATTTTCAGATACAACATAGCACTGCACAGTGATGCCACTCCTTTAAATATATGATAAATACTATGCAACTACTGCTTCTAGTATTTGAGTGAACTCCCATCGACATTCAAAGACTGAAAAAAGTTTGGCTAAGAGGTTTGTTAATATGAGTAATATAACAAAACTTAGATTTTTCAGTTCATCAACGCATTATGTCTCATTTCTAGCTCAATTATTGGATGAAGGAATGTTAAAGTTGGAAATTTTCCCCACCAGCTGATCTCCTCTGCCCCCATGTGAAAGAGGATGTCAGTGGACGTCAAGCCAAAGGTCACACCGTCGATCAGCAGGGTGCAGGGGTCAGGGACCAGAGTGACACGCTGCAGAGTATGAAGAGAAACACTCGTAAAGCACTGAAGCTCAAGTAGGCTGTTTTATTGAAGTATTATTGGTGAAAAAGCCCCTAATAAAATGCAAACATATTGTAGTTCAAGTAGCCTGAGACAAAACCAGACTTCTGCAACTCCGTTTGGCTGTTTTTAGGCTTTACAGAATCTAAACTGTGACGAAAGACTTTGTCCATCAACAGGCAATTTTCTGTTCCAGCATCGGCAACAGCTGCTTACGCTGCAAAGCAACCCTAAAAAGGAAAATTCACTTATCAAAGAGTCTGACAATGAACCAAATGAAACGTATAAACATTGGTTAAGCGTTTCAGAGATAGCACGTTGATAGAAGTTGTTAATAGCTTTGCCTTCTGCTGGTGGAGCTAAAGGCTCAGGGCTGCGTTTTTCATTCGAAAGATTTGACTGAATTTGAGCGACTACAGCCAACAACCAAAGTGCGTCTCTGACGTGGTCTGATAAACAGAGAGAAACAGAGAGCGGGGCAGGGGGAGGCACAGCCAAAATACGATGAAATGAATCAATGTATGGTCATATCTGGTTTCTGTATGATGTGCATGCATATGCTTGTGGTTGTCTGGTGGGAGGGGCTTGAGACGGAGCGAGAGCTGCAGGAGGAGGGTGCATTTTCAAATTCTGCTTTTTTAAATCCTTTCCAGATTTCCAGCTATCAAGCTCTGAGAAGTCAGACACTTTTATGAGTTCTTCTACTTTAGTCTTGTTGATGAGAAGCCTCAAACAGGTTTTGCTACATGACTTACTTTAAAACTAACAACTCTAAATCTGAATTTTTAAATCATACTATGAGGTTTGCCACGATTGCTCACTAGCCTGCTGCATGAGCTCCTTAAGCAGCAGCTACAGTCGGGTCTTTGAGTGTCTGACCTGGGCTTGCTCCTTGTTGAGGTTCGGCAGCGTGAAGGGAGGCTGCGGGTAGATGAAATGATGATGGATGTCTCTCTGGGACGGCACGAACACCAGGTGGCAACCAACACTGGAAAAAAGGAAATCGTCCAGATTCAGCTTTATTATGGCAAACGTTTCTGATAACAAGGTACGGTGACAAAAATGCTAGCCTTAAAGGTCCTCAGAGGATTAAATAGTTGAAAACACAGTTCGGGGAGGTTATGAGACAAACCTTGTGGTGCCATCCACAATGCTTTCGACGCATCTTGAGAAAATGGCCTCAAACGTCTCGGTCACCTGGCCTTTCTATTCGAGAAACAGGTGCAGATAAAGATGGTCACATATATCATCCAACAGGATTTAAAGATTTGGACACAATTAATTAAAATGTTTTACCAAAGAAACTTTTATTAGGGCTGCAACTTACAATTGTTTTCGACATCGATTTACCTGCATATTATTTTCTTGATTAAACCTTTTGTCAGTAAAATGTCAGAAAATAGTGAAACGTGCACTGTGTAATTTCAAAGAGCCCAGGGCGACGTCTATAAATACTAACACTGTTATACTGATTTATGACAAAAGAAAAGCATCAATTTCTCAAATTTAAGGAGCATGAAGCTGGAAAATGTTTGGCTTTTTTTCTTAAAGAAGAACTAAAACTATTATTCGATGATCAAAGTAGTTGCCAATTAATTGTCTTGTCTTAATTATCAGACGCTTAATCGATTGATTGACTGATTGCTGTGGCTATAATAAATGATGATGTATTGATTGTGGATGTTTCAATTAGTTTTAAAATGCAAAACAACCTCATTTAGGCGCAGTGTGTATTCTGGCGTAAAGACACAAACTGTCCACCGTTAAACGTACCTCGATTTGTTCATGTTTGGAATCCACAAACGGGCCCAACTGGAGAGGAGAAAGGAGAATTACAACACCCATACATACACAGATAACATGCAGTAATGTGCCAACTGTTTCCCTGAAGCTACTAAACTGTCACCAAAGAACGGATTATGAGCTTCTTGCGAAACATACATTTGTTTGCCCGCCTGTATGTGAAAAAACAGCTTGTGTCACAGCAAACAAAATTAATTAAAGAAAGTGACTCTACCAGCAGGCAGACATCAGGACGGTCCCTGACAATGATGCTGATCAGGTCCAGCAGAGGGTCGTAGTTCAGGCTGTCAGAGGGAGTGTACGGTCCACACGCCACCAGCACGTTCATCGGCTCTGCAATCACACGAGATGACGAATGTGTATGAAATTTACATGGAAGAGAGAAAAAGACGTTGCAAAGCAACAAATTCGTCAGCGTGTGCTGTAATGACCGAGCAAACTGAGTCCTTCTGCTCACGGCACCGCCTACATGGATCAGGATGCTCTGAGCGTTCTGGAGGGCCCCTGAATTCTGTATCCTCACGGCTCATGCAGCCACCGACTCTCTGCTTTCTGCTAACATTTCTGCAGTCTTATACTCTGGCTGAATATCAGAGTCAGCCAAAACACTGCAAAATGTAACATTCTCCACACTCATATTTGCTGCTAATTTTTGCTGTTGGAGATGCAGCTGTTTTGCAATAGAAGTAAAGAAGACCAGGCTAGAAATGCAAGCTGAAATAACCTGTAGTTCTTCATTTCCTCCAACTACGTCACATCAAATGACGGCGGAACAGATTTTGCAGCTGCAAACTCGGCTTTCTCAGTCAGTATAGCACACACTGAGGAATTTATGGCTCCCGTCAAGTACATTTACCATCAACACTGAATGGACATTCACATACAAGGTGGCAAATTTTCCCTTTAAAGATATAAAGTTATTACAGGAGAAACTGAGAGTGAGGTTCATTATTTGTTTCATTGGGCTGAATATGAAGACTCGAGGATGTACTTTTCAGTATAATGACCTCCATTTACTTTGATTTCTCTTCATCTGATGACATTTTGGACTGATCACTGAAATAATATTGCAACAGTGTCTTGTAAAGCCATGAGGCTTTGGGACGTTTGTGTGCAAAACACTAAATAAAGAATCAATCACATTAATTTAATCACTAGATTTACAAAAACCTTTACAAATGTTATAAACCAACATCATTTACCTTCGTCTGTCTCCATTTTGGCCTCAGACGTGTAGAAAGGAAGAGGGACTCCCTAAAAAAGACAAGACCTTTAACAGAAGACAGACAAACAATCCCCAGTTCTAAAAGTTAAGACACTCTGAACCAACTCATTTTCTAAACAATATTTCAAATAAAAGCCACTTTGTAAAGACATTCACTTTGACTCTCCTAATGTGTCTGCACTTGTTACTTGTGACTGACCTCGTAGAGTTTGGACGCCATCAGTTTTCTTCCTGTTGTGTTCATTCCCTCCATCACCACCACCTAAGGAAACAGAACAGAGTTTTATATGCTGCATGCAGGCGGTTACTCATACTTATGTGTGAACTGTTGACTGGTTGTCAGAGTTCTCGGTCAGACGCTGGGTGAGTCTGCTGCCCAGGTCCTTGGCATGCTCTGTTACTCTTGGTGGCCGTGTAACCTGCTGCACACGCCTCAGTGCACAGGAAAAGGAGAGACCACCGCTCATTAATACTGCAGTCACAATGCACTCTGGTCTGGTGACTTACAGCGGCAGAATACCAAACAGAAAGTGGGTAAAAAAGTGGCAGAGAGCTGCACAGTCAGATAGAAGTCTTTTTATAGTCAACAACTGGGGTGTGCCATAAAATAACATTCACGATAATACCAGTTTAATGCTTAATATGATAAGAAAAACTCATTGCAATAATGGTGATATTCCAACTTGTTGACATAATGACGTCATAACGTTACTCACTGCATCTATAACCATGGCTGAAAGCAAAACTGCCACCGGCTCCACGGTTAGAGGAGTTAGCTTCTGAGTGGCGTCAGTATTGGGGAATCATTGGCGTTGTTAGGTCTGTGTGTTGCAAATGTTTCATTAACAGCACCAGACTCGTAGCGACTTACCGCTCAGAGTAAACTCGCAGCGTCTCCCCCCTCTTCTCTCTCGCGCACGTGCACATAGGAATTGCGGTCGTCAGGTAATTTTATGATATGCCTGCCATAATGTAAACCTAAGTGATGCTTGCAGCTCAACAAAAAAAGCTATATAAATGCAAATGGGTGATGGTCATCACAAAATAACAGTCTGGTCTCAGTGTGTAGCTGGGTCTGATGGTCAGCGCTGAGTGACACTTTATTTATAGATATTTATAGATTTAAGGGTATTTTTTTGTATTTGTCAACTGTTTAGATGTCTAATTTGTGCTTGATTATTTTTTGTGCATTTAATATTTTGTACCACATCTGAATCTAACTCTGAGTTCAAGTTGTTGTAGATAATTATTTCATTTTTACTGAATATTTGAAGGCAAACTGTTGTTTATGTTGACATATTAAACCATAAAACCTATACTGTTTCAGTTTTATGTTCTTGAAATGAATGTAATATTTTTCTTATTTTGTCATATCATTAATGCAAAAATGCCCCCAGACATTGTGAAATTATTTTAGGGCCATATCACCCACCCCTAGTCATCAAATATGAAGGCTTTAAAAGCAGACCCGACTGTAGCTCGAGCTGCAGAGACAAAAGTTTCCTTCTGCTCACCTGACCAGGAAACAGGGAGTACTCTTTCAGCTCCGATAGGTCAACAGGTACTTGCTGACCGCCTTGCTCCGGTCCCGCCTCCAACAGCACAGAGTGTGCATTCAGTTTGCCATTACTGTCACAGCAAATCTGACCCAACACTGTTATACTGTCCTGCAGGTGGAGAGATAGAAAAACACCAAACTAAACATTCAGATTATACTTAATGCAATAGACACATTTAATATTTACAAATAGCATCTAGTTTAAGTCTGCTAAAATAACCTGGAGCACATGGTGAAGCTATACTTTTCATAAAAACTCAAAGATTAACATGTTTAACCTGCAGATACACATACTAGGACTAACATTTTCCTGCATGTATATTCAAATATGCAGTAATATGCAATACAGCTAATTCAAATAAGCGACATGTAAAGGCTGATTTGTTTAGTGTTCAAAAAGTTTCCTAGTTAAGAATAAAACTGCTGAGTAAAATATCAAGTTATATCTATAAGATGTTGGAAATCATGGGTTTAAGGCTTCTGTGCTTTTACTGGTTTTGTCACAGCAGTTACACCTCTGTACCTGAGCAGGCAGAGAGACCGGGGAGAACTCTTCGATGTTGAAGTGAGACCTGAGGCCGTCGCCAAGCTCCTCTATCTTCTCCGTCAACACTAGATAAAAAAGACGCAAAGATCTTAAACTTTAAAAAACGTGTTATCGTGTGTGCCGTTTCATCTGAGCAGGGTGCCATGGTTTCTTATATATTTTGAGAGGCATGATTGAGTGCCAGTGTGATGCTATGCGACAGGCTGTATGAGATTTAAAACAAAGGACTCTTCCCTCCAAAGAATTTCTATGAATTCACATGCTCGTTAACTTTTTTGTCTCTTACCATTTCGAACATCGCGCAGTCTTTGGAACATGTACTTGTAGCTGCAGCGGAGGGAGTCTTCAGGCCCTTCCAGCAGCTCCAGCTGAACACCGGCGCTTAGAGCCTTCCTGCCCGCCCAGCGGGTGCCCTGCACGGCCCCAAATGTGACCACCACCTCCCCTTTGGCTCCTCGCTGGCTGTACTTCTGGGACGGTGTTGCACTTTCAAAGAGAGAAGAGGAGAGTTGGGAAACTGTGCAAGAGATGTACATCTCAAAAAGTGATTCAGTGAACTGGTAAAAAGTTATGTTTTCGGATGCCTTGGTAGCGAAGTATTTATGGCGCATGTCATTTAACCTCAAGTACCCTGATTCAATTCCAGCCTTGGGACTTTTGTTACACGTCATACTACACTGTCCGCAGTTAAATAATAGGTGAAAATGCCCAAAAAGTACTCCTTAAATAAAAAAATAAATAAGTCGGACAGTTGCACATAAGGACACATTTAAACAAAGGGGTCAGCTTGAATGAAAGTCCTGATCCCGCATTTTCTGGTTTCTTGCCACTAATACGCAATTATTGTGTTTTTGTATTTTGAATATTTGTAACTTGTCTTGAAAAAAGAATTGAATATATATATAAAAAAAAGGAGACTGCCAAGCCAATAAAGAAAATTACATTTAGAAACACAACATATCCCCACACTAGCTTTGTTCAAGTTGTCCACTTGGTTTATCTGAGAAAGTAATTTTAATACAAGTCAAAAATAAATTATTCGGATGTACGCTGTTTGTTTAAGGTATGCTATGCAAGATTGGTCAGCAAAAGTGAACCTAATAACGGCATTTTGCCTCACTATATTTGCATTTCAGTGCCGTCTCTGCAGTTTTTGTAGCTTCCTCTTAGATGTGTCCTGTTTACGGTCATAAGTCCTGACCTTGCCTACACGCTGTGCCAAAGAAAGTCCTGCATACAAAAAAATATTAATAAAATACAGGCAGAGGGCAGAGTCTCTACACATACATACACCATCACACACTCCAAGTGGGAAAAAAGTGAGAAAAAGTGAGAAAGTTTACTTTTGTATGAGTCTATATAAACTTGGGGTTTTTTTAAGTGAAAAACCTGCATATTTACATTAAACAACGGACAAACATCAGAGCCAGGAGCAGTATATGTTTGTGTGGTTTCAGATGTTTCCCAGCAGCTCACTGGCTGTTCGTCCATGTTTTTGCGGAGTACCTGGGAGAAAAGCTGGCAGGAGACAACAGCAGACTCGGGCTGGCCAGCAGAGCTGCAGTTCGTTTAGATTGAGGGTGTTCAGGAGTGGTCAGCGCTCGCTTCTGAGAGCCCTACACACACGCGCACACACACACACACACACACACACACACACACACACACACACACACACACAGAGTCAGGGTCGAGCACATCAGTAAGTCACAACTAAAATCAGAAGTGACGGCTAACCTTAGCAGGAGTGGAGTAAGCGTCGAGCAGATTCTCCTCCTCTTCCTCAGCTTTGATTCTAAACAAATAATGTCAAGGACTGACGAAACAGCAATACCAAATCATCACAACAGACATCAGAAAAACTTTACAAGATTAAAAGCTTCTTTTCTAACTTTGAGTCAACTGTGAAGGATACAAGTCTTGCAGTGAGTGGACGTCTCTGGTTCTGTTATGAGTTTCTTCTTTTCTGAAGCTTTGTTTGGATTTATTTCTCTTATTTAACACCTGCAAAGAACATAACCTTGCTCTAAATACAAAACTGATGCACCTATCTGACGTTAAAGGCCAGCGTTTTGACTAACAGAGAGCCAAGTTCAAAGCAGAAATATCATTAACAAAATCCATATGATGTGAAACAAACAGAAACATCAGTTTATTACCTCATGTTCGAATTGTTCCAGGGTGTCCGTGGTGAGTTTTAGTCCATTTTTTGTGTGGCTGTAGGCCACCCACTCCAGCACCATCTCATCAGCCTGTATCCTGTTAATAATACACTGCTCCACCACTGAGGGACGGAGGAGACACAAGAGAAATAGAGGACAGCAGGTAAAAAGGGAGATGTAACATGTCTTACAAAAAAAACTGTAAATTAGCAGCAGAGGATAATTACTACACATATAACAGGTGTGCTTAAGTGTGAAAAATCTCTCTGAACTGAGCATATTTATATCAAACAGCAGTACAAGAAATACTTGGGTATTTTACCTAAGTAAAAAATAGCAATACCATGGTGTAGTAATATTTTGTTACTGGTAAAATCCCTACAGGGAAAGTTTTATTTAAATAAAATCACAAAAGTATCAGCATCAAAGTATAATTTAAGTAGTAGTATGTGAATGTACCCTTTATGCACAATGGCCCATTTTGGAAACTTATATTTTATATTTAGGGATTATAGTTTGAAAACAACAAAGTTTTCTTGACTATATCTTATTTATTTATTCATCACAAAGACTACAAACTATTAAACATGAGTCTGATGTAAATGTGGCAGATTTGACCATCTGCAGTCAATGATAAGGTTGATGTAAGGCACTGAAAGAAACACATGGGCATCACAAAAATAAAATTAAAGGTCATATAATAACGAGCCAAGGCACAACTAACGAGAAAACTAATAACTTCCGTCATAAATTTCACACTGAAAAGTTAAATTAGTATAGCAGTAACATCGGGTCACGCTACACCCTGTTTTTTGGGTGGTTGTTGTTCTTAGCTACTATTGTTGACATATTTACCTACCAAAAGGACAGATATTAGCAGGTATTAGCTACTTACTCTTGTCGAGGGCGAAGTCATCTTGACAGGGTATGTCAAACATTTCCAGCTCTGTTTTTAGGCTTTCCCCGGTAACTCCTGCCATTGTTTATATGCTGTGTAGAAACTGTGTTATTGCAGAAAAGATAAAACTTCAGACGGTCCGATGTCTCGATGATACTTTGTTAGCTAACGTTAGCTTTACTCTCACTTCATATCGACGCCGACGAGCTAATTCTCCTAATAATGCGATTTCTAAACACTAACTTAAGCATACAGTTTCACGTTATATTTCAGAATACGTCTTATCAACATCACATGCCCATTTCATCTTATGATTTTACCGCGAAAAAGCGCTGCCGGTGTTGGCGGCCGGATCTGACATCACATCCCATAACAATAATAAGCGGAAGTGAAAAGCGCCACAAAAATAAAAGCCTCTACCACCATCTAGTGGTCACTATCACAGCTGTTATTTAGTTTCAGGCCTCGGGCTCGTCGATATACACACATTATGTTTATCCGGTCTGGTTATCCTAGTTAAACTTGTTTTACACCATTAAACAATAGCGTGAACTATTATACCATACGATGCAACCGTACCCCCTTAAAAACACATTTTTATGAATGTGCTTTCACAGTGTTTATGGTATGAACTCACCTTTATATTGAAGTCACTTCTTAAAACCTATTTATATTCAAAGGTATTCCCTTAACTTTTTTTTTACTCTAACTTGTAGCTTTATAACTTCTACACTTTTTTAATTTATTTTTTTTAATTGCCATTGTCTATATATTTTCTTCATTTTTGTAGTTATTCATTGATTTTATTTTAACTTCTTTTACTCTCTCTAATGTGTGGCTCTTTTTGTCCCACATTAAACATCTTTTAAACTTTTAAACTTTTTCTACAATTGTCTAGTGCTTTATATTTTTGTAAAGCACTTTGTAACTTTGTTTCATTCATTTTATATTTATTTTACCCTCTCTTTTGTGTAGCTCCTTTCATTTTTTTTATAATTTCCTACAATTTGTTACAATTACTACAATCTTTTGTTAAATAAAGTTTCTTCTTATTATTGTTACAGTCTTCATATTAAAGGGTACTTAAAAAATAAAGTTTGTGTTTATTTAACGGTACAAAAAAAAAGAAACATTAACAAAGAATTATCTTAGATGGGATATTTAGTTGAATGTAAATCTTTTTAGAATTGTGTTAAAGAAACATCTGGTGTAACACACAAACTATGATAAATAAATCAATTTCTTTAAATTAAAGGTTAAACAGATATTTCTATTCTATAGCATATTTACAACCTGCACTACTGCCCCGCTTTAAACTACAAAGATATTCTGCTTCCACAGCTTTCTACCAGAACAAAACTATTTCCATACAAACACAGACACGCTCAGATTTCTGTTCTTGCGGGATCATCATCACTCTCAGGATGTTCTTCCACCTGTGAGAGTAATGGCGCGGTGTTACGATTATGGAATAAATGGTATGTCTATGAGCACTGCAGTGCTGCTATAGTAACTGGGTGGTGTCAGTGAACAACAAACATCCCACTCACCTTGGCTGAATAACACCTGCCCCTGGGAGTGAATTTCCATGATGTCACCCTCCTCAGTGATTCACAGAGGGAGGCGGACAAGTCATGAGTGTCACGCACCTGACAAACACATACATTATGGATGCACATCTGACCTCTGCCACACCATCAGCAAGTATACATGTATATAGGTGCATTTATGTGGTTACATCTCTGCAAGTGTCAAATCATGCACGTTTTGGAAGTGAATAAGTCTTATTTAAGAATGAACTGTATGAATCTGTACATATGGTTGTAAATTAAATGTTTTCACACCTTCATTGTGTTCAGACAGGCGTTTCTGAAGTCCATGTTGCTGCTACAGCTCACAATACTGATGGTCGAACTGAGAATCACCTCAGCAGCTGAACGCAGCTTCTCTTGTTCCTTAACATCAAAACATTTACTAAATTAAATCCAAATCAGTTATTTTTCATGAATGTATTGATTTTTTTTTCAAATTATTGACTCTTTTACTGTATAAAGTGTCAGAAATTAATGAAAAATGACCATCACAATCTCCCAGTGTCCAAAGTTGACATTTTCAAATGCAACAACAGTCCAAAACCAAAATATGCTAAATTGACAATGACAAAAGTCTGAGAAATTTAAAAAAAAAAAATCCTCAGATTTGAGAAGCTGCAAGAAGCAAAAAAATGACATACTTAGGGCTGCAACTACCAATTATTTTCAAATTTGACCTGGACAGTCGCAATCATAATAAGATGTTCACTGTATTCACATTTAATAAGCTGAAATGAGAGAATTATTATTACTTTTTCTTGAAAAAAAAATACTCCATCCCAATGAATCAATTATCAAATAAGTTGGCATTAAATAACAGCTGACGACTAATCAAATAAATCATTGCTGCTTTTTGTTTGATAAACAACATCATCAATGAACTGATTATCAGTCAAACAGTTGTTGAGGCATTATACACTATTACGTGACACTGTCAAAATTATACATATATATAAAAAACAACAAACAACAACAACAACAGTATGTTAAAGAAACATTCCCTCTCTGGCAGTTAGTGTGTATGTGTGTGTCACGCTTGCCTTTTTTCTGTGGTTTTGGGCTTTCAGTGTGTCCTTCAGTTCTGTCTGCAGGGCTGCTGTGACCGCCTGCTTGTTGTTGCTCAGAATATCCTCCAGATGTCGCTCTATCAGCGCTTCTGTGGCTGTCGGGGGATCAAAGACGGATTCAAAAAGTAAGTATGACTAATTTTAACACGGTGTTCTGCCATTGCACATGCAGCTGTCTCTCACCCATCATATCAGAGAGCTGTTGGGTGAAAGGGTCACTGTGCTGCAGGAAGAGGAAAAGCAGGAGTCTCTGCTGTGTTGGGCGAACACTTGATTCTTGCCCTGGATCCTCTCTGTTTTCTTGCTCTACTGTGTACACAGTGCTCCCGCTGTGTACAAGATCTGCAGGGAGGATGTTACAACATGTTTTGCAGTGTGAAAGATGAGACCAAAAGGAGATCATTAGTTAGGATATTCACGATATTCAAAAAGTAAACACTACAGGTCTACACTGGTTGAAGGCACACCAGCATACAGCTATGAGGATTAACAATCACAACATGTGCGTAATATTGTGGTAATAGAAGACGCACCTTTGGGTTTGGCAAGTAATTTTTACATTTCGTGTGTTTTGTAACATTTGGTTTACAGCTCTGGTTTCAAAACTTGATTTCACTGAGGTTGAATGAGTTGACGGATGTTTACAAAGTCCTTTCTTGGGTTGTAAAGTAACAACAATTTTGAGGCATTCTGAAGCGCTGATACCTCAAAATAGATCCCTCTAGGCCACAACAAATCTTCTCTTCAAAGAGCAGAGCAGGCTGTATTATGGAGCCTTTTTTGTTTATATTCTTGTGAATGAATAAGCATCTTGTGATTTATGCAGACGTGTGGTTTTGTTTCTGGTTGTGATTCATTGTGTAGTCGGCAATGACAGCAGACTATTATTACGCAAGGGCAGTTTCTGCGAAATCAGACAAATTCCCAGATACAGATACTCTAGTTACTGCAGGACTAAATGAAGGCTTAAACATTGAAGAAGGCAGAAATACATTCAGAAAGGAAGACTGTTGTCTGGACACACAAGGATTTATTTGGACTATTTCACTGAAAATTTCAACCACCTGCTTTTCAAGTATACGAGAAATTCAGTCATTTTCATGAGATCCATTTAAAAACCATGTTTGCAGGTACAAAGAAAATGTTCCTAAGAATTATGTTCATGTTTACTGTTAAATATACATATTGGAGAAAGTGTAATGCGCCCTAGGTTGTCTATTTTTAACCATATCAGACAAAAATATTTGTTTTCTAAATGTTTTTAAACTGTTATGTCCAACTGTGCTCTCTTCAAAGCCACCGGATGCCTTTGACATTTGACACAAAAAGAAAAAAAAAGAAGTCAAAAGAGTCTGGAGGCTTTAAAAAAGAGCATAGATGGGTATAATGGCTTCTGCTGCCCATCAGATAGGGCTGTTTGATGTCAAGGTTAAGCGCTGGAAATATTCTTAATATATACACTTGTCATACAAATGAACTGTAACACAAACTGCTTCACACAATAAAAAAAATAAAAAATAAGAATAATAAAATGATGTAGAAAGTAGTAAACAGACTAAAATGGGAAAGAGACTAAAGTATATAAATAAATAGTCAATAGATAAATAAAGTTCAATTAAGAGCCAAACTAAAGCGAAAAGCCAAACTAAAAAGGTCGAGTTTATTAATAATTTGACGGGGTTGAAAAAAATTCAAATGCAATTTCAAACAAGACAGATTAGAGTGGAGTAATTTTGTATTTTCAAAATACTTAAAATACTTTCTAAGTGATTCCCAAAACATAAAAAACAAGACACAGCCAAAGCGGTCAAGCCATTCATGTAAATATATGTTAAAACTGAGAACAATAAACTTTGACACACTTAGAACCCAGAGGGGAGTTGAAAAAACCCTGAAATATCGCTTTAAGTTTTGATTAGATGTTGGCAACGAAACCCACGTAGTTAAGGTCAGTGAGACATCATGGTCAAAGTTAAATATGTCAAACAGTGATTTCTAGGATAAGATATGAGCATCCAGTATCAAACTCAAACACTGTAAACCTTTTCTCCAGCCCAAATCTCTTCTGTGAGAAAGTTTTTGCCATCTGGATGCACAACAACAACACGTCTTGCATCATAACTATTTGCAATAACCATAAGCCACTAATGCAGATGAGTTGCATGTGGATGAATTCACAGGAGACAGATTTATAATAATGCAGAGACAATCATTTCACTGCCGGAGCCCAGATTTGCAGCGTTTGGAGCTCTTTGTCTCTTTAAGGGGTTTTGTTATTGTATTTTGTGGGTGTTTTTTTCTCCCTCCATTGTTCGGTCTGGTTTCATTCATATGATTCAAATCAGCGGCCTTTTGTGAACCATTAAAGTTTAATGTGCAGCTTTAGGCCAAGGCTGCGTGCTCATTCTCTAACAAATAAAACCAGGTGGTTCAAATTAGTCCTCTTCACTTCAGGCCTCATTAAATGTTGCAGATGCTCACTTTTTAAAACAGGATTAACTGTACTAGATTTTTAGTTTTACTCTAGCCAAGAAAACAGGCCCCTACAGCTCCACTAGGAAATGACCTAAACTGTATCCTGAACATCTGTATGTGTTGTTCCCATCAGTGGTTGATGTTTACCTTTGGAGGAGCAGCAGCGGAGAGCGTGCAGGCCCAGTTCCTTACAGTCCAGATGAGCAGCAAGGTTCTGGAAGAAGATGGAGGAGCTGGTGAAAGGAACATTACTGGGGCCGCATACCAACACCTGGACACATGTGAAGTCAAGGAAGACTAGTCCAAAACAGATACTCCTCAACTATATCGACAGAGGAGCAGCGGCTCCACTAAGTATTACCCCCAGATGTCTGATTTCACTCATTTTTGCTTATTAAAGCTCACAACTGTAGGTGAGGGTTGGAATGTAGATCGACTGAGGTTGGGGGGCTGTATCCAACCTTTTCTGTAACTTTCCAAAATCGACAATGACAACCACTTCAAGCGGTGATTGGTCAGTGAAAAAAAGGTGGTTGAACTAGGGTTGTAAAAAGTAAGCACTTTTCTTTAATTTATTATTGGTAAGACCAATTAATCGATTATCTGAAAAACACTAGAAAACTTTGCGTTTTTTTAAAAAACACTATAAAATCCCTTTTCCTCAGTCATAGCTAACAGCAACATATTAACGATGTAGGTATTATTTCTGTTAACTTCATTTGAATTGTAATGCCGTATGTATTTTATTATGTATATTTATGTATTCTATAATCTTTTCTGACTTCTGTAGTGTCCTTGAGTTACTTCAAAAGCGCTTTATAAATAAAATGTATTATTATTATTATTATTATTATTATTATTATTATTATTATTATTATTATTATTATTATTATATTGCACATACTTTGACAGCATTACATAGCTATTGATTGATTAAATTTCACATGATTAATTAAATTTTTAACAACCAATTAATCTATTTATTTTAATCTATTATTTATTCTATTTTCTATTAATTGTTATTATTCCTAGTTTTAACGGTAGTTCCCTTTATGCATTAAACTATTTCTGCAGTTTCGTGTGAACAACAAAATGCAACACTAGAAATGCCTTTTAGAGTAAACATGCGAGAAGAAATGTGCGCCGTTAATTCCCATGTCTAAACAATACAGTGTCTCCTGCCCCACTAAATTTCCATCCCCTCTTCTCTACAAGCTGTTTTATGCACAGTACAAAACGATTTTCTGTCATATTTTAAAAATTCAACAGGACACCGCTGACTCACATGAACGAGGTTTTAACTTAGACATTTGCTGAAATACACATATTTTTTTGCATGGAGCGATTATCGCCTACGGCACAGTTATCATCGTGAGTAGTTGTCTTGATGTGAACACCGTTCAAATTTTTGTATAGTCATGCCTTCTCGTCGCGCTGCCAGCTTGGTTCGTATCGCAGGAATCCCAGCATGCTAGACAGACTGAATCAGTTACTCTCCTCTGCCCACAAGATGAATGGTAGTGAAATTCTCCCACTGAATTGCGTCAGAAGACAGACGACTTTTTGTTGCACAACCGTGTGTGGCTGTTTGTAACAACTATGAACATATTTCATTTTGACACGTCTTCTGAACTAGTTCTGTTCAGCATGTGGTCATACTGTAATAAGACAACACAGTCTTATGAGAACTGTCGATTTGTATCATAAGAGATCCTGTTTTTTTTTTTATTCCAATTATACTTTGGATGGCCTCTCAAGACGCGCATTGTGTTTTTTTAATTGTTAACAGCACAGTAAAAAGAGCATATAAGAAAAAAATCCAACTCACATCCTCACTTGCAAACAAGACTCCAGGATACTTGAACTACTTACTAGTGACTTATTCCCAATGGGAAGGGAAAAAGCCAGTATTTTCCAGCACAACACCATGGCCTAAGACCTGGGGGTATTGACCCTCATAACTGCTTCCAAACTACGAACAGTCCCAATGCACACTGGGAGTGATGGTCTGATGGGGACAGCTGAACTGTACCATCAAAAAAATAACCATGAAAACCAAAGACTCATGATAAATTCAGCAAAGGATATTTGTATGTGAGTGAGTTGTGTTGTCAGATTGGGGTACTGCAGCACACAGGGGCTCAGGAGTGTGACAGGCTGGATGCTGAGCTCCCCAAACAGGCCCTGGTCCATGGCCTCGGGTGGGATACTGAGAGGCAGCCTGCCTCCAACGACAGGGTGTCCTCCCATACACCAGCATCCTTTCTTCACGCAGTCTGGAGGCCTTTAAACACAAGAAGAGAGAATCGCTTTCTATGAATAACAATGAACATTATGGCCAAAATGATAATCACAGTGATTTCAATCAGAACATCACTTTAACTTCCATGTTGTGCTACATTCCTGCTAACGTGCTAATCTTTGAATTAAAATATGACTTAAAACAAGGTTCTTCTTAACCTGAATTCAGTGCATCTCCTTCAGATATACATATCCGTTGCTTTATTTTTCGGTATGCTTTTTTTGAACAGCAGCCATGTTACCATGATGCAGTGTCGCTATCATGGATGTCTGCAGATTGTGGTGTTTTTTGGGGGTTTTTTTAAAAAGATTTTTTTTTTGGGCTTTTCATGCCTTTATTATAGCGCAGTTTTAGAGTGACAGGAAAGGGGGAGAGAGAACAGGGATGACACGCAGCAAAGGGTCACAAGCCAGAATCAAACCCAGACCACTGCAAAGGACTCAGCCTATATGGGGCGGATGTTCGACTCAATGAGCGAGACGCCACCCCTGATTTTGGTGTTTTTTTCAAGGTGATTTGACAAGTTAGTTGTGACACTTTGTTTCACAGACACAAGTCTCATGCACTCTTTGCATATGATTTGTTCTTTCCTAAATCTGAAATACTTCCAAACAATGGATAATGATGATAGATGATGGATTATTTTTGTCCTGCCGTCTGCAACATTCAGTAAGGTTTTGCACAGGCTGCTGCTGCAGGGTGTTCGCATAGCTGCATGACAGCTCTTCAAAAGTGGAGTGCTATTAGTTTCGGGAAGGCTTAATTTTAAACTTCAATATTGCAATTGATCATGTTTATTTAATTGTGAGAAGCCAAAATTGTGATTGTGATTAACAGCCCTTTTGCAGCCCTAAAACATACCTGTGTATTTATTTGTATCATGTTTGTGTTGCATCTGCACCTTTTGGATTCTATTAAGGCAACACTGATCCACACAAACAACCACACATTAAATTAAAATAAAGCAGCGTTACTTACTTTGTACTAGAGGTGACATCCAAGGTCAGTGACGGCTGGTTTGCCCATGCAACTCTGCTCTTCATCGCTGCTCTGCAAGGATATGAGCACAACGTTAGCACCTCGTAAAAACTGAGGGCAGAGGAAGTTCTGACTGGAGTATTGATCCCCTGTGTTTGTTATTATGTTGTAACTCGAAAATCCAAAAACAGCTGCTATTAAAATTTAATCTTCTGCTGTGAGGAAATTTTTTACTTTTTATGTTTAGTAACTTTATAACAAGCACTTTATAAAAGAAAACAGATCAGTTTCATATATTACAGAGTAAATGAATAAACCAATATATTAAATTAAAATTGAATAACACTATTCCATCATGAAGTCATGCAATCCAAAATTTGCCAGATTTTCCAGAGAATAAAGCTATGCAGGGTTCCCACACATGTTAATGGGCAGTATTTCAATACTATTCCATGACTTTTCAAGGACCCATCTTTTTTTTGCCCCACTCCCCTTGTGTTTTTCAGACATATCAGATTTTAATCTCTATTCAAACATAATTTCAGCTATCTGGCATAAATGAATGAGACGGGACAATGAACGGAGAAAAGAAAAAAACATAAATGGATAGTACACGAAATTTCGTCAAGTGCTGCATTACGTCAGCATCTACAGAACTTATTGTTATGTTACATTACATGGAAGGTTATCATCCACACAAGATTACTGTCAGAATTTCATTACACAGAATAAAATTCCATAATTTTTTAAAACTTTCAATGATTTTTACCACGTCTATGACTCTTCCACACCTGGAAAACATGACTGCAACATTCTGTTGCTTTTCCAGGTTTTCCATGATTATGGGAACCCTGTCTATGAGCTTTGCCTACAAATTTAGAAGTCATACCTAAAGTCTCGCTGGAAGGTCTGCTGACTGAATTTGAATCTGAGGTGGATTTTGACCTGTGAAAAAGAGGGGCAGTGAAGTTTGCTTCCCATTTTAACACCATACTGTGTAAACACACAGGGAAACAGATCGTACCATTGCATTAGCCAAACTGAACGTGTGTAGGAACGCTTCCATACGAGCACACCAGTCTGGACTGAAAAGTCTCACATCTTTAATCTGTGTGAAAGCAAAGATGTAGACAGAGATGATATGTCACTCACAGGCTCACTGTGATCATCTATATGGGATCACTTTGGAAGTGAGAGGAAATCTATCAAAAAAAAAAAGAGTAGCATTAGTTCTTGACATTTTGTGTTATCAAGTTTGGTTCAACTACTACAATCAGTGAAGTGATCCCAAATATCTTGCTCGTAAAAAAGGCAATACCCAGGTTCCAATATCAGCATTTATAGCTAAGTATCACTGTTGTTTGTACCTGGAAAGACAGGAGCAATCTGAGGGAACCATATAGGTCAGTGAAGGCCCCCAGCTCCTCGGGGTCAGGCAGAGGACACGGCCAGGAACAGGGAAACAAGCCCTCCTTCAAATCTGTAAGGACTAATATAATAAAAGGAGGTGATGAAGAGTACTGAAGCTCAGGATTTGTGTATATGTCAATTGTGTGTTTACATACCAGGCTGGAGTGCTTTCATTTGAATCCCTGTGCACCAGGGACCAGCAGCAGCAACTGCACCACAAAATGTGAACACTGTCAAAGCACTTAATGTACCTGCTATATGTCCAAACAGCTGCTGCCACTTTTCATTATCCATAATCAAGTTGTTGGATATGGAGATGGACATGCTTATTGGTGTGAGTAATTAATAATTTCCAATCTATTATGGTGATCTGTTTCTCTTTTTGTAGTGGGTGGACTGCTCTTGTTGTTTATATGTGTTTTTACCATATCTTGCAGATTTTTAAAATGTTTTTTAAAATAAAAAAAATTACATTTAAATTTTTTTAATGTTGTTTTATTTCTAAATTGATTATTATGAATGTTGGCTTTGCTATTTTTTATTGAAACAATCTAAATTTATTATACTGCTGTTGTCAGTGGTCGACTGTAACTAAGTACTGTACATTTATTCAAGTACCTCGACCCCCTGCAACCTGACCCCAGATAAGCAAATGAAAATGTATGGATGTATAAATGTCAGTACAATTTTGACATTCTTGAGTATTTTCATTTAAAGGTCCAGTATGTAGGTTTTAGGGGTATCTGTTGGCAGAAATTATATATAATATTCATAACTATGTTTTCATTAATGTATAATCACCTGAAAATAAGAACAGTTGTGTTTTAGTTACTTTACATCTCTATTTTACACGTAAAGTTACCTTTTATATTTAAAAACATGATATGATGCAGTACTGTGCTACTAATCTATTCACCAATTTGTGTAAACACGTAGACAATGTGGACACACAAACAAATACAAACACTCTTAATGGTGGCTTTCTACAAACTGAACACCTTAACTTTTGTTATTTTCTGTGCATTTTGAATTCAGGATTTTTACTTGTAGAGGCGTATTTCTACACTATAGCATTTCTATTTTAATTAAGTAAAGCATTTGAGTACTTATTCCACCACTAACTATTGCAACTGTTAGTAAAGCTATTTAAAATTGGACTTTGGTCTTTGGTGCATCAAACATTACATGTGTTTGTAAATAAGGCATCTCAGTTTATCAATGTTTTGATGCTCTTTCCGTTTTAAGTCATTAACATTTTACACGTGCTATATTCAAATTCAAGTAATAAAATGTACACCCTTTTTTATGTAAGTATAATTATTCGTTGTTCAAGTACATTCAGCTTCAATTTTTAACAACCTTTTAAGACACTTTTATTGCACTGTTAGATCATCATCATGAAACCGATTATGAGACCGTGGTGTTGTGTTAAAACTCACCAGTGCAGTTTAGACTTTGGACAGAAGCTCCTGTTTCAGTCCACAAAAGTACCAAAAGTCCCCCTGCAGTCCTTAAACCATGCTGTTGTCTTTGCTTTCCCAAAATCATGACCAGCCGCAGCACCTGCAGTGAAAATAAAAACCGCAAGCTACTACTTAAGCTAATGTTTATGTTAGCTTACTTCATGTTGTGCTAGCTAACTTCAACCCTCGCTAACCAGTCTGCCGTTTATGACCGATTATGAGCGGAGATTAACTGCCTTTTAAATAATTTTACATGTCTAAACTTTACACTTCTAGCAAAAAAAAAACCAAAAACAAAAAATCGACGTTTACATTACCTGTTGTATTTTTTTGAGCATCTTTCACATACTGAGGGAATCTCATCGCCATGCACGCGCTGACTGAGCTTGCACCTTGCACACGTGCCCGGATGCTTATTTAGCTTTACCAAAATTATGTTGTTACTGCGGTCCCAATCACTTAGTTTATAGTTCCCTTCACCTGTTGTGCTGGACTGAGTAGTTTTAAGTGTGCATTTAATTTTGCTGTTTATTTTTCCAAAACGCAAATGTCCGTTTTTGTTGGTATTTATAATTTGTGGGTTCAGAAAATGACGGTTTATGCTGATTTTTGTCACTTTTGTGTTAGTATAGGCAATAATTTACAGCATTGGTGAGTTGGCTGTTACTTTTTATATAAACTGTAATTACCGAGATTATTTTGACACTGTGTTATCAGCTCCATATAACGTGCCCTAAAACGCTCCTTGTCTCCTGATTGATGAACAATTGCACATTTCTGGACTTTTTATGTAATGTTTTGTTTACCAATCAGATTGCGGTCGGCACTACTTGCAATATAATAATATATAATCTTTTTTGTCTTTGTGACACAGCAAGCAATGAAATACACGGATAATACCTCACGAACGAGATGAAAAATATACAGTACAATACAATGACAAATTTGTAGAAATAGCATTGCCTTTTTCATTTGATTGGGCTCCTGAAAGTAAGGTCATAGTCGGGGATTAAGAGATACGGTGGTGGTAAATCCAGATTTCATCAGTCAAATACTATAATACATATTAAAAGGTATTTCAAAAATAAAATAAGAGCTGTCCAGACAATTAAAAAAAACAAACAAACAAACAAAAAAAACTGAAAAAAAAAGGCAGAAAGGTCTTGGTGAATCAAATTCTACAAACCCCTGACTGTGTACAAATAAAAAAATAATCCTGCACATTTAGGGAGTGTATTTTATTAATCAGAGTTGGAGTGTGACCTCATTTCTTGTTTAGGAACCTATGGGTATTTAAAATAAAGAATTAAAAAACATTTAAAGGTAAAGCTCCTCTCCTCTCCTCCCCACCCTAATAAGTAATGAACAGTAAGTGCCTTACTGCTTTATGCTATTCAATCACATGTATTTGAATATTTTTTCCACGATATTATGGTAAAAAATATGTAAGTGTACCGAATCTGTACTATATTATACATGTTTAATTATAGAATTAATTTTTGTCCTTAAATTGCACCAAATTTACAAAAACAACTGAAGACATAATCTTCCACTTACAAGCTTTTTCCTGAGCTTTCAGCCACATCTCACAGTTTTCCTCAGCTGACTTTTTGCTACAGTACACCATCTGTAAAACATTTGATCTTTGACCACTGTCATGTTTTCGTCATGCAGAAAATTTAGTCTCTCCAGTTTATTCATGTCGGGATATTCAGCTCTCTAAAAATGATCCCCACAAATACATGTATATCTGTGTAGATAACATGACTTATTTTATTTGTATTTATTGATATATTATAAATACAGTGATGTAGAGTATGAAAACAAAACAGTATAAAAATATTCTGTCTGTCTAGCTTCCACAGCTGCTATTTGTATAAATATATAAAAGGCTTTCTTTCAACGTGAATCACTTTCCCTCTTTCTCAGACCACTCCTTGAATCCTCCAGTGTAGTTACGTGCGCTGAAACAGAAGACAGAAGGACAACTTTCAGAACAATGAGAAAAAGAAAATCAACATTTTAGTGAAGAAACAGACAAAATTGGTCTCACATGTATGGAAGTCTTTGCATGGGGTCATTGGATACATTTTTAAACAGTGATTTATGACATTAATGTAGGAGACATGTGCTGTCTGTTTAAAAGCAAGATGGGCTGTGTGTAGCCTATATAAGTTAAAGTAACCAATAACTTATTCACTTCACATATCCAAGCATGTTAGCTGTGTTCGTGGCAGTTTGGCCTCGCTTTCCTATCTGGCAGTGAAACACCAGCTCTGGCGTGTCCACCGGTGGCTTGGTTACTCCGTACTTGGCTTTGAACTCCTCTGCTTCCAGTCCAAAAGCAGCCTCTACCGTTTCAACTGAGTGAATAAGGCAGGAAGAGAGAAAGGCAGAACAATATTTTAAAATGAGATTATTCATATATATATATATAAATATATATATTTATATATATATACACATATTTATAGAATTATAGATAATGAATGGATTTTTCCCTGCTGTGTAAATTAATTTACACAGCAGGGAATTTATCAGGAGAGCGAATCAGATTTAACTGCCTAAATTAATTTAGAAGAAGCTCACCTGGGATGTGAATGGATCCTGGAATTCGTCCATTATCCACTTCTCCTTTACTCCGAACATCAACCAGAAGGAGATTCTGACTTTTTCCCAGAAGATCTTTCAGTTCCTCATAGGTGATATCCTTAGTGACTGGCGATGAAAGAGGAAACATTATCAAGGCTTTGGAAAGTCCGCCAGTAAATACTCCCATAAAACTGCACCATTCACGTTTTTAGTTAGTGAGATAACAGCCATGAACGGTTAACCATTGTTTCCCTGACAAATGCACACACACTGAGCTACAAAAGTGGAAACAGCCGCCATGATAATTACGGCCATGATGTGACATTTCATTAAATATACAATATGTAATTTTTTGCCGCTAAGAGGTGTCTCAGTGAGAACAATATCAAAAGACGGAGCGATAATGTCAACGGAAGTCCTTGAGTGTTTAAAAATCAATGTTTCCTCTATGCTGTTTCACTTGTAGTGAATGGGCTGCTAGCCCAGCTCCTGAGCATGTGTGCTCACATTTTTTCACAAATAACTTAAAATCAAGACATTTAGGAAGTTTTCACAGGGAGTTGAATCATCCACAGAGCTCCCTGTCTCTCTGAAACAAATATGCCCAGTGATTTAGACTGGTAAAAACATTTAATGAAGCAACGTCAGTTTAACAATGCTGCATGGATTCCTATTGTGACGAGTTTAAGAAAAGGAATTCATTAGATTATTTGACAAAAAAAATAAATGTTACAAATGATTTTAAGAATTTACGATGCAATGTCAGAAAAGATGATTCATAAAATTCAACTACCAATGTCTAAGCATTTGTCAGACATTTAAAATATGAATTCAAGTCATTTTAATACCTATTAAGGCCTTATTTTTAGATGTATGAATTCAATGCCTTGTAAGACTTTTTAAGGATCTGCAGGAACCCTGAGCGACGTATACAGATTTTGCATTTAGGGGGAAAATAAGCAGTAATATTGGTACTTGCAAAATATCTTAGGTTGAGGTATCCTAATCAGTGTCAGGAGAGCAAATCAAATTTAACTGCCTTTTTGGTTTAAACTGCAGAGAAAATTATAGGACTAGAGTGATGACGAAGTCAGAAACCAGGCTATGATAAAAAGGGCTAAATAAAAAGCTAAATCCTGATTTTTTAAAAATCTTTTTAAACTCCTGATGACCACCTGCACCTTCAGGGTACATTACTCTCCAAAAAATTGTTCCTTCATGTTGGCACACATAGCCTCCTTGTTTTTTTTCAGACACTGTATTAGTGTGTGTGTGTGTGTGTGTGTGTGTGTGTGTGTGTTTGAGTGTGTGTTTAAAAAAATAGGAGTAAAGACTTAGACTTAGATGTTTATTTATCTCACTTGTGGGAAATTAACTTGTCACAGCAGCCGTGTGTACAGAAAAAATATATAAAATATCAATATATACAAAATATAAAATATACAAAAAGTGCAAAAATAGGCATGTATCAAAGAAGAAGAAAAAATGTACAGGTTTTAAATACAAAAATCAAAGAAAAAAATCAAAGATATACAGATTAAACAAGGTATACTTCTCCCACTTGCCTTTGAAGTAAAAGGTTTAAAGTATGCAAACACTTATTGTTTGTTGTTGCTGGTTGTTGCTAGCTGGCATGCTCTGAGGATACAGGTAACTTCCGGCTCATATCAACACTTCTCTTGATTGCTGAGTCATGCTGATCATGCATATTAAGAAAGAATTGACCTAATTTTCTTAAAACAATATATTTTTTAAGTGTAACATTTTTTGGTTTGAAAAATCTGTTCGTGAGGTCGCATTAAGTTGCAACTACGGAGCCAGCGTCAGCGTTAACCCCTTATAATGCTACTATTAATGCCGCTTTGCATGCGATAGTTATTTAGCTAGATAAACAAGTATTAGCTAACTATTTAGAGCAAAATACTCGACATTAGGGATGTGTCAAGTCGTGCGTAATGTTCAGGAAGGCTGGGGGTGGTTAAATTGTGGCTGTTTCTCTGAGAAAAGTAGAAAATGACTCACCCTGGCTCGCCATCCTGCTTTTATGAATGGTAAATTCAGACGTTGATTACGTTCCTTATAATACATCCATGTACAAGATACACTCTCTTCCTCATACATTGTTTAGCGACAATTCATTGGCTTAGACGCCGAGGGAAGGCGGGACTTAGCTTGAAGTTCTTCAGTCATGAGCCAATAAGATCCACGCCCTACAAGCAGTGTTTTTACAAAACTTTCAAAATAAAAGTTGAGGCTGTAGTTACATGAGTTCAGACCATAGATTGTATATAAAGTATATAAACTTCATATACAGTCTATGGTTCAGACAATGGAAAAGGATTCAGATGAAGACAAGGATAGTTGTAAAATTGTAAAAATATTTGGTTACGGTTCAAACTCCTGCATTTGAATTTTAACTAAAAGCATTAACAGCAAAATATACTAAAAGTATCATTAAAATACTCAATGCGCAAAATGGGCCTTTTAAGAGTTGTATTTGTCATATTATTTAATGTAGTTGGTCGAGTTAGAGCTAATTTGAACAACACTATCCTGATAGTTTAATAATATGAAAATGCCTTATATTCTATAAATTTATATTTTGTTTTACAGCAATAAAAAAGTGCAATACTTCCCCCTGAAATGTAGAAGAGAAGTATAATGTAACGTAAAGAATTAAAGATAAACCACTTAAATACTTTCCATCACTGCATACAGACACATAGCAGAGTTCAAATATGAAAAAAGAGAATGCTGATGTTTCCATATAGCATACAGGGGGCCATGAATGGTTAAATAAGTTTAAAATTCTGATCATAATATTATGACATATGATTATGAGACATATACTATGCCTCTACAGTTGACAGATCTCAACCAAAATCAGCGTGGGACATTTTGGGCCACCTGTTTAACTGTACCACCGGTAAAGTTTGGTAAATGGACCTAAATTTGTATTGCGCCTTTCTCATCTTATGACCAGTCAAAGCGCTTTAACACTACATGTCACACACAGCCAGTCACACAGTGGTGGCAGAGGCTACCATTTAAGGTGCCACCGACTATTCAGCTTAAATGCTCTCACACGCTGATGAAGAAATTTGGGGTTCAGTATCTGTCCCAAGGACACTTCAACATGAGCCGGGGACCGAACTTCCAATTTTCTGATTAATGACGACCTCCTGACCTCAGAGACTTGATGCAAGGCACATTAAAGCAGCTCTTCTCCTTGCTGAATGTTACAACATATAGGCCTTTGCAAAACCTTTAACATAAAAGCAAAAATTCAACCAAGACCTTTTAGAAAGTTTTTATTAAAATAAGTTTTAGTTCTTACAAAAATCAGTATTTATATCCTAAGAATTAATACTTACAATTAAATGCAGCCACAATAAGACAAAAAACAACCCACTACAATAAACCTAAAAAGGTCAATTTGCCAGCAAATAAACCTGTAGTTCTATCACAAAATAACAGAATGAGTTAGTGTTTCTCCCATGAGCACATATCCTCTCTCTCCCAATATATTTACATATTCCTCGAAACAGGTCAGTAAAGAGCTTCTTAGTTTTATAATCAGTTACAACATCAGCCTAGAACTGTTTGTCTTTTGTTCATGATTGCACCGTTGCTATGTCCCCTGTCCACAGGGGCCCGCTTAGTGTGACCAGGATGGATTGTGTGTGCTGATCTGGATCACAGAGTCCCCTCTGTACTGTAAGAAGGGTTCCCTAGTCCATTAGTGGAGTCTTTCTTTGCCTTTTTACGCATCTGATGCATCCAGATGATCACACCTCCTAGGATGAGAAGAAGAAGGAGGGCGACTCCTCCTCCTATAACCCCAGCCAGCAGTTTATGGTCAGAAGATTCAGGGGGCTCATACCGCTTGCAGGAGAAATCTGAGGGGGTGCTTTGTCCCGCATTGTTCACCGCCTCCACACACACCTTAGTTCCAGCCTCCAAAGGTTTGAGCAAACCTTGTCGTGAAATGCCCCTAAATTTCAGGACTTCACTCCCATCTATCACCACTCTGTACTCAGACACCACAGAAGATGGAGCACACCACTTGATCTCTATCTTCCCTCTGTCAACCCCCTCACTGACTGGCAGCAGCCCTTGGATGCGGGGTGCATGAGGAGGCTTATCAGCCCCGCTGACCCCAGGACAGAGGCACCTGGTCCTTTCTGAAAGCTGTTCACAGGGCTCCTGATTCTCCATGCAGGGGTCAATTTTGCAGAGCTGCGGCGCTTGATAGAGGGTGGTTTTCCTCCCCGATACTACCACTTTAGGAGGAGGGCTGGGTTTTCCAAAGATGTCATCGTCCTCTTCATCATAGTCATCTGAGCCTGGGGCAGTCATGTATATGATACGGAAACGAGTGACAGGAGGAGAAGCGGAGGCAGCGTGAGTGAAGAGGCAGGAGTGGAGGAGAGGGGAGGCACTCAGAAAAAGGAGAAGCAGAGCCGGGTTCCTGCACAGTGACGTCATCTCTATATGGACAGAAATAACACATGATGAAAATGACTTCTAAAAATACCAATCACCACAAAAAAAATACAGAAAATAATAACACTGTTAATAGTATGTTTATTTATTCAGTCTGAGAAAGAAGATACATCTTCACTGGTCATTTCTTCTATATTGACCTTGTATATTAAAGGTTTAGTGTTCAGGATTTATCGGCAGAAATTGAATATAGAATAATCAGCCTTTTTTGATAAGTGTATAATCACCTGAAAATTACTGCTATGTTTTTGTTAGCTTAGAATAAGCTGTTTACATTTTGTCCCTCGCAAGGATGTTAAAAAGAGTAGAGGTCACAGCGTCATATTGTGTCATATCATTGGGGTCCAACACATGCGCGGTAAAATCTCCCCTGCACTTGCTGATAGGCTCAATAGCTGGCACACTATCATAGAAGATGGGGGTGTTTGATTCGTTTCACTGAGGCGTCCACTCCACAGTTAGCCTTTGGTCAGAATATATTTCATATGAAAAATAGACATATGGAGGAAACTGCAATGTTTTAAACTTTCTTAATTACAGACAACAAACAACTCCTTTCTATGTAAAAATGCTCTATCATATATTGGCCCCCATCCATTCCAGCACACCCAAAATAGCTTAACACACCCGAAGAGGCTAAAAGGAGCGCACCCATAGAGCACCTGGGCATACGTCATCCCTTTATTTCTAGCGCTGTCTGCTGTAACTCTCAAACATCGCAGCTCCAGTTACATTGCACGTGTCATACCCCATAGCTTACATGGAGTCAGAGAGTGTGTCCTTCTTTGTATAGCCCTGGTCCCTTGTCCACTGTGTCCATCATGTTGGACTACCATGTTTCTATGGTAGCCCAGAATGAACAAACTAAAGACTGGCTCTAGATAAGGCCATTTGTGTTTTCACGTCAGCCACTTCAGTTATCAGTACCTCTGCGACATGCTGAACAGTGTTGAAAAAACACAGATTTTGAACATAAAAAGCTCTTTTTTCAGTGTTTTTACTGGTTTTAATCACCCAGTTAGCTTGTTTCAGAAAGAGACCTCTGTGAGGATAATTTGGCTCCCTGTTAAAACCTCCTGAATGTCTGGATCTTAAGTTATAAGAGAAAAAAAGGGTGAGCATACATTCGTCGGTGCTGGGTTTGCTGCTTGGACAAACACTATTTGTAACATGAAACTGCTTCATTCAGTGTTTTTACCAGTTTAAATAACTGTGTCCATTTGTTTTGGAGAGGAGGAGACCTGTGCAGGTAATTCAGCTCCCAGTACAAACCTCCTGAACCATGAACATTGACGTAATCCTAACTAGGAGTTCACGCAACACGGGCTGGTTACACTGCTCCTTTAAAATTTCATTTCTTATAAATTTCCTTATCGTATCAAGAAGGAATCTAAAGTGTAAATGTGGTGGAATACATGAAATCAAGAAGTCACTGCATTGGTCAATGCGTAACAACACAGAAACCAAACTACAAAACTTATAATATACCAGACAAAGATTAACAAGGTGAGAATCCACTGTAAGCGTTAAGAGATTTTTTCCCTTTTGACAAAAGACAAGAAAGTTTCGTTGAGACTGCTAAGACACAAAGCCAGTTTCTTTGTCTTGTTGACTAAGCAAAGTTTATGGCTTGGAAATGACTCTGTGTGTAATCAAACATTTGCGGTGTTCTAGTTTCCATCCTGTAAACAGCTTCAGATAAATAAATGCTGAGTGCTGGAAAAAGAAACACAACTTTTGGGGTTAAACCATCAGCGCTTTCATTCTCTGCTGGCACCAAGCCATTTGAGTTCTGTGGGAACCCAGAGCTGAAGAACATATGGATTTTCACTTTACGCATTTCGAAGATCTTTTCTCATGCTTTTAAACTCTACTGATGATCTAACCTCTAAGAATAGACATCAAATCATGCCAGTATTTACATCTGGTCGACACACATATCAGCATAAATGTGACTTAAAGAAAAGTGGTTAAAATGGTTTACTGTACCTGTTTGATAGTGGTGGATATTTTCAAGTCTTTTTCTCTTGTTCCCACTCTGACTGTTCTCACTGTGTACTGACTACAGTCTTCAGCTCTCACCGTCTTAAGTTGTTTCTCTCAGACTCTCCCCTCCTCCTCAACACCCCCTCATTTTCTCCCCTCGGTGCCTCTCCCTCCCTTTTTATTCTTTCATGCTCTCTCTCCTCTGTCTTTTTTCACATCTTGCCTCCTTGTCTTTCTCAACTTGCAGCCGGTCGTCATTGCTCTCTCTTTGTTTGGAATTTTTGTGTGAATGCGTGTCGGGGACGTGGACGGGGGTGTTGAGCCACCACCATGTGCCCGTGTGCTGCTCAGCATATTAATTTGCAGGAGGCAGGCTTTGGCTTGTTGTAGTATGTGTTTGTGTAATAATCTGTAGCTACCTGTTTTTGATTACCTTTTCAAGTGCTAAACTTCCTGCGTACTCTGCAGGTGTCCTCATGGGAACTAACAGCACATAAGGTCACTTCAGTGTGTGTATGTGTGCCTTTGAGAGTGGGGGGTGAAGAATGCATGCATGTGTATTTATTATAGACCCCTTCCACATCTCTTGTGGCCCCCATTGTGACAAGCTGGCTGCAGGGAAACGATAAAAGCTCTCTCCTCTCCCGTCCTTTTATGGGGTAAAGCTGGCATAGAAACCGAGTACTTTCTTATTCCAAATGCCCCCATTGCACTGATTAGAGGAAAAGTACCAGAGCAGAAGTCTCCTTCGTTCCCAACCTCAAAACTCAAAAGATTTAAGCAAACTACACCAAACTAAACATCCTGATGACATCTGCTTTTTCTTAGAATAATTGGCTTCATTGAAATGTGAGCTGAGTCTGTTAATTGTGAAGTACATTGCGCATGCAAGGAATTTTCAGAGGAACAAAATCATAAAGCAAATTACATATTTGAGGTTGTGAGAGTATGACCTGCATGTACAAATGAACTTATTTGGTTCACGTGAAGGCAAAATGGTTTAATAATATTTTCACAAGAAAAGGACTGAAGCAATAAATCAATGCGAGATGAATAAACATCAAAGACAGACTTAAATGTACAGCCACTTAAACTGTACAGCAGGAAACAGAGTATAGATTTATGTACCATTTTTGTTAGTATTTTGGGAGAAATGTGGTATTCAAAATGATGTATGTTTTATTTGTGTATCTTATACATGAATTAGTTGTACAGATAAAGTACAGATTAAGATAATATGTAAAAGAACAGTGAAAAGTGTGCTGCACACCAAAACCCACTTAACTTGAGAGATGTAGCCTGTGGCAGTGGTGGACAAAGTTAAAAGAACAAGTTTGCAGTCAAAATTGTACTTCACCAAAAGTACAAAATTTTAGCATTAAAATATACCTTATGTACAAGCACTAATTATTATGGGTTGGAGTCACCAGAGGTATTTATTACTTTAGTTTTGCAGCTGGTATAGGCGAAGCTCATTAACTTTATATAGTGGCGGGTGGCTTGTGAAGTTCCCCCTGAGGATCAATTAAATTTTTATTCTGATCTAAAATATTACAGCATTTGTTGATTATATTTCGTTTTGTTTATCAAAAAACAGTAACTAAAGCTATAAAACAATTTAGCAAAATACAACATTTCCCACTGAGATGAAGTGGAGTAGAAATGTAAAGCAAAAAATGGTAATATTCAAGTAAAGTACCCCAAATGTGTACTTGGGTAAATGTACTTTTCACCACTGAGTTTATCATTCTCGTAATTTACCTCCTAGCTAAATAAAGTTTGATTTGATAGCTGAAAAGCACAATGAAGTGGACTATTCACTCATCCTGAACTTACAAAAATACTGAAATAAATAATAATAATAAATACTGCTTCAAGCAGGTCTGAATGTTGTTGAATGTTGTTGAATGTGGCCATCATTTTTGACTGTGACATCATGCGCTTACTCAAAGGGATTGAGGGTGAGTCATTAATGACGGAGTGACAAGTTCTCTGTAACAAAGTTATTTTAAAATGTGTTGTTCGTAGGAGAGATTGTGGGGAAGCTGAAGTTCTGCATTTACTATGTGAGACTGATCGGAAAAAGGTGGTGCCTGGGCCGTCAGTGATGGCGTTACTCCTCTTAATTCTTGCCTTGATGTAAATGATTTTTTCTTGGGGCTAGTTGACACACCCAGCTGTGTTCTTCAGTAATGCGTGGCTGCTTCCCGCCAGATATCAGAAGAAAAAAGGAAAAGATGCAATGGAAAAGTAAATCGACCCTTCTTGGAACAGACTGAAATGTTTAACGTCTGTTCTTGGGAAATCATACAGTTCCCAGGATGTTTTAAATGTTGATTATTGTTGACATATGTGGAGCTGCTGGCTGATCACTCCACCACTTTGGACCTTTTTCCAGCCTGAAATATCTCAACAAATGGAATACATGGAATTTATTTTTTATTGCGAATTATTATACAAATAACTTCGGTGGAAAACTCAGACGTATTCTTTAGAAAATGATGTAGATGGATCATTGAGAAGGATCCCTCCCAGTCTTGCTCTCAAATCTACATTTTTTTAGCTTCAAGCACCAGGTTGTTTTGGCTGTGTGAGACAACCATCTCTTCCGCCCCCCCGTCTTTCCCCCTGCCCGCAAAACCAGGAGCTGATAGCTTTCAACAACCTGCCTGTAACTGCATGGTACAGGTTACTGTGACTTATCAGAAGTTATGTGATTCATCTCAACATTCATTCCTGCACGAAACAATGCAGGAACTTTGAGTTCCACATTTTCAGGACACTAGTCATTTCACAATATTTCATCATCAAGCTACATGTGGTCATTTTAGAGTCAGAATCGGGTTTATTGCAAAGTAGGTTTTCACACACAGGGAATTTGCCTTTGTGTGTAGTTGCATAACATTAATTTAGTTAGAGAAACTTAAAGTGTTAGTGTGTAGGAATTAGGGGGATATTGGCATAAATGGAATTTAATATAAATATTATTTTTCTTTAGTTTATATTCCCTTGAAATTAGGCATCGCCATATTTTCATTATCTTAGAACGAGTCCTTTATATCTACATAGGGTGCTGGTCCTCTTCTACAGAGATCACCATGTTGCACTGCGATGTTTCTACAGTAACCAAGAATGGACAAACCAAATGCTGTCTCCAGGGCCATTTGTAGTTGCGCTGGCAACCATAGTTAGCAGCCCCTCTATGATGAGAGCATCAAAAAAACAGAGGCTTTAACATGAAACTGCTTTATTCGGGGTTTTTACAGTTTTAAATTGCTGGGTCTGTTTGTTATGGAGAGGAAGAGACCTCTGCGGATAATTCAGGTCTGGTAAAAAATCTCTCAAACATCTGGATCTTAAATTGTAAGAGAAAAAAAGGTGAGCACAAATTAGCAGGTGTTAGTGCTTTATTTTCAAATAGCAAACAGCGGCGGAGAAATACTGATTTGTAACGTGAAACTGCTTTATTAAGTGTTTTAATGGTTTAAATCACATGGTCTGTTTGTTTTAGAGAGAAAGATTGCTCTGCACATAATTTGTCTCCCGTTAAAAACCTCCTGAACAATAAACACTGAAGGAAATCTATCTGGTAGAAGTTTCAGCTGGTTGCAATCTGCAATCTCATTGCTAGAAGCCACAATCCCCCCTTTGGGCCATTAAATAAAAAAAACAAGTATTGCAAAAATCAAGAGACATAAATATAGAATAGGATAATGTTGCAATAAAAATATGAAAAAATACTATTAAATATAAAATATAGCCTAAGCCATAATTCACATTTTGAAAACATGTCATCGTGTGAATGGACAGTTTCAATTATACTAGAATAAAATAACATACATAAAAAAATTAGAGACACATTTATGGCACCGTATGTGGGTGATCACAGAATTAGCCTGTGATCAGTACAGATATTAATATTTTATGGATGAATCCTTAGAAGGCATAGATATTAGAAAAAAATTGACAAGCTCTTGTGCTATTTGTATGAGTGAGCTCATTCTTGTGCTCGGGTAAGATTACATCGTAAAACTAAAGCGCTCCTCTGTTGTTCAAATAAGGGAAAAGGACAAGAAAGAGGAGAAAAGAAACAAGTATGTTAAGTTTTTACAGCGATCCCAAACCATCAGGGTTTTTTTTTTGATCGACTCTTTTGTATTTTGCCTCTGGCTATTACATTCTTCTCATTTATCAGGGAGATTAAGAAAAGGCTTTTGGCTTTTTTTGTGCTCTTCGTTCAGTGACACAGACACACGTCCCGCAGGTTGGTCAATCTCTGATTAATCTATAGACTCATCTTCTGGGTGAAACTAGGCGCTGCACAGGAGGCAGTCATAACAGCGCTCAGATTGCACCACTGATTTCTTCTCATTGGTGACAAGTTAAGCTGTCAAGTGTTTACATTCGAACTTTGAAGTCTCTTCAAAGTGGACAACATCAATAAGGACACAATGTTCACTGTATACAATTTTCCACTGCCAGTGACAGATCAGCATGCTCAATTCTTTTTAAGCTGTGGCTCCAAGGCCCCCGAGGGATAAAGGAAGCCACGGAGTGTGAGTCATCCTACTCGAGATAATGATGAGCCCGCCAGTGCATTTTCCCTCTCCCACTACTACAGCGTGTTTGTGCATGCTGCTGGACATGTGTCAAACAACCTGCACGTATCCCAGACGCCATCCTCCGATTGTAGATAGCGCCACAATTTCACCAGAGCGTTGTAAAATCTTTTAGACACTAAATACTTTTATTTCTTAAGTCAATAATGCAATAGACATTTAGAGCAGGAATTCCCCTCTGTCTGTTTAGCAAGTTGAAACAAACACACTCAGCCGTCATCCCTCGGAGCGTGACTTTATTAAACTCTGAAATGTGTGGGCCTCTCTCACAGATGCTCATTCCCTCTGCTACCCACACCTCTCTGAGGAGTTGAAGTATTCTAATTTAAACAGGAAGCACTACTATTGGCTATGTCCTTGTCACCTTTGACCTCCATTTCATTCAAAAGGAATGCCACGGCAGTCTTGTAACCAGACTCTGTGAAGTTGTGTGAATTGCTGTTTTTATCTTAAAAACACTGGAGCCAGAGTGGGTTATGCAGACTAAGTGGGCTAATTGGAAACAGACGTGTGATGATAAAGCGGCTCCAACCTGATGACGAGGTTTCACATTCCTGCCTCCACTGCATGTTTGTGTGATTATAAACTATTTAGAAACAAAAGAGCGGGCTTACAGAAAACATCCTGGAACACACAGAGTTCACCTTAAATCCACCCTGCTTATGTGATTTTGCATGGATGTTGATAGATATTAACCTTTGTTAGGGGAAGAAAATCTGCTTAATGCCCATTTATGTATATCATATTAATGTTGATAAAACATGATAACTCAAGGCACTATTTACTTGGATTAAGAGTTGATGCTATGGCAACAGCACATGTTGATATGTCTCAGGGTGTTTTTTGTTGGCACACCGTAAATTCTAACAGTTTAGTACAAAACTGGGAAACAGATGCAGAGAAAAGCACAAAACACCAAAAACAGTTTATCAAATCCAAATCTTTACTTAAGTGATCAGGGCCACATGCCTGTTGGCAGTCAGTGAAGCAGAGAAATACATTCAGGGAAATCACACAAGTAACAAAGTCCATAAATCCGAGCAGAGTCAAAAACAAGGTAAGAAAAGACAAGGAAAAGGCTGGAGAGCAAGAACACACTGGGGCGACAATGACAATCTGACAACTGAAAAGAGAAAACACTGGGCAGGTGAGTGACACAGGTGAAACACACGAGGCAATTCAAAAAGGCGGGAAACTCAGGGAGTAAATTTACCCCTAAACACACTGAGAACACATTTCAAAACCAAACAAAAGTGGAACAGAAACTTGTCAGAATATAACATAAATAGATGACACAATACAATATGCACAAAGTGTGAGTGGAAAGTGGGCATGTGTCCGTACTGTGCCAGTGTGACTGCAGGACTAGATCATAATCGAGAATTACTGTCGGCCTAAATACTGCAGCATGTTTCTAGTGGTCCAAAACACATCTCAACTATCCTACATCAGCCTGGTCTCAATCCCAGTGTGTCAAAATATGCATCCTCTGTATGAGGCGCACCAGGCTTTCCACCAACTTCAGTGTCAACACATTTGCATTGTTATTAGACTCTCAGAGCAACAGATGTAGTTTTAAGAGTGTGAAAGTTTCTGTGACCTGAGTGACCAGTGTTTGAGACCAACAAACAACACCGTTTGTGGCATTTGTGCCACTCAAAGCCAGATATTTCTGAGCAACACACTGCGGCATTTCCAGCCCCACTTGTGCCACTCAAAGTCAGGTGTTTTGTAGCACCACACCACTGCCTTTCAGGCCACGTTTGTGCCTCTCAAAGCTAAGTGTTTTTTACCAACATCCGTAATCTTTTTTCAACCATAATCTTGCTGCCAAAATCTAACCAACGACCCCTTCTTACTCCTATGTTTGTGCAACTTAAAGCAGTGTTTTTTAAACAACATCCCCGGTCTTTTCCTAACCATAACCGAGTAGTTTTGCTGCTGAAAGCTAAAGCTTCTCACTGTCTACTTATGTGTCAACATACAATACAAAATGCTGACCCTAGCATCATTTTTGTCCAAGCAGAAGATGCGATGTGTAGAGATGAGATCACATTGTCTATGTGCAGTGTTGGGGAAACTACATTAAAACTGCAGTTGACTAACTACTCCACAATGATAAGAGGTTTAACTATATAATTACTCTAGAAACATTTTAGCTTGTCAAAGTAAAACTACTTTCAAATAGAAGTTTAACTACATTTAACTACTGTACTTAAGGAGAAATGATCACAAGCTGAGTTTGTAATCTCTTATTAAGATACAGACATTGAGTAAAGTGCAGGTGTGTTTGATTTTTTGATTTAGTGACTAGGGCAAGTCAGTCCTCACCAGGGCAGCCTGAGGATAAGTTTTAAGGTGAGGATTGAGAACAAGTGCTGGGGTGAAATCAGGAAAATGCTAAATTTCAAGGGAAATTCACAGTATTTGATTGCAAACATCATGGTCGCAAATCAGTGGGGATTTTGGTCAAATAGTGGGTGATTGTCATTAAATGGCAACTGTTGCCAATGTTAATGGCATTGTACAGCATTACAAGATATACTACAAATATGTTATTTTTCATTAAGTACATCACCCAAAGTAAGTAACTACTGTTAAATGCTACTTCAATTTAAATGTAGTTAAACTGCCAAACAAATACTGCAATTGTAGTAAAACTAGTAATCAGACTAGACACAGATAAATATTTCCCAACACTGTACATGATATGAAACAATAATTTAAATTAGTTTAAAACTGTGCTGTGTGTGGTATAATTCTGTTGATTTTATATTAATTATTAATAGTGGTTTAATTACGGCTGCTTACAACCTGTTGCACAATAACCAGGTAACAGGAGCACTGACTGATCACCCACAGCACAGACTTTCTTTCTATTAAGTGCACGTATAAAATATGACAGTGTGACAGTGATCCAATATGCACAACAAAAGGACTCTGGGGGTAAAGCCGTTACATGAGATTCAGCCATCACTCATTTTATATTTTACATGTTTTTTCTACTGCTGTCATAACGTGCTCAATGAAAAAGTCCTACACACTTCAAAAAATGGTGTTGTGATATCTGAAATAGCAAAACAAGTGCAAATAACTCGATTAAGTTACAAACTATTGAACCATAATATATATTTGGAAAATCTTCTTTGAATCAACTCCACTGACAAATGTTGGTTAACCTGAACAAACACTTACGCAGAGCTGCAGCTCCACTTAGTGGTGAATATTTTCTCAGCTGTTGT
Source organism: Plectropomus leopardus (assembly GCF_026936395.1). Lineage (NCBI taxonomy): Eukaryota > Metazoa > Chordata > Actinopteri > Perciformes > Serranidae > Plectropomus > Plectropomus leopardus. The sequence continues at coordinate 17,223,686 of NC_142183.1, forward strand.
CAGATGAATGCAAAAAAACAGAAGTCTCCTGAGTATCTCTGAGAATAATCTGACAGTGGCTGTTGCCTATTTGTGGTTATCTAATGGAATATAATGGACTGGTAAAGAGATTTATTTGTCAGATTTGGGAGGAAACAGGCATAAATTATGTCCAAACACACAAAAAGGCACTTTGTGGCTAAACAGATTTCATATCATTAATATTGCATAGTTGGCATGTAAAAGATTATGATGAACTGTCTGCCCAAGCTGGTGTTTTTGTTGCTCACTCACTTAAAAACTCTGTTCAAGCGTGAAATTATTTCACTATAATTATCTCTACCAGGGGACTTTCCTCCCCTTCTCACTCACTTCATGAAGGATCAGCAGAGGCAGAACATCTTTTGTTTTGAAACTGTATGGTTGACCTACATGTTTAGAAACAAATATAATTATCATCCTGGCCTGACTTCAGCCCATAAACTGTTGTGTTTTTCAGTGATGTAAGAAGTATTCAGATGTTTTACTTGATTAAAAGATAAGTGATGAAATATGTACATTCATCCCAGCATACTTTATTCTTCTATTCAGTGGGATATATTTCAGATGAAAGTATTGTACTTTTTACTTATCGACAATTATAGCCTATTACAATGGAAGTTACTTGATAATTTGTAGATTCACTTTTTACATATGTTACATTTATTTAGCTGAAGACGCAAATTACAGTAAGTGCATTCAACCATGTGGATACAACCCAAAAAAATGCAAGAAAGATGCAATACATCAACTTTACGTATGCTGAACTGCTTTAAGTGCTACATATAGAATCAGTGAGATTGTAAAAATTTTATTTTATCATTATTTTTTACTACACTGCACTTGTCTGACAACTGCAGTACCTTGTTAGATAAAAAGATAACATTCAAACATATGAAAGGCTTATTTAACATAAATGAATTGAAACAGATTAGACGACATGCATGCACGTACTTTTTTTTTCCTGCAAAGATAATAGGCAGTTGATGAGTTTAAAATAATATGGTTTAAAATTTATAGGCTCCCGTAATTAGTTTATTTTAGTTAATTTTAGATTGCCACAGTGATAAGCAAATGTACTGATTTCATTGTGAATTTGGCCAAAAACTGCTGTAGCATACTGTATATTGTTTGTGCAGTAACTTGCAACACTGTATATGGATTTTGCAATATTGTGTACAGTACATCGTGTATATTCTGCTCATAGCATCTGAATTCAGGTCTGATTTTTATGTCTATATTTCATTGTCTCTATTTTTTGCATTATATTTTTCATTTTTTTCTGTTTTCTATTTTTTTTAAAATTTATATTCTCCTTTTTTAAAAAAAAATCTGTGTTCAATGTTGCACTGAGCATCTGTAAGAAATGATTTTCCCTGGTATCAATAAAGGCTATGTTATCTTACTGAGACACCTCTGTGGATGTAATGTTGGCATTAGTTATAATTTGGATGTTTGTTTGCAGAACTGTGAATAGTTCCTTTTTGGAGGTAAAGAAATGGTAATGGTAATGGTAAAGTTGCATAAGATGTAAATACTCAAGCACAAACCTCCTTATTACTTCCCAGCTCTGGTTTTTGAAAACACTTTTGAGTCACTGAAGAGTGGACACTCACCTTAGCTACAGTCAGACCAGAAATGGGCGGGAACATGGAGGTAGCCTTTCACTCCCGGTACAACATGTTCAGGAAATATTATGTAGGCTTCTGCACATGGGGAAGGAAAGCATTAAACACATAAACACATGCGTTGAAACACCTCTTTTGTGAAAGCACCGCATTGTTATAGGTGCACCGACTGAACAAGCTCACGTTTATTCGTAACAAACTGTTAACACCTCCTTAACTGCATACTTAACGCGCTGAAAAACAGTAAACCCAACCGTCACTGACAAACTAAAGACCCCTTTCAGCAAACGGTGAGTGTACTGGTTTAGCAACACGAATTTCCCTTTTCTAACCGAAAATCTGAGAATATTTTTTTTCTCAAACTTGTAAAGTTGTACAACATGTTTTATAACTAATAATAATAATGCTGATAATGATAATGATAATAATAATAATAATAATAATAATAATAATAATAAAATGTAGAGGAAATAAAACAAAAACAAACCTTCAGGCTCTGCTGTACAGACTGAATTAAATTCAAATTTTTGACAGAAATATTTTCATTTTTAATTTAAGTGCAAAATTCCAAATATCGGTTATTGGCTATTAACTACTAATAATTGGTGTCGGCAGTGTTGCCAGATTGGAAATGTTAAACTATCGTACCAGAGGCTCAAAATTATCTAAAATTGAGAAAAATTATCATACATCAGTCACCATCATGAGGATGAATAGGTTAAATGTATAACTTTAGTAAACAAGTATTAAAAATGTTTAACTTTTTAACACATCTACAAGTAGGCTACCCACTGCCTTAGAGAGAAGCTGTTTCTTCTACACGGCTCAGCTAACAGCTGACGTCAGTTTTATTGCCAGCATTTTGATTGATGTGATTGGCTGTAAGGAGATCATGTGAGAAGTGTTGTGTAAACACAGATGTAGGAGCCTGAAAATGAGTTAAAATTACATATGTAAACTAAACTAACTTCTCATGTCAAGTGTCACTATAGTCAAATTGTCATACATCACAGCAGTTTTGGAATAGCTGATTATAAAAATAATAATAATAATAATAATAATAATAATAATAATAATAAACTTTATTACAGACTCAATGGTCCAGATTGAGCAAGACAATACATACAAAAGATATAAAAGACATATAGAAGTACCATACACAACATATTCACAATGCAATAAGATCACTTAATAAAAAAAATAAAAAAAAATAAATAAATAAAAAAAATCCCCAATACAATATGTACAGATCACTTAAAAAACAATTAAAAAAGTCAATGACCACAATATAAATCGTAAAGAAGGAACAATTAACGTACAAATATTCCTACGATAATTATCATACATCTGACGAAGCTGTGTATCAGCCCTGAATAACCAATATAGGTCGACCCCTACTATCTACATATTTCCTTTATGTTATGGTTGTATTTTAGTAAAGAGAAAACTCATAAATAAACATGCATGATCATTAGAAACTTGCTAAAATAACAACGTTTAAGGGGGCTTAAGACTTTTGCACAGGATTATAATGTATCAAGAGGAGAGAGAAAGCTGATGTCGGTGAGAAGTACTCGGGTCTTTCCGTGAATCCGATAACACACGAAGCGCAAACTCGTCCCACAACTGTACCGTAACTGTACTGAAGCTCCGCCATTGGCTCCAACCGTCATCCGCCGGGAGAGGGAGGCGGGGGCGAGCTGTTGAATGACGGCCGTAGCTCTGTTGACACTTTTCGGAGCCGAGACAGCCTCCGGGACCTACACAGGCCTACCTATTTTACATTAACACCGTGTAAAAATAGCAGATGAAAGGGGAGGAGCGCCCTGTCGTTTGTTTAATCACCGGGGGATGTTGCGGACAGAGCGCGGACTGCGTGACGGGACGTCGCGGTGTCGATACCGAGCGGACGTTTACACAGGTTGATGATCCGTTTGGCGCCGAGCAGGGAAGCCAGCAAAAGTAAATATACGGTTTTAGTCTATAGGGCTGTTTCTAGAGGCTTACTTTTAAAGGAGAGAAAGGCGTTGCCGTCTAGTTCCTGGAAAAATACATACCATAATGTCACTGTTACCGTTTGCAGGTTTATTCGCTAAAGTTGACGCTCAGACTTGGGCTACAAGCAGCGTGTAGGAGTCAGTACAACGATCTGTCTTGCACATTTTGACAGATAGCCAATCAAATTTGTTATTCAAATCGGTGCTCTTATGTCAGTGACCTATATCTCATGCATGTGCGCCAAGAGCCCACAGTAACCTCTCCACCAGTAGACCAGACAGCATGGGGATCGTTGGGTTAGACAATCAGGCGCAGCCGTCCAGCGGAGTGTCCCAGACGGAGGATCCAGCTGCAGACTCTCACACGGAGCAGAGAGATGCTCCCCATGACAGCAGCAAGGAGGACCAGGCGGCGGGCAGCGAGTTCAAAATCGTGCAGGAGGACAGCACCGTGCAGCTGTGCAAGTCGCCCGAGTCCCCGGCTTCTGAATCCAAGGTCCAGGTGGAGGAGCACGGCCACCGAGCTGCGTTCGTCCCACCCGAGGGAGGTTTCGGATGGCTGGTGGTTTTTGCAGCAACCTGGTGCAATGGCTCGATCTTCGGCATTCAAAACTCTTTTGGCATCCTGCACATGATGCTGGTGAAGGAGCATGCAGACCCAGACGACAAGACGGCTCAGTTCAAAGTGGGTGAGTACCAGACGGTCGGCTGAGGCGAGTCTGATGATGACGACGAAACAATGCATCAACCGGTGCACACATGCACATCTGACCAGGATGCATCACCATCAAACCATTGTTTATTCAAGGGAAATTGACTGAGCACTTTTGCAGCAATGTCCTAAATTCACATTAGTGGGCTAAAAGGATCTATAGCACATCATAGCAATCGCAATAATACGATAAATTCCATAAAGACAATAACTAGCAGTAAGTATATCAAAAGTTTTAAAAACCATTTTAACCCCCCCCCCCCACACACACACACACACACGAAAATGAAAAAGTGAAATAGCAAATAAATCTGCCACTAGTAAAGGATGCATAACAACAACAACAACAATACAAAAAGAAACAATAACATTTTGAAAATAATAACTATCATGTCTGTGAATTAACTAAAGCAGGAGCACTGTGCAATAACCATGTTATCTAGCTTACACTTAAAATGATCTACCAACACATACCTGTCTAATGTCTGTACCTCATGCTCCGTTTATGTGATGCAAAAAAAACCTAAAAGCTAATTTATCAAACTCAGCACTGATCCGAGGAGTTTCGGGGGATAAAAATTCAGCGAGAGAAGACCACCCCACATTCTGATAAAGCTCACAGTGGTGAGTTAAAAAAACAGTGATAAAAGGGGAATATATTAATATAGGGATGCACACCTGGTTACAATCATTCATATGAAAATGAAAATGTGGAACCTGGAACTCCAGTGGATATTTTTCATTTGAAAGAGAATCAGCATGATGAAAACAGTATCTTTATGTAACACCAGCTTAATAACAAATTATGCTCTGTAGGTTACATGTCTCACACATGCATGTGTTTCTAAAAGAAATGTGGGTCAGCTCAGAGTTCAAGTGGGTTTACCCTGCACTTTAAGTGGCACACTAAATAGTATTACATTACACATATGCATGTAAGTACGTTTAAAGTCTACATATGGTGTTTGTTTAGAAAAAGTACTCCATACTCCTTGTTTCTTTTTTAGTGTATGCATTTAACCTTTATTTAGTCAGAAAAACATATTGAAATTACAAATGTTTTTTTCAGGAGTGTCGTAGACGGGCAGCAACATAACGTACAGACAGACAACATAAAACAAAAATACAAAATCAAAAAAAGCAATATAAAACACAAAAAGAACACAATGTGAAATTATTACAAAGTGAAACTAAAAAGTACATTCATATAAGCTATAAGTGATAAAAAAACAAAACAAGAAAAACTAAAATACTAGCTAAAACACACCCTGACACTGGCATATAAGATTTTCTTCTTCCTGCTGCTGTTTATTCATCTAATGGGTGTAAGTGTTATGAGGAAAAAAAAACATATAATGAGTTTTTATCATTGTTTTGGAAATCGTACACTGGCATGAGCAAATAAACCAAATATGAATGAAATGAGTGTTTGGTAGATGAACCAAAGAGTTCAACTTTAAATGCTTTTTTTTAGATTTCCTACATAAGGAGCTGCGTACTGCAACTCCGTACATACCCTCGGTATAGACAATAACAACATGTCCTGTGAATGGGTTGGTCAGTTGCATGTTTTGGAGAGCACCAGATGTTCAGTCATCAGCAGGAATCTAACTGACTAACGGTCTACTTGGTATCCATTCTTCAACCCCACTGTCATTTGACTACTGCTGCAAATCCATTTCCGTTTGGCACGAATGGCCCTTTGATAAAGTTTATTCCCCTGAAGGCTGAATGTTATAGATGTGTACCACAGACATCTGAACTGTACTTGACGGTGTGAGCCAAAAAAACTTTCCTGCTTGTACACGGTTTCATCTCAGAATGTTTGCACCCCCTAAATGTCCCACAGAAGCGGAAATATCTTTATTTCATTGCCTTTATGGGGGGTTTCCCTGTTCTGGCTGCAGTTAAAAGACACGAGAGAGAATGTGAAGTGTATAAAAAGCTAAAAGACCTCATGATCATTTAATTCCAGGATATTTTATTCATTGTGTCACATTCAAGCTGCTGGTGACCGTTTATTGTGGTATTCGTGACTGGAATAAGGCCAATGGTCACCACTCTGTCTCCCTGCGTGCTTAAATTTAAACCAGTCCGTTGAGGATTTTATCACAAGTTTTCTCTGTCTCTCACTGGATGGTGCAAACGTGTTGATGATACAGCTGTTTACTGTAGCAGACAAGGAGAGAAATTACTGATGTTACTTTCAAGGAGTGACACCATTTAGGACTGCACAACTGAACAAAAACATACACAACAAATTGCCAAGTGCAAATTGCAGGAGCTGCAACTTTTTGATGAAGGTAAAAGTGTCACTACTTACGCCCCTACAAAAAATATATATCAGATGTAGGAGAACATGCATGTTTGGTACAGACCCCAGCAAAAACTTTGTCATTATTTTCACTTTTTTTGTTGTTGTGAAAATTAAATGCAAAAAATGACCAGTCCTACTCAAATCCCGACTCATATCGCCATCGCAATATGATTGCTTTTGCATGTTGTGCAACCCTAACACTGTTCAGACTTGTTTCATGCAGAAAAAAACATGGAGTTTAAAATAAAACAGAATAGAACAGCTTTATTATCACTGAACATAATTGTGCAACAAAATTTTCTGTGCAGTACCTAAAAAGTGAACACAAAAAAAACACCATAGAAGGCATTAAGTAGCACAGAACAAATACTGCATGTCCTAAGTTATTGCAGGTTATTAAAATAGGAGAATTTAAATATTGTTGCACATTTTAAATAGCAGATAATAGTCTATGATGTGTAGTTTGATGTGTAGGGAAAAGACTCTCTGAGCCTCTATCAATAACTGACAGTTTCTTGCTTGAGCTCAAAAGCTATAATTTAAAGTCAGCACCATATTTATTGTGAGTGAAGCATCTCTGGAGCTTTGGTCCCTTGATGGCATTACAGAGTCTCAGCCTCTTTGAGGTCATTAATCACATTAACGAACACTGAGTAAATGAGTAATTATTAGTTCATTTCAGGGTTAGGGACTTTCTGTATGGTGTGCTTTAGATTATAGTGACTATAGTTATTGTTTTTGAGGAGGGGAGTAAACTTCCTCTCAAGATCCACAATCACCAGTGTAGGTTGAGGTCGGGTTGTCGGAGGGGATTACAGCTATAAGACTGCTGCCTTAAACAAAGTCAATTCTTTCTCATGTGCACGAAGCGAAAAAAACATTTGTGAGGAGGAGAAAAGATGAAGTGAAAATGCTCAGGCAGGGATCAGGCTCATTTGATTCGTTTGCACTGTTGTTAATGACATCTTGCACCTTTTTATTTCTAATTTATGCGAAGGAAATTACATGTGTCTGGGGGCAGCATGACGAGGCATCACATTACTTTCGGGTTTTGCGGGATAGAGAGCCTGAGAGCGCCTGAAAACAGATACCAGGTCAGATGTATTACTTATATCGTCAACCGAGAGCCGTTGCTGTTAAGGTATTTCTATTCCGTTTCCCCTCTTTTTTTTGCTTGTGGAGGATTTCCAGCCGTTCCTCGGGATTTGATTCCTGGTTGTTCTCATATGTGAAAGGATTAAGCTAGCAGTCTGAGCACTGACCTTTTCCCCCCAGCAACAGAAGAAAACAGAGGGGAACGGCTTAACAACAATAGTCACGCTTGTAAAGGCTGCTTTGGAGCAAGTCTGAGAGGGAGCAGTCAGGAAAAGTTCAATTCACATGTGTAGGACGTCTTAAAACAACATGTAAAAGCTGCTCACAAGAAACAAACTACAGGACCGGAGGGAGAGGAGGCGACGAGAAAAGATCGGGATGGGAGTGTCTTTAAACTGAGCTCCATTATAGGGGGTATTTATTAAGCCTTGAGGGGTAAACAAGAGATGAGCGAAATAGCTCAGAAGTATCAAGGTGGGGGATCAGAACAACTTTCTTTTTAAGTAAAAGAAGGTAATAAATAAGAGGGTTATGAGCTGCAGATGTTGTTTTACTCAGTGTTACAGCATGGCACAGTTGGAGGTTTTTGTTGTGACCACTTGTACCAAAGTGCTGGTATGTTAAGGTTTGTAACCAACATTCTTTTAAAATAAAAAAAACAAACAAACCGGCACTTTTATGATCGGCGGGGAGTAATGAGGTGATGTGCGGTTGGACGTGATGGTCAGACTGCATCCAGCACTGTTTCTGCTGCAGCAGAGTTTGCAAAGCAAAAAGGAAAAAAAGAGAACGTGTGGGAAGGGGAGGAAGTAAAGGACTAAGTGAGCGAGTGATAAATATTTTATTGATACTTGAAATGATTTCCATCTATATGCCACCAGTGGGGAGACTTTGATGAGGCAAAAATCGGAGGCTCACGCAAGTACATTGTGTCCCATTCATGTCTAAATGTAGAGTTGAAGAAATACAGAACAATATTAATTTGATTTTTTAAATTTATGTTAGAGAAGCTCTGTATCTTTATCAAAGTTATAAAGGTAAGAGTTATACCGCAACACAGGCTCCACCAGGAAAGGAGAGGTGGGTTTTTTTACTCTAACTCCAGTTTAAAGTGGATACATATTAATACTTTATTACCCTTTAAAAAGGAAATTTGTCTTCTCACTCTGTATAGACAACACTCAAAACAGTTAAACTCACAGGCTGTAGACAAGAACATCACAGTAAACATGAAAACAAGTCTTCAGCAGTATGACCACGGGCACAAAACTCCTCCATAAAAGGGATTTCTTGTGTGGACAAAGTGGACAAACTGTAAATCTTACTGACAGCATCACTTGGCTGTTGTGTGACTTTTCCATGAAAAGACACTGATAATGTAAACATGACACAAAACAGGCTTTTAACAACATAAGTGGGAAAATTAATTACTATCGGAAAGCTACAAACACCTCTGTGCCACACCTCTACGATGACGCACACAAGTTATTTCTCAGAATATCTCCTAGTGGCTGCAGTAATATTTGAGCCACGGTGGTTAAAATGTAAGTTAAAATAGTCAGGGATTAGGTTATATGTCAAGTTGTTTGCTTTATCATGCCGCTGTCCTCGTTGTGTAACCGTGTTCTGGGTTATTTGGCTTGGCAATCATTTATACTCATACTCAAAATATTACTTTTAAACATTAATTGTGTTGAAGCTGCAGAAAAACAGCATTTATTAGGTGTTTATATCACAGGGCTGGGCCAAATGTTGTCAGCGTAGTGATATTGTGTTATGAAAATAGATATTGTCTCAGATTTTGGATATTGTGTTTCTTTTCCTGGTTAGGTTTTAAAGACTGCATTACCTGCCTGGGCCCAGACCTCTGAGTCCACCCGCTCCACTGAGTTCGAGTTGACTGATGGAAACACAGTGAAACGAGTTGATAGTATTTGTCTTATAAACAGGCAACTGCACTGCAGTGAAGTGATGACATTTCCTGTACTTATGAGCCTGCTCTAGCCATTTTATTATTTAGCCACATATCCATAACGTCTACATTACTAAATATTGTTTAATCAAAATCTCATTGTGTAAATATTTTATGAAAGCACCAATAGACAACACTACAATAATGTTGCAATATTGGTAGAGGTATTTTGGCAAAAAAATATTGTCATATTTGATTTTCTCCATATGCCCAGTCCTACATTTCGCAATCAGCATTAACTTCACCAAAAGCTGAAGCAAAAAACTTGATTATTGCCAGGACTCAAACAGATATCTTCTCAAATTATTATCATACTGCAGTGTTCTTTGTAGTGCTGTACTGTTGCTCAGCTGCTCCATAATTCACCAGCATCTCGAGGGCATCCGTAAATCCCAGGTTGGCAGATCAGACAGTGCTGTGGCATTTTTGGGATTCCAGAGGGCAGGGGAATGGGTTCAGGTCGGATCAGAGTCTCTGCAAGCTCCACACACCCATAAACAGGTAGATAATATATATGATCAGAAACAGAGACGGACTGTTTTTGTTAAATATGGGTTTTTTTTTTTTGCTTTCTAGTTGTTGAACACTTCAGGATTTACTGAAACAGAAAGCAAACAGTACCTCACTGATGAAAAGGACTGTACAGATTCAAAATAGCGTCTTCCTTTTTACAACCAAGGCAAGTGTTTGTGGGAAACATGGTGCTAACTTAAAGAAAAATAATCTCTTTAAATCACACCAGCATGAGACTGAGGCTGCCAGGTTTAAGTCCGTATTAGAGTAGCACAACAGATTGCGTATGAGGAGTCTGGGAGCTGAGTTGCTACACTCACACGTGACACCCTGTACTCTCTGCTAAACATATCCAGTATATATCCATACAAACCCCTCTTGCATTATTAATAGTGTCAACACAAGTGGTTTGCACTGCAGTGAATATTGTTAAGTTGGTGCTCAATATGACTATAAACATCTCAAGGAGTTGTTCATGGTGGTACCAAGTAAACAACTCATGAAGCATCCAGAGGTTTCCTGCTGTTAGAACACATTTATTGGCTGCGGCTGACTTGTTTGAAGACACTCCTGCTAGTTTCTGACAGCTGCTATGCAGCCTGAAGTGATGTTCTGTGAGTAGTTAACCTGTTTGGTAACTGCTGCCGTACAATGATTTATTAACACAATTCCCATGTCATAATACAATAGCAGCTTGTAGAGAATTACTTTGTTGAAAGTATGAGGAACTCTGCCAACAAAGTAAAAGCCTTTATTTTATTTCTTATTGACACTTGCCACATTTTGTTTGATATAATGTTATGTGTGCTGTAAATGCTGCCACTTTTTAAAGTAGTTTGTTTTGCTAACATGCAAGTGACACATGCTTATATGAGCTACTTGGCATCTCCTATTCAGCAAGTGGCAACCTATAAGGCTGAAAAATGAAGCCAATGCAAAAGGGCTTAAAAAAATGTAGTTCATTTAATGGCCACTTGAGGCTGACTCCAAAAGACATTCACCCCCCCCCCCCTAATTTTATAGCTACTCTTCATTTTTTTTACTCACTGATTAGTGTACACTAGGGCTGCACAATATACTGTATACATATACTATACATGTATTTTTAATCATTATTGCTATGCCAACTTTGTCAGTGCCAAAGACTGCAATTTTGCACTGCCTCTAGGAGCAATTTTATCTGATTTGCGCCATGCTGTTAAATCTCTGGCTAATCACACAGAGCCAGACTGTTAGGCATGCTAGGAAAGATCACAATCTATACACATGTGACTGGGGTTTTATTAGATAGATTCAGCTGTTCTCAAACTTTTTCCTTTTCTATCATTGAGTAAACCGAAAACCCCTGATGATGTGTGACATATTTTATGGATATTTCTTATTCAATGCATAATAATAACAGTACAGAACAACTGAAAAACTGCACGTTTAACCCAAATACTGAACGTTATAGCTGCAGGAAGTTTGTGAAAACAAGCAGTTTGGATGTATTTTGAACAGAATATTTATTGTGAGTGCGGCAACAGAGATAAATATTTTCTGATGTTTTTAGAATTTTTTATATGATTCTTTGTATGATTTAAGAAAAAGGTCATACTTAATAGTCTTTTTCATCGCCCTGATGCTTGTTGTTCTGTAGCTCCTTGGCTGTTTTACTTGCATACTTTTCTAATGCAGGCTGTTCAGCAGAGAGTTAAGATTGTGAATATAGATTGTGTTCAGGTCTTCAGGACTTGTGAGATTTTTTCAAAGGTTATATCTTAAATGATAATGTTACCTTTAAAGACTACAATTTCATTTAGTTTTCTTAACAGCATTAATGAAATGCTGAGATAAAAATTCTTGCCATAAAATCTTACCTGATTCCCACAATACCATAAATTCTATCTTTTAGTGTCCGTGTTTTTCAGTTGAAATGACCATTTACGTCATACAGCAACATGTGGCCAGGCGCAGAACCTGCAGAAGGCGTTAAATGTGGCCTTGAGGAAATGGCTTTGAACCTCAGGCTTTCCGCTGATGTTACAAAAATATGTACCATCATGTACCCATGAAAATTGGAAACACAAGATGTTGCATTGTTCAGTTGATGGAGCATTTCCCCCCAGCATTGAAAGAAAATGACTCTCGGAAATCAATTGGACAGTAATGTTCTTTTAATTGTTTTGGCTCATTGGATTTAAAATGACACAAGGACTTTTTTTTTTTAGATAAAAGGGTTACTCAAATCAAATTCCCCCACGAAAATAGCTTAATTTTTGCTACTTTATTTACCCAATTTTATCAGATTTCTGCAACCATCACATTAATTAGAAGTGAATAACATTTTGTTGGCAATGCACAAAGCATCGGAAACTTTTTTTTTTAAGTCTGCAGCAACAAGCCTTTCTGGGAACAATGTCTTTGTTTAGGATAATCCACAGAGCATGCTGTAAACACTTTTCTCTCTCTTACAGTAACGTTTTGTCCACTAAAACTGCTAGTGCTATAATACCAACAGTGGTCATTTATTTGGAATGTTAACACCCTAAAATTGAAGCAGAAAGCGTGTGCTTTAACCTCATTGTTGCATTTCAATTTCATCTATTGTCTTGTAGTATAAAGCAAACACAACAAAATGGTATCACTGTCTAAATATGTAAACAAGTGGGGCAGCTTTTGTGAACTGTAGCTGCGGTGCCGCAGTGTTGAGGTAATCGTTCCATCACAGTCATGTAAATACTTTTGTGAATGACAGTTTTGTTTTAAAAGGAGTTAGAGCATAGGCCGCTGGCAGCCAACAAAGCAAATGTTCAGCTGATAAATGGGTTCATCCCTAATGGTACAAAGTATATTTTGTTTGGTCTTTTTCTGTCATAATGTACAGTGGGAAAATACACATAGTTCTCAAAACAAAGAACACGGATATCCTCCATGCATGCCTAGTACAAGCTGTGCTCTTGGCTAAATCTCTTGGTACATTAAAGCGTCTCCAATAGCGCTTCCCTGCCATAGGAAGTTCGTTCCTCCGACGTACTGATGAGTCCTATAGAGACTCTCTCTCGCTGTCAGACTGCATCCGTCACGTAAAAAGAGGAAAGCTTGTTAAGCCTCCTCACAACACACACACACACACACACGCACACTTTATTTTCCTTTAGTCTCCCTCACTGTGTCCTTTTTCTTTTGTTTGAAAGTGTTCAGGCCTAATTGTCTATAATGAGTACACTCCACTCAGTCTATTCACAGACCTTTTGCTTGTGCCAGGACAGAGGAAAATTGGGGTTTGAAGGTGGAGTTGGCAGGAAAAGAGAAGCGAGAGAGTGGAGGAATGAAGCATGTTTCTGTTAGCCTCTGATGGACCTTGTTACGTGTGTTGTAGACAGTAACATGGAGTGCACTTTCAAACGGGGACTGCAATCATCTTCTTCACAATGGTTCAGTCAAGAGAGCCTCAGATGCAGGTGTGTGTGAAGTAATTGCATAATAATATGACAACAACTGACAACTGATAGTGCTACTGGTACTTGCATGTTGCCTTGCTCGCTCCAGTTAAACAATTTTCTTCTTCTGAAGTATTTTCTTCTGAGGCAGGATAAATGATTAAGACTGTGAACAGAAGTAGGCTGAGGAAGATTAACCCTTGAGCATAGTGCAGTGTGCCTCAACAGTAAGTGGTCTGTTCGCTTATCTTTCTGTAGGTTTTTCCTCATTATTCAATTCTGTCTTTTGTTTTAACCTCTTTTTCAACCAACATGGAACTGGTTCCATTGTAGTTTCCGCACCTAATTTTAAGCCGTTTCAACTGTATCTGGATGGTTCAGTGTCAGAGTTAGCTAGGTGCTAATTGGCATTTGTTGTTCCTGTTCAAGTAAACAAACAAACAAATAAACAAACAAAAAACACAAATAAACAGAACAGTGCCCTACACTACCTAAAACAGGACAATACATAAAATCCCATAAACATTTCACTGCATAAAACAATACAATACATAAAAGTCCATCAGCACAAAATCAGTAAAACAGACTGTAAACAAAGCAAGCATTGGCGATTACAGTTTTGTGCAGATTTTAGACAAAACTTGCATTTGGGAAAGGCAAATGATAAAAACAAGATGGAAAGAGCAGTTATCTAAGACTCAAAGGACCAGGCTTACCACTCTGATCGACTATAAAACATTTTTACGAGGACTCCCAGGGATGAACCGCCAAGAAAGCATGCAAGACACAGTCGGAAATAGCAGACGTATAGCAGTACAAGTCACCACAATGGGTGGCTGAAAAAGATTTAAGATCATGTGGTCTCAAGTGACAGCAACATCCATAAGCAGCAATATGAGCAACTGGAGAAAAACCAGTGAAGGCAAAATTGATCCCAGGTGTAGAAGGGTGCAAGTCTGTGAAAATTAATTTCAAAACAACCTAAACATTGCCCAATTCTGTCAGGAGTTTTGGGCTGAGCATATTTTTTGGGTGATTAACTTTTAGAGAGATACACATGGCATTAAATTTCCAGGATGTATATTTTATTTCACAGTGGAGGCTGCAGGATGTTATTGTGGCCCACGTCCACTACAATAGTCAGGGGAGTCATTTAAGGACTGCAATGTTTTTTTCTCTCAGAACCAACATCAAGTCAGGCTCAACCTCCCTATATGCACGCACAGCACAGTAACCCCAAACTGCAGAGATTATTGGCCAAAGTCAGCATTCCTCTGAGCGATTTCTAGTTTGCCGTATGCAAAAACCCATATAGAGCAGTTTTGCAGTTTTGCATACGTTTTGCAAACTGGAAAGCCCTATGTTAACTCCTCAGGGCAAATGTGGGGCAAAAACTTAACAGAACAAATGTGTGACACACCAGAACGTAAATTTCTGCTTGACTTTGTCTTTTGATGATCTGTAAGTGTCAAGGGTTCAAAATGTTTAAAGCTGCTGTAATCAATATTTTTATATCAACAATGGATCATATGACAATGAATGTGTAATTTTAAAAGGTTCGCATTTAGTGATAAACCAACAGAGAACTATAGCTCAACTCTGCAGGTCCCCTCAGCACTATGGACTCCTGCGTTTTGATTCACTCTTGTCATGAGCATAATTTCCGCCACAGCAGGCAGCTGTTGGTAGTGAAAAATCCCAAAAGCCTACTTTACGCTACGAGCTGCCCACCACTAAACAGTAGACAGGTTAACTTGGTAACTAGCAGCTGGAAAAAGTTACGCATTTAGCAGCTAATAAGTCAGATATTTCCACTGAATACCCAGGAGAAGTGTGGGGTACAGGGTCAAGCATAAGGCTGCATTCACACCAAATCTGGCATTGTGGCAAAAACACCGGTCCTCCCAAGCGTTGAATGTGGGTAGTGGGGCTACACTGCTGTAATCACGTAACAAGTGAAACAGTCCCTTTCTGTTGTTAAATATTATCACAAGTAGAAATAAAGTATGTATTAACAGCTCGTGTGTACCGTCCTGCAAAGGAGAGCACTCGCTTTGTTTGTGTACATGTGCAGGTGTGTCTTTTGTGGCAGTAAAGATCAGCGTTGTGGCTGCATACAGTGAAACCGTATACCGTGGTATGAAAAGTGACAGCAGGTACAACAGCGTTTCTTTGGTATAAATAATGTAATGCTGCGTACTTTGACACCGTGAAACCATGATACTTTTTTGGGAAGGTTATCATACCCTAAAACTCATGCTGTTGAAACCAAGTGAAGATACAACAGTAGGCTAAAAATCATTCTATAGATCATGAACAAATGAGTTGCTGTGATGAAAAATTTGATCTATAGTTGGTCTCCAACCTTTAGTCCTTCACCAACCGGCGATTTAAGCGACGCTCCTGCACCGCCTCACAACCTCTGAGAGTAAGCACCACAATGCCTGATTTAGTGTGAAAGCAGCCTACTCAGAGTGGTTTTTAGCATTTCAAGATCAGTGGTGCAATATGGTGCAATTGTAATACTAAGGTGCTTATGGGAAGCCAAACGCCTTGGCTTATTAAGTAAAGTGGGTTAATCTGATCCAATGCAACTTGATCACTGATTTCCATCTCTATGGTATATTCTTTTTATGGTTGGTATTTTAGTTGAAATGGGTCACTTTACCAATATGCACTTCTCTATATACTGCTGGTATGTGCATAAATTCAGCTACTGTGTTTTGTTCCACACATTATTTAACTTTAAAGAGACTGGTATGGGTTGCATAAAAATTTCAGAGGAAAATGGTTACTAAGGACCATCTAGCAATGAATGATGGAATATAAAAGTATATAGGGGCAAACATAGATCAAGGTTTTTTTTCTTACAATGTCCCAAGGAAATCCTTGTGGTGACTTTCTGCAACATTTTTCTTTTTGAATAAAAACTGAAGGGCAACGTTAGACTAAGTAGTTTTATGTAACCAGTCGCTGCTGTATGCCTCGAAATGTGTTACGAAATGCTTTTGCCAACAACAATGAAGTGTTTTTGTCAATGTTGCGCCTCAAGGTGAAACATTGAACACTTTTTAGGGAAAGTTACAGTGGGAGTTCATGAAGTTTCATAGAAGAATTCCCCCTCTCTTGTTCCATTTGGATAAATAAACTGTAGGAAGGCTAGAGTGCAGTCCCGCCCTTAACATATACAAAATTCGACTTTGTATTGTACTTTGTGTACCAGCAGATTCATAGTACAGAATGTTTAAATCAACTCTTACAACAAAGACGTGTTTGTACAGTGATAGCGCTCGTGTTTCACACTGAACTTAGAGTGTGTGTGTGTGTGTGTGTGTGTGTGTGTGTGTGTGTGTACGTGTGTGCAGGAAGGTAAAATCAGTCCATCCACCTGTTTATCAGCCCCTCTGCTCTCATTCCCAGTTAGCTGTTGGATCAGTGTGACCTACAGCCCAGACACCACGGTAGACATTAAAGCTACCTTTGCTCCCCGGGGTACTGGGCCCAGACATTTGTTTGTTTGCACTTCAGGGTACGCAGTGTCTCTGTTGGATCATTCTGGTTCGTTATGTTTTAACACTGGATGGATATTACACCACAGGCCGGATCTGTCCACTTTGATCCGCTTTTTGATCTGCTTAATCACGATGAGAAATCTTATAGAGTGTGTCTGATGTAAGTAAAGACACAATAATGAGCAGTGTTACATAAATCTTTATTTATAGCAAATCACATCATTGGCGGAGGGTCGCAGAGAGAAAGAGGGAGACATTTCAAAGAAAACCTAGTGGATACAAAGGGTTATAGTTTTTCAAAGCTCCTGCAAACACGACAATTCAATGACTTCACGGTATTCATGTTGTCTGAGACATGAAATGCCGACAAGATAATGAGAGAACAAGACTCAACAGCTTTACATTTGACTGATGCCTCCATTGAGTGCTCAGGTGACACATTGTTTATATAGTGACTTCCATTTGGAAACACAAGGATAAGTTATAAATTAGATTTTCTGTTTTCCCATCTTTTTTTCTATAACAACCTCTAGTTCCTTTCCTCAAGTGGGGTGATATAAACTGCAGTTGTTTGACTATGTAACAGCTGCTGCGAGGCAAACTCTCCAGCTGTATGATGATGTAGGAACTGTAGTAACTGTTAAAAGATCACCTATGACAAAATGAGTCCGTGAATTGTTTTCATGCAGGAAAAGACAAACATTCATCCTCGTTATTTTTACTCCCTGTCAGATTTATTGCATCCTGTATACCTAATACATATTAATTTACAGCTCACTTTTCATGTTACATGGACTTTGGTCCTTGTTTGGTGTGCAAACAGGTCAAGATAGTCTTTTCTGTAGTTACAACATTCAGGGTTTCTCCATGTTTCTGACAATGAATTATCTCATCTCTACTTCCTCTCCAGCCTGGGTCGGAGCCCTTGCCATGGGCATGATCTTCTTCTGTTCGCCAGTGGTCAGCATGTTCACAGACCACTTCGGCTGTAGGAAGACGGCTGTCAGTGGAGCGACGCTGGCTTTTATAGGGCTGCTCAGTACATCCTTTGCAAAGTAAGCTGCTGTACATTTATCATTTAAAACATCCCTTGCCTCAGCCCCAGACTGTGCTTCTGAGGTGTTGCTATTACATGTTTTCCACAGAGTAAAGTATTTGTTTTTCTGAAAGATAAATAACCTGCTATGTTTGAAAAGCCCCAAAGTGAATCTAACAACACTTAAAGCTTTCCCAAAGGAATTCCCAAAGTCTGTAATAATCCAGGCTGTTCTCATCCACTCTCCATACTAATACATGTAAAAAGTAATGCACTATATTAGCATGAAACTCCCAAAATCATTAGCCAGGAGGCTATGACCCTGTGACCTATGTGCTACAGGGTGTTGGGAGCAAACAGGTCCCCAGGAAGCCTGCAGGGCTTTGAAGCTGATTTCCGTAGTGGCCAAAAGTAGAATTACAACTTCTGAGCCCATCACATGATGCCATTGGGCTCAAAAAGACTTTTTCCTATAGATGGTATGAAAGAGATGTCTGTAAATCAGTGTTTACATTATTTGAGCGTCACAACCCACTGCAAAATGACTCGCTTTTCTATAACAATTTGATCTATTTCATCTGATAACATTCAGAAAATCTAGAAGAGCTACACTATTTAATTGCTTTATCCCCATTCAAGTTTGCAGAGTGCTAAACCGAAAGTAGCCGGCTTGGCTGGGAGGAAGTCGGGGTGGTGGTTGGGTCAAAGAATCGCAGGACTTAAACTCAGTAGTATGCCTTTTGCGTCACTTGTGAAACCAAAAGTCAACACAGAGTTATTTTAAGTTATGTACGTACGCAACGTCACATCACACCATGCCACATTAAGTTCATCATAATACATACATCATAATGTGATGACGCACAACCATGAGTCATTTTCTCAAACAAACCTAACCTAACCAGTAGGGGCGCTAGTTCATAAGATATCATATGAACCATTGTACAAAGATATGTTAAATAAACTTGTTAAAAAAAGATCAACTATCTTGTCTCTCATCATTGACAATTATAGCTCAAAATGAACATTTTTAAACTTTGGTTGATGTTGTTAAACAAAGCAAAGACATTTCAGGTGACAATCTTTGTTTGGAATAGGGGACAGAGTCACAGCTGTCTTTTTTGATTCTGGAAATACTTAAAGAAAAGCAGTAAATTGACCTTTGTTGTTTGTCAAACATAAACTGAGTTGCTTAGTTTATGTTATTAGGTACAAAATGGGACTAAACTTGTCCCACTGCAGCTGAAGTATGAGGAGCCTTAGGCATGCAACCTGCATACAGTTTGTGTTAGGAATACTGAAACTGAACATTTTCAGCATTGTCATGACAATAAGAAAATTTCAGTGCCACACCCATAATATGAAACTGCTTAATTCAGTCTGAGTGGCACAGGCTCACTCATAATAGTCATGCAATTAGTCACACTTAGCATCTGAGGTGCCTTTAATAAATTAGTGTTGTATATTTACACATTATTTGGGAACCATTGGCCAAGTTTTGCACTAGTTTAACACTCACAGAAGCTGCACACAGTGAGAGAGAAAACAAAGGCTACTGAGATACAAGGAAAACAAAGTTAGATTCCAACCCAACAGATGTTAGGGAAGATGTCTCAACTCAGTCCACACTTTAGATGTTTTATTACTGACAAAGATCTGATATCAGCGGCCAGAATTACAGTTCTTACACTCGTTGTTTAACTGTGAGCCTTGTACTAAATGATTCTTATTGTCTTTTTATTGCTCGTTTGGATAATATAGTCAAGTCAATATTATTTCTATAGCCCAGTGTTACAAATCACAAATCTGCATCAAAGGCAAACTCTTTTCCTTTGAGCCTCAGTTTATACAATAATTAATGCTACAATAAACATATGGTCAAGTAATAACCACAACTCCTCTTTTTTTCTTTTGTATTGCAGCTCCTTGGGCCTTCGCTATTTCACATATGGCATACTGTTTGGCTGTGGCTCCTCTTTTGCCTTCCAGCCCTCGTTGGTTATCCTTGGCCACTACTTCCGCCAGCGTCTGGGCCTGGCCAACGGCGTGGTGACAGCTGGTGCCAGCCTCTTCTCAATGGGCCTCCCAGTTTTTCTCCAAAAGGTGGTGGGACCTCTAGGCCTCAGCAGGACCTTCCAGATCCTCAGCCTCTTCATGCTGGTCCAGGCCCTCCTGGCGTTACTGTTCAAACCTTTACTGCCTGCTGGAGGAGGCATGGGGCCCCCTGGCATGGGTCCTGGTCCTGCCAAACCCCAAACCCAGCCAGGGGCCACTGTTCAGGGGGGGAGTAAGTGGAGCAGGGTCCTGGGTGGGGTCAGGAAGTACTTCAACCTACGTGTGTTTCACATCGTCACATACCGAGTGTGGGCGTTTGGAGTCGCCACAGCTGTACTGGGCTACTTTGTGCCGTATATCCATCTGGTAAGAACAAGAATAACTTATGATGTACATTTTGTGCTTCCTTCTGCCTTGAATTAAGGTATTTAAACTCAAGACTGTAAATTCAGCTTTGTTACATTCTGTTTAAATTGAAGAGATGTTGCTGGGAAATTGTTCTAATGATTTTGCATCAGTGACAGCCCCGGCTGAAGGCATTATGTTTTAAGGGTTGTCCGTCCATCCAGTCCATTCTGATGAACAAGATACTTCAAGATGGCTTAAGGGAATTTCTTTAGATTTGGTACAAGCGTTCACTTTGACTCATGGATGAACTGATTAAAATGTGGTGTTTAAAGGTCAAGTTCACTGTGACCTTGTGTCTGTCTCATTCTCGTGGACGCAGTATCTCAAGATGGCCTTTGGAAAATTTCCTCAAATTGGCACAAATGTCCATTTGGATTCAAAAATGTACTAATTTAAATTTGGTGGTTAAAGGTCACTTTGACCTCACAAAACATGGTTTTGGCCATAACTGATATCCTATTTATGACAGAATTTCACACAAATAGTATATAATAATGAAGTGATGATATTTCATATCCAAAAGGTCAAAGATCAACTTCAAAGGTGCTAATTGTATAAATCTTATGTGCTGCTGGGTTAAAGATGGTTTTCACTGACATGAGTAAAAACTATAAATACTTGTTTACTCAGCAGTCGTCGATTCATCTCAGTTGTGCTGAAACATGATCTAACATGGAATACATACTGTAACTTTCTCGCATATTTTTGGTATGTGACTGTGAAAATATAGGAATCCTGACCTCTTTATTGATATTATAGTTATGCAAACAGCATTACGGAGTTGATTAGTCTGAGTTGTGTAATCACATATCTGGCATGTATTGAAACTGCTTCATTTTAAATCATATTTGCATGAAGCAATTTTGTCACTGGTCTTAAGCTGACTGGCGACAAAAGAGCTTCAGACTTTAAAAAAAAAAAAAACAGATCAGCTAATAAGTTCATTTTTGCCTCATTTCCACTGCATAGTTGGGCTCAGAATGACTCAACTTTTGGGTGCTAGATCTTTAGTTTTCCAATGCAGATAGTACCCCCTCATTGTAGGGAAGATTTTCAGTTGATTGCCGTAGTGAATGCCATGACATCATCTTTGACACAACGCTTAGTGAATCTTTTCAACGGCTTTCATCAGTAACCAAACAGAGTAATGTTTGCTTTAAGAATGTCAGTTGTGCAGAGTAGTGAACATAGTGTACGCTGTAGTTCTGCAGGCTGCAACTTTTAAAATCTGGGTCAAGTAAATAAAAAGATTATGGCCACTATAGACAGTAGCTTAGGTGTTTAAAAATGGAGGGTTTGTGCAGGATGACCCATGTCGTGCAAGTATATATACCCTCAGAGCAATCAGTGGTCTGCAGAGTTTTAACCATAGAAACAGAAAGAGTTGAAAGGACATTGAACTGTTTGCCATGGTCATCTGACTGAGGGAGATTTTTTTTTTTACTATTAACACATGTCAGTGGGGACATTGAGTGTCATGAGACTGAAAGCAGGTGGACCTAAATGCAAGAGGCAACAGACAACTAGATCTCAAACAGATAGCTTTTGGTTTCAGGAGCAGAAAAACAGCAAACAGAAAGTCACACAACCATGATCCAACAGAGAGTGAACTGAAAACCAGGACTTAAATACAAACTCCAATGACGAGGGAATGAAGTGCAGGTGCAGAAAAGCGGCGGAGAAGCCCAGGTGAGGAGAATAAGGTGATGAGGCAGAGGAGAAGGCAGGGAGCTGAGTGACAGGGAGACACTGAGGAGCAGAGAAGGACTGATGAGGCTGACGCAGGGCAGGTGTGCAGATGAGCAAAGGAGGGAGAGGCAGCACAGGAGCATAGTAATTAAAAAACACAGCAAACTGTACCCAAAAACCAAGAAATAACAATTCTTCTTGATAATAAACCAACCAAGTGAAAACAAAGACAGCCTAATGAATGAAGGCAACTTAAATGAGTCTTAAACAAACACTTAGTTCAGTCTTCACAAAAGTGTGAAGGAATTAGGACTCTGATTGTGACAGTAAAGTGTGTCAAACTCACAATTTTTTTCTGGTTTGGCCTATTTTTACATGTATTTTCTTTACTGAACGGAAAACAGAACACCAATCCAAGTTCCTCTCACTTACCGAACTAACAAACACACTTTAACAAAATTCAAATTCACACTCAACAAAAAACAAAATAAAACTCTTCAGTGACGTTTTACAGAGTTCCCACGTTCATGAAACTCCTGGATAAGTTCTGAAATTTAAAGTACTGTTTTTTAGGCCTGGAAATGCTTTGGAGTTAAGTTTTGAAAAAGTTTTAATATTCATTGTTATGGCTTTTGTTTTAATTATGTCCATAAAATTCCCAAAACATGTTGAATATCACACAAAATATGTTGTATTTAAAATCTGTGCTGTGTGACCATGGATTGAAATTTCTTCATTCTTTCCATTACAAAAATGTCATGAATTATATCATACCAGTTCTCTGCTGATGGAGTATCTGGCTGGAGTAATTTCCTTGTAATCGCTTTTTTTGTTTTTATGTTTGTAGATGTTGAAAGTAAAATGCCAAACAGGAGTTCATTCCACTTAAATATGATGGTTATCCCAAATCTAGTCCCTAATACTGCATAAATCATATGCCATAAAGCATTTACTTTTGGGCAGACTCAAAACAAATTGTACAAAATCTACAGAGACTCTACCAGCCAAAAGTCCTCCACTCAGTTTAGCTCGATATCCTCCATTGACATTCACAATATTTCTTTCAAACTTCCTCTGAAATACAATACAAGATTCCCTCTCTTACTTTTGTTTTACATAATTGATATTTACAGTCTTGCCCTCCTGAAGCCTCTTGTTTAGTCTTGTAATTATTTTAAGCCCTGAGTCTGTCATATAGGCAATGACATGCATACCTACTCCGCTACAGCCCTGTTTATTTTCTGCGCTTCTGGAAACTTGGCACCATATTTTTGTTGGTGATCGAACAGAGTCAGCAGGGTAGGCTGCAAGTGTTTCTATCTAGTTGCAGGTCGACTTTTCTCATCTTCAATCTGGGACTTTAGGAGAAACATAATACTTTTCAGACACAAATAATGGTGTAAACTTGTCAGATTAGTGTCACAGACGCGCAGGACTGATAACATTGGCTGCGTAGCTCGCACATTAAAGGTCGTTTTATTATTAGCTGTTTGCTGCTATCTTAATGATAGCACAATAGAAGGCTACTGTGACTGTTGGCTAATAGCTAATAATAAAACATAATGTTAATGTGTACCATTGGCCAGATTAACATTAAGGATAAATGTTTAATACTTTAATGATCTTGAAACAGGAGCTTTACTAACCTGGCACTATAGGTATCAACACTGTTGCAAATTAGTATTGTATCCAGTACTATTTTTTAGTATTGATTAGTGTCTGAATATTAAGTTTTTTAAAACCTTAGTATGGTTTTAACTCGACCTTCGAATATTGGCTCAGCTTACTTGAAACCTTGACCGAGATGGAGCCAACAAAGTACCAGGTGCTATTCACAACTCTTGCCAGTTGAAAACTAAAAAACAGCGAGTCCGGTTAAATAGAGCTGTGTCGTATCATGCAGCGGAAATGTGGCATTGGTGTCTTGTTCCCCTGCTGGTGCTCAGCCTACCAGCTGCCGTCAGTTAAAAGGAGACACCGCATTTTAAGTGGCCAAAAGGAAAGGCAATCTTTGTGATATTTCTCCAAAGACCTCTTTTTCTTTCTTTTCAATACTAGTAAAGAAACTCTTTACAGTATATCTAAGATAACACTGACATTATTTTTTGATTGCAAAAAGGATGACTTATTCTGATTTCTGTTGGAATTTAATAACATCGTGATGAAAAAAGAAGTTGGATCTCTCCCAAGTCAAAGCACAGTAATTTTGCTTATAGTATATTTGAAAAATCTTCACGTGACCTATTACCGACTTTGGTGTGAGATAGCCAGAAAGTGAAGGATGAGGGTGAAGGATGAGGATGAAGTGTAAAGCTGCAGCGTGGAGCTGTGAAGTTGATCTCCCTCCATCCAGATGTCGGATGTTCCAGCTCCGGCCTCCCTCTGTCAGACCTGTTGTTTCAGGCCGAGGCCCAGATGTAAACACAGCCCCGGTCTTTGTATTGGCTCGACCACCTCAGGAAACCTCTCCTGTATGGCCTCTCTGTATCCCTAAACATGCCTATCCTATGGCCATTGATGAATGTAGAGCCCTTCAAAGCAGAGCAAATATTTCGCAAGTTCAGGAAAGACTTCAGAGGGCGGTTTAATGTTTTGGATCAGATTTGGGTGGTCAGGGCTGAGGGGAGTGGGAGGGTCTGACCTATATGCGTTGGGTCTTCCTGTCCTGTTCCAAAGGTCTGTGGATGATGACATTTTGTTGTTGTTAGGCCTTGGCTTTGGTGTTATGGATGGACATACCTCCACTCCATCGAATGCACACCCATGTGCAGAGTTCATTGACATCTTTAGCGTGAAGCATGAGAATATGGTAAAGTTCACCTGCTGGTTGTGTGATATCTGTAACTCATTATTGGAAGCCTCTCAAGTGAGTTTCTTTGCAGCACAATCATATCTAATCACCAAACACACAGCCAAAGCTCACACAGCATTATGTCTTTTTCTCTCTATATCTCAGATGAACTTTGTGAAGGAGCAGTTCAAAGGGACCCAGAAGGAATGGGTGCTCCTGGTCTGCATAGGAGCTTCATCTGGGGTGGGACGCCTCACTTTTGGCAAGATCGGAGACCACATTCCTGGTCTTAAAAAGATCTACATGCAGGTGAGGAAATGCCTGAAGACATGAAATGTAGGCACTTCATTTTTTCTTTTAAACTCATGTAATAAAAAATGCTATGTGGGCGTGGAGCATTGAGTTGAGATTAAATGTGGCTTGATTTGTAAAGAGACCTGTTATGCTTTTCCATATTTTGTGTCTTATGTAGGGTGTTACAATGAATAATGTTCATTTTAAATGTGTCAAAAGTTTCAAATAATGAATGGACCTGCACTTGTACAGTGCTTTTCGAGTCATTCAACTACTCAATCATATTAACATTATGAGTCACATTCACCTATTCACATGCACATTCACACACTGGTTGCCATGGCTACTGTACAAGGTGCCACCTGCTCCTCAGTTTTTAGGCATTCATACCACTGGCGCTAATTTAGGTTCAACATTGGGAGTGGGGTGGTTAAGTTTGATAGCATCATCACGCTATTAGTACATTAGTTTCAGTCTAATTGTGTCATACCTTAAAAAATATGTATATGAGCTTTATTACATCAAGTGGAAAATGTGCATATTTATGTAAATCCTCCTGTATTCATGTAAAAATGTCCTTAGACCAGCAGCGGGTGTGCTCCGATGTGCCTGTACCACCTTACTCTCAAGCTGGCACACCCAGCCAAATCCTAAGAAATATGAGTTAACAGCAAATTTAAAAATCTTAATATATTTTATTATTTTGTCACAGACATTACTCTTCAGTTAACACGCTGCACAATTGAGCGCTTGTTTTTTTACTGTTAACGGGCTCAAAACAAGCAACAGGGTAACTATGCTCTCGGGCTGATTGAACAGTTGATCCATTCTTTCATCTGGAAAGGAGCTGACAGAGGTTTCGGGTTATAATAAATTATTTTTTTTCTTTTCGACCAAGCCCCACTGCCTCACACTGTGATGCACTGGTATGTAGCCTGTGTTAGATTACAGTAGTTAAATAAATGATGTTCTATAGAGACAGCCTCGTTCATAGATGTAGAGTCCAACACTTCTATCTTAAAATTACTGCAAATCTAAAAATCAAGGTACTATTAAATATAAATATGTGTGTGTGTGTGTGTGTGTGTGTGTGTGTGTGTGTGTGTGTGTATGTATGTATATATATATATATATGTTTTTAACTTGTTAATTCCTGACAATAACTGAGTTCAGGATATCATCCAAACTACACCCATACTGAAAATCAATCATTTTCACTGTATCAGAGTTTGTTCAACTGTAAGATATCCGCTGGTTTTACTGGTCAAGCCCACCCAACATCAAATTGTGCTGTGTGTGGCCCGAACTAAAATGAGTATGACACCCCTGGTGTAGAATATGACACTCCCACTGAAAATGATTATTTAGTGTCACTAGTTTGAACATTACACATTTTGCTTTGCTATCAGAGTGATTCAGTGTGCGTCTTTACAGGCTCATAGGCTGCAGGTAAACATGACGCAGATTCTAATTCGCACACATTTACAGTACCAGAATAAAAAGCTTTCATGTTGCTGAAAGAATTATTCGTCTAGATAATAGCAGCTGGGATGATTCAGTCCTGAGGAAATGGAAGCACAGCAGTTCAAAGCAGGTGTGAGAGTAGAATACAAACAGGATTTGACATATCTTTCCCATCTATAAGTAGCTCCTGCTGAATGCAAACACACAGCTGATCCATGGGATGTGTTGTCCAGAACCACCACACCCCCGTCTGCATGTTGTTTATAAGCAGAGGGGCACTGACACGGATGCGACACGCGTGCTAAAAATGTGCAGATATAAAAACACAAAACATATGTTTCAATTGCTGCTAGTGGATAATAAGATTGTGCTGCGATAATGTTTTCCACTGAAAAAGAAAATCTGCAGCAAATTCACTGCCATTTCTCTTCTGCTATTATAAAAGATAAACACACTGGAGTCTTTTATAGATGGGAATGTTTGTTCTTTCTCTTATCCAGGGCTTAACGACTTTAAGGTAACACTTTTCAGTACATTGCTGAGGCACAGAACCCTCCTTCAGCGATCACAGTATTAAACTCATGAACTCTCTGAGCTCAGTGTAATGCAACAGTATAAGCTGACTGTTTAGATTTGAACAAACAGACAGGCAGCCTCTGCTAGCTGCAAACAAAAACACAAAGAACAGACCTTAATTCCTTGCTCAGCCTATAGAACAGATGGTGTTAGGGAGCTGTTTGGAAATTCCTCAGATTTATATTGCTTTATCATAGCTATAATCTCCACAAAGCTTATTATTTCAGCTAATCGTGCTCAAAGGGAACAAAAGCAACATACTAGATCAAAACGTAACAAATTTACTGGAAAATGGCATTTAACTATTTTGTAATAATAAAGTCAGTTTCAGCTCTCAGTTTTCAACATTAGGATTCCCCTCTGTTACTATCATCAGTGCTTCTGTAAATACTAGAGAGAAAAAAAATAAATAAATTAAATAAATAAATAAAAAAAAAAACTTCTCCCAGTTATATTTCCTTCAGTGTTCATTGTTCAGGAGGTTTTTATCAGGAGACGAATCATCTGCAGAGGACTCTTCCTCTCCAAAACAGACAAACCAGGTGATTTAAATCAGTAAAAACAGTGAATAAAGCAGTTTTGTGTCACAAATCAGTGTTTTTTCCAACGCTTTTTGGCTCATTGCAGATGAGCCGCTAGCCCAGCACCTGCCGATGTGTTCGGACCTTTTTTCTCTGAAAACTTACAATCTAGACTTTCATGAGCTTTTTACCAGTAGACAAATTATCTGTAGAGATCTTTTCCTCTCCAAAACAAAGAGACCAGGTGATTTAAACTGGTAAAAACACTGCATAAAGCAGTTTCACATTAAAAAAATCTCTTTTTCTGGCACAATTGCTGCTGAGGGGCTGCAAAAACGTAAGTAGCTTTTTGGAGAGACAAAGATAGGTTTGTTCGTTCGTTGGCGGTGAAACCTAACGGACGCCAAGGATGGGGACTTCCCTATGTAGATGTAAACAGCTCATTCTAAGGTAGTAAAAACAAAAAAATATATATTTTTTTAGGGGATTACACGCTAAATAAAACATTCTTATTATATTCTGTTCTATTTCTGTCAATATATGCCCCGAAACCCTACAAAGTGGACCAAAACTTGTTTTATTTTAGTGCAGTACTTAAGGTACATTCATACAGGTGCCGTAATTCCAGTTATACAAGTGCAATAAATATTATTATTGTAGTGCAGTTTTGCAGTACGTTTATGTATTTTTCTTGTTTTTTTGGAACCTGTTTTGTCCGTTTTGCTGAAGTTGTTTTCGTATTGTTTTCCTGTGTCTTTTTTTTTTTTTACATTGTTCTGTAAAGCGCTCCTGGTTTCATTGTATTCTGTACAATAACAATTAAGGCTTTCTTTTCTATTTTCAATGTGTCTGTTTCAGGTGGCGTCCTTCTTGGCTCTGGGCCTGATGTCTATACTAATTCCTCAGTGCTCGGTGTTCGAGGGTCTGGTGGCGGTGTGCGTGTTCCTGGGGCTGTGTGACGGCTGCTTCCTCACCATGATGGCCCCCATAGCGTTTGAGCTGGTCGGGCCCATGCAGGCCTCGCAGGCCATAGGATACATTCTCGGCCTTATGTCTCTTCCCATGACTGCGGGTCCACCCATTGCTGGTGAGAAGCAAAAAAAAGCGCTGAAGATGTTGGCAGTAACAGTGCACAACAAGCTGATTGATAGAGTAAAACTGTATGTAGGGAGTAAGGGGAGAGAGAGACAAATGTAGGGCAGGATAGACTGTACAGAGGATTGTATTTAGTGTTGAGAGGTTTTGGGCATGTGGCCAACTGTTGGCTGTCTCTAGGGATTTGTCTTCAGGGGAAAAAAGTACATACAGGGTCAGATCTCAGAACTCAACTCCCCTTATGTCTCCTCTTCCTCCTTCCTCTCCTCTTCTCTCCAGCTCTCTAACAACACAAGTGTATAGAGGAGAACTGAGGGCAGACCACTCATTTGATGACTCAGGCATCCTCCTGCTCTCTCTTGCCAACCTCTCTCAGATCTCACACAAACCTGAGCAGCTTTTACTATAAAACACTTCCTTTTGTGGCTGCTGCTCTGCATACCATATGTTTTTATTCATGGTTTCAGATGTTTGTCCAAATTTAATTTCTCAAGCTCAAAACAAAACAACCCAGTTTCACTTTTTAAGAATATCCAAGTTTCTTGATAAGGAAACCATGAGGACATTAGCTGCATAAATAGTTCAGTACCACTATGATTACACCTACATAAGCAGGTACAGTGGGATAAATAAAAGATCAAAAGGTAATCTTCTAAAAGCTCAGACTAAACTAATTAGGGTCGTCCTTAATCACAGTCCAAGAATGCAGATTAGCCCCGAGCGGGAACCTCCGAGGCTGGAAAATAAAGCCAATGTGGAACTGCAAAAAAAAAAAAAAAAAAAATCTGCAGATAATAAATTAAAAAAATGACAGTCGACAAACCAATGGATGATGTTATGGTAGCTGCATCCATAATTATACAGTCTATGATTAGCTCAAACCAATCAAAGAGAGTTTAGGTGGCTCCCTGTTGAAGGTAGAACAAAGGTAGAAAAGTATGTAAGCGGTTTATTTGAATAGATAATATTGATGCTGAATTGACCAGACTGCTGTCAACATATGGTGCCTTTTATCTTGTGTTTCTAGAATTAAATTAGAGTGTTTTTATGGACACCTAACTCTTGAAAATGGGGATCTTGCAGGATCACTATTTTCAGATCTTTGCAGATCTTGTAGTGTATGACTGAAAAGTCACATTGTTGTCAGATGTGAGAGGGTTTTAGACTTTAGTCTTTTCAATGTCTTCCAGTGCAGTGGTTCCTAACTGGTCCAGCAATGGGGTCCAGATTTCTCCTTAGTCATTAGTTCAAGGTCAATACATAAGAAAAATTACCACATTTTCAATTTTATTTGGGCTTAAAACACAAAGAAAAAAACATATTGTAAGAATAGAACAATAGAACAGAAATGGCAAATAAAAATAAAAGCACTGTGCTGGAAATTCACTGTACCCCATAATAAACTGTATTGCTTTTTTGTAAACTTTAGTTTTACAGTTTGTTCGTTTTTGGTAACATACAGAGGAAACATTAAGGCTGGAAGGAGTTTTGTGTTGAGAAAAAAATGCAATTACTTTGCCCCCCACTTGTAGTTCTCTACAGCCAATTTTATGCCTGAAAAATCTCTACTTTTGTCAGTGACTATCACCCCATCCATTGCATGTGGAGATAAACCATCCAAATGATTGCATTTTTTGTCTTTGTACACAATGACCTACATTCAGACACAAAGTACAGCACAGTGGCATAAATTTTCCTCTTGACTGAACACAGATGCAGATGTTATGGTTATAGGTTAAGCATAACATGTAACATGTACATGATGCATGCTATTTAAATGTGTAATATAGATTTTCTATTTATTTGTTACATTTTGTTTAGTATAAAAAAGCCATGCATTTACCCTGCACCCAAAACAAAGGCAGCTCTGCTCCTCAGAAGTCTGAATGTGATTACCACCGTGCTGTTCTGTACAGTCTGTACAGTTCATGAGCAAGAATGCATATGGTACAGTCAACAATGTGAGCGCACACGCCTCCTACTGCTCCCACGTCACAAGCTCGGCGGTAGATTAAACATGTAGTGCAGTGTGTTAAACTCGTTGACCTTGCTTTCTCACTGTCGGTACAGCTTGTTTGCCTGTGCTCGCGTGCAGATAAATATAGAATGTGGACATACGACCTGCAGACCGGGTGAGGTTTTAGTGCTGTGTTTCAACACAATGAGACAATCCCCCTGTTAGCCTCCACTGTTGAAATATGTTACAGAATTACTGTGGACATATCTTGTTTTGTCCTTTGACCTTTTTGAACCTGCTTTAGTGCATTAATGAGGCAAAACAATGGTGAGCCAAATCTAAGGATATGTCAGTATATTCAGCGCTGATGATGTCATGGTGTACTGACACGCCCACCTTTACACCTACTGCAGCAAAGTGAGACATAAAACCTCAACTGGTCAGAAAAATCAAGATTTGTAGCTGCTGTTATGTCACTCTTTTTAAATAAATAGCTCACCATCTTGCTGAAAGCTGGTAATTTTTTTCCCCAACTTTTTGACTCACCGGCCAAGGTGACTGGTAGATAAAAAAAATCCACTGGCAAAGTTTTTTTTTTCCAACTGACCCAAATAATACATTGCACTTTTGTGCCACATATGCTTTAGTTTCAGTAAATTGAATCAAGATAATAGGCTAAGATATTGACCATTGGCTAATACAAGCCTAAATACAACTCAATAAGTTGTTTCCGCCAAATTTCATGAAAGGAGACTCACAGCATGGCTATTTTGGTACAAACATTTACCTGTTTGTGAGGTGGATAACCTTCCGAGATTTTCTAGCCAAACAGAAAATCTACCTACATTTGGTCAAGTGTTAATTTCAGATTATGAATGCGAGCTGCTGCACAAATGCAGCACTTCTTTCGCTAAAATCACAAATAGATCTTTTTCAATGCAGACATTTCGACGTTTTATAGCTTAACTTAATAACATTAATAATAGTTGCATTCCTCGTAGGGGAGGGCTTAGTATCTTTTTTCAGACTATCAGCTAAGCTAGGCTAATTGCTTCATAGCTCAGGTTGTGTTTCAAAGATTTAAGACATTATAAATTAACTCTGTCCCTCTGCCTCCATTGCACAGGTCTGCTACGCGATCACTTTGGAAACTACACGGTGGCCTTCTCCCTGGCCGGGGTGCCTCTTATGGTGGGGGGCGTGGTGCTGTTCTTTGTGCCCCTGATACACCGCAGGCTCCAGGCAGCGGCGTCACCAGAGGAGACATCCACAACTGCCCACATGCTGCCCACAGCCTCACCAGCGGGGGAGCCCAAGAGCTGCTCCAATGGAGACATCCTGCCGGGCTACACTGACGTGGAGACACACATTTGAGTCGCACCGTACAAAGGTTACATACATTTACATCGTGTTTGTACACCGGAAAGTCTAATGCACACATATTTTCTTATATTGTACTCTCCTTTTGCTTTTCTTTCTCCCAGGGATTCAGCCCACCAGCACCTTTTCTCATGCTTAGATTTCCCTCCTCTCAACCATGGACTTCCTGTCGGCTGACCTGTAACCCTCTCACCCTCCTGGACTCTCATGGGCTGTTTGTTATTTTCACGTGGAGAGAAATCGAAAAGGGCGCTCTGGCTGCAAGCCACAGAGAGGACGAGAAGAAGGCACATCAGCGTAGGATGATGATGGGAATATATGAGGGGGAAAGCACAACACAGTCTCAACTATGATTGTTTAATCAGTGGGGACTCTGTAGTAACACGTACCTCCAAGAGGAAAGAAATGAAGAGATTTTAACCGACAGTGGTTTCTGATTTCACTGCATTTATTCAGCTACTTTTGCTTTTTGAAGCTCTAAAAATACTTTGCTTTGTTTCTAGATTCCATATAAACACATGGTTAAGAGGCATATAAAATAAGAATTAGGGAAGGGATACATTCACACTTTCTTTGAGTAGTACCTCATGCATCTGATTTTTTTCTTAACATAATGCATTTATTTGTGTAGATGAATAACAATCTCATTTTGAGTTTATTCAACTCTGCTGTTTCTGCTGGGACAGCTACAAGAGAAGCATCGCTTGTAAATGTCACAGAAGTTATCAGCGATCAGACACAATCACCTCAACTCAACAGCACACTGTACTCACATCCAGGGTCCAAAATACTTCAGCAACATGACTTCAACTGCTTTACTGGCTTGCCTGCATGGCAGACAGATGTGTGATTGTGGCAGCTGGTGATTCCCACTGATTCATGTCACAAACCCCCTTGGATTTTTTTTCACTGTTTGAATTTAGGTCAGTGACTTTGCTGCTTGTGGCAGGTTGAAGGGATACTTCATCCCTGATATGACCATTTGTTTATCATTTATTCACACAGTTGTATGTTGAATTTGTAAGGAAAAATTCTCGATGAACTGAAGTCAAAGGGGTCGGCATTTAACAAGAGCAAAACCACATCAACATCCCTTCACAAACTCTTACACAACTTGTGCAGTATAATGTCATTTGTCCAGTCACATGCTCAGAGCATCCCGAACAGACAGAAGTTGTGTGAGATTTTGTGTTGATACAGTTTTGCTGTTGTGAAACGAGGTTGCCTTTGACTTAATTTTTCTCAAATTTCTTATTCTTCGTTAATCATGGATGCATCTGAGAAAAAATTCACAAAATTCTTTCTGAATTCAGTGTAACACAGGGTGAGTAACTGATATATAAATATTCATTTTGGAAGTCGAAGCATTCCTTTAACTTATGCATTCAGTAGTGGTGAGCTGTGAGAGCTGTGTATCTGCTGCCTGATATTAATGTAACTTTACAGTTGGTACAAGGTCTTCTCATGAGTCTGTACAGCCTTAACTCTGTTTTTTTTCAATCATCACTCTACAGTTATTATTGGCCTTTTAAAGTTTCAGCAGGGTGCTAGACAAATCTACATAAACTGTTTGTTACGGCTTTGACAGTAGTTTTTTGCAGTGTGCACGCTGAGTTGGAATCATGCAGTCCTAATGGGAGATTAACAGCTGTTGGTAGCATAGGTTTTCATCAATTTCAGACTTGGATCATTTTGTTTAGAACCTTCCTCTGTGTGAAAGTTTGGCACTTGTGCATCTGCATTTATGACAGTAGAGGCAGTTACGACATTGCAATCAGTTTATGAGAGGGGACTACTGAGATCGAAGCTGCCAAATGGCCCGAGACCTCATCAGGCCATCTCACAGATAATCCACTCAATTTGCTGCTTTAGTTTAGCTCCGTGTCCTGAGGGCATCACTCACTGTGTTGGCAGTAACGAAACAAATCGATATAGTCCGTGACGAGGACAGTTTGCAGTTATTATTTTTGGTAAACATTTGGACCACTTACCTCTGCACTCTTAGATTACAAGTTCTTTTGAACTTTAATGAACAGATGTAAAATAGAGCTGCAATAATCGACTGTTCAAGTTACACTCTGGTTATGCGCATAACTGAATAGCACAGAGGGGAATTGGTACACACAGTCAGGAAGGAAATGTTCCTTTTTGTCAATCCCCCTCTTTGCTGTCACTGCCATTATTAGGTTGGTGTCTGTGTTACAACTGTTTAGAACCTGAAAGCTACACAAACCTCACTGCTGAGTGTAGCTTTTTTGGTAATGTTACAAACAAGTCTGAATAGGAAACATACATCTATACCTCAGTAATCAAACAATCCTCAGCAATCCAGTTGAACAAGTTCTTCATTACTTTAATTTCACTCTTCTGTGTCGTGGTTTTGTTGTTGGAATCATGTCTCAGAGCTGCAAAGCTGCCAAACGCCTGTTTTCAATCACCGTTGCTTCCTTGGAAACCTCATTAGCGTCTGTTAAGGAACCACAAAACTGTGGCAATGTCAAACTTCCATTCCCTATAATCTTACAGTTGGTGCATAATCCATGTAGACATTTACCCTTCATCATTATTTTGCCTTCAAATCCATTTGCTCCTTTGTTCTTGATCTACACCATTCCTGCTCTCTCACCTCTCCCTCCATGTTTAGTGGTTTCTCTGTTCTAAAGCCTCATTTCTCTCTCTATGTTTGAAGAAACGCATTTATATAAATGTCTAATATCTCCAACTAAAGAAGATAGAGACACTAAACTATAATAAGTGGAGACCCATGTGATGGTGAAAGCATGTTTGAGAGTAAAAAACATCGGCTTCTAGTTTGGCTGAGGAAGTGTTACATTTTGTTGGCAGTGCAAACAGTTGTTGGCACTTTTCGCAGCTGTTGCTAGCAGACAGAAACAAAATGTAGTGGTAATTAAACAGTACCTGGCTGCCTGAATTGTTCTCAAACAAGCCATGTAAGCTAACCAGCATCATAAATTGTTATTAC
This sequence comes from Plectropomus leopardus, assembly GCF_026936395.1. Classification (NCBI taxonomy): domain Eukaryota; kingdom Metazoa; phylum Chordata; class Actinopteri; order Perciformes; family Serranidae; genus Plectropomus; species Plectropomus leopardus. Next base: position 17,259,121 of record NC_142183.1, read on the forward strand.
AGTCAGAGTTTCATCTGCCTCCAATCAAAATCACATTAACCTGAACATATAGCTCCTGCACAGTAATCTAACTAAAAAAACTGAGACCAATTCAATCTAAAAAAAATAACAAGGCACTTTATTTTAAAGTATTTTTCTAAAGGGCTTTATGTGACCGAATCAATATTCTCCTACCCACTGACGTTTTTAAAAAGGTTGCAGGAGATGCTTTTTATAAAAATGCATGAAAAATCAGTAAGCCAAAGCTTTAATTCCACAGCATCCACTCACAATGTAAATATGACATTTTTAAAGAGGTAAAATAAAAGAGGCAACATTTGATAAATAACTGTTACTGTGCCGAGTATTAGTTACAAGTTGCACTAGTTTATTGCTGTCAAACTAGAGGCCTGTGTCCTGCAATCGGGTAAATGAATGAGTGAATGAAAAAAACCACAGAGGGCCTCCCCTCTGGCGGCCACATTGGAGGACCTCAGCTTTTCGGTTAACGAAGGCTGCAAAGGCTGATTGTGTGTCTATGCACAAAACGTATCCGTCTAAACAACATTAACTAGAATGGTTTTGTTTTTGTGTTATTTTTGACTGTGAAATCCATCCATTTTTCTTTGTGTTAAATGTATCACCTTTTTAGCTAGCAGCTCAATGTGTTTTTAAAGAGGAGATGAGGACTAGAAAAAAACTTTTGAGGCACAGCAGTAACTTCAAATCTCAATCCATTCGCCAGAGTAAATGTCGACATTGTACATTTCTGCAAACCAAGGATATGTAGCATTTGTACGTTACAATGTTGAAACTTTATGAGGGTTTCCAACATATTCATTTATTTGGGGTGGCCTGCTATTATTAAAACATCTATGGCCACAAATAGATTCTCTATTTTTAGAGCTGGGCTTTTTATTAGGAGCACTATTGAAATATATATGCAATTCAGTTTGGCATTGCAGTACAATCTCGTAGTGTAGAGTGTATTCTGGGCACAGATGGAGCAGCAGAAAGTCAGGCGCACTGAAAGTGACACTTCACCGTTTATTCTGTTGGGTCTAAAATATTGCTCATCTCATTCATCAACCTGATCGGATCAGGTCTGATATGATCAACAAATCAGTTACAAACTGTTGCTGAGGAAGAAAATAACTCATGGAGAGCTCCACCTGCACTGTTCTTGGACCTGCAAAAACCTCTGAATTTAGAAAGGGGACACAGAATGATACAAAGGGACACACATGCATATCAGCCACTGCCACACATACACTCTGTGTTTGTGTGTGGGAAACACTCATTACAGTTCTTTATGTATTAACAACACTTTAGTAAACGTGTGTTTATTTTAAGGCACAAAAACCTCTTGGTTATGGTTAGGATCATTGTCTGGCCTAATATACCCGGTTTTGGTAGCACAATCCCCACCAAAAATCGTCTGTTGGTTTTGAACAGTGGTCTGCTGCTGTCTTGCTTCGATGCCACGTCCTCCACTATCCCTTTCTCTTAATGATAACAAAGTCAGCTCACATACATTTTATCAGAATTAAGTCACTTTAAAAACATTGATAGGATGCGTTTGAAACGTACGAATGTAACGTGTCAATGGTTTGCAGAAACTTAAAATGTCAATGTTTTTTTTTTTGTTTTTTTTTCGGCGATTGGGTTGTAAATCTGCCTTACAGTTACTGAACCAGCTGTGATCCACCAACACCAGATTTGATCAGAGTTGCTAAATTTAAGAATGTATAGTGCATTTTTCAGATCTTATCATGACTTTTTACTCAGTATTGTTCTGTGTTTTTTTTTTTTCATTGTTAATCCTGGATATTTTCTTAACAGCCTCCTCACTTGAGTCAGACACCCAGTTTCTGGTCAGAACCAGCTGAGTGTTTCTTTGTTTTTTCTCAGTAGATTCATGTAAAGAAATCTGACATGTATCAACATATGTACTTTATATACTTTGTAATGGTTTTTAATTAACCATAAACTGTTTTATTGTTTTTAAAAATTGATTTTTATGTGTTGGCGTTTGTAGTGATACACTTCAATGACTACTGGAAACTGTTGAGTTGGTTTATGTGCTCAGATTTGATATGAAATGTAGAAGTGAAGGAGCTGAATGAATGAAGAATGATACAGTACGTCTGGATGGTTGCACAGTGTCTGTGGAACCAGTGTTGGGCCTGCCAAAGTCTATTTGTCTATGCAGCATCGCTGGGCTCGCGGTCCACTCCCTGTGACCGCTTCACTTTACTGAAGTTAAACTCGAAACGATGAATGTTTACTTGGATTCCAAGTTTGCATTTGTCTGCTGTAGCCTGCAGTAGTTTCAGGACCAGTTAAAAGTAAAGTAAAGCCCCTTATCTAAAATATATACTACTAACGACACTACTTACTGTTTTTGAAGAATTTTTGTATAATTAGCATGTTTTCAAGCTGTTGTTGGACTTAAAGCTGTTTTCCCTGACATTCAAAATGATAAAAACTTAAGGGGACAGTTCAACCGAAAATCAAAGAACATATTTTTCTTTTTACCTTTAGAGCTATTAATCATTCTAGATAGTGTGATTTGCTGAGTGTTGGAGATATCTGCCGTTGAGATGTCTGCCTTCTCTCCAATAGAATGGAAATAGATGGCACTCGGCTTGTTGTACTCAAAACGTCAAAAATATACATTGAAAAACTCAATGTCTTTTTCCAGAAATGATGACCCACTTACTTAAGGCAATCCAGAGATCTTGTTTGTGGTTTCTTGTTGGAACTATTGTTTTTATAAACCAAACTGTACCGTATCACAGACGGAAGAAAGGCTGTCCTGAATACCAATTTTGGGGTGATAGTTTGGATAGTGTTGCAACTAAAATACCATGAAAATACGCCACTTTGTGAGCATGCATGCAGTAACATTAGCCATAATAGCTACAAAAAAATTGAAAAAAAGTAAAGCTGTTTTTTCAATTTTCAGGTGATTTTCTAAGCTGTTTGCCGATTTTTGTTTGACCTGTGGCAAAACTGGCACTTGACTTTTTGCAGGTCATCTTTGTAAATTTTTAAACAATTTCAGACACTTGAATTTTTTTTAACATCTTGCGAGTGAATCTGTAAGCCCTTCACAAATGGCCAAACTGTCAAAGTAACAAAATTGCACCTATCACAAAGTTTAAATGTCCTTGTCTTAGAATAACCACTCAGAGTTGTGATGGACTTTATTTCTTAATTTATGGGCAATGTGGGATTTTTGATGTAATGGTATAGAAAAATAGGGCATTCAAATATGGGTTTGGACATTGAATACCATTGCAATGATTGAAGCGCTGAAGCATCCAGGTCAATCCTTGAAGCATCTACTCATGGATGCAAGATGTAAACAATAATGGCCTCCTCTTAGGCTTAGCTGTAGTGTCAGCATGCTCACGGCTGGCAGGTGAAGTTTTGTGAAAGAAATTAGTTACATTAAACTGCCCACAGCAAGGTCTGTGGATTATCTTGAGCAACTGGGTCATGATTTCTGGAAAGAGACAATGCTGTTGAGTTTTTCAAATTTACTTTTTTGGCACTTTGAGCACCACAAGCCAAGTGCCATCTAGTTCCATTATATTGGAGAGAATGCAGAAATCTCTACTTTAAAAATCTCCAGCACGTGGAAACTGACACCAAAAAATAATTAGATTGATAAAAAACACTACAGTTAAGAGGACATTTTTATATTTTTAATTTGGGGTGACCTGTCCCTTTAATATTTCTCTTGTGTTTTGTTCTTTTCCTCTGGTGCTTGCCTGTGGTGTACAGTCTGCACGTCAGAGCAACAGAGAGGCACATTCAGGCACTATTTGGTCTTTTGTTTGGTAAATTCTCACAAGATGAAAATGTGTTGTATGTACTTATTTGATCAGTTTGTCACGTTATCCAACTCCAACTATCGGCCATCTAACCAGTCTCACCTCATTAGACTCTGACCGGACATGACGTCAACCCAAACTACAACGATATTGAGCCTTGTTATTTGACTCCAACGTGCCATGTCTCTGCTCCTCTGACCTCACACTCTGCTTGCTGTTTAACTGCTGTGCTTTCAGCCTAAAACTGTGCAAACAATATGTGGAACAGTATAGCTTAAGGTCAAGGAATTTATCATGAGCCATGATTTACAAAACACACCATTAACTGCCATGGACCACCTCCAGCACCATCATTTAAAAAAAAAATGTGAAGGAAATCTCACCTAAATACCGTCTTTATGTGCTCCATATGTTCTGTGTTGTTCGTGCATATTTTTCACAGCTATAAATAATCCAACTTTTTCTTGTGGTGTATATTGCTGTACGGTGCCAACACTTGGCCCAGGCCTTCCCACAGCCTTACATGTTGAAATATTTGTAATATTTCACTGCAGAGCTCTGCTAAACTTTCCTTCTCTGAACCTCTCTAAGGTTGCTGCAGTTAAACCTCTATTGCCTCTCTTCACTTCTTAAAGCTGTCCTCTGTCCTCCCTGCACAAGCTATACCTTTTTATACAAATACATATTTGTTTTAGTCATTTTACAAAATGTTCTAACAAGGCCAGTGACGCCACAAGATCTGAAATTAAGTCATGCTGCTAGAAAAATTAATGTAATTTTTTGTGTTTTTATTTCTTTTTGTTGAAGTAATTTTGAATCTGTATCAAAAGAGGCACATTTTTTTCTATTAAACCAACAATAAAGATGTAATATGAAAACAACCCATGCTGTCCCTGCCAGTCACTCTTTTGTTGGCTGTGTGCTTTCAGTCCTCAACTGCTCCACTTCCACGTCACACGCTGCAGGCAATCACGCTGGAGATTAACCCCAGACCCCCTTGAATGCTCGAAGACGTAAACACTCTGCTGCTGTTTCGGGACACACTGAATGTGTCTTCAATCGTTCGGTCTGCCCGTTATCACCACAGCAACGCAGTTGAGTTCATTCAGGCACTGAGTCCTCCCTTGACTCTCCCGTTCCCCTATTTAACCTCGGTATCTCACAGCCAGGCAGCCAATCATGCTGAGTCTTAAAGATCACGCTTTGCTGAATCAGTTCCAGGCAGCAGAGCTTTTTATTTACATACAGGGATCTGTTGTTTGACATGTCACAAGACTGAGAATACGTCACTTGTTGAGCCTAGCGTTGAGCCTGGGGCCATCGTTTCTCTTTTTGAGAAATAAGCATTAATAGAAAGACGAAAAATCTTTAACTGGGGCTCAAATGTAACAAATAACCATGTTATTTTATGAAATGCTGCCTTACTTCCTCTATTAAACCATGATACAGCTCTTTTACCAATCTAGCATGATTCTTTTTTCAACAAGGGTTCATTTATATGATCAGAAAGCTGCTTGTATTTTAAAGAAAGATTCTGCAGATCACTGCAACAAACAAGGTTTCATGCATGTTGCTTTGGAAACACTGGTGGGATTTTTTTTATTTTAGTTCATTTTTAAAAGCATAAAATTGTACATTTTCAACTTCTTAAGATGGATGTTTCTGCAGCATAATTCTCAAACTTCTGTGTGGATCAGTTTTGTTTTATTCTAAGATAATTCAGGATAATGAGCCTTTGGTGATTAATTCTTTTTTTATCAGACTACTTGATGAAAAAGTAGTCAGTTTTTCAGTCACGCTTGCACAGGTACCATACTGGGAGTGAAAACTCTACATGAATGAAATCATGTTAAATGTCACAACCCAGCTTACAGGCCCTGTCTAAGAGAAGGAAATGCATACTGGTGGAAAGGTCAGTCGGCAGATCATTCGTGTAGTGTGTGAAAGTGCATAAAATAAGTGCAACCAAACCAAACAAAATAAAACATGTGGTGCAGTCAGGAGAGCCAGGAGTGGAGTGAGAGGAGCGAAAAGTGTGGCTCCTATATGCAGTCTGGGTGGACTGACCAGGTGCATCCAGTTGCACTAATTCACTCTCAGCTTGCCAGGACCTGACGAGAGACGCAAAACACCTGCAGCAGCTTGGAGCACGACACAAACATCTAGGATGTGACAGAACCAGAAGGCCGTCACATAAAGCTGAGTGCAGCATAGCTCAAGGCTGAAAGAGTGACAGCTGCATACTGTCTCTCCCTCATGTCGGGATGAATGAGTTTAAACGATGCAGACTGTACACATGCAGCCATTTTACTGTATACTTGTGAATACACATGCTGGCAAGTGGACCTTTTTGACAGCAGACTCTTTGACTTGTTGTAGTAGGAAAAGCACAGGTGAAGCTGACAGCATTTATGATGGCTCAGATGCATTAAGAGTCTTTGTAAGCTCTTGCAGTGAGCCAGCATTAATGTTATTGAACAAACCTGTCCTTTCCCTACTATGACATGTCAAAATGTCTGTTGTGAAAAAGACCTAGATTTCTCCATCCAGTAAAACGCACACCAGGACACCAGTGTTTCGATGCAAAAACTAATGTAACACTGTGTGTTCTCCATTAGGGGGCCCCGCTCCCTCATTTCTGTGAGTGAATGTATTTTCAGACAATTTTAATAACTTCAGTATATTCCAAAGATTTGATTTGTCATTCAAAAATTTTACTTTAATTTTACTAAAAATCCAAACTAGTTACATTTTATGATCAAATAAAATATTGTTATAGCTTATTTTTTTAAATCTTTTTTTTTTTGTTATATTATTTTTTATTTCTTTAATTTTCTGAAAATATATGCTGTATAAATAGTAATACTGGAGTTACAAATCATAGGACAAAGACAAAGAACAGAGGATAAATAAGAAAAAGAAAGAAATGTTAAAAAATACAAATGATTAATTGATTAATTGTTGCCTGATATTGAGCTCATAGGGTGTAATTTAACTGGTTATATAAATATCATTACAAAGTATATAATTTACTGATAAATGTAAGTCAAAAGATACATTTTATCAACAAAGGACATGACAACAGGTGCCAAAAATACACACATATTCATCTGCAAACAGGCAACTCAATCTGTGTGTATCATTCATATTTACAAAATCTAAATTTCTGCATGTATTATCTTTTAGTATTTGGCTTAGGAAGGTAAGGAATCAATAACAGCTATTCTGAAACTTTAACCACAAAGTTAGAAATACATTTACGAAGAATGCTGGTTCTGTTTATTAGTAACTAAAAATCAACCCAATATGACTCTCTCTGAACTAAAAATCACTCACATTTTAAAATATAACTACATGCGTCATGTTGGTGATAGAAAATATGACTCTTCTGGAGAAGTTAAGGGCATAGGTTTAATGTTTGGTTTGAAGTCAAGTGAAACATAGAATGTGTTTCCTAGCAAATGGTGAATAGTGGTTGTGTTGCTATGCACATGCTAACCATTTTTGGACATTTTCCTCCTACGAATTGTGAGAAATGGCAATATCTGTTGTTGTAATCAGAGAAACATTGCTTCCTCTGCTGCATACTATAGTTCCAGTGTATTGCACAGTATGTAGACACACATGGTGTCACTTTTAACGGTGTCACCATCAAAAAGAAAAGGTGAAAATCAGGTCTACTTCTGGTTTGTGTTACTTACAGCCCGGGCCTCTGGTTCCTCAAGGGTCTTAGGACCAAAACAGGAAGTGAAAACTGTGGTCATTTTTTCACTGTTTTCTTTCCTGCCCTCTTCATGGCACTTCCTCACAGAGAAACAGATTCCTTTAAGCTGCTCTTACATGTTAGCGGGTTGTGTCAAAGGAAAATGTGGCAATCATTCACTGAGGTCCAGAGAGACTGAATGCACAGATCATTCATTTCTCATGTCTGGAAATTTTTAGGTCTTACGCAGTTTCATTGTGGGTCTTCTGACAGTTGAATAAATGATGGTTTTCTTGGAAAACAGCTGATCCGTTTTTCACAAATTTGTAGGCCTATAAGACATTTCAGCTTGGGCTTCTGCTTTCGAGGGTTACCAATCTTTAAAGGAACTTTGTGGTTTATTGCCAGTTTTAGCCCATTAACCAAAATAGCTGCAGTGAAGATTTAGTTCCTTTCCTTAGAAGCAAATTGCAGAAACTTTTGAGAAGGATTTGAGAGTTGCTTGAGACAGGTCATTACTTCATTGTGGATTTTGAGAAAAAAACTGAATTAAGAATTCTTGGTATTTTTCTGCATGTCAGAGGTTTCTGTTTGGCAGCAAACTCTTAAGTCTTACTGTAGATGTCTGTGCTTGTAATTTAATTAAATACCAAAATAATTAATTGTTGAATAAATTTGATCAATTTGTTTATTTCAGCTTCTAAGATATGACATTTATGGTTTTCTTATTGAAAGGTGAGAACTTTTGGTTTTTGGACAGTTGGTTGGACACAACAAGAAGTCTAAACACATAAATCTTGATTCAAGTTCTGAAGTGCATTTTTTCTTTCCATTTTTGTTATTTTATTTATTTAAAAAAAACCCTATTTCCTGAGATTTTATTCAGTATGGAAGAGTATCGAAGTTATGCATGAGGGGAAAATGAGAGGAGGAAGTCAAAATATCAAAAATAAATTTAAACTTACAGCATGACCATGCGTAATAATAAATCAGGAGAGGATGTTTTGGTTTTTGCATTTTGGAAATAAAGGCAAAATGTTGAGAATAAAATCTAAATGGCGAGAATAAGCTTAAATTTAGATAATAAACTTGACATTTCAATGTTAAAGTCGAGCTTTTAAAATAAATCGGTCTACTAGAGTTGGAGCATTTGGCTCGCTCTACAGAAAGCCTTTTGTCGATGAATTGGTTAAATTGTACTTAAGAATTGGTTATATAAACGAGGAAATTAAATATAACAAACAAAAAACCCAAAAGCAAGAAAGCAAAGTCCTTAATTTATTACTGTACCGACTTAATTATTGACATTCCAACTTTCTTCTTAAAATTTTGACTTTACTTTCCAAATTAAAATAAATAAATTAAAAAAAATAAAAATAATAATGCTAATAAATCACACACTCTCCCTCCATACCTATTTAATGATGGATTGAAAAAAAATCAACTGACTGAACAATATTATAGATATTATATATGGATTAACTGTCTCAAACATGTTTTAAATTCTGCAAACTGCCTTGAATTAAGGACATTTATTTTAAAATTAAAAAATGATGCAGTTAAGTCTGCAGCAATATGAAGTACAGGCTATAGAAATTTGAAGTTGATGAAGGGATCATGTAAAAGCCTCAGTTTGGCCCCCTGTGTTCACTCTGCTCTCTGTGTGATCGACCTGTATTTGTTGTTGTTGGTTCTTTCACACGCTGCAAACACAATCCCTGCAGCTGATAGGTAATCACACCTCGGCAGCAGGCCATGACCGCCGCTCACCTCTGTTTCATTTGGTGCAGATCGTTTGTATTAACCATGATTCAGCCTTCAGCTGCACACAGGTGCTCTGTCTGCTGCAGAGATTACAGACGGTGTGTTATTGTTTCCACAGAGATAAAGTGTGACAGCCAGGCATGAATGTGCTGCTGCCATGTCTCTGCCAACGCATGTCCTGTCCTCCAAAAGAAACTCACCCCCTGCCTGGAAATTTCCTCACTTGATAATAAGCTGATAAAGGCTGCTCCTGTTTTCACCTTTCACACAGTCAAACCCAAAATATACAACCTGAGACACAAGCACGCACACACCTCGTTGTTCGTACTGTTTCCCTTCCAGTCACCTCATCATTTCAGCCTCATCCGTGAATGTACTTTATTTCCTCTGTAAAACACGACTGTGCACTTCAGCTCGTAACAGAACAATGTTGGAGCAGAGCTGTTCATTGTTTCTGCAGGGAGGGCCTGGTGGAGGTGGATAAGCCAAAATAACAGTTCAGGAACATTTTGGATAGATTAAAGACAGACGGTTCGAAGACAGAACAGAAATAGTGTGCTGTAAAGAGTGAAACAAAGAGAAAAAGCGTTACATTTTCTCCTGACACGGACATGAAGAACAGGACAGGGAGCCGTGCGTAGTACAGTGAAGTTGGTCAAAAATTTTAAAAGCACAAATGACCTGAATGTGTGTGGTTTGAAAATTTAGTGTTTCCTGTTTTTGTGTTTGTGTGCACAAGATGTTATCACTTCTCAGGTGTTAAATAAATGCCAGTGAGACACATTTCAAGATTCATTGTTTATAGAAACTCTAATAAAGCAGCAAAATACATTAAAACAAACTACTCCAACAATATACATCAACCATTCAAACTTTATACATCCATCTGAAATATTTACACACATTCAAAAGGTTTGCTCAGTAGCTTAAGAAATAGTTCAACCATCAAATGACCGTTTGTCCATCAATTACTCACTCTGTGTTAGATTAAATTCGGCAAGAAAACTTTTCTTTTTCTCACATATGTCTGGCAAACGAAGAATCCAAAAAATGAGAAAATTCTTCATGAAATGAAAATTTAAAGGAACAGGGGTCCACTTCTCAACACCATCAAAACTCTACCCACTTGCTAGAAAAATGTTTGCATTGTACGATTGTGCACACCATGGATATGGTACATTTGCACATTATTATGTAGTGGATACACTGCCGTTAACGTTAAAGATCATGTTTTGGCTTAACATGATTTGCAATGAAAATGAATTGCAATTTCTCATCTAAAAAAAAAAAAATCTTTCCACTCTCTCCGCTGGAATATGCCCTGGAAACACAACATTTTTGTTGTTTGTTTGTCTCCAACAGTGGTCTGCAGCTTAGCATGCATCTCACCTAAGTGACACTTGTCTATATGGTTTTCAAAGCCAGACTCCATTGGCAAAAACAGTAATTTTACCTCGCTGAACACAGGAGCTGCAGGTCTACTACTGCCTTGAACAGTTTTTTGTGTTATTGTGTGACTTTATTGTTTTAAATGGTGAGTTTAGATTCACCAAAGTCACACAATAACACTATCAATCGAGGCAGTGGTAGACTAGCAGCTTCTGTGTTCAGTGAGGTAAAATCACTGTTTTTGTCAATGGGGTTTGGCTTTGAAAATAGCAGAAATAAGTTTCACTTTCAGGTCAGTTTTCTGTTGTAGAGGGCTGTCTGTTTGGGAAATACAGAGCATACAACTGGATAAATGAGACTTGTACTGCATCAGAGTTTGCAAATGGCTTTTCAGATATAGTTTTGCTGTTGCTAAACACAAACTCTTATGACTTAAAGTCATCAGGAATTTTCTTTGTTTCTGCATTCTTTGTTCACTTTGAAGGTATGTGAGAAAAACAGTTTTCTTCACAAATTCAACATAACAAGGAGTAAGTAATATACAAATGATCATTGGGGGGATGAACTACTACTACTTAAAACAAAGAAAATACTGTTACGCTCAGTTTTGTTTTTAACAGTGACATGACATCAAACATGATTCTTTGTTAAATAAAGGCAAAAAATATTTTTTTCTGAATGAAATGGTTAAACTCGATGTTGTGAAAAAGTTGTAAATGTAAACAAAGTTGTGACCACAGAAGAAATAGCTTCTCTTACACAAACAGCTACATGTAATATATAACTTTTAGTGCTCTGCATAGCAAATAACTTTTTTTTTCATCGCTTGTCAAACTCCAAATTAAAACCAGGATATATCATGATACTAAAATGTTGCTGTATGGCGTTGGCGGGTTTGCCTGGTGGTGTCAGAGCCCCTGCTGTGTGTCACAGCCCAGGACCTCCAGACGCAGGGCGATGTCATTGATCCAACCCCGCGGGTGGATGCGGAGGTAGCGACCAAACAGAGGAGGATCAAAGACAGCGAGAGCTTCGTCGTCTGGATCGCTGTTTCCTGTGAAGATCTGAGGGAGATAAGAAACACCAGATGGATAAAAGTACTGAACCAGCACTGAAAACTATGTGTCACTAAAACATGAAAACACACTTTGATAGGATTCCTTTGGTGGGTTGTCATCTCTATAACACAGAGTGACTCATTCTCCTGTGTGATAGTGAAGGAAACTCTGAGCTAGGCCTTCTGCATTAATGATAAATTCAAGGAGCAAGCGAACTCAGTGAGGAACGTTTTAGTCATTGCACTTTTATTGGACTCTTTTAATGGAGCCTTACTCAGACAGGAACCTGATAAACTGAGATGTGTACCTTTTCTCTTTGGGAGTTCTCCTCCAGCACACTGCTCCAGGAGTGATTATCATGACTGAAAGTGACGGAGAACTCCGTCACCATCATTTGTGTCAACAGTGATCGTGCTCCTTGGGTTACGACTCCCGTGATGCGTTTTACTTTCCCCAAATCGACCTGAAGCCACTCGTGGGGGTTGTTATTCTGAAGTAAAACAAGGAGGGAAAACACTTTTAGATATCAGAAAAGAAAATAATAATGAAAAAGAACGACGCCAAAAAACAACATGCAAACAGGTATACAGGGTATGAGTCTGTTTTACAACTAATCTCACTGAATTTTTTTCACTTTTTTCAAAATTCTTGTGGTCTCCTACAATCCTTCAATCAATGATCCTACAGCATTAGACAATTAAGACTCAACGCTTTTTAACTTTTTTAAATGCAACTTGGAATTAAATTAAATAAATGTTAGACAACCTACTAAAACTTTCTAGAGTGGAACATGTGAAAAACAATAAACATTATATTTTCATAAAAGCATTGATTTTGTTTGCCTTGAAAAAAGCTTGTTAATTTGTCATTTAACTGGATGAGTTCTTGGTTCCTCTGCATGACGTAAATGTGAAAGGCATTTTGCAAATGATTCAAGTGACAGAGTTATTTTGAGATGTTACAATACATTACAATACAAAAAAAATCATAATATCCTCCTTTCCGTGTCTTTGCATTTATAAGACTTTTGAGAGATTGATTCATGACACCTTAATATTAATTAAGGCCTTATTTTCAAATTAATTGATGTAATGCCTTTTAAGACTTTTGAAGGATCCACAGGAATCCTGTCTATAACAAAAAAATAAAATATTCTTTTCCTTTTTCTGTTGTCTCCAAATTAGAACTACACAATATTACAGAAGGACGGGATTATGAAATAATATGACTGGAAATACAAAACCCTTAAGTGTAATGCATTAAATAAAAAGACAATTTCCTGAAATGGAAAGAAATAGATACCAGCTTCTACATAAAGTAGAAGGAGACAAAGTAAAGGAAAAACAAAAACAGATGAGGGGAACACTGCAGCACTTCCTCTCCCACATCACTATGAGACCATTAGGAAACTTATAAACTAGGAAAGTTTCTGGCAGTGCTTCTTTTTTTCCACTGACACGATGCGGCTGCACACAGCAAACCCAGAAGAACTGTTAATGCTGGTATTATTATTATTTTTAATCATTTTAACTTATTTATCCACAGTTCATTAAAAATGTGTGATTTTAAAGGGGACCCATTATGCTTCTCCTATTTTCCCAGCCTTCACAGCATGTCAAAATGACGTCAGGGAGACGTTGGACTCTTATGTTGGATTATTGGTTGACTGTATTTTCATTGTCTAACGGCGTTTGAATTTCAGGTTGTGTGGACGTTCACATTATGATGTTTTGTAGACTTTGGGTTATGCTGTCCAGACCTCATGTTCTAAATAAAGTTATTCTTTGTTAAGATGATGTTGGCGTCATTTTAAAATGTTGGATTTTTTGTTCGGACAAATCACTACATTGAGCAAACAAAGTAAACACTTTTGTTTTTGCTCCCACTTTTCACAGGTTCAAGTTAAGACTTTTTTTCATTCACTCAGTAGATCACAAATTTGTTTGAATCACTGTTATCGCACACTTCTCCTTTCCCCAAATAAACCTTCCACCCAAATGATCAAACTGCATCTTGCAGAGAGGCTTTTTATTGTGACCATCCCAGCGCACACCTGTGTGGTAATCATGCTGCGTAATCAGCTTAATAAACCACACCTGTCAGGGGGATGAATAATCTGGCAAAAAGACACAGATTTTAACAAATTTGCGGCCAAACCTTGAGAGAAATATATACTGACTGCACCAAAAAGTCTCAGATTTTTAACTCAAACCTGTGAAAAGTAGGAACAAAAAACAAAAGTGTTGGGTTAAATTTGTGTTAAGTGAATAAGTGTAAACTATTGTTAGTATTCTGCATCAAATTGATGTTATTAAAAATGATGTTGGTATTAAAAATAAGCATAATAGGTCATCTTTAACTGTACAGAAACGGTTGCTTGGCAACAGGAGCCGTCAATTTTAAAACCCTATCTAAAATCAAACCTCTCCCATGTTTATAAACAAGGAAAAGTCAATTAAGGTCATCCCGTTTGATTTGTTTCCTGGAACACATTATTTGCAGGACGTTTTCCTGTTTAGACTGATGTTGAGAACAATGAAAAACCTGATGTTGGCTGCAGCTGCTGTTAAAGCTCCTGCCGGTCATCTGTTTAGGTCATTGCAGCCCTTCAGGAGGCCACATTCAGATAATAGTTGGCCCACGGTGGCTGACCTCTGTCCATGGATTACAAGTGCTGCTATTTGACATGTGACCTTTAATGACATCTCAACAATTTGACAGAGGGACAGCTCACACCTCTACACTTCAGTGCTGCAAAGTGTGAACCCGATAAGCTGAGAAAGAGGAAGCGAGGAGCGATTACAGAACAAAATAATAGCAAAAGTGTGATAAGTCGTATTCTGCACATCCCTTTTTTATATCACAATGTGAAGAAGTGAACAATATCACTTTGTCTTCTCAAAGTAATCATGTTTTGTCAAATGTTTGATTTTTCTATTTTTAGGAAATAAGTGCTTAAGACATGAACAAAACCCCCACAAAAAAATTTTTTTTGAAGCCCTGACGAAGACCGGTGGTCGTTGAAACATGTTTTTTTTTTTCAATGATATAGCCTTTATAATAAAGTTGTTTTTTTTATGTAATTCCTCCTTATTTTTCATGTTTTTCATACTTTTGTCTGGATTTACCTTCTGTTTTAATCCTGCTGGTTCCTGTTTTCTGTGAGCACCTGATACAAGTTTGTAACCAACTTTTGATTATAGTTTACAGAGAAACCAATCATCTATCTCTTTTCTCTAAGTATTTGGCTTTTGTTTGAAATCTGGTGTTGGCAAAAAATGTTGTTGCAAATTTCCTAGCCATTGTTGGTGTAGTTAACTTGTTCATTATATTTCTGTGATGTCACCCCCACTGAATGTCCTGCTCAATGGGTTAAAAAAGGAATAGTCAAATACTGATGTTGAATAGCAAATTCTGATTTGACGGACATAATCGTGAGTCAGACACAGTCCTAATTCATTAAGAATTTTCTCTGCTTTCGGATTCTTTGTGCACCGTAGAGGCATGCAAGAAAAACAAACTTCTCTTCACAAATTCAGTGTAACACAGGGTGAGTGGTTGATATAAAAATGGTCATTTTGTGGATGAAGCTACAGTTTTTTGTTTTTTTTTTGTTTACCCTTGGCCTCCAGGCATTGGCGCCGCCATCCTGATGTAGGCGAGCGAGGCTGGGACTCCAGGTACGCAGCAGAGATGAATAAAATGAGGAGGCGCTGAAGCTGCTGTCATTAATCTGCCTCCTCTGGAGCCCGAGAGGAAGAGAGCAGCCTGAACACACACAAACACACACACACACACACGGCAGAGTCATTCTCTGCCCTTTCAGTAAATTTAAATCTGTGACAAATTTTGCTGCTGTTGCAACTCACTGTTGAGATCGCAGCCCAGCAGCTCCAGACGGAGAGCAGGCTTCTGTGTAAAGTCATCAGGCTGAATCCTCACGTAGCGAGCCACAAATGGTGGAGAAAAGGTGTTGTAGTTCACCTTGGAGCTGTCCATGTTGCCAAAAAGTACCTAAAATGAAAGTCACACAAACCATTCAGCTCACAACTCATTATCTGAAGAATAAATTCCTTTGTTGCTGTCAAATGGTAACTGTAATAGATCTAGACTCTGTGAACCACAGCAGGGCACATACATCGTTCTTCCTGGTTCTGTTTCCTCTGTATGTGGTCCAAGTCTCCTGGTCCAGGCTGTAGGAGACTTTGAAGATAGTAATGTAGTTCTCCCTTAGCTTCGCCCTGACTCCCTGCGTCTGCACACCGTGCAGCAGGGTGGGCCTCAGAAGGTCGACCTAATAACACACACATTACATTAAATTTCACTGTGTTCTGTTTCTGTTTTACACATGGTCATTACAAAGAGAATATTTAATTTAGGTCTTTCATTGGATACACAGGACATCAGAGGTTGGGAAAGTAATCGATAATGCGTAGTAGTACAATATTTAACGTCGCAATATTGCATCAATACACAAAAGAAGCCGAGTATACATTTTTTTATCATATAACTTATTAATATTACAAATGCAAATTAAACTTTTGGTATTCTACTAGAACAATAAAATCAATTGCTTTTTCCACTAGATATATTTTGCCTCAAGAAAAAAATGATTCAAATGGAGAAACTTCATCTTCAAAACTTAATCTTGTCAGATAAAACACTTTGCCCATTTTTTTCCTTTAGGGACATAATTTACATTTGCAAAATAAATTGAAATATATCACAATATATGTTATTGCAGTAGGATACTGCAGAACATCTAAAATTGCAATAATATTGCATCATTACTAAGGTATCATGATGATATTGCATGACTGGGCCTACTGGACCCGAAATATTCGCTCATTCATTCATTAGCCATAATCGCTAATACTGTTGAGGGTTGCAGGGGGGCTGGAGTCTCTCCCTGCTGACACTGGACAAAAGTCAGAAACACCCTAGACAGGATGCCAGACTATCACACGGCTGACACATAGAGACAGACAAACATTCACACTCACATGGACACCTACAGACAAGTTGGAGTCACCAGTTTACCTAACCTGCATGTCTTATGACTGTGGGAGGAAGTCGGACAGCTGCTACTACTATTACTAATAATACTAATAATAGGCTGTATATCTCACCTGTAGCCATGAGTTCTTGTCTCTGCCTATCCAGGCATTGATATAACCAGTCTGCTCCAGCCGTGCCAGTCTCGGCTCCCAGTTATCTGGACAAACATGAGTAAACACAGATTCAGCTCAGTGTGGGTCATTTCCAGGCTTTCATATTTCATAAAGCTATCTTGGCAGCCACAAGACTGGGGCGTTTTTATTTTGAGTGCACTGGGTTTTAGTGGTTAGCACTTCCTCTCTCTGGAGGCACTGAGACTCTTCTTGCTGCGTTTTTAAACGACAAACATTCTTACCTATGTGATCTGATGCTGTGATCTGCGAATCCTCGATCCTTCCTGACTTCATTCCCAGAGGCATGACACAATCTGCATGTCAGTGCGAGAAAATTCCAGCTCAATAAAGCATGTTAAAATACCAGGTGTACATACCTATCTCTTCAAAAAATACCCAGTTTATGTGCAATTTACACATGTGGACAGCACAGAACTATATTTTGTCTGTTTTTACATTTCTGGAAATGATGACTTGTGTGATTCTACAGGTTTACCTAAGATATTTGACCATGCAATATTGGAAGGCCTCATTATTTTTAAAAAGCCCCATAAATGTCACAATAACAAAATACTTCTCCCAAAGTCTCTGACATAATACTTACAATGTGATGAAACACTCTGTAGTGCAGTGACAAGAGTTTCTACAATAAATACAACTGTCATAATAAAAGCTTGTCGTGTTCCTCAAACAACTCCAACTGAACTGTGATGCTGGAAAAGTGAAATGTTTCATCTAATAGTGGCCCTTAAAGTAAAAACAACTTCTCAGCCTTCCCACACTAGTGTTTCCAAGTGTTATTATTATTGGCGCTGTGATTGCAAAGACAACTGGATCGCTTTCAGTGTTCATCAGAGCAACAACCAAAGTTTCCACAGTTACTTTTGTTGTTCCACCGTTCACCATTTCCACTACTTGAGTTAGTAATTGCAGTATATTGATACTCTTTGGTAATTTGGGATGGCTACCAAAAGTTACTGGGGAAAACAAAAGTGCTATCCTCTTTCTGTGTTGGTTGCACAATGGTTCAGTGACTTCCTTAATTTTCTTCAGAGATTGTACCCGGTGGCAGACAGAAGTGCACAGTAAGAGCAAGGCCTATAGGAAACCAATCTTATATCAAATTCTGTTACCATTTTATCGTCATACCATTGTACAATCAAAATTTACTTAAAGCTAAAAACTTTAATAATAAAATTAGGGAGAAACCAAAATGGGTACAAAAATCAGCTACAGTAAACCCACAATGAAAGCTCTGATTATCTACTAGATTATATTGATATTACATGATAAATGTTAACAATATCTAAACATTTTTCACAGCGTGTACCTACCTCGGTTATAGACCAGTAGTTTCGCCCTCATGCCGGCCAGCTGGTACTCTCCTATAGTGCACTCCACCAGCCACGTGCCGACTGTGGGGGGTCTCATCTCCACCGTGCCAAACACTCCTGGGTGACACAGAGAAATGCAACACATTAAGAAATAGTGAATAATCAGGTTTTCAAAGCGCAAGTAAGCTAATTATTTAAAACAAGATGAAAAAAAAGAATGCTTGATTGTTTTTAATGTGGTTAAATTTGTTTAGTTGGTAAAAATACTGTCAGGATTCATGGAATAAGGAATCGGGAATGTGCTCTTGGGTCTATTCTCAGGGCTTTTGTTGAATGAAACTTTGCCCAAAAACTATGAGTCTAAAGCCTTGTTCGCATGAGGCTAGTATCACCATGTGATTTCAAAATCACCCCCACATCTGTGTTTCATGCAGCACAGTCACAGGGAAGACTGTATTTTACTTGAATTTACTGACATTATCCCCAAATATGATGTGCACAGTCATATGTAATTCTACTTTACACAACACAGAAACACTACACAGCACTTCTGCTGTAATGCATAGTGCTAACATCCTTTTTTCTTTCTTAAATTTAGGTAGAATCAACACAACTGATTCTGTCACGTCATCCAATTATCATCTTTTGAGATTTCACTCTTTTGATTGATTTGATATTTTTTGTGAATGGGTCTTGATGTTGTGTAGTAAGATGAGCCTCCTGTACCAAAAATGCTGTCAAAACTTTCATTCATAATTGCCAATGCAGTCTTTGCAATTCAGCAAGGAAAGAGGAAGAAACAAGGCACATAAAAAAACAAACAAAAAAAAAAGCCAACTTGCGTCAGACTAATATTTTCACATGACCTGTGTGTGTGGCGAAATATGTAGGTAATTTGTGGTGAAATTTGTACTTGATATATCACAGACATGGCAGATTTGCAAAGGATTAAAATCACAGATGATCTCAGCAAGTATTACAAATTACTAGAAGTCCCCAGATAATGCAAGTCCCCTGAAATAGGCCTCTGTTGATATTAAATGTGTATTAGGAGAGTAGTTCACATAAATTACTTTCAACATGCAGACTTGTCTGTGGAGTATAATCAGGCAAAATCAGGCTGATAAATAAATGTAGCTTTAGTCAAAAATGTGTTTTACAATAGCAGCATTACTCTACAGGATTCTGGAAAAAACTTAGACTCAAATCTGCTAAATGTTTGTGCAAATGCAAAGTTACACATCTGCATGTGTTAATGTGTGTAATGTATATAAATGTGAAACACAATGTGTATACATGTGTGTGTTTACCAGGGAAGAGGTTGTAGACACCCATGCGATGTTCCTCTTCGGTGTGAACAGTGAAGGGCAAACCATGGAAGTGGACAGCGTGGTACTCGCCGTCATTTCCTACATTCAGCAGGTGCCACCTGACGGGCTGGTGCTGGGCGATAACCAGACCAGGAAGTGTCTCAGCCACATAACCATTTATTGCTATGGAAAAAAACGTAGGCATTATTTATTTATTTTAAGATTTGTACACTCATTACAATGTAACATCAGCAGTTAATCTTATTTTCTCCACCTGCAAACTTATTGCTGATGTGGTACCAGGTGTCTTCGGTGTTGGCCTGACAGGGTGGAGCACAGTGACGCTGCAGGTTCTCCTCCAGGTACCAGCTTTTAGTTTCATCAAAGGTGTGGAAGAGAAGGGCGAACTCCTGGATATCTCGCAGCGTCTTCCGGAGCGTACCGGACTTACAGATCACCAGTGGACCAATCAGACCTGAATGAAGGTCCCTCTCCTGAAAAAAAAGTACAAAAATATTTATTTTTTTCCATATTATTTATTTAACTAAAGCACAAGATTTTTAGCATTTATTCAAAAAAGATGAAATTTTAATCAATGTGGAAAATGCTTTTGTGATTGTCACTTATTAAATGAGTTTGGATTTTATAGAATGAATACAAACATAGAGAACATGTTGTATATCCATGGATAAGATAAAATGGAATAAGTTAAAAGTGAAGACACACCTTATCCACAGTGGAGTAGTAAGCCCCAGTCTTGCAGTCAAATTCCGAGTTGGTTGGTCCTTGTTTTTTGGTTATTTTCAAGTTGTAGGTCCGCACCTCCCCAGGAGGAACAGGCTCTCCTGGGACCCCGAGTGGTGGAAATGAGGGATTGGTTTGAACCATGCCAGCCCCCTGGCTGCGGTCATAAACTCCCTGGAAGTGAAAGGAGTAAGGCCTCGACGCCTTGTTCTTAAAGACCACCTAGAACAAGACAGAGAGGGTAAAGTTATGTCACCACGCACCGATAAAAACATCAGAGACCGTTTCGAACAGAAAGCTACTGCACATCGTCTAGTTTTATAATTCAGTTGTTTCATGAAACATCAGTGTCCACGTTTCAATGAAATTAGACACTTCTGTTTTCTTTTTTTATTGCTTCACTGCAGTGTCACTCACAGTGAGGAGATCCGAAATCTCAGCTCTGATGAACGGTCCCATGATCCCGAGATGTTCCTGGGGCTCTCCTCTGCCTACAGGATGTTGGAAGTCTTTATCGCTGTAGGCTCGAAACACCACCTTCTTATACTCAGGCAGGAACTTCCTCATCCCTCGACGCATCTCCCTAAAGGAAGAAGTCAAATCAATATTGCTGATTCAGACATTAATTAGATTAGATCACCATCATTAAGCAAAAAACATGTTTTTTCCCTCTTTGAAATCATTTCTTCTTTTTACTGTGAAACATTCTGAGTTCTTCGGCTAGAAGAAGTTTTCAAAAGTGTGGACACCCCCCCAAAGAAAACCCCAAAACAAATCATTCAAAACATTCAAAACAATAAACTTATATTCCATCGGTGGGGCAAAGTTTGTTTAATTTGCACAGGAAGCTGGATAAAATACTATTCCTACCTGGGTTTGATGAGCTGATGTGGTTTTCTGATGCCGTAGTCCCAGGTGATCTCCTCTGCAGCTATGTAATAGTGTCGATATTTGGTCCCTCCGGAGCGCAGGTCCATGTAATCTGTGGCAAACATGTCTGCTGTGCCATTTACCTGTAATAAAATGTAGCATTTGTCTTGGGTGAGGGGAACTGTTTCAATTTGTGATTCGGTATCCACAATGATTGGTAAGCACTTAAAGAGTAACTTTAGCATTTTTAACCTGGACTGCAGTTTTAAATGTTTGTGTGGCTAATTGACCAATGTGAAATACATTTACTAAAAACTGGTCCAGTTTGAGCGACAGCACAGCAGACAGCAGCAACAAAACAGGCTGAAATGTAACCTCTGCGGGCATGTCTGCACCGTCGATTCACATCCACTAAAAGTGCTCTTTTGGTGCTGACAGACTCAGACTGTTATTCTCAGTGTCTAACAACATTACTCAAAGGATCACAAACAGAGATAAACCTATTAAGATCATTTTTCTTTATATGAAATAGCCCCTGAAATTGCTATCTCAAATGTTTTCATTCAAATAAACTCTAATTTTATTATCATCAGACACACTTCATTCAAAGTCGTCAGGCACAAAATAAAACTCACAAAAACCATCTTGGATTTCCTTTCCTTCCAGCTCTGGTTTGGTTGAAATAAACCCTTATTTCACCCAGTTAAAATATGCTGGCTCTGTAAATGATAATATTGATGTTCATGGAGTCTGGTGAAACTGGTGATGGCTATTTTGTGGCTGTTTCTGGTTTATCAAAATGGATCTAACTCTTTAACCCTTTGAAACCTTGATCACTCTTCACGTGCTGCATTCAGATGCATTTCACAAGTATTTAAACCTTTGAACCGTAAGCAAATTGGTTTTATTTCTTTTGGAAAACATGGGGAAGAAGGCAATGAGCAACCTGGCAGAATTGTCTTCATGGCAAAAAATGAATAGATTAAGAAAATTATTTTTAACAAAAGCTAAAGAAAAATATCAAGAATACATTATTCATAATCATTGTAATTATATATTTAAAATTGTTTTACAGGAGTATTGAAATCTTATAAGTAAGTTTTTTCAGGTCATTTCCTGCCCAGGTTTCAAAGGGTTAACAAAAAGGTCTATCTCTGTAGGGATGTTTTCAGATACTTGGAATACCAATCTTTCAGTCTGTCAGTGGTACACACACACACACACACACACACACACACACACGCACACACACAGAGAGAGAGAAAGTAGTACCTCATCGCTGTAGTCATCGTATTGGAGGGACAGACTGATCCCTGCCGTGTCGTTATCAGCGGTGCGGTTGTACTGCAGACCCGGCAGATCTCCTGTAAGTTGTTCAGGTTCAGACTGAATGTGGTTTTGTGACACTTCTGAACTAATTTGCTCTACAGTTGAGGATTTGTCGCTCAGCTGGCGATTGCTGTTCAGCAAGATGTCGTTGCTCTCTTCAAGGTCTCCCTTTGTCCCGTTATTCACACTTGACATTTCACTCCTCTCCTCAGATTTTACTTCGACACCAGCGTCAGTCCCGTTTCCAGCATCCTCTTCTCGAATCTGTATCCCAGTTCCTCCATCTTCTGCAGACGTGATGTCTTCAACTGTCCAGTTGCCCTCTGCTTGTCTCCTCTGTCTTCCTCCTCTCTCTCCTCCGTCAGTCCCATTCTCAGAAACCGTCCGCTCACTGTCTCTCTCTATTTCCTCCAATATATCCTGAGGGATTCCTCCGTCAGACACCTCGCCAGGGTCTTCTCCTCTCGGTGCTATCGTCACTTTCTTCATCCGACAAACTGACCGTCCTTCAGCTTCCTGGGATTTATCATCAGTGACATTTTGGCTGGAAGCGTTTACTAATAAAGTGTTGTTATTGGCGAGGGGTTTCTTACACACTCGAACCAACACTGTGCGATTTCCATGTCTTCTGCCCCGCGGCTGTAGACCTAAATAATCGGTATAATCAGAGATATCTTCGTCAAGCCCATCATGATCAACTCGATCTCCATCATAGCTATGAAGAACGCTGTAACTGACGCTCATCCCTCGGTTCTTGAGGCTGCCATCATAGGCACTGATCTCCCATTCACCTGAAAGAAGACATAGTTAAAAATCAAATGACTCAAGACAAGAGAAACACTCTGGCAGCTCCAATTCTCCGTCAAAACTTGATTGGGTCTTGGCCATAATTTCTCATTACTCTCACACAATAAAAATAAGCAAGTATCAAAAATAAGTATCAAAATAATAAATGAATGAGTTACTTCATATTTGGGTGGTGCCTCCAAAAAAGTCAGTCTTACCCATCACCTCCATTTCCATGGGAACAGTTATGCCAGTCATGGGGAAGAGGGTGAGTACAGACTGGTAGAGGCCTTGGTGCTGAAAGAGGTTTCCGGTGAAGTAAACAGAGAGGAAGTCACTCTGGGTGCCCACATAGGCCACATGCCAGAAGGCGACGTCAGTTTGAAACGCCACAAACTGACGTCCAGCGAACATGGTGCCGTTTATACCTGGAGGTAAAGGAACAATCACAGATATTAAATTAATTGTTGGATTGCTCAATGCATGATGGGCTGGGTGCACAAACA
The DNA here is from genome assembly GCF_026936395.1 of Plectropomus leopardus. NCBI lineage: Eukaryota > Metazoa > Chordata > Actinopteri > Perciformes > Serranidae > Plectropomus > Plectropomus leopardus. Next base: position 17,282,906 of record NC_142183.1, read on the forward strand.
AAGACATAACAAATATAAAAACTAACAGTACAGTAATGTCTCTCTTTGCAACAATGCATCAAATAAAAACGTGAGAACGATGTGACAATGTGAAAGAGATTGACTGTAGCGGTGAACCTACTGTTCGACATAACAACGTAAAAGGTAACAATGTGTCAGTGTTGCACTCACTACTTGTGTATGCTGCCCCCATGTGGCCAAAAAATGCAGTTTTTGCAGGTTCAAATCTGCATAATTTTGGCTCAGAGCATATCTCTTATTTTATCTCATATCATTCATTCTGTCAATATTTCATTGTTGATTATTCCACCAACAACTGTTAAATAAACTGAGTACACAAAAATAACCCTGAGGTGAACTTACTGTAAATGACATTGGAGTCGTAGAACTCAGGGCCGGTGACGTTAGAGGAGTTTTGGCTTGAATGCAGCATGCTTTCATTGAAGTACCAACTTCTGTTTTCATCAAACACAGCAAATATCAGGCTCCACTCTCTTTCTGGGCCCAACTGCAGGCAACAGTAGATTCAGTAAAAAAGACATGGGGTGTTAAAAAACATTAGTGCAGGAGATACAACATGACAGCTTGTATTTTTAAAGGATTTTGAAAGCATTTTTATGCCTCGATGCATAAATCATTTTGGGTTTGTCCGTCCCATTCTTGTGAATGCCGTAACTCAACAATGCCTTGAGGGACTTTCTTCAAATTTGGCACAAACGTCCACTTGGACTTACTGATGAAGTGATTAGATTTTGGCGGTCATACGTCAAAAGTCAGGGTAACTGTCACCTCAACTGTCTTTTTCTTGTGTACGCACTATCTCAAGAACACTAGGGTATTTTTTTGTTCAAATTTGGCACAAACATCGACTTGGATTAAATGATTATTAGATTTTGGTGGTCATAGGTAAATGTCAAGGTCAGTGTGACTTAATCTGTCTTGTTCTTGTGACATCTCAAAAATACCCTGAAGGATTTTTTTCAAATTTGGCTTAAATGTTTTCTTGGACTTAATGATGATCAGATTAGAATTTGGTGGTAAAAGGTCATTGTGACATTTCATCTGTCTCGTTCTCTCTCACGTGAATGAGATATCTCAAAAAGGCTTTGAGGGAATTTCTTCATATTTGGCACAAACGTCCACTGGGACTCAAAATATAAAGATTAGAATTTGGTGGTTGAAGGTCAAGGTCAATGTTACCTCATGAAACATGTTTTTGGACATAGCTCAAAAATGTATGTGTAATTATGAGAGAATTTCAAACAAATGTCTAATAGTATAAAATTATGAAGACATTTTATAGCCATAAGATCAAAGGTCAACTTCACTGTGACATCATAATATTCTGCATAAAACACTTTTCTGAGCATTGTTTAATGTCATAACTCTGTTACAGGCCAGATACTGAATTTGTGACACAAATTTTGGATGTTCACCTTGAAACTGTGCTGACTGTATAGATCTCATGTGCTGCTTGTTTGAAGATGTAAACTGTAACTTGACTTGGTTTGTGGAGGTAAACAACCACAAGACAGTAATTCTAGTTTGAAAATAATCCTCTCACATGATTTGCCTGTAAAAAGCAGCAATTCTGCAAGTTCTATGAGGAGGATATTTATCATTGCAGAGATGTTCTTCTCACCAGACGTCCACTGAAGTCCATGGTGTCTGACTTGCAGATAAGCAGGGTGCCCACCAGTCCAGAAGCCAAATCCCTCTCTGGGGAGATGGTGCTCTGATACAGCTGGGTCAGACACTGGGGGTCTCCCTCCAAGGGACCATCATCTGTTGTTAGCTTCCAAACGTAGGTAAACGTCCCATTTGGAGGCACTCCCATGGAGCGCAAGTCTTTCTCTGCAGCTGTTTAATTAGATGAAATTAGATGAAACTTTGATGGTAGAAATCTGACGAACTGCAGCAACAGAAAATAAATGAGAAGAGGACCCCTCAAGGCAAAACACCAAATAAGAAAAATAATACACTTATTACTCAAAGGTCCAAATCAGATTTTTTTTCAAGGAAAGAGGTCAGGAACATTTGGTGACAACAAAATAACTTTTTACTAACTCACTTTTAAGCAACGTACATTAAAGCACAAGACAGTCAAGATAGTTACAGTGTTTTGCAAAGACGTGCCCCTGCCTACAGGAAGGCTCCTCAGTGTTGCAGTCAGCACTTGTGACTCGGCCGTCATGAAACCATAAATTACAGGTTTTAAGAATATTTGCAATTTTGCACTTGAATATGCTAGAAACAACAACAACAACAGCAGACAACTGGTTTGTTTATGTTTTGTTAGCACTGCTTGGTCTAATGACTACTTCATACTTAAACTTAGTCCTATTGCAACACTTTCACAAACAAATGGAGGCGTCTGCTGCACACAACGTTATTCGGTCTACCTCAGCATCTACGGTTAAAAGTCCGCCAGAAATGATGGATTTGGATCAGGCTCAGTCAGAGCAGCTGATGGTGGAACATTTTTTATATTGGGATTAATGCTGATGAGGAGGGGAAGGAAAACTTTTGCATGTCCTGAGCACCACTTTTGTCTTTGAGTGAGCGTTTTCATCCTTACGTTGAAAGGGAAGCAAAGATGATGAAATTTCTAGTAAGAATTCTAGTCGTTTTCGTATTTGAGTGTGAACAAAGATAATTTGTAAAATGAAAGGCATGCAGAGAGATTTTTTTTAAAGGAGGGGAAGAATATCTCTTTTATAAAAATGTTTGTATATGTGTAGAAAAAATCCTTATCTGTTGCTTTATGTTCATGCCTGAGCTTACCATTGGCAGATCTGTGCAGTGGATAGATCCTGGTGAGGCCATTCGCGTAGATGTTGAAAGGGCGACTGGCCATGTTTCTGAGAGTGATCTGAAGACACAAACCGAGACGTCAGCAGAAAGCCATACAAAGAGCTCACAAGTGATATATATGTTTGCTTCTGTTATCTGTGATTGACAAGTTCTCTCTTTTTTTCTTTTTGTAGCTTAATTTTGATCACGCGCAAAAAAGGCAACTTCTGATATCTTCTGTCCAAAAACATTTGACTCACGTGGATTTGATCGTTGACTTTTCCCTTCAAGAGTGGACCCAGCAGTGTCCTGTCAGTGTCTGGGTTCTTCCTCTGAGTGAAAGATGCGTCTGTGTACTCCACATATCTCGCCTTTTTATACGTGTAGCCCAGGTGATGGGGAGCTGCAGGCAAATATCCAGACTGCAGCTTACTAATGTGTCAAAAGAGAAAAGAAACAATCAGTTCAGTTCAAATCTACATTTACTTTATGTTATTCCTCTTCCAGCCCCTACTCTGAAATTCCCACCTGTCTGTGGGTTTTAGATGAGGGGCGTAGCTCCACGTGATCTCTTCAATGGCGATGTAGTGCTTCCAGGTTCGAGGTAGCTGTCCCCTGCTGGATCTCACTTGCACTTGTGGTTTTTTAGGGTAAAAGCTTATGGTGTTGAACAAATCCTCGTCGTCGTCAAAGTCTTCACTGCTGTCCGTGTGTTTGACTTTACGCAGGTCGGGTCCCGGCAGATTGACAGGTTCGGGACAATTCTCCACCGTGAAGACAGCATTCATACCGTCTGGGTAGAGCAGTAGTAGCACAAAAAACACAAGAGTTATCATTTAAAAAGAGGAGGTGAAGCTGATACAGGTTGTCCGAACCTTACAGGCTTTTCTTACCATGTCGGTGAGCGTATATCTGACAGCTCATAAGGAAGCGACCGAGAGTAGCAGGTCTCATTTCAGCAGTGATGAATGTCATGGGGGTCACCTCCATGGTGACTTTACGATGGCTCAGCACCTAAACAATAACAATAAAAGTGTCAAAAGTGAGCTTTAGAAGTGCTGGAAGGTGCATTTGGAAGCTAAGATAGCTGCAAGATCAGTCTTTTCATTTTACTCTCAGAGAGAAGCATATTTTCAAAACTGTCCAGCTATGCCTTTTTGCAACTGTAAATGGGAACTTTAAATATATCTGCTATGACTCCTCTTTTATGTGAAAACTTGAATTACCTGCAGAGTGTGATCCTGAAACTTAATGGAGTGGATTTCTGGAGCTGTGCCCATCCCAATCAGATGCCAGGACACGTGACTACGTCCCTGACACATTGTCAAACCTACATACAAACAGAGAGAGAATGAGGCCAAAATTCCACAAACCGCTGATACACTGAGCATAGTGTGAGCAACACTTAACATTACTACACGGCTTCATGGAACAAACTCCCTGTCTGTCTGCAGCTGCTCTGGTTCATTACCGGGCAACGTGGAGTTGACATATCCATTGATGGTGTGGTATTCCTTCCTGCCGGCGCTCCTCTTGAACTTCTCTCTGCTCTTCCTCTCTCCGACCTCTCCGTACCAGCTCTTGGTCTCATCAAATACAGCAAACAGCAGGACAAACGCTGTGTTTCTCCTCTGGCCATCATCTGTGAAGGCACCTAGGAAAACAAACAAAAGATCTATGTGATGCAAGATATTATGATATGCTTGCAATGCTACTGTGCAGTCTTTTAACAACCTAATTATTCTCTTTTAAGTCGCGTGAAACTTTGCCAGAAACAACAATATTGAGTTTTGGTCCGCTGTCACTGAACTCATTTTTGTTCAGTGAAGACAGACCAAAACTCAATATTGTGTTCCTTTATACTTGCATGTATTTGTGGGTAATAAGTTGATGACACATAGTGTCAATTGTTTGTTAATTAATGTCAGAAAAGCAGGTGACTTAAAAACAATGAATGATATAAAGACATAAGACTTAATGTCTATTTGTGAGTGAAATTAGATGCTGTGTATATGTGTGTTGCCCTCCTACACACTGACTTGCTTTGCAGATGAGCAGAGCACCGATGAGTCCGGAGTTTACATCTCGGACTGTGTCCACCTGGGATGAGTAGGAGTAGGTGAGACACTCGGGGTCACTGCTGGTGGGACCGTCTTTAGGGCTGATGTCCCACACATACTCATAGTATCCTCCAGGAGAGACGGCGTCATCCTCCTTCTCCTGGCCCGCTGTGGAGTCATCATATCCGGCTCCTGCAGAGAAAAGACTCAGCATGACTCCTCTGTATTTCAGCAGTGCAGGGGGGTAAAAACAAGAAAACTGGTGTAATGCACGTCATTGATCAAATCTTCACTTATGGTTTAACCCTTTCAAACCTGCGCAAATTGGTTTGATTTCTTTCAAAGACATGGAGATAAGGTGATGAGAAACTTCACAAGACATGTCCCAAAAGTTAGCAAAAAATTTGTAAACAAGTTACTAGAAAATTGACCGAAATTAAGCCAAAAAAGACAGAAAAAAATACACAAGAATATTACCTAAAATAATGCTGATTTTTAAAAAAAAAATACATATGGCTTTATTTTATATATATTTAATTCATGTTTTTCTGTAACATAATATTAAATGTAAAATGGTAATAATTGTAAATGTAGTTGTTTTCTGGACATTTTCCCCTATATAAAAAAAAAGATTTCCCTCCACTCTCTTTGAAACCAAATTTTTGGGTAATTTTTCTTGTCACCTTTTACCAATTTGGCAGTTGGTCATTGCCTTTTTTCCCATTTTTTTTTAAAGAAATTAAACCAATATGCTCAGGTTTCAAAGGGTCGAATAGCTTGTGAAAGACATCTGAACGCAGCACAAGAAAACTGATGTCTATCTAGGTTTCAAAGGGTCAAAAAAAAATCCTACGGAATTCCTCAAATGATATTGCTGGAAATGCAATAAATAAATAAAGTCACATAAAGTTTGGAAAATCGTGTCCTGTGAACTTTCACTATAAAAACCATACATACATACATACATCAGGATTCAATGTTATGCTGCTTTAGAAAACACACCAAAAAAAGCACTGACTCATGATAATGTGCAATAATGTCATATATCGGACACGCATGCATGCATGCCTGCACGCGCGCGCACACACACACACACACACACATACAGGCAGTGACCTTTTCCTTCACCCTTAATATAGCACGTTGGTGCGATTAGGTCTGCTTCATGACGCCTCATTCCTGGACGTGACAGGTGCAGATTTTCAGGTTAGATAATGAATTCCATTATATGAATCGACCCTGTGGCAGGAAGACGTGAGCCGTTTACACGAACCGACTGCTTAAGATCCACAGCAGCATTAGGACATATGCCAATGGCTTCTGTGAAGGGTATTATCCTTCAGAAGCTTCCCAGATCAAGGATTTTTACCTTTGCAGTAGGCTGTATTGTAATTCAGAAGCACCTTACATTGGTTATCACACTGTAAGACTGACCGTTTGAAAACAACATGCTGCACCAAGAAGATAATGATAACCGTCGCTCACCGTAATTTCTCAGGAAAGAGGAGGTAACTCTGGTTTTTAATCACTTTAAGGAAAACCTCACCCACAAAATGATAACTTGTGTATCATTTACTCACGAACAGTTCCACTGAATTTGTGAAGAATACAGTTGTCCTTGCATGCCTCCACAGGAAAAGACAAACATATTGTTTTAGTATTTATTAATCATTTATTATTATTATTTATTAATAAATCTATCTTGAACCTTATACCTTATTGATTTCTATAGGATTACTATTGACCCTATGTGAAATTAAGTACTATCGTTGTATGGCATGGCTCAGGTTAAATCTTAAAACCTAAGTAAAATATTACCAGATTTATTAGGAACCAATTCTTCTTTTCCACTGTAAAACTATAGTCTACAGTGGCAACACAGTGCAACTCTTATAGTAGGCTATTGTTTTAGAGTGATAAAGAAGACTTGATTTTTAAAACTCAATTTTAAAGTGAGTTTGAATCTGAAATTTGAATCTAAAACACTGCCCCTGGGACAGATGTAAAGCTCTGGGTAGCCCTGCGCTAAAATGATCAACTTCTTCTCCATATTTATCACAGACTGATATTTACAGGAGAAAAAGAAGATATCTGCCAGCTGTGATCGGTTGTTCCTCTTCGACTGACACGCAGTGCACTTTGCTGCCTTTCAAAAGTGGAGCTTTATCTCAGGAAGCAGCCATTGCACCTGAAAAATAGGTGCTTGGGATGCATTTAGCTTTTGCTTTTGAACCCACCTTCAGCATTACTAAAATGCTAAATGTGTGCAGACCCATTTACTGCATGAGTTGTGTGAGATTTTGCAAAACAATGTTTTGATATACTTTGCTGTTATTAAATGCAGACCTGTATGACTTTTATTAATCAAGAATTTTCTCAGTTTTTGGATTTTTCATTCACTGTGGAAGCTTTTGCTTTCCATGAATTCAATGTAACTCAAAGTAAATGATATACAATTACATTTTGTGGGTGAATTATCCTTTAAATGAATGTTCCCGCGCTATTCCTGATTTGACGTTTGTTAGTAGTGCATTTTCCATGAATGGCTTTCTCTTTTTGGCTTCCAGAATTATTTCAGACTTCAGCAAAAAAAAAAAAAAGTGGGTGAGTCAGAAGATCAGAATCAGATTGCTCCGTAAAGCCCTTAAAGTAGGATTTGACCGGTAAGCTTTTTGCCATTGACTCATCTACGCTGTAACATGGACTTCACATTATAAAGTGATTATGAGTCAAAATGCTGAGTCAAAAAATGAACAAGAGGAACATCATGCTCCTCGATAAAGTTCAGTGTGTGCATGAGAAAATCAGCAGCTCCCTCCATTCAGCTCTCTACCTTCAGACTGTTTCCAGTAGGTGATCCCCAAAGGGCTGATGCTGTAGGACTGAGAGGCCAAGTTCTTGAAGTGGACCACCACCCTGTCTCCAGCCCGCGCAACAATCACTGGGCCTTGAATACCTGCCGTCAGAGACACAATCCATATACATATGACCCACAAAAACTAATCTGAAGATACATGAAAATATTACATTTAGTTATTTTGAAAAGTCACGCAATTATCAAATTTGTCCACAACATTAAAAACAAGTCACTACTGTGCTACAATAAAACTACTGAAAACTACAATCTGATTGTATTTGTAAATTTTTGATGGGTACTGACCACTAATATAAATGTGATAAAACAATACAAACATGATGAGGCCTACCTGTCCACGCTGGTCTTTGCTTGGGGACAGTGTATGTGGAGTCTGTGTACTCCCTGTAAACTGCCTTGATGTATTTTTGAGGAACATCTTTGAATCTCCTCCTAAAAGAAACAAAATAGAGTAGACTGGGGTTAGTTGGCAGCTTTTTAACTGTGTATATAACTGTGACTGTGACTTTTGAGAGGTGACATCATTTTGAAACATTAAAAACTTTTTTTATTGTTAGACATTCCTACTGATGAATTACTAAAAAGTGTTGTTTTTTTGTTTAAGAAATGCCAGATATTCTATCAAATATTCTTATTTTCTGGTTCTTATTTAAATTAAATGTAAGGATTTTAACATTGTGCCATGGGGCTAGTGGGCACAATGCACATTGTGACTTTATTTGCAAACCACCTAGTTGTAGAAAACATTTGTGTTCATGAAAACATATTTATGTAACACAAATCAACTGTATTAATATTACACTATTAATACAAACATGCAGCTCAAATTGCTTCACATAGCAAAAAGAAGCCCAGACACTATTTAAAGGATTTTTGTTTTGCAAGACTAGAAAATCACAACAATAAGACAACATATACATATATATATATATATATATATATATATATATATATATATATATATATATATATATACACACACACACACACACACATATATATATACATACATACATATATACACACACACACACACACACACACACACACACACACACACACACATATATATATATATATATTCATATATATTCAAAGTCTTTTGAATAATAAAATAAATAAATAAATAAATAAATAGATTAGGGTAAAATTAAACAGCAGGGATGAAATAAGGTAAAAATCACAGATTAAAACTTAAAAGTAAGACTGTCATGTTACTGTTATGTTAATTTATGGTTGAGATATTGATCTTTGATTTGCTGCTGGTTAGAATATTCTAATATAATTTATGCCAGCGAAATAAAGTAGAGTCCAAAGTGTGCAAACCAATCCCGGTCTCCCCTGCAGGCTATTAAATTAAATTAAAAAAATCTATAATAATAGCAAAACTGCTAGGAAACACTTAAAACACCCTTTAATCAGCCCCACACATGATTTTAATTTTGCCAGTATTTTAACCAGTTTCTGAAATAATCATCCTAAAACATGAGCCTGTTCCAAGTAGGGTAATTCAACAAAACGTGGCCATGCGGTCTGAAGTTATATCAGTGTGCTACTGCTTGAATTAAACAAATAAATACTCACCTTTGGTCGGACGCTGCTGGCTCCACATCGTCCAGGTAGACATAGTCCCAGCCGATCTCCACAGCTGCTATATAATACTCTCTGACAGCAGCGGCGGACTGCGGCTCCTCTCTGGCGGAGCAGCAGAGCAGCAGCGGCGGCAGCAGCAGCGCAAGGATCGTGGCTTTCATCGCGGTCAGTCAGCCCCACCGTGTCCCGGGTCAAACTCTGCCCGGCTCTGCTGCTCCTCCTGCGGGCTGAAACTTTTAAAGGGAGGGGGGAGGAGAGAGGACGAGTGACAGGCAAGCTGAGGTTGCACGTGTAGGCGCGTGGTGGTTAAAGAGCGCGTGGGTGAGATTGCGCGCGCTCTGCTATGATTAAGTTCAGGTGAAGCTTTACTGTGTCTGGGAAGAAATTTGTCTTTAAAGATTATAATTTATTTTCAGCCTTCCAGAAAATTGGACATTAAACTTATTTTAATCTGCAGCTATTAATGTGCTTGTTTTTTTTTCTACTTTTTTTTTTTTTTAATTGTCTTTTAATTCCTTTTCCCCCCCTTATTTTTTACCATAATAGTAGGCCCATCGTTTTTAATTTAATACACTACATAGTATTTATCATTCTTGGATTTTCTTTTATATATTTATTTTAATTATTAATAAAGTATCTATCTAGTATTTATTCTCACGTTTTGTTTTTTATTGTCTATTAAAAACATAAATGCAATTTTAATGTTTTTTTTACGTCTTGTTTAACGTATTTCAGTGCAAACAGTACTAGTAGTTGGATTGCACTGTGTCTGAACGGTGCTGTATAAACTGGCCATGTTACTGCATAATGATCTCAAAAATACAATAAACATATGAAACAAACATAAATACATACAATATTGCCATATATAATATTAATAAAATATTATATACATGCCATATATAATATACAAATTGTGGGCTATATATAACATGTTACACATTGTATAGACTATATTTAACATGTTGCACATTGTTTATATTTTATATAGGCCTATTCTTATTGCTAATTTTCTTCACTCAGCACATTACCAATGTTATAATTTAAATATTCACACATAGTGCTAATTGTCTATTACTGTATTTCTTACACACTTATATACTCAGCATATTTTTATACTTTATTTTCAATATTTCCATACTGTGCTAATTGTTTGCTCTTACTGTATACCTATTTTCTATTTTTTTTACACTTGTACTTATTTCTACTTGCGATAACTATCTATCCTGGCATCAGAGCGACTGTAACCAACCACAGTTTCCCCCTGGGGGTCAATAAAGTATTTCTGATTATGATTTGATTCTCATATGGGGTAGGCCTATTTTTACCACTTTGTAATGAGATCTTCATAGATAGTGACATTAAAAACAGTGGATTTTAGGTTAGATTGTCTGTCTGGTGTTTATGCTGCTTCAGCATCACACTGGCTGAAACATCTGGATCAAAATCCTATTATTAAAACCTTGTTAACATTTACAACTGCACACTTGAAAGTGAGAAACACGTCACAAATTATTAATGGATTGCTGCAATATTACAACACAGACAGGGTAAACAACAATCAAAGAAAGGTTATTAATAGAATATAGCTTATGACTAATCAACCATTTTTAAAGCCATTAGTTACAATTTAAGAATGTAAATAAAGTGTGGCTTATTTGAAAGATGTTATTTTGTGAGTAGTAAAACACACTGTCTGTTCTGTTAAAAAAAACAGTAAGATTTTGTGTAAACTTTGACCACAGTTTGATAAAATGACACATTTCCAGAGTTTTTACCTGATTGTGTGGTGTGCTGTTAATATTGTATTATATGAATGTAGTACAAAAATAATCTACACATATTGGAAATGCAAATGGCACTTTTAACAATTTAGGATTCAACAAACTGACGCCCAGGGCAATGGTTGCAAGAGAAAATGTTAGTCCAAAAACAAAAATGTTCACAGGAAATGATGGGAAAATCTACCATTTATGTTTTCATTACTGTGCTTAACTGCCATCTTGTGGCTAAGAATAAGTACTGCAGAATCCTGCATTCTGCATCAGACTGATGAGGAGCAGCGTTAACTCTGAAAATTTAGAGGCAGTTTACAATAAGTGCTTTTAGTATTTTATTGCAAACATGAAAAGCCTTGTTTAAAAAGGATTCATGGACAAATCCACAAACAAGCAAAACTCCATGTTAACAACATGTGTATAAAACTTATTTAAATAGTCAGTAAAAACAAGCAAAACAACAAAAACAAAACAGCAACACAACACGCTGAAAATAGAGAGGGAACTTCAAATAAAAAAACTTGAATTCCTGTAGAAATGGGGCAGAAAGGCTAACAACAAAAAATAGATAAGTGCCAGAAATCATCAGAGGATGTGACAAAATAATGTCACCAACTGCCAATATGTTTGCAGCCACTGCAAACTTGATAAGTGGTGATTAAAAATTGAAAAATAACTTTAAATTCCAACTCAAACTTTGCGTAAGAACACAGAACAAACATATTAATCTTTGTCAACAAAACTCTTACAACATAATTTATAGTTTCAGTGAGTTGACCTCTATGATCTGCTGCAGGATGTTGTCCACGTCAGTGGTGTCCATGCTGATTCCAGCCAGGTCCAGTTGGGGCAAGAGGGCAGTGAGAAGCACCACCACGTTGTTACGGATGCTGCGCAGATTCTCTTGTGAAGATCTGATTGGAGAACAGCTTCATTATTAAAGTTATTAGATATAACAGATGTATATGCAAAACTATCTAGGGGAAATATGCATTTTATGTATGCATAAGCAATGAGAATAACTGACTCGTCTTTGTTTCCCTCCACAAATCAGTCGAGTTTTCTTTAGAGTTTACATCCATGTCTGTGAAAATGTGGATGCTTCACACAGAGAGACATCTATACAATCAGCACAGTTTCAAGGTGGGCACCCAAAATTCGAGTCACCACTTCTCTCCTTCTGTTCCCAAGAAATTATGAATAACAGACAGAAAAGTGTTTTTGCAGAACATTATGATGTCACAGTGAAGTTGACCTTTAACCTGTTAGATATAAAATGTTATTGCTTCATTACTTTATCCTATTAGAACTATGTGTGCTATTTTGTCATAATCAATGTATGAATTCTTCATTATTCTGAGTTATTGCCAAAAACATGTTTTGTGATGTCACGGTGACTTTTGACCATCAAACTCTAACAAGTTCATCGTTTACTCCAAGTGGACGTTTGTGCCAAATTTGAGGGAATTTCTTCAAGGCCTTCCTGAGATGTTGTGTTAACAAGAATTGAATGGACAACCCAAAAACATTATAATAATTTTCAAAAAAAAATCCTAAATAATAATACTAAAAACAGAGAACAAGAACGTATGAATGACGACATTTAACAGCATTTAAGGGCATCTAGAGTCAGAAATGGTATATAATATACGTAGCTATGTTTCTTATTACTCTATAATCACCTGAAAAAATAATCTGTATTTTTGTTACCTTAAATTGAGCTGTTTATATCTACATCGGTATTGGGTCCTCTCCCAGAGTCTACTATGTTATTCTACAGTAACCCAGAATGGGCAAAACAAACACTGACTCCAGTTAGGGCCATTCACATTTTTTAACGTCAGCCGTCGAAGTTCTCCTAAATACTGGCAAATGAGAGAATCACCACTAGATACCACTAAATGCTGAACTCTAGACGGGCATATGTTTTTTTGGGAGAAGTGAAAGTAGAATAAACAGTAGAAAGTTGGTAAAGAGAGAGGCAGACATTCATACTATAATTTTTGGATTGGTTTAACACCACCTGCTGAGGTTTTGCTCCATCTGCTGCTCCTTTGGCCCACAAACAGCTCTCTGACCCAGGACCACCACCCCCTGATGTCCTGGAGCCTGGATCGGGCTGCTGGATGAGGTAGAGCTCTGGTGCGGAGGAAGAAAAGTAGAAGAGTACTCACAGTTTTCTGTTAGAGCTTCATTTTGGATTAACCCTCTGTGGTATGCATTATGAGGCCAGTTGGTAAAAAAAACAAAAAAACCCCAAAACGTTTGTAATGGTTTTTTGTCATAAAATAAGTAAACATGAAGACATTTTCAATAAATATACAATACTATAGGGAAAATATTCAAAATTATTAAACTTATCTAAGTTCATTTGCAGAGATAAAAAGAAAATTATGATGACTGTTTTGCTATAAAACTAAATATTGGGATTCCATGATGTTAGACTACAATGTTTCATGGCAACATTTGCATTTTAGCAATTTTCTGTTGATTCATTTCCAAATTAAGTGCCTTAAACAATTAAAAAAATCAACTTTACAGACAGATAAAGATGTTCTCGGACCATTTTTGCGGAGAGAATTAATGGGGCTGAACAATGCGAGGAACGCCCTGAAAAAAGTAATGTTACAATATATATACAGTGCCACTGCTTTCCTCGGGGTCCTGGCTCTTCTCTAAAGTATTGCAGTATCATTGAGGATGTGTTGTGTGAGTGAGCAAAAAAAGGGTGTTACCTTTAGGCAACACGGTACTGTGGAGGGTTAAAGGGACAGTTTGGATCTTTTGAGATAGGGTAGCATGAGGTGCTTATCCGTAGTCAGTGTATTGCAAACAGTAGATGGTGGTCAGCATGCCCCAATTTGGATAAGCAGAGAGAAGAACTGCCTCAGAAGTTAAGCAGTCTACTGCTGCGGAGGGGGCAGCAGCAAAGGAACTGCTGGTCTATAACTGCCTCTATTGGTTAGTTTGTTTCTGCTTTTGTCTAACTTTGGTGAATCTAAACTAAGTCTAGTCGGAGTCCAGTGGCTCTGAAGATAGTTTAGATGGATGTAATGGCTTCATTTTCCCATCTGAAATCGTTGTCTGATGGCAAAGGTAAAACAGGTAGAATCTTCTAAATAAAGCGTACACTGACACTGCTTTTGATTTTTTTGGGGTGGCTAAAAATACATTTAGTGGCTGCCCCATCTACAGCAGTAGACTGCTTAACTTCTATGGCAGCTCTCCTCTCTGCTTCTCCGCACTGGGGCATGCCGACCACCATCTACTGTTTGTAATACACTGACTATCGATAAGCACCTCATACAACCCTATATTTTGAAAAGATCCAAGCAGTCCCTTTAACCCTCCACGGTACCGTGTTGCCTAAAGGTAACACCCTTTTTTTGCTGTTTACACTCAACTTTTCTAAAGCGTACACTTAAAATGATAGTCTCCTTTAGTCAGACATTTTTAGGTGGCTGACCCCGTCCACAACAGTACATTGTTTAGCTTCTGTGTCAGTACACCTGTCTGCTTCTCTAAACCGATGGTGTGTCGCTGACATCTGTTGTATGTAATACATAGACCTCATACAGTCCCACTCCCAAACATCCGAACTATCCCCTTAATGGGTCTGAGCAGATGGCCTAGCATTCTCAGTGCTCATATGTGATAATAACTTATCATCATAATGAGCCTAAAATATTGGGTATACACTCTGCTTACCTGAACCATGTCCGTCTGGCAGCCGACCTCTCTCCTCGCTGTCGGTGCCTGTGGAGTCACCTGCCCTTCTTTTAATTTTTCAGCACTGCTGTCAGGTGTCGTCATTGTGCCTTGAGTTGTTTTTTCGATTTCCAGACCCAGAAGCGTCCTCAGCCTCTGGGCCTCTTTCTCCAAACCGGCAAGCTTCTGCACGTTAGTTTCCCGGTCATTCCTGTCCGGAGGCAGTGGTCTGCACCGTGGCTCTGCTGTTCGACTTAAAGGAGAAACCATCACAGTCTGGGTGGAGGGGAGCGAGTTCGTCCAAGTGAGGGTTCGCTGTGCAGATTCTCCTGGTTTCTCTACTCGACTGTCCTGGTCGATGCTCTTCAAGGAGAGTTTTTCAAATATATTTGTTTGTTTCTCAGGATTCATCTCCTCTTCTGCCATGTTTTCTGAGTCAGGCTGTTGCCCCTCCCAAACACATGGCTTCTTTTTCACACAGCAAATGTATGATCCTGATTTCCTTTTGTGGCTGCAAAGGACAAAAGTCGGTCAGTTTGTTTATTTACTCTGTGAAAATTAATAACTGTACCAAATGTTATTAACATTGAAAACTTCTATTAAGGTTTTTTGAATACAGCTTCCAATGTCTGCCCTCATATTTTATCACATCATCACCCTTAAAAAAACAGAAACAAAACATAACAAAACTCAAAAACATCCTCAATTTGAATAAAGTGATTAATCTCACAAAACGACTTGGTTTTTCTAATGTAAATGTAATTGATGGTGCTATTAGACTGCTGCTGGAACGCCATATTAATAAAGGTGTATGGAAATTAGTTTTTAACCCGGACCGAAAATATTGGTTTTGAAAGGCTAAATGCCAACAAATATGGCCTGAAGCAAAATATGCAATTTGATAAAAACATGTCGTGAATTTTGGAAATAATTGTATCTATCTTTCCTCAATTAATTTTGACATTTAGATTTCACGACACTCTGGAGTAAATGAAAAAATGGAAGACTATTCATATGAGGAAGATTATTCATATGAATCTTAACTAGCACACAGTGGGCATGCAACATAACCCACCTTAATGTGTCCGTATTCTCCTCCTCTCTCTCCGTGTTTGTGTTTTTCTCTTCCAGCCTGGGATCATCTGTGCCATTTTCCACATGTGTGACTGTGTGGTCTTTAATGACCGTGCCTCTTCCCACGGGTCTCTGTTGTGTGTCTCCAGCTGTGACTGTACTTTGTGTCTGTGGATCATCAAGTGTGTCTGTAACGTTTTCTGTCGGGTGATCTGTGTTTGTCTGATCATGTTGCTGTGTGTTTTCCTCTGTGTGGCGTTGACCTGCTGTACTTGTGTGTTCAGGTGTGTGTGTGGACTGGAAGGTGGGCTGGCTCGGCTCTGATGTGCTGCGTGAGAGGATCTGATGTTTAGCCGCTTGACCCTGGACTCCACACACCTGCAAGAAAAGCAGCCAACCAAACCTACAGTTTACACAATATATCCAGATTCGGTACCGTTAAACAGCACACTGGAACAATTAAAAAATAGTTTCTAACTTTTCACCTACCTCCAATGATTTTTCTCGTTTTCTGCTTTTGGGATGCTCTCTGTAGGAAAAAGAAAACAGATTAATGCATTAAGAGGGGCAGATATTCAAAATATGATGAGGTTTAACTACAAATACACATACTTATTAGCCTCAGCCCTTCCTCAGCCCTCAGCGAGGAAGATCCAGGGAATGAAACCAGGTATTGCCCCTTGGAAATCAAAAATGAACTGAGAAGTTCAAGACTGACTTGCATTTGTAAAATAGTCTGACGATCTAAGGCTACTTTTTTGTAACACCAATAACTGAATTAGCTCTTTCTTAGATGTACTTATCTGCCCTTAGCTACCTGAGATCTATTAGAGTGTTACAGTGTGCCATAGAGGACTGCATTGAGGCGTAACACAAATCTCATGGGAACAGGCAGTTTTATCTTTGCCAGGTTTGGAGCAGGCAGTCAAAAAAAAAAAGAAAAAAAAAAGAAAGTGCACATCCCGCTGATAAATTAACATGAATGACAGAGATGTCAATAAGCGAAGTGGAAAAGAAGACAAAAGCAGGACATTACAATACAAAAGAAAGGCAAATCACAATCACAGAAACACCAGAATAACTGGAATTATGAATGTAGTTATGCAATATAACACATTTTTCAACTTATTACTGACAGGTATGCATAGCTCATTTAATACTACAGTATATGCTTTACCTGCAGGACGAGAGAAAACTCAGCATATTGAATATCAATCTGCTGTGCGGGCATGTTTGGTAAGAATGTTTGCAGGTGCAGGTAAGAGATGGCATACTGTGTGGTAATGAGCGGTGACAGATACACACTGAGAGAACAGGCGGTAATGGTCAGAAATCAAGTGGGAGCCAGCAGGACTGGGATTAGGAAAACAGGTAGATCTAGGGGATCTAGTGTGCTACATTTTATCAAAAAAAAAAAATGCTGTTAAAAAGGCTGTTTTGGCTCCAATCTGATGCTAGTAGGACTATCAGTTATTATTAAAGTAGGGTGGCAATGAAAATATAGAAAGTAGGCACACCACAGCCATAATTATATAGTTTATACAGTTGTGGTTAAGTTTTTAAAAGGCTTTTAATATATCTCAACTACCTGTCTTGCTAACTTCTGCCATATAAACAGCTGTCTGAGCTACTTAGCTATTTTGATGATTCCAGCTAAAAAAAAAAAAAAGCTAGTAAAATCTTTCTATCTATATCTGATGTGAAATTTATTTAAATTTATATTATAATTTATATTTAAATTTACATTTTATGAGCAACAAGTGACCATGTTTTTGCAGGACAGACTGATTTCTCGTTTCAGTCCCTCTTTGTTTATCACTGTTGCGCATAGTGAAGCAAAACTAGTCTCACAGTCATTTGAACCGGAAATAAGAGCATTAAGCTAACTGACTGATGGAAACCACAAAATTGCACGTGAACCATACACTCTCACGCGCATACAGGCTTGCAGAAAAAGCAGCGCTTTGAAATTCTGTCTGCGTACAAACTCAGATAAAGGTTTAGAGAACTAGAGAAGTTAAAAAAAATGTATGTACTGTTTCTTGTGGTTTTTCTGGTAGCTGGGTGTTAACAGCTCCAGGCTGTCCTCTGCTTCCTCTGGTGAAGAGCAGCTTCTGAAACACAAAGAGAAATACTGCTAAAGTTCAACGCAGGCCCTTCCTGTCCTGTTATAGCCAACACACACACACACACACACACACACACACACACACACACACACACACACACACACACACACACACACACACACACACACACACACACACACACACACACACAGGCCTCTATGTTAGGGCACATGCAGATATCTTGAGTCACGAAAGCTTATCTAATGAGGTTTTGCATCTTATAAATCAGTCAGAGAGATGAGCATGTGATCACTTTTTATGGTATTTTGCAGCATTTTCAGCCTTCATTACATGCAACAGAAAGATGACATCAAATAAGGGGGAGAGAGACACGACACAACTTCCCGGACAGATTTGAACCAAGGACGTTGTGGCCGTTTGTCAGCCACAGGGAACGGGGAACATGCGAAAAAGGCAGTAGTTTAGTGGTGCACATCATAAGTTTGGGGATGATACAAATTACAAAAAGATACAAATTATAAAAAAAGAAAAGTTAAAAATGTATGCACCAGAGGAAGCAAAGACATCCTAACTTTTCTTTTGAATGGGTCAAAAGCAAGTGGCCACCTCTGGGCCTGAAAAACGAAGCTAACACAGAAGTGCTACAAAAAACGTTCTTGGTCTCTATAGATAATCACAAGATTCATGACGGAGTGTAACTCTTTATGTAACACAGCCGTTTACAATTAATGAAGTCTTAAAGTTATACATTTTTAATGGCGTTGCTGCTTTGACTGAGAGGCTGTCTGTTAACACTGCCCCCAGGCTCTCCGTCAGATCTACCGCCTGCTCCTCCACAGCTCCACCCTCCCTCCCAAATCACGGATGTATTAAGAGACCTTGATACAGCATTGTAGAGCATTCCTTTGAATGTTGGTCAGTAGGACATAATGCCAAAATTGTTCAACGGCTGTATGTAAAACGACTTGGATTATTGGGCGCTGCTTCCACATCACTGGTCCCATAGTTTATGTGCACTAGAGACTTCTGCTGGCTGAATCAGCAACTACCAGTTTAGCAATCCACTAACTTGGGGATAAAAATATTAAAAATATTTAAACTTTCAAAATGTAAACTGTCCGCCCGATGACAGCTGGGATTGGCTCCAGCCCCCTGCGACCCTTACGAGGACAAGCGGTTACAGAAAATGACAGAAAATGTAAACTGGCTAAATTAAATCTTGATGGTAAAATGAGTCATTTCTTGGAGGTTGTAACATTAAAAAAAAAATGTATCCACTGATTTACAAATTTTCTCTTTCCAACTGTCAGTATAAAGGGAAAAATCTTCTTGGGCGCAATTGCATCATGTGAATGACTTTGGAGCTGTAATTCCACTGTTTGGCCATTACAAAAATTGTCTGATACCCCTGGCGTACTTCCTGGTCCCAGTATGGTCAACTTTGTTTAAAAAAAAATCTAAGATGCCAATAAGCAAAATGGTGTAATTTTACTTCATTTATCACTGAGTAGTTTTTACAGGAATCAACGGAGCTCTGCCTCCAATACTGTATCCAGTTCTCATTATAGATCCATGTTTAAAATGTGAGTCCACAAACCAATGGGTGACGTCACTGTGGCTACATCCACTTCTTTTATACGGTCTATGGTCAACATAATAATAAAAAATATGCACAATAACTACAACTCACAACTGTTTTTCAAAAGACCCTCCCTGGTTGGTATAAGCCAATGTCTCCACTTTATGCCTTTAGTACATTATGCAAGTTCTCTAACATTTTAACCCCCAAAAAGCAATAATTAAAAATACAAACCTGTAACGTGGATTTGGGTTCTGGCTGCAGTTCCAAGATTCAGGAGTCACCTTGTAATGATTTGCAGGGATGTTTCGCCACTTCAGGCACTCTTCACACTGTAACCAAAGGGGACCCCTGTAAATACAGACATACATGTGTGAGAAGTGTCGGAAAATAAAAGCTGTCATCAGAGGGAAAGTCCAAACAATTTTTTATTTAATCTCAGCACTTGGTTGTGTATGCCTCATATGCTCAATTGGTTATAATGGCTCTTGAAGTTCCCTGCTTTAGCATGTGTACTGTCAACAGAGCAGCTCAAGAAGCAGCGTCTAAACTCTCTGGTTTCAAGCTTTGTGAAAAAGAAAGTATCTATTTTCACTTCCAGTTTAACTAAGAAGTTTCTACATGAGATGATTATCAATTGACCTGCATCTTCCTTGACTGTGGCCTTCAGTACAGAGACAAGTTATTTTATTCTTCACGTGGTTTAGCTATTTCAGATAGAGATTTAGAGCCAGATAAACCAAAATCCTCTTTCAGCAGCACACAAACAGAAAAGTTTTCATACACTTAAAGGGACAGTTCACCCCAAAATCAAATATATGTATTCATCCTCCTACCTGTAGTGCTAATTAGGAACTATTTTCTTTCTACCAAACTACACTTGGCAACCATAAGACAGACATCTCTACGGCTGATATCTCCAACACTCGGCAACTCAAACAAAAATCAATCTCGACTGATAAGCAAAAATTTAAAAAAAGGGTCAAAATATGTAGTTTTGATTTTAGAATGACCGTTCCCTTTAATAATACATTTTATTTTATGGGGACATTTGTATTTGACAAGAAAAAAAATAGTTTCCACTTGCTGCTCTACATCTGTCGAAAGCAGTCGACACTCACTCGTCCACCTCCTGCTCTTCTATATGTTCATCTTTCTCTAGAGCCTGAAACTCTCGTTCTCTGGCCCTCTTCTCTGTCACCTCTTTCCAGTAGTCATTCAGTTTTAGGCCCAAAGCACCGAGGGTGAGCCTTGGAAGAAGAAAAAGGGAAAAAAGTGAGTAAATTTCTTAAAATGTTTCTTAATATCATAACCACAACAGCACAAGTAGGAGTGTATTTGGCATATCTTTCTCAAAAGGTTAATTTCACTAAAAGAAAACAAGCTGTGTGATCAAAATTTGATACTGCGACCAATATCAGCTTCCCTGTTGTAAAAACATTTGCCCTCTCATTTTCAAAAAAAAAAGGATAGAGGAAAAGCTGCATGAGTGATTGGAGTTATGTGTCCTCATCTTTGTAAACACAGTATGTAGCGATATTTTACAGTACACCCGCTTACTGCATGACAAGCATCAACCAAAGCAGATTGTGAACTCCACTGCTCATATTACCACAGAAATGATTTCATTTTTGTATGTGTGTTGTACCTGTATTCTTTGGTGTACTCAAAGTCTTGCTTGTTGTGAGCAGGTTTGAGAAAGTTACACTCGATGATACCGATGACCCCAACTCCCACCCTTTGACCTGAGGCCTGTAGGGAATTGGGAGGTGAAATTTGAGCAGAGACAGATATTTGTTTCTACTAAATATCGAGCAGAGCGTGAAGACATACAGTGAAATAAATTTTGTCTACCTTCAGCTGGCAGCCCACTTTCTCGTAGGCTTTAATGAGTCGGTTCCTGTGGTACATCATGATGCCATAGTGGTCTTTGTTTTTGGGGTCCAGCCCAAAGGTCACTTTCACCTTCTCTTTCTGACAGACATTAGTCAAAGTTAACAGCACCAGCACTGGAATATTATCAGGTTAAACAGACATTCTGCAATCTTAAGATATCAGTGGTTAAAAGAATTAAAAGCAAAATTTGACATTTTATGGTTGATGCTAATTACTAGGGGTAATCAGATTGATTTGGATTGACAGATTTATTTAGAAATCAACTATTTCTACATTATAAATGTAAAGAGACAACATCAATGTATCGTCTTTAAGATACGCCTTTACGATGTCAGCATACACACATATATATATATATATATATATATATATATATATATATATATATATATATATATATGGTTATATATAGTGATAATATTGTCTTGTGATTAAACTTATGATTTAAACCTGTACTAATTCCAGGAATATTAATGAAAATGAATTATAAGTAAATATTTATATTTTATATTATATATTATATTAATATTTATATTTTATATTTTCATTGCATATGAACCTATAATTTTAGATGACATGAGGTTTGTTTCATAAAGCGTAAAACAGAAACTGCATGAAACTGAAGTGTGCATAAAGGACCTTTTTTGAAACAGCAAATCCTTAACAGTATTCGCCTTACACAGCCAGACTACAACTCACAAGTATAGTTTTATGTGATCTATGTTAACAAACAACAGCTTGTATTGAATCAGCTCAGAAACATATACATGTAAAATGAATACGACTGGGTGTTGATGGCAAATAAACAACACTCATGCTGATACTGTGCATGGGTTTCGGATTCAGTGTAAATAGATTTTTGACCTTTTAGATATAAACCAATATTTTTGCGAAACCTTTTTTGTATTAATTTCACAGAAGAATCCAAAGTTCTCAAATCTTAAATATTGTCATAATCCAAACAGTGGAAAGTCACAAAAGCAAAGCTGCATTAAAAAAATTCTCAGTGTGCATCTGAAAGTGAAACGATAACACATTCTCAACCGATATGAAAACCACATGAATTTTCATTTTCACCTCCAAAACATCTGGTGCTTTGTTGGATCCCAGCAAAACTCACACCGACTGACTCATCCCCAAAAGCAACTAATTCCCCACTTCCTGTTTGCATCTGAATATAGGCACAAATACAGATATGGCTTGGCTTTATACCACACACACACACACACACAGGTGGTGTAAGGATACACTGAAGTGAGGTTTGTAAACATCATGCTCGATGTATTTCAGCCTCTTTGACACCAGTTTAGCCAAAATCTTCTTCCCCCGCAGTATAATCTGTGTCCTTGGCTTCAGGTACAAGATACTGAGGTACGCCTGAGATAAACACAGAATCAGACAGAGAGAGTGTCAAAAGTAAAACATTTTAAATTTAAAACACATACTTGTGATTGAGCTTTTGGTCTGACAAGATCTGTTAAACGCACACTGCTTTTAAAACTCTGTTAATATAACTAACTTAATCTAATTATGGCTGTTACAACAAAGACTGTTAATACAGAGATTAGATTTACAATCATCAATATGAACGTGCCTTTCAAAGGAAACTCGGGCAGTATTACTACAAAACCACAGGTGTGTCAACAGCAGTGAAGAAGTACTTAAAACTGGCACACCCACGCACACACACACACACGCATGCGCACACACCTACACACGCGCACACACAAACACAGACACGGACATTTGCATTTGACTTGTATTTGCTGTGTACGGTGGGGGATACCCAAAGCGTAACCAAAACCACTGCATCTCTTACGCCAAATTTTACTCTAACCCTCATCTTAACCACTAACAGTGATGCAGAACCACTTCAGGTGTCCTAACAAGCCTAAATATCTGCACTGTATATTGAAGACCATGTATCGCCAGTTTTAGTGATTTTCAATTTTCCAGATGTTTAATGATTCTGAATATCTGAATCTCTGCAGTAACGATACCAATTACACTTTCTCCCACTTTCTTATTGTCATTTTTACTACGGTCATTCTGCTGCTCTCTGCTATTAACTAAGAAAATAAAAGTTAGAGTTTCCATGATATAGCCTAGCTTTATTTCTTTTTAAATAAATGTTTTACTTTTAATGCCCTCAATGTCAATTTTTCTTGCATCCCAGCAAGATAGGGCTGTGATGGTAACCGCATTACCCCAATATTATGGCCACATGACGCCACCATAGTGATGAGGCCTCATTGTATCGTTTTACTTTTAAGCCGTTATTAGTAATTTATTGAAAAATGGCTTATTTTGGCTCTAATACAGCCCCCTCTCTCTGCAGTTTCCACTCTGTAACCCCATTCAATGTCTCGCCAGCACTATCTGATTGATCACGTATTACAAGTGATATTCTATTAACACTAAAGGCCGCAGTGCAACAGAGAGCAGAGACAAAGACTGGAGCGGCTCCAGCAAGTGAGTGGACTCAGAACTGCTTGTCGAACATAAACCAGCAGATATTACTAAGCCCGAAATTGCAAAAACAGACCAGCATTTCCGCTGATAGCGTTCTGCCTTTAATAATAGTAGTTACTGAATGTATCGTTAGTTGTATGAATATGAAAACTGCAAGGAGAGAAAGAAAAAGTGAGACCCGTAGGGAGAGATTATCTTAGTATATTAAAATGCAACGTAGTGATGATACAGACATTTTATACACCAGGCCTGCTGATGTGCATTTAACCTACGTTGGATGGTTTGTATGAGTCAACTGAGACTTCAGTCTGCAGGTAGTTCATACACTTCACTGATAAACCAGAGAATTATACAGAAATATTCATGATGTACATGCACAAATCGTTCTGGGCATATGGCACCAGGCGCCAACGGGGGGACACTGTAAAATAAGACCAGTTAACTGCCAAACCGCGATGATATGTTGCTTTTACCGTGGTAAGAAAAAACCCATAAAGTGAACTTTCAGTGTCTAAATGAGTATTGATCAGGAAACGGAAATATAAGCATCTACAACTGCATAACAACTGGGAAAACTCGAAATGAAATGAAGATCCTGTGATATGATCCACGGGTCCGAATGGACTTTACAATGACACCGTTTTGTCAATTTATACAATGTTGGTGGGAATTGGCAATGTAACTGCACTGCCTTGGATGACAAAATTTTTCATCGAGAGTCGCATGACTGTTGCACATCAATAAATCAGTACCATGTAAATACTGAAACAGCATTTTAATTACTATAAATATATACCATAGGTAACTGATTCAGTAGTGCTTCTGTGCCATGCAATAATTACCACAAACACAAAAGACTAGCATTATAAATGTCATCCTTGACATTTGATGATATGACATACTAAACTAAAATAACACAACGGTACAAAATAGGACGTTATGTCTGTAGGATCAGACACAAATATGTTTGTTTTTTGGCAACAACAAACATCTTCCTCTGTGTTTATAGAGATCATATGTTTTTGTCAGACTCACCCTGAGACTGTAGTGCATGTCCGGGATGTTCTGTTCGGCCCTCAGGGATCCAGTACTCCTCAGACCCTTCTTCAGCTCCTCAATCTGAATCTCAGGCAAACGGAAGTCGCTCACATCGGTCTCAAAGTCTATCTCTGGCTTGTCATCTTTGGCCCTTTAGAATAACATAACAAAGGGAGCAGTTGTTAAAATAGGAAATTATGCATTTTATATCATTTTCTGAGACATTTCGCAGAATTCAGATGTGGCAGATTTTCCAGAGTTAAAACTACATAAATTGGTTTTGAATGTGTCTAATGTACCGTAGTGTCCAAACCAATATGAGTGCATCGCCTTACACTGGGGTTCATTTTATATGATCTTAGTCACTCTGGCCAGTTCTGATAAGAGCAGTACTTAGTATGTGCTGATAATGACTATAGAAGAGACATTTTTTTACTCCAATGTAAAGAAGAAGTGAAACAATCTGAGAAACCCCTTACCACGAACTATTTTTCTAAGGTTGTTTTCACACCTGTAGTGTGGTTAATTTGGTCCCGCCCAAGGGAAAAAAATGATACCTTTTTTTTAGTTCAAATGCAGTTCCTGTTCAAACGGACTTTTTACAAATTACAGCCTGACCTACATTGGATTTTTGGGCTGATGCTGATACCAACTTTGGGGAGTAAAAAAATTCTGATACTGACGTATCCATCGATATCATATGTATGCAATTATGTAATGTTATGCGAATACTTGTAACAAAGATATATAAAGACGGCAGGATGTTTTACAATTTTACAATAAACTTCATTGCAAAAACAACATCAGTGTACTGAAACAGTAAACTTATATCGAAATTTAAACATTTGAAATTAGAATAAGCAGCTTTTTCTGCATTATGTTCAGTTGCATATTGGAGAACATATAAGCCAATACTGATGTATCTGTGAAAGGGCTTATATTGGCCAATAAAATCAGCTGACCGATATATATTGATCGGGCTCTATTACAAATGAGCCAGGAGGAGCAAACATGAAGTTATACAGATAGGTCGGACAGTTGGTGTTTGTCCTCTGGCTTCAGGACCTACATGGGGAAATCCTTGTGACTGACAAAAATGTATGCAGCAGTTTAAAGGTTGCGATGTGTTTCTTTATGTTCTTTGGTTTCACAAAGAGCTCAGGAGGATTTAACTTATTATAAGCATTAGTAATAATTTTACACTGCAAATTGACTGCATGGTATTACTGACAGGTTGAGACAGGATGAAGAGGAGGTGCCCTATACAGTTAATAATCATTACCGTGGGAACGCTGTTACACAATTTTAAAGGATCTTTATAACCTAGAACAAGGAAACAAGCACAACAGTTAGAACAGCCGCTCACATAGTAATCAGGAAAAGTACCTGTGCTGGCATGTTTACGTGTTACCATAGTTACAGAATAATATAATAAATAGGTACAGATCATCTTACACAGATCTTCTTAAACAGATTTCATGATCAGCAGATGGATTTATAAGTAGTTTAGCTTTTGAAATCATGCTAAAATCACAAATCTGCTAACACAAAATCCTGCTGTTGGTTTGTTTGCTTTCAGACTACAAATGAACCACACAAAAGTCCACTTAACAAGCAGTCTCTTTTCCATCATTTGGTCCACATCGGGGTTTGACTGACGGCCTTCATACTGGCCCAAATAAAATGTATTTAACCTTTTTCATTTATTTTAATTGAGCCAAAAAGGTTATGAGTGAAAACAGACTCACTTTAGAGAACTGTGCTTATGAAAGACCCACGGAAAGGGACCTTTATTATTGTTTGTAAACAAGCTCACCGGCTAAAATGAAAGCAAACCACAGATTCACTGTCTTTGGCGTTTCACCTCAGTATATTTGCTTTTTTAATTTTTCTTTTTTTATTCGGTGCTGTATGTCTTGGTTGCCTAATTTAAAAGTCTGGCTGCTGGTCACTACCTTTTTATACAGCCCTGACCACACTTAAGTGCAGTGGGGGTACACACCCATAAACACTCCAAACACAGAAAATAAGAAGAAAATACAGACACATGGCAGAGTCTCTGCAGAAAAATACACCACCACGCACCGAGAATAATGATTGAGAGGAATTACTTCTGTATGTGTCAATACATGGTTTTGTAGGAATACTGTGCACAGTATATTTTTAATTTCAAACTGTCTCTGCTCTTCATATAATGAAGATGATATGAGCCTTTGGTCCCTGAACATGTTGTTTTGCATGGATTTGTATAAAAGCATGCTTAAACAAATATCATATATGTGTGTGTTCATGTTTATCTGCCTGTCTCTGTGTTTGCATATTGCATCAATCTCACAGGCAGTACACATCAGAGCAACCGTCAACTCAGACAAAAAGTTTTTGTGTAAACACAAAATAAAGCAATGGATGGTGGATTGATGCCACTTTCATGTCTGTATGGAAATATGAAGCTACAGTTAGGAGACGGTTGGCTTCACAAGAAACCTGGAAACACGTTGAAACAGCTCCGCTCTGTCCAAAGGTAATGAAATCTGTCTACAAGCACCTTTAAATCTAACTAATAAACACATACTCTATGTGGTTATTTACTTCCTGAAATAGCAAATTAAAAATGACAGCTGTGAACTAAAACATGTTAATAAATGTGCTTTAAAAGTGTATGGCACCTTTTGGAAAACTTGGCTATTTCCCACTGCTTGTAGTCTTTATGCTAAACAAAGCATCTCCTGGCAGTAGTTCATGATTAATCCTTAACACCTGGATGCACATCAGTCTTTTTGTGCTGCACCCAGATCCCTTTGAATAGCTTTTAAAGCTCTAAAACCTGAGAAAACTGGTTTGATTTCTTTTAAAAACACAGGATAGCATTATGCAGTAACTTGGCAAGAGATGTCCAGTAAACTGCAAAACAATAAAGAAAACCCCCTTAATTATATATTCAAATATATTCAATTTTTTTTTGGGGGTGGGGGGGTTATTCTCAGGTAATTTTCTTATGTTTTACTTTTTACTCATTTCTTTAAAATTTTTGGGCCATTCCTGCTTGTTGCCCTCTTCCCAGTTATATCAATTTGCTCAGGCTTCATAGGGTTAATGGACAGATACAAGGGTGGTATTAAGGTGTATTCACATCAAATGCGATGAGCGCTTTTTATGCAGCGAGATTACATACAGAGTCAATGCATAGGCGCTAACAGATTGAGCCCGATGTTACAGAAAATCAGTAATGGAGGAAAAACAAAAAAAGTTGCCGTCTGTGGGCACCTGGAGCTCTGCCACTCAATGTCAGGACTTTACAGAGACAAAACTAAAAAGGAGAGGGCTCACAATTTGGGGCAAAGCCATAGGACTACATGGTAAGTCCTGACAATGTATTTGTGACTTGTGTAAGCTTTTTTGTTGTGTTGCCTTTAAATGCTCTGAGTAATTTCAGTTGGTCTTTTATTTTGGAAAGTAAACAACAGAAGCAGTTAGGTGGTAATGTGCTGCTGTGACAGTATGTAAAATAACAAAGAGGGATGCCGTCTTTATTTACACTGGTTCAGAGCACGGAGCCTCCGTGTTTATATTGCTTTATTCCAGCTATCGGTTGTAAATACCTGCACACTAAGTAAGCCTTTAGCACAGCTGTTAAGAGTGAACACAACCAGCTGCAAAATACTTGCTCCAGCGGCCATATTTGCACTAGTAACATAACATGAAAATTTACATTGTGTTTGATGTGAACACACCATTACTCTTATTGTTTCAGCAAGAAAGTGAATAAGTGCATTTTACAAAAGGTTGAAGTGTTTTTTGAATTACTAACATGCAGGGAAAAAAACAACATCTGTTATCTTTATTTTCCCCCTACATTCAGCATGAAGAAATGAATGATTCTGACCTGCGGATGTTCCAGATTAATATCTTGGTTCCCTTTTTGGAGAGAATGGAGTCAAAATGTGCGAGTATCTGCTCCTGGGAGGTGATGATGGAGTGGTGAAGGATGGCTGCCAGGCTGGCCTCTGAATCCTCGGTCACCACCAGAGACTGTAACACTGGGTCAAGGTCGAGATATACTGGAACATATTCTCTACTGATTAATGTGAAGAACAAAAACACTTTTTTCACTTCACATGCCTTATTGTTTTGTGGAGGATATTGGTTTGTTGGTTGAAAGGGACGATGGGGACAATGACAGCCTGGGCCTTGACGTTTTCCAGGTAGGTCTGAGACAACATTCCCACAGTCTGGCAGCCGCCGTTCTTAGTGAAGATGAGCGCATCGCGGCCCAGACGCATGGAGCCCGACTTGAAACCGTTCCCGTACACGCCGATGGCCTGCTGATTGGCTTTCCCCAAACCCTTTTCTGTAAAACCAAAGCTGGACATATGGGGGAAGGGAGAGTGATGAAAATAAAGATATGTTTTTGTGTGAATATTAGAGCAATAATTAATGATAATTTTCACTGTATAATTAAGTGTCGTCAAATGGGAAAAAAACAGGCAATTTTCCAGAGAAAATGTATCTTCATTTTACTTGTTTTGTCTAACAGACAGTCAAAAATCAATAGAATTTTCATACACAATATGAGACAAAAGCAGCAAATCCTCACATTTGAAAAGTTGAAACAAAAAATGTTGAGCATTTAGCTTATTTATAAACCTAAAGTGGAAAGAGACAACTTCTCAACTTTTCCCTGGCTGTCGCAAAGACAATAGGATAATTTTCTGCTTTTCTCAGAGCTTAGCAGCCATCACCAACCCAGGACAACGTTTCCAGTTTGTTCACCTTCCTCACCATCCAACGTTTCTGCTACTGGGGATTGTGCTGCAAAGAACTTACATTGATGCTCTTTGGTAAAAGGCAATATCTACCAATAGCTTTCGGGGAAAACAAAAGCGCTACCCTTTTCCTGTTTTGGTTCTGCAATGGCTGACACACTTCCTTTGTGCCATAAACGGAGCGCTCACTTTCCAGGGAGATTGTACCCAGTGGAGAACAGAATTGCATAGTGAGAGCGAGGCTCATAGGTAGCCAATCTAAAAACCGATTGTGTCATTACTCTATAGTCATTACAATGTGCCTCAACATTAACTTTATGATGATAAATTAAAGGTTTGGTGTACATTTAGGGGGGTATATCTGCAGAAACAGCATACAAGTATTTTTTTTCTTTAGTGCATAATCATCTCAAAATAAGAGATGTGTTGCTGTTATAATGAGTCTACACAAGGAGCATTTTGTTTCCTTTTCATACAATAAGACAAACCAAATCCTGGGTCTAGATGGGGCCACTCACATTTTTTAGTTTTTTATGTTGGCCACCATAGTTTACAGCCCCTGAGTATTGGGGAAAAAAATGAACACAAAACTGCTTTATTCAGTGTTTTTACTGGTTTAAATCAGCTGGTGTGTTTGTCTTGGAGAGGAAGAGACCTCTGTGAATAATTTTGCTGTCTGGATCTTAAGTTATCAGAGAAAAAGGTGTGCACACATTAGCATGCACTGGAATAGTGGACCGTCTCCAGCAAGTCGAAAAATGGAAGAGAAACTGATGTGTAACGTAAAAATCTGCTTCAATCAGTATTTTAACCAGCTTGAAACACCTGATCCACTTGTTTTGGGAGAGAAAGCGGCCTCTGCTGATACAATTGTAACAGAACTACCTGAACGATGAACACTGAAAGAGTTCTAACAGGGAGAAGTTTCAGCTGATTGCAATCTGCCATCCTCACTTTAGGGTGATTTCCACAAAATCACCCTAAATCTTGAACACTGTTCCTTTGAAGCAAAAAGAAATAAAAAAATGTCCACGTCCATTTCAAAGGACTGTTGGATTAGGAAACTTGTAATCAATTAAATTCATATCATTCTTGTAATTGATGAATCAACTAATTGCTGCAGTTCTGTGTATATAACAGTAGCGTCATGCTTGGGTGATTTTGATTAACTCTTTGACATGTGGGCTGAAGAAATGCTGGTGAGTCACTCTTGGTGGTTTTACACACAGTGTAAGACAAAGTCAAATGTCAGCGCGTGTTACTACAAGCAAGAAATAAGTTTCTGATGCAAGATGCAATTAGATCTTCTCACGCGTTTCATTTACATGTCAGCTTTATGTGGATGTGCATGTGCGTGTCTTACCTGAGCATCTTGTGTAGCTTGCTGGGCGTCATGCCGCTGCCATTATCAGTGAAGGTTAGACACAAGTGGCCGGCTACTTCTACTACATCTATCCAGATCTGTTTAGCCAACACACCAGGATCTGATGCATTGTCTGCAACATGACAGAAAGAAATAACAAAAGGGAGAGAGAGGCAGTTAAAAAGATTGTAGGATAGACAATGTTTTTTTTTTTTTAAATGAAGTGGCCAATTATCTACTCTAATACATTTGATGTACCTTAATTAGAGCCAGGCTGATATATTTTATATCAGTTTTATTGATTTTATTGGCCGATTATGGCCTCTAAGATGTATCAGTATCTGTGTATATGTTGTCCAATATGTGTCAATGTGAGTTTTATTGTACAGAAAATAATTCAGACAAAGATGCTTTAAATAATTTCTAATAATTAAATTCCCAATATGTTTTCTGTTTCAGTGCACTGTTGTGGTATTTACCACTTATTTTTTATTGTCAAATGTGATAGATATTTGAAGGAAATTGAATTGTATAGATAGATAGATAGATAAATGCTAATTTGTATCTAGTCATGTTTCACTTCTGTAATCTTTACCATGCACCTGTTTTCATACTTTGTTGCTGTGACTCTTTACTTTCCTTGCTTAGCATGTTTATCTTGTCTCATATCTCTGACACTCTCATCTAAGCTGTGCAGGTGATACTCTCAGAGTTATTTACCTAAGGGCTGGATGTCCAACTGATATCAGAACCACATCAGGCTTTAAGGCAAACATTCAAACTCTGGGAGAAATAAATACCACCATCTCTTTACTCATTGCATCATGTGAGCAGCAAAAGCAGGAGTGATGTCAGTGCATCTGCATTTAGACAGGACACCCGCACTGCTCTTCCTGTTAAAACTCAGCAGCCAATAAGAGAGCACAGAGTGGAGGACTGACAATGTTGACAACCCAGAGACAGACAGCTTTGATCATGTGGAGGGACAGATCATCGAGTGATTCATGCTATACTAAAGTCCACACTCTGTGTCCCTTTTAGCAGACAACACACACACACACACACACACGCATGATGATTACAAATACAATCACTGTAAAACCTGACCACTGTTTTCAAGTTATATATGGATATAATGCTCACTGCCAGGAGATAAACAACATAAAGTACAATAAGCTTACGTGAAATTTCTTAATAACATAATTATTGCCGTGACACTCCTCTATACTGTCAACATACAGCCGCGTGACAGTGATCAGTTGAGTGTGAGAAAGAGGAAGTCCAATCGGTCCATTTTAGCACCGACACAATTTGTTGAGTCCACTTTACGTGCCACAGCGGAAGAGTGCACAACATGAAACAGTGAAAAGTTGCATCGAGCGCAGAGCAGTGCACCAGAGCTGCAGGTGCTCAAGAGTAAAAAAGTCTGAGACCTACCTATCAACTCTGCCACCGCGCTGAAGGGCCAGGTGTGACTTGTAGAGTTGCTGTTCAGGAAGGAGGGACTCATCTGGAAAAGATATAAAATTAAATCACTGAGTTTGTTTTCTTTACAAACATCTTGCACAAATATGTGAAAAAATGGGAAATACGCACAGAACTCAGGCGGATCCCATGCTCGCTTAACCTCGCCATGACTGCGACTGCGTGTTTTGGCTGTTGTTTGCGCCTGCAGTGTTTTCTGCGCGCAGGCACGTAAGCAGACAGATGCAAGCGGTGGGCGTAACGTCCTGCGGGCTGTTCAGTCAAAGGAAGTCAACTGACAGAGAGATTAAGAGGTGAGCATGCAAGATCGCACTTTTCACTGGAGCACAAACAGTCTAAAGGATGTTTGAAGCAATATTTTAATTTTGCTGTAGAACTTATCTGTGAACTTGTATGTGATTAAGTTCACAGACACACTACAACCTTCCCTAGTCCCATCAGTATTTACTATGTGCCCTTATGTTGACATTTGCTCAATTTGGCATGAAATTTATGTTTTACCGAGCTGTTAAAACAATGCAGAAAGACCAAAAAAATAACTTGTGCTTTTGGCAGTTCCTGTCAGCTGTCACCTGCCACCAGAGGCTGATACTTAAGCATCATTGTAAAGAAAGTTTCCACCACACTCATTATTATAAAGCTGCACAGACAGGAATATCAACATAAAGTGCATCCAGGGGCCAGAAGCATAAATCTCTGTGTAAACTGCAAAACATCACAAAATGATTTTATGCACCTCTTGTGTCTTTCGGTCATTCCTGACAGCTGTAGGCCTTTACGTGTAGATTTGAGGGGGCAATATTTAGAGCATGTGCATTTGTAGAAAAGGAACAAATTGGTGCATAAAAAATCACCAGAATGTATTGACATAAGTGTTTGGCAAATGATTCTCAAACCCCTTGTTTCATAGGTGTACCTCCCAAATGTTGACACCACAGACTCTTTAAATATTGGACGTAGTTGCCAGGACATCACATATTGGCTTGTGAAATACAGTTTTGAGGTCTTGAGTTTGGCATTTCGCTGTTATCATTTAGGTTTTTTAGAGCCAGAAGTGACCATATTTGGAGCAAAGGATGAATCTGACTCACAGTCACACCTCGCAGACAACCTGACACTTAAGCAGCCCCATCCTAAAATATGCATAACTACTCTGTTTTGGAGTCAGCCTCAAGTGGTCCCTTGATGAACTACAGTTTTGGCACTTCCACGGTGACTTCATTTTTAGCCCTGGAGGTTGCCACTTGAACAAAACCTACGCCCTTGTGATAGTTTTCAAACACACATTTCCCAGCTGGCAATGGATGTCAGAAAGACATTGGGCTGTTACTTTGGACAGACGTAAAATTTTGATTGCAATGAAAATTAAGTTGGCAATATTTTAAATGTGTAACAATGGCAGAATTTAACATTGTGTGGACGTTAACATTATGATGCTTTGCAAATGTTTTGTTTTGTGCATCTTAGAACTAAATGGCATCATTCTACGTCAAGATAACATAGCATGGGAAGTTTGGAAGATGTTGGATTTTGGTAACATCCCTGGACAACTTAAAACCAACAATATACCAATGTTTTCTATCATCAGTATGTTATGTACAATTGTCCTGACATTGAATTTGATCATCTGACGTCACAACCTAAATTTAACCAAATATCACCATCTAACACCAGCTGGATACCTTTCCTCGTCCTATAAATATTCACCTGAGAGCCACATGCCCTTATTGTATTGTCAGTGTTTCACTTCGGCATGACACTGATGTTTTACTGAGCTGTTACAACAATGCAGAAGCGACAAAAAGAGAAGTTGCAAAGAAAAATAGAAAACCGAAGCACCTGTTAACATCATCTGTTGTCAAAAGACTGCTTGCATCTCTGATGTCTTTCTGCCATTCCTGACAGCTGGAAGCCTGTAACCCTGACTGAACATTGCTTCAACCTTCAACAAATTCTCAGCTGAGCTGGGAAATAGCTGCCACCCTCGAGTGATACTTCTGCATCATCGTAAAGAAAATTTCCACCAGACTCACAACTTTAAAGCTGCTCAGACGGAAATGTCAGTAGTAAAGACTGAGTGCATCCAGGGGCTCGAAAAGGTTTGTGTTGTTGATCATCAGCTGTTCAGAATGTGCGACATCCGTTGACCCACAATATGAGTGTCTAAGTGCGCCCATTAAAAAAACACACTTGCTAATTAGTTAAATGTCTCCGAAGACAGATGTGAGAGGTCCAACAACTTTTTGCCCCAAGTCAGGGGCTGCTGGTCATACCTGCCTCCGCATCACTGCCAAACAATATGTGTCGATCATTGCTTTTAAACAGCCGGCTGCCTGAAGGTATCTGTACAGAGGTGGACTGTGAATACAGATAATGAGCAATTAAAAAAACAAAACAACCTGTTTATTTTGTTTTATTATTTTTAATGCCCCGTAGCTTCTGCTTACTGCAGCCAACTCTTGAGGCCTGGCTGTTTGGAGGCACCCCTCAGACCGGAAGCAATTGCTCAGGCATGCAAAGACTGATCACACATTATGTTACAGCCAGCTTATGTATATCGTATTATAAAATACGGCACATTATAGTTTTAAATCACATTTTATGGGACAAATTTTACTGTTTTTTCAGGCCTCAGCATCATCAGAAAGGCTGTTTTATAGCTTGGTAGCAGAGCTTTGTATGTTTTGAAACATCCGACTAGTGTGACTAGTGTGAACTCGAGTCACAAATTGGACTTGATTAAACAAAAATCACAAAAGACTTGCACCTTGACTTGGACTTTAACATCAGTGACTTGTGACTTCACTTGGACTTGGGCCTTTTGACTTTAAAATTCTCAATGCCATCCCCAGAGCCCAAAGGTTAAAGAGTTTCAGATTTTAAATCTCAAACGTTTGCCACGGTTCAATTTACTTTATTTCACTTTCAGGACAACCTTAATGCTATTCTTTCCCAGCAAGTCGACATCTAATTTCCCAGAACCACTCTTTTTGAACCAATCAGTCAGTCATGATGCAGGAGGGAATCAGGAAGAACTCAGGTTACATTACTGAGCCGCCGCTGGGAAAAATGATATGATTTTTATTTGTCCATTAAAACTATGCAGTAGTCAACAAATACCAAATTACGGCATTTGAATCAGACAGGTCAAAAATGACAGACTGAGATGCAAAAACTTTCTACAAACTTGTTCTAACAAATACACTCAACATTTTAAAAGAGTTCATGATTGTTGTAACTTTTATATCAATCTGTTGTTGACAAATGGTAAATTACATTTAGTAAATAGTGCATTTTGACTTGTTTAGGACTGGAAACTCGTAGTTAAGGATCAGAACTTGAGACTTAGTTGTGACCTGCAAAACAATGACTTGTTAGTCACTGTCTTGTAAGTGACAGTGTAAGTGTTGTTTTCACACTGAATTTAGGCTACTGGGATTCAGAACAAACCCTAAATGTTCTTTCCCGTTAATTGCATGTCACAGAGGAGATTTACACAGACAGGCTGACACTTCATAAGCTCATTGTGTTTCACATCTTTGATAGTTTATTTACTTTTCACAAGATGCGTCATGTTGAGCAGCCTGCCTGACCAGAAATAGATACCATACAGTCTTTGTTAACACAGAGCTGCTGTTAAACTCACTGACACACAATTAGAAGTCTAAATGAGTAATGGCGACGGGCAGCACCTGCGCTCACTGTAAGTACGAGTCGGACAAGTTCTGAACCATCTGACTGTGCTGGCAAAAGTTCTACATAAAACAACTGCCAACCAACAAAACCAGTGACTTTTTTTTATCATTTAGTAATTGATTTCACCTTGTATCTCTTTTATTGTAAATCTGTATATTTAATTATGTTTTTATATTTTATTACTCTGTAAAGCACTTTGAATTGCCCTGTGTATGAAATGTGCTATACAAATAAAGCTGCATTGCCTTGTCTTTTCTTATATAGTTGTATTGAGAGATGATAGTGAAACATTTGCTGCATATTTTAGGAAGACTCAGAAGAGGTGAAACAAAAACTAAAATTTCTTACACAGTGAAGGTCTTGGTAATATATAATATTGTTTTATTCAGTATTGTATTAGAATCTGTCTTTTAGGGACTGTTCTTCATTTATCAGAAGATGTGGGGTAGCTATGGTGTGACTCCTTTTTTTTTTAAATCTTGACCCTTCTTGAAGTCCCAAATATTTTTTCTTGAGCCTCCCTGAGTCACTGCAGGAAAATGCATGGCCCTCCTCACCGATGCAACAAGCAAACAGTACGGGAGTGAGAGTTATCACCAAAACAAACAGCTAATTTCTTGAGCAAAATGCAAATCACATCATTACCATCACACGTCTGTATGCGCACTTCGGCAGAAAAAAGAGTGCACGGAAGAGTGTATGTAAAATAAATACAAGATACATCCATTCAGTGTTTTTTGTCCCTCCCCTAAGCCAAAATAAAAAAGTATAAGTCTCCCACTTTTTGCGCCACTCCCTCCCCCTAGTAAGTAATGAACAGTC
Source organism: Plectropomus leopardus (assembly GCF_026936395.1). Taxonomy (NCBI): domain Eukaryota; kingdom Metazoa; phylum Chordata; class Actinopteri; order Perciformes; family Serranidae; genus Plectropomus; species Plectropomus leopardus. The sequence goes on from NC_142183.1 coordinate 17,319,991, forward strand.
ACTTAATCTAACCAAAAAACATGTTGTGATTAAATTCTAGTTCTCATGTTTAGATGAGCAATAACAAATTAAACTTAATTAACAGTAAATACTGTGTAGAAAAAAAGGATTTTGCCCTTTGTCATTCCAAAGACGTCAATATTGTAAAACTGTATTAAATGTTATTTATTTATTTAAATCGCTCACTTAATCAGTGAGTCCTACACTTTGATGTGACTGTTTCTTTCAGGTTTCTCAAAATTACTTTGAATCCTTAATAGGATTTTATTTTTCAAACAAACAATTAATCTAAGACAAAAGCATAGACAAATAATAGGAAATCCCTTTTTATCTTTTATTTTTAATTCTTAGTGCAATCACTCAATCCCTTGAAGCATAAAAGAGTCCCCACCGTTGGTCACCACTGTTTGAGCGTTCCAGTTTTTCTCTCCATCCATTTACTATCGCAAAATAATCCTCTTCAGAGAATTCCTGCAGAGGACAGCAGGCAGGTATGATGAGCAATCATCCAAAGAATTTAGAGAGGAATTTATGTTCACTCGGTTCAATTAGTTTGAAAGATTGTGCATGCTAACCTGAATGAATTCGTCCTTGATGGCCTCCGCTCTCTGCAGCTCTGTCTTTATCACCTGGATGAACTGGGCTGTCCGGTCCTCTGCCTTAACATTACAGAAACCAGCTTCCTGAATGAACTACAGAGGAGAGACAGGACAGGATGAAGTAGAAACAGCACCACCAGCTGATGATACATTAGTAACACAGAGCACACAGTCACATTGTTTGAGCATTGAAGCTGTCTGTGCAGAAAACTTGGACTTTTTTGTGCCACTGCAAACCTTTAACATTTCTGTCTGATATGCAGACACATGAGTGGTTTGTTTAGGGGGTTAATAAAAAAGACATTCATTCAATTCATTAAAATATATGCAACCTTAAATAGCAACTATCTTAATAACTTGAAATTGTAACTGAAGTTGTTTTATGTACACAGGCCAAACATTTAAATGACTGTATTAATTATATTGTGTTTTTTAAGACTTCTTTTATGGCATTTCATGTATTTAAGGGACATGAAAAGTGTAGGTATATTTAACATAGACTTTATATAAAGATGGATTACACGACAACCCAAAAGCAAAACCAAAACATCTTGATCACTCCCTGATGGTTGGCTGTAGTGAAGGTCATAAACTCGCCCGTCCGTGTCAGCAAATGGGACACGGGCTTCACTAAAAAATCAAAAAACATGTTAAATTACTTTTTCCCCCAAATATGTTTTTTTTTTTTTTTTAATCATTTTAGGTAGTTCTTGTCATACTAAAATGTTCAAAATGTTCCAAAATGTTGATTTAATTTTGGTTATTACTGTTTTTTTTGTTGCTATAAAAAGGATGCAATGATTTACAGCTGGGTGTGACAACTAGTGCTCTTGTACACATTGGCAATGGCTGCGATTAGTCAGACGGCGGAAACTCACTACTTGCTACTGTGCAGACTGTCTCCAAATGATGTCATCGGTGTGAAAGGGCATCAGCTGTATATGGGATGTTATGGTTTCATTTTTGTTAAGTGGGGGGAAGCGGACACATGTATTTCATCTTTATATAAAGTCAGTGATATTCTACACACACTCACACACACATATATTTATGGTGATCTTTCAGCAATGCTGTTTTTTTCTTCTTGGCCTAAGGGACACTGTAACCAACTTGAGGTGTGTTCAGCTGATGTTACATTGTCTTGCACTGTGAAGTGATGGCAGAGACGCTGGACATTTTACTGCTCAATAACGTACTTGTCAGTGCTATCTGGCTGGCTAACTATGTAATGGTGACACAGCTTCTATATTCTGCTTAACACATCTTTGGTTTTCTATACTCATAATACTTACCTACTCATATTACTTACATCATATAAGCCAATATACAGTATATGGACAAAAGTGTCGGGTCACACCTCCTAATCACTGAATTCCCGGCTTTCTTTCAGTCCCATTGCCACAGGTGTATAAAATCAAGCACCTAGCCATGCGGTTTGCCTTTACAAACATTTGTGAAAGAATGAGTCATTCTAAAGAGTTAAGTGAATTTGGGCGTGGTAATTTAATGGGATGCCGCTGATGCAACAAGTCAGTTCATGAAATTTCTTCCCTCCGAGATATTCCCAAATCAACTGTAAGTGGCATTATTGCAAAGATGAAGCATTTAGGAACCACAGCAACTCAGCCATGAAGTGGCAGGCCACGTAAAGTTATAGAGCGGGGTCGCCAAGTACTGATGAACATAGTGCGTAAAAGTTGCCAACGCTCTGCTGACTCAATAACTGCAGAGTTCCAAACCTCCTAAGGCATTAACATCAGCACAGAAACTGTGTGCCCGGAGCTTCTCGGCATGGCCGAGCAGCTGCACGCAAGCCTTAAATCAACAAAGACAACTGCAAGTGTCAGATGGAGTGGTGTAAAGCACGCCGCGACTGGACACTGGAGCAGTTTAAGCGTGTTCTGTGGAGGGATGAATCACGCCTCTCTATCTGGCAGTCTGATGGATGAGTCCGGGTTTGGAAAATTCCAGGAGAACGTTACCTGTCTGACTGCATTGTCCTGGGGTTGGCGTCAGCCCCTCAGTTAAACGAAAAGGAAATCTTAATGCTTCGGCTTACCATGACATTTTGGACAATTCTATGCTTCCAACTTTGTGGGAACAGTTTGGGGAAGGCCCTTTTCTGCTCCAGCATGACTGTGCCCCAGTGCACAAAGCAAGGTCATTAAAGACATGGTTGGATGAGTTTGGTGTGGAAGAACTTGACTGGCCCACACAGAGCCCTGACCTCAACCCTATCCAACACCTTTGGGATGAACTATAACGGAGATTGTGAGCCAGGCGCTCTCGTCCAACATCAGTGTCCGACCTCACAAATACTCTTCTGGATTAATGAAAAATTCCCGCAGACACACTTCTTGACACATTTTGTAGAAAGCCTTCGCAGAAGAGTGGAAGCTGTTATAGCTGCAAAGCGAGGGGACCGACTCCATATGAATGCCTATGGATTTAGAACTGGATGTCATAAAAGCTCCTGTGGGTGTAATGTGTAGACGGCCCATTACTTTTGTCCATATAGTGTATCTGTGATAAGCTAATAACATCAGATTATCACTTAGTTTACAGATCAGATGTAACAGTGTGTGAACAGACACTGCAGTGTGCTCAACAACAATACATAAACATATTGGTAAAGAGCACCAAAGTTCCCATACGACAGTAGAGTCCTTTCACAAACTATCACATAATTTAGCTGTAATGTATATTCACCTTGCCATACTGTGAGGGTGTATAAAGGACATAGCCTCTCTGTTTGACGTAGGCCTCGAACATCGGCGTCCAGGGCTTCTCCCCGCAGCAGTAATCACTGATGAGCAACTTGCCACCTGGTTTTAACCATGACTGAACACAAACAACATGAACATTAAAATACAAAGCAGTTAAGTTACACAGGATGAAATCACATGAAAGGACCTAGTTTCTCAAAGAAATGCATGACATATAAAAATGTTGCTTTTATGTGTTTTGTAAGATTCACCACATTCCCTCTCCAAGCTACAAATTCAAACAGAGGTTTGCATATCAAAGACAGGACATAATGCTGCCATTTCAAAAAATTTGAGAAAAAGCTCACATGGAAGCGTTTGAAGAGAGCCAGTTTGTCATCTATGTGCAGGATTGTGTCTCTGCTGTAGATCACATCAAAGGAACCTTCGGGGAACGACCTCTTAGTGGCGTCAGCCACCTCAAACTGGACCTGAGGTAAAGCGTATGCCATGACTCATTTGGGGAAAAAACATTTAAGTGGAGAAAGACAACTTTGCTTTAACTTATTATTATAAAGTAAATGTTGATTGTACAATGTAATGACTATAGAATACTGACACAATCAATGTTTAGATTGGATCCTTATTGACCGAATCACCGCGACGTCACGCTATCAACAACAATAACTTCCTGGTAGACAACTGACAGTTGATTTGAATTGCGGAGATGTGTGAAATCAACTAACTTGTTTATTTCTGTTGTCATTTTCAGCTGTAACTGTAACATTTAATGCTATATGGTGAAACAGGGTGGTCCGACCTATCAGATGTTTCTGCTGTGATTATTATATGTACTACGTTGCTTTGTTGTAAACCAAATCCACCGACATGAAAGCTAAGCAAAGTACTGCTGTGGACGGGGCCACAGCTTAACATATTTTAGCCACCTAAATTAATAACAATTTAGATACATTGTACTTAATATGTGGAATATTTTTACCACTTTAAATTTCACACTAACCAACCAGTAACGGTAGACTAGCAGCTCCGTGATCCACTAAGTTAAATTACTGTTTTTGTCAATAGACTTCAATGGCTTTGATATAACAGCTTCAAACCTTAAACTGATAATGATTTTTTTGGGGGGGGGGCTTTTTTAGGTGTCTAAAAACCACCTGAGCAATGCAGCATTTTCCCAGTACCATCTGATCTTATGTATGTGACACAAGGATGTTCTACCGAGAAGTTTTTGTTAATAAACACTGTTATTTGGTCTATAAGCTTCACTTTTGTTTTGTTTGGAGGTTTGTAATTCTGTCTGCCAGCGAGTACAATCTCCTGGTAAAATGAGGGCTCACTTTACTGCACAAAGTAACTGCATAAACCTTTGCAGAACCAAAACAATAAGAGGTTAGTGCTTTTGTTTTCCCTGGTAGCTATCGGTGGCTATCCCCAGTTGCCAAAGAGTATAGATCTTTGCAGTTATTATCTACAGAAGTGAAAATGGCGGTGGAACAAACAAAGTAACTGAAAAATTTGCAACAGAAGCCCCAACAAAAATACCACTTGAAAACGCTAGAAGGGAAAAGTTGAAAATCTTTGCGCTTCAATCCAGCTATTATCAGTGGTATTTAATGACATACTGATGGCATCTTCTCAGTGGTTGCCCTCTCCATGGCGATGTCCACCATGTTTTCTGACAGGTCCAGGCCAAGCACCTCCACTCCAAAGGTCTGAAAAGTAATAATTATTGCGATCACTACAGTCCTTTCAATCATTACAAAATCCCTTTTAATCATTATTAGTGTCACCGTGACTGTGCCAGATTCCTCAGCTCCTACCTTTGCCATGTAGAAGTCTCCTCCACCAATGCCACAGCCGATGTCTAAAACCTTCTGTCCGGGCTTCAGGTTCAGCAGGTCCACAAACTCCTGTCAGCAGGAAAAAAAGATTTCGTTCATTAGTTTAATAACAGTCCAAAGAAAAAAAGCTTCATGCTTCTGCCTTTATGTGCTCAGTATGTCCATTGTTTGGGAAAAAATGTATGATTAGGACAAAGATATTGAGGGTTGCAGGTTTTATGCTACTGAGTTTATTTCAATAGTCATATCTCATATCCTATACTACACAGAGAGCAGATGCATGTAGATAGAAAACACAGATTTCCTCACAAACAGATAATGGAAACTTTCAAAGACGAGCAGAGGAAGCAGGAGGGAAGAGGAGTATCCGCTGATAGAGCTGCTATGATAGAGACTGGCTCTGTTGCTGTTGAAGGTCATTTATAGCAAACCGGTACTCCCTGGAAGAAGGGATCTTATATCTTAATGGGACCTCCCTGACCAAATAAAGGATAAAATAAGAAACATTTGTTTGATAGCCACACTACGAGTCTACAGTCACAGTTTCAACTCTATGAGGTTGTGTTTAGGTACAGCTGTGATTCATGATCATGTAAACATGTTGATGTTAAGTAAAGTGAATGTTTTTGTTTGTTGTTTTAAAGACTATATTCCTACCTTGGTGGTGCTGGGTCCGCCTGTGCTGACGTAACCAGCCCCAAACATCTTCTCGTATCGCAGGATGCCGCGGTTGGTGTACTGCTGGTTGTCCAGGAACTGCTGAAAGGTGGTGAATCCGTTCTGGGTGCTCGAGGAGCGGGAGACCTTCTCCAGAAGCCAGCAGATCTGATTTGGATTGTTTTTCATCTAAAAAAGGACGAGGTCAGAAAAGATGGAGACAGGGCAGGGAGTGAAGAAGAGAAAGGAAGGGGTTAAAATCCTCACTTCTACATTACACACTCCAAAGCTGTTTTATTTTACACCTAAAGATTCACTAGACAACTCAAATGGCTCTACCTCAACATAGGCTTGAACTTTCTTTTTCAACACAATGTCGAAACCTAATTTTTGGTCCTCCTCTGGTCCCCGTACTTGTAGCGATGACACCAACTGGCTGTAATGTGCTTCAGTGCGGTAGCAGGTCGGGTTGAAGTCCCTCTTGGAGTCACCTTGGTAGAAAGTTACAAGTTAAATCTGATTGTTTGGCAAGAAAAAGATACTGGCTGCTGAGGAGTCGTCCTATTTTAATTGCTCAACTCAGATTCCACTCTCATCAATGTTTCAATCCTGATGAATAATCAGAATTGATGTGAGTGTTTTCTTGCAGGTTGAGTACCTGACCGGTGGTTGCAGGACTCTCTGAAGAAAAGAAAGCCACCGGGCCGAAGCCAGCCCAGCATCTTCTCCATGAAGGAGTTAAGCTCCTCATCGCTGAGATACATCAGCAGCCAGTTGGAGAAGATGAAGTCAATGCTGAGGGGAACAATGAAAGGATACATTTAACATTAAAATATAATAATATAATATAATTTTTAAAAAGTATATAATAAAAAGCTAAAACTATTTTCTTTTGCCTAAATAAAGACAGTAGTTTAGTTTTAAAAAACTATATAAGACCTGATGGCCAAAGAATCCAATAGCTGTAATGGGGTTGTTGCACATTACTGTCTGTCTTTTATCCTCCTTCAAAATGCATGATTTCCATCCTGCTTTAATCTGAATAAATGGTGCTAAATGAAAACTTTTGGGATCACCAAAGTGACTGAATATTCTCCGAAAGGAATGTGAATGTACCAATTACCAAGGCATTTCAGTAAAAATCATTGCCTGTATTACAATAATGAATGTAGCCACTGTGATGCTACCCGTTGGTTTATAGACTCCTATTGTGAAGCCTTGAGTTTGACATTTAGGTGGCTGCCATCACCTTTTTTATGAAGTAGAAGCGACCATATATACAAAACTTAAACTCACCACCTAAGAATCATAAGGTTCTGTCTGTATTATGAGCGGTTTTGAGATATTGAGCTTCAGAGTTTTCATTCCAAATAGGAAAAATAATATTAACCTTTTTGTTTTCTAAAAAAAAAAAAAAGCCTAAAAAGGCATATAACTTAAAAAAAAACATCTCACATAATGTAAATGAGTTACCACAAAATAAAAATATATGAATACCTAAATTTTGAAAAAAATGTCAGAAAGAACCTTATAATTCTAAGGTGATTTAGAATTATGTGTTTTTTTGTAAAAAAGAAAAAAAAAAAAAAAAAAAACAGGCTGTAAGCATGTTTATTTCTGCTGTGGTAAAGTTGGGCATTTTAACACAGGGGTCTTTGAGGACTGACTTTATTTTGGAGCCAGCCTCTAGTGGCCGTTGAAGAACTGCAGTTTTCAGATCTTGTGCCTTAGCTTTATTTTCAGCATCAGAGGTTGCTGCTTGGGAAAAATACCAAATGTCAACCTCATGCTGGTGCGTCAGGAAAAGTCTAACTTTAACCAAAGTTACAAGGCTTCATCTTCTATGAACAACGAATGCCTGGTCAACATATATCTTAGCACACACCTGTTTTCGGGGATATCCAGCTTTGTGACGTCAGCTTGGATGAAGGTAGCGTTGCTATGGTGACCATTTTCTTGCCTGTTCTTCTCCACAAAGCTTCCCATGAAGTCCACAGCTGTCACATGGGCGGCCTTGGTCAGCAGGTGGCTGGTGAAACGCCTGTAGAGACACGTCAATAAAAAATATCACAGTATTACCTAATTACTATTATCCTTAACAGTTACAATGACCCTTAAAGGAATAATAACAAAAGGGTTTTTTGTTGTTGTTTAACAAATGCTTTACAATAATCAGAATTTGTAATTTTTCTTTTAAATGAAAGTTTGTGTAAAAAGTCTGTCAGGAAGGGGGGAGGACAGGAGATGTGCATGTAAAAGTGAGATTCTCCACCTGGTTACATATTTTTTTTCACAACTGTAGATGAGCAAATGTATAACAGTTAATATACCTCAGTAGGCATTGAAACATGTATACTGCTTCAACCCTAGGTAATAGAAATATTAATTTTTTTTGAAGACCTTTTCAAGATTATTTTTGAAAACAATTTTAAGGCCAATTTTTGGAAAAATTCATATTCTCATTCAAGCATTTCAGGTAGGTAAGCAGTAGGTGGTCCTGTGCAGAGAGAAGTTTTGTGTAGAAATATGGTCATCAGAGTGGGTTAGGTTAATTTATTTTTCCAACAATTTGAAGACTTTTTAATAGCTTTTAGGCGTAATATGTATAAAACTGAATTTAGGACTTTTAGAGGACCCGCAGACACCTTGTTTTTTAATGTACCAACAAAACATCAAAAACATAATTTGATCACCTAAATTTAAAAATTGCTTTCTGATACAGGATCCTAAATTAAAGAGAAAACCCTGAAAAAACCTGCTCACACACATCCACCACTACTGACAGTCTGACGCCGCTCACCCAATGCCGGCTCCCAGTTCCAGCACTCTGAATCCGTCCAAGCAGGGCAGCATGGACAGGATCTCAGGCAGCTCACACTGGGTCAGCTCCCTGGCACGAGAGTCCAGCATCATCTCCTCCACTGTGGCGGCCTTGGAGTGCTCCTTCCAAAACTCTGTCATGTTGTTGCGAGCTGTGGGGCACAACCAGATTAAATCAGCAAAAACTATTACAAAATTTCTTACTGCAGAAGGATGATGAGCAAGAAGAGAAATTGCATAACTTTGCTTGGTCAAACAAAAGGAGAATAAGAGGAGAATATGTGGCAAAGTTCAAAAACCCCTGCCTGTCAATCATCTATCACAGGGTTCAAAAAACAAAAACAAGTATTCCATGTGTTTATCTTATCGATTATATCTGACACAAAATGTGCAACTAGACTTTTTTTTTTTTTTTAAAAAAAAGAGGAAACAGAATCAACTCAATTTACATGAACTCCATTGAAAATTGACAGAGATGTATGTTAATACATAACTTTTGAGCAAAAATTCTTCAAAAACAGTCAACCATTAGTCAAATCTGATTTCAGCAACTGATGTTAAAACAATACACTGGCGTGGCACAACTGCAGCTACTAGGCTGTGTAGATTTCCCTAGAATTCATATTTCATTTGTTCGCTAATACAATTTCAGATGTTTTTGTCTGGAGGCTGTGGAGTATTTACACCCACTACACAACAGGTTTTACTTGTTTTGTTAAGAGGGAGATGGATGCATACCATGCAGAGGTAAACAACAAACTCAGATCTTTTGCTTATGCAAAAATAGAAAAACCACAGTGTTACAAGTTATTATTACATTTTGCATTCAAAATTGTACTAAATTAGAAGAGCATAAGTAATGGTATCAAAATATACTTAATGTATGATAAATTCTGATTCTGCAGAATGTCCCAATTCAGAATAACATAAATTATTGGGTTATATAATTCATTATGCTTTAATCTTTAATGCTGCAGCTGGTGAAGACAGAGCTCATTTTAATCACCTCATGTAGTGTTTGGTAGCTGTGAATTTCTCCCCTGAGAATTGGTAAAACTGTATCCTAATCTACAATATTAAGTCATAGTTTATTTGTTGATTATATTTTGTATTATTAATCTGAAAAGTAAATAAAGCTGTCAAGTGAAGTAAAAATTACAATATATCTTTCGGAGACGTAGTGGAGAAGAAGCACAAGAAGCAGCAAGAAAATAGATATCAAGTAAAAGTGTCTCAAATTTGTACTTGAGTAAATGCATTTAGTTACTTTCCACCACTGATAACATGGTAACTGTTAATGCGGCAGCAAGAAATAATGCCCCAAATATTCAAAATAGTTGGATTAAAGTAATTTATCAACAACCTTGAAGAAAGCCATTGGTTTGTAATATCTACCAGCAGAAAAAGTTTCAGAACATTTTGCAATAATGCACTGGCAGTTTATTAAAAAACTGACATGTATTACAGCCTTTATATAAAAAAGCAGAAACAACGAAAAATATGGCAAAAATAAGACAAACTTAAAAAATAACTTTCCTCTCTTAAACATTCCCGATCCTCTGTTGCTATAAATCCACAGACACCTCATAAATTACACTTTGCTAAGCTATCAGCAGCGCACTGTATAGTGTGCACTAACTTCCACTTATCCAATAAAAAATGATAACAAAAATAAATGTGTCTTCACAGTCCAGGGCCTGGTAACACACTAAACTCTAGGGTAACTGCAGGTTAAAATTCAAGCCGGCAGAAGCCGCAGGGTCCAACTGACAGCTGAAAAAAATCAGTCAAACCACTGACACATTCCAGCACTGTGTTCACAGTGGGATTACTTCCACCAGCTGAGTGAACAATTTCCACAAAACAACATGTGGCTGCTCCAACAAAGTCCAGCATCAGTCTCATCAGGCTTAAAGACACGAGTCTTCACACCGGTAAAATATTGACTCTACTCATACCTTTTTCCATGGTGGTCTTTAGTTGATTTATTGTAAAAATGATTAAATACTTTACACTTTGTCTGGTAATTAAGGATCAATTATAAGAGGGTTAGTCCTCTCTGAGAGAGTGCAGGTTTCAGCATGTGTGCGCTCTTTAAATAACAGGACGCTCGGAGGAGATGGAAACTGACCATTAGGATGCGCTCAACATGAGGGGAGGGGACGGAGCGAACATGAATAATCATAGGGGGAACAAGGGTCCGCGCACTATCAGAAGCACCTTTATGAGCGTAAATCCCCGGACAGCGTGCGCACATATTAACCCACCCAAAGCCTTGAGACCCCTCGGATAAGTAAGTGTATCAGTGATGCAAACTCACGGTGGTTGGTTTATGTTGAATGGTGAAGTCGTGTGTGTCCGACGGCGACAGTCTCCCCTCACCGGCTCACCACGCCTCAGTTGTGCTGACAAGCAGGAAATGTCCTGTGGCATTCACGGATTACGCAACATTGCCTCATGGTGCAGCTAAAAAACCTCAGAGCTGTTAAGGTGGAGAGTGATGATTGCTGACAGTACAGGTGAAACTACGTAACTTCTCAAGGTGCTGACATTTTTTTTTTAATTGGAGCAAAGCATGCTGATGCACAAGGACACTCCGATTGTCTGTTTTAAAAACTCTGAATGTGCACATAAGTTATTATAAATGATTGATAATGAAATGATCATTGCTTTTGATCATTGCTTAGGTTGATTTCAAAGCTGCAACAGTTTTCAGTGATGTGTGCAGGAGCGGCCCAAGTGATGAACTTAACAAGGTGATGGTGAAAAGAAGCTCGGACAAAAAATGATTGTCACTTTCTCATAAGGCATTATAAGCTGTGACTAAGAGCTTTAAAAATGGTTAATACATAATTAACTAATTCTTTATAGTTCAGTAATAAGCTGCTAGTGAGCAAAACCTTTGGGTTGCCAGGTTAAAAAAAAACTATTGTCAATAAATGTTGGTAAACCATTCATTTTACAGTTACAGGTGTTAATAAAGTCATTAAAATGGAGTCAGGAGTTAATAACCCAACACAAAAAGTTTTAGCAATTTTAGATGTTATGAAGTCACTGAGAGACTTTTTACCAAAATTTATCAAGTATCATGATATGCCGTTACTGTTCTGCCTTTCCCAATAGAGTCAGATATCTGAGCTTGTGCATCGGCTAATAAGAAGTACCAATCTGATATGACTGTTATAAAAAGTAAAAACAAACAAGCAACAACAAAACAAAAAAAACCCAAAAACAGCTGTATACTCCTAACCCAATATGAATGTGAAATTATTGCTATCACTGTTGTAAGGCATGGCCCTAGTTAAACCCAATGTAAAACATGCAGAAAATACATACAAAGATCAAATGCCATAAAGTATTTTGCTATCGGCTTATGTTACACTATTTACCAGAAATCAATCTTTTGCTGCTCTAAAAAACAGTAGTTGCCAGAGTTCAACTAGCTGTTAGTCTACTGTTGAGATTGGCAAAGATGAATTGATTTCCAAAAAAAAGTGCTATGTTTTTATCCGGGTTTGAAACTGCTTTAAAGTTTATTAATAAATCACGTGGTATCATATTAATGAATAAACTCTGAGACATTTCTGATAAATAAGATAAAACGGGTTGTTGTGGAATTCTGAGCTCATCAGTTGTTTGCACACAGTTTTGGGCGGGTCACGTAGATGGCTGAGCCCGAGGTTAACAGCTATGCTTCTACACCGGCGACAGCTGTGGCCAGAGGCATTATGTTTTCGGGTTGTCTGTTCGTCCATACGTACATACATCTGGCCCACTCTTGCAAACGCTATATCGCAATATAAGAGTGCCCTGAGGCAATTGCTTCAGATTTAGCACAAATGTACACTTGGACTCAAGGATCAACTGATTAGATTTTGGTGGTCATAGGTCAAAGTTCAAGGTCACTATGACTGTCTCCTTCTCATTGTTGTGAAAGTGATATCTCAAAAACACCTTGAGGAAACTACCTCAAATTTGGCACAAAAATTCAAATAGATTTAAGGATGAAATGATTAGACTTTGGTGGTCAAATTGACCTTAGATCCGTCTCAATCTTGTGAAAGCGATATCTCAAGAACACCTTCAGAGAATTTATTCGGATTTGACACAAAGATGCACTTGGACTCAGCGATGAGCTGATTAGAATTTGGTGTTTAAAGGTCAAGGTCAATGTGATCTTTCCTCTGTCTCCTTTACATGAACGCAATATCTGAAGATGGCCTTGAGAGAATTGCCTCAAACTTGGCACAAACATTCACATGGACGCAAGAATAATCTGATTAAAATCTGGTGGCCAAATGTCAAAAGTCAAAGTCACAGTGACCTCATACAACAGGTTTTTAACTCAAGAACCATCTTGAAACTGTGCTGACTGCACAGATCTTCTGTGTCTGAAGTGTCCATGTTTTCAGACATTGATGTAAGATCTAAGTGCACGGAGGCATACAACCACATGGCGGTATATCTAGTTTACATACTAGTGTGAAATTGAAGCAAAATGCACATTTTTTTATGTTTTCTACTGCACATATTTAATTTTATATTTTCATTTTATATCTTCTTTTTATTTAATATGTTACTTAATTTTCATTTTGTACTTTTTATTGCTACTTCTTTCATTCTCTATGCTTGGCATCAGAGCGACTGTAATGAATCACAAAATCCCCCTGAGATGACGTATTTTTGACTCTGATTCTGAGGTTGTCAGTGCTTTCTACAAAGCTTCACCTGCTGGAGCTGGGGAGGTGTGGGTGCTTTGGGTTTCTCATACCCACAGAGTAACACATCCAGTGTGTCAGCCAGTTCTCAGCAGTGTGAGTGGGTGGTTTCCTGTAGCTGGTGGTGTTTTACATTTTCAGTGAAACTCACACTTCTTGTCAGTGTGTTTCAGTGTCAAAATTTTTATACTCACTTCTGCAGGCCCTCTACCTTGACCTAGTGACGCTGTCCAAGTTTGGCTGTGATGTGTCATTGTTTTATCTCTGCCAAGCTTTGCTGAGAACAGATAAAAACACACTAAACTGCAGAGAGCCTGCCTGAAGAGGAGGGTCTTGGTGGACTTCCAAAACTCTGGTGTGGTTCGATTTTATTTAGCCAACCACAAGATTGTGTGAGAGATGATTAGATGCACAATTATTATTTTCTCTTTGGTGTGGACCAGATGTCCCGAACAACAGGTGTGAAAGTGACCTGCGACAGTTCAAAAAGTACACAGAAAATTTTTACCACTCAGACTGCTATGGAGAAATGTTTTTAAGAGTTATGCAAGAATGATTTTCTTATGCTAAACCTTTCTTGACGAGCCATGATGATAATATGGTGAACAGAAGTTTACACAGAAGTGTATTTACTTAAACTAAAGGAATAACTTGGATTTTTGAAGTGGGATTGTATGCGGTATTATTTGTAGTCAGTGTATTACATACAGAAGATGGCGGTCAGCACGCCCCCAATTTCGAGGAGCAAGCAGTAGTACTGTCACACATTGGTGGTGCCCAAAGATGAACAAAGGACTACTTTTAGAGTGCCGTAACGTTCAGCGCATGTCATGTGACGAGGAACAACCCATAACAGCTGTCGGATATGTTTCCTTTCTTTTGTAAACATTCATCTATGGTACATATGACAGAGATGATCATTTTAGCGCAGGGCTATCCATAGCTTTACATCTTGCTAAGACAAAATTTTAGGCCTTAAAAAAACAACACCTGGGAGGCAAAGTAAAGAAACAGACAGATAGCGGAGAATTGGGGAGTGGACAACAGATGCACTTGTTACAATGTGTGAAAGCATCATGAGTAAAAATACTTGGATGACAGCCAACATAAAACAAAGGAAATCAATTAAAAAATGTGCTTGATCGGCACTGATACATATGTTTGAGACTGTATCAGGACATCCCGACTGCCTGCCTCTCTGAGCTTGAAGCATTCCCACCACCATGCACTCTATGTAATACACCCGCTATGGATAAATACTTCATACAACCATCACTTCAAAAATATAATTTATCCCTTTAATTTCAGTATCTTTCAAACTTCAAATTCAACTCAGATTGAGGCAATATGATTACAGGTCAAATGAGTTAACATTGCAAAATGAGGTGCATGGGTGACACAGGGGTGTTGTAATCTACCTGCATTTCCTCTGTCCCATGAACAGAACGCAGAAAATCGCAGTTAGGAGGAGCAAACAGAGAAAAGTAGAAAATATTTGTTGACTCCATTGGTTGATGGATTTGAAACTTTCATTTTGTACAAGAGAGAAAAGGTTTTCGGTACCAAAGCAGTAGAAATCTGTGTCATTTTGTGCATAGGTTATGTGTGTGTGTGTGTATGTGTGTGTGTGTGTGTGTGTGTGTGTATGTGTGTGTGTGTGTGTGTGTGTGTGTGTGTGATTTAGTGTTTGTGTTTGACTTCTTGCCCAGTTCCAACATAACCACATCCAAAGGTCATTGTAACTGGACTGAGCTGGATGAGGTCTGCAGGTGGGCGGGGTTTTCTGAGACTTTTAGGAATAGATAGTGAGTTGGAAAGTCCCTTCACATACTGATACATAATCAATAACTGTTACAAGGACATGATTAACCTGCTCATGAGGTTTATCCTGGTTATGATCATATCCAGGATACGGTGTTTATATGAGCACAAAGAAATTGGGTCATTCACATCCCATGTATGCATCCCAGTTTCTTTCAGAGTTTTCCAGATAGCATATTCAGGTTTCTCATAAATAAAATATGGTGTTTAAATGCTCAAACACTTTAATGGAATACTCCAAAAACTTGATCATAAACAGGTTATTCATATCCACGTAAATGCACTCATTTAAAAGTGTCTGTTTAAGGTATGTTTATGTGAACACAGACACCTAACCAAAGCCTGTTGTCACCAAGTCATGGATGTATAACTCAAATGAACCAAAATGAAGTAAGTTAAGTGATTATGTGTATTTGTACTCACTGTCCATTTGACCCTGTTTGTGGTGTGTATTTCCTCAGATGAGTTATCCCTGTATGGAACCGAATCAGAGCCTAATGTGTGATTTAGGCAGTGTAATTAAAGAAACAATGCAAATAAATGTCAGTGTAAAGGATATTATACTGAGAGAGAAAATTAACTTGGAAAAAACAATCTCACCACATGGTCCATTTGGGAGATTTTAATCTATCATTGATGAGAAGCGATTAAAGAACATTTGAACATCAACAGCTCCGTGACAACTGTCACATCCAGCTGTGGAGAAAGACTGTGTGATATGAGCACAAGCTCCAGGGCAGCTACTGCATGAACAATGTGGTGTGATTGTCTTCTGCTGAGGTTATTTTATATACTTTGTTGATTTGTTGTCATCCTTAATACACCAAATACACTGACACAGAAGCTAAAAGATGTACTTCTATGGATGGGGCCGCAGTAAAACCTATTTTAGCCACCTAGAAAAAAAAATCTGTCAGTATATTTGTATAATATATTTGTATATTTGCTCTGCTTTACCTTACACACTACATGACTGAGGCCGGGGTACATCAGCATCTCAGTGTCCTGCAGAGGAAAATGACTGTGTTTGGCAGTGGAGTCTGGTGGTTTTGATATAATGACTTCAATTCCACGTTATAAAAAGCTGTCTTACAGCAAGGTAAAGCAGTGAAAAATTCTAAATATAGTGTACACTACAATGGATATATATATTTTTTCTTTCAGGGGGGTTGGCCTCTATAAGTGGCTAAAAACCAACCAACTGAAGAAGAATTTGCTCAGCGCCATTTAGGTTTTTAAATGTGATGCAAGGATTTTCTACTCAGAAGTTATTAGAAACAAACATTGTGATTTGGTATGTTGCTTACAAAAAAGCTCATGTGCAAATTGCAGCACTTATAAAAGAATTAAGAAAAAAAAACAAATTTCAGCAGTTTTAAGACCAAAAGTAGCACATAAACATAAAAATCAAATGAAGTATTTAATGAGCTGGAGCACCATCTGAGCAGGTAGGTGGTATACAAAGCTTTGATAAAACAGCCCACACATATGTAGGATGATGCACCTTTGGAAGCTATCAGATCAAATGTTTGCTTCTAATTTTTCAAAAGTCAGTATCACACACCGCAGTGAAGTGCCTGTTAATGATTACCTCAGTGATAATATTGACATGGCTGTTTTGAAAGACTTAAACTTGAATGTGTCTACACCATGTGCTAGAGGCGAAAATTACATTTAGAGACATTCAAACTCTGGTGTGAGTTTAACTGACACACATCCAGATCTCAAACTGGGCCTTTTAAGTATGCAGGAAAAGTAGCTTGTGAAAGCCAGTGTATTTGAAGAATCACACTGGGTGTATGATAAACCCTGTTCCACAACATAAGAATGAGGACTTTGATCAAAGTTATGTTTGCTCAGTGCATCACAGCAAAAACTGAAAAATGGACAAACAGTAATATATGCACAAATCCCAATATGATGGAAGCCTCATAACCGTGAAACTGAAGCAAAAAACTGTTCAGTTGAAGATAAATGTGTTGGACTTTTTTGCTATTCATGACCATATGATTGAGAGAAGAGAAGCTTAGTTTGTTTTGGAATTGAATTTAGACATTTAGAAGACCTTTACTGCAGAAAAGTCCTATACGTCAGTGGTTTGAAATAAATATTCTTATACAAGAAATAAGAAAATTACTGCTGACTCACAATATCTGAGTATTTAAAAAGTGAATCAATAGAAAATATTTTCATGTATTTCATTTGAAAAATATTTCAAAGAAGGCACCACGGTTAGAAATGATTCATCCAGCCTTCACTTTTGTTCATGAAATACACTTTCTTCGTTGGTATTATCTGTTTCTTCAAAGCGAAGCTCAACTCAAAGCCAATCTTTTGAGTATGAAATACTCATCCATTGTAAACCTTAAAAAATGTCTGCAAAGACTTAGTTCCTTCACAAAGAACTGCTTGTATGCAGTCAGTTACAACAAATTCTTTCGGTGACTGAAGATGTCAGTTTAAAAAAGAGGTGCAGCGATATTTTAGCAAAGCATAACTATTTGGAACATACTGTACTGTGCAATGCACATGCATGAAGGAGAGACCATTTTACATACAGCTTTGGGTGATTTTTTGATATCCTCTGAGGTGGCAGTGCTTTCAGCAGTGAGGCATTATAATTGCAAGACAAACTTGAGTCTTAATTCTCCAGTAGAGAATATCAAAGTAAAGAACACATTCACTCTTGTCCACTAGATGTCAGAAAGGGCCCACAAAAAAATCTATATTAAAACAACACAGAGTTGTTTTGAGGTGAGGGGGTATGGGAAGTTCATGTACTGTACTTAAGCAGCAAAGTGAAAGAGTAAGTAAGCCAATCCAGACAATTATTATCTTCTTCTGCTCCCTTTCAGAGAACATCACAATTTCATAACAAAAGAGAGCAGATCTAATGGCCGAGAAAGATTTTAAACATCTGAAGTTGGGCAAGCAGCAAAGCAGGACACTTATTACATCATAGTGTTCATCTTGGAAGAAAAAAAAAGCTTCATCAAAGCTTACATAATACCCAAGAAACGCTCTCTGTATACTCAACTTAGTGTTCCACTTAGGTCTGTAGTGTGGGGAATACTTAAAGTACACTTAGAGTTATTACATTTTTTACAATGAGTTCTGCTATTTAACAGAGTTTGAAATGTTTTTTTTAGCCAACATCACATTCAACTCTCTGCTTTCAGGGCATTTTTCAGAATATTCATTTAAAAGTAGAAAAAAATGATGATGAAACATACTGCAAAACAGCAGTCGTATTCACAGTTGTTATTTAAGCAGTCAGAGAAAAATCATTTTCATGCTTATTTACTTATAAAATGAAATTAAATGATGCATCAAGGCTGAGGTTTATGATTCATTTGGAGCTCTGCATTTGAACAGGCTTTACATTTCTTGCATGAAGAGAGGTGTAATGATGATTATAATAGTCCACTATGATCATCACTTCTAAATATTCATGAGGCCTTTCATGTGGGAGACGGTTTGTTTTGTTTTGTTTTCTGTGCTACTCTCCAAAATTAGCAACTTCCTCCGGGACAGAGGAGCATCTTTGTCCGTTTTACAAACAGGTTCTCCAAACAGGAGAAGACAGGGAGAATCTTTTACTGCTTAAGTGCTGTTGCTGTTTTACAGTAGCTAAAGAAGAAAAGTGTTTGCGTCAATACAATGAGAAATGAACAAAGACGTATTGTGTGCGTGCTTGGTCCCAGAGAGAAAATAACATAATTGCACTTCACTTGAACTTGAGTGGAGATGAGTCGTCCCTGGAGGGGAAAAAAAACATCTTTGTGCATGAAAGATTCATCGTAAATCTCACAAACGGCATCTCAGTTATTCCAGGTTTTCTTACTCCCGTGAGAGAAAGTAAAAGGTGGAATAAAACAACAGCGGAGAGTGCGATCACAACGCATGTAAAATGTATTTATTTATTGATTTTACTACTGGGGATGCATTTCTGAACACAACAATGCTCTTAAAAATAACTTTTCACTCTGTTTTATGTGTGTTCATCCATCCACACATCCGTGCATCCATCCTTTCCACTTTCTATATGAACCCCACTCAAGGCCAAGTTTCCTGCGATATTGATCGGTCTCTGTGGGGACGCTCTGTGCCGTCCATCCTCCTTTAAACCCCCCGTTTCTCTTATCTGTCAAGGACAAACCGAGACCCAAACATGTGGTCCATTTCCTTTTGTGCCTGCAGGAGAATGCCCTCGCAGCAGAAAGCCGTGATGGATCATTCAGGACCATACAGTCCACTTCAAGATAGTGTCCAAGTTTTCTTGAAATAAAAAAAGACATTGATTTTTATATTATTTTTAGACTTTCCCCTATGTAGACCATGGAGACCAGTAAACACTGGCTCCATTTCTCCATCCACATGGGAGTTGATATATCACTGACATCGATATTTAACAGCAAGCGGAACACAGCAAAGACTCTTGGCTGCAGGTAAACATGCGCATATAGATGTAGCAGACAGTAGCTCCTCAAATCCTTGCTCCCTTTTTGCTATATTTTGCTATATTTTTCTATGTTTTTGACTCCATGGCCCCCTCTGCTGAAGCAAGACTTTTTTACAATAAAGAAGCACTTATCAACATCGGGACAAGTTGTAAAGGTTTTGGCCTGAACACCAACAGCATATGCCAAGTGGCCAGTCAGACCAGAGGTGAGAAACAAAACCAAAAGCACCGGACGAAGAGAGGCAGGAGAGCTGGCATCATGGCAAGGTTGAACCAATTTGGACTGAGAGCTGTTACTCTACCAAGCCTTCTTCTGGCTAATGTCCGGCTGCAGGAGAATAAAGTGGATGAGATGTGATTGAGGCTCACTCAGCAACAGGAAATCCAAGACTGCTCTGCACACAGAGATATAGTTAACCGCTAACATCCCAGATCAAACTACTGCACTGGATGGGTGGACCTTGTTCAGAGCTGACAGGACACAAGACTCTGATGCAGATTTTTTTTTAAAAAAGCACTGCAAGACTTGTATGATGCCATCAACAGTAACATGCCCCTCCAACCAACTGGAATTTTCATAGTAACTGGTGATTTTAATCAACTCCTCCAACCCCAAAGATGCAGGATCAAGGAAAACAATAAATTTCATGTTTAAACTATGTTTTAAAAATGACTACTAAATCCACCATGTCCCTTGCTGAAGTGCAGTTGTGTGACTGGACTCAGGCTGAACTCAAATTTCGGGACTTTACCACACTTGCAGAGTGTCGCACTTTGCGGGCATGCTCACAGGAAGTCTGCGGGTGCGCTGAGGGCTGTCCAAATCTACAACTTTCCAGTCTACAAGGGGCCTCAGACATACTTTCTGCAGACTTCCAGAGAGTCTGCATGGGGTGCACACTTCACCAGGATTTTCAGGTTTATTTAATAATAAACTTAACTAAGTTTAACTAATAAACTTAAATAAACTTATGAGAAGTTGTTGTATTAAAACATTACTTGAATTATTTAAGCCAGATATAATACTTAACCACAACATGAAAAATATGCGCAGCCTGTATGCTGTACAGAAATGTTTGAATATAATTTTGTTGAGTCACAAAAAAACAGATACATGGGATTTACATGTTGTCATCTGCTGGGACAGATGAGCAGACAGAATATGACAGCAGCTTTCACCATGGACACCTACCTCCAACCCCTGCTTCTGCCCCGCATGCTTGGACCACACCTATTTTCACACTGGGCCTTCACTGTGATCTCAACTACGCCCTTGTAAAGTTTCAGACTGCATCTTATGCTACTGTAAAGCTGACACACAAAATTTGTCCAGGAACAGACACACATATAAACACCTCGCTAGTAGTGTTCGAACTGCTTCTGTGGTGGTTCCAACTACAATGGATGTACCAAGAACCACATTTTGCCACAATGCCCAACACAGACACACACTGAAAACAATACAAGCTGTGCTGTCGCAGCAAATAATCATGATATCTCCCAATTTTAAACAAGAACAATACATTTACAAATGTGAAAACCTGAACTACAAGCATCCTATATCAGGCTGCAATGTCATAGAAAATACAGTTTTAAATAAAGGTTAAGATTTTCAAATACTTACTTTTCCTTCACCGCAGCTCAGACAAGGAAACCCTATCTGTCGAAAGACAAAGAGTGAATTTTGTACCGAAAAGAACTGGAACTTTAGGAGATTCTCACTTAATTGGCTGTCTCAGTCTGCTGAGGTCTTGTATTAGCTTTGACTAAACTCGAGGATGTCCTAATTTGCACAGAACAAAAATATCAGACTGACATCAGAGTCATGCCAGAAAGGGATCCCTTCACCATTTGTAAGAACCAATTTATACCTCTTAATAAAGATGGACCTAAATACTAACTTAATGGTAACTTATCTGTAAATGCTTCCTTGCAACATCTGTTTGTTCGTGCTGGTGGTATCTGAAATCTAAATGCTGTGAGGGCATCAGAGAGGTCTCCTCAGAGTGTGATGTCTAGAGGGAACTACTGTGACAGGAGGCACACTGAAAAAAACTGGCAGGACTGTTATGCTTTTTCACGCATGGAATAAGTTGACCTGTTGTGGCAAATCCTCACCTGACTAATCTGTCGCTGAGGGACTTAAACCAGAGACAGTGTGGGAGTGCAACTACAACATTGTTAGGGAAAGTGATGAGGAACGACACAGCGAATAGGTAATGCTTATTCATTCCTCAACAACAACAACTGTCAAGGTCCCCTTGAAAAAAAGTCTTGTGGAGTTTCTTTGTGACTTTGACATTTAAAGATGAAGCTCCCAGGTGTAAAACCATAACTTGCATTCACAGGTAAATGTTAATGATCCCCTTCAGACATTTTTTTTGTATTTAATATGCAAATATTGTTCATTTCAAAAGTTTAACTGCTGCATACCGGCCAGCAATTGGCTTTCAAACAATTTGTGATGGCACAAAATTCTCCTGATATGCCTTTAACGCAGATTTAAACAGCACATGCTTTAGGCTAAAAAAAACCAAACAAACAAATAAGATGGCGATGGCCATCTAACCATGATTATCTGGGTAATCTGTTGCGGCTGATTTCTTTTGGCTTCATGCGCCACTAAGCAACTTTAATTTGAATGAATGGGGCCCTGCCTCCAACTCTGTATCCACTTCTTTTTATACATCGACAACACACTCCAAACCAAATGCATGATCCCTTTCAAGCTTACGCCTGGCTGAGCTAATAATCAATAAAAATGTGAAAATGTATATTTTCCGTACATATTTATTGTCTCTGTCGTACAAAGTAGTTTGTGTAGACCGATCTGTATCACTGTAGGGCCGACTACAGGTCCAACAATCCCATATTCTGTAAACAATATTCAGTAGCGTCTGTATTTGGTGGAAACTTCAGTGTTACAGAAATGCAGAGGTTAGATGATTTCTGATTTAATATCAGGCATATTTTTCTTGTTTGGAGGCTGAGGTTGTTTCAGTATTAGAATGGTACCAACTTTACTAAGAAAGTAAACCAAAAGATACAATTTTGATGTATTTACACTAATGTGTATTTGATGTGCCTCCATTTTGTCCTTAAAAGTGAACATAAACACATAAGATCATTAAATATGTTTCTACGATTCATTGCAATAGAGTGGTTTATTAACGCAACAGTATAATAACAAAACACGGGGCCTGTTAGAACATTAAAATACTCACTAAATGTTGTGTGCAAGTAGTAGTTTTACACTTACAACATTCATGCTGCAGTAATACTGTTGTACTTTGACTAAAATACAATTTCTGAATGCAGAACTTTCACCTTGAATGAACTATTCTTTGCGTAGCATAAAATATTATTAGAAGACCTTTTACCCTCAAAGTTGATCAGAATTAAAACATGCACATTCCTGTACAGCAGGTGGCAGTGTGTACCTTGATGTTTCAACTGTATGCAAACGGTGTGCAGAGGAGAGTAACTGCTGTTTTCTTACATCTGATGACTAAATGCGGTTATTTATTGCTTATTGCTTTTAATAAATCAATTTTCTACCATGCACCCTGTTTGGTATAAACCTATTTGAGGTTATCTTTCTCATTTCTCTCCTCAGGTGTGATTGCATCACCAATACCACCTGCTGGCTCTGAGGAGACCACAGAGCCGATTTTTTATTTACACCTCTGAAACAAGGTTCATCTTTGCTCCGACTGGGGAGTTTCACAGTAAAATTAAATTCCTGTTGTTGGAAACTTTAAATTATTGACTAGGAGCCGGTTTCATCTTGTGCAAGTGAGTCATCATAATCACTACGGCTACTATGAGGTCTAAACTAACACTAAAGGTGCAAGTATGATCAAACACAGCTTGATGACTAATTGTCTCTGCCAGATGAGGCACAGTTAATCTGCTCTATAACTACAGTTGAACACTAATTATAAACAATCTGACCTGTTGTGTAAAATGTCTTATTTTCTTACAGTTAAATACCAAAGGAGGACATCATAACATAAATTATTCACCCTGTCAGTCCTTAACTTCTTTCCTTTCCCTCTTCTATTAAGCAGGTGAGAACAAAACAGGGTATTTTTGTCCCGAAGCGCTTAAAGGCATTGTATGCCTGAAGGAACAATAAATGAGCAAATTAGAAAAGAGTTTATTTAAGCAAGTCAAGATGAATTTAAACCACCAGACCTCATAGTATCAAACACCGCCCTGCTGGTCCGTTTATAGACTGAATTTACCACCTCGTCAAAGCTCTGTGGTTTACATTCAATGTTTAATGTAAATCCTCAGATTAAACAAAAATGACTGCACGCCGACCCTACAGAACAAATGACCACAGGAGGGTCATAGTGTGTGTTCAGGACAAAGAGCAACCTCTGGGGCTGAACATTGATGCCAACACTGAAGTGCCAAAATCTAAAATTCTTTGAAAGGACACTTGATGTTGGCTCCAGGAGCCTGTCAATCACCATAGACCACCATGTTAAAGTGCCAAACTTTACAGCAGAAATAACCATGTTTACAGCCTGTTACAAAAAAAACCTCCATCTTGGTTATTCTTTCCATCGTTAAACAAACATCGTCTTCCGTGTGATTGAAGTAAACCCTTAATCCACAGTGTTAGATAGAGTTCTTTGGAGAGGGACCATTACCAAAAAAAAAAAAAAAAAAAAAAAAGGTAAAAAATTATCCAAAAATTTGCCAAAAGCAAAGGCGAGGGAAGTTTGGTGCAAATGGTGCTGCAGCATCCCATATTGACAAGTGATGGAACAAAACAGTCTGTAAATGGCAAATACTTTGCCCTTAACTGATGGGCTACCTGAACATTTGTTTTAAGTTCTGAATAGCTTATAATAGGGTGTCTGTCAGAAAATATATGGAAAAAAAGATACAAAGAGAAACATTGCTACATTGTTACTTTGGACTGATGGAACCACAGCTGTACGTTCATCTGAGCAGCGTCTTGCAGCTGCTGTGTAAGGAGTCGAGTCATGCATGCACATTTATACTGTGCAGCACCCCTCCAGAAACATAAGTTCCCGCGTACATGCCATCCACCCAAATACAGTCGGCAAGGTTTTCACTAGTCATTGATAGCTGAAATATTTGCCCAACACTGGTGTACAGACTAGACTCCCCTCTCCTGTCACCAGCAATCTTTAACCCTGTCAGGCCTCTCCTTTCCTCTGGCCTTCTGTCAATTGTTGTCCTGGAAGCTAAACTTGAACCTGCACTTATATTGTACACGAACAGCTGCACCTCAAGTCACCAGTCTGTCAAACTTCTCAAGTTCGCTGACAACACCACCCTCACTGGACTCATCTCTGGTGGGGATAGGTCCGCCTACAGGTGGGAGGTTGACCATGTGGTAACCTGGTGCAGCGAGAACGACTTAAAGGTTAATGCTCTGAAGACGGTGGAGATGACTGTGGATTTCAGATGGTTTGCTGCCGCCCCGACCCCCATCACCCTCCGTGACTCCCTAGTTTCCACCTTGGAGTCCTTCCGCCTCCTGGGGACCATCATCACCCAGGACCTCAAGTGGGAAGCACAGGAGAGGATGTACTTCCTGCGGCAGCTGAAGACATTCAACCTGCCAAAGACAATGATGGTGCACTTCTACACTGCCATCGAGTCCGACCTCACCTCTTCCATCACAGTGTGGTACGCTGCAGCCACGGCGAGGGGCAAGAACAGGCTGCAGCGTATAGCTATCCATGACCTGTACACCTCCAGGGCCATGAAAGGGTGCAGGTAATACTGTGGCTGACCCCTCTCACCTAGGAAACAGACTTTTAGAGATCCTCCCCTCTGTAGGTTAATTCATATATTTAGACTGTAGATATCTGCACTGTAACTCCAACTTTTGCACAACTGTACAATCCCTCCATTGCACCTTTTGTACATACATTTTGTGTTCTTTGTATTCTATTTTTTCATTTTATATTTTGAAATTGCTTCTATATTTTTATCTTATGTCTTATACTATTTAAATTCAATTTTTCTATTCTTCCCCTATGTTAATTATTTTGCACCAAAACGCCAAGTCAAATTCCTTGTGTATGTAAAACCGGATTCTGATTCTGATTCCGACTGCATCTCATCATAAATATCAGCTGCATCCAAACACGCACAAACACTAAAATTTGGGATTGGCAATATCCCTCTGTAGGACTTGAAAATCTCTGTCGCAGGCCAGGGCCACCAGGGCAAAAGTAATTACACAATCTGTTTAGGTGTCATCAGCACATAATTTCTGTGGTTGCTCAAACATGAAGGAGACCTTGAGGTGCTTATTTTGTGAGTGTGTGAGTGTGTTTGTGTGTGTATGTTTGTGCTCCTCATCAGGCCTGGCGAGCTGCTGTCAAGGTGTGGAAATGTAATAAGTAATAAGAGACGCTGTTCTAACTGTTATCGATTTCAGATGCCCTTGCAAACAATCAGTCAAGAGTCTTTTATTGGGGAGAATGATGGTGGTGAGGATGAGAGGTGACAATTGACTACAGCTTTTCTTATGGACTGAACAATATGAGAAAAAGTTGGAAAACACACGTGTAGAGGTATGCACTTTACTAAAGTAGCTATGAAACAACAAAAATGACTGAATAATGCCATTAAAGACCAACTGAAATCCCATTCAATTGTCCCTTTTGGTCATCAAAAATAATTTCAGTGTGTGTTCTTTGAAATTCATTGTTGTTATTTATTATTGGGAAAGGAAGAAAAAGGTTATTTGTGGAAATATTAGAAATTTAACTTTTTGTCTCAGTTGCTGGAGGGATGTATAAGCTCATGTTTGATTGACAGCAGCTGGCAGGCTCAACTCCACAAGGGGAATGAGACAAAGTAAACAGACTTGCTCTGTGGCCTACAAGCCGTGGGCTGACTGTGCCGTACGATGAGGTACTGAAGAGTACGAAAACACGCAGCCATCAAAGACACTGAAGTGACATTTGCAGGTACATTTACATGCTGTTTATTGTGCTGCAGCTGAGTTGCTAATTAACTATCAAACCTGAAAACTGATGTAGGCTGTGCACTTTTCTTACGTAAAGTTTGTTTTGGTGTCTCGTTCAACAAAAGGTGCAGGACAAGATGTGTGTTCATGTCTACGGAAACTTTACGGGAAAGATTATGTTGTTTTTTGTTTTAAGTCTGTCTGGCTGCTTTGCTGTAAAGAATAAATACATGCAGTTTAATTACATGTTACAGTGTTTGTTAAAAATTTACAACAACTTTGGGAAAAGTTGGTTACTGTTAGTTGCTTGACAAAAACAATATCAGTAACACTGTAAGAACTGACCATATACAGTATATTCATTTCTTATACAGACATTCTGGAGTAAGAGTCTTATGACTGTTTTATCTATTTTTAAAAATAATTTATTGATATTATTTTTGATACATTTATATTCTGAAACTTGTGTGTTAAGACTTAAATTAGTTTGGTGACGTTAAAGTGCTTGCAGTTAGTTGGATAAGTTTCTACAAGATTAAAAATTTTGGCTAAATGAGTCAATAGTGGAATTAAAAAAAAGATTGTTTAACATAATTTATTTTGTATAAACACAGAAAAAAAATTATTAGTCTTATAAAAAATGTATCTCCACAACACAGTCTCACCAAAATATGTGAAATGGACAACCTTTCCATGACACATTGCATGGTGGTGGGGATGAAATTACGTGCTGGCATCTCGAAAACAATGCAAATGCAAAATCTATTCCCAAAGGTCGCAGTCTGGTTGGAAAACGGTCACAGTTTGGTTAGGTTTTGGGAAAGAAAAGGTTTAGAGAAAAAGAAAATACTTGGTTAGGTTTGGAAAGAGACTGTGGTTTTGCTTGAAATAACTACATATAAGATGTAAACTTAAGCACTTTGCAAAGGTACTTACAGTAGGTAAGTCACAAGTCATTTAACTACACTGACTTTTGGTTTCATGACATTCAGGAAATGAAAAGAGGTTACCTTGTTGAAAGTCCATTTTTGTTTTGACCCATTCATCACTCCTTGCACTCCACCCTACGTGGACTTTGAGTATTATTGTTTACTTGTTGCCATCTCTCATTTTAACAAACTTTATGTACACCACCTCAGTATGTGTTGTTAAGACTTCATGTCCATTTTCACATACTTACTGGATATGCTGATCTCCAGAACATTAACTTTTAATCGGCTTGGAAAACAGCCTTGTTTACATCTTTTTAACAATGCATTTTTTTTTTCAGAAAATCCAATTAATTAATGCGTGGTTTATTTATCTTAAGAAGTAGGAAATTTGTATGTAGAAGATTTAAAATCAACAGATTTGGCGATACATAGGAAAGACGTCACAATTTTGTGAGAAGTTCAGAGATGTTTCCCTCCTGGATGGATACTAAAAAAGTGTGAGAACTAGTAGGAATATTTGCCCAGAAAATTACCCAAATCAAGATGAATCTGTCTGCATACAGATGATAAGAATGCACAGCTATGCATTAATGTGGCTAATTATAGGAATATGACTGGTCACTGTTATATCTATCTAAATCTTTTAAGGGGTTTTAATCCAGTATGAAGGATGTGATTTCATGTCAAGAATGATAAATTTCACTTACATTTGCAAATTAAATTTACAAATGTAAAAGCATTACATAAATTTGTGTAAGTTAAAATTTGGCAGTACTCAGAAACGTAGCACTGAAGGATTTGATTGATTTCCCACCTTTGGACCAGCGGTGGACCACAAGCAATCTCTTCTTTTATGTGAAAATCAATTTTTAGAGTGAGTGTATGAAATCTTTCGTGATTTATTAGACTGCAATTTTTTAATCACATTTTCTCCCATCAGGCTCTCACATTACTGGGTTTTATGACAATATAAAGCTGCTGAGAAACACTGGTACCGACAAACAGTAGCTGCTGCAGACTCACTCTTTTCATTGATCTAGAACTTTACAATCATTACAAGACGCAAACAGTTGATTGAAAACTTAAATGCACTCTTTTTTTGCTCCCTGACACGCACATTTACACTATTTAATAGCCTCGACCATAATTTTAATTGAAATAGACAGCAGCGTTGTATGTATTTGTACTTTGTAACAGTCCAGAAAGGCATCATTGGACCAAAATTCAATTTCAAACCACAAGCATCTCGATACCACAAACCAAAGATCCACTGAGCCTCTGGACTGAGACGCCTCATTACGCTCGGACTAAAGAGGCAGTTTGGGGTCAAGCTGAATTTCCATGCATCTTACTATTAAAACGAGAGGGGAATTACAGTTTCTGTTGGCCAACACACTGCTTCAGCAGTTCTGAACTCTGTGATATTCCTAGTAACCTCTTTATGAATCATTTTGGATTAAAACGCAAAGTCGGTGCATGGAGGTCTGACATTTGAAAGCTGTTGCTGATTTCCAGAGCCTGGAGGGCAGCTGCCTTTCCGCTCTCACAGCACGAGGCAGAGCTTTTCCTCATGCTTAAACTGACACCTGCAGACTCAGGCCGAGGGAAGTAATTATTTTTTATTTCTCCATCAGCTCAAGGATCAGCACCCTTGAGGTGCTTTCCTGCCCGCCTCCCCTCCACCTCCAGCAACCCTAACATCCAGCATCCTTCTTACTCTGACAGTTCAAGCATCTAATCCCATCGAAGGAAAACCTCCCCAAGGTTGGTAGAGATTCTGTAAATCAGAAAAAGGATGTATGAGAGGAGGAGAGAAGACAGATAGAAATAAAGGAGGGTAAATGTGGAAGACAGAATAGAAGGGAAACAAAATCATGTCAAAACAAATCAGGGGAAAAGCCTCCGCCAGGATCAAACTCCTGTCGGCACTAAGGTCAATAAGTCGGCTTAAGCAGGATTTGAGCTGGAGCGCTGGGTGATCTAAGAGCATCTTGGAAAGTTTAGCAGCTGCACTTGTGTATCTATGTGTGCAAACAGTATATGCGGTTGCCCTTGAGAGAAGGGCTTGTGTACCTGCGTGTGGCATTTTCTAAAACCATATACTGTGTGTATTTGGGTGGATACGCAACCTACAAAGCCTTTCCAGGGCATTTGATCAAACCCAAAGAAAGAGGATGAAGAAATAAAGCAACATAAAGTCTGTTTAGACTGTCAGGGATGCAGCTCTACAGGCAGCAGTATTCAAGTAAACAGGATGGATAGAAAGGCATTCTGTGGTCTACAGAAAGGCTGTTTCTCAAGCCTTTGTGGCCGCTGCCCAGGTGATAAACTTATGCCGTCCTTTCCATCTAAAGCCAACCAGGGGGGTTTGTGCAAAGCAACATTTCTGCAAGGTCTGTGTGAGTCAGTCTGGCCTCCTTTTGAGATAAACCTTAATTGGACAGCTCCATAAAAAGCACTTATCGTCGCCTTGCCACAAACATCACAACGCATTTCATCTGAAGTGCTTGATGATAAAGCCATTTTCCTTTCCAAAACCAAAAGCATTATATAAACCAGCACCTTCAACTTCCTGTTCCTGTTTTTAAACCTGGTTCTCAATCAATCAATAAGTTAATATTTTCGCCGTTTTCTGTGCATGTGCACGGGCAAAACAAAAGTTTCCTTTCAAGTAACATGGCATGACTAATTAATTTACAAATGCAAACTTTGAGGGTAAAGTGTTCTTTAATCCTTTTTCGCTCGGCCTTCCTGGCATCTCAATAATGACTCAGGAACGTTTGAGTGTGGAACAGTCAAAGAAAATATTAGCAGGTGTTTGTGTGGTTTAAAAGACAGTTGTTCACTGATTAAAGTGAAGAGAAACAGCAAATAATGCAGATTAAAGTACAAGGTCAGAGTTTGTGTTTATTGAGTTTCTCCATTTACTTGGTTGGGTTGATGGAAAAAAATGGCTTTATGGGAAAAAAAACATAAAGTTTGCCTGGCAAAGTAAGTTCAGGTTAGTAAACAAAAGACACGCTGAATAAGAGTCATCCCTGAGGGTATTCTCTCATGAGTGCCAGGTCTATTCCTTTATACTCCCTGTGAGACTGTCTGTCTATATGGAGGCTTTCATCCGAGCAACCTGACAGCTATATTATGTTAAAGACAACTGCAGCAAACAATGTGACATTTAAAGCTGTCATATGAGCACATTTTTCTACCCATGACAGAGGAAACTCAATTAGCTTAATGTGGAGGCATGTGGTTAGAGGCAACCACTCATGATGATGAGGACATAATGCATAACATATAAATTGAGAATAAACAGAGCACTTCAGTTTGACAAAATTTTAATCTCCACAGTGTTTTCACCAAATTCACTTGTCAGCTTTAATACCTTAAAGTTTCATTTGTCACATACTTTTCGAAGTCCACACGCACCACCCTCGACGTCAGCATAAATTAAGTCCACAGCACAGCACTAATTTAAAAAGAAAATGTCATTTTAAAGTTGGTTCCCCTTTCACTCCCATTATTTCATTTTTTCAAAACAGTGATGAAGAACACCAGGAGCCAATGCCAGCTGATGAGTTTTTATTAAAATAAAATTGTGACTGGTGTGTTAACCGAATGCCAAATTAGTCAGCGCACACAAGGCCAAATTGCCTCCTGAGTTATCATCGTACTGGTTGCTGACAAGCAATGCAGCATTTAAAAGGCTGTTGTTTAAACAGAGTCCGGCGCAGAGCTCACTCCACATGAAAACCAGCAGGGTACATTTCGTCCCTTCCACAAACTTTGTGGAGAACAATGAGGGCAAAACTGCAACACCAAATATTCCCACGTCT
Organism: Plectropomus leopardus; assembly: GCF_026936395.1. Taxonomy (NCBI): domain Eukaryota; kingdom Metazoa; phylum Chordata; class Actinopteri; order Perciformes; family Serranidae; genus Plectropomus; species Plectropomus leopardus. The sequence continues at coordinate 17,351,367 of NC_142183.1, forward strand.
GGCTTTGCTAAAAACACAAAAAAACAAATCTGTCAGCATGTTAGCATGTCGTGCACTACCGAGCGTGTTTGTATCGAGCTTTGACAAAGTTATCTTCACCTCACTTTTTCCACTAACTTTTGCAGTTTAGATAACAGACACCCGACTGTCCTGCTGTGAACTCGCCACAGACACTTGCCATGTTTATGGACTCATGGCGTTTAGCATTGGGTACCAAAACCTGGTGCTACGGTGGCACCAGTTCCTATTTGACCAATACCTACCGGACCGAAATCATGATGCATAGTTTGGTTCCTCATTTCGGTGCCAGATTACGTGCATACGGAGTGTGTTGCCGAGAGAGAAAGAGAGAGAGCGCGTGTGCGACAGTGACAGCGAGGCTGCAGGGACCAGAGCAAAGAGTAAGAAGTGAAACGAAGCAGTTCAGAATGTGAACAGTTTGGGCTGTTTGTGAATAAATGCTACAACCCGTCAAGCCCCCACACTGAGCAGGCTCTCCTGAGGTGGACCAGTGTGCTCTGATCTCATTTAAAGTGCAGACCCACAGTGGAGTTAAAATGATATCAGATTCAGGCAGATATGCGATCAAATGATTAGTTAAGGAAAATCAAATCCCCTACCCCACGGACCGTTAGATGAACGGAGTGTAATGAGTTGACGACTCTGTCTGATATTAGGCAAAAAACAGTTTGGTAAGTTCAGAAAATGACATCACTCCACTGTAATACAGCCTTTAAAACAAAGACAAATAAAATATTACCACAGGGTCTTCCACACATTCATTTATTTGTGGCGGTCCGATCATCTGCTGCTTTGGTCTTATTTTATACTTTGGGAGCTCTACTGGAATATATATTCCATTTTGTTGTGCATTTCACCGCACTCCCGGACCGAAGACCGTACTCTGGGCACAGATGGTGCTGCAGAACGCTAGAAGCAGTGAAAGTGCGTTGTCAGCTGCCGACACACATAGATTTGAATTCTGCGGGACACTCTGCAATATCCCAAATCTAAGACAATATATAATCTCATAAAGATTTCAATATAATATCAATTTATTGCTCATCCCAACATAAAACCAAACTTTGTGTCATCTACATTCTCTCCAAACTAGGGTTGCAAATCGTAAGCACATTCCTTCACTGATTATTGGCAACATTTATGATCAATTAATCAATTAATGGTTATTTGAAAAAGAAAAAAACATAAAAACTTTGCTTATTATAAACAATCAAAGCTCACAGCATCATATTACATTTACTTTGACAGCATTGCATTGCATAATGATTGATCAATTACACTTTACATTTTAGATTAAATCCTTAACGACTGATTAATCGATTGTTCATTAATTGTTATCATTATCATAAACTACTAAATGGATATTCAGTTATATTCTGCAGTACATGTAGTTGTTGCCTGCATATGACTCTTTCTGCTGCAACAAAACTAAATGAGGTGGTCATTTTAATCTCCTGATCTTTGCTTTTGCACAAAATGATAAACAAACAGGATGTAGAGACGTTAACATAGAGCCTAAATGTTGCCTTGGCAGACTGATTTCCCTGCCTCTCCCTGTCTTCACGCCCTGGAAACATTTTGCATCCATCTCAGTGTCTCCTCGCTCTTTTGTAACCATCACCTTCTTGTTTGTGACACACTTTTCCTTATAATGCCAGAATATGTCCTGAACTGCATTAATCATCAGTGTGAGCTCGTTGCTGATGCTGTATGAATCTTCTGGCCTGTGGGAAACTTCACGGTCCAACAACAGTGTTTATAACAGGCTCTTCCCTGCTGGTCAGAAGCAACTACACAACATACAGCGTACACACAAACACTTAAAGGAACACAAAAGCTTCAGTATTACATGGTTTGTGGACGGGAAACTTTGGAAATGTCTCATAAATTATACAAATAGCAAAAACAAGAACTGCTGAGAACAATGTGAAGTATTTGCTTGTTACTATGATAACTGCCTGACTGCATGACAAAGAATCCCCATTAAAATGAAGAAAAATAATTTCTTCTGAATCAAATAAAGGAATCAGTGTTATCCCAGATCTTCAGCCATGCTTGCAGACATCTACAGAGCGTTTCAATAAATCATTATTTGGGGCTTTTGGAGCAAAGTAAACATTTATGCTCCGGGCTAATGTTGCATGGTATCCGCTTTTGCCAGACTCATTTATCAGTCGTATGATTGTTTTATTTTGCATACAGGTGGGTCAAGAAGGACGGTTTGGGACACAGTTTGTGCCATATTGATGAAGCTACTTATCACCAGTAACATTTTTCTCATCTTTATTTTAAAAATTATTTTTAATGCAAGTTATTTGAAAATGCAGCTCTTTGATTTTTTTCTTCATTTTTTTTTTTTTTTTTAACTTTCTGTTTGCTGCAGAGCTTGTTGACCGTAAACTGCCCTCAGCAGTGTGGGGAGTGTGGAGATATATTATCTGTCTCAACTGATCGACAGAAAAGTAAATGATGAAACTCATTGGGTGTTAAAGCACCTTAATTGCCTCCATGAGTTGTGTGTCAGCGCTGCAGCTGTAAACGTTGACCGCAGGGGTGAGTGGGCCAAAGTCCTCGTGCATCACTGCCTCGGGTCTTTCACCCCGCAGGCTTCAGTTTCTGCCACCTGCATGTTCACTGTCAGGTGAATGAATACATTTAAAAATGAATGTCTTTATCATCTCTTACAAAAATTAAAGTGGAGGATGACTGAGAAGACCATGCTAATAAACATGTAATGGTGTTAGCTTATTGACTCTTTGTATTTGTAAATTCAGGATATATTGATGATCAAGGCCTTCGTTGGCTCCTGATTGCGTCTCTATGGATGCTGTTTTATGTTGATTGTCCTGTGAGCCAACTCATATAAATCATGTGGCTTCTCTCTACACTATATACAGTATGTCAAACAGATGGTTAGTGGCTTCTATCCTATTATCCTGAAGCCATTGATAGGTACTGAATGAGCCAACCAGGGCCCCAAAACGCCTTCATATCACTCAAATTAACAAGTGTCGCCCCAGAAGAGACTGAAAATTACCTCAAAGAGACACTTAGACCACAAAGAGATGCAAATACTACAAGAAAATACACGCACACACACACACACACACACACACACACACACACACACAAAATGGGCAAAACAACTACAAAGAGACACAAAACAACCACAAGGACACACAAAATACAAAGAATTGAAAGAAACGCAAAATTACCTCAGAGTCACTAAAAAAGGCTACAAACAGATGCAAAGGAACTGCAAAGAAGCACATAACTACATAAATGGACAAAACAAACACAAAGAGACACACAAAAAAAAAACAGACTTAAAATACACAAAACAACCTCAAACAGACTCAAAAGTACCTCAATAAGACACACAATTACCTCAATGGGACACAATTACCTCAAAACGGCACCAAATTACCTCAGAAAGTCACTGAATGACCTCAAAGACGACCCAAAAAAATTAACTTATTGAGACATAAAATGACCTCAAAGAGACACAAAATGATACGACATAAAGCGATAAAGAGAGATTAAAAAAAGACTCAAAATTGCCTCAAACAGATGCAAAATGACTTCAAAGAGACACAAAATGATCCGCCCATGCCTGAAGCAGGCTATATGTGCTTGAATCTTGATTCATAAAATTAAAAGTGACAAGATTGAATCCTCTTTTCTCTGATGTTTGCCACCAAACCTGCTGTCACAGACTGTATAAAAGAAGTGAATGAAGCCTTTGGGTCTGAAAAGTGAAGAAGTGCCTGCATTCTTTCGGACGTCCAGCAGGGGGCGACTCCACTGGTCGTGAAAAGGAGTCTGAAGTCTATAAGACTAAGTCTTTAAGAAAATGACCCAACTTCTTAAATTACCCTTAAACATTTTTGAAGTCTTCTTCAATACTGCATGTAGTTCATTTTGTAAATTATGTTCTCATTTAAAGAAAATAGAAGATAAAGCTGTGCATACTTTGGGGTGCAGCAAGGCTTGTGATTGCCAAGTCACTAACATGGCAACCTTTCAATTTAGCCTTTTGAGCTCCACAGTGACATCCAAACATGATCACAAAAAAAAAAAAAAAAAAAACAAACAAATCAAAACTAAAACCAAAACTCGAGGCTTTGAAGCAGTCGTCCACTAACCAATGGATGTCACTGTGACTGTGTTTACTTCTGTTTTACTGTCTGTGCGAGGTGTGTGTTTTTCTGTAGTTCTTGAAACTCTTTTTAACTAAAATCTCATGCGACATGACAATAACAATTGTTTTTTTTTTTTGTTTTTTTTAGGGTTCACACATTTTGTTTAACTGTACAAATGTATAGAAAGCTCTCATTCTACCTTGGACTGAAATGCCACATGAACAGGGAGCTGCAGCCACAGTAGCAGCCGAGTGGAGGGCATTAATGAGCTACACATGTTTGACTGGACATGGGCCTCGAGGCATCAGGTTGCGAATCCTCTTAGAGCCTTGAATGTCAACAGTTGCATTTTGAATGTGATGCATGCAGAGGGAGGACGAGGGCAGATGTATCGCATCTAACCTATAACTTCAAAACAGGGCTTCCCCCTCAGGCTGCTACAGAGCCAAACATCTTGTTAGATTACATGAACAGGTACACACACATGAGTAATAACAGCACGAAACAAACCTGACCTATCTGAGCATGGCCCTGGGAGTGAGTGCATCAAACTGACCTCGCCGCAAGCTAGTTTCTCTGTGGCATCAACAGCACGTGTTGCCCTCATGAATGAAATAACAGAGCTAATGTTCCTCGACCGGTCAGGAATTACATGAAATTGCATTCATGTGAAATATATTCTGCACGTATCATTCATTTATATTATTGTTTTTAGTTATTTTTCTGAATTTTCCATCTGTCATAAGCTTGAATGCCATGCTGTTGGCATCTATACTCCTAATTCTTTAGGATTTCAATGATTAAGCAATAATGTCTGCTGATACGTTAACTGAAACGGAGGATAAATATTAAAAATGACGGTCTTTTCTCCACCACCTGTGTACAGGAAGCTTGATTTTCTCATGAAGAGGCAGCAGTAGATATTTCTCCTCTCTTCAGCTTTCATGTATGCGCAATTTTCCCATATCCCTACATGAAATCTGTGTCCTTGGGGACTCGCCTTTAACCTGACCTCTCTCTCAGAATAGCCTCTGCTTCCTGTGGGTATTGATTGATGTGCACGCCATCCAGCAGGCTGCATAGCAAACTGTGTTTTGCTCAGTTGTGTGGAAGCTTTATGGAAAAAATATACAGTTTGCATTATGCATTGTGTGAATCAGGATTTTTAAGCCTGCGCAGGAATGTATTATACTAATGTCACTTTTCCTTAAGGAGCGCATAAGTGAAAGTCATATTTGTGCGAGCATAGTGCACTTAGAGGATCTGAACATGAACACAGACAGGCGTACTGACAACAAGCTTAGTCACTCGTCATCCACTGTCTCGCTCACTAACAGTCACTTTAAACCACATTAAACTAAAAGATATTCTTAGTTCTTTTGTTTTCAAAGTGCATCTAGAGTGTGCTAGATGTGAATGCTTGCATGTGTTTGTTAAAAAAAAGTGTTTCTTTTGCTGCATGCTGTGTTCTGCTACATTTTTTTTCCAGCAGTGATATACTTTGTCAAGCACCTCCTCTGCCAGCTGCTGAGGACAATCAGACGAAACCGGCTACAGAATTTTCAATCAACCATCTGCAGTTTGGTTGGAACAAAGGAGAATATAAGAGCTCCAGAGTGCTGAGCGAAGGGGGGAGAAGGTTTGACAAGACGAGCAAACAGCGAGACAAACTGATAGGAGGCAGCTGGGATTAACGGCCCGCAGTTGGTAGAACAAACCGCTAAACCTTAAGGCCACTGAGAGAAGCAAGGAAGTGAGAATCAGAGAAACAATTATCTCAACTTTGCAGAGCCAACAGCCAGTTTTAAATTTTTTTTTGCAAGTAGTGATGGGGTACTGCTGCGAAGCGATTAGTTTTCTTCATGTAGGAAAAGACAAATACGGAGGTGACATTAGTATTTAGTAAAGGTTTTGCGTCACTTACGATATGAAAAAAAAAAGGTCGATAAATGATGAGCTTACAGAATTTCACTGCTGGAGAGATGGTCTTTTCATACATCTGGGCTGCCAATAAATGTGGCAAATACCTTTGAAACTTGTGCCACATGACAATATAAGAGATGAAAAGGGGCTGTGGCATTTGCTTTTGCTCCAGAGGTAGAAAACCTTCAACTACCAGAATGCACTGCACCAAACAATAAATGCTCCTGCTGCTGGGTAACAGAAAGCAGCTTGGCGCTTTTGACACAGTAACAACAGAAAAATTGCGTATTACAGCCAAACAGTGCTCTAACATGTGTTACTGTAAACGTTTTAGTCAAGAAATAGACATTTGATCAGCACTGCTTCATTTGACAGTTTGGTCTAAGTTTGGAAACAGAAGACAATACCACAGTGCACATACGCATATTACCCGCATTAGGCTTGGGTGGTATATAATATTTTATGTCTTCATACCTTCTGAAGCTATAAGATAGTATAAATGTCCTGGAGACTGAGCTCTGGTGGTGCATGCTGTGCACCACATAAAATGAGAAACAGCAGTGCCTGTATCTATGATGGTATTGAGAAACATAACCTCCAGGATTTCTAAATACCCTGGTACATAGTAATATGCCATACCGCCCATGCCTAACACACACTGTCAAAGGCTGGTCAAAAACTGGCAAAGTATCCCTTTAACAAAGAAAGAACCTCTTTGCTACCCCCAAATGTTTTCACTCTGAGACATCCAAGTCTGTGACAAAGACACTCAATGTCCTTGGTTTCTTGTTTAGCATCCCAATTCTTTATATAACTGTATCTTCACTGAGTCACTCCCTGAGTCACTTCTTGTTCTCTCTCACACTCTGATGTTGAACATATTCAGTCACTTTGAACATTGTAACATTAGACCCTGAAAATATCATTCACACATCACAACGGTTTGATCAAAGTGAACCGCAGTCACCCTGCCTGTCATTCAAGAAACACCCGCACCCTCCTCCTCCTTTTGTCTATTTAATATGTAATAGTGATTTAATAGTGTGCACAGTTTTGCCAGACCAACAGCGATGCTACTAACATGACATTTTAATGTTGGCTGTGGTGAAATGTCAGCGTACTGATGAAAGAGGCCAGTTCTCCACCCTGTGGATGTGTTTGCAAGTGGAGCGGACAGCAGATTTAGAACTGGTTCAAAGCCAAACTGAACCACAAGTGACCCGCTGGCCTTTTCTCCACTCCCAGTGTACATTACACTGTGATATTATATCATCAGAGCAGTACTTTGTGTGGAGCTGGAGAGGTGACAGCAGCTGTCTGCAAGCTACTGTACTCTGCTGCGAGAAATCTCTATTCAGCACGATTAAACTCAGACACGATGCAGAGAAATACAGCAGGCAGGAAGACTCTTTAAGACCAGGTTCATTATGATCAAAATGAGAGCGTTGGTAATTTATAGGACATCAAAGGTAGACGGGGGGTGGAGGGTGTTGATGTGAAGCTGTGTGGGGCCTGAGGATAGCAACATCATCTCTCCTCAGGATCCTGCTGTTCACATTTCGAAAGAGAAAGAGAGGGGGGAAAAACCTCATAGGGCTTCCTATTAATGCAAAGGAATGATGATGGTCTCATTCATGTGATCCCTGACTCATGCTCTGCAATAATGTTGCCAGCAGTGGCAGACTATGTACATTATTGTAACACGTTTGCATTTGTTTGAGCCCACATGCAGCCGAGCCGAGTAAATCCACGTTCTGTGTGGAAAGAAGCAGCTGGTCAAACACTGCTTCTGCTGAAATGTGGATCCTCTGTAAATATGAAACAGACGTATATATAAAAATAGATGGCCGAGCTTGGAGTTTTTTTTTATAGAAATCCTGTCAAAACATCTCGCAAACAACAAACAATTCTACTGTTGCAGCACTGTGACAAATCTGCAAATCCCTAACTATCAAGGGATGCGAGAGAACGCACACAAAGCAATTTGTAGAGCAGCAGCAGACCATAAATACAAGACACACAAAACAATATTTCAACCGTATTTTCAGAAATAGCCTTTTTTTTTTTTTTTTTACTATGTGCAATATTTAATCTCGGTGCATGGTTAGTAATGGCTGAATGTCCATTTTTGAGCACATAATAGCCAATTCTTTATTCCTTCAACCACATTTTTCAAAAAAATGATCTCTGTATCACTATTTTCCTTTTTTTAAAATTTGGACTGCATGTGCTGGATATAACACAAGCATGAAGAATGGTAGCGGGAAAGTAGCAAAAACAGACTTTTTTGTCACCCAGAATTGTTTGTCTCTGAGACACTGAAAGATAATTCTTTAACTTGCTTTAAGTCAGTGGTTCTCACACTGTGGCGTGAGTCCCCCTGAGGGGACACAGAGCCACTGCAGGTGGGGCGTGGATTACCAGGGGAGAAATATGGAGTCAGACAAACCTGAATGAATGTGATCTACAGTATGTAAGAAAAATCAACAAGCACGAGTTTGCTGTTGCTATCATGCTGAACTTTATTTCACTAAAATTCAACTTGGATTCTAATTCATCAGTTGCGTCCTCAGTTATTGTTAATGATATCTCACTTTTTGTTTGAAGACAGTCCCTGCCCCAAGCAGAAGAGTTGAGGTATCTTTGGGAACTTGTTCATGAGTGAGGGTAATATGGAGGGTGAGGCGGACAGGCCTCTTGGTGCGGTGTCAGCTTTGATGCAGGCGCTGCGCTGGACTGTCATGGTGAAGAAGGAGCTGAGCCGGAAGGCAAAGCTTTTGATTTACCAGTCCATCTATGGTCTGACCCTCACCTTTGGTAGTGACTGAGAGAATGAGATCATGGATATAAGTGACTGAAATGCGTTTCCTCTGTAAGGTGGCTGGACTCAGCCTTAGAGATAAGATGAGGAGCTCAACACCCGGAGGGAGCTCAGAGTACAGCTGCTGCTCCTACGCGTCAAAAGGGGGCTAGTTGAGGTGGTTCGGGCATCTGATCTGGATGCCTTCCTGGGTTTTCCAGGCACGTCCAACTAATAGGAGGCCCCGGGGCAGACGCAGAACATGCTGGAGGGATTACATATCTCCTTTGGCCTTTGAATGCCTCCGGGTGCCCCGGGAGGAGCCGGAAAGCGTTGCTGGGAGGAGGTCTGGAGCACCTTGGTTAGCCTGCTGCCCCCACAACCCAGCCCCAGAAATGCAGATAGATGGATGATAAAACATTGTGGAGTGGGGGGGTGTGACCTTTTTTGGGCTTTTAAAGGTGCCTGTGACAGAAAAAAATTGAGAGCCGCTTCTTTAAGTAAATATTTTGGGGTCAGAAAGTAAATCTGATATGAGCAACAGCTTCTGCCAACATTTTCTATAAAGGTATATGTAATTCTATATCACGGTAACAGTATATATCAAGATACTATAATTATTCTGTAAATTCAATGAAGAAATGGTTTAAAACAAAAGTAAAGTAAAGTAGCTATGGTCATATAATAAAAGTTAAATAGCCTAAAGTACTATTATCACGACGTTTAATAAAATACTGTTAGATTAAGCTGAGTCATGTCAAACTAACAGCTCTCCAGCTCATATGTAACACAGATCTGTAAGTCACACAAAAACAGTCCCAGCAGCCATCAGTGTGATCAACAAGTCACAGCAACACAGCTCTGATGATGTAGCAGCAAATTCAGTATTATTTATTGACTATTTATTGATGGCTTGTTTTTGCTGATGGCATATTTCTATTTCTATTTTGTTTTTAACGACCATGTTTTTTACTGACTGGTTTTATACTCTTATTTTTATCTTGCTTTTACTTGTGTTGTTTATTCCTTTTTTAAGTATTGAGCACTGTCGTCACTTTATCATGTTAATCCCTGTCCTGTGCTGTTGATTGTGTGTGTAGAAAAAGAGGCCGACTCACTACTAATAATCTGTATCGGCCCTGAAAAACAGTCGATTGAAAAATAATCGACTGAAAAAATTCATATGTAACTCAACTTGACCCTATATTGTTATAAAGACGATTGTCTAAATCTACATCTTGCTTGTAAGTATATCGATGTATCATACATTATACTGCCAAGTCAACAGACAAGTTGGGGGAGTCATCGAGATGACTCACAATTCCCTAACATACCTGATCAATTGTTACTGCAAAAATATTGATCGAATGAAGCTTAAAAAAACCCCACTATTTTTATTTCCCCAGTGTGTCATAAAAAAGACTCAGCCACCTGTTGCTGCATGGTGAGCTGCTACTGAAAGTTTCAAAATCAGGATTCTAGATACAAGAAGAAGACCTTTCACAGGATAATGCCATGTGATAATAAAACCATGAGGAGAAATATGATATTCTGGTGGCACCGCTCTGTAGTGTTTCATCATTATTCCTTTGCCCTCGCAGCTCATCCCCATTAGTGAGCATCTCTAGCCAAGACAAGGCAGACACGTGGGTCAAGGACAGTTATTTATAACATGAGCTGCATCCAATTAAGTCAACGTGTCAACCTGAAACCGTCTGCAGCTAATGGGCTTCCATCGGCATGAAAGATGGCTTGATAAATATCAAGGCGAGGACAGACAAGAGAGGAGACAGCTTGATATTAATGATAATACGGGGGATCATTTAGATGGAGATGGCTGTTTTGGTGCACTGATCAGATATGCCCGGATCAAAGTGTCAACGTGGTTCACCTGACAAAATTATCTAGCTGTGTTTACGTTTGATAATGATCTTTCCCAAGAGAATGAATTATGTCGAGAGTTTAGATAATCAATCACGGTGGATTCACTTACGCTGTTGTTTATTGGCTTGTAGGCATCAAATGCCCAACAAAAGGAGGCCTGCTTTTCACTGGTGCTTCCCACCTCCCTGCGCTAAGCCTTTGGTGTCAGTCCAAATCTACTCTGCAGCACGGTGACTCGAGGGGGAATTTATTATTCAGAGGGAGATTGTTCACAACTGTCTGTGAAGTTCTGACATTTTCATTTGGTGGTCTGAGTAAAAAACTATTTCAACAAAGGTTATTCCAATTTCTGTCACTGTCCATCTGCAGTGATGTACAGAAACATATGCACACAGACCTCAGCGATCTTTATCGCCAACCATCAATTGTAAAACGCACTGTAAACCACAAGCTCCAACTCCTCCCTGAGAAAGCATATTTTCTTAATCCATTAACCTGTGAAAGTGGCTGTAGGGGATGATGAAGAGCTCCCCCGAGACACTCTCCCCGCCTGCTAAACCAAAACCCGCTCTGGACTGTTTCATCCAAATAGAAGCAGTCAATCTAAAGGACAGCTCGGTCAAAAGCGATGCGGCACACTGGCTGCAAGCGTGGGACACCTATAAGTGCTTAAGATACAGTTTTACACAACAGAGTTGTCAAACGGATGTGGAACTGATACGTGATTCATTTTATCTTCTTCGGGCGTCTCATATAAACTTTAAAATATATCGGTGAGGTTTACGATATCTCTAGAATTTAATGTCATTCTCGCACGTAAGTTTACAATCAAAGGGCCCAACATTGCCAGATTTACAGCCAAAATGTGTTACAGTTTTTAACAATGCATCATTGATTTCAGATTGTTTTAGACGAAAGTAGGCTATCAGTCCACTGATTTTGTCACAGATTTTATTAATGGCTGATTTAATCAGTTGTAGCTCGCCACCTAATTAAGATGATGAGAAGGTGATTGAAAATGCTGTCACCTGAACTTTTTAATGTAAAAGGTATCTTAAATATCCACTTTATGGCTAATTTTGCACACACAATATGACAGTCTGAGGCTAAACCTCCTAAACCCCTCGGACTAGCTCCAGTTGTAGTTGGCCAGTAGTTACTTCTACTTTCTTGCACTCCAGAAAACAAAGAGTGTCACGTAACCATAGAAACTCACGACAACTGAACTCCCACAGTGAGCAGTGTCTCCTCTCTTCCCGCCTGTCACACACCTCCTGCATGGTGCAAGAGGAGAGAGGGGAGGAGACCCTACGCCGACGGTAGAAGGGCCGTGCACCGCCGTCACGCAGAGCAGCATGCACGGGAATGTTGTGTATGTCGCTTTTTAGAAAGGAGGTTGCAAGAGGGTCTGAAAAGTCGCTAAATCTAGCCAGAAAGTCATCATGCTGGCAACATGGGACATGATATCTAGGCATGTTATGACAGGAAATATCGATAGGTATCCTGATAGTCCAAATATGCCTTTAACTCTTGAAATGGCACTAAAGTTATAATTAACTAATTCAGAATCCTGCAGCACGAGTTCTTACTAAGACCAGAAGGAAAGCACACATTACGCCTCTTTTCAAAAATCTACACTGGCTGCTTGTGAGTTTTCACATTGATATCAAAATTATTTGATTAGTTCACAAGGCACTGCATGGCTTTGCAACAGACTGAATCTCAGAGATGTTTTTAGTTTAAGAACCAAAAGGCCCCCAGATCCTCCGACTGATTCTGCTTTTAGCCATTACGCTCCAAAACACTGGAAAAGCCTGCTGGAGGATCTAAGAGGAGCTGAAAATACTGATTTTAAATGGAAACTAAAAATCGATTTGGTCTGGCTTTTATGTAGTGTCTACTATAAAAATGTTGAAGTTTACGGATTCTTTTTTAAGATCCATTTTTGCTTAGTTCATATGTTGTTTTTGTTTCTTCAATCAAATTGTAAAGCACTTTGAACTGCATTTATTTTATTTGAAAGGTGCTATATAAATAAAATCAATTGGCTGAAAAAATGTACTAGAATCACTTTACCTAACTAGAAACATAACTTTTGCATCATAAATTGAACATCCTATTTGGCAAAAACAATCAAAAGTCTTAAAGAGCCTATTAACCCATGGTTTTCAATTATTTGAAATGGTAACATATCTTTCAAAATAAAATAAATCGTTTATTGAGGATGGTGCATATGGAACATGTTTTTGAGTTTGGTTGCTGGACATGATATTAATGTTTATCCCAATACTGGAAATTCAGCACAATCAACTTATTTTTATTTTCTTACGTTTTTATCATGATCTGCGATCAAATCATTTTCTCCCATTCTTAGTGCTAACACTTCCTCACAACGTACCATCTTCTGTCGGTTTTGGACAAACTAAAAGAAGACACTAAACTGCGGTGTGGAGCTGTGATTGGATAACTGTTCAGGGTTAAGGGGTTTAGCTAATGATAAAGTGGATAGAAAATACACCCATCCTGCCCACATCATTCCAGAGCTTTTCTCCCAAAACTGTTTATCAATGTGTCAGTGACGCCAACAGTATCTCCATGAAACTAACACCCTGTCATATCCATAGGGAAAGATGGAAAGGCAGAGATTTTCTGCAAAGATCTCTCTAAAGCACCTGGACATATCGCTCTCTTTCAGCGGCATCATCAAGCCTGCGGGGCTCTGTGAGACGCCAGCGGGCCGGTTGATTGATTCCACCCTCAGAGATTAATCTAGATATTGACTGTGTGCGGTGTGAGTGTGAGTGTGAGTGTGTGTCTGAGTGTTTGAGTCAGAGAGAGAGAGACAGTGTCTGATAGAGATGGAGCCAGTGGGCCCAATGATCTACAGCCTGTTTAGATCCTCATTTCCCAGAGTTCATAGCTCTCTTCCATCAACCCGCCGGCAAGGCGCCAAGCCTCTGCTCTCCCCTCCACGGTGGTCTAATTCATCCTCACTTAGGAAAGGTAAAGGCTGCCTCTGTCTGCCTCAACAGGTCTAAAGGCAACTCATTTTTATCACTTCTCTTTGATCTGCGTTCTCTGTATTTCTTATCTCTGATTTATTGCGTAGATTGTGTGATGCTGCTCTTTTTGTTTTTATGCTGCTCTGTTTGTTTCTATGCTCAGCGGAAAAGAAAAAGGAGCCTCGGTCTCTGAAGAATTCCCTTAAGCAAAAGGTTAAATAGGCGAAAGTGTAGCCAAGGGAAGAAAACAACCTTATTACAAGACACGTGCAGCCACCCACATGCAAGCAGGCGTAAACATACACACACACACACACACACACACACACACACACACACACACACACACTGAAAACACGCGCAGGATTGTGCACACTTGCACTCCTACGCACACTGTCAAACTCTCCCATTTGAAAGAAAATCAGCCTCTAATTCAGCCAGATTTAAATATCTTCCTCCAAAGCAGATGGTAATAAAATGAGGCTTTTTTTGGATACCACTCCACCCCGGGCAGGTAGGTACAGCTGGAGCAGGTGTGTGTTGGTGAAACGGGGCCAGGGGCCTGACGCAGATTTGCACTTCATTATATCCAGCTGTGCATTTGCAGCTCTGACAGACCTTCGCTGCATCGACACCTCGCTGATGCACACAGATGGCCGCCCACAGCATATGACAAATCTGGCTGCATTTTGTGAAGGGGGTAGTATGACTGTGACAGGAATAATAACAACACAATTTAATGTTGCCGAGTTGCACAAATGCCACAAAGATTGACCCCAGACTGACATTTAGCACAAATTCTTTCCCACAGAAGACAATATATATTAACAAGAGGAAATAATAAAAATATGCTCGTGATATGGTGGCTTTGTATTGACCTGCCAGTATTTTTTTTTTTTTTTCGCACAATTTATGAGGTTATTGATGAATTTGGAGCAGACGCTATTAAACTTAATGATGTGAACACGAGGGCTTGCCCCAGTTTGGGAGGGTGTCAGTCTGCCTGCATTTATTCATGTACATCTGTGCTGTCAGATGATTTACTACTTTGAATGAGCAATCAAAAGTATATATATCATTTCATACAAACTATGCCTCAGAATCTGCTGCAACAGTCATTTAATGTGCTTCACAATGAACTAAAGTCAAAATCAGACAGCATAAGGGCCCTGTCAGATCTGAAAGCTGCTGAGTCTCATGAAGGGTTAACATCCAGTAAAAATCAATATGCAGTGATATATAATGCTGTAGATTTAAATAAACACCCTAAGGCTTCAAAATATATAAATGTCAAAGTATACACAACTAGACCATCACATGACAGAGTCCTGATAACAGAGCCAGCAGTAAATACTAGCCTGTTTCTATAAAGATTTCACTTCAGAGTCTGTGTGTACAACTGATTATAAACATAAAACCACGATTCTCAATGTGGAGGCCTTATTAGGATTAAATATAAAAAAGGACAAAACACAAACTGACCATGACAAATAAAAAGCTGCAGCAGCTGCAACAAGCAATATTAAGCCACATAAATTAAAAAATCTGGCGCGTTTTACAGAATCAACAGCAGAATAAAGCATCACCAAAGCAGCATGGACAGGTATTAAATATAAAAACAGCGACTGCAGCCACAGACACACATATTAAAGCACGTGAGCAGTTTGCACACCGCATAGCCACGCGCAGCAGGAAATGAGTGTTGTTGTACTCACCTGCCAGAGCCTCGTGCACCGCGAAGTCCTGCTCAGCCTGCTGCAGAGTCTCTGCTCCATCACCCTCAAAGCAACAACCAGTGTCCCAGTATAACCAGTGTCCCCAGCCTCTGTCCACCTGCGCGCCACAGAGTTCTTGTCCATGTTGAGCTGAATGAGTCTCTGCAGTCCGATCAGCAGAAAGGCCTCATCCAGGTTAAAGCTCCTCAGTCGACGTCAGCGCGGATCCACCGACTTCACTATAATACATCAGTGGGATCCACAGTTTGAGCACGTTAGTCAGATCCAGCATGCACTTGGGGCGTTAATTTGGAAAACCGTGCACCGTTTTGCAGCAGGTGCAGGTTTGAATGCGTATTTAAAACGCCATGAAACAGCGCGCAACTACATACGTGTTCGCTCCTGAAGTGGGTGTGTCAGGCTGAAACGGCAATTTTAACACCGGAGATCGAATAGTTTCTAACGTTTTGTCACTTCCGGCATCGGCACGTAGCTCGAGACGGGTTTCCAAACCTTTAAAATGTTCTACAGAGGAACTGTAGCACAGCATAAGACTAATGTCATTAGGTCACATAGCACATGATATGCAATAGTCACCATATCCTACAAGAACTAAATCAATAGCAGTTTGACTTGGTTTGTATGGGGTAGGCTTTTAGGCTGGGGAAAAGGAAGTTTGCAACAAAAACAATGATAAATGGGTGCAATGCAGTAGATCCAGCAGATGCCAATGCAGGGCGAACAGGTTTTGAGATGTTTCAAAACAATGGTTTAAACGTATTCACCCAATCATATGCAACATTTACAAATAATGTCATGTAGGGATGGAGAGATATTGGTTTGTTAGGGTCCATGCTGATCCCGATTATAGTACTTTATGAGACCAGTAAGTGACTTTTGGAATCGATATGCATTTTACAATAAAAATGAAAATATGTCTGTCGAAATTTAGAATTTGGAATATAACAAACTCCAATACAAAACTTTGTTTAAACGCTTTTAGCAAATGTTTAATCAAAACTGCCTGATGAAGATGGCTGCCACCAATCTCCCTGCAGTAGTCTCCTTGTAAATCTGTTTAAAATCACCAAAATACTGGTGCCATCCATGTGCTATGAAAGCACTGTTGGTGGTAAAGTGTTTTTTTGGTTCATTTCCTGAGGATATTTGTTTAGTTTGGTGTTTTTGACCGTGGATTTTGAAAGGGGCCTGAGAACATATGGTGACCAGCAACAGAGCTTCAAGCTTCCTGGAGCATATCTTTTTGTAAAAAAAAAAAAAAAAAAAAGGTTGAAAACATGGCGACAACAACTAAAAAGTTGGCAGAAGAGCTGGAAGAGATTAAAAAAACACTTAATTTCATGTCTGAGGAGATCAGCAAAGTGGTTAAGCAGCAAGCCAGTTTGATGGGCCTAGTGGAAGAAGTCCGTGAGCTGAAGGCCGCAATCAAACTTAAAGACCAGAAGATCCATCTGCTTGAAGAAAGGATTGATGACTTGGAGCAGTACTCCAGGGGAAATGATCTGATCATCACTGGGCTGGATACCAGACATACGTAGCTATACGGGCTGCAGCCAGCGACCAGCAAGGTGAGGATGCACCACCTGAAGAACTGCTCACACTAGAGACACAAGTTGTTAAATTTTTGAGCAGTAAGAACATTGATCTGGACAGTGAGAACATCTCAGCCTGCCACAGCCTTCCACGTAAGGATAAAAATGCCAAACCAACCATTGTTGTTCAGCTTACTAACAGAAAGTATAAGATTAATTTACTACGACAGGCAAAAAAACTAAAGGGCACAGGTGTACATAAATGAACATCTGACGAAGAAGAATGCTGAAATAGCTAGACATAGCCGCATACTTAGAAAACAAAATAAAATTCATTCAACATGGACAAGGAATGGGAAAACATTTATCAAGTTAAATGGACCACCAGAGCAGGCAAAGGTGATTGCAGTGAGGAATCTGGGAGACTTGGAACAATACAAGTGACAATGGATGCAGCTTTGTTAGCAAATGGCACATTTAATGAGGATTGGAAAATGTTTGTTTGTCTATTGGAATAAAGAAGCAAGATAAAGAATTAATGCCAAGTCTGAAGTATGAAATTGGAATTTGTTGCTTTCACTTTGAGTTATATTCGGTGCTCTATGATAGTACGAGAATATAAGTATATTGTACAATCTTGTGACTTCTGTTTTGCTGATTTGTTGATTTTTACTTTTTCAGTTAAGATATGACAGATAAAAACATATCTTTTCCTTTAGAACAGGAGTATGAGGATTACTATGAGAATGAAAACTATTTAGCTGAGTCTTGTTTCAATAGAATATATGAAGAGTCACACTTAAGTTTTTTAAAGTCAGCTGAACATAAATCATTTAGTTTTGAGAATGACATTGATCCAGATGCAAATTTTTATAAAGATTGGAACTCTAGGTCCAAATATTACACGGAAAATCAGTTTAATGAACTCAGTCTGAATGGATTTTCAATTATACACTTTAATAGTCGAAGCCTCTATGCAAATTTTGATCAAAATTTTTGTGAAACAATTAAATTTGTTCATTCATAAAAATAAATTATTAAGTGAAAATCAATATGGATTCAGAGAGAGCAGAACTACTGCCTTTGCAGTAATGCAAATGGTAGAAGAAATAGCAAATGCAAATGAAAATGGTGAGTGTTCTATTGGTCTGTATATTGATCTGCAGAAGGCGTTTGACACCATAGATCACGGACAGTTATTGAAGAAGCTAGAGATGTATGGAATACGAGGGGTTGTTCATTCTTGGCTGGAAAGCTATTTAGGCAATAGACACCAGTGTGTACAAATTAATGATACTATGTCAGCACTGAGAAAGATTACATGTGGTGTACCACAAGGATCAGTGATTGGTCCAATACTGTTCATTCTTTATATCAATGACATCTGCAATGTAACCGATTTTTTTAGATATGTAATATTTGCAGATGATACCAATCTGTTTTGTTCGGGTAAGAATTTAAAGGAACTTTTGTGTTGTGTAGAAATGGAGCTGGAAAATCTCAAGACTTGGTTTGATGTCAACAAATTATCCTTAAATATTAAGAAAACAAAATTTATGGTATTTGGGAATCCAAATGAAAGTGACTGTAATGTTAAATTAAAAATCTGTAATATTGACATTGAAAGAGTCTCTGAGACTAAATTCCTTGGGGTTGTCATTGATCAAAAGCTAACATGGAAACAACACATTGAGTATATTAAAGGGAAAATCTCAAAATCACTTGCAATCCTATATAAATCCAGAAATGTGCTAAATTCCAAGGCTTTGCATTTGATCTATTACTCATTGATTGTTCCCTATATGTCTTACTGTGTGGAATTGTGGGGATCCACCTTTAAAACCACCATAAATTCAATTGTAAAATTGCAAAAACGAGCTATACGTATCATCAATAATGCTAACTATTATGCACACACAGAAATACTTTTTCTAAATTCTCATGTTATGAAATTTAATGATCTGTTTTATTATAAAATAATGCAAATTATGTTCAGAGCAAAATCAAAAATGCTCCCTGACTCAATACAGAGGTTCTTTTCAATTCAGGACAGTCCTTATAATCTTAGAGGTGTTTACAAGTTCACTGTACAAAAAGCTAAAAAAGGTATGAAAAGAAGATGTGTCTCCATTATAGGCGTTAAATTCTGGAATGATGCCGACATAAATTTAAAAACATGTCATTCTTTTTTGGTTTTTAAGAAAATGCTTTGTAAAGCTATTTTTGAAGCTTATAAGTGTGATTAATTATCTGTTGTTGTGTCTTCTTTGTTTTTCTGGAGGTTGGTGGACCAAAAAGTTGATAATATAGGATAGGCTTTAATAAGCAGTCTGCTTCTGCTATATGCCTTTTTCAGTCAATATTCAACACATGATTCTTGAGTAAATGATTTTGTGATTTTGTGTGAAATGTCAATACTGTGTACAATATTTGGTGTTGTCATGACTGAATAAAAAAACTAAACTAAACTAAACTAAACTTTCAGCATTAGTCTATATACAGCAAGTTCCCTGCAACTTTTTTTATAAGTTCAGATAGAAAAAGAAAAGAATGAATAAAAATAGCTCCCTGAGGTTTTACAAAGTTAAAGTTCCTCCCATTCTGATACTTTCTTTGCATTTATTGCAGACTGCCTTCCCCTGGTGTTGGTTGAGTGTAGTACGCACACTTTTTCATTAATTAATCATTTAAATAAAACACTGAGACAGACAATCTCTGTCACCAGTGTATTGTCTGCCCCAATAATCTGCCAGGCCTATCATCTGATGACCCCTAATGTCAAGTAGATCTTTACTTATTGTACCATGAGGAGGAAAGAAGGACTATGATTGCTGGATTACAAAGATTACGACGAATGGAGGCCAAAATTAAAGAAGTGCGTGGTTTGAGCGTCGAAACACGACATAGGGGAGAAAATGTAATGTTTTGAAAGCAGCAGGATTGATCAGAAGATAACAGAATTGGATAATAGTGGATGAGTAAAACCAGAGAAATGCAAGTTGAAGGATGCATACTGCTGTAAAACCTCAAAGAAGACTAAGACTTAATGTACTTTCTTTATTTGTTTGTCATGCTTGCCATGGCAATTTAAACATATTTTCCTTGCCAATGCAATAAAGCCCTTTAAACTGTATAAAAAGTGCTCTTTCCGAAAACAACAGGGCGTTTAATGCAACCCTGTTTTTTGTTGGAATAAATGTTTTGCTACTTCTGTCAGGTCTAAATCGTGGCCTGAACGTACCCCTGTTCACATCATTTTGTGGATGCACATGATTTGGGTCACTGAGCATGCTTGCGGTGTGTGGTGCATTAAATCAGTGATTAATGAAGGTTGATATAACTTTGCAACTTAATCATGCATTTTTTGTGTGTAGTTAGCCTAATAATGCTTTCCATAACCTTAGCCCATAATGTGTTGATCTTTAATTTTATTGTAGCCTATTGTTGTACACACACACACACACACACACACACACACACACCACCTGACACCCTGCCAGTGAGCATAAACACTGAACATCTGGAGCTTCTTCTCTGCTGCAGATGCTGATTTTACTCCTTTCTTTTCTCTCAAATAGGAGCAGGAACTGAAGAGCCAAACAATAAAACAGAAAACAAAAGAGCAACGATGAGCAAATAATTAGGTTTTATTTATTAATCATATCATTTACAGGCCCTCTGCGGTGCTTTCCGGTAGCCACACAGGACCTATACTATCTCTGGGTGGTTAAAAAAAGAGTCATTGTAGCCCAGAGTGCTCTGTGTGGGATGTGTCTATGAAGCATTTTCTGAACATGCTCACGTAGTAAGGAGATTTTTTTTTATGTTCTGCTAAAACAGCAATCTGAGTTTTGGAGTTGTAGCTCCTGGAGACCAGAGGGGAGTACATTACAATAATATATTGCCTGCTGGTGATGAAAGCGTGCATTAGTCTTGTGCTGCTCTCTGGAGAGAGAAACTACCTGACCTTGCTGTATTTCAAAGGTGAGAGGAAGCAGTTTGGCCACATCTCTAATGCTCACTGCGAATGTAAGCTGAGACCGCACGCTTACAGAATATTTTTGCAATTAGTGGCATTTAGAGGTTTAAACTTTGCTGCCAAACAAAGTGATGACCCATTTACTAATAATAATAAAAAATAATAATAGGCCTAATTAATCTAGATATGAATGGATGAAATGTGCTTTATTAGGCAAAACTAAAGCCACAGGTAGTGATGCACCCCACTATGTAGACTTTTCATTCAGGGTAATTAGAGAGTTGTTGTACGCCACATTAGAGGCTTCGGTGACAAATGACTTAATGAGCTACACAGGGAGTCCTAATTATTCTGCAATTAGAAATGTAATTATGGGTTGCTCCAACGCTAGCCGGCTAGCAGTGTGAGAGAGCAGAAACAGAGCAAGCATCACATTTGAACACCAGCTAATCTGTCACACATGGAGAGGTGCACAGGCCTCCAATCACAGGCCCAACACCACCTCAACCTGTGGACCGAGTTAAGGCACTGAGGCTTGTAATCCATCACCGTGACCTCCTTAAAAAAACACATGTAAGGCTTCAAAGTTACCTAAAACAAGTAACAACCAGTGTTCAGGCTACTGCTGCTCCAACCCACCACACAGCGCTGTCAGGTGTTGATCTAGAGGCAGGCAGTTAATGGGTTGTAATTGCATTTATCTCGGTCTTTCAGTTAGCAGTTTTCAGGGTACTGAGCAAATTTACAGTTGGCACTTTGTGATGAGCATCAGTCTGCTAAATACTGTGCTGTCAAAATGAGGTCACGAAGGTCTGGAGAAAGTCAAGAACAAGTGCTTGTTGGCTGTTAAAATATTGACACTACTGACACAAAACACAAAAAGATTCATTATGAATAAAAGAAAATCAAAGAGATGCAAAATATCACCCAAAAACAACAACAGAAAAGGTAAACCTGTGTTTCTTGCTCCTATGTAGGAGAGGTGGTGGGGTCTTTTGCATGTCCGTGCACGGGGGCCTGCTGTCTCATAGTCCGCCTGTGGCGACAACAGTGGATGTGGCTTTTTCTTTTCTTTATTTTGTAAACTCAAAGTCTTTGCATGCTGCATGTGCCATCTCTTTTCAAGTTTTGATATTTATCTATGTTGAAGATGCCTCCTCATGAGGGAAACATAAAAGTTTACAGACTCTTCTGGGGGAAGTTTAACTGTATAGTTTGGCTACAGTGCTCCTGTGCAGATTGTTTGTCCTGTGCAAACTCAAAATCCATTAACAACTTAAAACTCTATTTCCGAGTCCTGGACTGTTTTTGCACAAACAATTTGTCTCGGCACATTTTCTAGCTTTAGGTTAGACATTTGCACAGATTTGGTGCAAACTATCCAAGGTCACGGGGATGATGTATGTGTGTGATGCCATATTGATCCCTGAGGGAGATAATTCATCGCTTCAGCAGGGTGGCGGTGTAGGGTCAGGAGCACAGAAGTAACCTTGGAGCTGATACGATTTCAGTGTCCTGCTCTGAGATATTGCAGGTTAGATACAGGGCCACATGGCCAAATAATATACATGGTATTGGTATGTTTCTGTGTTAACACACTTTTTAATCATTTCATACGGTGGTCAATATATTGGTTTTAGCAATTGGAATGCCCCTGGCTCCTTCATGACATTGTGAAAACAGTCCAGCCTCCCAACGAGGAAACAAGCTACAAAATAAGTGAGCATATTGTTCATGGTTTCAGGGTCAGCGTGTGTGTGTGCCATGCTCGCAGGCAGTGTTGGGACAAAAGCACTACAGTACTGTTATTGTAATGAGGCATTTGTGCCAGTGATGACAGATGAGGGCTAAGAGGGCATAGTACTACTAACCCCACCCTGAGCTCTGGACGACCTGCCAGCCTGGCCTCACTCGGCCTTTAACCACTCCAAGGCTCAGCCCGTTTGGGAGCTTCGGCCTGCATTTTAAATTGGTGTCTGTCCAAAAAACACACTGCAGTTCAGATGTACTGCTCATACTGTATGTAGATGCCTCTCAAAAGGAGAAAAAAAGGCAAAGAGCAACTTAGAGGAAATGACCCAGGAATAAGCAAGAAATTGGAAAAAAACCCAAAAACCTGAATTAGCACAAAACCCCCCACCCAAACAGACACAAAAAAAGTTAAAAACAAACATAAATACAAAACAAAATAAGGAAATTACCTGAAAAGGGGTCCTTAAAAATCAATAATTCTGTAAAATAATTTCAAATATTTAATCATGATATTAAAAATACAGGTGTCTTTTTTCCCCCTAACTTTTAAATAAAATAATTGTGTATCTAACACACAAAAAACAAAACAAGAAAAGCACAGCCCCTAAGGCTAGCAGGCCCATAACTCAGTGTCTAGCCCTTTGTGTTGCATTAGATGTAAAAATTGTGATCTGGACTTCCCTGATTGAGTGTAACCTTGCTATCTGGGGGGTTGATTGTGGCTGACTCACCACCAGGCCATCACTCTTGCTTCTCGCGACCAGCTCGCTTGGACTGGGCAACTCCTCTGGACACCTCTTAAGTGCAGCTTTATCGCTCCCGTCAGCCAGCTTGTGGTTTGTTCAGAGTGAAATGTACATATACACTGATAGTTCATGGTGGCGTGTGTGCTCAATGCTTTCTCAGTCTGTTTTCTCTCCAGAACGTCTTGCCTCCACTGTCTTCCTCGTGGCAAGGCTGCTTAAGCTCAAAGGCCACCCAAAAAACTCTGCCACAGGTGCCACTGATTGCAATTAATGAGTTAATGCCACCGACCACCTGCCAAAACCACACACACATACCTACAAGACAATCATTGTACCAGTAAGACTATCACAACACAGTTATATTCTACACTAATGAAAACACAGCAAATCTTAAATTCAGGTGATTAAAAACGAATAAAAACATTACAAATATTATATAGCATTTCTGTCAATAGATGACCCTAAATCCTACACACTGAACTTTTAAAAAAATATTTCAGAGATTTCTCCACATACCATAGGTTTACCATAGTTTGAGCACCAGTGTCTGTTATGTACCATTGTGCATACTAAAATGAGTGTTTCCAGGTTATATAGGTATGTGAATGCCTTTGTGTGTATGTATTATCATATCTTAATATTTGTATTTTTTAATGTGCTCACAAACAAATAAAATAAAATGAAATAAAAAATTGGTAAAAAAAGAGAAGTGAGTCCAACACATTTGGGATCAGACTTTTAATTGGACTTAAATTCACATAAATAACATCGGTTCATATATATTTTGTATATTATACAACTTTATATAATATATATTTCCCCCTATGATTTACATTCCTCTCTGGCTAAAATTATCTCTCATATCTACGGAAACAGAAAGCCTTGCATGAAAGCAACGCTGCTCTTTTTGTGCTGTTTATCAAGGTCCAGATGCCAAAAGGAGAGGAGCGTGTTTCTCATGAGTTGTAAAAAATAATTTCCCAAGTTACACAAACAGAAAAGCAAAAAGGAGAATCTATTGCATCATCTCTAGGGTATTACACTGCACTACAAGGAGTGGGTAGCTATTGAAAATCATTCACCGTATATATTTTACTGTATTGACTTGTGACACAAAGAAAGAAAGAGCACTGCAAACTATCTGATATGCATGGCAATGAACATTTCGTTTCCAAGTGTTCTTGTCATGGTTTCTTTTTTTTTGCAAAAAAAAAAAAAAAAAAGAGAGAATATGCTTGACTCAAGATAAGAAACCTCATCATGAAGATAAGAAAAGATTTATGAACCTGCAGCAAGGTCACATAATCATGCAGTGACCCAGCCAAGCACGCTTGCACAGATGAGTTGAGCTTGTCAGTCTGGATCACAAATCAACACATGGCCGTTTCGAGCCTGTGACCGACATTATTCAACAAGATGGGTGGATATCTGGAAGTCAGGTAACATTCACTAATCTCCCTGACAGAAAAGAAGATAACCCTCTCCTCAGACTGGAGCTCCTCCTGTGTTGCCTTTGACTGCTGGATTATTTCTGCTGCCGGTAGCGCTCATGCAATCAATACCTCCATCAAAGTATCAGGACTGACGCATCATCGCCCTAAATGAACGCTGAAGGTTGAAAGGTGCACTGAGAGGCCATGACTGATCAGATAACCTCTCTGACAGTTTTACATCACTGGAACTTTACTTTAAGTCATCGATAAGTAACCATGGTTACTAGCACGTGATTGAAATCAGTGTGTGTTTGTAGGCCTGTTTTTTGTCTTTTTAAATCAAAGCCTGTAGCCTACAAATGTTAGATGACATTCAGCGTTAAGCAAATACTTATTGATGAGTTAAGAGAGTGATAAAGTGTAATATGTTCTCATCCCAACTTGTCAAATACCACAGCTTTGTCAGTCGACTGTCACATCTACGTACGATGTACGAGGTACCCTATTGCATCAGTTTTGGACGCTCAGGGGTGGCGTTTCAAGATACTCCTTTGTTTGTTTTTATTAACCTTTGACCATCAAATTCTAATGAATTCATCTATGACTTAACTTGAGTGCCAAATTTGAATACATTTCCTTAACCTGTTCTTAAGATATCACACTCATGAGAATAAGACCTTTGACCACCAAAACCTAATCAGTTCATCATTAAGTCCAAAAGGACATTTGTGCCAAATATGAAGAAATTCCTTCCGAGTGTACTTGAGATATCACATTCACAAGAATGACACAGGCGCAAGATCATGGTGACCTTGACCTTTGACCAACAAAATCTAATTAGTTCATCTTTGAGTTTGACTGGAGGTCAATGGCTGATTTGAAAAAGAGCTTTCTTGAGATATTTTATTAATGAGAATAAGACAGATGAGGTCACAATGACATTGACCTCTGACCGCCAAAATCTAATCAGTTCATTATTATGTCCGAGTGGACATTTGTGCCAAATTTGAAAAAAAAAAAATCTCTCAAGGAGTTCTTGAGTTATCGTGTTCACGAAAATGGGATGGATGGACATATCGACAGCCCGAAAACATAAAGCCTTTCGCAGGAAGAGAGGCAAAAAAATACATCATGGTTTGGCTTAACATTCAGGTGAGAAGCGAAACAGCATTTGTTGGACTCATCTCATTCCCTTCCCAGCCACCCTATGGGGTTTTTCCGCTTTATATTACAGTAGTTGCTGGCAGCGTTACAAACTGCCACTCTTGGTGCGCATCATACGGCCACGAAAGGTCCGTCTTTGCGTCTGTGTCTGGAGCTGACGTCACTGACAAAGCATCGGTATTTGATGAGTTTGAAGTGAGAACGGGCTGAAATGGCCATGAGGTGTAAAATCTAAATAGACAGTATGTAAAACATCTGCTTCTTTTCAACACAACCTCAAATGTCACTTTGTCACAATCCCTCCTGACGGTGTCCTGCAACACAATCTCTTCAATCTGCATAAACTATGATACATATTTGATTGTCTGAATCAGAGCCGCTACCTGAATATCAACCCAGAGAGAAACTGTCGCCCACAATAGGTCTTCAGATCCAAATAAAAAGCAAAATAATTCATCAAGCTTCAGCTGTGATCTGAATAGTGACGGGTGACAAAAAGTGGTTAAGTCTGTTGGAAGCGAATGTGCAGGTAAGCCAGGATCTGATGGAAATCAAGAGTGAGTGAACTCGAAAGAGCTACTTAGTGAACCGGTGTGGGATCCTACAATGTTTCATGCATTTATCACGACAAGGCCGACCTAAACGAAACATGACGTGTTGGTTTGTGTGTGTATGTGCATGTGTGTGCGTTAACAAATCACAGAGGAAAACACAATCATGCCATGACATTGCGACAGACAGCAAGTTAAAGTGTTAACCCCCTCCTTCCCTGAATAGTCGACAACAGAGTGAAGTTTCTTTTTTTTTTTAAACAGCTAATATTCTATCATCATCATCATCATCATCTCATCATGATAAAAATCGCATAAACATCATAATCATATCCCTTTTCTAAACAAGATAAAGTTACTATATGCTATCGAAAAGAGCCACGGGGAGGGAAAGTCACTGCTTGTGTTCAAATCACAGTGAAAAACTTTACAGCAGGGGCTTCTGTTTTATTACACCAGCTTTTAGCTGTGTTTTATTGCAACAGACTTTATTATGGTTCATATCCACTAACCTTAAATCATTTTCTAAATATGAGTAGGAAAATAAGGTGATTCAGGTTTTTCAGAGGAATGAACGCGACCAGCAGTATTGCCAGTTGTCACTTTCCCTCCCTGTTTCATCCCTGCCACTCAGCTCCATCTAATACTCATAGAGGGGAAATAGTGTTAATCAAAAAGTGCATTATGAATATGTTGAGATTAATAATAAAAGTAAACCATCTTTGTTGCCATAAATAACACCTTTTTCCTCTAATATTCAATAAACCTCTTATTGTACAAGTCGAGTAGTCACATGATGCAAATCTGCTCCCTGTGATCTTTTTAATATCTGGGAGCAACGTTACGCCTCTAACACCTGGAAGCTTAAACCCGCTGATACAAACAGGACTGCTGCGTCAAATCTAGGGGGAAGATCAAGGGGAGGACTTGGACAACCACAGCTCAAAGCTACCGAGGCTACAACACATGAACAGTGATGTGAGGAAGCACTAAATGTCCACAGCTTGCATCAATATGTGGCAGCAAAATGGCAGCGTTCACCTCACACAACAATGTGAAATCAAAGAAGACGAGTCCAAATTTACAGGAATACATGTTTTGGGAACAAACCCTAAGAGATGAACCGTATTTGTTCAGGTAAGGGCATGCACCAATTGTTAGATGGAAATCTTTAAAGGGTTCTGTATCAACTGTTACTACAGTGGCAAGTTTATACAAATAAGTCAATTTTAACAAACCACATGATCAAATGTGAGACGGATTTCACGAGAAGGTTTATCATGTTGAGAATATCATGGGACAGTCAGCCAAACAAAAGCAGTGTTTGGGCCCTGACACGCCAAGCTGATGGTCAGCCATTAGTCAATGTTGGGCCGATGGTGAGCCCAACATTGATAAACATCAAAGTGCCCTTGTCGCTGCGGTGTGTCCCGCACCATTGACCCATGTCGCTCTTTTGACTTTTTTTTCAGCCTACACAGCATGTTGAACTGGCATCAGAGACGGTGAAGCCCTTTGTGAATGAAATTGCTGTAATTGGCAGTTCAGCTCAGCACATTTGAACAGAAATGGAAGTGAGGCAAGTAATCAAATGCTAAAGTCAAAAGGGACTGATGTTCAAATAAACTTGTATATAAGGTGCATTTTTCTTTGGCCATCGAGCTCTTTAGCAGAAACGTTTCCTGATGGTTTGTGTTATTGTACGCTGGAAAACAGCAAATACATTTTGTTCTTTTAACATTGGATTGGGTTGTTAACGTGCTGACTGCCATCAAGACAGTCTTCCAATTTCCCTTTTTGAATGGCGATTACAGACAACCGCCATTTACTCTCACATATGCTCTCCTGATGACTGGATGCTCAATTGCTTAAAAATATATGTGAATATCAACTGGATTTTGCAAACTACAAATATTCTATTTCTTCACTTTGAGAATAAAAGTTGCAGAGCGTTGTCTCTGTGTGCTGCGGTAACACCACATCCCTGCATATGTTTATCGGCTTTCTTGCTGAGAGTTAGATTTTGAAGAAAGGTGCCTCTCTCATGCCTGTACGCAAATGATAAAACTAGAACCAGCACGTCATTAGCTTAGCTTCGAACAAAGACTGGAAGCAAGGTGAAACATCGAGCCTGGCTCAAGATATCCAGCTTGCAGCACATTAAAAGCACACAAATACACGTTATATTGCATTTCAAATAAACCAATTAACAAAACAAAGAGATGTAAAATCAATAATGTGTTTTTTTATAGTAAGTCTTCATGCTACGCTAAGCTAACCTGGCTGCCTACTTTAGCATCATATTTAGTGCACAAACATGAGAGTGGTATCCATCTTCTGATCACACCTTACGTGTGTTTTCCACAAAGTCAAACATTTTTCTTTATCTGCAAATTCATGTAAAATCAAATAAAATTTTGTAAAATTTAGGTCAATTGAAAAAATTAAAAAATGTTAAAATGTCTAATCAGAGGATTCTTCACTTTTTTTTCCTGCATGTTGCTGTATTTTTTAATGACTGCAGGTGAGACATTTTTAACCTCACTGTTCACATGTTGTAACTTCAAACTCTGAATGGCTGATGAGAACATTCCCTCCTTGGTCGTCTGCCTAGGGTCAATTCAGGAGGAAGATAAATCAAAAAGGAAGACCTGAAATGGTCATAAAACCAGATGTCCAGCCCTGTCCTCAGTGACTCTAGGGCATCAGATGAATTTTAGGTCTACTGACATTTGCAGACCTTGTTCCCATTCGCTGATGGATTTGCAAAGCATTGGCTCGCTAACATGACAGACATTTTTCCAGACTGGTGTGCATATCTCCAACACTTTCTAAATCCATAAGAAAGTAACTGACCCACTCTTAACTCGGAGGACAGAGCAGAACTCAGTCACACTGTCAGTGTCCTTCAGCTTCCAATCAACCTTTCAGTCACCGGGCCTGAGTGGACTCCGCCAGGCTGTTGGTCGGCTTTTCTCAGTGGCAGGATTTCATCCCGGTCAAATATGGCGACTCTTGCCGGCACAAGCCCATCTGCTGCTGCTGCTGCTCTTGAAGATCTGACGCCAGACCATCGACAAAGTCGGGGACGGGAAGCCCTGAGAGTATCATGACTGACTTGTTCCAGATCATGAAAGTGGGTACAACGGGCAGGAGGAAGGAGATTTCAAAGGTGTGGATGTGCTGGGAGTTCATGGCGTCATAGAAGGACAGTGAATTGTTGTCGTAGTC
Organism: Plectropomus leopardus; assembly: GCF_026936395.1. Taxonomy (NCBI): domain Eukaryota; kingdom Metazoa; phylum Chordata; class Actinopteri; order Perciformes; family Serranidae; genus Plectropomus; species Plectropomus leopardus. The sequence goes on from NC_142183.1 coordinate 17,381,263, forward strand.
CAGCAGGACACCCAGCCGCCTCAGCTGCAGGCTCGCTTCCACCAGCATCTCCTTGCCGTCGTGGCGCACCATAAAGTTGTTGTTGCAGCGAGAGAACACCCATGAGGACGAGTTCTTGCCGCTCCATTCATTTTTCGGGGCTGATTTGTAAGCCACGCCGATGGCATACCTGCAGGGAAGGAACATTTTGGAATGCATTAGTGATCTCAAAGTAGTGTCCTCCTTAATGACTTTACTTGCACAGTCAAGCTACCTCATGCTGAGGACACACAAGACAGGCATGGGCCCTTTGGGTCTTTCCTGCATGAAGAGGTCTACTTCAGAGCCAATTAGTGAAAAGAATATAAATAGGATAAGAGTATACACTGTGTGGGGTGAGAGCGTGTCTGTTGTGTGTGTGTGTGTGTGTGTGGGTTTGCATAACAGCCTAGATTTAAACTCCCTAAAGAAAGATATTTCGGTTTATCGAGCCTCCTTGCAGGCTTATATAATGCACTCTTGTGCATGTGTGATTCTTACCATGTGGACGCTCCCAGCAGCACCTCCCAGTAGTGGCACCCGCTGTCAATGAAGACATTACCAGCCGCGCCGTAGGAGCCCGTGCCGCTGAAGCGCTCCGGGGTGTGGCTCTTCTTCAGCGAGCTCTCGTCCTTCTCCATGGTAAGACAGTCGTTGGACAGACGCAGCTTCTTGTGGGCCGTCTTTGGGTCTAACTTGAAGGGTTGACCTACGAAGAGGCAGAATGTTTTGCTTTAAAGTGGTCTATTACTATGTGTTAGCAGTTAATGTTATTAATGATAATGATAATGATCACATAATCATCATTATCTCTGACATCATTATCATCGTTTTTGGCAAAACTGCGCCTCTATCTAAAAGTGTCCTCCTTACAGAACAGTAAGACTGATAAAATTCCCTGCATTCCCTTACAGAAGTATTTCACTGCTTGTAAGATGGTCATTTCACAAAACTACGCTGTCTATGCAGTAGAAAGATGCAAATACTTTTGAAATAAGTGCTTTAGGACCAGAGAAAATGGACAGAAAGGGCAGTGACAATTGCTCAAGTGGTAGAAAACCTACAACTGCAAGAATGCACTGTGCCGCTCAGGACCAATAAACACTCCTGCTTTTGGGTGATGTAATGTGAACCCATCTGTTTGACATAATGGCAGCTGGCTGCTGACAATTGCTTTAGTTTTATAGTTTAATTGTAAGCTAAGACATGTTTCTGAAAACAGTTGAGTTGAGAAAAAGGCAATGAAGTACCATTATCTTGATTTATATTTGACCAGCAGTGCTTAGTTTTACTATCTAAGTAACTCTTTAAAGAAGTATGTTACTGCTGGAAGGATGGCCTTTTCGCAAAACGACACTATCTATGCAGTAGATCGATGTCGGTAGTTTTGAAATGACCTAAGAAAACAGAGGAAAAGGGCTTTGGCATTTACTTTTGCCCAAGAGGTCGAAAACCTTCAACTACCACAATACACTGTGCTGCATTAAACCAATAACTGCTCCTGATTATTAGTGTTAAGATGGTTGAAAATCTACAGAATATCCGTTAAATGTAATTACTGTAGATCAGATGTGGTTTCAGTATTTTGATCATATTGTCACATTTGCTTTTCTCCTTATATACACTCGAGTACAACTCTTTGTTTAAGATTTAAGTTGCCCTGTATATTATCTTGAACAGAAATATTTGTCAGCTTCCTGGGCTTCTTTTCTTCATTTTTTAAAAAAACAATGTGAAATCTAACATTTTTTTTTACAATTCCCAATTTTCTTTCCAAACATGTTTGGCGTTCGTGATCACTCATTATTGTCAAGTGGGAAAAAAAGCAGAAGATAACACAAGATCATAAAGTGAAAGAGAGAGTAAGAATAAAAATTAGAGCAGGATTTTAACTCGGAGCGGCAGCAAAAGACGAAAATAAATAGAAAGTGGGGTGAGAAGCGCTCGCAGAGAACTCACAGAGAGAGACAGAAGAGGAGAATGTTTGAAATACAAGGGCGAGAGTCTAAACTTCAAAGCGTCTCGCTGCCTTTGGTGAAAACATTTCATAACAGTGGAGGAAGCCACCCGGCATTCTCCTCTATGCCTGCCATCACACAGACTTGGAAATTAGCTGAAGGAAATAGCCTTCACTTCCACTGCAGTAGGTAGCGGCCTGGGCTTTTCAGTGGAAATGCTGCTATCCAGTTGCAACAATTCAATTTGCAATGACACCAGTAATTTGGGAGTAATGGGTGGAAAATTGAGAGGGTAAAAGTAGGTGAGTGGCAGAGAGCGAGAGAGGAGTTAGGAAACGAGGAGGAGAAGTTGAGGGGATAATATGAGGCTGAAGATTGGGCAGAGGGTCCCCTCTCTACCGCTCTATGTCTGTAATGTGTGTGTGTGTAGGCTTCATGGAGGTCAGCCATGTCCCTTCCAGACCTGACATTTAACTCTGACACCTCTCATCTCATCTCTCTGCCTCCCTGAGCCTCCAATGGCTTAATGAGCGACACAATGAGGACCCTGACTCCTCCTCCCCTCCCTCTATCTGTCCTTCCCTTCATCTCTCTTCACCCATTCTCTCATTCTCATCCTCTCTATCCTCTCTCCTCTCTCACACACTCCCCTCCAATAATCCGCGTGGTGAGTGTGTGTTACCGCGTGTGGATATGAGACGACGCGGCCAATGTGCTGCTGGCAGCCAATTACATTAATGCGCTCTCTTCTTTGAACTGCTTATCGCTGCCAGCGCAGCCATTTCCAAACACTGGGGCTCTGTCATGCCTTTCCAGGGGATGACTCCTGAGAGCCCGGGCTGGGCCCGAGGTTGGGGAAGGGGAGACACACGTGATGGTAGAGGACAAGCAGACATACACACAGAGCAGCAAGTCCGGCCTACACACAAGCAGACATACAGTAAGTGGCTGAGTGGAAATGTTTTGAGCCAACGCCAGCAGGATTCTTGTAAATGGAGAGATCATAAGCTTGGGTTTAAATGGTAAATTCTTCGTAAGTGTGTATGTAAACATGGCTGATAGGATACCTCAAATAAAACTTAATTTGGAGGTTTGCACAAGCAAAATAGCAGGTGCAACACTAAAAACACTCTTGTGCTTTTAATTGCTGTAGTTTTGGCAGGCTGACAAAGTGAACTGCTCCCAATTATCACACAACCTTTAATGCACCACGGTCTACGTTTACATGTCCAAAATATGCAGGTCTTTGCCCTTCTTCTGAAAAACATTTTAACACTTTGATGCTAATTCTTCTGTACTTTTTTTTTTTATTTATATGTTTATTGCTTTTTATGATGAGAAAGAACACAGAACAAACATATGAGAAAAGAGAGAAAAGAAAGAGAAAAAAAAAAAAAAAAGGCAAAAAGGCCCTCCCCCCAATTCTTCTGTACTTTTACTTAAGTTTGAATGCAGGCTTTAAGTACTCTCTACACTGATTACTTCTCCCACCACTGAATATCATTCGTGTTGCAGTCGCCATGAATAGACCTAAAGTCACAGCGAGTATAGACGTATTTGCTAACAGCACTCAGAGAACATGCCAAATTTGATTTCTTCTGGAGTGCTGCACTGTCGGCCTAAAGGTGCACAGAACCACAGTGTGCTGCAATAAATCAGCAAGACGACCACGTCATAATGAGAAAGTAGTTGTATATGTCTAAGAGAGTTCTGAATCATTTTACATCAGCTGCACGAAGAGACAGCACACGCATTAATCAAAAAAACAGAGATGACACTGTTTGTTTCTAAACAGTATCATCTTGTCACACACACTGCGTGCTGTCAGATTGTATAGTACAGAATAGAAAGACAGGACAAGATAATGGCACAGATACTATGTCCCACAGCCTGGGTTTCTTAGCAGCGCCTGTGATTAGTCTGCTCCCACTCTGTAATACAGTAGCAATTAGAGATGTTTTCAACTGTCTGCAGAGGTGATAAGTGCTCTCTGTTTGACTGCCTTGAAGCTGTGCATTGTTACGAACTGGGAAGTCTTTAATGGAAACTTGTAAAGCACAAAAAAAAGAAAGCCAAAAAAAAAAAGGAGGAGAGAAATAAAAGGGGCTACTGTTGGGGGAGCATTTATAAAAAGCAATTTCATTCCGACTTCATTTCGCCGGGTCCTTGTTGGAATACTAGCAGTGGGATACCATCTGGGTAATCGACTTTATTTCAATTCAGTCAATTTCACTCACGCTTCTCTTTTTTTTCCACGGCTCACTTTTTTTTTTTTGCTGAGGGATAGATTGAGCTGCCTTTGTAATGAGGGAGATAGAAAAAAAAGGATCCATTTTACTGCATAACTAAACAATTACTGCAGTAGAAACAGTCGCACCAGGGACTCAGAGAGCTCTCTAGAGCTCCAATACAACCTTATATCTTTCCACCGGTTTCTACATCTCTGTCAAACTTGCAAATCATTCCACGTCATTAAAATGCTTGGCTGCATGCCACTTGGCTTCTAATTGACCGATCCTCATGTAATGTGGTATGTAATCCAACCCTAAAACTAAGATTTACACCGGTGGGATTTAAATGCATCATTCATATAACATGGCTTGGGCACAGCAGACGTATGAGGTGCATCGCATGGATTCCTGGCATCACATTTTATCGTTTCACCTCTTACTGGGCAAATGTTCTCTTCGTACTCAGCTTCCACAAAAACAGAAATCGTCTTTGTGGTGTAGAGAGCAAAGACAAACAGTAGTCACTGATCTTCTCCAACTTCACCCTTTAATGAACCCAGCGAAGTCTTCAGAGACCAGTGCTAGAAAAATTCAGTGAGGCTGCTGGGTCTGCTTAGAGTTTCATTGTGATTAAGGAGACGTTTTTGGAAGGAAAGTTTCTGTGATGGTTCGTTAGAGTAAGGCTTGTGAGGGAGAGTCAGCGTCAGTGCTATCTGCTGTGTGTGTAAAATGTAATCATTCATTAAAACTCAGCTAATGATACAAGGGTTCTTAGCAGCTGTATCAATGCACATGCTGTCACTGTATTAAAAAGGGGCATTAGAGCATCATTGATTAACCCTGTAAAACCCGGACTGATATATGTTTTCTTGTGCTGTGTTCACAAATATATAAGATCTGTGATTTCTGAGCAAATTGGTGTGATTTCATTTGAAAATATGGAAAAAAAAAGCAATTTGCAACTTGGCAAGAAATGTCCCACAAAATGCAAAAAAAAAAAAACAAAACAAAAAAAAAGTAAAATATTAGTAAAATGTGACAAGAAAAACTAGCTGATCATGAAGGGATAGTTACTAGAGAATTAGCAGAAAATATGCAAAAACAGTCCAGAAAACAATTATTACAATTATTAAAATTGTATATTTATTAAATTATTTAATTTAGATTTTTCAGGTCATTCTCATGTTTTTGTTTTATTTTATTGTATTTTATCTTTGTATTTACTTTTTTGTGTGCTAATTTTCAGGACATTTTCTTGTTACCTTTACTTATTTAATGCTAACTTTTTGGGCCATTTGTTATTAAGTTACTTAATGCCTTTTTCTTATGTTCTTCAAAGAAAGCAGGCCAGTTTGCTCAGGTCTGAAAGGGTTAAAGTAGGGTTTCTTTGATGAGGTGCTGTGCTCAGAGCTCAAATTCAGTCTGTCTCAGAGAAAAAAAATGAACAAATAAGCAAAAAAAACACCTCCCAGCCAACTGGCATTTTAACACACTCCCAATCTTCCCCCTCCACCTGCTGGCATTTTCACCTGCTCAGTGAATGAAGAACGATGCTTTGAGCTAGTGAACACATCACAATACTCTTTGTTGTCAGGCCCCAGAAGCCACGTGACAAAGCATCGTGATATATTGCTGTTTAATGTTAAATTTCAGCTCTTTTTTCTGCTGTCCACTATAAAAAGGTGAGTTCACTTTTGCATCAATTGCAGCCATACCTAAAAGCTGAAATATGATATGGAAAATACAGATAGACCAGATTAAAGGATATTGTCAAAAAAGCACTTAAAAAGACCAGAGCCAGCCATGCCTTATCCAGTCAGTCTCTTAGTAATGCCACCTGTCTGATGCCTTCAGCCTCAAGCCAATTGGTTTTTGAAGAAGTAACTCTACAAAAACAAGTCATGCATATGTAGTATTATTTTTTTAAAAAACTGATCGGTAATTTTCTAAAAGGGCTGGGTTCTGTAGTTTAAGCTATGTTACTCAAACAGGAGTAAATAATGTATTTGTAGGGGACTATTTTTGGTTGCAGACAACAGCTGAGGTCTATGGTGCAGTAATTTAAGTAAAAGCAAACGCAACGGCAAACATCTCATGCACAAAAGCAATTCAAAGTGCTTTTAGTCAGGCAAGGTAAATCCATTGTTGTTCTTAGTCTTTTCATTGGATTTGTGGATAAAGAAGCTAAAAAAACATTTCATGCATGGTGATCACTATAGTTGACAGCTATTCAAGAGCCATTTTCTTGTTTATGCATGGATTTTTGATGCTATAGTTACACATTAGCCACCACAGTGGACCCAAGTGCTTCATGCCATAAATGTCCACTCACAAGCCAGCTGTTGTAAGTGCAACACAAATTTTTCACAACCAAGATGGCTGACAGAATGACAAACATGCTCAGAGGCTCTGCAGTATTGTGTCAAGAGCAAGGTTCAACATAACTACATTGCACTGAACAATATTAGAGAATATAACAATCTGTAATCATATTGAGCTGATGGTATTAACTGGGGGGAACCGGAGGATGCGCTATGCTTCCATGACAACACGTTCCTGATATCAGCGGAAACTGTTGCATGAGTGCAATTCAAAGTGGCGGTGATGAGCTAGCCAGTGGATCATACACATTCAAACCCAGCCAGGCTGGTTTACCAAAAACCACAGAGAAGCTCGGACTCTAGCAAAGACAGAGGGAGCGCGATTTTATTCTCAGCTCTGGACGTTACTCCACTATATGCTAACAAACAAAATAGAGATTTGCTGCTATATTATTATTTTGAATGTCTCATACAGGATAAAAAGATATATAACTTTATAGTTTTCACATAATACATCAGTTTATTCACTGGTTTGTTATAATACATATTTCTGCAGTTGAAAACTGAAAAACATGCTTTCTATTCAAGTGGAAACTCTTTGAAAAATATTCATGTGAGAAAATTCTGAAGTCCTTTTTTCTCATGCCTAAAGAGTAATGAAAACAAAAAAAGTCTTGACTAAGGTGGTCATAATTCATGCATGTTCAGCAGCGCGAGGGAGATGAGGTCCATTTTACTGCAGTTCTTCTTGCTGATAGAGTTGGAAAGGAAGCGCCTACATTATTAAGATTCTGATACCAAAAAGGTGCTTCTCTGCCCATTTTTATGTTAATCCACTTTAAAGCAGGACCTTACTTTCCTGGACAAGAAACGATTTTAGAACCGTTTGTCTCTGCTTCTCCTCTCCTGCTTTTTTGGTAGATATTTTGTCAGCATTTTTTACTGTCATTTGACAGTTCACAGCAGAGATAGACAGGAAATACAGAAAAAGAGCAAAGGGAGTGACATGCAACCAAGGTCTCCTGCCTGAATCAAACCAGAGACAGTGTCATCACACAGTATGCATCATATACCACTGTTCCACAGGGACACCTCTCTCCTCTCGTTCACCTCTTTCTCTTCTTCTACTCCCAACATTCCTCTCATCTCCTCTTCCCTCATCTCCTCTCCACCTCCTACTGTTTACTTTAGGGGCTGTGTGGTAGCTTGAGGCCTGTCATCAGAGATGCATGCTGGGTAAATAATATTGCAGGCCCTTAAACAGGAAGTAAAGAGGTACACACACCCCTGGGGCACCTTGACATGTGATATTTTCAGCCTGGATTTTAAACGCTTACTCAACACAAGGACCAGGATCTGAGAAACACACACACACACACACACACAAGTGAGCATGCACTCACACACTGCATGCACACACTCTGGGGTGTTTGCCGACTCCCTGCTTCGCACACACAATAAAGACGCCCAGAATAGTTTACCAACAGAATGACAAACGTTATAAAGTCAACAGTCCAGTGTTTGGCTGTCAGCACTGTGAGGCCATTCAGATTAGCTTTTGTTTAATACACTTGCTCAAAATAAAGCCTGGTCTCCACTTGCAAACAATGACGCTGCTAAATAAAGACATATTTAAGCCTGGATTTATGTTGTCGGTACTCCTACCTCACACCATCCCGCAGCTTTGTACTACTAAATGACAAAAGTGGATGTTGATGTGTGGAGCCTTTTATACGCTGCCGGACAGGTGCTACCTGGAGGCTGGGAGCTCAGTGCAGCTGGTCATTGTAGAAGCACACAATCGTACCTCAGCCAAGCAGGATTTAACCAGAGTTGGCTCCTTTTCAAATGCAGTATTTGTATTTACAAAATCAGGTAAATTAATAATGGTTTTCTATAAAGTGACATTTAAAAACCCTGGTGGAAATCCAGTGCGCACGAGAATGCAGCAGCCAAAAAAATCTTCCACATCAACAGCCTTCACAGACACATAAAAACATCTCAAAAAACAGTTGTTCTTTGCCTGGGTACATGAATTTGCTGAATTTATAGCTGAGAAAATCACATCTTGTAGCTGACTCCCACCTGCGCACGCAATCAAATCAGACTATGAACAGTACAGCCTGCTCTCTCCGACTGGACCTGATGGTCACCAGCCTGCATTGTGGAATACTAAGCTCAGAGAGGAGACAACACAGATACCTCCTGCATGATAATACTGTAAGACCACTGTAACAGCCTATAAGCTGCTACTCAGTCTGAATATGAACCCTTTCCTCCTTCCTCAATTAAGAAACTGCTTCCCCCTCCTCCTGCAACTCTTGTTGGTATGAATTAATTACTGAGACAGGCAGCCAATTAAAAAGCATAAACAGGGCACAGTCTAATAAAAGCCATCTAGATTAACATGCGTTCTTGTTCTGTCAGCCGCCACTCTAATAAGTTGTGACCAAACTCGGATGCAACCTTAATTCAATTTCATGCTTATGAAAACCTAAAAATATGTTGCTTTAAACATAAATATAATAATTATTACGTTGTCAACGATGCGGCTTTGACTTTTTAATGTTAAAATGACTGGATGCATGTCTGGATATGAATTAATTAGATAAGCTTCATTATTTTTGTTTGTCATATAAAAACAAATCTAGGAAAGCATCTGTTTATTGTAAATAATAAAAAAGGGGTGAAAATCTGAAGTTAAAGACAGAATAATCTGTGCAAAACCAGAGACTTATTAACAGAAAACATACTTTTATTCTGTATTTTAATAATATTACTCTCTGATTGTTGACTTTAAATCGAGAAACTGTAACTGGACTAGCACAGTTTTATTTTACTATGTGCATCGCTCAGGCATGGACTGTATTAATGGGTAAAAAGCAGTGGATTGAGGGCACTCATGTCTGCAGACACTCATCCCTGCAAAAAGCTATTCGGTGTCTTCTATTCGTTCAACACTTTCCTTCTCTCACTCTCAATCTGTCACTTTTCATCCACTTTCATACTCTCCCCATCTCTTTGTAGGTTTCTCGCTTCACTTTAGAGGACAGTCGTGTAGAACCTGGTCACAGTTCGCACTGAGGTAAATGCAGAAGAGTGGTCACAGCAATAAAAGGTCACACACAGACGCACACACACACACACACACACACTCTCTTCTTAACTGCCATTTTCTTCATCATACTTAATTCATACGTCTTTCAACAAGCTGTGGGTTACTTCATGTGTTAGCTTTGAGAATCTAACAGCACAGTGATACTTCTGCAGTATACACTTCAGCATTAGTGCCGCGGTTTCGCTGTGAACCACTCAAGTTCGATGAGTGGTTTCATTGGAGTGACCCAAAAAGCCCTTGAAAGCTTTAAGACTTCACAACATGATTTTAAATGTTGTCTCTATCAAACTGACTGAATTGCACGAGACAGGACTGCAGCCGAGGTGTGAGGCCATTGAAAGAGAACTCCATTGATTTAACACTGATAACATTCTCAGACTCAAGGTGGATTAAAAAAACAAAGAGGGATCAGAATTGGTGCAGCAGAACCAGAAATGTAATGTTTTTACACATAGTTCTTCGATCCATCCATCCATTGTCTTTCGACAATGCGAAAGACTGCGTTCCCAGGCCAGACAAGATATATAATCCCTCCAGCATGTTCTGGGTCTGCCCAGGGGTCTCCTACCAGTTGGATGTGCCATGAACATCTCTTCCTTGTCAAAACCTAGGCCTATATTACCCACATTGCAACTCAACCTCTGGCCTCTGGCAGTTCAGTCAGAGATAAGGTTGTGTTATGTTAGTGGTGGCTAATGCAGCCTTGAGCTGCTCGCCTCAAGCAGAGACAAGGAGCGGACTACAGAGGTCTAGTAAGCTTGTTTCTTTCTAACTCCACATCCTTAAATTTTATAAACATTCAACCATGTAGTCCTGCAGTTTTCAGCTCCAAACTACACTGACTCAAGTCACATCACTTGAAATTTATCAGACCTTGTGCAACCCCTTCAGAAACTATAAAAGGCCCTATAAAACTTATTTTCACATATTTAATAATGATCCCCGCCTTTATTTTCTCAAGATCTCTTAAATAAGCCCTTTCACAGATGCACTGCAAACCGTAAATTATATAGACTTTACCCAGAGGAGCTATATGAGATTACAAATGTCCGTAACAGTTGGATCAGGCATTAAACAGACTTAACCTTGCCAGCTCCCTAGTACAAAGTCTGTAATGTCAGATTGAGCCAAGGTGTGAAAAGAGCACTGGATTTGGAAAATTCGCAGTGAGTGAGCAGCCATATTGATGATGTTTTTATCATGAGGCTCACGAGGAACTGGAAGAAAACCAACATCTGAGGGTAGAGAGGAGGGGTCATTTAAACAAAGAGAGACAAGATTCTGGAACTTTTGTCGGTACAGGCTAAAAAAGAAATTCAATTCTCGTCGAAACGGCAAGAGACTCAACTGTTCATGACCAAACTACGTGGCTGTGGTGTATTCCGTTTTGCCTCCTGCATGCGCCGTCAGGTGCCACCCCTCGCTTAAACCAAACAATATTTTCAGAAGACGAAAACACTTTTGACAGACAATCTCCCATGGTATGCTGCATATATAAAGGGAAACTGACTGAATGTTGTTTGGACACAATCTGATAAGCAGAACATTATTAAACTGATGATTAAGGTCTCTGGGGCTCATTCGTCTGTCTCTGCTTTTGTAACATTAAATCAGCTCCACTTAGGTTACTTAATTTGACCTTTCTCATACAATTGCACACGTAACTTCAGGCTAAAGTTATTCCAGGTGTCTTCATAATAATGCTGAGTAACGTCCTTAAGGGCAGAGGCTGTTGCAGCAAAACATTGTCTTTTTTCTCCCTTTCCTTCCTCTCTGCCTCTCTACCAGACATATACACACATTTACATCCCCACAAATCTGTATACAAAACCTGGGTTGTGCTTATGTGTTTGTGGTGTTACAGTAAACATTACTGGCCTGTCCTTGCTGTGAGACCAAAAGTTGTGGCATCTTGAGATAAAAAGCTTTACCTCTGGGTATCAAATGACAGATGGCATGAAGACTGAAGACAAGGCACCAGAAGAAGAGATCATATGCCATAGCCAGGGGGTAACGGAGGACAGCGAGCCAAGAGAGGGGTTAGAGAGGGACATAAAGAGGAACTTGGAGAGTTTGAGGCCAAGACATTGCATAGGAAAGCAGACTTTGACAGTGCCTCTGGAAGTGCAAAGGACAAAAACAAGCCTGAGATAAAATCCTTGATTTCTTTCCAACCTTAAAAGAAACAAAGACGTGTGTTGTGATGCAAAACTTCAAGTGCTTGAATAAGCTTTTCTTTGGCACTGTATGCTCTCATCGTGTTCTCTGAGGTAAAGTAATCTATTCACTTGCAGCATCTGCCATTACAGAGAAAAGAGTTAAGATTCTAACAAGCCCTTTCAGCCCATACGACAACATAAATTGAAAGTTTATGCCTCTGAATATGACCAACGGGAGTGTTACTTAAATTAGCCCATTACCAAACACTTGAAACACTTGATATACATCGACATGCTAAAATAACTCCATATTGACTTTTGTGTTTTCCATGGGACACAAACACCCTTGTCCTGTGTGAAAGTCCACTGCTTGTTTGAGCCATTCACCTCCCCTCCATCTGACACTAATTAGATTCTTTTTTTTTTCCTTTATACTAAGTCATGACTTTCTCCTTTGCTCCCATCATAACAACTATGGCCTTGAGAGCTTGCTGCCTAACCAAAAAAGAAAATATAATAATAATAATAATAATTTCTGCTTGTGAAAACATCACATATGGTTGTATTTTAGAGGACAGTCTCTCAGATTTAGAGTAATGTCACACATGAGCAAAACTAACATTGACGAATATTCACCTTCCGTTCACTTCCATTCAATGTCAGCGAAGAGTCAAATAAACATTCTCGTCTGGTGGCAAAGCAAATTCACATCTTTGCAACGTGGATTCCAAGCAATAATCACTCACCTGCAATTGCTCATGTGTGACCATAGCCTTACACTTCGATAAAATCAAGTAACAAATTAATTACATGGTTGAAAAATTGACTTGTCAGTGCATCCCTGTGCTTGCCCTTAAGGTGCCACATTGACACAGTTTGCTGCATTTAAATTTGTCTTCCAGATAGACAGTGCAGCATTTATGAGTGTATTTAGGAGTTACTCTTTTGAGCAGACAGGGCTGTGATGCACGACTCTCCAGTATCTGTGCGACTTGTCACTGCCTTCTTTGCTTTGCAAGCTTCTGCCTGAAATATATGATGAGCTTAGGCTAAAAGCCTCCAGAGCCTCTCATCTTAAAAAATGTGACAGTTAAACCCTCCAATCTAGCCACAGACAGAAAGAGAGACTTCAAGTGTGGGGAAAAGAATTTGTGGTTCTCAGCTCAAAAGACCGCTACTAGAGCTCGTACATCAGCCCGGTCTAGAAAGAAACCTAATAAGCCTGTCAAAGTGAGATATTTGTGATCAGTTTTGTTGTGACCCATTTTTAATCCAAAAACATTGCACAGCTTCAGCAGAACAGATGAGCAGGGCACTTTAATCTGAATACCAATTCCTCTGAGAAGAGGAGGGAGGAGAGAGAGTGGGAGGTAGGGGAAGAATGAGGGACAAAGACGTATGAACAGACTGACAGACGCATACATGAGCACACATGATGCAGGTGACATGATGAAAACCACAAAACCTCAAACATGGGTAAAAAAGTTTAATGTTTTTTTTTGTTATTTTGATGGCTTGTCTAAATCATTTCAGTGGAGAGAAATGCTGGTTGCCAATCACAGGCTCAGATTCTCAACCAAACTTGGCTGTGGGTGGACAAGCTTTCCCCCTGATAGCAGCGGCTGCCAGAGAAGAAGATGACAGACAGTGGGAGTGGAAGAGGAAGGAGAGTGGGGAATTATCTTTTAGTGCAGTACTTCACTAACACTGGACATTATGTACTGTACTATACTGTAAAATGGATAGTACAAGTGAGTACAAGACAGATTTGTTTTTCGAATTTCAGGTTGCTGTGAATTTTGATAGATTTTGCTCTCTTGGAAATTACATTTATACAATGCTTAGTCATTTTTTCAAATTAGATACTTTCATTGCTGCCCAGATGATATTAAAGGGACAGTTCACCCTCAAATCATACACATATTTTTCCTATTTCCTGTGGTGCTGTTTATCAATCTTGATGGTTGTGGTATGAGCTGCTTATGTCCGCTGTCTCTTGAATATAATGAAACTAGATGGCAATCAGCTTGTGTTGCTCAAAGTGCCAAAAAAATAGGCTACATTTGAAAAACGCAACAGCAATGTCTCTTTCCAGAAATCATGACTGTGTTACTCAAGATAATCCACCGACCTTGTTGCAAGCGGGTTCATGTTGGAACTATTTTCTTTTCATATAACTACACCCACTAACAGTCTTACGAGCAGATGGAGGCTGCATCTACTAGCACCAGTAAGGTAGCTAACATTACAGCTCAGCTGAGGAGGACGCCAATGTTTACATCTCGCACTGTTACAAGCACAAGTCTTTCGGTCATCAGCAGATCCACACTTACTTCTGTGTGGTGATACAGTTGGTTGGTGTAGCTCAGTGAAAAGAAAATAGTTCCTACATGAAGCTGCTAACAACAAGGTCTGTGGATTATCTTGAGTAACTGGGTCATGATTTCTGGAAAGAAACATTGCTGTTGAGTTTTTCAAATGTCTTTTCTGGCACTTTAGGCACAAAAACCATCTGCCATTTAGTTCCTTTATATTCAAGAGAGGGCAGATATCTCTACAGCCGATCTCTTCAACACTCTGCAACTCACACCGAGACAATCTAGATTTATAAATAGCACTAACGGTAGGAGGAAAAATATGTATTAATATTTTGATTTTGGGGCTAACTGTGCCTTTAATAAGCAGTGTTTTTTTTGAGTACGAAGTAAGAAGTAGAAGTAAGTGCTACACTTTTGTACCTCGAGCATGTAATGGGGAGAAGTTCAGGAAAGATAGCAGGCTTACAGAGTACAGGACGGTCCTTAACCAAGTGCTTTCAGTGCCTAAACACGACTATAAAAAAGTTTAATAACACTTCAGTTGCTATGAGCTGATATTGTAGTGAGAACAAATTAAATACTTTGTTGGAGAACATTTTTTGCCAGAGACTTTAATTAACAACATTTCCACATTACCTTGATACAAGACATAATCCTGGTGGCATTAAACTTCCTTCAAACATGTTTGCTGTTGAAAATTAGTACCACAAAAAATATAATTTCAAGGGCTGCTGTGATTTTTTTCCTGATATTTGACCTCTTTCAAACTGCAGCACATGGTCTTTGTATATTTTGTGCAATGTGTGATTAAGATTTTTGAATGTGTTGTATACATTCAATATATAATAAGCTTTTTCTTCATTAATTTAATTGTAAAGATTTGATGTACATCTAAAGAAGTAAGAATACATGGTGTCACAGTCTGGTGTGTCTTGATACCTTCAGATTTTTTGGAAAGGTTGGACTGAGTATCTGTAGTGGAGTAATTTAAGTTGCCTTTATTAGTTAGTCTTTTCTGTTTTCACTTTGTCAGTTTATCATTTATTATATTTATTATTTATTATTCCTTCCCCTCCCCGCCAGACTAATTTGTACTAATATAAACACACTTTTGCATTAACTATTGTTATTAGCTGTTTAATTTCATATAGTGTGCATAATTATTTTTTCTGGTACTTATATGTATAATTAATCTGTTAATGTTAATTGCCAACACACACACACACACACACACACACACACACACACACACACACACACACACACACACACACACACACACACAAAAATATATATATTTCTTTTAATATAAACGTCAATAAAGGCAATAAAGCACCTATGAATATAGCACCTATACACACTCATCCCATTTATCGGTGTCAACGGACCCCATTAAAAATCTAAGTGCTACTTAGTGTTATTTATATTACACCCAGAAAGACTCATGAGTATCAGTGACAGCGAGCTGACTGCCAGCACCAGATAGCCTGCACTTCACCTCAAATCGCTCCCTGGCTACATGTCGTGCCCACATCATACAGGGGCAGTAATCCACTCTAATGCCGAAAGAAAGAGTTCAAGTTCTGACATGCTCCATGTCCCACAGGCAGGGTGTGTCTGTGACTTGGGGGGGCAGAGATTCAGATGAGAGGGCCTGCTGATCTTTGATGGATAAAGGGTTCACTTAATGTGCCAGATGGCAGTGTCAAATACAAGACAGGTGAAGCGCTAAAGACGAGCTAGAGCACTCTTTAGAGGCCCCTCACACTCTTTACTATAAAATGTATTTAATTGGTAAAATGAACATAAAACTGGGACAAAATATAAAGCATGCCCATGTGACGCATTAGTTTGAAGTCACATTCATACATCAAGAGAGAACACACACCATCTGTAATAACACTTTAAAGACCAGCATTCATAGAATGCTACATCTTGCAAAGCAAAAAAAATCTAATTTTCGGGGATTACATATACATTAAAACAGGAAATAAACAAGTTGTGATTGCAGTAACATCACTTCAAAAGAGTGCAGGCTACACTGTAAATTCATACTTTTCCAAAGCAATCATTTAACAGTTTCATATAAACTTCCCAACGGCAGCAGGTACTTGGGTCTAATCAAATTTTGTCTCATAAAGCATTAAGTACAGCAGCAGCTGTGCTGGCTTGTCCTTAAAGTTTGCAATAAAAAATTTTTTGGCCACTTGTGGGCAGAGGAAAAAAGTTGCGTACACAGTGTCACCATATTGTCACCTTCTAACTTACAGCAAACTTGCTAGCAAACTGGTTGCTTATTTACACGTCCAGCAGTTACGGAGCAACATTATCATTCCTCTGGAATCGTGTTTGTGTACACCTGGTAAGTGTAAGTCACTCCCTTTTAGCTCTGTTTTTGGTCTTGAATCACTCTTGAAGGAGATGTTTTGGTTCCTACACTGATACATGCTCCACTATGTTCACCAGCTAGACGCTGGTTGTGTCTGCCTGCTGTTTAGTACTAAGCAGGTAGTATACAGTGGAAAATTACAGCACTTTTTCTTTGAAAACAGCTGTCTGCTGCAGCCAAAAACAACACTATGAAAGCATTGAGAGTGAACCAAAACAGTAGAAGTTTAGTCAGCTGAAACTCGGTATAAAGCTCTGCAAAGTTGACAGGAGCTGCAGATTCAAGTGATAATTCTCTGTAGGTTTTTTATTATGAACCCATTAAACTGTTAGATTGCTTTAACATAAACATTTGCTACATCATCATCATCAAAAAAAAAAAAGATAATAGCTACTTTAAGAAACACAGCACAGTTTTCCAGCCACATACGGGCAACTGAGAGATCACCAAAGTTCTATTTCTCTCATCTCTAACACTGACAAAGGCAATGGCAAAAATGTTGAAACTAATCTTTCTATAGAGAAGTTAATCTCCAGAAAAGAAACGCTTGTTGTTAGTTCACGATTGTATTTCTTTCTGTCTCTGCTCGTTTATCAGTCTCAAAGTCAGAGCTGTCAGGTTAGTTTATGTGTTACCCCTGGATTTATGCCTGCTCACAGGCCCATTTAGAGAGCAAGAGAGAGAAATGCTGTGTTCACTCTCCGACTTCGTTCTTTTTTTTAATAACTATTTTCTGACTTTTGCCGTTATTAGATAGGCTAGATTATTAAGTGTAAAAGGGGGAGGGAGGGGGATGACACGTAGCAAAGCGACGCAGACTGGAGTCGAAACCCCGGCCGCAAAACAGCCCTCGCACATGGAGTGCCTCCTCACCAGACAAGCCACCAGGCACCTGGATACTTTTTCAATGGAAGCTGGTGACATGACCCCTGATACTTGTACCTGCGGACATGCAGACATGCCAAAAATCTGATATGAGCTGACCTAAACCTTTTCAGCACTGAAATGACGCGGTAAGGCATCAACCAATTACATTTTTTTGCTTTTTCGTTGATGCAGTGCTACATATCTGTTCATTTCAGTGCACAAGGGATGCAATGAAGGGAGGAAATGCAACATATTTTTGACCAAATGCAAACTTTGAAGCAAGTAGCAGACATACACAAGCCAGTAGCAACAAAACTACAAAACAACTTGAGCAACACTTTGACAATGACTCGGCTATTGCGTTGCCGGCAGCATAACAGTGAAGTGTGAGAGAGAGGGTGGTTGTCTGTGTCAGTGACTGAGAGCGAGAGAGAGAGATCATCCCCCGACTCTTGCAGTTTCTCACGCACCTATTTTACTCAGCAGAGTGTATCCAGATTACAGTTAATCCTAAATGCCACAGCCAGACTCCTGACAGCAGCTAAGACGAGTTGGCATATCGACTTCATTTTAGCTCCACTGCACTACTGATGCAATTTAAGACTGATTTCAAAATTTTATTGAGCACCCTAATCCAGAATTAGCCATACTGCTTAGGTTTTAACCCTTTATATGCTAGAATTGTGCCTGAGATTCTAGTGAGTAACATTTAGGTAGTGATCTGACTTTGCAGAGATGAACATATTGTCCCTCTTCACTGTTTAAAAAAGGAACATTGCAAATGCTTGTTAAGCACTTCTTATGTTTTCTTTGTTAATATGTAAATTAGGTTCACTGTAATCTGACATGATCCAACCAGCTTTAATGCGTTTATACATTTTCTCTGTTTATTTCCTCATATTTTGTTCACCTTTGCTTTATTTTGTTTCTTTCTGCCTTTATTATTTACTGTGTACTGCTACAGAGAAGGAGAAAAACAGAGTTCAAGTCCGGGACAAGAATCTGCTGCAGTGAGTGAAAAAAACGAAAAAGCAGGAACAGGTAGAGAAGGTGTCAATTAAACACAATCTTTTCAAAGTGAAAAATACTCCATTCACCCAGTTAGTGAAACAACTATTGTATATGTGCTGGGAACAAGGAGAGTGCAAATCTCGAAGAAGCAAAGATGACAAAAAGACAACTCCCTCAGTGTTTAGAAACTCACTGCTAAACATGAAACTGAGGAACTTAGCTGAGACACAGTGAGAACCATAGTCACAAAGAAAGCCACTCAAAGAGAAAACTGAGTTTAAAGGGAATATAATGCTAACAATTAACAATCTTCACTTATTCTTGTGTATCACACCACGAAAAGTGAGTCTGAGTGGGTCTAAAAGTGATGAAAATGAATAACGAGATTCAAGATGACGGAGGTGTAGGAGAGCAAAATAAACAGAAAAGAAGCTCTTAAAATGCACCGTTTACTGAACTCTTCCATTAGCACATCTCAAATGTGACCGAAATGTTGGCACTGACACTTTCTGATATTGTGTGATTTATGACAAACACAGATATCTACCAAACATTGCTGCTCATACATTAGCAGCAGGAAGCTGCTAAAGCACGAGTTATAACAAGACTTAATGTGCACAGTGAGCTAATGTTGCTATAATTCAATTCATCTCACAATCTGGAGGATTTCATGACTGAGGGCTCATTCCTGCTTCCTTTATGCATGAAAATAGATACTTCTGTTTCAAACTTGTGAATGTCACTGCCCTTATACTTTCATGTTTACTTTATGTTGGCATAAATACAGCCAATAGATGGCACTAGAGGACAGAATCAAAAGTTTTACACAACAACAAACAAGGCAATGGTAAAAGAGGTCATAATAATGAACTTTTTAACGGAGGCAGTGTTGTAGATGGCGGTGGTCTTTGAGGCCATAAAATACATTGTGACATTAGGCACAAAACACTTTTCATTATATTATTGATTTTTTTCTGTTCTGCCTTTTTTTTTTTAAATGTCTGCATTGTCTCCTACAGTTATAGCTCTCTTGATTTACAGTACACCCATGATCTCTGGTGGCTCAGTTTCTTTTTCGTCCCTTTATGTTTGTGTATCTAATGTTGAGTGTAAATGAGTCAAAAAAGAAATTTGATACATTTTTAAAAGTAAATCTATCAAATTAAATAGTTAAAATCTATCAGGGAAGCCCTCTTGGAACATGCAAAGAAATGTGTCTGTGTTTGTGACGGTAATCTCTTTCAAAACCGGCACCAGTGCATTAATTTTCTTCTATGAATTAAAATCTAATCTAAACCAGTTCTAATTCTGCCACTCATCCTTCACTCATTTTAAAATCAGATAACCTCCCCTGAGGAAAGCTTTGATAGGAGACAACCTGTAAGTTATGTTGCACACATGAAACAGACAAAAGGAAACTTTGTATCAACTATCAAAAACAAAATTAACCAGGCTTGTAAATATTCATAGAAAAGCAAGCAGAGGTGTCACATGTGCTTTCACTTACTGTTGGTTTTGAGGCGGGCTGGCTCACTGTTGCGGCTTCCCGCCTGGTTGATAGCCTTGACAAAGAAGATATAACGGGTGCCGCTCTGCAAGCCGTGCACCGTGTAGTGGTTCTGCTTGATGTTGGGTACGATCATCCAGCTGTCTGCAGAGTTGTATAAACCTGGTAGATTCAAGGACACACACACACACACATACACAGCATGAGTAACCACATTGTGTTGGTGTTTTTAAGGTAAGCACAGTGAGTCCTGCTGAGAATATTTTCAGTGATGTTCAAAACAGCAAGAAAACAATATTCCCCCAAAATCTGACCAGAGCTGTACGTTATTTTTTCTCTGAAGATCAAGTGAGTCATCACACAGTAAGAAGCTCAGAGGCCGCAGTGTTATGCAACATTTATGTGTACATAGTGATCCACCCCATTACCTTTCCATCAGGTTTATCATGGCGAGCTCCCCCGAGGCGATATTGTGTGTTCACTAAGCTGTATCTATGAGCCATTAGGAGTGAGGTACTTCCCATATGAGACAAAATGTCTGTAGTAAGCGCCTGAGGGCAAAAGAGTGTGAGCCTTTAATGTTCACATGTATGGAACTGTTGGCAATACCAACATGACCCCAGTTGGCGGGTGCTTTGATTCAGAGCGGCTTGCAGTGGAGAGGGTTAGTAATGGCTGGGTTAGCGCTGCAGTCACTTGCTTCTAAACACAGTCTTTTCAGCTGCAACCGACTGTGAAGGATAAAAAGAAAATCTCAGCTCAGGGCTGAAGAGAGTCTCGTTGACAATGGGGTGCTTTTTTGGTCCCCTAGAGTTTAATTTACACATCAACATTACTGCTACTTTCACTTCAACTGACCCGCCATGTATGAAGTGGTCTGATTTTAAACCTGAGTGAGAGTGTAAATTTGCCAGTCCACTTTCTTTTTCAGGTTTTTAATATCATTCTGTAGCTTCCCAGTGATGTTCCTTATGTATTTAAATTTCAACATTCAACTTTTGGTTGAGGTACGCATGTTTTAGTGTTGAAATGCTATTTTCTAAAAATGTATTCCCGTGCAATCTGACATAGGTTTCTGCGTGATGATGCTGCTACATATAAATGTGTTGTCTACACACCAAAAGTTTCTGGTGCTCTGTTGACCAAAACTTAAAGAAACAATTTGTTGCAAAAGCCTGGAAAAGAGCCCAAGATAGGTTGTTTAATTAGTACTTATTTTGATTTTTAAGTGCTACTTAGTAAATGTCTTAGTGAGTGATCCAGGTACTCTGTCTGTAACATAATGATGATTTGATTATACAGGATGCTTTGCTGTGTGTCTGAAAAAAGTTTGTGGCGCCACTTGTGTTGTCAAGATACTGATATTTCTGTTTTTTGTATATTCAATACAATGCCTTATAAATGATCAATATACTGTATAATACCATTTTTGACACCACAGGGCAAACTTGACATTGAGGACAAACAATATAAATTTTATGTATTTTAAAAGATAAGTATAGCAAGGCTACAACATGACAAAGAAGACTGTGCATTTCTTGGTTAGTAGCAGAGAAAAGCAGAATGACCATAGTAAACATTAACAATAAAACAGAGTATGAAAGTGTCACTGGTAGTGTTGCATCAATACTGCCGTAAATAAGAATCCATAAAAAATCAATTAATCTGTATTTTTTTACTTTAACTACTCAAACAAAACCTGAATATAGATAATGCATGATTGCATCTATTACAGAGGATTTTTTTCACATGCTTTGAAAATCAATAAATAGTTTTTCACCTATAGAATAATGAGTGTTCTGTGAGGTAAAATGACCTGGCTTTGAAGAGAGCGATATAAAGGCTTCATTTACCAGTCAGAAAGGGCTGTCTGACAGCAAAGTAATGCAGTGGAAATATTCTACTGACTATGACTTTTGCAAAGTCCCATAATATAACCCCACTTCAACATATTTAAACTTATCCTTTCAGGTATTATTATCAGTGCTCCTACATCACTGCTTTTTGAGAGAGCGTTTCAATTTTGAAAAAAGCAGAAAAGAACGCAGATGGACTCTCCCTTTAAGCTGGCAGAGCTGTTGTGGAAGGCAGGTGTTTATTTGAATCAGATGTCGCAAAAGCTGGTGCATCTGACAGTCGCTGCTGCACTTGTGCTTCTACTGGATGTAGGAGAAAACAAACACAGTGTGAAGTTTTCCACTGTTGCTGCACTGACTGTGTTTTGCATTGGCATTGTCGTCGAGCACAGGTGACGAAAACCGATGAACATCTCTTTCAGTACAGGGCATCTCTAACCACAGAATATATGCTGTGTTTGAAGAATAATTGAGTTATTAATTTCACCACCCTGAGCCTCACTAACAGCATGAGTAATACTGCCATGATGTGCCAACAGAAGTCCAGCAGAAATGATGTTTTATGAGCAAACAATGACCACCAGGCTTAATATTTCTTTCACCGGTTTAAAAAAAAAAATCTGAGCACATTCAAATAAACCCTCGCCAAAACAAACAAAGTATCTTGTTTGGTATCACTACAGCTGAAGCTTATGTTTGTAGAGTTGAAGGTGGAATAATAATCCTTTTCATTGTCTCATCTTTCCTCTCCCCTGCAGATTTGCCGGGGAATAAAAATCCTGAAAGGGAGAGAGCTCTCAGGGCCATGCCTGCCTTGTCCCTTCTGGTGAGGATGCCTTGTGAATTATTGAACAAGATGGCAACAGCATGCATAAGTAATAGCCGAGAGTCTGCTTGTAAATATAAATACTTCACAGGACGCAAATAAGGCCTTTAAAAGTGAGGCGGCTTTAAGAATGAATGAGGGGAGGGGACTGTTAAAGTGAGTTTGAGGGCTGCATCTTTACATATCTGCCGAGTTTCACAAGCTTTTCTCAGACAAAGAAACGCTGAAGAGAGCTTTCATCTTCTTTTAAGAGAGTGAAGCAGTTTAAGAGGAGCTTCTTTACACCTTGCATTCACACGATCCGCTTTGTATCCAGAGATGGCCAGCAGATTATCTGCATTTTTTTTCAGCCTGCTCTTACAAATATGCATCCACTGTCAACAATGAAATCCTCACAAAAAAAGCAAGCGTGTTGTTCTGCTGGGACAGCTGTCCCTTGTTGTGAAAATTATGCCTCCCACCTGTCATTTCAGCCGCTTCCTGTAGAAATTAGAGAGGCTACGATGTTATGCGGGCTTTGGGAAAGAGACACTGGGGAAAGATGAGGGAGAAGGAATTCACACTGCTTTCCATTTTTAAAGCTTTTGATCTCCATAGCACCTCTCCCTTTTTGCAAAATCAAATTAGGTCAGTACACAGCAATACTGCTATTGCTACTCTTACCACTGTAAAGGGGCTTTCTGACACAAGCAGGGTGCTGGAGAGTGCTGTCACTTCAAAGTGTGGTGGAGCAATAACTGACTGTGCCATTGTTAAAAGAGTAAGAAGAGGGAAACTGGGGGGAAATGGATCAGCTTGTGTCTTGCATTCAGACTTCAAGTGTGTATGTGTGTATGTATAGTATTTGTGTGTCTGCTTGTGTTTGTGGACAGTTGAGAAGGGAACAGAAACACAAAGTATCCTGGGAGTAGAGGACGGGCCGTCTTTGATGATGCAATATAGAGTTGATAGTGAGTGTGAGTGTGTGTGGGTATGAGCCTGCATTGGTATGTGTTGCCGACCCAATTGCCAGAATAAATGTTGGCATTTCTGCAAATCACAGATGTGCAGCACTTGTACATTATTGTGTAGTGGATATGTTGACTTTATGTTTCTTTACATATCACCAATGCAGTGATTTTGTGTGGTTATGTTTAGGCACAAAAACTACTTGGTGATGGTTAGATAAAGATCATGTTTGGGCTTAAAACACCCATGTTTGGTGGCACTATCACTGCTGTAAATGCAGCATATCTTGCTAAAATACACCTCTTTTTGATGGGACAATCATCTCTGGAAATGCAGAGGTGTTTTGCTAAAAAACACCCACTTTTAGTGACACAATTGCCGCTGGAATTGCTGTAGGTGTCTCGCTAAAAATCAACTGTTTTTGTTTGCACACTCACTGATAGAATTGTTTCCAATATCTCACTAAAATATACCCCTGTTTTGTGGCACAATAACTGTTTGAAATGCTGCAGTTGGCTTTCAAATAGTCAACTGTTTTGGTGGCACAACTGCCGCTGGAAATGCAGACAATGTCTTGCTAAAACACTTGCTTTTGGTGGGACATTAATCTCTGGAAATGCAGTCAGCATCTTGTTAAACATCCCCTTTTTGTGGCACAATCACTGCTAAATATTTTTCAGATGTTTCGCTAAAAAAACAACTAGCTTTGTTGTTTGTTGATCTTGGACAGTGGTCTATAGCAGCCGTCTCCCCAAGGTGTCATCCCACCCCCCAACAACAAAGTCACTGCATATGCATGTAATCAGAACTCCAAAGCTTTATGAACGTTGACATAATATGTCTGAAATATTCAAATGCAGCAGAAATGTACAATGCCAACATTTTCTGCATTTGTGTGTGTGTGTGTGTGTGTGTGTGTGTGTGTGTGTGTGTGCACTATGAATCAATAAAATGCATCATCTGCTTCTATCTCTTACCTCCACATAACTTTAAAAAGCATACGGTTGTGTTTTCAGTTTCCTACAAAGACTGAACCCTCATCAACATTTCATCAAACTCTGCTACAAAGATTGATCCTGCTGATACTCTGAAAGATGCCCTGTTGAGATACAGAGATGTTTTATCATTTCTGGGCTTTTCTAACGCCCACTGCGATACAGCTTTTCACCTGTGATAATCATATTAATACTTCACCATGGGCCAGTGCTTATGAATACACATGAAAGACAGATGAAACCAGCAGGTAGAGGTAGAGGTAAAGCAGGTTGCTATTGTGGTTAACATCTAGGGCTCAGAAAAATGTACAAATTGGGAATGGAGGCTGGAAAGAGGTGGTTGAAGTCATGCAGAGGAGGGAACAGGGGGGTGGACTTCTATTAGTTCAGACAGATACAATAAAATTGGATGAGCAGTGCAGGAAAAACTGATGCGTATGGAACTTGTGAGGCTATTTGGCTTCTAAACCTTGTTCGTTTAAAGGGTAATAGTTATCAATATGACAGCTGTGGGCAATGCGGAGAGGCATTAAAAGAAACAAAGTGGCTGTAGAGCTAACAGTGGTGCAGTGGAGGTAAAGTGGGAAGACTTTTCAGTGGAGGCCATGATGATGCCATTACATTTTTGACTGGCAAAACAGTGGCAGGGTTTCCTATTACCGAATAAGGGAAATTCTTTTTACTTATTTCAAGGTTGTTTTTTTGTCTTACAGTCATGTTTTTTTTAAGTAATGTTAAAGAGTTAGATGAGAAGATTGATACCACTCTCATGTGTACATGCTGAATATGCATCATAAAAACAGGCAAGCCTAGCTCTATCCAAAGGCAACAAAATCCCTCTACAAGCATCTCTGAAACTCACTGATTAACTTGTTATAGCTTATTTATTTAATCAAAAGAAAAGAGAAAAGAGTAAAAATAATTTTAAAAAAAAAATTCAAAGGGTTATGTGCTGAATATTTCTTGGCTGAGTGTAATGACTCAGTTGTACAGTTGTGCACAGACTCAACTGCTCTGGGTCAGGTACATGCTGGTAACCTGCAAAAAAGTTGTGAAAGGGGTAGAAATAAACATAGAAATAGAAATTCGGGCATAGCCAATAAAAGAGACTTTTGTGATTTGTGGTGCAAGAACACAGACCCCAGTTTAAACCAGGGACTGCAGACTTTTTTACACACCAACCCCAGCATAGTGAGTAGCCAGTCAGTTGGTGATTGATTTTGCCAATTAGGCTATGCTTAATATGATTTTAATTCATGTTCATTCATATTTTTATAGTAAGACTTCTCCTAATAGTTGATAGACTTACGAGCAGCTGTAATAATCTTACTGGGCTATTTCATTTATTATTATCAATATTTCCTCTTATTGAAATATTGTATATATATGTGTATGTCTTTGTGTGTATGCATGTACGTTTATACATATTTTTTATAATTACTATTTTTGTGTTTTTTGGACAGCACTTTGTGCTTTTGCTTGAAAAGTGCTCTACAAATAAAGTTTTTTTTTATTATTATTACTATGTTACATCTTCCAACTGTGCTGTAAAGATAGTAAAAATGAATCACTACAGGATGAATGACTGTGGAGTGTTTAATCACAGGTTGGGTCACAGGACATTTATTAAAATGCAGGGCCAGTCTGAATATCACTTGGATAGCATTAGGGGCAAAAGGTCGGTTCTGGTGCTGATCTGGACCCATACAGGACCTGCTCCAGCATACTAGTGTATTTCCCAAAATATGAAACTACTCCTTCAAAGTTACTTATTGTGAATGCACGTATATTAAGACCATTAAAGTGGAATAAGCACAGACTGAAATGTAACCCCAAGATCAATTTAAATGTGTATCAGAGAAAAGTGACATATCATTTATGGATATTGTTATACTTCAGTGTTGTATTATCAATGAAACAAATAGGATGTAGTACAGTGTTTGAAGGAAAAACATAATCAAAAGAGTATGAATAAACGCTGAAGGCTCAAAAGGAAAAGTTATACCCAATTCTATTTCTAGATCGATAAATCGCCTATTACTCGTTTCTGTTTTTATATCTCTCTTGTTCTCTTGACATCTCTTGATCTTTATTGCAGGAATTAACATCAGAAAATAAACTGACTATATTATGTCTGATTGGGTGAGCCTGTGAGAAACAGAAAACAAATATTTTCAGTGGAGTAAGTGCACAGAATAAGTAGACAGTTGAGGATGTCAGCTGGCAGAAAAACAAAAGGGTCAACAACGCTAGACACTGCAACTTGCACAGGGCCGCAGGTAGCAGCTTCACTATTACAGTGCAGACATCTTTACTTGAGTCATATTTGGCTTTTTGACACTGCATACTTTTCTCCATGGTATTTGGTTTCACTTGCTGATTCTATTTTCTGCTGCTGTGCTTGGGTGATCCTGCAGAGGCAGGGATCACACGACCCTCCTTCTCTTGGGAGGGCCAAGGATGAGGCCGGGAGAGAGGAAAAAAACGAGAGAGAAAAGATGGCGCTCAAGTGGGAGCATTTAGCCACTTGGAAAGTTTGAAAAAAAAATGCGATGGTAAAAACTCAAGTGGCATGGCAGGCTAAATGGGTTTCTCTCTTTCTCAGTTTCTCCTGTGAATTTCTGAGGACTCTGTGGCAGCACACGGCTGAATATCTGAGTCACTCAGTCTATCACAGCTGAAATGTATCCTGATGTTTCAAATGGCTGGGGCACTTGAGTTACATGGTTAGATGGAGAAATGTCAGGCTCCGCAGAGAGGAGGAGAGGGGCAGAGGAGGAGAGGAGAGGAGATGGTGAAAGGATCAAAGAGTGGAGCAAAAGTGGAGAGGCACAGGTGTGTGTGTGTGTGTGCACATGGACGGTCATGTACGTTAATCATATCCTCCTCATATCAGTAAGTGGTAATTCTCACCTTCCATATGTAACCATTATCCACTCTGATTCTCATCTATTCCTCTCCTCCTCCACAGTGGTCTTTCTCTCCCTTTATTTATGTAGTGACAGACAATCAGCTGTAATGCTGATTAGCTGATGGGGGTCAGATTTGAAGCAAATATGTAAATCCTGTCTGGAATATTAGATCTTTTAATAAGGATTTCATCAGAAAAATGCTGGCTTCACACTGGCCACGTAATGGCTGCAAAGCACGCCGATTTTTGTGAATCTGGCTGGAAAACCCACTAAATACTCTGTTTTGAACAATATGGTATAAACATGGTATATTACATGTGGTATACATGATCTTACCATGACAAATGATACATTATGCATGTAGTGCTTTCACAATGCTTGTCAGTTGTGTTTAAGCACAGTGGGAGGGGGCGAACAGACACACAGAGACAGACAGGCACACAGGGATGCACACGCACTTAGACATACACATACAGATATACAGCCAGAGACACACAAGCAAGCAGGGACAGAGAGACAGGGACAGAGCTCTCTGAGTACGAAAGGAGCAAAGAAAGAGAATCACTGCTGACTGGTGCTGAGAAATGTGCTCCTGGTCTCGAGCTTGATTTGGCCTACCCTGACATGCTGGGTTCAGGTTGGGCTGTATTTTTTTTTCTTATTGGTTCCAGTCGTGTTCTTGCTAAATTAGCTGTTTCTTCTTTGTTTGTTTTTTAGGAAACTGGCAGTTCTCATGTGTAAATGTCAGGAGTTTTGAATCAAGTGAGAAAGAGACAGAAAAATGAGGGTGGTAGTGATGGAGAACTAGGGGAGACAGAGAGAGACATGTTTAAGTCTTTAAAAATAAATAGATTTAATTTACAGTCAAAACTGCTGCTGTGGGTCGGCTCAGGTCAGGCTTGGGCAGAAACTGTGCGGGTTTATGCAGGGTCGGGCCTGATTGTTTGGGCCCCATCAGAGCTCAAATACCTTGCAAAATATGGGAAGGATAAAGGAACTTGGAAAAAATGGCCAAACATCTACATAAGAATAACTATTCGTCACTACAGTGGTTGGTTTAACTTAAACAGAGGAATTACAAAAAATGTTCTGAGCCTTTATGCTCTGGCGTTATGAGCCAAAACATTAGGGGCTGCACACACAACCACATGGTGGTGACATTGGATCCGCAATCTGCGTTGAAAACTAATTACTTGCTCCTAATAATTACATTATGACAGCAGCTCTATATGGTGCAGCTTTACTAATTACATATGTAACAAGAGAAGCACTGAATAAAAGACCCTTGCCATGGCTGGATACAGATGGATTAATGAGGCAAATTAGACAATACAAGAACACATCTGAGAGGTTTTAATTCTACTGGCGGATCCAAAATTATAGCAACATATCGCAAATATAGATCCGGATATTTTTACAAGCCTGAAAACATGGATTTGGTATGGAGGAGGTCAAAAGAGGGCAGCAGGGATTTTACATCCTCATCTCTTGTTTCTCTGTTTCTACAGACTGTTCATGCAGCTTAAACCAAAAAACAGATACTAAATGGTGAATCTATTTAAAGCGTTCCCGCGTGATATATACTGTATGTCCTATTTTTATAACAAGAAGTCCTGATAACTCAGCTCTATGTCTCTATAAATATGGAGGACAACAAAGCCCAAAGCTGGACAAAAACTCTGGGTTATGCAACACTGTTTGTATAAAATATTGAGCATATGAAAATAAAACTGAGCAATTCTTGAAGGATCGTGGTGCTCCATTTTATTTCTCTCTGTAAGTGAAGAGAGGTCAGTGAGATTATTGTGTTTCTTCTCTTATGTGAGAAGGTGCAGATATGTATCTTTGTATTATAAAGACTGGGGGACTCTTATTATGGTGGCTGCTATGAATAAACTGTCCTCTCCCATATGCTCATAAGCATATTGTTTTTCTGTGCATTTGGGAGTCAAAAGAAACGCCCTTTCAATTGATCTGAACTGAGACAATCTTTTGCTGAACAGCAGCCACAATAACAGGAAACTGGTAAATGCTAAAATGTAGCACAACTGTACCACAAAAGTAAGAGTATTAAAGTCAGGAAACTGACCTATTAATGCAAGTTATGTAGTAACATCCAATCAAAATGAACTAACATTAAGCTACTGGTCATTATAGACCATATGAAACTGAAGCAGTAAAACCTCTGATTGTACTGATTGGAGCAAGAATGGGTTTTATTGCTTATAAATTGAACTGTTCATTTGTGAGAGGGAGACTATGTCATTTCTTATTTCAAATGTTACATAGTCTCACTTTAAAAGCTCTTTAAATTTGACATCGTTTGATAAAAACACTCTTGATGATTAAAACACTACTGATGCCAGAGACATCCACTGATCTCTAACCTTTGAAGTTACCATGCAGGTACTTTGCTTTAATTATATAGCAGGAGCCTCCATGTTAGCGGCCTACAAGAGTGCAGTTAGAATCATGCATAACCAGTGTTACTCACTTGTTTCTATTGGGCTCCCACACATTTTCATTTTTCAAAAACTTTTCCATGACCTTTCAAGGACCCATTATTTCCCTGCCACACTTGCCCGGCGTTTTTCTAACATATAAGATTCAAACTCAATTCAAAGAAAAATTTAAGCTGGCATACATGAGAGGAGAGATGGGACAAAGGGAGAAAATGGAGAAATGTGTTCTTTGAAAGCTCTAAATGGGCAGTTTGATATTTACAGGAAATACTTCCTTTATAAAACACAGAAAAATTCACTATTTAAAGCATTTAATCACCTGAACATGAATTTCCTTTTAGGCTCAAATAATAGGTGCATGTGATCAACAGCAATGATCGTTTTCTGCGTGTGTGTGTGTGTGTGTACAAGACTCACTGATGAAATTTGTCTGGCCGGTGTAGATGGTGTATTGCAGCTCATAGGAGGTGACGCTGAACTCGTCCTCTGACGTCCAGTGAACAGTGATGGTGTCATGGGAGGCGGTGCACAGTTCGTCTCTTATGGATGGCGGGTTGGGAGCTACACAGGACGAAAGAACATGATTCATATTAAAAACAAATATGGTCTTAATAATCTTGTCTGATTTAACATAGAAGTACTTCCTGATGAGATAATGTGTCACCTTCAGCTCTTACCTGTTAGGTAATCTAGCCCTTCCAGAATCTTCTTCTCTCTCGAGAAGTCCAGGGCGAAGTTGTCAAAAGCCTCGTTCAGGTTGACGTCAGGGATGAGTACCTGGGAGGAGGCTGTCGCCATGGCAACCCTTTAGAGCGGTCATGGCATGGGAGTGAGGAAGAGAAAATGTCAGGGGAATGGCAGAGAGGTGAGGGAGCAGAGCAGAGCCGAGACGTCAGAAGAGGCGATGAGACGAAGAGAGGGGAGGAGCAGGGAAAGATGAAGGGTGATGAAGAGGTGGACAAATGTGAGGAGAGAGGTGAAGGAAGTGAGGTGAGAAGAGGGGAGAGGTGGCAGGTTGTGAGAAAAAAATAAGGAAGAGAGAAAGGGAAATTTTTTTTAAAAAAAATGCACAATATAGAAATAAAAAATAGAAATCAAACAGAAGTGTCTGCAACCTGCCCTCCATAAACTACCACTAACCCACAGTTGATGTTAACTCAGAGAGCCATCATAACAAAGACAAACACAGACACACATTGACACAGTCTGACTCCACAGTCTGCGCAGCTTTGTGGAAACTTGTGCCTACTTCTGCTTTGAGCATCAGTGAGCCGTCTGCGGCAGGAGCCAGCCTGAACCACAGCACTGGCAAGGTTACAGGGCAGCACAGAGCGGAGCATAGAGCAGAGCTCGTCCTTGAGACTTTTGCTCCCCAGTGAAGAGAAACCAGTCGATCAATAGTTCGGCCAGGTGCTGGAAAAAGCAGAGTCTAGGCCAAATTTTAAAAAATGCTACGCTAGCTGCAGATTTAGCACAGACCTTTGTCTGTGTGAGAGAAAGAGTGAGCGAGCTGCGGTGGGAAGAAGGGATGAAGGTATTACAGAAGTATGCAGGTGGAAAGAGAAACCGCAGGGCTGGCTGCTTAAAAGACAGATGATTTTCACCAGAGGCCTGGGATTGATCGCAGCAGCTTAAGAGGTTTGATATAATGCTGATTTCACCAGCAGCCTTACTCTAAGATTGGATTTCATCGAAGGAAAAAGTGAAACTCATTGTAGGGCAGGGCTTTTAAAATGTTTGTGTCTTAACAGTTATAATACCAGAATCTGAAACCTTTGAAACTTGGGCAAATCTTGCTTTTTTTTCTTTTGAAAAACTTGTAAAGCAGGCAATGAGCAACTTAAGAAGAAAGGAACCAAAAATGAGCAAGAAATCAATGAAAAGTAACAAAAAATAGAAAAGAAAAAAAAACACAAGAGAAAACAAGGAAATGACCTGAACAAAGCATTTAAAAATTCTAATAATTTTAAATGTGTAATTATGATAACTTTAAATATAAATATGTTATAGACATTTTTCCCTATCTTTTTAAAAATAATTCTCCAGATTACTGATGTCTTGCAAAGTTGCTCATTGTCTTTCCTATATTTTTGAAAGAAATCAAAGCAATTTGTTCAGGGGTTTAAAGGTTTAAATACTTGTGAAAGGTGTCTGAAAGGGTTTCAAAGGGTTTAACTTCAATACAAGTACTAAAAAATGACAATACTTAACATCTCTTTCAATACCATGGCAAAAACAAAACAAAGTTTGAGAAATACAAATAAGATTTTTTCCCTCTTTTCTTTATTAGACAACCGCACACTGTGTTGGTAGAGAAAAAGTGACTGAGTACATGCCTCCGGTCACATGGTGGGTTTGTTTGTGAAGAGAATGCTGTAACAGCTTTTGATTTTCTTCCACGTTGTTTCATCTTTCCAGCCTTGGGTTACAAATCTGATTGTAGATCTTTTTTTTTTCTTTTTTAAAGCTTTGGTAGTTTTGATTCTATCAAATGTATGAATATCAGAGATTGTTTCATTTCAAATGTGGTGTTGAAAAGTAACAATATTTTTCACAGTCTTAGGTACCACTTATGGTCTCTTTGGGCATTTATTCCTGTATGTCCTTTTTTTTTTGTTTTTTTTTTTTTTTTACATTTTTTCTTTTTTAAAACTCTAAAGTCCCTTCCCAACTGCAAATGAAACCCACTTGATCATCTGGATGGATGC
The DNA here is from genome assembly GCF_026936395.1 of Plectropomus leopardus. Lineage (NCBI taxonomy): Eukaryota > Metazoa > Chordata > Actinopteri > Perciformes > Serranidae > Plectropomus > Plectropomus leopardus. Next base: position 17,413,867 of record NC_142183.1, read on the forward strand.
TTGTTTTAGCCTCTTTGATGGTGCATTGCAATGACAGGCCACCACAAAAACCGTCCGCCTCTAACCACACAGCACTCAAACATCGTTCAATATTTAGTCAGCGCCAAGTTTGACAGACACTGAGTAAGTAAGAGATATAAAAAAAAAGAAGCAACCATCGTAAAATTCTTGTCTCCTGCCAAGCCCTATATTTGTCTCTAATCTGTTGACAATGGAAAAGCAGTCTATTGTCTATTTTATCATTTTTTTCTGGGTTAAAAAACCAACATACACCCACAAATTTGGGTGAAAAGGAGGTATAAGAAGCCTGTTAATTTGCATATGTCATTCACCAGTGATGTTAAGTGTATTAACCAACTATTGAAAACTACAATATTACCTCCACATCACCACTGATGTGGGCAAAGTTAACCAATTTACTGTGTAGGCGCAGATGCGTGTCTCTTAAAAACCCACCTTTCTGCTACATTTCGGGCGGTCTGGAGAAAGCGGGCGTGGTCGTTCTCCTTCAGGCTCTGCTCTGCTTGTGTGATTAAAGCACTGGAGCGCTCTAGACACTGGCGGCAGTTTGCAATCTGCTGAGCCAACTTACGCAGCTTCATCACCTGGAACAAACACAAATACAGACCATGTTGCTGTGTTGCGACACACCAATTTATATTCATTTGTTCAATGTGAGCCTTTAAGGGATATAGCACTGTTTTGGTGACTGGACTGTTCAATTTTGCCCTTGGTCTCTCTATAAAAAGCATTCATCATTGTGACAGCTACTAATCCACAAATATGTTCAACACCTCCAGAAAATGTAATTAAGCTTTGCTGCCAAATTACTGCAGGAAAGTCAGCCGTAGTAGCACCCCCTGAGATGATCCCTGCGAGGTGAAACCAACAAATTGCCATAAGTTTTATTACTGTTGGAGAACAACAATATTAAAACAAACACAATGCCTCTGTGGGAATCTTGGATCGATATCTAATGTCTTAGACACGGATCAAATATTATCCTGTCAGAGGAGTCTTAAAATGATGTTCCATTAATTTTACTTGTAGATACAGTGAGCACAGGCATTATCACAACTTATGTGTTAAACAGATGAAAGAGGAAGGAACAATCTGTGTTAGGATGCCATTCTACAACTAGCAGTGCTGAAAATGTAACCCATGCTCAAAAAAATAAAATTCATGGCTGTCATACACTAAATAATAAACATCTAGATTCCGCGGTGAAGCACAAGCATAGACAGGGGTGTCATAGTGAGGGGAAAAGTAGAACTGAAAAGTCTGGCTTTCTTTGCAAATGTTTATTTCTCATTAGTGTCACAACTAAATGAGAATTTGCTGAATTAATCAGATTAAATGCTGTACTTTGTAAAAAAAATGTGGAACCTATCTGAGGCCCCTCTTACCCTTAAAAGCCACAAAATGGTTCAGACCACCCCTTCTTTTGAATTTGTTTCTAAACATATCCAAGTGACTACTTCTGTTGCATACGGTCATGCTGTTCTACAAAAAGAAACTAAAGAGAGAGGGGAAAGAAAGTAATCTGATATTGTAATTTTTTTTTTAAATGTTCATGAGAGGTGGGGGGCAGGAGGCCCACTGTGACTGTTTATGCCTAGGGCCCAGAATTTAGTGCTACGCTTCTGCTCATATACACAGTGATGCAGATACAGAAAGGAAAACACAACGACAGATAAACACCCAGCATGCAGCAGAGAGAGCAGAGTCATGGTTATGAGGTGAGAGTTGAAGTGAAGCCACTGGCTTTTAATTCTCACATTGACCTTGTGATCATATTGCATAATAGGAGGGCAGAGGTGAATGGCTTAATGCATTGTTATCCAATATAATGACAGCCAGAGCAAGAGGTACAGCATGCTAATTTGTCTGTGTTTGTCTATTAATGAGGAAATTACTGAGAAGATTTGCAAAATGGACTGGAAACCACTATGGATGTACTGCTGTTGCCCTCACCAACCAAACAGCATTAACATAGTTTCTGCCTTGTAAACACTCATATTTCTATACACTTGTTGTGCATGTTTCATATGTACCAGCTGGAGGAATTTCATCTGAAAATTCTGAAAACTAAGAAAAGAAATGTATAATTTTGGCCCACCAAGCCTACATTAACTCAATTCATGACAAACAACCAGCATTTTTCCATTTTTCCATAATTTATCAATGGGTGCACTGTAATACTTCCGACTGAGCATAAGGAAGCCATTCTATGCTTGTTTGAAATTAAGGTAATCCATTTATCTTCATTACAGCTCATATCCTGATTCCCCAAAAGAACTTAGTTTGATGAAACTCCCCACAGGAAAATAACAGGCTGCTCATGAGCTTCAAGACTGTCAACGAAAGGTGAGCTTTTGAATTAAATACCAGCTCTGGTATGGAGAGTCTCTTGGCAATGATGATTAAATGAAACCTTTGTGAACTTTTAAATGGCAAATGGTAAAGTAAAAATGCTTCATTGTCTGAAAAAGCATACTTTCACCAACAGCTAACAACTTGAATCTCCAAACACTAAAATAAAACTAAAACGAGCAGAAACATTATGATGAGTGCCCTTAAGGGATTAGTCATTTATATTTTCAGCGACACATTTTTTTTTTTTTTGCTTGCAGGGCTTGAATTATGCAAATAAGAATTCAGAAAAAAACACACTGGGTGGCAATCGGTTAAGAGCTTGTCATCAAAAGCTCTCAAAGAATCAAAACAGTATATAATGTGTATTCGCTTTCTGCTGCTAGGAAAGCTGGTGCTGCTTAGAAGCCTCTCTAAGCTGGCGACTTAATGGAGTTTTCAATTGACGTCTTAGCTGCTCTTCCACCAAGTCCACCATAATCTGTTGTCACTATAAACGACTTCAGAGCAGGTTGGTGACCGCACAGAGAGAAGAGGCGAGGTGGGTTTAATGGATGGGTTTTTATTTAGCAACATATGCCGCAAACAACAATTTTAGAGATGATTACTCCCCCCCTCTCTGCGAATAATGGACAATATGGCAGTGTCTGTGACTGTGAGCGTATCACCTTGTGTAAAGACACCCTCATCTAAAGCTGAATAGTCTGTTTAATCATAGCTTAAATATTGCGATGGTGGGACATTTCAAGCGAAGAAAAATATCTGACAATATTCTGTAGAATGTAAATCTTATCACACAAGGAATAAGTTAATATGAGTAAACAAAAACCTGTTCTGTGCTCAGCACATTTATTTATGTGTTTGCTATTCTTCACATAAAAGCACAATAATAACCTCTCTCACTCAATTTGATTCCTTTGTTCTCGCTCAAAATCGCTGCTATGTGGGCTCTCGAGTTCACTCCTAAACCTGAAACAGTATTACAGTTTGTGACAAGTCTGACTCATCCCTCTCTCATAATCCTGGGATAGGAAAGGAAGTGGTGCGTTAGAAAATGTTGTCTGATCAACAATAGTGTAAAGACAGGGCTTTACATGGGTGGCATATAACAGCTTGATACAGAACATTTATACAGAACGAAGGAGGAAGATTTTCAGGACTTTGTAGGCTACTATCCTGTGTACAATAGAGTGCTGCAGGGATTATGTGTTTTTCAAGGCCAACCTGCAAGTTCACATCGCCCTGGTCCGTCTACAAAAGCCAATGGGATTTCTCCATGGGATTTTGGATTTTTGTGGAAAAAATCTTTTGTGGCAATATCAGGTTTTTTGTTCAGTAAGATAATCTTTACAAATTAACTGTAATTTTCTGATTTTTGCAGCAAAAAAGCAATCGCCACAAGTAAAAAGCTAACCTTACACTACAAACAAACTACACCATGGTCCCATGGCTTTATATCACCACCACAATAAGGCTGTATAGCCATGTTGGGCATGATAACCGTCTGTGGTCTCATTCAGTCATTTAGCTACTTATTGGCAATAACCGTCTTTATAAAATTTAGTATTTACTGACCTATTTAATGTTGTAGAACAAAATGTAAATGTCTCATAAGCTTGTGTTGTACACAGACTGTATTTCAGGCTTCTAACCAAAAACTCATCCAAAAACCCATTAACATTGAGACATGGAAACCACAAGTGCAAAAATGCTGACTCATTTGTGGGTTTTAGGACTCATTGCTACAGCACTCAATGAAGTATCTGTCCTAACAAGCATGAAGGTCCGAGCTTTACTATTATTATTTTGAAATAAGAAACATAAATAATAGAAAAGTGAAACACTACAACCACTCATAATTAGTTTATACAGTTTGATACTTACTAAGCTAAAAGTATCTGGCTAGATTTATGCAAAATCCTTTCTCGAAGACAAAGCTTGACATTCTAAGAAATATGTTTACTTGCTTTCTTGCCAAAGGCTAAACTAAACAAACTATATATGTATATATATGCTATATATATGACTGAACAGTTTCCAGTCTTTATATTACACTAAACTAATCAGCTGCTTACTCCAGTTACACATTAGCTACAGGCAGAGGAGGCTAGCATTAATCATCTCATCTATATTTTGACAAAATACAAGCATATCCTCCGAAACTGGACTATTTCTTTCAGTGATCTGGGGAATACCATCCAACCTTGACAGTAACAAGCCTAAGAAACTGGGTATGAACAGCAGAATTGCATGTTAATGTCACATGCTTTGCACGGCAAACTACTGACCCATCCCTCCACCCTAAGAGGATTTTGGTGCCAGAATGTCACACTACTTCCATTCTTTCTGAGAAACAGCAGCCATAATTGGCATAGCCACAAGGGGTCATTTGTTTCACGCATTTAAACAAATGCTTAATGCTGTTATTTTTCTGGGGAGGACAGTCCCTATCAGCTGTTACCTTGCAAACTGAGGTTAAAAATGACATAACGGCTGTTTGTTTTTGGAAATCAAGTCATTTCTTAAAACCCCGAACAGATTTGAGTTGTTAATCCTTAAGGCTCTAAAGGAGTTAAAATAGTTTCAGAATGAAAGGCAGAGAAGGGTGGAGGACAGGCAGAGTTACATGATAAAGACGCTCTCACACACACCAGAGCATGGGAACAGTGTGTGTTTTGTTTGTACAGGGAGAGATTAGGCATGACTGCTGAGTCTCCTTAGAGAGTGAATGGGAGCACCTTGCACAGCTCTGCTCACCATGATCACGCCTGCATAATCCTGTTATTCTGTCGCAGAGTCACCTCTGAACACTTTCTTTCCAACACCACAGAAAAACTAGTTTTGTTGTCTGAAAAGCCTAAAACGACCTACGTGTACTTGACCTCTAGTGGCTGTGGTCTCCTCTCTTCTCAGGAAACCCCCCGCCAATTATTTGAATTACTCAAGGTCCATTTCGTCCATCTTTCTTGACCCTGAAACAACCTCAAATATTAACACATCACCTCCAGGCTGACATCAATCAAGGGCTCCTCTAGTGTTTTATGTTCAGTTCCTGTTTTCCTCTGTCTCTTGCATTTCACTCCTCTAACCCTTTGCTAGACAGCCTTTTACAGACCCAGACTCTCAGGAGAGCAAGCCTTGCTCTTTGTCTGCAATCACTGCGGACACACTCTGGCACACTTGCTCTCTCTGTCTCACCCACACACGCACACAAACACACACGCACACACCTACTTCAGTCCTTGTGTTCAATGTTTGGAAATGTTTCATCTCTCAACAAAGCTCTTTTGCTGCCTCAGAGGATCCTCCACAAGCACTTAAGACGTCACCTCTGGGAGGCTAAGATTTAGCCTCTGTCCTGAAACCCTTGGCACTCATAGGGCAACAAACCACCCATATACACATGGGCACGTGTCCTCACAGCCTGACACACAGGGACGTCTGTACAGTAAGTCCCGAAACAAGTTCACAACAGTCTTTGCTGCCATCTCAGATTTTTTCCACACACATTCAGGTTGGCTGCCTACATGTGGAAGAGGCCATTGCTGCTCTGTTTTTCCTTGCTTGTCTTTTCCATTTTTCCTACAGCGTCCATGTGATGGGTGTTTGGGTAAACAAGCGGGCAACTACAGAAGCAGCCTGAAAGAAACAACCCTGAAAGACCTGGATGAATATATTCTGCCCATGCTGCTGCTGCTCTCATATTCATTAACTTGTATAAAACCACAGTTTCTCTACCAGTGGACTGTGACCTACAGCTTCCTTAAATATATTTGCCAATTTGAATGCTTCAAAAGGCAGTGAGACGTAACTGAATTGATGTACAATGAATAAAAATGTGAATTCAATAAATCTCACATCCTACTGCTTTAAACCTAAAAAAGCAATGCGGCAAATTATCCTTAAACTCTGTATCTCTATGGAGCTGTTCAGACACTTTAAGCTCACTGTTTCAGTTTCAAGGCACATGTGCACATAGATGCACCGTATGGTTTAGTCCCACCAATCCCATCAACACCCTTTCAAGGAGCAAACCGACTGACCACTACCTGCCTGCCATTAAATGACACAAAAAGTCGGTGACTTCCTGCTGAAGACAGTCAAACATCTTTGCGTCTTTCACAGGAGTTACTGGAGACAAAATCAGGGCTAAAAGATCAGTTAAGTAGTTGATTTAGATTAATTTACATGTTGTCCTTATGCCCCTTACAAGGATACATATGATTGTCAACCAGCGTTGTTTTATAACAGGGAGGATAGTATATGTAAATGAACTATGGTAAACGTCCCTCCATCTTATCAACTAACTCTCGCTGCTCAAATACGCCAGATATTCCCAGGCTCTGAGGCTGTTGCTTAAACTACAGGTTGTACTTTCGCATTTTCGTATGCCCACTACCATGCAACGCTGACCAAAACCAAGATTCTATAACGGTACTGCCTATTTCTTGACTAAAAGGTCTTCACAAACATATTCTAGTGCACTGTTTAGCTGTAATATGATAATTTGTGAATTGGATGTAGGCACCATACTGCTTACTGCATTTAAAAAACAGAGGCTGAAAATACTGAGATCAAACAGTAAAACTAAGCAGTGCTGATCAAATATGATATGATATTTTAGCTCACTGTCTAACTGTAATTTGGAATTGTTTGTACCAGGTCTGCAGCCTTATTTTTTTTTAGCAAGAAACTCAAATGATGTCACGCAGCAGCTGGGGAGCATTTATTGGTCTGGTATGGCACAGTGCATTTTGGTAGTTAGGTTTTCTACCTCCTAAGCAAACGCAAAACAGCCATTTCCCATTGTTGTCTGAGGTCACGTCGCACCAATATCCAAATCTTTTGTGTCTTTTTACTGCATAAATAGCCCTGTTTTATGGAGAGACCATATTCACAGCAGTGAAATAGTTAGTGTCGCTTTAACAGGCTAAGACCACCCATCTTCATGAAAAACTGAGAAAGAGTAAAGGCATCGTAGCGATAGTTTACCTTGGATTCTTTGATCTTCACAGCGATGACCTGTTTTCTCTGGCGGATGATCTCCACAAGCTCATCGCACTCCTCCACCAGCTTGGCTTCATGCATGGCTGTGTTCACCTGGAGACAGAAGCAGGCACATATGTGAACATGAGGCTCCCTCACACACACTCATTAAATCCCACTTACCTGGCCTTATGCTTTATTTTCAAACAAACACAATATACAACACTTTTGCTTTCTCTCATTTTGTTTGTAGCAAGCTTTTTAATATTTCAAAACTGGATTCCATGACGAGTCAAACCATCACTTACATGCGGAGCACATCATTTGTTTTTCCATTTCATTAAGCATTCTGCACACGTGGAAAAGCAGCCTCTAACAAGATGCGCTTCTGGATTAGAATTAGTGTGTGATGAACTGAGATAAGTGAATTTCATCTCTTTAACTGTCACTGGAAAGACGAGAAATTGTTTTACATTACAAAGCATACATTGATCCAGGGATCCTTGGAATGCATACAGTAGATACACCGATTGGTCCACAGTCCCCATTTAGTGGGCAATGAAGGTGATAAGATATTTCATTTGTCATTCTATAAGAGGTTCTGCTCCTTGCTAGAGGGAAAGTCTATCACAGCTTTTAAAAACACTGCTGCTGAATTTAAACCACCACTTGTTCTTGTGAGTAACACTAGTGTCTTATTATACAGGAAAGCCCATAATATGCTGAGAAAATACTGCAAGAAATTCATAGAGTCACACCTTTTTTTTTCTACAACATGTTTATTTCACTCATTATGAACAAGAAATAGGCTAAGGATTGTTGCAATATTCAAGTCTTCATTAAAAAAGCTCCCAATAAGGGGCCTGTGTAGACACTCATTAATTCACTGACAGAATTTGCTTACACCGCGCCGATTTAATAGATTCTGTGATTATTTTAGGACCAAAGTTGCCAAGGCAACTCATCATCAGTTCACCATCTCAGGCTAACACTAAACGAACAGCCAGCAACTTCAAACTTGTGTGGGTGGGTGTTACTCAGACACCAAGGGTGTTTGCTGAATTGGAACACTGAACAGCTACCAACAGTTTTGCCGGTTGTAAAATACAATTATAACGATACCAAAAGCTTCCGAAAGATCTAATGAAGGGCTTCAAATGATAAAAGTTTAGATGTTTTGCTTCTGCTTCACAGCTGAGGGACAATTTAGGCACTAATGGTCTAGCACTGAGTTGGCCGGAGTTCCTGTCCTACCAGCAAATTCAATCTAAAGGTCTGTAAACACGAGCTGGAGTCAGAAACCATGTTGCTCCTCTGAATGAGGCAAAACTTTACTGCGTGTTATGATTGGCAAACACAGAGAGAAACCTTATCACTGCTTTGTCTGCTCAAAGAGTTGTACTTTATCAGGATTCCCACATAAAAGTGGTACACTATGTGGCTGCACACTGATGTAAAGATGTAAAAAAAAAAAAAGTCCCCCTGTGCCATCTAAGATAAAGTTGCCACAAAGTTGTACTCACACAGAGTTGCGCTGTGAGTGCAACTCTGCCACAGTGATGACAGGAGTCACCATTATTTTGACTGCGGGAGCCAGTTCAGAACATCAAAAAACAATCACACATTTACTCCAGAATATACTCAGTAAGAAATACAACCCAGCGCGATGACTGTGGGAAGCTTTCAATCAAACTGGCAGCTTCAGAAGCATCCAAAAAAAAAAAAAAAAACACACCGGAGTGGAGGAATTCCACTAACACATCAAATAGAGGCTTGCCATCAAGCATGGCCTTTAAGGCCACTAAAATACACAAACAACACTGCTGCTTTAACTGCCTCAGTAGATGCTACAGTATTTGCTGTCACAGAACCACTGGTGAGTATTTTTGCAGTGCACTGGGGAGCACTGCTGAGCTGGCAAACCTAATACACCAGAGAAAACACTGTGAGGAGATACCCTGTCACTGCTCCAACTTCAATATAAATCAAAGATCATACCAGCATTGTGACGATATAATCATTCCTTCAGCACCCAGACACACAAAGGTACGCTCATTTCAGATTTAATCAGATTTAAAAGCTCACAACTATACTGAATGGTCGTGTAAATTTGAGGATCTAAAACAGTCTGTACATTTTGGATTTACGCTTCTTAAAAATTTATTGTGAGAATGAAATTAATACTTGAATCACATGAATTGGACTCGAGTCAGACTTGAGTCACAAATTTGATGATTTTAGACTTGACAAAATACAAAAAGATTTGCAACTCAGTTTGGACTTAAACACCAGTGACTCTGGACTTTACTTGGACTTGAGCCTTTTGACTTGAAAATACTTGATACCTTTCCCCAAGTTCAAAAATAAAAACGTAGCCTATATTATTTGAAAAGAATGCCATGCATCAATTTATTTTGTTTTATTTTTTGAAGCAACTAACATTAATGCTCTTGATTTCCAGCAAGTCGACACTTTATTCCCTAGATTCACTTTGTCTGAACCAGTCATCCAGTCAAGTTGCAGATGAGACAGATGATGAACTTAAGTTTGCTACTGAGTGCCAGTAGGAAAAAAAATCATATCGAAGATGAATTTGTTCACGTTCAAAAACTATCTGGAGGTGAAAAAAAATGGACTGCAGTATGTGAGTGGAAAATTACAGACGCAACGACTTTACGACAAATTTAAAAAGCGGTCATGAGTTTTATGAATGTAATATATTGTTACTTGGGACTTAAGTGCAAAGAGATGGTATTTACTTGTGACCTGCAAAACAATAACTTGATCCCACCTCTGCAAATCAGTGAGTTGATTTCAATTACAATATCACCTTGAATGTCTCCAATGAGTTTTTTTCACATCATTATAGATAGTTTTACTACAAGTTGATTTTGTCATTTTACTTTTTTACCGATAAAAATAAGGTCATTTCATTAAATTCAGTGCATTCTCATACTGAGTACAGTATGAAACTCCAACTCCACAGTGTGATTAATCTGCTCTCTGATTAGTTCCTTGCCCCTAAATTTGACAGGGTTTTGACTTTTATATCGCGCTGCAGACTATCAAACTACTCACCCCAACAACCAAGTTCCTCTCAACATCTCACAAAGCTCATTACAACGCACCGATCCACTTAAGCCTCATTATTCTCACACACACACACACACACACACACACACACACACACAATTAATTCTGCAAAGAGTAATCTTATGACTGCAGGTTAGTAATTAAACAGGATAAATTCAGCCGTCCAGGATCACTGTGAATTACAACCGAGCTATACTTGGCAGCTGAGAGTTACGGAAGCAGTCTTCATCTCTGTTTTCCTCCTCTTTCACCTCACTCAAGAACCTCCCCCACCTTCTCTTCCTCTGCCAGCTCCTGACACTGTTATCCCCTCCTTGCTAACAAAAACACTGTCACCTACTGCGTATCTCCCTATTCATCAGGCTCCTCTGCAGGTGCACTGGAATCACAGCGCCAACTCCATGTTAAAGTATAGGTCTATTATTGGAATATGTGAAGAACAACCACAGCAAGATTGAAAACACTTTTCAGTGTCAAACACTTTTCAGCTGCTATCAAAAAGGTTGTGAAAATGAGACAAAACACCGACTGAGGGAAAGAAACTACAATCTAAACGCCATAAAGTTCAATAAAGGGATCTTATTGGTTGATATTTTGTAGACTAATTGGGATTACCATTTTATATTGGCATAATTGTCCCCAAATTTAGCCAGCAAGATCTGTCATATATTATTAATCCATCCTGTTAGTGCATATCTATTCTCACTGTGCTGCACATTCATCTTCACGGTAATGCAGCTGACATTTCAGTGCACCCCATTCAGTGCCGTCCTCTCATTATCTCAGAAGGCCAAAATAATAACATCAGATAGAATAAAGAACATCAGAGGCACGTGTTGGCATCAGCATCCATAATTACACTCTATTAGGAAAGAAGATGAAATGCAGACATAATTAACAACTGAATAGTATTGAATAAGCCCATCAAGACCATTATGATTAAAATGTAGCCCACAGAGTGCGATCTGACAGCAGAATCGTTAAATGCAAAAAGTTGTCAATTGCAAACCTAAATCAGAAAGACTTCAACATGTCTTCCACCACAGGAGGGTTAAACAAGGCACATACTGTATGCTCCTATACATCATTATGTTGAGTACAGCTCTGCATTATGTCAAAATTAAATTTATCGCCCATATTTTTATACAGTTGAAATGAGCGCTGTATTACTTACAAGCTAAAGTGAAATAGAATTAACTGTATAGCAAAAAATCTGGCCTCAAATGTCGATCATCATTCACCACCCACTCTGCTGTTCCAGCTAATGATGACGTGGCTGATGTGTGTGGCCACGCAGAGTAACTCAGATGTTGTCGATCACGCAGAGGTGTGCTGAAGCCCAAATAGGGGGGCAAGTCTTACAGTCACCTGATATTGTGATAAAACATTGGAATCTCTCTTCATTGTATGATTTTGAGAAAATCTGTTGACTCCAGATGGATGAACTGAATCGTGTGTGTGAGAGTTTTAATGATGTTGCAATGCTCATTCAGTCCTGATAAAGCAATGTCTTTGTCACAATAATAACATCAGAAGCCCTGGCGAACAATGCTAAATTATCCGCTCTCCCTGACATGACAAATCCCAATTTATTTTCTTAAACTGTGAATACGTACAGACTCAAGCTGCGTGAACAAGCATTGTTTAAGCCCACATACTTTAATTTGTGGAGATCCCACAGTTTCCATACACACTATGGCAGGTGCATCAATTGATTCCGCAGATCAACATGTATTCATTTTATATAATGGTAAAATAATAATGGTTTTCATGCTTGTATCATGATTCTAACACTTTGCAAATGCACTAATCAGACCAATGATAAGTAACTTAAGATAATTGTTTTAATAATCAGCTTGGGGCATTTTATGCTTTTAATCTATAGTTGAAAGTCGACAGAAAATAAGTGAATGACACAACAAAGGTCCACAGTGGTGTGCATTAATGCGCTAAAAAAGCTTGAGCGGGCTCATATTTTTGGTGAACAGTGAACTTAATACATCAGTATGCATCATGAGTATCAGTCTCTCTCGCAGCAGTTAACCACGCTCCTATGAGGGCACCCAAGGATTAATGGCACCCATCATCCTGACACAACACTGGTATGGCTGGTGCCAATGGTATTTCAAACAAAGCAGCTACCAGAACTGCTGGAGCCAGTTCATATGGACATTTGAAGGACTTTTATGAGCATAAAAATACAGATTCCAACTGGAAAAAAAAAAAATCTTACATTTACATGCAAATTGCATCTGCCAAGGTATGAAAAAAAAGTCCAAACGTCAGCCATACTGACAAGGAATTTGAAACAACTCATCAAATTGAAGGATCAGATCAGTCTTGGGAGAAATCTCCAGGGGAATGATGATCATCAGATTTAATTTAATTTAATTAACAAGAACATATCTGAACATGAACATAAAAAAAATATTTTTGGGGGACTTTGGACTTAATTCATAATTAAAATTGTGAACTGTGAATGTGAACTAGTTCATTTTAATCTGTGTGAAGTAAATTTTGAGCTAACTCTCATGAAGTGTGAGCGTGTATAACAGCCCAGTATGCCCTCAACATAGATCATTTTTTATTAACTGCCACAGTCAAATCGATGCACTGGGGCTGAGAGATAATTTAGAATTAGTTGATAATGACTTTCAGTGTAATTGTGTCACTGTGACATGATCATATACAAAATACTGTTACACTGTTAATACTGCAATTTAAAGATTCTAAGCAAACTGTAATTAAATACAACAGTAAAAAAACCCCACATGAACACATTTTAATGTACTGAGGATTATTTTTTCAGGTGTGATTTTGCATAAATTTGCCATATTGTGGTATATCAACATTATAAAGAAACTATGCTGCCCTACAGCAACAAGCACCGACAGATGAACAATGTATGGCTTCTACCACGACATACTCCAGGCAAAGTGGCTCCAATTCAAACTTACTGAGGACCAGTCCAGGTTGGGAACAGCTGTTAACCTTTTGCTGACACCAAAACCTTCACATCTTGAATCAATTCTGTTCTCATTCCACTCCCATCAGCCTCTCCGGTCTCTTCACACTTTACTTTTGTCCACTTCTTTCTATCATACCTCTGGTCCCCATTCTGTCTGCTCCTCACTGACCACTTCAATTTCTCTCTCGCCACACCTCCTCTCTGCTCGCCTCACTGCTGTCTCTCAGACATGATCTTCTCAAACAGATGCAGGGATTCACTGTGACAGCTTTATCTCTGATGCTGTCCGCAGATTCTGGGACAGTTCCCTGAAATTTATGACACCCAACTGGCACCTATCTCTAAAACAGGGAAGAGTGGCTTTATGGATAGAGTAAAAGAAACTGCCAGACATCTATCAAGGATATTATGTCAGAAAGAGGTGATAATTAGAAGTGTTTCACCGGCAATGATTTTTAAGAAAGGCTCTTTAGGTCCTTCAAGTTTTCATGTTAACTTTTATACGTGAGCCAGATTTACTTAAATAACATTAATCACTGGATAATCGGCACTGATATTATCACAGATTATGATATATGTGTTTGTAGATAAACCTAGACAGTCCTGATAAAGAGGTAAATGGATTCTGTTTCTGTCTACTTTTTGTGTGCTGTCTGTTAATCAATAACTTTAGCCCAGCCTGAAATATCTGAACAACTATTCAATGTTTTTCTATGAAAATTTTGTGCAGACTTTCATGGTACCTGGAGGATAAAACCCAAAGACAAAGGTGTTCCCCTGACTTTTTATCTAGTACCACCATCAAGTCACAGTTTCACATATCCTGTTAAAGGTTTTAATATCTACTAGATAAATTGGCAAATAATTTTGTACAGACATAGTTTTCAAGCAATGCAATCTAAAGACTCTGATAATCATCTGACTTGCCATATAACAGTCCAAATTTCAATGTGTATTTGGGCTACATATTAAATCAAATATTAATCTTGATCATGATTTTGGCCTCCCACAAAAAGTTTACCTGAATGTTGCAGCTGCAATGCAGAGTAGAAAAGAGGAGTAATATACAACAGAGCGCAGACGGGCAAAACATAAATCAAATGTTTGGAGCAGAGAGGGCGAAGAGCTAGTCCTTCTATACAAATCTTCATCTGTTTTTCGGGAGTATCTTGGATTTAGAGTGCATGAGACTTGTGTCTGAGCTGCAAACAGACACAACCAACCTTTTCTTCCAAAGATGAGCTGAAATAACAAATGCAAATGCTTTCTATTTGGTCAAATGTTCTGGGAGAGTCAAAAGTGAAAAAGAACCTTATTTTAAGTCTTATTTTGACACAATATGTTAATTAACAGGAATGTGGAACAATGTGTAAGTTAGAGCAGTGCTATGTTAATTTAGTTATGGTTAAAAAGTTTTGGTACAATTTAAGTTGTGGTTTGCATCTAAGAGATGCACTGTGAATGAAGATCGGTCTTACTTTGTTGAGACTTGTACATTAACAGGAATGTAACACAACATGGAAGTGAAAGCACTGCTCCAATTAAACGTGAGAGTGCAACAAAAAATGTTGTTGAGAAAATCTAATAATATTTGCAATTATATTTCCGTCAGCATTAGTACCACTCCATGTTTAGTGCTGATTATCAAATGTTAGAATACAAAATGCTAACCTAAGCTGGTGAACATGGTTAATATAATACTTGCCGAACTTGAGCATGTTAGCATGCTAACATTAGCACTTGGTTGAGAGCTTTGCTGCCTGTTCACTGAAATTAATGGACTTGACAGATAATAGGAGGACATTTTATACAGATTTAAAAATGATGGGTTAATGTTAAAAGCACAGCACATACAAAAACAACTTTGTGAAGGTGAGTTTTTTTATTCCATTATATGCCATTATCCCACTGCATTGATGTCCCCATCTTTGGCTGAGAGGAACCGCAAATGGCTTTAGAAATATCGCAAAGACAAACAAAACCAGTGGACTCTTCGATCTCACTGACGCTCCGGTAGAAAGGTAAAGAAAGGTGAGATGAGACCTGATACAAAGGATTTAACAGCATTACAGCCATCTCCACACATCCGATTCTTATTCCGCACACAGTGGGATCAGCCTCAGTGTACATAAACCCAGACAGGTCTGGCTAATGACTTACAGCTCAATGCTGAATCAGTAGACATACATGTCTGAGTATTAAAACCCACTGGGCTTCAGTCTGATGCGTTTCTTTCCTTTTTCCATCAGTCCTAATACGGAAACACTTACAACCTTATCAGTGAGCTAATTTAGTTTCCTCCCAGCTGGCAACGCGATTCCAGGGGTTGGAGAAACTGGCTGCTGCTTTGACTGCTTCCTCAAACAATGCTTACTCTACATTAGCTGTGTCTGGATGATGAGTTCCCTACCGGGAGATACAGTGTACGAGTGAGGCGACATACGCTTACTAGTTAGTGCCCTCATTAAAAAGCTGCCAAAGAACACGCCTTGTCACAACACAATCTGTGTTTCAGAGGGGTGAGATGAACCGAGAACACAGATCTTAAGAGTGAGATAAAGTGGGACAGAGTCAGATGGAATGACACAAAATCTGATCAACTGTCAAGCTGCAAGACGAATTCAGAGGAGAGATGTTAAACGCAACATCAAGAACTTCGCAACACTGACAAAGTTCCAAGTCTCAAGTGCACAAGCCTTTAAGGATTTATCATGTAAGTATGAAAGAGGAGGCTCCCTGGGAATTAAATGAAACTTTCCCTTAAAACTTGTACAGTGGCAAAAGAAAAAAAAAAAAAGCATCCTTTGAGAAGTCCACTTGAACAAGAGGGAAAAAACTTATCATACAACAAAATGGTGCCTAGAGTGAAATGGGGACATGATAAAAAAAAAACAACATTGCATAATATAGCTGGCTTTTCCTTTATAAAGTGGTAACTTTTGAAAATTTAAGCAACGAGGCGATGAACATGAAGTAGCACATGCACAAAAATAGAGGCTAACTGATTGTTATGAGAGAGTAAAGATGACAGCGTCTCCATTTACACGCGCAGAATATTCTATTTGTTACCCTTATTTCAAAAAGACAAAATTCCCATTAAGCTGTTCACATGGCTAATTAAAAATGAATATTCCAGTAATATTTCAGTTTACATGCAGCCGTGCATACTCAGTTTAATGTGCCCTAACATGTTGTTTACCATGTCAAAAAATGGAAAAGTGGAACAGCTGGAGTCTCTTGCGCCCTTTCGCTTTTTTGTGTCAAAGTGAGATTTTTTTCAGTTTTCAAGCGGCAGTGGCTTGTTCAACTGTATGGACATCGCCTCCCTTTTTTATTCCTTCAAACACCATCTTAAAAAGGTCGGTCTTGTGTGCATCAGTTATAATCATCATCAGATATAATGTTTAAAGGCCCAGCGTGAAGGATTTGTGGCATCTAGCTGTGTAGTAGTTCATGTGCCAAGTATTGTAAAAAAACATGGTGGACTTTGTGACATGCTTATGCGTAGATATAAACAGCACCACCCAACACCCTGGACCTTTAATAGTAGGTGTGTTTCTACTTCTGCCCACAAATGTGGGCTTTTATTTTGGCCATGCATCTCTACCTCAGCCTTGCAAAATAATGGCTAGTTAGTTTGTGTACAACACACAGAGCTGACCATAAACAGGCAAGAGGCAGTGTATCCCAAACTGTGGTAAAACCCCCCCAAAAAATGCAAATTTTGAATGTCCTGTATACATGTCCAAAGAATTCTCCTGAAATATAATGGTGTCAATCGGAAAATGTTACATTAGGAATAAGGTCTCAGTTGGAAGATCCAAATTGAATATGCTGTTTACATAATTACTGTCATATTCAGATAAATGGTGAAATATTACTGTGCATGTAAACAGAGTCAGTGATGTGCAGGAGACAAGTTACACCAAGTCAGCACAAATGATTGGAACATATTTTGGCATATTAATACAGCTTGTATTTGAGACAAACAGCGTGTAGGTATTGTGGAGCATATCTACAAGCCTGTGAGTATCATCTCAGCTTTTTCTTTTGCTTTACATTTCGTTTCAGTTGCCATTGTATCACCATCTATTCAATATCAAAGTGTTTTCTGGGGTGGAAATGCTCTTTGCCAAACAGCCTCACTGAGTGCCTCTTCTCTGCTGCCTATTAATATCCAGCCAGCTATCTGGCACTGAATGGATAACAGTGAAGTGTGTTAGCTCAACAGCAATCATCACAAACGCTCAAGAATCATGCCATTCGCTCAATTTTTTTCAAGAGCGCTGCACATTACTCCGAATGTCATTAAGCGCAGCGACAGCTTGAACCATCCTACACCAAATATTGCGATAAGGAGAGAGGCCTCCAAAGAAAGAAGCACATCCTACACATCATCAAGTCAACCCGTCTTTTCCTAAGACTGAAGAGAAGATAACTCCCCAAAGAGAACCCCAGGAGAACAGCGCTGCATCGCTGCTGTGTGCGCTGACACACTGAAAGCTGACTCACTCTGTGTTTGATCATATCTTCAGCACCAATACAATGTGATGCAAACAAGGAGGAGAGGAAACCAGGTCATGCTCAAAGCCCTTCAGAGATTTTTTACTGTGTGCACACACTTCTCTCACTCCACCAAATCTCTCTTTTTTAAAAATAAATTCCCTGTCTGTGTTGTATTGCATTATTGCTGAGCGTTTTTTTTCCCTGCACAGTGCCTGTTTCGGTCAAAGAGATCACTGGCTGTCACGCTAACACTCACATCCTCTTCCTCTGCTTGCCCTCTCAACCCTGCTCTCTCTTTCTTTTATCTTCCTCTTTCCTTTCCCAACATTTCTACCTTCTTTCTCCTCATTTGTCCTCCTTTCCTTTCTCCTCTCCTTTACTCTAAAGAGCGACATTACTGTGAAACTCACCTCAAAACGTTACGCGTCAATAATTAAACTTGCATCTTGACATCGACATCATGCAGGAGAATGGGTACAAACAGGGCGTAAAAACATAGTTTCTTTTAATCATTTGCTTAAGAGTCAATGAAGCATGTTTAAACCCCATGCTATCGCTCCTCATTTCTTTTTGATGAATAAGTGATGAGGTTCTGCTGTTGTTGTTGGCAGTGGCACAACATTGGTATGCAGACAGAGACAATAAAAAGACTTTTTTTGTCTCTCTCTCTCTCCATGTGTTGTTGACGAACAGTTTGTCTGCACTTAATGAATCATGCAGTGATCATTTAATTTTGATTGGGTGAGCGGCTGCATGAGTTGTTGTTCATGGACCTCGGAGTGACTCCGAGAAAATGGAGTCAGGCTCGCCTAATAAGAAATGAACCGCACACAGAGTGATGGCGGCACCAAAGTGCATTTGTCCTCTGTGGCCATTAATGTCAACTCTCACAAGAGAAATGATGGCGTTTATTAAGAGCCAGTGCGTTAAGACAGAAAGTATGCACTCACGTGTGTGTGTGTGTGTGTGTGTGTGTGCGTGCGTGTGTGTTTGTGAATGCACATATTAGCAATGTAGCACAAACACTTGGCTAAGCATTAGGACTCTCTGGCCGGATTCCTCCATTAAATCACAACACAAGCCCAAAGAGAAGAGGTCAGCAGTGACTGGCTGAAGTATAATATTCTGCAGACAGGCACAGCATCACGCTAGGACGTTAGAGTGCAAACACTCCTCCAAGGATGTCACTAACTTGAAGCGGCTGTGCTGTGAAACATTGCCGGCTTGTGACAAGTCAAATAAAGTTCCTACTGGGAAGATATATTCCACTACACAGATAATCTTATCTGCTTTGACTTGGGAACATACATTTCTTGTTCGAGTGGCTCCGGTGGGACTTAAACTGTTGCGTGTTGCAACAGTAATTCATCCTAAAAATCAAATTCAGCACAGTAAGATGCACAAGAACCAAACCTCACTGTTTTACAAGACACAGTTGAGACAATGACCTTGAAGAAGCACATAGTAAAAGCATCACATTAGGCTGTTCGCACCTTGAAAGGAGGGAATATTGCACAAGTGCTTTTGGTGGTAGCTCTGCTTACGGTGGAGTGGTCAGTCCAGTCTCTGAATTACATAACTGCCTCTTTAAACAGATTGAGAGTGGAAGGTTGCTGAGAGCTACTCCAGCTCATGCTTTGTTTTTGAGTCACGGTTTGAGTCAGATTGTCTGGAGAGCTACCATCGGCAACGTACAAGAGGTCATAGAGAGCCTCACTGCACTGGTATTGGGTGTTTTCGTTTCCATGGCAGTGCATTGCATCAGTCACCAGATAAAATGATAGATAACATGATCATTCTGCATAATCACATTCCAGTAATTGTAAAAAGACTGAAGATAAGATAGATTTCAAAGATAGTCATTATTAATGTGCCTGTTTGGGTTCATTGGTATAGTTTCTTCTCATCTTTGGCCTCATAGTAATAATTCTTCAATATTCATTGTCTGAAAACAGTGCTGCAACAATGACCTTTTATGAACCCACATTAGGGAACTGAAATTCACTTTCATTCTTGAGACAAATCAATATTTGATCAGTAGCTACTAACGAGAACTGAAAGAATGCAGTGCAGATTTTATTGCTGGCAAGAAACCATGATTCAGAAGGAGTGAGAGAAAAAAAGGAAAGCGAGACAGACAAAGAAAGAAAGAAAGAAAGAAAGAAAGAAAGAAAGAAAGGAAGAAAAGAAATTAAAAGGTTCAATTTCTACCACTCGCTTCTTCAATCAAAAATGTTCCACAGAGAAGATAACGTGTGAGGAGCGTGGCATCAGAGCAGTCACCAATCGCAAAAGCAGTAAACTGTATACAATCAATACCAGTGACAGGCTTTTGGGGGCGGGTAGGGGTGGGGGGTGGGGGGTGGAGGGGGTGTTATGTTTTCCCTGTTGAAGCGAAGGGGAAAATTCATGAAGGTTAAGGCCTCAAAACTTTCTAATGTCTTGCAGGGTCCAGCAACTAAAGAACTGAAACTTTGACCTCTGTTGTGATTGTTTTGGAGCTTGATACAAAGTGCTGGATGAGGGACTACACTGATTTTATGGATGGTAAGTCTGACAACACGCACTTCAATTTCAGGGTAGCTCTTGTGATTTCAAGAGCTCCACTTACAGTTAATCAACTACGCCTCTAGTCTAGATTCCATCATCAAGACAGTGAAACTATAATGGCTCCATTGCTGCCATTGTGCCTCTGACCTTCAGATACTCCAAGACTATAGGGAACAATTGAGAATCTCATTACGTTTTTTATTACCATTACAGTGACAGTTATGACTACTTTAACCTTGACTCTGTGACTAAAGACACAAACACAAAGACATGTTGCATACCTCAACCTGTTGACAGATCTGGATGAGTTTTGCCATTTGGTTTTCCAGTTCACTATTCCTCTTCACCAGGTTGGTCAGGTTGTTCTCCAGGGTTTGCTGGAGGGAGGAGGAGGAAGGAGCAGAGACAAGGACATATGGCCAAAGATTAGCACAGGTAGAGTGCGGAGAATGTGCACTGACATGACACAAGCAAGGTTGTGGATGCTGCAATATGGGGTATTTACATTTTAAAAGTCATTTTAAGACAATGTTCAAAACCTGATGGATTAAATACAACTGAATCACCAGAAAAAAAATGTTGGCATTGTATATTTCTGCAAACCACTTTATGTTTGCACATTGTTTTGTGCCGGATACGTTGAAACTTAATGTTTCAACAACACTGTGGTTAATACGTGGTTGTTAGGTTTAGGCACAAAAACGACCTGGTTATGGATAGGAAAATATCATGTTTTCGCATGAAATACCTGGTTCTGGGGGCATAATCCTGGTAGGAAAAGTCTACACAGAAATACCCCACTTTTTGTGCAAATATATCCAGTAGAAAAGAGTGTTGCGTTGCTGAAAAACATCTGCGTTTGAGGAATGACTTGCAAAAAACAATCTGTTTTGTTGTTTGCTGGTCAGCTTGGTTGGCATCTCCCCTATGTGACATGTCATCCATCATCCCCTCCGGCTCTATACTATGCCATTGTAGCAACATCAATATGATTTTTATTAAACATGCAAATATAACATATTTGTGGTTTGCAGAAATGTACCATGACGACATTTTTGCCCGATGACTAATGGGCTAATTCATTGTTAAAATTTCTCAACATGCAATTCTGTTTATTCACTAAACAAAAACTAAATAAGCAGCATGCCATAGTATCTGATGTTTTTGGTGAAGTCTCTGATATCAGTGCCCTTTAAAAAACCCAATACCCACACAATATAAATTTTTATACGTTCATATTCATGCATTTTTACAGTTAAACTGAAAAACAGAAGGATTTCAAGTGTTGAGTCCTACATTGTAAGGTTGTGCTGTTACCTTTGTGCTATTCAAATACTGCACTGAAAGTCAAATGACATAGAAAGGAACTGACAGAGTGTTTTGGGGTCAACTACAACACAGAAATGATGTACAGTAATTTGATACAAAATACATGGCCACTATCAAATTATGCTTTCTGTGACATTTAAGGAAAATAATACAAAGCTGTACTACTTTTGCCTTCTTTTGTTCCATATTCTCTTGTGGATAATGTCCTGAGAGTTGCTTTTTAACATATGAAATCCATGCAAAGAGGTCCATTTACAAATGTGTAGCTGATAATGTTTGGCAACCAGTCATTTCAAGAAGTTTCAAAAAGTAAATTTTACCCTTACTTTGCCTGTGTATTTTTATTTTTGTGTAGATTTCATCAGCCTTGAATTTTGTTTGGATGATTGTTGCTGCTCTGCTTTGTTTACTATGATAATGTGAAAGTCAGACAACAGTAACTACTGTTGTTGGACTGCCAGCGCGCTTGTATTCAGGGCTGTACTGTATTTCTATGTTCTTTTATGTATTGCTGTAAAACTAATTGCCCTTTGGGGACAAAATAAAGTTGAAAGCAGAAGTCGGGTCCACATGCTATGAAAGTCTAAGAGACAGAATAGGTTTCTGTATGAAAATAAAGTTTAAATGAAATCTATAGCGGAGTATACCAGGGTTACACTGACAGGTCAACACCTTGAAATCAGCATTTGAAGCAAAATATGCAATTCACTGCTGCTGGCATGAAAAGAAATTCAATCCTATAGTGCAATCCATTTCTTTTTAATAGTTAGAAATGTTTATATTGCTGTTTTACTGGCGTACATATTGTCAGTAATGTGATGATTTAACTGTCTGGCCTTTTAATATTCACCACCAACTATATCAAGAATTCCAGTATGTTATTTCCATGGCCTTGGAGAGTTTAATCAATATTTGTGAACACGAGTTTCTCTCTCTCAAAGTCAGAAACCAGATATACTCAGAAAATTACTTTGGGTGCTCTCAGTGTCATCCATAACATCTTTATCTATTTATTATCTATGGATCAGTTTTAGTCTTTATACTTGATAATATCACACATTTTCTCAGAATTTCAGCTCTTTAGTTTTTTGGTTTTTGGGAAAGAGCTGTTCATGTGTCTAATAGTTACGGACTGTCTTAGACCATAACAATAATATGTATAATATGTATAATTTAATATTAACTAGTTTAGCTCCCCTTTAAAGCCCTCCAAATGACCATATGAGCCCTAAAAAATTTAACAAATCAACCTCCACTGGCATTTTGGAAAATCAAACACTCAATTACTATCCCTTAATTGTGACTTTGTCAAATTCAAATCAAGAGACAAACACACATAAATAAACTCACTCCAACAAATATACAGTACAAAAGATGAAAATGGAAACAAGCAAATAGTGAGCCAGAAATAGAACTGCCGTTCAAAAAGAAGCAAATCAACGATGGCGGCGACGACGATGGGCATCAAAACAACAACAACAACCACAGCTGCAAAGAGAACAGAAGAACAAAGCAGCAGACAAGCGGCGGGTGTTTGATGTGGCTCCACTCATGCAAGTGAAAGGGAGGTGGGCAGGGCAAGCACCTGGCCACGACTCTGACTGTGTGACTGTACCTCTGTCTGTCTGTCCTGTCCGTCAGGCAGCCTCCCTGCTTTCCAATATTTCCTCTGCCTGTCGCTCAGCCTGATTTATTCTGTCTGCCTGTTGTCTGTTTGACTTTGCAACCACTTAATTATTTATCTGCCTGCTTATCTCACTCCCTGCATCCCTTCCTTATCCAGGTGTCTACCTGTGTGCCTGTCTGCCTCCGTGCAGGGAAAGGGAAGGAGGGGGAGGAAGGGGAGGAGGGTGGGGAGGGAAGGAAAAAGGCAGCCAGGGAACTCACCGCAGCGCTTGTCTTTGAAGCCTCCATTACCGCATCTGACACTCTGCCCGGGCTCACCTGATAAGCCTACGAACACACACATACACCCACATAAGTGCACACATAAACACACACACACACACACAGACAAGCCTGAGCGCACGACGTCTGCCACCTAAACGCAACTGAAGAGGAGAACTCCTCCCTGATAAAGTTGCCACAAACACTCTTCTTATGGTCTCCTACATGAATACAGATGAGAGTGTGTGGCTCGCAGTGTCTGTTAATATTTCCCTGAAACCGGAGCTGGAGTTACATCACTGGAACTTGCATTCGGTTGTTGTGTCGCAGCCCCTGTGTGAGTGTGTTTGTGTATGAGGGGGTTTGAAGTGGAACATCAGTGAGAGGGGACAGATGGGTCATTAATTAGCAAGCTGGAGACGAAGATGATTAATACATCAGAACACAGCTGCCTCCCGTGAGACTGCAGTGAAACAAACTCCTCTGTCCTCTACATGCATGCATGTGTGTTTCAACCTGTTTTTATGTGGTAGACTCTGCAGGTGTATCTGCATTTATACATTTATGACACACCAAATGTATATATGTATGCAGACAACATCTGCCTTTACTTGTACATGTAAGTAAATAATGACAATAATCTTTGTTTGTGTGTATCTGCTTTATAAGTGACCGCAAAAAAGCCTGTTGTATGTGAGTGATAGGTTTCTGCCTGACTTGTGTTGGCACTCCTGTGGCTTCAGCCCAGCAGGCAGGACAAGTGGCAGAGAGAGAGAGGAGGGAGTCAGAGCAACCGTCAACAACAGACTCATTAAAACACACAACAGACATCAAAGACGGCTAGAATCACTCAAAGATTGAGAGGGGGAGCAAAGACAAACATGGATAAAGGCAGGAACGGAGGCAGAAAGGGCTGTGATTGGAGAGGGTGCCAGCAAGTGTTGGATGGATGGCGACATGCTGGAGGTGGAGGTGCCAAAATTAAATGTCAAGCCAAATGAGGATAACATTTTATAACATCAAATGATGGCTGTCAAATATTTATTATAGCAGCTATAGCAACTATTTGACAGTGATGAAAGACATCAGTTTAAGGTTCCATCAGCTGTTCAAAAATCCATCACAAAGTAGTTTGCATCTAAAGTTTATCCTGACTAGAGTTGGGACAATGACTGGTTAGCCGCTCCGGTCTATATGAGCGTAAAAACTGGTTTGATTCTATTCTTGTCATTGACATGACCAGGCACATTGAAAAGGAGTCGACATCAACGCTGGCATCATGGCTATAAAGCCAACTTGTATTGCATACATTATAAGCAATAACATGTGATTAACACAGTATGTTTTACTCGTCGACCCAGGCTGTGTACAATTTACTGTTGAGCCGAGGTCTGCAACATGAAGGAGATCATGTATTATTTAGATTAGTAAAATGCGGCTACATAGGAGGATTCACATTTCGTGCAAACTCTGCTTATTACACACACAGGGATGCACGGATAGTTTGCAGGTGGATGAAACAATTCATCATTAATAAGGAAAATATTAATGGCATTCTCTAAAATGTGATTTAGCAGACAGAAGAGCAGAGCTGTTGTCCGACTTCCCACTAAGACAGATGTAAGGAGCAGCGGGACACTGATTATTTCAGGAGCCAAGTTTAGTCCTGTTTCCTTTATCAAGTTTATAACTACAGTTTTTAGTTTTGCTTCTTAAATGTCCCACAATATTTAATGCAGTAACATGCATTATTCTGAGGAGAGAATCACTTGCTTTTAGAAATTGCTGAATCCGTCTGTAAACAGCTTTGCGCCAGCTGCAGGCCGATCTGGATTTTAAATGGAATGGAAGATTATAGTCTCATTGGTTGATTTCATATTACACCGAAAACACACCTATGATCAATTAAGGGACTCATTACAACAACTCCGACCTTTGCGCCTCACTTCGTGCCCAGATTATGTGCTGTTTAACTGGCTGTGGAGTTGGACATGCCCTAAATCCACTAGCGCCATTCACTGGTAAATAGTTATAGTGTAGCTAGAAATGTATAAATCAAATATATTTAGATATATAGATAAATTGCTAGAAAAAATGTGTAGCGCCATCCAGTAAAACACTATATAAACAGAAAGTTACTGTTACATCATCAGCTATGGCATATCTCCCAACATTTTAAGGATGCCAAGCAATATTTTAAATCTCCACTTTGTACACACTTAAATTATAACCAGGCTAAGTTTCAACTTAAAAAGAGCTTATTTCTACCAGCAAATGTGGACTCAGTTTTCATTTTAGTGCTTTTTCATAATCAATCCATTGCTCCATCCAACTATGTGAATACTGAATACTGAATACTGAATAGAATGAACGGATATACATAATTATATGTTTTAAAAAGTACAATTCCAGAGACAGAGATAAAACAGACGGAGGGATATGGAGCTAAACAGAGGAGGGAAGGGAAAGCCATGGAAGTTATGAATGGAGGGAGGAGGGAAATAAGAGCCGAGCACAAATGAGTGACGAATTGCATTTCATTTGCTTGAGGCACATGATGGGGCGTGCTGCGGTAGGCAGGGCTCTTAGCATAAGGTAATATCATTCATTCACTGATTCAGCTTTGGACGTGGCATGTCATGAGAGTGAACAGAGAGTGCGACAGAGATGGAGGGGGTTGATGCGATGGAAATAGGCATGAATCCCGTGCTGAGAGGGGCAGCTTGGCAGAGGAGCTCCAGTCTGGCCTGCCCTCTAATTCAGTCTTCTGTTTCTTCTGCTGCTCCCTTTTCCCTCGTTATCTGTCTTCCCGTCACTCTCTACCTTTCTCTCTTTTCTACAGTACATCTCCGCTCCCTCTGACCTGACTTTTTGTCTCCTTCCTCAATCGGTGTCTCTCTACTTTAGTCCTTATTCTGTCCGTCTTGGGCACACTTATAACTGCAGCCGCTGACAGGCCATCATCTTGGGTTAGATCACCGCCCCCTCATATGACTTCATTGTGTTGAGGGGCTCCTGGGTCTCATTTCTTTACAGATGATCCCATTTCTCTTTGAAACAAAAAAGGACAGGTCCCTATTTATATTACAGTAGCTACGGAGACTGCAGAGAGGAATTGTGGGAGAAAAAAAAGATACCTCTTGCTTACAGGAGACTTGTGTATGATGAAGGGTTTACTGATCACACATTCAAGGCAGGTTTGAGACTGCTGTCACATTTTAATCTCCAGTCATCACTGTTCACAGTCTGTAGATCAATTCATATCACTGCCATGCCGTGAAATTACACAGCATTACATCACCAAAAAAAAAAAAAAAAGGAAAGAAATACAAGTATTTGTGTGTTTAAAGTGACAACCAAAATGCTCCTGTTTCTGAGAAATCCTACTGACTATTTTCTGCAAGTGTCTTTTGTGCTTCAGCAGTAACTGCGACAAATTAGCAGTTTGCTGTTTCTGAAATCATATGATGGCAATCCAATTACAGAGAAATGTGGTACTCCCCAACCTGAGGCATGGGCTAGGCTCATTGTTACACCGCTACTGGAACATAAAAGGACTTTTGTCTGAGGTCAAACTCAAGAGCAAGAATGTAATCACATGAAAAGGTAGAAGACAGTAGGAGAAGAGGACACAAGTGGAAGAGATTGTCTACTAAACATTAAGAAGGGCTTGGCTATAGCGGAAAAAATAAACAAAGTTAGTGCCTAATCAGATGATTGTCCAGTGGCTGAATCTCCAGGTCGTTAGATCTACGAAACAACAAAAAATTCATCCGCCGCCACAACAAAAATGGAACAGAATGCCTCGAGGCTAAGTATCCAACTTCAAAGTCTTTTTCTTTTAATTAATTCAGGATCCTCCCCCATGCACGACGAGACAGAAGGAAGCAGAAATGAAAGTGAGAGAAAGAGGGAGAGATTAAACTCGAGAAAGAGCAATAGAATAGAACAAGCTCACTTTACAGCTGTTGTTAACAAGAGGCTTTTCAGAGTCTGGATGTGTCAGTAACACAAGCCTTCTGGGAAACAGGGTTTTTGTCTGAGGATAATATTCCATAGGGCAGAGCTCTTGAGACCAACCAATTGTAGCAGGGTATAACAAACGGGGAGTCACGCTTGTCTCATAACCCGCTGGCAGAAGCCCAATTAATGAGACCAATAGGGATGTTTAAAACTCGCTAAAATGTTGGCTTTCTTGTTTATATCTCATGATCAGAAGCAGTCTGTTTGTGCATTTTGGCTTTGCCTGTTGTGCAAGGCAGAAGAGTACCTGTATCACCGATTCAACAAAAAAAAAAAAGTCACGAATAACAGTGACTGTAAGGTATAAACTTTCAAAGTGTTAGCTCTATAAGATGCTACAGATGTTTAAACTCTAAATGAACTCCCGTGACCTTCAAGCTATAAGCGACCGCCTGAACGTTCAAGGGGATCTCAAAACAGTGGGGGTGCAGCGATAAATGGGAGCAGACAGCTAGAAGATGCTTACTTTCATTTCCAAGTCTGGTGGGGGAAATTTAAATATTGCTGCTCGGAGAAAACAGGAGAAGGAAGGAGGGAAGGGTACGGAAGGACAGGTCTATACCGCCATCTTCTCTTAGGAATCAGCTTTACGAATCCCAATTGCTTTTTTCCCCTAAAGGCTTATTATGCGAAAAAGCCATCTTAAATGGACAAAAATCCAAAAGTAATTCAAGTTTTTAGCCACATGAGGGGATTAGGATCAAGAAATTTCTCTGTTGGTTTGAAACAGAATAATGAATCGTTATGACTGCTGAACAACAGCGAGGAGGCCAGACACTAGCTGGCATTTGATTTTGTTTATAAGGCTCTCTGAGATCCCACGGGCCTTTGTGTGCTTTTAGCTTCCCAATTATTTGTTTGGGTCAGGGACAGACTGACCCAGGACTACT
Source organism: Plectropomus leopardus (assembly GCF_026936395.1). NCBI lineage: Eukaryota > Metazoa > Chordata > Actinopteri > Perciformes > Serranidae > Plectropomus > Plectropomus leopardus. Next base: position 17,442,472 of record NC_142183.1, read on the forward strand.
AAAAACAAGAAGACAGGAGAGACAGAATAAGAATGAAAAAGAAAAACACAGAAATTGATGCTGCATGAGGCAAAGCCATATCCCACACTATTTCCCACTGGCCTTTATTAGACAATTTCATATCATATTACAGGCGGAGGAAACTGTGATATCTGAATGTAAAGAGATGGGAGTTTAATGCTGCGGATTAGGCGGGGGTCTGGACTTAGATGAAGAGGGGTTAGTAGAAAACAGTGATATGGTTGAATGGGCTTAAAGGAGCTTTCTGTTTCATTTCAATCGGCCTACACTGGACTCTTGTTGGAACAGTGCAATTCAGTTTCATGGATTAATACTGAGAAAAGAAAATACCACATACGAGTGGCTTGGCTGTTCTTCAACTTGATCAATATCTCTGATTAAGAGAGAGAGCAACTGTTTTTTTCACCTGTTTTTTGAGTCAACGGTGATAAACTCACTGTGTGCTAATTGAGTATATTTTACAAACTGAGCGTGGAGAAACAGCAGACCAAGGAATACAATTGGGGCCAAGGAACAAATTAAAATAATTATTCCTCTCTAAGAAACACCAGTGGCGCAACTGTCACTGCTGTCACATAAAAAATATAGCTCTGATATTTGGTTTGGTACTAAATCAAAGCAACAGACTTACGGGCATTGACACTGGATTGCAAAGGTATTTTGCTGCTCTTACATTAGCACATACCTAGCTGTCAGTCCCTTGATAATAACAATAGCTAGTAGTAACACATGACAACTATAGCACATCAACAGCGCACAAAGGCTTTAACCCAATGACCCAGTGTTTTATTGTGGTTTAAGACTGCATTTTAATGGTCTCAGAAATACTGAATATATAAAAAATCCATGTATTTCGTGACCATGTGAACAATAGCACACTTGGACCCCAATTTCAGTTCATCAAAAACATTTTCTGGATACTTAATTTACCATGGAGGTAAGTGAGAAAAATAAAAACAGTTTTCTTTATGAATTAAATGTAACACGGGGTGAGCAACTTTCCATTGATGATAAATTAGAAGAGTGTTAATGCCAGATATAAGGTGAGGTATTTCACACAACCTGTGTGTGGATCATGATTAAAAATGAAATTTCAAGCTTGTCAGGCATGTAATGACTTGACCTTTGATATATATGGAATTTACAGACAAGACGTCTGACACAACAGATACTGTATCTTACTTATCTGCCAAAAGCTGTAACGATAACACTATGTAAACACTGTGCAGCTCATAACAAATCTTTGTTATCCACGTCAAGCCTTTGCCATAGTCGATGATATCATTAGGTTGGTGCTATTAGTGGTAGCCTACATCAGGAATATTCCTGTCCACAGGACTCAAGCTGTAACCAACCACTGTGACTCCTGACTAAAGACATTATCATCATGGTGGCTCGGTTTGGCTGCTTTGTGGAGATAAAAGAGAAAAAAGCAGAGCTTCGCTAGAACAATTTATAGTGTGTACAAGGTTCTGCACAACATTGAGTACGTTTACATGCACAAAATAGTCCAGTTTTTGCCCTTATTCCAAAAAAGACAATGTTCCTCATAAGCTTTTACATGTCTATGCAAATGAATATTCCACGAACACGCCCGTTTATATGCAGTCCTGCATATTCCAATTAACGTGCCCTAAAATGCCTTTTCTCACATCAAAATATAGAAAAGTAGAACAGCTGGAGCCACTTGTCATTTTTGCTTCTTTCTTCTTTCCACAGTTTCTTATCAATGGTGGACTTGTTGGACTCTCTCTTTCCGTCCTCTACCTTCTCGCAAAAGTTGGCACTGTGAAATTTGCGCATATCTAAAAATCTTTTGACATCTATGTGTTACATAAAGTTTAAAAGCAGGAGTGTTTCTCCTTCTAATCCGAAATGTGGGGTTTTGCTCTGCATGCATCTTTAACCCTCAGCTTTGCAAACTTTTGCTAAATTGGTTTGTGTACAACATATCCATGATAAAGCACAGAGCCGACTGTAAACAGTCCAGAGGCCGTGTGTCAAAAACTGCGGTTAAAACCCCAGAGAGATAAATATTCCGAACTGGCTGTATACATGCCCAAATAATGCTCCTAAAAATAAGAAAAATACCGGCATATCTCAAATGTCTTAATCAGAAAATGCTAAATTCGGAAATTGGCCTGATTCTGAATATTTAAACAGAATACGCTGTTTATATGACCTACACAGTGTTCAGAATATTATTTTCGTAATAATAGGGAAATATTGGTGTGCATGTAACTGTAGCCAGTGATAGTAAAGTCTCAAAAGCCTGACCTAAATGAGCTGAAGCAAGGTCGTCTAGGTAAACGTGTTTCTGTTAATCTGTGGCTGACATCTGATGTGCACAGCGTGCAGCTCTGAAATAGCAAAACTCAAATAAACTGAATATGGTTATTAACACCTGCTCAGTATGTGCCTTTCATGTCCAGGTCTGATTTGTTGCTTGATAGGCTTCTCCCAGAGATAACTATCAAAACAATGGCAACATTGAATCAAATCAAGATATTTGCAGTGGGGGTACGATGTAGCAGATAAAACCATATCTGTGTCCATGTTCAAAGGCCACATCTCGGTACTCCTGATAACATCTGGACTGTGACAGATGTGAACAAAACACTAGAAGAAGAAACTCATCTTCTCTCTTATCTTTAGCTTCACACGGCTAAAAAGGAGTGGATTAACAAAAAAGTTGCAGGCTTCCTTTAAGGTTATCAAAGACTTACACTAGTATGTTTTACACCTAAAAAGTCGGCTTTGATTGGCAGCAGAGTGTCCTAATCAGCAGGGAGGCTGCCCTCCAATCAGATAACGCAGGTTAAATCTCTGGAGTCAATAAGCATCTCTGCTGGAGTGTCTTTCAGCCCAAAGACAGTCCTGAATCTGACCTCAACATCTGACCTCTCTGTGATACTGGAAGAGTGAACATCCAATAGAGATTGTTCTTCTTTCTGTCTTTCTTCCCTTCTTTCTTTTCTCTCACTCCTGGTTAAAGGGTTATGGTTGTGCCAGCAATTAAGTCAGCACTCCATTCTTTCGGTGTCCTTCACTGGCTACTGATCATATATTGATTTGTCTCAAGACGAAAAGCGAATTTCTGTTCCCTATCATGAGCTCATAAAAGGTCAGCACTGCAGCACTGTTTTCAGACAATAAATACTAAATAAAAACTACTTTGAAGCCAAAGACCATAGGAAACTATACCAAAGAAACCAAACAGATACATAAATGATAGCTGAAATCTATCATTAAAATTTCTTTTATCTTTAATTTCTTCATCGTTACAATCACTGAAATGTCTTTATGTAGAATACCCTATTGATAATACTAAATAATAATAGACATTACTATAAATGATGAAGAATCATAATTACTATTATTTTTTTACACACATTTTGCACCATTTACACAGCTGAATCTGTTCAATTCCCACAGCATTATCTACAAAAAGCTAGCTTGTTATTTTTGCATTGTCAGGCAAATTGGTCCTACAGAATATAGCAGGACATTGTTATGCATTTGACAATCTCATATAACCCACGCAATTTCCTCAGCAGCCTTTACTTTTCTTTTTAAGGTTTTTTAGGGAACGGAAAAGGGTATTGAAACAAGCCTTCTGGCAAACTTTTGCAAATCTTATTTTATTTTTTATTGTGCACATTCACTGTAAAATACAGAAATAAATATATAAGCCATGCACTGTGGATATTTTGGTATGTGGAGTTGGAGTTGATGTCATGTGTGACAGCGAGGACACGGCCCGGCTCGTTAGGTAGGATTTCCATGGCTTGTTACTGAGCACTTGTCCTCTACATTCACCTCCCCGGCGCTGGCTCTAAGTGGCAGCCAGCGGCATGATGGGCTTCAGTGTCCTCCTCTCCTCCTGATTGGTTGCTATTGCAAATGGATTTTAAATTCACAAATTAATTTAGCCAAAATGCCCGCTTAGCTCCTGAATGAAAAACCAGACGAGGTGCAGAAAGCAACAACGAGACAGAGAGAGAAAGCAAGAGCGCCTAACAGCAAGAGAGAGCCACACAGACAGGCAGGCAGCGTGCAGCCACATTTCATTGGCTGTAACACAATTATCTAGCTGCCGGCTCGTTGGTGTCTTCATATGACACGGTTATTCATTTTGCCTTATTTTGTAGAATGCAATAACAGAGAGAACAGTGTTTTGGGTCTGAGTCATTCTGACTGATGGGAACCCAGAGGCCGTTGTGTGGCTCTGTGTTTCTAAAACTCTGACTCATTGCCTCAATGAAAAATGATCAACAAAATGCCAACATCGTTTTTAGAAAAGATGTGCAGGGAATTTCCACCAATTTTTTCCCCAGAAAAGACATTAAATAATGACTTCATACTTCCATTTCGTTCAGTCCAAGCTTCTTGTAGACGGTTTTTATTGAGTGTTTCTCAAAAGACGCATGATGGACAAATATTACCAACCAGCAAAATGTTGTGTAGAATTAAAGGTAAAGTTTGCTGGATTTAGGGGGATATATATAATTATTATATATATATATATATATATATATATATATATATATATATATATATATTATATATATATATTTACCTAAAAAAAAGAAATGATTGTGTTTTCTTTACCTTAGAACGAGCCCTTTATGTCTACATAAGGAGAGGGCCTTTTTTAATGAGATTGGCATGTTGTTCTGTCATGTTTCTACAGTAGGCCAGAATGAACAAATCAAATACTGGCTCTAGATAAGGCCATCAGTGTTCTTGCATTGGCCACCGTAGAGAAGCCCATCCGCAATGAGCAACGCCATAATTACACTAATTCCTAATGTGAAACTGCTTTAATTATTATTTCTAGCTGTTTAAATCACCAAAGTCTTTTTTGTTTGGTGAGGAATGGACCTCTGTGGATAATTTGGCTTCCAGTGAAAACCTGTAAATGTTTTGATCTTAATTTATTGGAGAAAAGGGTGACTACACATCAGAAAAGAGTGGGCACACATTAGCTTATCATAGAAAAGGGGTTAGCACACAATACCATGTAGTGGGCAAGCCGCCCATCTCTGAGATGTCAAACAGCGTCGGAAATTCACTGATTACCTAGTTGCAGTCTGCAATTCACTGCCATTAAATTTAAAGTTTTACACACTTTACCTTTAAGTGGGGTATCTGTTCTTAAGCACTGGCTGTTGGTATCACTTAAATTGCAAATTTTAAATAGTAGTGTAATTAAGCCAACTGGTAATTGGATGGAATGTATTTAAAAAGCGCCACTCCAGTCCCTGAACCACTCAAAGCGCGTACACCATACACTAGATTCACTCACACACTCCCGCATTAATGGCAGAGGCTGCTACGCAAGGCGTCAGTCTGCCCATCAGGACCTAATCTAATTTAATCATTCGTATACACATTCACACACTGGTGGCAAGGCAATCTTGGGGACACCCTGACAAGCTGGGGATCGACCCGCAGAACCTCTGATCGGCAGATGACCTGCTCTACCTACTGAGCCACAGCTGCCGATGGCATCTTTGGGTTGTCAAGAGGGAAGTGTTTCACTGATTTTGTTGAAATCAGACACCTCCAGAGGGTTCAGCAGTGTCCCAGGCTCACTCCCTAGATGCAATCTGCTCACTTGGGGGCCAAAGTGGAGTCCTTTCTCTTTATCCTGAGCCACTGACTGCCCCTCGCAGCAGCTCTAGAGGTCTTTGTGCACTTAAATTGATTTATTTTGTCCGTGGCATTTATATAAATTAACTATGTGATTAGTCAGAAAGAGAAAAAACAATTATATTTCATTGGATGTGCAGAGCTCCAGCACCCACAGGAGGTCACAGAGACGAGCTGTGTTGAACCTCACAAATATAACAGCATAATGAGAACCACGGCAGACTCACAGAAACAAGCGGCTGCTGCAGAAGATGTTTGCAAAGAGAAAAAAACAGGCAACGTGATTGGTTAGCTGGATGCCGAGAGTGCAGAAAATCCCAAGATGAGGTGGGAAGGTTTTGTATGTTTTGTATTAGTAAATAATACAGGTACGTGCACAAGCATAAAACTACCTCATGTAGGTTTTTCACTCACTGGAGCCCGAGATTTCAGAGGCAGTTTCATATCAGCTTTGCAATACACCAGCTGCATAAAACTTACATCTTTTACTTTATTAGCTACAATCAGGATGTGGTTCTGATTAAATAATCCTATTTAATTTCAGCCACACTCAGCATTGTGCAAAAAGTTACCACAGAAATAAACGATAAATATGACTGTCAATGGCACCTGGTTAGCTGATCCAAGAAGAATGCTTTGCTGAAACTTAAGTGTTCCCACTAAAACTTCACTTAACCTTTAAGCACAAAGGCATTCACTCAAAGCAGGGCTGAGAGAAAAAGATGTGGTGGTGTCAAAGAAATCACATCTGTGTTAATAAATGTCAACTGGGGACCTGTTTGTCGAGTTATGAACCTGATACAAATCTGTGGTAAGTGTTAAAAATTTTGAGATGATAATTTTGGCAGTGATTTCAGATTTAGTTTTTATTCTTTAGACAAAAACGCTAATAAAAAGTTCTCTGTTGGAATCTGTATCACTTTAATGCTATGTATCTGTACTTTTAGCATAATTAAAAAAAAACAAAAAAACATCCCTAATTATCACACACTCTTAGCTGAAAACTGACATTGAATTGATGGGAAAATGATGATTAAACAATATTTGAAATATTTTGGTAAATCAGAACCTGAATATATTGAAGCTGTAAATATACCAAACTACATTTTTCACAAGCTGTGAGCACTTTGTGTCACCTCGTGTTACCATCGAACATGCTCCTCTCTGGTTGTCACCTCCACATTATGCTTGCTGTCTCCCATTAGATTTTATCTTTAAGTGAAAGATTAAGTTATTGGAATCCATTGGGAAAGACTGATAGAGAACAGTTGGCACAGTATTCCCTTAAGGTACAGAATCAGAGCTGCTTAACTGTGAAAATGCAATGAATAACTGACATGACAGTTGTGAAGTTTTCATCACGGCCCCACAGCTTTGAGAGTCCTTGACGGTGTTTTACTATGTCACTCGTGGCAAAGTGACACACCAGATAATCTCACTTCCAACACATGGGCCGCAGCACATTTGCGCTTGTGGTAAATTCATGTGCACTTCACAAACGCTGGATATGTAGGGCTTTCTGGTTGAGCTGGTATATGCACCTCAAACCCATTTCCTCTTCTCAGACAGGACTGCCTAGAAGAGGCAAATAATTCAAGCAGAGGAAGTGATTTTCTCGAAATACTATCATCATCATCATATTCTTCTTCTTTTTTATCATTGCAATCTCTCTTCTGTGCAACTGGATGCATACATCAACTCATACACTGTGAAACAGAGAGAGTAGCAGACAGACAGTGTTTCCTCCCTCCCCTCCCTCTATAATGCAATTTAATTACCATGAACTTTGCTTATTGCTCTCTTGAGACTCATATCACTTGGCTATAACCTATAATCCTCTAAAACATTTGATGGTGATAGTGAACTAAATTAGCCTGTCTAAAATCATACAGAGATCTTCATTATATCTCATTCGTGCAGAGTGGTAATTAGAATGTAAGACCAGGTGTTGACCTTTTATATTTTACGAAAATATTCTTCTTAATGAGAAGACCTAAAACCATTCTAACATCTGTACAATAAATATGTAGCTGGATCTAATTAGTTTATCTAAGCATAAAGACTGGAAACGAAAGCAGCTAGCCATGCTCTGTCCAAAGTTAAGAAAAATTGCCTAACAGTGTCTCTTAAACTCCCTAATTAACTACTTAACACATTTAACTCTTGCCTGTTTAATCCAAAGTGTAAATACTACAACTCACTATTTTATGGGAGGTTCAGTGCTAGGCTCTTTCATGAATATCATTTAAAAAAATATAATATATTAATTAGTGAGTTTTAGAGATTCCAGTTGTAAGGCTAAGCTATGCTAGCTAACAGATACATATTTACCATACAGATGTGAGAATTTCTTCTTAAAATATATGTATGTACTTTTTACAAGATTCTGACATTCACCAATGTTTTTTTCACATTTGGGATTTGTTCTTGTGTAAGGACAGAATCCATGCATGCTTGACAGCACACTTACCCACTTGTTTGTGCAAAATAACTGTTTATTGTGTTTTCTTCACCTCTGCATATAAATTACAATAAAATTTGAATCATGTATAATATATTGTAATACATTCTTTCATGAAAGCATTACAATCTTTAAACATAAGCACTACACTAATAGTTCAATTAACATCGGTTACTGATGTTACAGAAACATGCTGTCCAATAATTAGTGATTGCTCATAGTTTTTATAGGCCCAAAGCCTCTGAAACCAAAGTCTTCTTGCACCATGGCACATTTACTGCTGCTGCAAGATGTTATAGATCGGACAGCATCTCTCCTGTAGATCTGTATATGTGCGCCTCCAGTGTTCAGCATCTTCTTCTGTGTTTGACAACACATGTTCTGGACTCAGATTTTTGATCAAACTTTTTATTTTTAACTTAATCAGTTTTGCACCCATTTCAGATACATTGTTCATTGAAAGAGTTACAGCACCCCAAGTATCTTTTTCTGTTTTATTTTATATCTACTACTGATGCTGACAGGTCCTCTGACATTCACTTCCTGCAGAAGTACCTCCATTTGAGAGCTATTTAAGTTTTTTTACATTTGGAGTCAGGTGCTCCACCCCCTTAAGACTTTCATTTGGATGTTCTTGACTCAAATCTCTCAACTTTTCAGTTTCTGTGTGCACACGACCCTGCAGTCTTACGCCCTTTTTATGGGGAGTTTATGTATGCTAATTATGATCAACTGGCACAAGCTTTTAATTTATGAGGACAATCAGATACATCTTTAAAGAACACAGAAGTGAACAAGTCTGTGATTTAAGAACACTCATGAATCTGACATACACTTTTCTTAGAACTTCTCAAGAAGAAAAAACAATTAAAACATTAAACAAAACAAAAAACTGAGGAAGATATTGGTGAATGAGGCCCAGTCTTCTAATCTAACTGTAAATGGGTAAATGCATTTCCCTAAAATGTCAAACTATTGCTTTTAAACATCATGCATCATCTGCACAATCAGAACTTCATCTATTCAGTATTTCCTGTTAAATGTGTTGACAGCTGAAGCCTCACCTGTGGGTTTGCTGGAGGCAGTTTGGGTAGAAGCGAAGGCTTGTCATTTAAACCTTGAGCGAAGATGAGTGAAACACAATAAACGTTGAACATCACAGAATCCCTATAGCTTCTCTTCCTCTTTCCCGCCCCCACTATTTGCTCTTGCTTCCCTGCCACTTCTGATCTCTCATCTGCGCTCCTCTACAATGTCAGCTGTCGCCCTTTCCTAATTTCCTCCTAAACCCTAACCTTCATCCTCTGTGTCCTCCACCTCTTCATTCTGCCCTTTTAAACAGTAAAAACTAAGTAACCAAGACAATAAGAGTCATGTCTTGAAGACTTAGTGCTATCTCTGCTTCTTGGTTTTAAATATAACATGTTCTATTCAGCCGGTTGCCCAAAGATACAGAGCAGACAGAACAGCTACCATTGCAAATAGCAGCCCAACTGGAAATGACATGCTTTATCTGATCTTTAATAATTGAAGTTATACAAATGAATCTACTCTCTTTGGATTCTTTTTGTCATCTAGAAGCCTGACGCTGCTGTACACGTCATCTTTTTAAACGTTCAGCCACATAACAGGAACAATAATCTGGTGTGACTGACACTTCCCAAGCTAAAAGCTTTACACTTGTCAGCTTCTAGTAAAACCTCCAGAGGAGTTCATTTGAGCTCATGGGCTGCAAAAATGGGGGTTGGCTCTGTGAAACTGCGATAAGGTTATGAGCAAAGCAGTTGGTCGATTTCTTTTGAGGTGAGAGGGTTCAGAGGCAGCGAGCGCCTCCTTTCTGATGAGACGATGAGGATGGTAAACATACTTGTACATGCACTTAAAAACGCGCAGAGGGGCACATGTCAGTATGTGTGATAAAATTTAACCTGAGGTGCTGGCGTCTGCTCAAGGGCATCTTAATGCAAAGTAATGCATCATTAATGAACTCTGACGTAAACCACCTATGATTCCAAGGTACTTTTACTGCAGTCTCAAATTTAGCTTTCACAAAAACATCCACTCCAGGAATTTTGCTTATCTCAACAGATCTCAGCACTGTTTACCCCTTTGAAACCTCAGCAAATTGGCTTGATTTCTTTAAAAACATGAGAAGAAGGCAATGAGCAACTTTACAAGAAACGTCACCAAAATTAGCAAGAAATTAAGAAAAGTAAAAGAAAAGGAAAAAGGAAAAGGAAAAATAAAATCCAAAAAGAAACTAGAAGTATATATATATATATTTTATTTTGTGTATAACACACTTTTACATAAATAATGATAAAATAATAAAATAGACATTTTCCCTTACCCAGCTAATTTTCAAGTTAATTATTAATTATCAAGCAATCTGCTGAACATTTCTTGCCAAGTTGTTCACTGCCTTTTCCCCAATGTTTTCACATGTTATCAAACCAATTTTCTCAGGTCCCAGGGGTATAAATATCTGTGAAAGGCATCTGAATGCAACACAACAAAAATGATGTTGATCCAGGTTCTAAAGGGTTAACTCAATCTGACACAAATATACCCCTCCATTTCCCCGCCTTTGGCACAAACCTGAATTTCAGCCATGTGACTTATCGAATTGGTTCACTTGAACTCTGTTCCTCTGGGAATAAATGTTTGCATTTTACCTGCAGTACAAAAAGGGCGAGCGGAAAAAAAAGCATCACATTTGGGGTTATAAAGGGAAACGACCGCTTTATGTTTGCTGCTGTTTCAGCGGTACTGAATTTGATGGTAGATAATGCCAACAAGAGACCTGTTTGAGAGAAACGGTGGGATTTCCACCCTGAAGCGTTTTATCTTACCCACCACAGTATGACCCCCAACTGAGCCCTGCAGACATTCAGAAAAAGACCCTGGCTCTCATCTGACCCTGCTGCAGCAGGCGACACGCACACAACAAATCAGAAAAACGTATACACACTAAAACACAGAATGCACAATGAGAAGTCAGAGAGCCTGAGAGAGACCCACACTGTGGCAGTGGTCAGTGACAAGACAGAGCGACTCTATTAGTATCAAAGCAGATCTGTCCACCCTAACAGATGGGTTTGCTTCCTCCAAGGTGGGCGAAGTGATTTACTCTATCTCTACTATACTTTGCCTTATCTAATTGGACCGACAGCGCCCAGGAAGCAGACCAGTAAATCATGTCACTATCATGTATTTATAGATGAGGTCATGTAACTCTAGTGCTGATGGCAGCTCCATAACGTCTATATATGACACCTGTTACCATGCCAGCTGCTGGCAGGATGCCTAAAAAATGAGATGGACACTGAAGCAAGAGAGCCGAAAAAGAGGAAGTGATCAAATGTGAGAGGCAGAGACAATATTAACAGGAAGAAAAAAAAATCGGATTATCATTGCACACATAAATATGATATCCTTAGACATATTGCTTTGACTCTGAGCGTGACATGTTACAACACAGTGGATTTACATGCTGACAATCCCAGCTCCAGCTTACTTAAGCGAATGAAAAATCTTAAGGGATGACAGCTCAAGTGCAGAATCACATAACTCGAGCTGTGGCTCAGTTTCTCTGCTATGCATCCTTGATTTGGCCAGACACCAGAGTTATAGTGCAGGGAAGCACTGTGGACAGGGTGAGCAATGGTAACAGGGCTCACCGCAAACAGTGTAGACACATTCCCTGCGTTCCTAAGATACTGCATGCTTGGATCTCTGGCGTCAATATCTGGACCAGGAATTCTTCTCAGTACGACTCCCTGGGGAGTTGAACTTTGCGAAACCCGAGCTAAACGGAAACTTCCAGGGATGTTGTCACGGATCAGTGACATCAGAGTTGTAAGGATGAAGTTTTTTTTCAATCATTATCACAAATACAGCATACGACATCCCTCTGTCCTTGGACCCTCACGGCGACTAAGGAAAAAGAGTATTTGTTAAAGTAGTATTTGATGTTTTTTATATAAAGATTTCAATTTTATGCTCATTATAATGTTCATACTAATTGGGTTTCCTACTGAAACATCTTCCCAAGTTTTATTTTTCAAAAAACACATTCTTTTTTCATACTGTCTGTCTGAATATACCTGTGTTCACCCTCAGCCTTAAACACTTAATTTTTACCGCCTGTTTCTTTAAGCTCTCTTCCAGAAAAGTCCAGTCTGCTCTGATTGGTCCTTGTTTTTCATTTTCCATTATCTGTACTATTAGCATCCTTACACTGTTATTGCAGCCGAGGAATGACCGTACTGGCACTGGAGCAGCTGTTTCTACCTTTTTTTTAGTATATTTGTGACATCACAACTTCACAGAAGTCCCGATGCCTCGTTTAAAGTTGCAGTTTCTGAATACAGGCTGTGTGCATTTCTCTTTGGATAGAGAGTTCTAATACTTTAAAAGTACTTATATAGCACATACACCTGCTTCATAATACTCAAGACATAGAAACATAGAAACTTTACTTTTTAGAAAGTGGGACATTTAACAAGTAATGTCAAATCTACACCTTTCATGCTAGTAAACAGAGTCTCGAGAGGTTTGCCTTGAGTAATAAACCGTTATGCAATGCAATCAAAAATTAGAATTTTGTCAAAATCACATCTATTCAAAATGAAGCAGGACTAAGTAATAAAAATGTAAGTGCATTAGCTTGATGGCTTTTGTGTGCACTGTTCACTGTAGTAATCCACACGGGAAATCTCTAAAGAACACCTAGTGCTATCAAACAAAGAGAAGGCTTGTGTGTATTTGTATCGGTGTTAAGTGTGTATATACTGTGCTGTCACACTGAGCTGACAAGTCAATGAAGGAAAATATTTGCAATTTTCACTAACAGGAAAAAGCCATTTTCAAGGCAGTGATCTGTATCTCTGGTGTTTGCACATGTATGTTTGTGAATATTCATGCATGTTTCAAGCTATTCTAGATTCTATACAGTCTCCGTGTTTGTACTGTATGACCTCAGATGTACACGTGGCTGCGTGTTTCTCAGTGGAGCTTTCGTGGACAGGGTGCTGGCTGCTGCTGTCACCACCGTGCTGGTCAGGGAGGAGAGGTGATGTGTCCCTTTTTAGAAGCCATAAAGGAAGCCCAGCATGCTATTAAGCATGCATCAGTGCCCCTCCCCCTTTCTCATCGGCTTTAAGAGAGGGGCGTTTGACAGTGCCGTTAACCCATGTTCTCAGTCTCCCTGTTACATGAAATAAACTAGCTCCTAAGAAGCTTAAGTTTGCAAAGTCAGTTCACGTTCATATTTTCCTGCTGCTCCTCTCCTCTTGCTTCTGTGTCAGAATCCAGTCCAAAATCTTGCAAACCCAAATAACTTGCAAACCCAAATAACTTGTTCATGTTGGAGTGACATTGCTAAATGTCTGGTGCCCCTCAGAGGAGATGCAGGTTCACTTGTGGTGAGGAAGAGGAGAAATACAGCTCTGAACTGCTAAACAGAGAAGCAGAGACTAATTTTTAAAAAAAATGTATAATCTAAACTCACAGCCAGTTTGTATTTTGTGCCAAAAACAATGGTTGCATTTTCTAGACAGATTGACTTTTATTTTCTGGTTCGGCTCCAATATGAATGGTTTAGGAACATAATAATCACAGTAGATGAGTAATAACAATATAAAGGACAAGTTTAGGAGATAAACTCTCCAACTTTTCCCCAGTTTTTAAATTAACACTTACGGGTGATACAGATGCAACTACTTAAAATACACAATGATTCAGAATATAATATAAACTTAAACTTACACTGCCACATACTTTAGTATTGTCAAAAAATCCCCACTAACAATATGTTGTATAGATTACAGGCAGTGACTTTTTAAAAATAGATTTACCTTTTTTTAATGTTGCACTTCCGAGCTTCCTACACTGTGTGTGTCACTGTGTTAGATAACAGTGCTTATGGCTGTGCATGCATTGTTTTTAAAATAATTGTGCATGTTTCAGGCAAGGGCACAGTCCCCTTTTGCAACATTTCAATGAACACATTTCAAAGCTTTTTTATCTTTGCTGAAACTCTCTCTATATTCACACAGCACTAAATGAGACAGATAATCTGTGAAAAAACGCTATTCCTCTACCTGCTTTATTGCCTTGTAGGACCTCTAATAACATCACCGCACACAAACGAAAATAATCAGAGCTGAGGAGTTTCTAACGCAGCTGTCAGTCATGTCAGTCGCTGCTCGTGTACTGCAGTCAAACTGTCAAACTAGACAGCGCTGATAAAATATGAATCAAGATTTTGTTACTGCATTGTCTATGTCTCGCTTCAAAAGTTTTCAGAAACATATTCTAGTGTACTGTTATGTTGAAAAATGAGAAAGTTGTTCCTGCCAGTGGGCGGTGCTTGGTACTTAAGTTGACTGTTTCCAACATAGCAGCTGGGCCACAAACTTTCTCATTTCACAGCTAAAGAGTACTGCCACCACCTACTTTACCAGAGGCATTGTTACATCTATTCCAGTTAGCCGGACTAAAAGTCTATTGTTACTCTCATGTTTGGATTTGGAGGGACAATGCACGTGTTCTGAATTTCAAGAGGGAAATGTCCCCTGTGTGCTCCCCCAAAATCTATCCCTAATGGTTTCAGGAAGCAAGAGATTCATGGGAATGGAATGAAGAGCATTTCTGTGCAAGGCAGCTGCGTCTGAGATGCAGCGAGATGCTTGAGAACAGTGTAAGAGACTGAAATTCTCCTCAACCAGCCAAAACAACACACAGACACATGTTCAGAAAGCCAATGGTAGGACTTTGCTGTAATCAGAATGGGAATAACTAAATGTAAGAGACAAAGACGGGACAAGGCAACTTCAAAACAGTACTACAGCCACTTCGAAACAATAATGATTTGCATCAAATCTAACTATCCCATGTTGAGCTTCTCAAACTGAAAGGAAACTTTGTTAGCTACTTTCTCCACCATTTCTCTCCCTTCAGCTTTTCATCCATTTGTCTGCTGCTGCAGTGCAACTGGAAGAAAATCAAATCATGAAATAATGACTGCCCGTGGAGACACCAATTTGGGGAACAGTTGGGACTTTTTCAAAGGAATTCATCAGTTTACCTGCCAATATTCCCTTTTGATCAACTCTTCTCCCATATCCCATTTTCCTCTCTCTAAACTCTAATTTTGAACTAAGCCAACTGCTTGCTGATTGACTGGCCTTAACACAGAAGTAATTTTTAGCTATATAGCTGTATTCGGACTGCTGAAGCTGTCATGTTGCAATGACATGAAAGCAAAAACTAAAAAAAACAACAAAACAAAACAAAAGTCAACTTATGAGATAGTGTTCAACCACCTGTGACTGTGAGCAGATTGGCAAGATTGGTTTCTCACTAACTGAAGTAGCTGTGTGTATTGTGGCATGCATCCAATTCTGGTCATTTTGACTCTTAACACCCAGTGTCACTGAGTTCTTCGGCTCTGTGCTAAAAGGGAAATGATGCATTTTACATTTCAACAAGTTTCAACAGTGGAGCTGCTAAAAAGGAAACCAGCTGTCTTGGAGCCAAAACTGAAGTGGACAGAGCCAGTGCCTTCCAAACTTCAAATTACTCCATAATGAGAATGTAAGACGAGAAGCAACTTTCACCAAGAAGTCTGAAAGTAAAAAATCTTCCCAAGATCAGAGGAAATGATGCAAATGAGGGTCATTTTGCTATCAGTTAACATCCGCAGTCTAACAGTTGACCCAGCGCTGTATTTGCATTCAAAACACCAAGAAAACCAAAAATCATAGAGCATTTATCATTCAATTTGCACTAGGCCTAATGGGTGCATTTAAGGCTACGTCCACACAGTTCAGGTTTCTTTTGAAACACATAACTATTACCACATTTGAGCTTCGCTTCTATAGTACTCCAGCTTTTTGTGACCTTGTCATCTCCCTCAAGAGACCTTTGAAAACAACTGACAAACTGCTGACCCCATTTTAGTTTGAACACAACAGGCGCTGCGTTTTAGCCTGGAAAGGCAGACACAGAGACTGTTAAAAACAATGAAGCAGACACCCATGTTAGCTTCCTAATGGTTCTCATCAGTCCATACTTGTCAAGTGGAAACATTGTAGCTGGGTCTACATACCTGATAACATCCTTTCTGTGCGGGTAATATTACTCCTGTCCCATGGACATACCTCCAACAGCAATGGATAATGCTCCTGGCTGGTAATGCTCTAATTTGTTGCCATATTTGCTTTGTGACGACTCTGTTTTCTGCCGCCTTGTATATACTCAAGTGTTACTTTCATTAACAGTTTCACCACATTGTCGGTCCAACCACAGAAATTCCTTGTCCAACTTTTAGCCATCTCTGTAGTGTATTCTGTAACTAAGCAACCGACAGCAGAATATACAACTTGTTACCACAGTCCATGCATGCACTGTGTAACCGAATGATCATATAATGTGCATTTTAAAGTGTGTTAACATGAATGGAGATTCATTCTGAAACTGTGCTACAATGCTTGTGTGTACAGAGATCTTTTATTTTGTTTGTTTGTTTTAAAATTCTGTTTTAATGTTAAAATGTTTTAATGTGGATGTGACCTAAGTTTCAGTCTTTCGGGCTCAGTCACACTTCGAACAAGAGGTTTAGCAAGTAATGTAGAGTCAGCTAGCTTCTGCTGCTTACAGCTTTAAAAAATGAATTGATGATAAAAACACAGTTACCCATTTACATGGAGCAACAGCATTTTTTTTTTTAAATTTTAGCTCTACTTTGGTCTCCACCAACTCCTGAAGGAAATATTTGGCTCATTAGCTGCTAAATGCTCCACTATGTTAACCAGCTAGTTGCTAGCTTTGCATGTTTGCTGTGTGGTGCTCGGCAGGTCGCATACAGTAAGTAAAAGCGTTGCCTGCTATGGTTGAAAACAACACTGATAAGGATGGCGGGAGTGAACCAAAACAAGTTGGGGGTCATAAAACCAAAAAAGTAATGAGACAGATACTCCATATGGGGAACTGCACAGTCAGGTTATAAATATCTGTGAATTTGCCACTGTAAATAGATGCCTTCTGCATTTTACATAATAATTTTATCCACTGTTAAAATAAAAAACATTCACGAAGCAGCTTTACAGGCATCCTGAAGAAGAAGTGCATATTTGATTTGACAAAATGACACCGTAAGAATAAATGACTACTTCATCAAACTGGCTCAGTGGTTATAGGCTGAATATCAAGTTAGAGTACTCGAAATTCACTCTTCAATATTTAGATAATATAGATGATTCAGTGCTGAAAACTATTATTAACCTATGATTATTGTTCCCTGGGTGTAGCTCAGAGAATCGAGCCACAGGGTTATTTTAAGTCTGGGGATGAATCAGAGGTCCCCGTTGTCCTCAGGCCAGTGGAGACGTGCTGTTCATCTCACACTCGTGTTGTTAGTTCAAACTAAGTGTCTTCCCAGTGGCGACACACTGTTCCTGCCTGGCAGCCTCACAACAGGACGCATAACTCATCACGCACACATCAGTACAGATAGAGGAAGTGTGTGCACAGACACCAAAACACACCACAAAGGAGAAAACAGACAGTCATGCTGTCCCAGACTCAGTATAAATATTCCTGTTATGCTTCATTGTCTTGTCCACCGTCCGTGAGCCACAAACTGAAACATCTTCTGGGAAAAACTTGCGCCTGTGATTCAAGCTTCTGACTAAAAATTCTTGGGTATGATTAAAATGTGTGGATTTTATCAAGCCTTTAATTTTCTAACGAATACCCCTGAGACGCTGAAACGTAATTCCTACATCAAGTAATGTTCATAGACTGCATGTGTCATCAGTTTCTTCAAACAGAGCCCCTCTTCTCCCCTCATAAATGTGATCTGTGCCAGGGATTGTTGCAGATTAATAATAGGGAGTGCTTAGTCATCAGATATTACGGGCAAATAATGTGGCACTATATATGATGGGAATCAAAATGCTTGGAAGCCAGTGGAAAATAACATCAGCATAGCAAGATGACTTTCCACTGTTGATTAATGTGTAAATCCTCTTACGCTGTGGTGTGTAGCTGCCAGCCATCTGACTAAAAATACATAAATAGTAATGAGTTTGTGATCTGCTGTGCGTTATGAAAAAAACATGTTGTATATCCATGAATGCAGCTACTGTAAAAAAACAATACACACATAGAGCCAATCTGGCATGCCTAAATGCATCATAAATATACATATATGTGTATGCCACAAAAATCCAAAAGTTGTATTTATCAGCTGCTTAGTAAAATGATTTTCATTGAGTGTCAAAAGAGTCAGAGGCTCAGCTAAGCTTTGCTATGTTGTCATCTTCTTACAGCTTTATGCTAAAATACACACAGTGCAAGCCTTCAAGTGCCTGAATTCCAATTTTAAGCCTCGTAAAAAGTCAAAAAAGTTAAAAAAAAGAAAGAAAAAAAAGCAGATGAATAAGAAAGACAGGATAGGAAATGGGTTCAACCAGCATGGATTTAGAGAGAAGACACTGGGATACAGGTTGAGGCTGATGGCCTGAAATATTTTGTGCTGATAATAAGTGTTTTTGAAGTTGACTATTTTCATGCAAAAAAATCCAGGCAGGGTTTACCCAGGAATTTTATTCTTGGGAGCGTGAAAAATCCCCTAAAACGAGATTTAGTCCATGGGATATTAAAATGATGAGGAAATTCTTAAAGGCTTGCACACCAAGCACACATTCTTCATAGTAGCATTGAACGTGGGATAAATTGGACTTTCAAACGTTAAGTCAAAGTTATTTAAAAGAAAGATTCATGAGTGAGTACATTACTAAAGTTATACCATGCAGAATTTTCCTGAAAGAAAAACAAAACAAAACAATGTGTCGTCTAACACAACTGCAATCCTTCTCAGTCATCACTTATGACCCACTAGAAGTGTACAACAGTGTATCTTTCTGCAGAGGCTCTGCCCTCTGCCTTTTTTTTTTCGTATTTTCTTCTCATTTTAATGCTGTTCTTTCCTGGGCATAACACACAGCCATAAGGAAGCCACAAAAATTGCACACATAGTGCAGAAAAAAAAACCCTGGCATTACTGTTTACAAACAGTAGCCGACAATTCCTGTATGGCGTACCTTTAAGTATGAGATGCAGAGAAAATTGAAAGTTTGTACTGAGTCATAGACCTCAATTTCAAGGATGATGAACAACACTGATCTGCAGATATACGCCTTTGAAGTGCCCTTAGGCCCCAATCAGATAGAGCACACTTTCGCAGCCTGGGGCAGCTTTTTGTTAAGGTTTTTATTGAGAGTGAAGCATTTTGCTTGATCCTTTTCTGTTGTTGTGCATGTTGCGTTTTTGCAGGAGTTTTTCAACACCACGAGGTGATAAACTTAAGCTTAGAGCTTGTAAAAAACCTCACGTTGTTGGTGTTTTCTTCCCATTATCTGAGAAGCATGTCTTTTGTTGTGGCAATGACTAGTGGTAGTGTACATTGTGCAAAGTTAACATTAGCGCACCTTCAACATTACCCTATGCAAGCTACAAGACATATCTGAGCAACTTTTCCCCTCGATGACTTTCTAACATTGTCACAACCGTAATAGGCCTGATGACTGACAGCAGATTTAGTCCCTGACTAAAAACTGACCCTGACTCATCCTAAAATAAGCCTTCAACCGACCATCATCCAGGAGAAGCTCCTGGACCAGCTGGTGGTAATCCCTGTGATTTCTCCTCTCTCTGAAGGTCTCATGTACCCACACAGAACTCTGTTTCTCTGTCACCAGCATACTGTTTGGAAACAGCTTCTCACCCTCAATTGGACCTAGAACTGGCACTCCTTTGCCTGTCCATTTTTATGCAGATCTTAAGGTATAGATCTGCGAGTAGCAGTGAAGCTAAGGACAGGTGATTCAGTGGTTGTTGAGCAACAATTAACAAATCTAGGCTGCAAAATGCTCAGCATGATCTAAGCCTTAGCGAGTACTATAGCTATAATACATTTCAGTAGATCACATGGACCGTTCTCTAGCAGTGAATCAGCTGCCTGAACTGATATGGATGCAGCTACATAAGTGAGCTCTGCTCTCGTTTTATGGAAGAAAAGTGAGGGGAGGCTTCAATGGATAATGGATAAATTTGTACATCACTCTTGCAAACATACACACAAAACTCAGGGATGAGTAATGTCAGTTATATCCCTCTTTCTGCATTGCATTGTATCACTGCTGACACCAAAGCTCTTAAAAGCTTTCCACTTTCTTTCTGCATAAATTGTGCATATGCATGATGCAGTGCCTGGGAGTGATTTGATAAGCTTTTTTTTCCCCATGACCCACTAAATTTTATGATGCGCTGGCGTGACATATTTTCACAACACATGCATGATGCATTGACAGTAGTTAAGGGCAGGCACTCGCTCATGCACTGACACACACATTCGTGCACACTGCCTGATAGGCATGTTAATGCATGTCGGCACAGGAGTGTCGCACACAGACACTAAAAGCTTTCTACTATATCCTTGGTGGTTCCGTCAGCATGACTAAGTGTGCTCCATCTCACACTGTTCTCCAGATAGAGCTATGATTTCCCCTGGCATCTCACACTCAGCTCCCAATCACTCCACACATGTCAGAGCTAATAGCGTCTGCTTCGACACACATACACACACCCACGTGCTTGCAGGCACACACCCACACCTGTAGATACTGCACACTGGCACACACAATTGAAGGCAATCACATAAACTCCTACACACAAACACACGGAGGGCTGTGAGTCTCCCTCTCACAATATGCAGCAGCGTATGCGGGTTTGTGGGCGACTGCGGGCGTAGAGGAGTGGTGTTACCTAAAACAAGGCAGACTGGCCAGAGGCCAAATGATGGAGAGGGAGGAGAGAGGAACAGTGACAGAAAGCAGGTGGGAAGGATGATGTTTTTGTGGCTGCATGCAAAACAGAGAAAGTGAGCGAAATGTAGTGACAGAGGAGGACAGAGCCAGAGAGAGTGGGATATACAGTGCATGAGGGAGAAAAGGATGATAAAACTGTGAGTGTATAAGGGAGAAAGAGTCGGGTGCATGAAAAATTCAGCTTGGTTGAGTACTTGACATTACAGCCTTTTAATTTCCCCTTAAAATCATTACTGCTGGTGTTTGGCGTACAATCAGATTAGATGAGCTGAACTCTATTTTTCAGTCAGAAAGCACAAGTGAGTTTGTGGATGTGATTTAATGCACATGAATTTGTGTGTCTGCGCGAGTCCTAATGCACACACGCACAAGCTCGCCTCTGGATTTAGCAAAGCAAATGGATGTAAATACAGCGGGAGTGGAGTCAGCAGCAGGAGCAGACGTGATGCACACATCGCACCGAAAAAATAGTTAGACAGTGCCTTAAGGAGCTTAGATGGGGGAGAAGTGGAAGATATGAGGGGTGAGAGGGGTGAGGGAAAAAAAACGGTGGGGATAAAGGGAAAAGAAGCAGGGCTGGAGGGACTGAGGGAATTGAAGAGAGGGGAGCGTTAGAGAGCAAAAGGGGTGAGAGGAGAAGGGGAGGTGGTGTCAGTATGCTATGACTTCTCCTCCAAAACAGAAATTAATCCAATAATCGCTTGAAAATGTTTTGCATATTTCTTCATTCTTCTCATGTACATAACAGACTATCATCTGGTACAAGTATGCATGAGACCTGTCAAGACCTGGAGATGCACACACACACACACACACATGCGAGGACAAATCCCACCGCTGTAGGGTTGGTGCACATGTGATGCCACAGAGAGTTGAGGATCCGGAGTCTTCAAGTTTATCTTTTGCTTGTGTCGCAAATGTCAGCGGCCCTGCTATAGGCTTTGCTGCCATGTCAGCTCATTAGCACTCAATGCTAAAAGCACACTCACTTCAAACCCTCAAGAGCCTCCAAGTCAGTAAATTAACTGCCAGTAATAGAGAAGAGAAGAGAAGAGAAGAGAAAGACTTCTCATCCTTGTGATGTGGTGCATTCATCATCGTTTCTCCATTTCCATCAGTCTTTGTCCAGTTTCTTTCTCATCTTGTTTCTTTCACTTTCTCCCATGCCACCTATTTTATTAAGCTGTCTTTTTTTAATCAAACAATGACTAATGAGGACCAGTGTATGCTCTTTAGGTGCTGGGGAGCAACTGAGT
This sequence comes from Plectropomus leopardus, assembly GCF_026936395.1. Taxonomy (NCBI): domain Eukaryota; kingdom Metazoa; phylum Chordata; class Actinopteri; order Perciformes; family Serranidae; genus Plectropomus; species Plectropomus leopardus. The sequence goes on from NC_142183.1 coordinate 17,464,761, forward strand.
TAAAGTGACTATGACAGACAATGTCTCCTGAAGGAAAACACTGCCACACACACAGCAAACAAAATTAAAAACAAAATAAATTAAAACTGCAAAAATGACATCTAGATGAGGGCAGATAAGCCCATAGTGGTCATAGGAATAAATGAATGAGTCAGTGAACAAATCACTGAAAGTCTGGGATAACAGATAAGAACTTATGATGCTGGATTGCACAATTTCTTCACAAGCTTTTGCTCTTGCCCATTATGGAAAAATCCAACATATTAAATATGTTTATTTCTTGCCCTGAGTTGGATCACAAGATTGATACACCACTCAATACCGTTTGGACAATACGAAGCTGGAGCCAGCAGCTGGTTAGCTTAGCTTAGCATAAAGACTTTCATTTGTACAGAAACCGGACCTCTTCTCCTTGCAACACTCCTAATTCTTTAAGACAGCAACGACATTACTCTCAGCTCTTCAGCATACCTGCATATGTATCAAAGCATCCATCTCATAAGATGTGTTCAGCGTTTCTGTAAAACATGAGCTTTACATCTTTAAATCAATACATGCAAATGAACCTAAATGTATTCTGAACTCTAAAGCTTTGACCATCCATGAACCATCTGGTAAACATTTCACCTTCTGTGTTTCATTTTTTCACCTTCTAGTGCTACGTCACACGAGTAAGACTAAAATCCTGTGCTGAGAGCAACAACTCACTTCAGCTCCGTAATTTTGTCTACCCAGCCACTGATAGGGGATGTTAGGCTGCCACAAAATTACACTCTAATGAGCCACAGACACTTCCAAAGCAGCAGGTGATGAGACATTCACTGCTACAACAGAATGTATCCTAGCTGGAAGTGGTTTCGGTGAATCTGATTGTGTAAAAACAAATAAAAATCTAAAGTGTAGTGCCTCTAAGCTGCAGTCTTTTAAGAATATCAAAGTAAAACACTATTACCAAGGTCTGCCAATTATCAGACACAAATGTCTTTGCTTGTGAGCAAAGAGCTCTGCTTAGCAGCTGCCTGGGGAATTAACTCACTTCCCAGCATGCAGTTTCAGCTGTGGCACATTCTGTCTTTTACAGCGCTGGCACTTGTTGGCATTTTCTCTTCTGAAATAACCACCCTCCTTGCCCAAGGGAAGCTTACCTTTCCCTTAATGTGTGAGAAATCATTCAGTGACAGAGTAGCTCCCAGCATACACAGCATAGAGAGGAAATAATGTAAAGGGTGACGTAGAGGTCAAAGATCAACTGGAGTGAGGCAGGGGTCAAACAGAGGCAATTGTTTGTAATCTTTGTAAACCTTAGCAGAACTGACGAGTGGCCAATTAGAGAAGCCAACTGGGTCATTGCAGGACACCAGTCAATAACAACCTTAGTTACATATGGCTGAAAACTCAACTAAGAGTGATTCAATGAGTCTAAAAGACGACAGTGGAAAAGGGGAATGCAGTGAAAGACTCACGCCCCTTTTTGACCTACATCTTCCATGATTAGCTATGCACAAAAAGGACTTCCTCTCCTCCGCCTTGCCATGAGTGAGAAGATTATAAGTTAGCTGCCACTGCCACTGGTGTGCTGAGCTGGAGCTCGGACTGGGGCTGGTCTCCTCCCAGATTTGGGGTAGATTGGGGATTTCAAAGTCAAGCAAGTTCAAAGCCTTGGCTGGGGAACGTTCAAAAGAACCACAGCCAGCTATGAAGCGGAGAGGAAAGGAGGGGGAGAGCTAGTTAGCATCTTACAGTAAACTCTCCCACAGTCTGCGGAGAATATGGTGGCAGAAAAGGTGGGGGTTAAAAAAAAGGATAAATGCTAGTGAAAATAAACCTCGCGCTCCACTGGGTTAAGTCGATGAGAGGTGCTGAGCAGGTGGAATTTAGCTGACATGCTGGTGCAAAACTCAGAGTTTTGGTAGCGGAAATCATCAATAATACACAATGTGGGACTGCATTTTCACTGAATCACTGCTGTTGTTGTGCTCACCTCAAGACCCAAAGAGATGGATTTTTGTTGTACGTGGAATGTTAACAATGTCTCTTGAAATGCTGCTAACATATCCTCACACCCACACGTTTGTAACGCAGTGACACAAATAAGCCTAAATGTGAGACCATTAAAATGTTCTTTCTTTGTGGAAAAAGAACATGAAGCTCCAGTACAAGACATGTTCCTGAAATGGCCATTGTAATGCTTTCTCAGGTGTCCTTTTTCTCTGTGTGCTAAACAATGCCATTCATTTGACACCATGGCAACACCCCTGCATCCCGGGGAACAGAAAACATCAGTGGAATTTTCCTTAATCTAGATGATTTGGGAGATTCACAGTATATGCAACAAAGGATGGTGTTTTTAATTAATAGGTTTGCTTTTAAAAAGTCAATAACATGTTGTGCTTTCTAAACAATACAGTGTCAGTGGAAACACAGAGCACCTGTAACTCTTACCCATTATATTTTCAGATATGAGTTATCTCTACCAGACTACAGGGCAAATACCAAAGCATGGATCTCGATATCTAAAATTCATGCCTTGGCAATATTTGATTTTCAACACAGATTGAAATTTTACTGCTTTGAGGTTTGGGTTTGCTGTCTCAGCAGACATACAGTTACACACATTTATAGAGAAAAAGGGTGAATCAAGATGCTATCATTACTGATATGTTATCCCCTAGGGACCATTATTCTCTTATGAGGATTATTGTAGCAATAAGGATACTCATCCACAGGGCAACTGTCAGAAGGCCTTTACCAGAGTCCACTAATAACTGGGTTCCTCTATGCCCTGCCCAGTCGCTGAAGGGAAATGTTGGCACTGTACATTCCTGCAAACCACAATTTCTATACATTTGCATGTTTCATATGGTGAATGGCGTGCCACCTAGCCGAGACGCCTACCAAGCTGCAGACCACTGCAAACGATTGCTTGAAAACAACAAACATTAAAATGGGTTGTGTTTTAGAAGGCCATTACTGTGCATCCAGCAGCTTTTTATGACTCCAAACTCGGGTGTCTAGTGACCCACTGCTGATTTTCTGGCATGTTTTAGGCTCCACACATGGGTGCTTCGTAGCAAACCGTCATTGTTTTTCCAGTGGCTTTTTAGGTTTCAAAAGTGGTAGTTGTAGTGACTCATCAGCAGGTATAGAGTCACAAAAAGTGGGCTACTGTTTTACAGAGACATCAAAGCTTTTTCTTCTGGGACTGTGCCCCCAAAACCAAGTATTTTAAGCCAAAGCCTTTTGCACTCCTTATTATAATGGAGTGTTTTTTGTGGCTTAACGTAACCACACATTCACCGCAGCCTTGTTGAAATGTGAAGATTAAACCTATCTGTGAGATAATGTGCAATTGAATGTATCCGTTGTTTTGAGGAATGTACAGTGCTGACATTTTTCTTGCAATTGGGTAGCTCAGCTTGCCAGTATACATGTGCAGAATAACAAACTGAAAACATTCCTATATGATGCTATGAGAGTTGTAATTCACAGAGGCAATCCAAAGTGATAATCCAATTCAAATATTCTATTAATTTGCTTCATGCTAGTATTAAATCAATAACTCTACAAGCTTCTATGATTATGTTTCATTTTGGAAAATGGGAGCAAACAGGAGGTGTGTAAACACACCAAAGACATACACACTTGTGGTCAAAGTTTTTAGGCCAGCTGATGTGGCCGCCTGCTTTAGGTCTTTAGCGGTGGAATTAGCTCCAGCCAGTGCCTCCCTCTGTTGTTTTTCACCCTGATTCAGCAGTCCTGGACTTTACGCAGAGCCTCTGAAAGCTCAGTGGCCACAGGGAATGCCAGCTCATCGACTATTATAATGACGGCCTCCCTATTGCTCTCCGTCTCTCTCTGCCCTTCTCACCAGCACACCATCCCAATTGTCTCTTTCACTCTCTCTTTTTGCCGTCTGTCTTTCTGTCCTTCTTGTTGAACAAAGGCTGGTGTGAGTGTGTGTGATGCAATTGTGGCAGCACTGAAAGTTCACAGTCAACAGAAATGCACAGAATGATCATCCCCAAGGTAGAAATGAATGGATTAAAGATTTTGCTGTTTGGCAGACTGCAAACAAAGATATCATAATGGATGTTGCAGACTATAATTGAGAAACTCTTTGTGAGAATGGAAATAAGCTTCAAAGCTCAACAGTAAACCATCAATCTTTTCAATCATCTCTGATTCCAGATGGTGACTTACCTTGCTTCACTAACACAGAGGTCAAACAACACAGAACAAGAGCAGTACACAGAATTGTTGCTGATATGACATTATCGCATGCTTTGTAAACTTTAAAGGACATGGAGGACTAACCTTAAGCTTATCAAAGCGTTCAGTGAGCGAGGACACCTGGTGCTCTCGGTGGCGTCCCACCAGCTTGCAGAGGGCACAAATGAGCTGGTCATCCACCAAGCAGTACATGTTGACCTTCTCGTTCTCGTGCTCCAGGCAGGTCAGGCCGCGGATGTGAGTGTCTGGCACCGGCTCCACCAGACGATGGCTGGTAAACGGTTTCTTGTTAGGGTGTGTCGCGCGGAGGCATCGGTCGCAATATGACACCTCACACGTGACACACGTCTTGACGGCCTCACGCGGCGGATCCTGCTCACAGAACTGGCAGCTGATGCGAGGATCCATTTTAGCAACAACAGCTGGGCTGTGGTTTGCGTTGGTGTGGTTGGCGTGGTTGGTGTGGTTGGCGTGCGGGTGGGAGTGGCTGGAAGTGGCCGGGCTGCCGCGGGCGCTACTTCCACTCGTGCCACCTCCACCGCCGCCAATTGTTCCAGCTATTGTACCGCTAATGGTGGCGGTGTAGGGCCGCTGCGGCTGCAGACGCCGGCTCTCAGTGGGGGAATTGGGGCCGCTAAGGGAGGCCTTTTGAAAGCGGTCAATGATGTTCTGCAGCGTCACATTGCGCTTAAGGCCCTCCAGGCCGCGGTGATTCAGCGTGATGACGTAACGACAGGTGGGGCACTGAAAGGCCGATATGGACTCGAGGGGCTTGCTGGTAGAGCAGTGAGACACCAGGATGCGGTGAGCGCAGTTAAAGCACAGGCTGTGGGCACAGGGCAAGAGCAGGGGATCCTCAAACAACTCCAGGCAGATTGGGCAGGTCAGCTCAGACTCCAGTGTTTCCATCTTCAGTTGAACCAATCTAGAGGTGACATCAAATCCCACGGAAGCTGGCCGATTACCTGCACAAAGAAGAAAAAGACAAGCATGAGTATTTACAGCTACACATTAAATGACCCTATAATTTACTGTGCTTTTGTTCCTGAGCATTTTTTTTAATTTGACAATTTCTGATTGTAAAGTCGAGATAAAGTAAAATCAAAAAATTATTTTTAAACATGTTAGAAAGTAATTGCTAAAGCATGTAAAAGGCTGTGAACTATATAGTAGTGAAGTGTGGAGTCAGACTGTTAAACATTTTTAGAAATCATAGCTTAATGACACACTGGAGCCACCCTTATCATAATCCCTCTCCTACACTGTACAAACCGTGTAGCATTCAGTGGTTCTCCCCTGCTTATCTAGCTATGAGCTACTGCTGAAACCCATACCCGACTGACGTGTTATGGTGGCCTGCATTAATCAACCACCAGAGCCTGAACCACAAACCACACTTTATGCATTATGGTATATACTGAGGACTGAGATGAAAGAGACAAGGGATGTGCAGCATGTGCATGTTTCTTTTTAAATTTAATTTAGGTTATTTATTTAGGCCTTTGCTTGCTTTATTGTTATAATAACATAAAGAGGGAGACAAAAGACAGTGGAGACAGAGAGTGGCACTTGGTGATTTGCCCGGCTAGAATCGAACCCCAGCCGCTATTGTGGGAACTCAGCCTTAATGGTGCACGCTCCAACTAGTAAGCTACTGGTGGGCCTGCGTGTGTGTTTTAGAGAGAAAGAGACAAGGAGAGGGAGAGAGATGGTGGAAGGTGGAATATTGCTCTGACGATTGCTGTTAACTATTATCATTTAGGTACAATATCACATTACGCTAAAATGTGCAATATCTACACTTCCATTTTTCAGTAATTTGAATCATCCACTCAGCCTGTCTTCTTTATTATATTTTACTTATTTACTGCTTACTTATTATATTACTATTTTTTTTTTACTACTTTCTTATTATTTTCTTGCTTTGTGTTTTTGCAGTTTACTTATTGTACTTATCTGTGTAGTATTTTCTTTGCTGTGTGTGTTTTTTACTGATACTTCCTGCACCATCCCTTTGCTGCTGTAATACTGCAATCTTCCCTGCTGTTGGATGAATAAAGAATTGTCTTATCTTATCTTATTCATACTGGGAGCTGCTTTGTCACTTCATCACACATAAGACACTGCACTGACTACCTCTGTTCGTTGTTGCAATACATCAAAGCTGGCGCCATATTGTATGGGCAGAACTTACCTTCAGCAGACAACAGCTTTTCAGAGCAGAGTTTGCTGATTTTTTTAAAAAAACAAAACAAAAAAAAACCAAAACAAAACCTAATTTTATATTCTTGGCGATTTATCATTAAAATCTGGCTCTGCAGTTATTAGCACATTTGTCTGTGTTGGGACAAACTCATTACACATGTTTATTTTTGCTTTTCCCAGACTTCAATGAATCAGTCATGAGAAACTGGCTTCAGGTTAGACAGGCCAGTGCCTGTGCAGATTCAGCAGAAACACCACTGACACACACATTATCTTGTTCTATTATATATCAACTGCTCAGCTTGCACAACTTGGGACTGGGCTTTCATGTTGCAGCCTTTAACACATGACTTCTTCTGTAGACTTGTAGCAGAAGAAGAGGAACGAGTGCCCGAACAACAGGGAGGAAAAGATAAAGGTTAGCTGAAAGGTAGGGAAGAAGTAAAAATCAATGGTTTGAAGAGAATAGTAGAGAAAGGGAGAGACAGATGTTCAGCAGCAGAGGAGGATGGAGAAAGAGGAACTTGTAAAACAGAGGACTTCTACATTTCTATTATCAGACTTAACCTTACATTTTTCACCTCTTCATTCTTCCTCATACATTTCACTTTCACTTGTCTCTGTCTGACTCACCCATGACTTTATTTATTCATTTTTTTAAGGCTTCCATGGTAAGATCAGCTTGACAATAAACACTTAACTCCAAGGACATTTCAACTTTTAAAGCATGATCCCAAACAACAATTTCAAGCAGGGGCAGTGAAAACAGGATCTGAGCTAAACAACAAAATTGATTTCAAATCCTCCTCTTCTTTCTCCAAGCCCTCCAAATCTCAGCACCTTGTAGCCTGCATATCAAACTGTCTCCCTTCAGCGGCCTTAAAACCACTGACATGAGAAATCACCAATAACCCCCCCCTCCACCCCCACACTCTCTGATTCAGTGGCATACCCTGTAGCAGTGCAGCTTGCAGTGACTCTATCCTTTTAAAGAAACAAAGCAGGCACCGTGAAACTACAGTATTAAACTGGACGACCCCAGACAGCTGACAGTGACAATTTCATTAGCTGAGGTTGTTCCTGAAAGACTGCCCTCATCTCCCTCTGCGCCAGTCATGCAGGATTTACTGATGACTGGGTTTTACCAGTTATGACTAATCAAAAAAGTCCTTTTCACCTGAAGGACAGGGTTTAAAGTCCTATGAGTGACCTCTCTGAAGCTTAGGTCGTTGTGTACATAAAGATGCTCAGACACTATGAAAATCTGAACTCACAGGTGAAAACACATTATCAAGAAAACATTACTGAGATGGTCCGATGGCACATTCTCCTTGGTGTAAAAGCACCATTTCAAAGTGAGAAAGGGCTGAGCGTGAAAAGAATAAGCATAAGTTCCCACAATGGGTGCTTATCAGTGGGGTTCGATTTAACAATTAGTGTTATTGTCAATAAATCTGTCAATTATTTTTGAAGAAACCAAAATATTACCACATTTAAGAAGTTGGAATCAGAGAATTTTTACTCTTATTTCTTAAAAAAAACCCAACTCAAATATCAATTTGAGTATTTTTCAGAAATAAGAGTAAAAACTCTTATTGCTTATCAAATAAGTTGGCAAATAATTTGGCAACTAACTGATTAACCGTTTCAGCTCTATTTACTTAGGTTTATCCAGTAATTGAGCATTCGCCCTTATGGTTGTCTAACTTGATTCCAGGTTTAACACCTCTTATTGAAAAAAACAAAAAACAAAAAAAAAACCTTAAAACACAGTTAAGTCCAGCCTTTCATTTCTGCACAACATCCCAGGATTATGGCCTGGCTCTTTGGCTTTATTGTATCTCAGTCTACTGTAAATGATTAATCTTTAAGTAGATAAAATGTCAAAAAATTGTAAAAAATAGCATTCACAATTTTTTAGAGTCTACAGTGATGTCTTAAATTGGCTTGCTTTATTCGATCGTCAGTTCAAAAGTGTGTTGGAGCTGTGACCTTAATCGATTAAGCCTGACATCAAGCTGATAATAAAACACACAACTTGCCGACAAAACATCATCCTGAAGTTTGGCATTGTCTTCTAACTGAATCTATATAACTCCTCATACTTGGGTATATCAAGTTAGGTCTGCCATCCAAAGCCAATTCTCAATGACCATATTGTGACACTATCCTAAGCTGGTAGTGTGAATTCAGTTACATTGAGGATTAAACAACTTCTCGTAATCTCCGCGACCAGCAAAGTACAAGCTGAAGACAGGCCTATATAAAGACAGAAACAGAGCTCAAAGGCTCAAACTCATTTGCACTAACAGAAGTCTCCTCCCTTCTGGTGCACCAGAAAGCATGCCTCGACACTGAGCTGTGTTCAAAGCAAACATGATTTGAGCAGGCGCTAAGTGCTTGGGAAAGGCACTCAACTGAAGAAAGTAGTTATATGCATGCAGCGGTTTCTTTGCAAAGTTCATTATCTGGAAAGAAAACAAATAACCTCTTACATCCACGCATGCAGATATTATGCTGATAAGAGGCAATGGGCACTGTGTGTGTGTGAGGCTGTAGATATGTATATGCTTTAGGTATTTGTCTATGAGAACGCTGTGGGTATGAGTGCATATAATGTCCTCCTCCAATATTCACCTTGGCTGCTATTTATCAGATGCTTTATGTGGTTGTTATCGCACAACCGGGCTGTGTAAAGGATAAAGAGAGAAAGAGAGTTGAGAGCAAGCATGAGGTTCTGCTTCATCACACCAACAATAGGTCTAATTTATCTCTGCTGTATCAGATAGTTGATAACCAGGGGCAGACGAATGGAAATAACCAGAGAAACAGGACGTGGGGGGAGGTGATGAGGGGCGGCAAGGACAACCTTTGAGACCTTTCGATGACAAGCAAGGTTACTGGTCCCTGAAGCTTGTAAACTCAAGGTACAAATATGACTTAGTTAGCACGCACTTTATGTGAACACTCGCCTGTAATTTTCTTTTCACTCAGTATGGATACGTCAATTCTTAACCGAATACAACATTTTATTTAACCTAGCAGGACTTTAAAATATACAGCTTTTACTACTTTCTGAATCAATCTATATTATTAGTTTGATGTTAAAATCACTGCAGTGCTCAACATCAAGTATTGCCCGATTACCCATTGGCAAGTAAAATGCGAAGGAGTGAGCCATCTCACTTCTTTCTCATCTCTGTTGAGAGCTGCAATGCGCAGCACCAATCGGGCACTTGTGAGTAGGGCTGCAGCGATATGTTGGTTTTAAGACTGTGAAATAAAAGTTGACGATTATCATATCGCCTACATTTGCTTATCTACGATATTTAAAAAAAATGTGACTGTACAGAGAATGTCACCATTATTTTAGTAATTTTATAAAAGGGAAACATTTTACATATACTTGCATAAAAACATGGTTTCAGGTCTTAATTATAGTGATAAAGCATTTGCTAAACCAAAATCAGCCCTTCTATTTTTAATTGGTTTAAGGGTCATTCTGACTGATTATGATAATAATTCTCTAATACCATGAAATCAAGTTATTCTCTGAGACGATTATCGTACAGTGAAAATCTCACTGTTGCAACCCCACTCAAATCTCTTCGGGTAAAGACAAAGTGAGCTGCAGCACAAGCAAGCATTTCTATCATCCTGGAAACAGGAGTTTAGCTGGATGTGGGTAAAAGACCAACTATGCACAGTTTGCTGCAAGTTTGAGAGCTGGGTAATTTTTTTTTTTAAAGAGTTAATATTAGTCTCTGATGTTATTTGATCACTGCTGGTAAATAAAATAAATCATATAGGGGCAATTAAAAATTGACTTTAGGAAAGTAGATTTCTGACCCAATTGCCCAACTGTGGTTGTGTGAAAAACGCTGTTGTTGCACTGTGCAGTGAGATCAATATTTTCACAAAGATTGAAGTTCTGTGTCACTGAGAGCAGCTTTAGGCTGAGCAACAGGTCGGCTTCATGTGACTGCCGGTTCAGTGCAGAAATATGTCAACAACAGGAAACAAGGCACACATTCATCAAGCCCCTCAGGATACACGTTGATTCAAGATCATCAGGTCATTGTATGACAACGTGAACTTTATTCTATATTTGAATAAAACCACTTCAGCAAAGAACAATAATGTCTTTTCATCACATAATAACTAAAAGTCAATTAGTGCTTTTCATAAAATGATTTTCTACAAATCTTTGCCTCTCTGTTCCTCAGTATTTGACAAGTAAAACAAGAGATTTTCAGAAAAATCCCTTAGTTTCTGTCTTACTCAAAGAAAAAAACAAAAATGTGTCATCACAGCAAATGTGCTATGGGATTATACATCTATCAAAATGGCAATAACATACCAAGAAATCTATATGTCAACAGAGACTGAAACAGAATCAAGCCACTCAATGATTAAGCCCATCATCTCAATAAAGATGAGTGCATGACCCTTATACTGGATTTGCACTAATGTTGACTGAATCAGCAGTCTCACTTTATTCCCTGGGACAGAGCTCAACAGCACTGCTTATGCTGATGTTAATGTGACTGTGTTTAACGGAGCATGGTGTTATAATTAACACCAAGCTTTAACACACCATCACCAGGCCCATTATGCTTTAGCTATGTCACTCTGGGGAGACAGTGCCAGCTATGATAGGGGCCACTTGGGGGACCGAAATGCTGGCTTCATGGCGTTTCTCCTGCACGCAGGCTGACACAAACACACGTACACACACAAAGACAGAGCTGCACATTTACAAGCACAAACTCTCTCTGTCTCGTTGTCTCTCTTCATCTGCCATTCTTGTTAAGGTGAAGTGTCCCATCTGGAATGAAAACAGCTTGAGCTGGTGCTTGAGGAAAATCACACACACATCACGGGCATACACACCACAGTCACACATAAACCCAAGCAGATACACACACACAGGCATAAAGCTGCGAGGCACTCACTCTGATCTATTGTTGTGCTGATTAATGTAGCAAGATTTTTAGGTCTCACTCTTTTTTTTCTTGCAAAACAGATGAAAAAAAAACAGGGACATCAGTGATGATTCATTAGTCTGTCTGAAGAGGCAGGGCTAGATAAATAATTTTCTTTAGAGCACACATATACTCACTTAGACTGTGAGTTCTCATCTTCTTAGGCTTTGTACTTTTGCTTCTGACATCCTTTTAACAGGTGCAAGTCCACATTTATAAGCAGAAAGCCTTTTCAGCTGGTGCCTTTGACGACTTAGAAAGTGATACATTCAAATCCAAAAGTAGCACACTGATGTTGTGGCTTTTCTCACACAATAGGCTACTTTATTTGAATAGTCAAAATCTCTTTTTGTGTTTGCTTTGCCAGTAGGGACTTGTATGAGCTTTATGTAGTACCACAGCATACAATCATGCATCTGATCTAAACACAACGACAATCAGGCAGCTACCCTCGCGGCTGTGGAGGTCAAAAGTTTAAAGGCCATAAAGGGTGCAGAACAGCTGTCATAAAATATGATTTATAATCTTAATTTATACATTTTCCAAAGTTTACAGGCCTGACACAATTCTAATGCGAGGACCTTGCGTATAGCCAGCAGCTGTGTTTGTAGTGACTGCATTTGTATCTAGTGCAGCAGCAGGAGTAATGAATTCCTCCACCAGTTTATGGGAGATGACCTTGGGGAATGCCCCAGAATAGAAAACACTGATGTCACACTTTCTGTCATTTCATAATCTTGCAAACATCGAAAACAATACAGAGGCTGGTTATTTAAAAGCACAGTCACACAGTCCCCGGGGTATATGCTTGCATGTGTATAAATTCACTTTGTTGATGCATGCATCAGTCTAGAGAAAAGGCATTTGTGGAACAAAGATGATTATCCTTGCATAAACAATCTACTTGTAAAAACACCCAAATTGCTCCCCAATGAGCTGTAGTCGCACCAGCTGCAGAGCAAAAACGGGAGCTTAATGGACACTTGATGATGTCTGGATGAAGGGGCTTCGGTCAAAACAATTCAACACACCTAGACCTCTGAACCAAAGACACAAGTGCACTCCCACTGCAGCAGTTATATTTAATTTTTACAAAGTATTGTCAAGAGCACAAAAGCTCAATTTTTTTGTGTCTCTGGTTAGTAATGTTGGTGATCCTTCATGTACATTTTCATGTATCAAAGTGTTTAGAACCTGGCTATTTCTTCAATATCCCATTTCTCCATTCTCCATGCATGTGGTTTATATATTTCAACAATGAATTTTATTGCTAACTATCTTATTACCTCATTTCCCCCATTAGGATAATTTAAAATCTAATCTAATCCAAGCTAATCTTATCTAATCCAATTCTACACAACAAAACACAAAAACATTTTATTTTCCTCTTAAACCTTGAGAAGTTAAAATACAGAACACATAATGTGCCAATACTGACCAGACAAAAGCAATAAATCCTCCCTTTACTGAAAATATTTCACTTAAAGTGAGGCACTTGCTGCGGTGCAACTGGAGCCAGATGTTAGACATCTATCAAAGAGAGTCGTTCCCGGGTGGAAAGCAGAATAAAAGATCACTTCCAGGAAAGGCTACGCTTCAGTACAAGGTTGAGATTATATGGGTATTAACAGGGAGCATGCATGCATCCACATCCATATGTGGAGCCTTAACCTGAACAAACACACAGGGCACACACACTTACTGAGTCGCACTTTGAGCAAGACATGGGTGGCATCATTGTATTGTGGTATCATTAGGGTATACCAGGGTATTTAGAAATCCCAGTGGTGTGATTTTAAAAACTGTTAACTTCATACTGGAGAGGTTGTATTGAGGACATTTTGCATGCAGTGCACATAATGTGCCCTGAAGGTTATGCCTGGGCCACACTGTATGTGTGAGCAGTGTGTGTTCACATTTACGGCACTTGTTGCTTTGCCGATGCCTACTGTTATTACTACTGTATTTCCACAATTAAAAGCACATACTGCACCTATTTATGAAGCTCTGCAAGCTACTGCATTGCCAACAACACGGTCCTGTAAATATTTCAAAATGAACAGCCTTGTGTCAACAACTGGAGGGATTCTGTTGACAGAAACGTTGTTGGAGCGGCCTTTCTTTTGAAACAGAATCAAGAATGGTTTAGTTAAAAAAAACCTGTATTTTCTCATCTCTGTGACAGATAAAGACATTGACACTTTAGTAAAACATGGTGTGGAGTCAATAAGATTATCAAAAGGCAATTTTCAATGTCAATTTTTGCTGAAAACTGCAAGTGTCATGCAGATAAAAACTGGCGAGAGTCTGTTTCTTTAAATGTGCCGCAGCTGAGCAGCGCTGCTCACACTCTCAGTGTGGCTGCTCTAACCTGGTGACAGGGGCGCCGAAAATAAACACAACAGGTTTTTTGTTGACATCTCATGAGTGTCTTATGTATTGAATAGACTTAAAACGGCAAGAGACAGCCTGCAGAACATAATGAACTCACTGGGTCAGGGTTGGGGGCTGCACACTCACCGTATACCCCAAAGAAATTCAGGAAAGGTATGAAGATTTGAAAAAAAATAGATACCGCCTATGCCTTTGAGCCCTTGGTCACTATTCCAGTAGCTTTCCTCAGTGGCAGGTGACTCAGCCTGAGAATCTACAGTGAATCACCAGTTTTCATTGTCAGATTCACAGTGTATCTACCACCCCTCACTCCCTTTCCAACCCACACCCAATGCACTTCCACTACACTCTCTTTCCTAAGCGAACCTGGAATCTATCCATCTCACTAGAGGCTGTCAATCATAGACTTATCACCGTAAAGGAAGAGGAGCAGAAAATCACACAGTTGAGGTTTAAAGGCTCCAGAGAGCAAGAAGACAGTAAACAACAGCAGCAGGGGGCCGACGGGCTTCCTTTTGCAGGGGCTTTAGAAAACAAAGCTGGTGACACTGTCATGTTTATACATTAAAGCTGTAGAAAAGAAAAACCTGTCTGTATTCGTATTATGGGAAAATACCATCAGTTGTCATGATCAAACTGTTAGTTTTTTGTAGCAAAGTGCTTTTTGGTAGTGGGTGAATATAATTGAGACCTGACTTGTGAAACATATAATTTAAACAAACAGTTTAAAGAGTCATTAATTCAAGCCGGAGGCTGTGAGATAATTTACCATTCTCATTGTCTTCTAATATACTGCAGGTGATGAAAAAATTCAAATGAGTAAAGAACTTCCCTGAAGATTGAAGGACAAGTCAAAACCCTAACAACCCATTTACAAATTAAATAGTTCCTTTAGAGAGCTGAGAAAAGGAATTTTAGCTTACTGCATGTGACAACACACAAATGTTGGTTATATTTCATGGTACACAGGGTGGAGTTAGATGATAAGCTCAGATCGATACCACTCTGATGTCTGTACACTAAATATGAAGCTGAAGCCAGAAGATTGTTACCTGGGCTTAGCATAATTAGCATGTATCTGTTCAAAGGTAAAACAAAATCCACCTACTATATACACTGAAATTTATAATAAAAAAACCTGATTCTGAGGGTTATCATGAATGCTTGGATAACCCCTGTGTAACGTTTGTGTGGGAAAACATGAAATATCTTGCTCTACTGATGTCACACCTCCAAGTCAAAGCTAGCTTGCTGCCAAAATAAGGGAACATCTTATCAATCTGGCTTCTGTTTCAGCTTGGATACGATGGAGATTGTGATGTAGCTGATAGGCCTATGTGGTTTAGCACAGTCACTTTTGGCGTGTCCTCTGTTGCCTGGCAACCTGACAGTGACAACAAGACTCCACATCTTGTTGATTGTACGCTTCCACTATATAGTCATGTATTTTTTTCAATTTAAACTAAAGAGACGTGGTGTTTAGATAGCTTTAGAGGTGCTGGTGTGTGGATTTTGTTATCTTCAGTCAGAGCTGTTTTCCCTTGTTTCCAGTCTTTATGCTAAGCTATGCTAACAGACTGCTTGTAGTTAATTCACATTTACATTACAGACATGAGAACAGTATCAATCTTCTCATCTAACTCTCAGCAAGAAAGCGAAGAAGGGTCTTTCCCAAAAATATCGTTCTATTCCTTAAATGAATAGTCCGGAGAGAGCTGAAACTATGCAGTTCTTCACTGGTGTTTAAACTGACATGAGGGCGACAACATTAAATGTTTTGCTTAAACGTTTTAGCCCCAGTCTGCAGGAGTACAATAGTTGTTTGCTGGGGTCTGCTAGAGGCCAGCTGCATTCATTGTAGCCATCAGGTTGATTCTCCACAGTGTTTTGGGGGCTGAACAAAGACAGATGCTATTCAACGGACAAGCCCAGCCTGTATTCTGTGACCTCAATCTGCCGCGGACCTGTTGTTATGCAGCGAGCATTCCACAAATATCTCCAAACAGGCAAAAGGTTAAAGATGCTAATAACAAAGTAGAGGCTGTCTCCACCAGCCTGCTCATGAGAAACAGTAACACATTACTAATTAAAAACCTGCCTGAGAGAAAACAGGGAAAAATGAAGCTTGAAAATTTTATGGAGCAGGAAAAAATGTGCAAACGCGGCACGGCAAGATGGAGGCTTGATTTGTCTCTCGGCCTCACATTCGGTCTTTCTAAAACAAGGAGCTTTCATTCATCACTTTATGAGGTAACTAAATGGTGTACCTGGAGCCAACACGTCTCTCCACAGAGAATGGCTGGCCTGTTTGTGCGATGTTGGTAAATCACAGAGCCTCACACATTTTGGCGAGGCACAGGTACTAATCAAGAGTGCACACATTAAAATGACCAATAAAAACACCCCAACGCAGCACTGCTGTATGAATACTATCATTAGTGACTGACCGTGTTAGCAAACATAGCTTTCAAACCCTAAACATGGCATTTACCCTAATCACCTGAGCTGAGCATTTAAACTCGAGGGAAACAAGACACTCTGTGAGTGGATTCAGTGCTATTCAGGCAAATTACTGACTGAAATGCTGGTATTTTTTAGAGGGCAATTCATTTAGCAATTGGGGTTAAAAATACCCACAAGCGTAAGACGCATGTCAGGACCAGGCACTGCTGAGTTTTGCCAGACACCAAGAGGCTACAGTTAATTCATTGCTATGGTTTTGGAAAAAGGAAATGGGGCAGCTTCGAAAAAATGACAGAGCCTCCAGCTGACCAGAACTCACTGAACTGTACATATGATTATACAAGTGGGATCAAGCAGCACATTAAACTTGTTGTGTTACATTTCCGTGCAGTCTTTGACAGGAGCCATGTGTCTCAATGCAGCCGCTGCACGCGGGAAAAAAGAATGACTTAGCATATAATAACCTGGCCAGGTTTCCTTTGGCCACCTCCTTCAGCCTCGCTGCCTCTTCTCATCTTTTACTCTTTTCTTCCTCTACTCTCACTCTTCTTCCCGCCTCCACTTGCACAATCTTTTCTCCTTCGCTCTCACTCTGTCTTTTCCTACCTCTCTCTCTCTCTCTCTCTCTCTGCAGCAGCCCTCAGAGCGGCCCTGGTTTCATCAAACATGTGATTCCTATTCATAGAATGTAAACAGTAATGCAGCCAAGCCAGTGTTTCCATTTCACATTCAGTGCAGTTGAGCAGGCTGGCTTTAATTTAACCCTCTCACTGCTACACTGTAGTAGGCTCCTTTTTCAAAACAAATTTCAGAATAAATCTACACTGATATGTAACATTTTGACACAGCTCAAGAATTTACATGCCTTATGTCTAAAATCCTGTTTGTCCTCTTGGTATATTAAAAAAAACATTTTTGAAAGCTTAAAAATGTATCCCTTTTATTTGCTGAAAATATTTTGCTTCAGACTACAAGAATCCTGATAAGGAGAACATTTCATGCAAAAGATTTTCAACAAAAGACACTTTTCATTGCATGGCAAGCATCTGTCAGGCTTCAAGGTCAGCCTGCTCTCTTCACCACATCAGTGGAGTATGAACGCTGTGAGCTGTGACTCATTGCAACGGTTAGCCTCCCTGGTTACCACCGTCTGCTCTTGACGCGGAAAACATGGGCTGGAACTCTGGGGACAGGTTATCTAAGTTCACCTCACCCTTCCTCAGTGGATCTCTCAGAAACTCCCAGTATTATATAACACATTACGACACGATTGTACGATGCATGATTGATATTGTACACAGGTGTGTCAGTTATTGGTGCATTGGATGTCATCCAAAGCAAGCTTTAGAGTTGACGGGATTTGCTATTAGTTAATATAATGATGTGATGACAGACTGTTATCTAAATGTTTCCTGTACAAACCATTAAAACATTACATCTATGTATGTGAATCAGTGTTTCCCAAGGAATAAAGTGTATGTGTGGCAGCAGCTGGCAAAGGGTGGAGTAATACAACTGCAAACTTTAACTTTTCATCTCTTTTAAATGTGTGTATATATATATATGTATCAATTCATAGGTTTTTGCAGGTCTGTGAATGCAGCGCAGGTGGAGCTCTTTTTTAATTCCTCATCAGCAGTTTGTGACTCAGGAGGGTCGATCCATTCAGAGATGATCAGATCAGATCGATGGATGAGAGGAGAAGCTGCTGTGAGTGAATACAAACTTTTAGACCCAGCAAAATAAACGGTTAAGTTTCACGTTCAATGTGCCTGACATTCTGTTGCTACATCTGTGCCCAGAGTGGGGTCTATGCTCCAAGACAGTGGTGTAATCAATAACCGAACTGTATACACATGTATATTTCAACAAACCTAATGAATTTTCAGCTCCAAAAATAGAAAATCTGTTTGTGGCAGCAGATGTTTTAATTGAGGCAGGCTGCCACAAACAACTGAATGTGTGGGAAATCTGAGAAATTAAGAATTTAGCGCTTATTTTTCAAATGTGTCTCACACTTTAACACAAATCACAATTATTTTTTTTAGCATTATAACAGTTTTTAAAATTGTTCATATCACCCAACTATAAAACAGGGGGAAGCATGGGTTGTGTGTTTGTGTGGAGCTGCATATTCTTCCACCTACATTATATTTAAATGCGATTCTGAGTGCTGCAACTATGCCCTCCCAAACCCTTCTATAAAAAATAAGCTGTGCTTGTGCATTGGAAATAATGTGTCAGTAACAGTGTGTGCACAGTGCTATGTGCTTCTGGGTGTGTTTTTGTCTTGTTGTTTCACACGACCAGTGTTGATTTTGTCAATATATTCACTTGCAGGTGTGTCTCACATGACTCTCCAGACTTGTCACTATGGGTGCAGCTGGGTGTGTGGTTGCATACACCCACATTCATTCTTGCAGCTGTATTTGTTTCCTATATTCCTTTCGCAGCCTGTCAGCAGTGTTGATGGGGGCTCTATTGTGTGAAGGACATTTGCTGATGCAAGACACTGAAAATGAAATAAACAATCAATTCTTGTCAAGCGTGAGACCAAGCCAGACTTGCTAATTGGTTTAATACATTTATACATGAAAGCCGAATGAAATGAGATTTTCACAGGGTTGTGACAGTGAGTAGAACACACCTCCTCTCTTTCACCCTCCACTTAATGCTCCTGCCTGTTACAGCTTGGCAGCCTGTGGGTAATAAACTTAATACTGTCAGACGCCGTCTCATCAGCTCTCTGAGGCTCTTTTGCTGCGGCGGGGAACCTTATCAGGCCCCAACACAACACTGAGAAACAACCATGCCCCTGCCTCACTTCATGCCGCTTCCATTATTCATGTGCATTTGCGCAGGTGAGAACAAACCCGGGATCAGAAGTTGGCAGAACAGCTTATTAGATATTTAGACGCGGCTGAGCCTGCTGGAGGGAGAACGGAGTTACCACTAACTGTCAACAAAGGCGAAAATGTAATCGTACGCATGGCTTCGAGCCCAGTGGCTAGTGTTAGGGTTGTGAACTGTTGACCCAGAAAATCTGGCTTACAGATAAACTGCAGTCAAGTGGACAGCTTCATGTAATCCCTCTCTTAAATATTTTGCATACAGGAATTGGACACACTATAACAGACCAGGGCACATAGAGATGGCTCTGTTTGTTCTTAGACACCAAAACATTTTTTCTCTCATCATGTTCTGTCTCCTTTGTTTTGCTGCTTGCAGATTAAAACTTTGAGATGCACTTTCTTCTTAAGCCTCAATTTGGCTGCCGAGGCCGATTAAAACTACAAAGTTTTCTCTCATACACAAAGAATATTGACTAACATTTTCAAAAGCCACTTCACCTTGAATATTGTCCAAGAGCTACAACATTGATTCTGTTTTCCTGTGACTAAGCTCCATAGAACTCCTCAATCACTAATATTTTGGAGCAAAACGATTCTGCTGCATGTATTGATGAAACTAAAACAACATCAAGGATGATGGAGTGAAAAAGCATATTCTGCAAAAACTTGAAAAACCTATTGTCTTGCTTGCAGAAAACAAACTTGTGCTCACAGTTGACTATAACTCCGCTTCAATTTTTCTATAATTTTGTCTGTGTGTATATGCATGTGTAGAAGAGCACGGCACCAAGTTAATAGCTTACCTTTTACTGGTATTTTCTATATATATGCAAATTTACTCCACATAGTGGGAGAAAGCAATCTACGCGCCACATAAACGGCACTTTCAGCTTCACGAAAAGAGGTTCTTTTCAGTGGGAAATTGCATCCTGTACACCTATATTAGCCTGGAAAGACTGTCAAGAAAACAATAGCCCTCTGTATGAAGATTGACGATACATTCCTGAAAAGTTTTCCCATTGTGAGAAACAGCTGACGTCTTTAAATGCATCGTATTTGTGCTCGAAAGGAGCTAACTGATCCGTAAGGCGCCAGCCACTTTATCAGTGGCTTGCCAAACCGTATTAGCAAACGATGTCGTTCGAGTTGGCGTTATTGATTCTAGAGGAGGCAGATACACAGGTCAGGACTATAAGGTCTCTAAGGCAACCAGAATCCAAACTACTCATATAACAACTGTCCTTATTGAAAAACATCTATGATTAAAATGCATTTGTCTACTTGAAATTGACAAAAGAGTTTGGACATTTCTGCTCCTTGCAGTCATTTCACAAGAGAAAAAAACTAAATGTTTCCGGAAGAGAAAAACCTATCCTCTTGCAGCTACAGATTTAGCGTTTGTGGTGATAAGATTGAGATAAAGGAAGACAAAGAGTCAAAGACAGAATGCCTTAGTGGGGAATGTGTGTGTTATTGTGTATGTGTGTGCGCTAGCTCATGTGCATGCTGTTTCCTAAATGTGCCCACACCGGCAGCTGGGGCTCAATCTTCCAAACTGTCTGTACAGCCTGCCAGCCGAGGGAAATACATTTATATGCCTGATACAAAAGATAGTAAAGATGAAAGACTTGTTGGAGTTGTCTCGGCTGAATCATCCGTAACCTCATTACACACAGTCGGAGCAACTAACCTCGTTTTGGGGACGACTCTGTCTCCCTGCCTCCCTTTCTCAACAGAGGTGCAGAGGGGGAAAAAAACTGTGTGAAATGACAAAATGAAATCGACGTTTCAATATTTTAAACCCTAGATGGATTTTCCATTCCAGCTCTGGTGCCCTCAGTGCAAAAGGCCTTGCTGCCACACCTCATGCTGCACGTTGGAGAAGCACGTGCGCCTGGATGTACATCGGCTGCATTTATCTAGATGCAAAGGGAAATTTCTCATAACCGTTAGATTAAACTGAACTGTCAGCAGTGAGAATAGGCTGCTCGACCAAAAGCCATTAAACATGAGCTCTTCTGCTCTAAGTACAGCATTCACCTTGGATCACAGTCCATACACTCGGCCCCAAACGTAATACATCCAGGAGGGCCATTTGCAATTTCAATTGTAGATGCAGATGGTGCCATTTTTAAGGCAGGACATGTTTGTGATGTGTTACTAGGCTTTTCTGTTATTCATCATGACCGGGTGTCAGGTAGAGAGAGAGAGAAAATATAAAATAGAAAATGAAAGGAGACGATAAAGAACACAGGGAGGTGAGGAGAAATCAGCTTGAAAATAGATCACACACCCAGAGAGAGAAAAACAAAAAGAGCAATAAAGTTAAAGGGAGCGGAGAGGTGGGAGACCTTGCCATCGGTGTGACCCCAGGGAGGGGGTTCCTGTCCTCTATCTAGAGCTCTCGCTCTACAAAGTCAGAGCCGTCTATTTATACTGCACTGTAATGTTTGGCATTTCCTTCGAGGGGGGAGAGTATGAGCCATTGTTTTCCTTGGCTGCTGTTCGATTGGCTCAGCAGGCTCCATGCATCGAAATGTCAGAGGCTTGTAGCTCTATTTGTTCGATTAGTTTTATTTATCGCTGATAAACAATCATTTGTTCCTCCTTGAGATGGGAAATCTTGTTAATCTGAGCTTTGACAGCTGTCAACTTTTTTTTCTTTCTTTTTTCCTCTACCCTTTATGAAATATTGATACGAGACGTGTTGGAGTTTGCCCGTGTGTACATTCTGGGAGAGGCAGCAGCATCACAACACAACAGATCTGAGCTCACAGCTGCAGCAACAATGATGTTGCAATGATATGCAATACATAATCACGGCAAACACAGTCATCTGCAGTGGTGAGCAGTCACTCAAAACTAAGAGGGATACTTTGCAAATATTCAACCATTTTTTTACATTTTTTTTTTTATCTTGCTGGCGCTAAGGCTGTTGCTTGAACTAAAGATCATACTTCTGCATTTTCATATGCCTAGCAACATGAACACAGAAAGTACAGAAGTGGATCAAGCGAGAGAGAGAGAGAAAGAGAGAGAGAGAGTTGTTGATTTTAAAATATCAATTCTGATTTGTATTATACCTGATGCTTTGGCACCACATAAAAACAACACCACATAAAACCAAAAAAAATATAGAAGTCGACCTGACATTGATTTTGATCATGTCACAACCTAAATTCAACCAAATATCAACAGCTAATGACATTGGTGTCCAGCTGGAACTATAAACAAAGATTCGGATTCTAAAAAGTTTTCAGAAACATATTTTAGTTCCCTTGTTGGCTGCTATACAAGAATTTGTGAACAGGGAGTGGGTGCCGCACTGTATCCGGTATTGTTAAAATAAAGGCTGAAAAACTGAGATAATGCTGATCAAATATAAACCAAGATTCTGTTACTACTTTGCCTTTTTCTCGCCTCAAATGTTTTTATGAACATTTATTAGCTTACTGTTTAACTTTAATTTGAGATTGTTTGTTGCAAGCCAGCTACCATATTGTTTCTTGTGTCAGAACAGACTTGCTTGAACTACGTCACCCACCAGCAACAAGCGTTTATTGGTCTGGTCAGTGGTGTAGTGGTAGCTGGTGAGATAGCTGAACTACTTAGTTAGATGGGTAGGTTATCAAGGAGGAGGTGGACATACTCTGTAAATGACAGGAAAACGAGGTGGGTATACTCTTTTAACCAGCGTATACCCTTCAGACGACTGGGTCAGGTGCAGTACATACAGGTTTTCCACCTCTTGAGCAAACACAAATGCCACAGTCCTTTTCTCTGTCATACACCACCGATTTAAAAAGTTTTTGCATATTTCTACTGCAGTTTTGTGAAAAGACCGTTTTATCACATAACTGTATCCTTTAAGGAGCTGACAATTTCACGAACAAAGAGGCAGGCAGCATAATATCACAGAAATATGTAAATATATGCAGCTTAAATTCTAATGTGAAAGCCTACTGAGGAAAAAAAGGCTACATTTTCTTTGGCTATGATGGAGTTAGCTCTTACACACTCTCAGAACATTTTTTGAATAATGTGTTTGTGAATTGAGAAAACAAAAACACACTCCCCCCTCTCACTATAGCTCTGCAACTGAAGCCGACACAAATCAATAGGTTGTTAGTTAAACAATAGCTACCCAACATTGCCGGCATTTTAAAAATAGCCATTCCCCAAGGCACTGCAAACCAAAGAGAATAATTGTGAAGGTTAACAATGCCTACTGCTACATCAATATTGAACTGAACTGATGGCCTGGAGACTTCATAAAGGAGCTCAGTGCAAGGTTCTTTTTTGCTGGAGGCCAGTTCACAAGAACTCCTACTCTCAGTAATGATGTGTCTGGATAAAATGGTCAACTTCAGTGGAGTAATTTTGTATTCATAAGGAACTAACAGTGTTACAATACAAGCTGCAGGCACTGGCAGGTGAGCTATGTTTAGCAGAGTCTTTAGAGAATATCAGAGATTCCTAGAAATCGCTGTAACTATAGTCAACCAGCAAGAGATGAGCTGCTTTTAGAAAGAAGGTGTTCTTTAGAAATGCCTGCTGGGTGGATGAGTGTGTATGATGAAAGTATGTACGTGAGAGCATGAGTAACTCCAGGACTTGTTTTTTCTCCTCCTCTACCCCCATGACTTTTTGTCTTTGCTCTCTGCTATGTGTAGCTATTAACCCTCCCCAGAATCCCCCAAACATCCTTGAAGCTCAAAAATCTTTTTTCACGCCTCCCCCTGTTTACACCTACCCTCCCGAACTGTCTCTTTATAGTTATTTATCTCTCCCTGCCACCGTTTTCCATGCCCAATCCCACTATTTTTATCACCACTGCATCCTAGCCTGTGCTGGCATTAGTATAAAGATGTTCATTATAGCTCTGTCAAATGGCCCCGAAATAAGGAGCGAGACTTATTAACAGGTTTCTACTATAGTTAGAAATCTTAATGAAAACAATCTTCAAATGCAGTGACGTGTGAAGGAAGTTGGAAATTTTACTTCAGCATACTTTTGTTGAATCTTCCATCAGATATATAACATCCTCAGAATTAAAAAGCACCTCAACACTATGCTCACACAGCAAGATGTTTTGCACATGTACAGTTTTTATCCCTGGATCACATCCTCCTCCACTTCCATGGCTCCTGCATCCCAGAGAGCGGAGGTGTGGTGCGCCCTGCCCAGCAGAGAGGCTTCTGGGGTGGGCAGCATGACAGCAGAGCTGGGCTTGATCCCAAGCTCCCACAGCCAGCAGGTGAGATCATGGGAAACACGTGCGTCGCTGTAGGAGTATACACGGGCAGCTGGCTGTTAACTAGCGTGGTGGGAGGTTGGACGCCTCCTCAGCTCAGCTGCTGTTAGGCGGGAGTGGAAAAGCCTCCTCTCTTTCTACTGCTGTCTGGGTGGATTTTAGACCCCAGAGTTTTAAAATATTTATGTTTTTTACACACGCTAGAGCAACAGGGCAAGCTAAGGATGTGATCACACCTAAAGCTATTTTAGTTCAGACCACAACCCAAAGCTGTAAAATTAAAAGCAAGCATTGTTTCGCAAACAAAAGGACTCTAAAGTTGCATGATTATCACCTTCACCATGGAGGTTGTCTTTATGGTTCGGTTTGTTTTTTGGCTTCTGTGTTTATCACAGGGAATATAGAAAAACTACTGACCCAATGTACATGAAACTTGATGGAAGGGTGCAGCATGGACCGAGGAAGGACACATTAAATTTGGATCCAAATATCAGGGCAGATACACAAAGTCTTTACTTTTGATATGTTGCCAGATAGGGCAATGTCCTTGGCAGAGGTCTGTGCTCTCCAAGTGCCCTTCCAGTTACACATACTTTTGCTAGGTTACAGGCAGTCAGAAGTATAAATAAATCTCTGCATTTAGCTGAAATTTTACCACAGCTCACTAAGGAGGATATGATTACATGTTTTTAATATTCTACAGAAAAAATATAATCGTCTCTTACCTCCTCTGTAAAACTTTCATCTCTGCTTTCCCACGCTTTCAAATCTCTTCTCATTCACACATCACCAAATAGTATCTCAGCAAACAACTGAATAAAGCTGTTATGTGTTGATCTAAGTAATTGTAAATAACAATATTAATTTCAAGCTGATCTCTTCTTATTGAAGCAAGCATCTGCACTCATTTCCAAAATCTACCCTCCTGCTAACTGACTGAGTCACATTTTGAGGAATCTGAGAGTACAT
Source organism: Plectropomus leopardus (assembly GCF_026936395.1). NCBI lineage: Eukaryota > Metazoa > Chordata > Actinopteri > Perciformes > Serranidae > Plectropomus > Plectropomus leopardus. Next base: position 17,490,113 of record NC_142183.1, read on the forward strand.
TAGTCATTCAATTATATTTTTTCACCTCCCAAAACAAAATGAAACAACTGAGGGAAACGCCTAAGAGTGTTCATGGTGTGAATGCAGATTTAAAATAAGAGATCGTTATTGTGTCCAAGGTGCAATCTAGAGAGCTCCTTGGCAGATTAAGTTTCAAATGGCACCTCTGTCAAACCAATAGACTTAAGATGCAGCAGAGGTAATGGCAGACAATTAGATTTCAGCCTCATGGGATTCCTTTGCACACTGATGGTGTGTAATGTTATCCAAACACTCTGGACTGTCAGCCTTTTTACCCCGGGGGAACACTGCCAATAAACCTTTAATGAAGTAAAAATGTGTAAACAATCACCTGTTACTGTGACAAAGCTTTGGAGCAAAGCTTGTAATCTGTGGCACGCATGCCCGATGGGATCATTTATTTAGTACTGGAACTGTGTGTGTAATCTGTTATCCATGCACACATCACTTGTGTACATCACACTGTTGTTAATGTCATCTGAAAAGGTTTGAAACTTGTGTTAGATGAGGCAGTGAGACAAGAAAAAGAAAGACAAGGACAGAAAGTATCAGCTGAAGGATAATTGCAAAAACAGGAATGAATTAAGTTATATTTGCCCTCCATCACTCTTTTGGTATACAGTATTTCAGTCTAGAGATAATAACAGTTAATCAACAATCGATTAATCAGTTGCTAAAAATTTAATCTAACATTTAAAATCTAATCTATCAATCAACAGGCTATTCAATGCTGTCAAAATATACACAATACATTGCTGTGAGCTTTGAGGATAAAATGCATTTGGTAGTGTTTTTGAAATTAGCAAAGATTTTATATTTTTTTTAAATAATGACCAATGATTGATCGTTAATTTTACCAACAATCCATTAAGGAAAATACTTACAATTTGTAACCCTATTTCCGTCTTTGTGTATTTCAGATAATTGCTTTCCAAACCTCTCTGTGCTTGGTCAATGGGTTGTTGAATCTGGAGTCAGTGCAGCCTGTAGCCCCGAGCTAAAGCCTGGGCCTCTGCCTGCAGCTTATTGGCTTTCACTGGTTTACCTTCAGAGACTGGACCCTGACATGCTCTCTGCCAGCTTGTCATCTGAGCTACCCGCAGCCTCCACACATGTAAAGTTATAACTTAATAAGCAACATTTCACATCATATGACCTATTTCCTGCACTCCATCTCACAGAGGACAAAATTTGGACTAAAACAGGTTTTGCATTAGTAGTCAACTTGAGGTCTGTAACCTCTATCAAGAGTGCAGTATATCTGTTAGCATCCCAAATTTCCTTCCTAAATGGGCTTACAGTCCATTGTTCCTAACATGTAACGTAGATGTCTTGTGAAAGACAAGCAAAATCTTGCAAGCTCAGATTTAGCTCTGAGATATTAGTCTGGAAAACATCCACTAGGGATCGATTGAGAGAAACAGCAGGAGGCCAGACCGATCAGCATATTATGGGATGTGGATAAGGTAATGATGGAAATGCTGACTGCATAGCGTTTGCAGGTCTAATTGGTTAAACACTGACCAAATTAAATGCAAAGCAATGTCGGTCGATTATGCCTTGAACTAAAGCAAATGTCTATTGATCATAGCATGAGCACAGCACAAGCTTTTACATTTGAGGACAACTTTCAGAGTTCCAGAAATCAAAAAACATGGACCAACTTTTGGGTTCAAGAGCAAGAGTGTGTAAGTTTAACTTCAAGGTTTCTCCCAAATATATTCACATTTTTTCATCAAAAGTGTTCCACTTGGTAGGGCTGCAATTAATCATTATTTTCACTAGAGAATAATCTGCCGATTATTTTCATGATTGGTTAATTAATCGTTTAGCCTATAAAATGTTCAAACATTGTGAAAAATGCCCAACATAATTTCCCAGAACCCAATGTAATCAGCAACTAATCTGCCATGAATCTACTGATTATTTTCACTACTAATCAATTGGTCTTTTAGTCTATTATATGGCTAAAACATTTGAAAAATGCTAATCATAAGTTCCCAGAACCCAAAGTGACATATTCATTTACTTCTTTTGTCCAACCAACAGTCCAAAACCCATGAAGTCTTCATTTACTATCTTAAATGAAAAGGAAAATCATCTAATTCTCACATTTATGAGGCTTGAACCAGCAAATGTTAATTAATAGATTAAAATGTAGTTGACAGTTAATTTTCTTTTCAGTCGATTAATTGTTGCAGCTCTATCAGTCAGAGAGTGTTGCATGCCAATTGAGCAGCTGGACTCAACTGCTCAGTCCAAATCTGAACTTTGCAGTTGAATCAGCAGTGATGCAGATGTTTAACACCCAACCAGCACCACCATAAAATCACATTAATATTGTTTTTGGCCAGAAGGAAAGAGTTTAGCAACATGGTGCCATGCATGAATACTCTTTGCTGATCTACATGCAGTGTGAAATGTATCTGGAAGACGGGCTATGCCTGCACTCTATGCAATGAAGAGATCAAAGGAGTCTGGAAACAAAAACAGGAGGCAATCTGTCACACCATGCATCCATCCCTGCTATGTCTGCCTCAACTCCCACATTCATTCCCTTGATCCTTTCTATATCACACAGAAACCACTTCCTCTGCTAATGGATGCTCCCCAGTAAAGACCTGGCAATCTGTTAGATGCATTCAGTTTTTGTAAACTCCATAACTAATTATGACAGCCTTCATATATATATTCCGTGCATAATTTCACCTCTATCAAAATAATCATAAGTGCAGTTATAAAATATGCCATTTTTTATACTGAAAACAAGACTGAAATTGTCTTTCTTTGACAAATATAAAGCCATCTACCTACCTCCACTCGATTAGTGCCAACTATTTGTGACACACTTCACTCCGTTGCAGGAGGAAAGTTTAATGTTAGAGTAGAGTAAAGGAGTTTTTATTCCTAATATATGATTTTCAACAGGATGACTAAGTCGTCTCTGAAGCAGTGGCTGTTAGAGCCCAGGAATGTAATGGCTGTTCCACCTGTTTTGACACTTCCTATTTAACATAGCTAGAGAGCCACGCTTTCTTTCTATGCTGTGCCAAGTACTTTTGTGCTTAATAAGAAGCTTGTTCCAGATCCTGGTTGTTTTGTTTCACTTAGATTTGCAGATATATTTTGAAACAGAGCTTTCTGTCAGTACACACACATTGGCCGCTGATTTATACAACTCACAACAGCGTGGAGAGCATTCGATACTGTGATTATGCTCACTTCAATGCTACCAACACATCACTTTTGTACACAGCATGAAAGCATGTCCTCCCGGGCATCGCTGCTATTATAAAACAGACAAATAAATATAATAGCATTTCTTCCTACCACAATAACACAAACACAGTATTTTTTAAACCAAAGCCAGACGATGGACCAGACGATGTTATGTACTGATATTACTGGCAGTAGCACCAACTTCAGACTGTTTCAAAGTTTCATCAAGGTACCTGGAAGACTTTCAAGACCTTTTAATGCCACTTGGAATTAGATGTGCGACTTATGTCACCTATGAAATGAAGATGAAAAAAGTTCTGCCTAGCTGGGCTTATTCCTAAGCTGCTGAACACTAGACGTTATTTAAAAGTCCTGAAGGACTTTTGAGGACCTTGAGTAAAGGTGAGAAACACAATATAATTTATGATCTAATAAGTGCTTGAAGACGCCTTGATAAATCAGCTAAATGTCACAAGTCGTTTAATGAAAGAAATGGCCACGGGGGAATCAGAGATAGATTTATTTTAGATATTTAAACCAGCACTGAGGAATGCAAGGACAGTATACGACCAATTACATGTCTGCTGCTGTTTTCTTCTGTTTAATTAACATCCTCTTACAGTCAGATTATTGCACTCAGTACACAAAAAATCAAAAGATTTAAAGTATAATTATGTTCCAGTTCCTGTGCTTTAAAGATACAGGTTCTAGTAGAAACATTCCTCCTGTAACCTGCATTTTACAATCCAAACCTTACAAGATATTCAGCATGAAAGCTTTGTGTTAATCAACAATGTTAAATCTATCTCCCTTGATCCATTAAATTCACACTGACACCCATCATTGGACAACAATGTTTCTTTAAAGCTACCACTTTCCCTTAATCTGCTCGCTGTCCTCTTTGAATAGAAGGAACTTAACTCACAAAAGACCAAACAAAATACGTTAATAGCAGGTAAAGCATACACACAACAGTGAGCTTTGCAATGTGCCTTAGAGCCCTGACAGGAAACAACACCCTCTATTCCTCACAGGGAGACTCAGAGAGTTGGATGGAAGGAGAGGGGAAGGAGACAGATGATTGATGCATGGATAAACCAAGAGAGAGAGAAATGAGAGACACTTAGAGTGAGAGAGAGGCAAAGAGATGAGAGACAGACCACAGCAAAACAACCCTAAAGATAGACGGACAGTCAGAAAAGGGAATGTATGGCTCTTGAAGGTACAGTATAAGTGGCAGCCTAGAGCACTGACTCTTGTTTATTTGAGATGGAAGCATACACGAGTGTGCCGATGTGTAATCGGCCTGATGAGACATGTTGTGTAATGGTACGAGACGGGGCAGCTCCAGGGCTTTATTGCAAAAAAAAAGAAAAAAAAAAGGGTAAATTACTAAGACAGTGCACTTATATAGGATGCGCACGGGGCTGATCGTGCTCTTAGTCCACCTTGTCATTGTTTTGCTCGCTCAAACAGATGCCACAGAGAGAAGCAGAGTATCAATCTTTAAACAGGAGTTACGATCCAGCAAAGAGTCGCTGATTTAAGTAAAGGTTAGCGCCAAATGAAAAGCACCTCACCACTAAAGATGTACTCCGTTCATCGCATTATACAATAGCAGTGACCTTCCCTGTTAATGCTACCCTAACACTTCAGCACACAGAGGCATTCAAAGCAGCCCAACAACAAGCACATTCCCTCATACTGTCAGCTGAGCTCAGCAGGATCATCAGAACAGAGTTCAGCGCCGTATGAGCTGAATTATGTGCAGCGACACTTCAACACCCTCCTGACAACTTTGTGCATTTCATCACTATTTGACAGGGTATTAATTCTGGGGCACTTCAACGCTACCCGGTGGCAGATTTGTTTTTGGTTTCAAGTCAGTGTTCATTGCTTCAGAGCAGCTGAAATCAGAGAGGAAAGACTTTTGGCTCTATCTATGTAAAAATGACATATGCTGCAATGATTCTGGGAGGCTGTCTCTTCTAAAAACTGAAAAATTAATCAACATTCAATTCACACTAGAAAGGTACTGCACAACAATCCCATCTATTACAGGGATATTACAGTGCCTCAGAAGAAAATAAAAGTACAATTTTACTACTGAGCATCAAAGACATGCCTTTAATCCTGCAAAATGTTACAATAACAGTTCAGGTTACTGCTTTTCTGTGGGAAAACGAATGCCAAGAATTTCATGGGGACCCTTATCTATATAGAAAAACCAGATAAAATGTAAATAACCAAAAGTGTCTGTGCCATGGCACAGAGCCTGCAGCTCCCCCCAAATGAGCCTGAAAACCCCTTCAAACAAGCAGAGGGACACACATGCTCGTTAAAAATGTTTCACATACTCTGGCATGATGGCAACACATGAATCTCACTGCTGAATCATTCTAATAACAAAAGTCTGCCATCCTCTGCGCTGCAGGGGCACCCAGAGTAGGGTTCAGGGTCTACTTAATATGGTCTCGTGGGAGTTGCAGTGGACTTTTGAAGTGAAATGTAGCAAATGTTTGATATTACAAAAAAATACTGAAAATGATTTCAGTGATGAAACCATGTTAAATTTTCACTCTCAAACAGAATGCAGTTTGGTAGCTTAGTACACATATAACACAAATCTGTCCATATATGGCAAAACATCATATTGTGTCCGCTTAAAACACACACAGAAACCCTGTCCATTAAGCACCAAGTGTCTTAAGTTTCAGCATTAACACCAGCAGCCTGCTTCAGACACGTTCGTCTGATTCTGGTCCATTCAAGAGAGAGCTCACACATCAAGACAATCCCTGAGGATGGTGGAAAAAATAACCACCGGTTCCCGTTTCTATTCCCGGGCGCCTCTCTCAACCCGGCGCGTTGTGCGCTGCTTCAAACCTGAAGCCCGCACAGACGCCAGACCGAGCCAGACACCTCCGTGCGCGGAGGGGAGGGGTTACAGACACCTACCAGCTTTACATGCCGAACTCTCTTTTCTTCTGTCATCTTGAAAGTAGCCCCTAAATGAAGTTGGAAGAAACACAGGAGATGTGGACAGAGCCCGGGTAACGTGGAGGACTCCCTTCTCTTCCAAGTCTGTTCCAAACTGCGCAGCGCAAAAAACAAAACAGCAGCCCGGTGCGTTCAGTGAGTGAAGCTGCAGCGCTCCGCTGGCGACAGCGCCGAGGCAAGCGGAATATTCAACTTTGGAAAAATGAGAGAGGGAAAGAGACACGCTGAGAGCGAGCGCGCAAAAGAGAGGGAGAGAGAGAGAGAGAGCAGCCAGACAATCACAGGAAAGCGGCTCCTCCTACCCATACAATACAAAAAGCAAAAACCAGCAGATAGAGGAGCCTCGTTGCTGAGCAGAGCCGGGAAGTTCAGACTGTAACTGTCACTGTAATAATTTATTTAATGTGCAGAAGCAGACTAACACGTCGCACTGATTCATACAGTTGACTGGATAATCAAATATGAATCTGAGCACAGAGTTAGTGATAACAATTATTGACTTTGTGGGGTGGAGGTGCCCAGTGTTGCACACACTGAGGTCACAGACGGTTTCTTTCAGCTCACCAGAGGCAGTTAGAGGAGATGACAAGCTGTTTTCCAGCCTGCATGACGAATGAATTAATGACCACAATGGCTCCTCATTTTCTTATGCTGGAAAATGATGCAACCCCTGGAAATAAAGCAGGCCTCGGATATTAAAAGTCCTGCGTTGTTCATTACTATCAATAAGTAAAACAGAGAGGTAATATCATGTTCAATTGCAAAGAAAAAAAAGGCCCAAAGGCAGCAATTAGAATATTCATAGATTTCAACTTGAGCAAAAGTGGTTTATAATAATGGCGATATCACACTTTAATTTCCCGGATTAATTATATGATTCTGTGTGTGTGTGCCAAGTAATGCCTGTGTGTTTTAGTGCGTGTAATACTCCTACATGACAAAGTCTGCCTGTTACTCAGAGGTCAAGTGTGTGGGATTTAGGGGGATATATCTGGAGAAATTAAATATAATAAGTATGATTTTTAAGAGTACACTTACCTGAAAATAAGAATCTTTGTGTTTTCGTTTCCATTGAATGAGCTGTTAATATCTGCATAAGAAGCAGGGCCTTGTCATGTTGGACTGCTATGTTTCACCACAGTTAACAGCCCCTTTTTAGTCAAGCTGAACAGTGTCTAAAAAAACAAGGATTTTTTTGTGTGAAACTGCTTCCTTCAGTGTTTTTACTAGTTTAAATCACCATGTGTATTTGTTTCAGAGAGGAGGAGACCTCTGTGGATAATTTGGCTCCTGGTAAAAACCTCCTGAACGTTTAGATCTTAAGTTATCAGAGAAAAAAAGGTGAACATACAATAGTAAGTGCGGGGCTGAAAACCTGTCTGCGAGGAACAGAGCAGCGTTGGTTAAACACTGATTTAAAACATTAAACTGTTTTTTTTTTTTTCAGTTTTAATCACTGGGTCCATTTGTTTTTGGACAAAACCTCTGTGGATAATTTGGCTCCTGGTCAAAAACCTCCTGAACAAAGAACACTAATGTAATCCTAACTGGGAGCTAACGCTTGGCACACGGGAGAAGTTTCAACTGGTTGCAATTTGCAAGTCTGCTAGATGAAAATTTAATCCCACAGACTGCTCCTTTAATGGTTGAGTATGTGTCCCACATTTTAAATGTAGTATTCCCATCGTATTCCTACAGGATCTCACACTCACTGGAGACCTACACTACAAAAAATATATCAGAGAACCACTCCAACTTTGTTCTGAGCAGGCGGGTTGTCTGTCTGTGTCTGCAGGTGTGTGTCATGTTGCTTTGGTGTGTGAATATGCATGGAAACAGTGCAGAGGTTAAGAGGTTTTGCAGAGCTCTCCAGCAGACTGTTTGAGCGTGCTGCTGTTGCTCTCTGCCAGCCCGTCCTGCACCTGTCAGAACACTGCTCGTAATACCCTTTCTGCTTCGTGCGTTGTTCTCTACATTAGGGCCACATGCACAGTGGGTTAAGGCGGGGTGCATAGTAACACAGATATGCAAAAAAAAGAAATACAAATAGTCAGAGTAATGTAATATTTATGTAAATGAAACTCAATATTGATCACATATTGCTTTAGGCTCTTACTGGGTTTAGAAAGGTGTATTTGACATTTCAACAAACTGTATAAACAGCGTTTAAATGCCGAGTTCAAAGGATGCTTTGAAGAGTTATTTCTAGCCTCCAAAAATGTCTCACCACTGGTCATGTCAAATACCAAAACATTTTTCCCTCTGTTCTCAAAGGCAGTAGCCTATATAGTGCCTATACTGTAGCTTAGATAAACCAACCTTCAGTGGAGCTACTTTTGAGGCATCGCTGATAGTTTTAAAGGAGCAGTCTGTAGGATTTAGAAGCATCTAGCAAGGAGGGCTGCAGATTGCAATCGGTTGAAACTTATCTCATGTAACAAGCATGAACTCTTACTTAGGATTCCTTCAGTGTTCAGGAGGTTTTTACGGAAGCTGAATAATCAGCAGATCCTCTCCAAAACAAACTGATTTACACTGGTAAAATCACTGAACTGTTTTCTCGATGCTGTGTGGCTCATTGCGGCAGGCGTATTGAGAAGTTGATAGGTTGCCCCCTAAAAAAATATTTTTGAGCAGTTACACATGTAGGTCTATAGGTTCACTGAGTTACTCTTCAATTTACTGGACCACAACCCATCCGGGTCTGGTGGGAGCAAACAAACTAGCTGCACAGCTCAATACTGCTAATAATGCTGTGCCGCCCTTACAGCATTGGTGCAAACTTTGCACCCACTGCAAAATCCCTTATGCCTTGTTGACTAGCATAGTTAGCACTAGCTGTGGTTACACTGCTAATGCTGGCTAACAGAGTGCTAATATTGATAGTCAACAATGCTAATGGGGAATTTACGGCTCATTATTTAGCCACTTTCTCACCAGGACAGGATGGGGAGGGAGACAGGAGTATAATGGGCATAATGTTCCTGCAATAACGTGGTCTGCCACCTTAACACTGTTACCAGCTGTTAGCTCCCATTAGACCGCAGTGGTGCGCACTGCAGAGCAGCTGAGGACAGTGGGGAGCAAAGGCTGGACAGTGGGCATGTTTGTTCATGATATCACAGCTGGAAAGCTGCCTGTCAGCAAAGCCAACACAAAGTAAAGTATAAGTCAAATCATAAAACATCAAACTGTCACCACCTCTATATAGAGAGTGAGAGAGCTCACTCAGTCACTGGAGCGCCAGGCTAAAAGGAATGGCCGTTTTGTATTTCACGTCTTTACTCAAAAATGTACTGGTTAGTTACCAGTTAATGAGTATCTGCCTATCAAAAGTAAAAATGACTGAAACTGACATCCCTGCTTAGTACTAAAACAACTGACTGTGTGGACAAGGACATGCTCCCTATATAGGTATAACAGCTCACTCTAAGGAAACATAAACAAGACAATTATTATTTTCAGGTTATTAAACACTAAAGAAAACATACTTATTATATTATATTCAATTTCTGCCAATAAATCTGACTAAATCCTACAAACTGGACCCTAAAGTAGAAAGTAAAAAAGTAAAATACACTCAGATTTATGAATGTGAAAAGTAGTATGTAATAGTTCACCAGTGAGCCAATAGTGAAACAAAAGCATGAAGGTGTACTGCAGTAGGTAGGCTGCTGCGGGTAGCCAGACAAGGTGCGGCTAGTCAAGCAGGTGTGCTCTACATCTGTCAACAAGAGCCACCGCAAATCGTCTGAGAGCCTGCCTCTTTCTTTCAGCTCACTGTTTACTGTATTTATTGTCTGTCTATATTCAATATATCTACAAACACAGATGTCATGCCTTTTCTTGTCTTGATAACTGTTTGTGGACCCCCTCTTTGCCAAACCCCGTCTTCCTGTCTGCGGCAATGTCAGCCTCCCAGAGTGCAAATCGTTCTGCTGATCTGTTCTGCACTGTATGCCATAAAGTCTATCCGTCTGGCTGCTGTGCTTGTTTTTCTACCAAGACACTGAAAAATCTTGTCACTGTGAAGCCAAGGTGGTGTTACCAGACAAACAGGAAGAATGGTATTTGTTGTTTTTATTTCCCCCTCACCCATTTTTCTCTATGTGATCATATTATCTTAAAATTACACCTTGTCTTAAGTAGATGTTTTTGAGTAAGTCACATGTAAATATTAGATCTTATTTCCCACCAGGGGTATTTTGGATTTCAACAGGTCTTTTATGCTTTGAGCCTGACAGAACGGTTGGCAGATTGACGGCACAGATTTAGCCCGGATCCAGCCCCAGGCATCTATCAGTGCTGTCTTCACTCAGTTATCCTCACTGACCACGAGGCCATCTGATTTTTGTGACTGGCAGTCGTCTCCTCTGAAAGCAGCTTCAGCGTCCAGCACTCTAAATGAACTCAGCAATTTGTGGTGCTGGACAGTGCTGATGGGTGTTTACTTGTAGTTTCTGCAGAGCAACCTCGCTGCTGGACTGTGACTGGTCAGATGACTGCTACTGATCTTTTTTTTTTTCTCGAGTTTCTCACTCTAGCATGAGCCACTGAGATTTACTTGCTCCTGCAATACTAGCTGGTTATTACAACATACTCTCATGTGATTAGAGTGAATACATTAGTGGTAAAAACAGATTACAGTTGTACCATTTTATCAGCAAACTAAAGCCTGCACACAAGTTCAGACTGTCACCCAAAGTCTGCCTTTACACTCACATTACACCCTCTTCTTATTGCACACATGTGTCAAACGCATCATTATAATTACAGAGGTCAGTGTTGTCATTAGTGCTTTTGCTGCCATGCCTGACGCCTCAACCGTCACCTGAAAGCTATGCTGTCACCTGCTAATGCTGCTCCTTCTCACACAGCATTTTAAAGGCTCACTTCCATGCTAGTAGCCTGTTGAGTCCATCATGCTTCCCCACTGACTTTTTCAACATGCCATTTCAGACATAAAAGGGCAGTTAACCTTAAAATAAAAAATACATACTTTTTCTCCTACCCATAGTACTATTTATTAACCTAAATTGTGGACTAGAGTCTCGTGCTTGTGACAGTGTGCACACTTCCTTCTGAGCAGTGACATGTCTGGCGGATGTGGTTCAGTAGAGAGATAATAGTTCCTACATGAAACTGCTCATAACAAGGTCTGCAGGTTATGTTGTGAAACTGGGTCAGCATTTCTGGAAAGAGACATCGCTGTTGAGTTTTTCCAAATGTATTTCTTTGGTGCTTTAAGCACCACAAGCTGAGTGCCATCAAGATCTATTATATTCGAGAGGAGGTACACATCTCAAGAGCCGATATCTGGACAAGTCACACCACAACAATCTAGGCTGATACAGTGCACTACAAGTAGGAGGAAAAAATGCATATTTTTGATATTGATGTGAACTGTCCCTTTAAGTTGGGAATATAAATCTTATATGTAAGAGCTTCAATTGTCACAGCACCTACAATTATTCTTAAATACAGTTACTTTGGAAACATTGACCTTACTTTGGCACATGTTGCTGGAGTATGACTTTTGTGTCAGCTTAGAGTACAGCGACCTGATGTTACTGTACCTGTACGGTAAAAACTGTATTGAAGCTGCATTTATCTGAATGTATTTCAACACAAAGGTTGAAAAACAAAAGACATGATGAAAAGTGTGATGAATACTGATGAACGACAAAGGGCCAGTGACAGAATGAGGACAGGCTGGAGGACTGAGGCTGCTGTCAACAGTAAACACACTGGCCACCAGAGACTTGGCTTCACTATTGTGTTAGTGTGGCCCAGGCACAGAGGCATATAACATATCAAGTTACCATCAGTACCAGTGCTTAACAAAGTGTTTGTGTGTGTGCGCTCTTCGAAGTGCATGATAAATCACCACCACCATTACAAAGTGTGTGTCCAGAGGAAATGCATCAGCTCCTCTCTTCCTCTTTCCTCTCCCAGCCCACAGATCATCAGGGACTTATTGTACAGCACCAGACTGTCTGTATACCACAGCAACAGAAAGTGATCGGGAAAAACACTCACAGCTGAGACACACACACAAAAAAAAGGCTTCGTTCCCTTTGGAACACAGACTCTTTTTTGGCAGAGTGCAGAAACCTCAAGAGAGTGATCTGGTATTCTGTGCCCGTGCGTTAATTTCTTTTGTGGTGCTGTAATATACACACTGCTCAGTAGCTGTGCTGATCATTTTATTTCAATCCAGTTTTACTGAATTGGAATCATCATCTATTTGATTACAATCACTCACTGTTAACCTGGTGAGATAGCTGGGAGATGTATCATGGCACTACAAGGTATCTCGTTTTTATTTGGCAACAAATATTTCTGGTAATATAGCAGCGCTTCACAAAGCAGAACAATATGAGCCTTGCAACTGAAATAACCTAAATTTATTTCTCTATTATTTTACTGTGATGAAATGCCACAAGTTGGTAGTAACACTTTTAATGTAGTTAAAAGTGTCATCCTCGAGGCCATCCTTTTCTTTATCTCCAATTGATGCCCTCATAAACAGATCAATAAAATACTCAGACACTATAAAGAAACCAGTTGCTGGGTGTGGCATTGCTCCACTCCATCAGCTTTCCATTAGTCTCGCCACCTAAAATCTAATATTTTTTGCCAACAGAGTCCGACTGCAGACATTCTGTTTTCACTTCCACCTACGCAGACAAAAAACACAATTGATATGTGACAAAGAAACAAGCTGTGCCATGTTTCTTTGCAATTTAAAAAAAGACAGGTTCAGACCTTCAAAACGTCAAGTGGAAGGCACTGTGGGTTGTTAAATGTCAGCATTTTGACTTTTGTAGAAATGAGAGGGCATGCTTTACCCTCTGAAGTTCTTAAAGTTAACATCAAGCATTGTTTGCAGATCTAACTGGATACTTAGCCGGGTGTATCAGCTGTAGTTACAAAGAGAGTCAGCTCTGCTAATGTATGACATACTAAACTAGAATCCATAAAATGATGCTTCCTCCAGGACGCATTTTGACATACATACTATGGGATTCTTAATTGTGTAGTGGTGCATATCATTTGAAAGTGAACAGGTCAGATCAGTGTCACACTGGTGACAGGATCAGATCTGAAGTTGGCATGACAAAACTAGATTTGAGCTGGCAGTGTGAACCAAACTCAAGACACGGTGACCTCTGTCTTATGAAATAACCCTGTGTCCTCTGAATTGCAACTGCTTTTTGTGTGTGTGTGTGTGTGTGTGTGTGTGTGTGTGTGTGTGTGTGTGTGTGTGTGTGTGTGCTCAGTGGAGGGAATGCCCAGACTTTCTTATCATTGCCTTTTTCACCCCCTGGCTCCAAACCAAGACAGGCTGGAGCCGAACACAGACTGTCCACAGACACAGAGCCAAATCTAAAGAGTGACTACCACTGTGCTTGTTTGTACTGCCAGAAAGAGAGAAATAAAAAAAAACAAACAACAAAATGATCACTTTCCACCTGTTCATATATTAGTAGAATGGCATTTGGATGGAAGCAGGAGTGATCCATGTGCTGCCAGATTAGTCCAAGTTTGTTATCCACAGTATATAACTCATTTTTGAAAATAAGACAGACACTACTGTACAAAGCTATGCAACACAAGTAATGAGAAGAATTTCAATTAAAAGGACTAAAATATATTCAGACAAAATGATCCTTCTAACTGTATTTGACCTTTGCAGCTAAACTGCGAGTCTGGATTTTATATAAAACATTGACAAGTATAAACAGATATTTTAATGGCTTTCAGAGCCCTTTAACACCATTTGTTATAATTACAGTGTTTATCTTGCCAGTAATGTTGCCAAACCATAATTTATATTAGATAATATTGGAACATTATAGAAGTCAGATGCATTTAGGGGCTTTGGGGAACCTCATTAGGATTAGCAGACTAAAACATGCACAACCAATTTGTCAAAAATAGTTGGATGTCTGGGGGAAACTTGAGCTTGAAAAATAAAGTCGGTCTGGTCAGTCTGGGAGGACCTTGCAGCACATGTAGTTTATTGTAAACTGTTGAAATATGGTGTAATTTGTCAGTGCACAACCTACAAACTACAAACAAGTACCAATTTGAAATAGTTGCGACCACCTATGCCAATGCATCCAGGCATTGTCCCTTTCTGCCAATGGAGACAGAGCCAATTTTGGTCACGCCCCAACCAGAAGGGAAAACAATTCATGGCTTTCCATTAACTTTATATTGCCTGAAGGTGCCTACTTGTCATTTATATCTGCTAGAAAACAACAGAAAAATGCCTATAAGCTGCTTTGTGGTGGGATGCACCACCAACATGATAAAGAATCCATAATTAGGTTTTTATAGGCTGACTTACTGAAAAAGTGAGCTTTAAAGCAATAAGACGTGAGTCATTAGCAGGAAGATATGAGAGAACTGTGGGATCCAGATTCTTAGTGTGCTCACATGCAGCAAGCATTTCGCTGATTCGGCCAGACAAAGAGGCTGAAGTTGACTAAGTTATTTAATACCTGGTTTTGATTTTCGTTTGGTTAAATGATGATCTTACCTGGGGATTCCACAAAATAGTTGTAAATATCAAAGTATTTCACTTCTGGCCATTTAGTAGGATCATTTGTCCATGATATACAAGGTAAGGAAAAGGCACACTAAGATAGACCGACAATACTGAGTTTCTGTCAGTCTAACATTTCCTCTCTGGAAGACATAAGGTGTTAAAATTATTCTTTGATACACTGATATCTAATGTTTCAGCCCTTACTTGCATATTGTGGTGCCAGTAGTTTTACCCTCTGGTGGGTGAGATTTTCAGAGTATGATCCTTTGCCTTCTGTCTCTATAGGCATGAGCAGATGATCAGCTATCCTTTGGCTCATAACTAATCTTCCCAAAAAATCTTGAGCAATTCAGTGAATCGATTGGGGGTGAAGTCATGCACCTTTTTGTAATAGGCCCCATTGCCTTGCCCTCTTTAAGCCAGTTGGTATGAACAAAAACAAACACCTTCAAACACACACACACACTTGACAATAATGCCAAATTTCAGCCTCTTAGTGCAAAAACTATGGCCACTAAAGGGTGGAGAAATTTGTGTGGACTGATCAACTGACAGAGCGAGCTATGAAGTTGCTGTTCACAGCTAAAAAGAAAAAGGATATTACTAGAGCCATCAAAAGAAGATAAAAAAAAAATAAGAATGGAAAAGAGCAGATGGACAACCCTATTAGTCACGAGAATCTATCATAAATCGTCCAAAACATCCAACACATAGCAGAAAACACAAGAGCAACACTATCCAACGCCAAGCACTCTCTCTGTAAGCCAAACCAATGTCTCACGACAACACTGTAATACTCATCTAACTTGATCTGAAAGGCTTTCCTAGCATGGCTGTCTGAATCCTGGAGTCAAATCCAGCTTTAAAAACTTGTTTCCATAACGTCACGTTCGTGTTTTCTGCTTGAGTAGCTGCCCAGCATTACAGCATGCAGCTCGTTGTCAGCTGTCACAATCTTTCGGATCACGGGAACAGTTTTTTCCCCCTAATGATGTGCAACAAGTTGAGCTTTGGTTTCCTGTAACACTGGTGGCCTGGTCGCAGCAGACTGTATCACAGTTAGCAGAGCAGTTTGTTTCCAGACGCCACAGGATGCCTTGTTGTGTTGCTGTTCATTTAAAAAAAACAGCCCATATGGGACACATACACATTAGCTCTTAACAGTTAGCGGGTCCCCATGCTGCTGCTACATCACTGGTGTCTGTCACAAAGCCATTAATATTATGTGTTTTACTTTATAATGAATTGCAGGGGTGGATTTAAAATGGCTCACTGAAACAGTAGTGTGAAGCAAGAGATGTACAGAACACAATTTGTGTGTCTGAACCAGACTTCACAGCCAAGGTAGAGGGCAAGACGTGGGAGTTTAGTCGCACAGAGCTAGATTATTTGATTACAGCCCACAAACTTTATTATTTCGTTGCTTATATTCATTTTCTACCTGAAATTCAAACTGGATTATAAGATTGAGAACAAGCACAGACCTGTTAAAAAACAGACCTAACAAAGAAAACCAGCGAACGAAATACAAATGGTTGAAATTAAAGGGATAGTTTGGATATTTTTGAAGTGAGGTTGTATGGAGAACTTATCCATAGTCAATGTATTACATACACTAAATGTCAGTCAACACGCTCCCAGTTTGGAAAAGCATGCTGGAGTCCGACACAGAAGCTTAACAATGTATCCCTGTGAAGGAGCCAAAAAAACATATTTTAGCTACCTAAAAAAAGTCCTACTTCAAACAAATCTAAACTATCCCTTTCAACTGTATAATTTACTACTTTTCCCCTTTACTTTATAGAACAGACTTTATCTGAATTACAGATATTTTCACATTTAGTTCTACATAGATGAGAAATCTTTTTGGGAAAACAAAATGTATCAAAAGTCTAGCCAATTTGAGAGTGATAGCAGGTTTCGGTGTTTTGATGTGTGCCACTTTTGATTACATTTGGATCACGAAGCAAGCCTTTAAGAGACATTCCAAATTACTGTGCTGCTTAGGTTTGGTCAATTATGTAGATATGGTCAATTATGTAAAATGAGTATCTCACATCCCCTGAGTACCACGGAAGTCATTTAGGATTACAGACATTTGGAATTGGCTCACTCACCTTATCTCTGTCACACTAGATCAATAACGCCCTCCTGCTAAGCACTTATAATTTCATTTCCCCTATTGCAAAGACCTTATGCTTTCTTGCAAGGGTTGGCAGGTAATACCTGGGACTCTGCACATTGCATTAGTTGTAGCCTCAATAACTTTCTTTTTCTCCTCCTGTTTGGATGGCTCTGCACCACTGTGTAAAAATTGAGTGGTTCTCAGACTATCAGGTGACATGAAGGGAGGCTGCACCGAAGACAGTCTCGATGACTGATGACTGGAAGAGAAGTGCTCAACATGATCAGTCACTGTATACAGTACACACACACACACACACACACATACACGCACTAAGGCATGCATGCACAAACACAAGCACACGCCTAAAGGCGCCAGCTCCATCATAAAAAAGTCCCCCAGTGAATTTTTTTGCATACCTTCAACACAACTGCAACCCCATGCAAAACAAGAAAAACAGTGAGAATGACAGATTATGTATGAGACTGACAACTGAACTGAAATAATCACATCTGACATTGCAGTGTTGGAATTAAAACCTCATTGGTGTATAGAGTGGAAAGCATTACTGGTTATTGGTGAATAAAGCTTGTGTGTACACAGTGCCACAGCAGCAAAAGGCAAGCAACACAAGTAGGAAAGATAGAGAGAGAGAGAGAGAAAGAGAGAGAGAGAGAGAGAAAGAAAGATAGAGCCTGTGAGGAAAGCTAGAGACATAAAAAGCAAAAGCACGGAGGAGGCTGATAGAGAAAATATGGGTCAGACAGAGAAAGACAGGGAGAGCTCAATGTAAATCAGAATGTGTAAACATGTACGGGCCTAATCTCATTATCCCTCGTCCTCCTGGGTCTATGATAGGATGCTTGATTAAAGCAGGAGATGAAAGAGAAGAGGTAGAGGACATAGACGAGAGGTATGAAGGTGATTAAGTATCCTATTGAGAAGAAATAAATAGAGATTGAAAGAGTATGGAGTCTACAACACGAGTAGTATAGACTTTTCAGGATATCATATTAAGCGGTGTGCAGCACTTATAAACATAAACAGATGGATGGCAAAAAAACATTTGCAGTATATTAAAACAAATAAGAGAGCTAATGTCACAGTTTTGTCACAACACCAAAATTTTGAATTTGGTACCAATACCAAATTCAGTGATTTTACTCGATACTTAAAATTACAATGCTACTGACTGAATACCCTAACCCCAATAACATCAAATATGTCCACAAGCATTGGTAACATTTTGTTACAAAACCAAGAGACCCACAGTGCGTACTAAATACATTTGAAGAGGTCCTTGTGTCCGTTACTGAGGTGCTTGGTGAGGTTTGAGGGGTTTCCACCATTGCACAACACTGTCTCAAGTCACATTTTGCAGACAGACTTCATTATGTCAGTAGGTTTGCCATCACTATCGGCTCTGTAACACCGTCAACATGGGCAAAGGAGTCTCACAGTAGACTTTGACAGCTTATATTGTTCACTAATAGTGATAAAAGGTAGAGAGGTAGTATTTTTGCAGATGAAATGTTTTTTTCATGTCAGTAATAGACATGGTGAGGCAGAGACATTGCTTTTCTCTGTCAGTCAAAGGTGAAGTTCGCTCTATTTTGATGGGTATGAATACACAGCCGTGTGAATCCTGAGCAAAGACCGTACAAGTGCACGACTTGGCTACTTTGCCAATACTGCCAGGTTCTCGTGATCACTCACACAGAGACACAAATTACCTTTAACAAGCACAGAAGAGGGAAATTCCTTTTTTTTAAACTATCTACATTTAGGCATACCATACAGCATGACTGTCAATTTGCATATATATAAAGATATTATCTCATTTGAATTATATCATGTGCGAAACTCCTTTATGATGTGTGAAACTCTGTTCGCTCTGTTTAGATCCATTTTATTCAACCATAACTGACTGTATCAGTAGAGTTTTTCATTTGCTACTGAGCACCTGTCAAGACTACACAATAGTTGCATCCAATTCAAAGAGGAACCTACATTTCTCCATCTCCTCTCACTCCTGCCTTTTACTGTCCTTTCAACTATCCAGTAACTGGTGACCAATACTACAAATTTATAGTTTAATATCAAAATGAGGCCAAGCAGCACATTTATTTCCATAGGAATAGCACTGTCAAAGAGTGAGTATTAAGTAGTAATAGTAGTAGTAGTAGTGGTGGTGGTGGTAGTAGCAAAGGGATCATTTATGCATACTTCAGACCTCAGGGATGAGCAACTTAAAAAACCTCCACAATCTTTTCCGTAATATATTATTCATATTCAGCACTGATTGCATGCCCTAGTCACTTTCTTTAAATTTCTTAAGTCTTGGTTCAGTAGCCAATGACCTCGTGACTTTTTAAAAGGCAGACCTTGGTTTGAGGCTTTTTCTCTTGACACATACATCCTGTTCATCATGCTGTATGAGCAGTGTATTCATGCGTGTTGTGTGAGAAGACTAATTCCGCTTGACCTAAACATTTCCCCTTCGGCTTTACCTAGCAGGTTGGGGTGTGGGCCCACCTGTTCACTTGAACTTAAGGAGCTTTGAAAGGAAGGCATGCTGAAGTGACTGCAGGCTCCTGGGATGATAGCATGTTTGTGAACAAAGACTGTCATAATCAATAATCCCTCAAATTAACCAGCCAAGTCACCAGAAGAAGGTGGGCGGGGATGGCGTGACACCTAGGAAAAACGCCCGCCAAGGTGGAAACCACTGTTTGAGATCAACAAACAAAAGCTGCTGATTTTTGTCAAGTCATGCAATGCATTTTCATGGACATGAATGAATAACTTGTTAATGAGGCTTATCCGCGTTTTAATCATTTTCGTGATATGGCGTTTACATGAGCACAAGAGAAATGATGTTATTCAAATTCTGCATATTCACCACAGTTTCTTTATGTGAACTCCAGCTAGCAAATTCAGGTTTCTCATAAAGGGAATATGCTGTTTGCACGCTCAAACTAATGAAGGGAAAACTCAAAAAACCCAATCGTAAGTGGATTATTCATGTCCATGTAAATGTACTGATTGTTGTGTTTCCAGCTGCTTCTTAGCCCCTAAATGTGGGTGTTTTTCAGTAAACCCTGGTTCATTTACTAGCTGCTTTTAAGTCCCTGACCTGTGGCTTTTTTAAAAATTATTTTTAGCAATCTATAGCTCTTTATCCCAGTGGCTTTGTAGCACCAGAATTCAGGTGATTTTTAGCGACCCATTGCTGTTTTTAAAGTAGGCGTAGTGCCACCAAATGTGATTATTTTTTTACCAACACATCACTACATTTCCTGCCAGGAAAGTGGCACGAACAGCTATTATTTTTTCTGGTACTATGCTGCTTTTCCAGTGAGCAAACCCTTACCTTAAAAAACCCTTGCTCTCCAAACTGGGAATTTTAAACCAAAAATAATTTCTGTCCTAACCATAACCAAGTAGTTTTTGTGCCTAAACCTAACCACACATCAACCACAGCACGGTTACATGATAATATGCAAATGTAACGCATCCGTGGCAGAAACATACAGTTCCAACATTCTGTCTGGCAAATTAATTGCTAATCAAAGCGCCTTCACAAGCACAGAGCCAGCTGTAATGGTGATTCAGGACATTTGCACCATGACAGGAGTAGAAAGGCTTAGGTAGGTCATTTTCTGTTCTACCCTGACAGCCCAAACACTAATCTAAAAGTTGTTTGCTCATATTTTGTCTGGTGGCCTTGCTGTGGAATGCTCAGGCTGACATTGATGCACCAGATAAGTACTCTTAATGCTCTGTAAACATGTTTACCCATTTGCCACAGGGCTGTTGCTCACCGCGACAATTCATTCGCCTCCATTTGCTCCAGTTTCATTTCATTGTACTACGGAAAAAGGAAGGGGTCCCACACAGATACAAGCTCAACAATGCATCCTGTATATTAAAAAGATCCTCAATCTGCCGGGAGAGATTGCAGCAGAGGATATTAGCATCAGCAAGGATGTGTTTTGTATTGTGTTACCTAGAATCGCAGACATGGTTGTTAAAATGACAAAGAATGCAACAAGTGTGTGCTACCCATTGTTGACCCTTCATTTCACCCTTCATTTCACGACCCTTCAATCCATAAAAGCAGTCATCCCGAGAAGTTTAAGCTTTTTGTATGATGAAATAAATGTCTTTGGATTCAGGTTATTCCTCAGTAAATGCACTAGAAACTGTTTAAAATGAATCTCATTAGACTTTGACCGACCTTTAAAAGTGCATTTACAATCCAGACGTTATTCCGGAGTTATTCCCCTTGATATACACATTTTTTAAATGAGTAGAAAATTGACAAAAAAAATTAAATAAAGTGCTCTAAGTTATTGAGCGTGGGCCAATAATGCAGTGGCATTTCACACTTGAGATATTTTCTCATACAGTTAGAGCAGACACCATGAAATAGCCTATAAAGGTGTTGTCAAAACACGCACTCCGGCCTGCTCTAAAACTTGTGCGCAGCGCTGTTTGAGTGCTGTTACGGTAACTGCAGCCACATCCAATGACAGCTTGACTTCAGAGGTTGGGAAGAAAATGTCTTAGGTCTCCTGGCCTGCCCCTACTTACTTACTTTTACTAACTTCATTTTTCCCCTTTCGTCTATTCCCCCTTTACTCAAGGAAATGCTGATGTCCTCCTGATTCCTGACCCCCCCCCCCCCATCTACTCATTAACATATACAGCACTTCAACCCTTTTGCTACTTTCCTGCTGATTCCCTGATTCAGTGCTTCATTACTGTCTTCTCTTGGATGCCTCTTGCTTATCCTCCAACTCATCCTAATTCCCTCGCTCCTCTCTCCCCTTTCATTCCCCTCTTCTCCTCCTCATCACTCAGAGGAACAGCAGAGCTCTTCATCAAGCAGACGTCAGGCATCTGTCACAGTCCAGGCCAGTCTTGGCATGATTGATTTTTGGCCCACCTGCGTCTATCGTAATGACCAACTGTCAGTTGTTTTACTGCCTGCACTGCCTCCCCTCAGTATCTCCTGTCACCACAGCATCCAGAGGCTAAATCTCCCAGCTCAGGCCTACAGTGCATTATCCTGCTTGTCTTCAGATAAGATTTATGTAGGTATACTATAGAGCCCGCTTGTCCTCCCTCAAATCACTGAGGAGAACGCTATCAGGGATGGTTATTTTAAAGAAACAAATCGATTACATTCTGACGGAGAACGCGATATCTCTTTTACGCTTTAAGTTTTCAATTATTCCCCGGAAATGACTTTTCTGACAGAAGCTAAAATATGTCTGTTTGGACTTGAAAGCAGGACGCTGTGTTTTGATTTGGTCTAGTAACTGCTTGTATGAGCGTTTGGAAGCTGAAGCAGAAGACTATTTTGAGTTAACTCTGGAGATCTGCCACATAGTGGAGGACAAGTAAGACATATTTGCTGTGTGGGAAGCCAATATCATTTAAAGTGGGGACTCGGCGCATCCTATTGATCAGTTTGAATAAGAAGAATGTAGAATTTATCCAGAAACAAGATGCTTTAACAAGTGAATGTCATCTCCATGTGTTACCTTCCTCGAAATAACTTGTTTTTCTCAAGATCAAACTTGTGTTTTAACGAGACGAAGATTTTCAGCTCTTTGATCCATATGTTTCAATGTGAGCGAGAGCAGCTTGCTTACATTGTGGCAAACTGATAAAAACAAATCCAGACTAAACATATGAGGACATGAGGCCTGACTTGATTGGGCGCTGAAGCTGAACAAGCCATTTAAATTTCACCTTGAGGGATGAGGTTCAGTGGATTTTGTGGAAGGCACAAGATGTTACTTCTTTTACTGAACCCAGACCTCAGTGTGACTCCGAGACATCAGATGATGAAAACATGTCAGGAACACTTTCAAAAGCTCCTTTATGTCCCGTGGCGACCTCCAGACTGAGTAGGGATGTATAAGAGGAGCTTCAAACTGGAAGCGGAGTGAAAGCACATCACTTCCTCTTGCTGCACACACCTGGATGCTGAACGTTTTTGATCATCTATAGAGGCCAGATGCAACTTCTGGATCTTGAGTTAGGCAAACTTTCAAGATCTCATTCACTCTTCTCTATTTACTGTTTGTCTCTTGTAATCTTTCCTCCACGTTTTGCCTTTCCTTTCCTTTTCTTCCTCCTCTCCTTCCCTTACCCTCTTTCTCTCCATCTGCCTGGCAGGGACAACTGAGTGCCCATGGAGAGCAGGGATGCAGCAGAAGGCATCTTTGAAAAGAGAGCTCTGGCTGGAAACCTTTAATCTAGCTCTATACCTGGCCAAGGCCGGCTGCAGGGTACCACGGCTGTCAGAAGGCATTCACCAAAGGGGGGAGGAGGGACGAGACAAGCGGAGAAAAGAGGGAAATGAAATGCAATGAGCGGGAAAAAGAAAAGGGAAAAAAAACTTGCCTCTCTAGTATTAATAATCTATTTATGCTTTTGCCAGGCTCAAAAAAAGGAGGGAGTAAATGAAGATGACTGAGAAACAGACATCAGAGGAACAAGATGGAGAGCAGCAAAGAGGGAAGCAGAAGTGGAGCAGAAAGATGAGAGACAGAGAGACCCTTGTGGCTCATAGAGGAGAGCCAATTTACAAAGCTCATGCTAATACTGCTACTTGGGTCTCCCTCCTGCTGTCACCTAAAATATGTCCAAGTCATTCAAAGTGCTTAAGTTAGCTTAACCCTTTGAAACCTGGGCAAAAGACATGGCCCAAAAATTAGGAGGAAATAAGCAAAAAAGTCAAATGAGCACAAAAAAAAGAAAGGAGGAAAATACATAACATATATATATATATATATATATATATATATATATATATATATATATATATATATATATATGAAAGTTTAAAAAACAAACAATATAAATATATATAAAATAAAATGAATTAAAAACTACTGAAAATGTATTCATATTCTATATTTTCTAATATATTTTTCTGTAACATAATTTTGAATTAAAAAATATAAATATAGTTCTGTGGACATGTTCTGTTTCCAATTTTGGGGGATAATTTTCTAATTACCTCCCCCTCTTTTCTGAAACTAAGTTTTAGGTTATTTTCTTGTCACTAATTTCTTGCAATTTATGGGACATATTTTACTAAGTTGCTCACTGCTTTTTTACCCCATGCTTTCAAAAGGAAAACTAATTTGCTCAGATTTCAAAGACTCTTTCAGCTCGTGAAATGAGTCTGAATGCAGCACAAGAAAACTGAAGTCTGTCCAGGTTTCAAAGGGTTAAAAGTGGCCTTCCTGCTGTATTGACCAACGAGGAAAAACATAGCAAAAAGGCATTCCACATCCTACACTGGATTTTTAAAGGACATGTTTATATGACATGCTCCAACTGAGCAATTTTTTAAAATTTGAAAGGGCTGTAAACACTATTTCCAAAGCATTGGAGTGGACTGAAATGATTGCTGTTCATTCACTCAGTGCTGCATGCAACATCACAACTTTGGCAGCGTTACTGTGTGCATTATCTCAGCATGCCACTGCTTGGCCTATTGCATCTGCTGCAGAGTGTACCTCCTTGACAGGCAAAAGCTAAGTACTTGGAGAGTGTGTGATGTGCCTCAACGGGAGGCAGGAAGTTAATGTGTGTGTGTATTTTTGATTTCCTATGTGTGTAGAAATCCTTCAGAAACCTCTCGAAAAACAGGCCGCACGCTTCTTTTGGTAAGGCACATAATAACTCAAAAGCCTCCCATTGACAGCTGCTGTCTATAGGCGTGAAGGACTGTGAGTTTGACAAATGGATTCTCTCAGAGCTGTATACCTGTGTAGGTTCTGCATGGGAAAATCAGGGAGGAATGCTGCAAGACAGGTCTGTCCTCAGTCCTAAATGCCACGTCTGGGGACACAGACAAGGATCATTATCGAGTTGGACTATGTTGTTAAGGCTGACAAAATGTTATTTACCTCAGATGTGGCCGGTCCTTTCAATTGCCTGTATCACACAATAGAATGGAAATTCATCTTTGAGTCAGCAGGTATATAAAGAGTAATCCGTTCTTGAGAGGGCATCATTAAAATCAAACAATGAGTGCCAATAAGCAAAAGTCTGGCTTCAATGACTTTTAAATGAGCCTCAATCTCTTTTATATTCTTTTTTTTTCTTTGTCTGTCCCTCCTCCCTTTTGTATCAAAGACAACCTTGATCAAGTTCATATTAAATGTAAATGCTTCACATCAAAGATAAACTGTGTAACCATGGAAACCAAGCCCCTAGTTCATAGGAAAAATATATTTTATTTTATATTCCTCCTTTAAGCCTAAATCACAAGTCAGAACAAAAATTGGGACAAGAGGAAAACTTGTTAGAACATTGTCGTGAAACGTTGGAGCGGCGTGAACTGGCTCATCTCAGCTCGACCGAGGCTGGCTGATGGTGTTATCTGCAGCTCTTTCATGTCCCAAGCGGCTGGTTTTAGAATGTAAGGCACGACTCGTTTTAATAGCCAATGAGCTTGTAGTGAAGTCAGCTGGCTAAGTCAGTCACAAACTGAAAGCCAACGGCATGTTTGCTTACTGTGGTATTCTCTAACAACTCCTCTCTGAGCTCCAGTTCATCTCATTTACATCACCGCTGCTGTTGACACGTACAGTATGTCAGACTATGTCCTCATGGTGTGTCGGTGCTGGGTGGTTGGTTGGTTGCTGCTGCTGCTTGCTCTATGTGCAAATGTCACACACATACTCATTGACTTATTAGTCAGTGTGGGATATTAAAATTACTCTGGTGCATTTGTTGAAAAGATTGCACATATGAAGCTAAGGATGTTTTCATTATGTTTTTACCATTTCATCTCCACTAAAAATGCAACTGTAGCCAGTATCTTACTATCACTAACATCATTAACACTTCAAGCTACAATTTATATTCAGTATAAAAAATAAAAAATAAGCCTGAAACGCCGGAACTTAAAACAAAAGTAGAAAGAGACATTGCTATGGAGACGATACACCGTGTCATCTAGTGGCACTGCTTTTTAAATTGCGTGTCCTCTCTATGTTACTTGCACCTGATCAGATATGGCGCTCATAATTTGCGTTGTATACTCTTTGTACCGTGACAATAAAAGGCATTCTTTTCTATAAACTGGGGGTAAACAGGTTATCAGAATTTTGGAGATGAGCGCATTGCAAGTAGTTGTAGGTTTTAACTTATACTGTCACAAATCTTTGGTCTAACCTGGGCATTACAGGCCCAAGGATGGCAACCACTAAATAGGAAGCATATCTATGAAAGTCAATGTTGCATGATTTATCTTACTTTATGTCTAAAGCCGGACCGCCAACAATGTGATGAGACAGAACCCCTGCGCAACCTGAAAAGCTATAGAGCTGCATCTACGAGCTGTATCATCTCCTAATAAAGTGATTCTCTATCATAAAAATATTTGTAATAACTAATTTTTGCCAAAATGCATTCAATACATGATATATATATAATAATATATATACAAAAGTCTTGACAATAAAATGTCACAAAGGAAAAGTCAACAATCCAGTCCATTCCAAGCTATTCTTTACCATCACAGGAGTGTAAATAACATCAACAATTTTTTAACATTAGAAAACCGCACAACCACTCAACATGTATATAACAATGTCAACAAGCTTTTTCCACCCAAACACAAAGAGTTTCAGGAACATGGTACTCATGCAAGGTTATAAGCTCTTGTCAGGAGGATATGCACCAGGAAAAGCCAGTCAAGCCGTCTTAAAAGACAAGAGAATGGAAAAGGAGAGCTGACAAGGCTGCGGACTCCAGCTATACAGTCCAACAAGTGCATTATGTTTCCACTCAGCAGGGGTGCTGAGAAGGCTGCCAGGCTCCATGCAAGGCAAGGTGGCAGCTTAACAAAGCAAACCACTTTAGACATGAATGAACGTATCCGCTGCTAATCCAGTCATTTAAGTCAGTGTGTCTCTCAACAGGTTTTGGTGCATTACGGTCACTTAAAACGTTGTGGATTTGAGTCATGACCTTGGTTATATCATTCCTCCCCTTTCATCCCTCCTGTCCCAAACCTCAACTCACTCTACTATTTTGTCATCATTTCACACATGCCTCATATCTGATACACTACATTTATATCTATAATATGATGTAAAAATAGATAGGTAGCCAGCTAGAAATGAGCATTCAACGTGTTGGAAACAACAACTGTGCCCTTAGATATTCAAACTGAAGTTGAGGCAGTGCTTCATCAAAAAACAAAAAAAAGAAAAAAGCAAGCATGGACATAAATTAATAAATAGGTATTGGTCCACAGGCTCCTACCACTTGGCTGAAATGGTAGAAAGGTGCTGACAGAGTTGTGAGTTGAGGTTGGAGAGAGAGAATCATGGGGAAGGATCCTGCAGAGTGGAGTTAAAAATAGAGCATGAAGTGGAGGAGGGAGGGGGGCGTACCTGTGGGCTTGGAGGCAGCCTAGTTAGCAATGAGCTGCACCGCTGTGGACGACGCTGGGCTGGAGAGGGAGACAGAGAGATGGCGAAAGAGAAAGAGGGATAAAGACAAATGAGAGAAGAAGGATGAGGACAAAGTGAGGTGAAAACGAGACAACAGATAATGAGCAGATCGAGAGAGAAGGGGAAGGGTTGGAGGGAGGATAATGAGAAAACAAGTCAGATTAGCATGAAACCCCATGTTTGAGTCTAAAGCAGACAATTATTTCACAGTAGGCCACGGATGGCAACAATGACTAGCAATAGTCAGCTACAGATGCACATGCTGAATTTACAACTGTCACCCAAACACACACATTTACATGCACACTGGGTATTTTCCTGTAGGTGCGAGAGGTGGGGATTCCATAAATAATTCTCCCAGCCAAGCCTTTACACAGACAATACAGCCATATGTAGTAAATTATGTGCAATGTTGCCTACTGTTTAAAAACTAGTCATTCATAAATAACGTGCCCTCCTACTCTCTAGAATAATTGCTCTAATTCAAGATTTAAAGAAGTGATCCTAAAAAAAAATGCATTGTCCCAGAGCCAGTCACATTCTTCTGCTCTTTTCACTTGATGGCACACCATGGTATACTAAGGCTTTCTTGTGTTCACTTAATGGGATACTTTGTTTAAATTGAATGCTCTGTGTTTGCCATTTTTTCACCTAAAATGTCTTCAGAAACATATTTTAGTGCACTGTTTGTAATATGAGAATTTGTGCACAGAAAGTGGGTGCCATACTGTTTCTGGTATTGTGAAAGGGAAGGCTGGAAAAACTTAGACCAAACATTAAAACTAAGCAGCGCTGATAAAAAATGAACCAATATTCTGTTGTTGCATTGCATATTTCTCAAATCCATCCATCCATCCATTTTCTTCCGCTTATCCGGAGTCTGGTTGCGGGGGCAGCAACCTAAGCAAGGAGGCCCAGACTTCCCTCTCCCCGGCCACTTCGTCCAGCTCTTCCCGGGGGATCCCGAGGCATTCCCAGGCCGGCTGAGAGACAAAGTCTCTCCAGTGTGTCCTGGGTCTTCCCCTGGCTTCCAACCGGTGGGACATGCCATCTTGTCTCAAATGTTTTCAGAAACATTTGACATATTTTAGCTTACTGTTAAACTACATTTTAAGATAGTTTGTTACCAGCCAACCACCATATTGTTTCCTTGCCAAGCTCACATTAGGTCACTCACAAGCAGGAGCATTTATTGGTCCAGTGCAACGCAGTGCTTTCTGGTCGTTGTAGGTGTTCTACCTCTTGAGCAAAGAAAATGTCACAGCCCCTTTTCCCATTTTCTGTGGTCCTATGGCATCAGTTTCAAAAGTGTGTATCAGTTGCATCTTTCTACTGCATAGACAGCCCAGATTTATGAAACAGCAGTGAAATACTTGTTTAATAATCTACTATTTTAATAATCCAGGCTCTGGCCACACTGACTCATAAGTAAATCTTAAAAATGCATCTTCACACATGGTTACTATATTTGACGCTTCTAGATTCATTATGAGGGACAGCTACCAGTTAAAAAGGACAGAAATGATCAGCTGATCTTACAACAACAAAATCCTTCACAACCCCCCAACCCCCAACAACTAAAAAATGAAAATCAAATGCACATTCAAAATGACAATAAACAAAATAGAATGCATATACAGCCCTGAAAAAAACTGATTACAGCTTCTGGTATGCCCACATGTCTCATGTTTTGTAGGAATAACACAAATTGAAGTGAACCCTACAGAGGCTACAGTTACATATTGACACCAGAAGGCAGCCAAACAAAGGCAACAAGAGGATTTCAACAGAAGTCCCACCACGGACAACTGATGCATTGTTTACTCGAGAGGCAGCCAGGTGTGATGTTACTTTTTTGTCAGCGTGCAATAATCTGAGAAAACAGAACACATGGCCCATCATTTGGGTCCTAATAAGCTATTGTTCCTAACCAGTTCAGGAGGGATTCCAGTGAGTCATCCACGTCTGACGGAGAGGAGGACTTGGCAAGAGAGACCGTGCCGAGCAGCTGTGTTGAAAGTGCCTGCAGATTCTAAAGCTTCATACCTGGGTAGTGTGTTTCTTTTTTTGCAAAATTCAGTAAACACAAAGAAAAATGTGGCTTTTAAGCCTTTTGATGCTCCTACATCAAAATTTAAGTTAGTTATATGACTATACATGAATACAGGTACACCTGTTGGGTTTATTAAAATTGTCTGCTTTGATAAAATATGATTTATTGTTATTCATGACTCACCATGATTTGAATTTCATGCTGAGTTTTGAATTGATTTCATGGTCTCTGTCGCCCTAAAGTAATGAGAATGTGAGTTACAAGCTCTTCTAACAATACATTCGTGTGATCACTTAATTCACAGTTTTCAATTAGGGTTTATTTGCTGCACTTTGAATAATGAATTATGCTTATAAATCACTCTGAAAGCATTCATTAATTTTCAAAACAGCTCATCATTTAGCATATTAACTAATTCACATGAGGTGTGCTAACGAAACCATAGCTGCTTTCTGCCAATCTCTCCGCCCTCTGTCGTCCACCATCACTGTCTCTTAATCATCGATGCGCATCAATGTGCCACAATTCACCATAATGATTGCCTAATGAGACACAATCAGAGAACAGGCCTGTCAGTGGATGACAAAGTGGTAACAAAGTTTTCATCTCCTCTGAATGCCAAGTGACTAAAAAGTCTCTTTTCACATACAAAAGAGACACATAGAAAGAGAGGCAAAACCTTTTAAGTCTGACAAATAAATTCTAATATGCGAATGAAAAATGGTGAAAATATTCAAACCGTAAACAGTCTGAGGCTTTTCTTTGTAGTATTTTTTTAAAGTTCTCTCCAGATAGACATTATTCTGATAAATAGTAGTTGTCTGCACTGCACACATTTTCACTCTGATGTTCCTGTCAGTTAACATCTAATATCTAAATGTAAATGAGTGATTAGTGTCAACAGCAGCACATATTAACCATCTGCTTCTGCTACGTAATGACAACTGAGAATGGTCTATTTGAGCTGTCATATCACTTACCGGTTTCAAACAGCAAATGCAATCAACCAGTAATTCACAGCAAATCTTACAGCTTTGCACAGATGACATGGATTAAAGGAATGCAATGTTTCTTTATCTTGACAACAGTTTCAGGCAAACAGTACTTGAAGACAGCATATAGCATAATTTATGCTATACGCCTGTGATCACTGACACACCAGAGTCTTCACTGAATTACATGGCTAAGGAGCTTTATGTTTCAACACAGTCTTTCTCTAGGAGCTGTAGACTAAGTGTAAGTAGGTTAAAAACAAGTAAATTGAAAAAATGTTTTATGTTTCAATAGGGCTGGGTAAAAACAAATATACTGATATCGTGATATAAGCCTCGATAATATCTAAGATTTTGGATATTGTCATATCTTAACTCTCTGAAACTCGGATCAATATCAGTTTTCTTGTGCACCGTTCAGATGCCTTTCACAAGCTATTAAAGCCTTTGAGGCAATGATCAACTTTGCAAGAAATGTCACACAAATTGCAAGAAATTAGTAAAAAGTGACAATAAAACTACCAAAAAAAAAGTTTTAAAAAACGAGGGATGGATTTATAAAAAATAATACATTACAAAAAATGTCCAGAAAATGATAGTTATAAATGTAATAATTTTATATTTAAAATGTTACATAAAATATTTAATTTAATATATAAATTAAATACATACATTTTTTTCAGCACTTCTTAATGTCATTTTCTTGTTTTTATGTTTGTTTCTTTTATTCCTTTTCTCTCTCTTTTTTGTTTGCTTATTTTCTTGTAAATTTCATGAAGATTTTTTTTCTTTACAAATTATTTGAGAAGTTGTGAAGTTGCTTGTTGCCTTCTTACCTTATTTTTCAAAGAAATCAAACCATGTTTTAAAGGGTTCAGGTTTGTCTTTCCCTGGTTTTGAAGGCTACATTACAGTAAAGTGACATAATTTTCTGAACTTACTGTTCTAGCCATTATAATATTTGTCTTTACTTACATAGTCACATTACTGACGTTTATTTATGAAAAATCTTACTGTCTAAACATTTTATGGAATCATCCAGCAATATTGTTGCAATATTGATATCAAGAGATTTGGTCAGAAATATTTAAATATTTGATCTTCTCCATATCCCCCAGCCCTAGTTTTCACCAACATGTACCAATTTGACAAGATTGCCATCACTGCAACTTTGGAACTGGACATAGGTTAAATGTGTTGACGCTGTGACAGGATAATATTTATGAGAAACCTTCTCTGCAGTACAATCTATATGGTAATTTATATCATTACAAAGGAACTCCTGGAATGCATTACTGATTGATAACTTCCATCCATCCATTTTCTACCGTTTAACTGGGACTGAGTCACCTAACAGCAAGATGAGCATGGTATTTCAGATGTCCCCTTCCCCAGCATCCTCCAGTTAAGTTGTTGGTGTTCTGATGCTATCCTGGGTTTAAGTTGGACGTGCCAGGAAAACTTCCAAAGGGTGCCGAGGCAGCATCCTGCATCCTGATCAGAGGCCTGAACCATCTCAACTTTGCTTGATATCACACATAATTGTCTGTGTCTATTTTTAGTCAGACATAGCGTCCATTCTAACCAATGTCCATGGGGGAGGGTGATTCTATTTTCCCTAACCAATTGAGACCAACGTATGTGCCAGAATCTAACGTTATTTAAAGTTAACACTGATGCTTGCCAACATACCTGTTTTGCCATGGTTTTGGGGGAAGAGCATAGTGATTAAAAACAAATCACAATGCAGGGGGATATTAGGGAGATATTGGCATGTGAATTTAGAACAGCTTGAAAGCTGTGTCTGTGGTTGCCATTGTTGTTATCACTCCTCATTGGTTCTGGCGCATCACTTGGATATACTTGACAACAGCTTCACAACAGGGTTAGTCCCCCTGCAGCACTCAATAACTGTTTTCTATTTAAACAAAGAAACTGCTGTTTCCTGTCCCAATGCCAGACACATCACTCAATTTGAACTTGGTGGAGTGGCTGGATTCAAAGGTCTGAACCCAGGCAAAGCTCATCTGGCACTTGGCTGCAAAATGCCCCAGTGTGGGGTGGAGGCAGTGTCTGAAATTAACTTTTTGCCTCACTGGCCTGGCTGGCTAAATGAAAAAATCCATTGGCCAAGCTTACTTTGTCACTGGCCAAAATGATAAATTGCCTTTTTTGTGTCAAATTTAAATTTATTTCAGTACATTTAATAGAGATAATTATGTCTTATGTTAAATACCAACCTAAAGAAGAGACCAGAACAAAATCTAAAGCAAAATTATTTAAATAAACTGAACAACTCATCACCATGGCCTCAGCATATGAATAAGTTCACTCGGATAAGCAGTGATGTAGTGTATGACTTTGATTCCAACATTTACTCGCCAAACAAAAAATCTGCCTGCATTTGACGCTTCTTGGGTGCTCATTTCAGACACCGGCTGGAGGTCTGATGTCAAGCCAACAACAACACATCATCTACAAAGAGCAGGGATGCAACTTCAAGGTCTCCAAACTCGGCACTATGCATCTTAAGATCTTGTCCATGAAAATCACAAAGAAAATCTGAGACGAGAGACAACCCTGGCTGAGCCCAGCACCCACTGACTACTTGCTGTGAATACAGACACAGCTCTCATTCACGCTATATAAAGACCGAAAGCTTGTAGCAATACCCCGAAGCCCCATACTCCTGCAGCAACAGACAAACGACATCCGCAAAACACAACACAGACTGGATGGAGTCATGACATCCGAGTAACACTGTAAAAAGTGGACGTATCCTTTAATCTTCACAATGTTTTTACAAAAGGAAACTCTGAGTGGAACATTGGGATCCTTTGAATAGAAACAGGTGTGGCAATGAAAACCAGGGATCAGCACATTTATACATTAACAGGGCTGCTGATGCCAAACAGGTCCCTCTGACTTAATAGGAAAATACTGCCTTTAACATGGAAACAGGTTTGTCATAAACCTGTACACAAAACAACAACGTTTAGTCAGCCATTCACCTCTTCCTTCTTCCACTTGCTTTTCTCTCCCTCTTTGACTTTAATTTTAACTACAAGTTAACATTAGTTTTGCTGCAAAAATTATGTTTCCAGTCCACAATTCTCTTCCTGTGGGAGTCAGAAAAGGACGATAATCAGGAGGACACCCAGAGAAAAATATCTAGCCTGTGAATATAAATAACTTGGATATTCTGTCCCTCCCCCGCAGGTCCTAAATATGCTCTGGTAAGAGACAGACAGTGATTTTACTTTGATGAGAGTACCTTGTTAGAAACCAGACATCACAGTTTAGCTTGTTGATATATTTGCTTCTGTCACTTTTCCCTGCTGAGAAAAACCTAACAGACTGAAGTGGATGAATGGAATAATTGGCAGCATAGCATGAGACAAAAAGTGAATGGACTCATGCATTTAAAAGCTCAGATGGTATAATTGAGCCAATGAAAATAACGTGCCTTTCCTTTATCTTGTTCTGTGTCATTTACCCACAGGTTGTACTTGAGATTCTCCAATTTCACTTGCAGTTCTGGCAGAGGCGCTGCTTCAAAAGCTAAATTCTCAATTAGTGTCAGAGAATGGATGTTTTCTTGTTTGTTTTTTCACTCTAGCCGGTGATTTTGTGAGAAAATAAAGCTAACCTTTTGCGAGCAACATGTGTTGAGCAGTAACAAGCCTTTGATGTGGATAAAAAAGACCTTTCTGACCAGTCTGGTTTGGCAAACAGATAAGAGGGCACCATAAAATTTCAAGAGCGTGTTTTTGAATGAGATCTCTCTGACCCTGACACTGTGTGCAAGTCAACATTTTTATCAAGTCAAGTCAGGTAAATATATATAGAATACGCTGTGAAAGTATTTTAAATGTCTAAGTACTCCATTAGCAGAGATTAGTAAACACTTTATAGCCCAGGTTTTATGATATACTGCATATTTATTTTTATCTTAAAAGGTTTATCATGCAGGATTTACCTAAATAAACAATGTATGTACTCATATAAAAGTAATCCCTCTTAATCGTCGTGACCCAGTAAAAGATTGTGGTGGTGTTTTCGCCTGTATTTTTTTTCTCATTTTGTAATTTTCAGGGTGTTTCTTGGCAAAGAGCGCATATGAGGTCATACTTATACATACTTTATACAAAATAAATAAACAAATTACAAGCAGGTGGCAGACTGTAAGCAGCAAGTTTCCAAGAAGTAGCTACAAAAAACGCTAACATAACGTAGAAATAAAAGTAGAAAATAAACCGAGGCAAAAGGCCAAGCAGACAAAGACAGAGTTGGCACTTTCACTTGCAATGCTGTTTACGAACAGGAGCTGACACTAACTAACTAACTAACTTTAACTTCTTACAGAAAAATCTGCTGAGAATCTTCAGGGCATATTTATGCTTAATGTTAGATACTGATACGGAGAGGAATGGAGCCGTCTGTCTGTAATCTGCATTCATTTGGTCTATTCACGTGCATGTTTTCTGAAAGTTTAAGGATATGGACAGAATTGAGCAGTATCACAAGAGATGATGGGGGCCGCGTGGCTTTGTTCAAGCAAATTACGACCGCAGGAGATGACGATATTGAAAGATGGCGGAGTGGATTGAGTCAGTATAATGAAAAGAATGCTCTGTCTACATGTCGCGATGTATTTAATGGCCTTATATATCACTGCAGTCTACAACACTGCCTTTGTGAAAGGGTATATTATTACGACCTCCTGCAACGTCGCCTTGTTGGTCAAAGTGAAGCTTTGACACTATGACAACATAGATACAGACATATGCAGATACAACTTTGTACCTTGTATACAGGATGCATAAATATATGAGGGCAATGATGTTTACAATGCCAAATCAGATGTATTTATTTTCATACGTAAAGGGAGTATAAATGATCCTTTATTCTTTTTCCAGTTCCTTAAACCACTGTCTTCTACTGGTGGCCACTGGGACCCACCCAGTACAACCACAGTTCTCTACTGTTGGCTATTCAGCAGCAGCACAAATTGCCCAAATGCACCTTGACATTCGGTCTCCTTCACTTTTTCTCAACCACATTCTTCTAGCTGGTCTAGGTGCTGGATGTGACTACTCTCTGGTCACAACCCCATTTAATACTTGACAAATAACATTAAATATTCCACCAACAGCCTATCTATCTTGATCAAATTAAAACGGCTCCCTGTTCAAGGCCATCACAAATCAACTATTAATATGCCAAAAGGGAGGATCACGCAGAGATAAATGTCACTGGTGCAATGTACACAGGCTAATGAGTTTTGAACACTGCTGACACAGTTTGGCTCAAATAAAATACAAAGGACAAGAGTGATGACTGGTTCACTATATTCAATTATCCAGCCTGAACAGAAGCTGTCGTTGTGCTCAGTCAAGTCAACCTCCGGTGGGGCATCTTGCATTTTTCAGAGAGAGTAAATTAACTGTCAAGGCTTTGATGGAACAGAGCAGACCAAAACTTACAAAACAGTATCAATAATCCTCAGGGTTTTTTTTTTGTTCACCACCAACTTAACATGTGGTTGATATCAGATAACAAGAAACCAATTTGCTGCATATGTTTGACACAATGTCAAAAGCTAGACATAGTCTTGGTGGTAACTGTTTGGGAAACACAACTTTTTAAGCCTTAGGGGGAGCGTTTTATGAGAAAGGGCGTTGGCTGCCTTTTCCAGAATTAGCTCAACACGCACATGCGCGCGCACACACATACACACACTTATTATCAGCTACACCACAACACAGAGGAGCCACTTTCTATCACCAGGGAAACTCACACATCCCTGCCGCGTTTCCTGGTATGACCTCACCCGCAGCAGAATACAAACATTGTACGTCAAACATCAGCATTTTTTCCAGCGTGAGAAAGCAGTAACAGGTCTTGTTCTTTTTTAAAAACACTAAACTGGTTTTGTGTTGAATCAGGCCTGTCACACAAAAGCAGCGTGCACTGTTTACAATAGAAATGACTAATACTAGAATGAACTCTTAATTTATGTTCCTTAATTCGTGGGGGACCAGTTTTGCTCATTTACTGCATTCCCGTCCTGTTTTATAAGACTACATGTTATTATGGTAATGGTAGTTTATTTTGGTCCTGGTTAACAATTTTCCAAGATGATTGTACAAAATAACATTAAGGTATTAAGTTAAGGAATTAAGGAATAACAGATGAAAAACAAACAACAACAAAAATATATATCCATACATAGACCGAAAAGGTGTAAGTTGAAGCTAAAGCTTGTTATACACACCCTTTTCACTTAGAATATTTGCATGGGTGATTCATTCACTACTGAGTTTTATTACAAACAAAAAAACCCAGTATAAAACAACAACAGAAAGACAAAAAAAAGAAACAATAAGGAGATTCAATTCATGCAGAATAATTATCATATTTTACCATCATGTTTTTATGCTTTATTTTTTTTTCAATTTGCAGAGTGTTTTCACACAGTTCTCATTCATTTATGACGACCATTCCACAAGGTAACCCATCTGACAGAAACACATCTGCTCCTTTGTTTGTCCTTACCCTGTTGTTTTTTTTTATTTATTTATTTTAATACACCTGTTCCCCTAAGTTCATACTTGCTCTCTCTGATTTCAAACAGACTCAGAATGCAAGGGAGGAAGCAAATTAGTTTTAACTTTGTAAAGTTGTGCAGTTTTAAAATCAACTATATCTGTAGATTTTAGAGAAGACAAGTAAATTAATAGAGCTTGATTGGTTCATAATAATCTGACTGATTTGCAATTCTAATAGCTCTTTTCTGTGGCAAAAAAAAAACGTATATGTGTTGGTTTTGTATTTATTTCCCCATACCTCCACACAGTAAGTAATGTATTAAAGTACAAGAGCACAATACAGAATATAGAGTGACTTCTGAGTCAAGATGCCTTTGGTTTTATATAATACTGCAATGATTTTAGACATTTTTGTTTTTACATCATGTATGTGTAATTTCCAACATAATTTATGATCAGTTAATTACGCCCAGCAATTTATTTTCATACACTCGTATCTACAAATAACAGGTGGAATTGTCCTTTATTTTCCTGCTCGCATTAGAAGATAATTATGACATTAGGTGAGTCCCAATTCAATCACAGAGAGGAAATTAAATGCTTAAATGCAAATGCAAGACATTCCCTCCTGTCATGTCTTGACACTTACAATGCTCTCTCATACATACTAACATGAGCAACAGTGACTGGATTTATAAGCCTACATTACCTTGAGCAACGGTGACTCAATTTATGGGCCTATATTAAAGTGATGCAATGTTGTGAAACCATATTGTTAGGTACTCGTTAGCATTGATGAATTACCCTAACAGACTGAATTACGAGCCTCCAGAGCCCAATTGTCTTTGGACACAAATGGAAGATTCTAAGAAATTTTGCAAAAGTTATTCACATGCATGAAAAACGATCTATCTTTTGGTAGAGCTGTAATAAAATCCATTGATGACGGTCTGCATGTCTTCCTGCACATTTCTGAAAATGGGGCATGAGTGAGCATGCGCCACTTCAGTTTGACATTTGCACTAAATTACATTACAAGTTTAGCATTGTGGAATTAATGAGAGGGACTCTGTGATTTAATGAACTTGGACTGTGGTTTGCACTTGTGGCTCATAACCAACTCCTCTGTAATGGGGCGCCAGCTCCGGCCGGGTCGCAGTCCCTATGTAGACTGTTCAATAAGGCTGAACCTCTCACCTTAATGACTGTCGACTTTTTTCCTCAGTCGGATGCACTTTTAATTATCAGCTCCAAGGCTCTCTGTAGCATCTGTACTCAGAGGACAGGGCTTGCCTTTTAACTAAGAACCTCCAACTTTACAGAGTTGGCTCAAAGTCAGGCTCAAAATCTGTTAGCATTGCTGAATTCAGCCAAATAGCAGCATAACTGCAGTAACACTTTAAGGTGGTGTCATCCATAGCTTGGCTGCTATGCTAATATCTGGAGCTGCTGAGCTGGTCTTTACTTTATAAGCAGCAGAATGCCCTGACAAAACTAACAAATATGACATATGACAAGTAATGGCAACCATGATGTAAATTTGAGGAGAATTATTCCTATTTTAGGTTTCCGTACACACATTTTTAATAGTGAAGAGAAAATCCTCTGCCATATTTAGTATTCTGTCTCGGAGCAGTATGACCTTGAGGAGTCAGTTGGGAGAGCTGCTCTAATGCTAAATTGGCTCGAAAAATCATAAATCATTTCAGTATCAGTCTCTCAAACTCACTGAACCTACACCACAGATTGTCTTACTGCATGGACACGTCCTATTATACCTTCTCCAACAATAAGATAATAATACATGTGACAGATCTTATCAGAATCTGGTGCGTCAGTCGTGCAGAGGACTTCCTTGGAACAAACAGAAGCCTAATCAAGCTGCACAAACAGGGTGTCGTTTTTAACCCACCGCAGACTGTGCATATTCTGCCTGTTTTTGTGATTCACCCAAACAGACAGCAGCAGTGGCTCTCTACCAAACAGCTGTTCCTCTCTCTCTCTCTGCTCAAACTCTCACTGGGGCATCATTATTGCAGAGCACATTTTCCTCCATCAGCTTTTGAATGAAGCACCAGTGCTTCTTCAATAGGTCTAATTTCAAGAGTCATGCTACTACATGCTACATGCTAAGAAATACTTTCATCAACAATTAGAAAATTCATATTGTTAATCTAAGAAATATCCTATCAAGACATATTATGTCATTCTTAGTTTTCTAGAAATAATTGTTCTATAAATGCTGCTTGATACATCATTGTACATTTGTGCCCACCACTAGCGGAGATAACAGAAATATAAAAAGTAAGAGTATAGTTACAAGACAAATGTTTCAATTGCTCACTAGCTACTAGTAATAACTCATGGTTGTACTTGTTTGTAGCTGTTGTTTATCATGAGTATTTATTTGCGTGTAGTAATGTTATAACCAGTAGTAACAAGACAAAGTACTTTTACACCAAGTGCTGTACTTAAGGTATACAATGCAAGAATTTTGGGCTATATTTGTAAACAGTATCACCTGCAAAAGTGAAACTAATGGCCATTTTGAAACCAGTTTTTTTCCACTTGGTGTTTCTCCTTGCTATATTTGCAGGTTTATTTCAATGTTGTGTAAGTGGTTTTTGTATTTTCCTCTTGGATGATTGCTGCTTATAGTCTACAGTCGCTACCATTTATAGTATAAAGACACAGCCTCACCCATGCACTGTGACCAGGAATGTCCCAAATATCATAGTATATGGCATAGTATACCTTCCATTATGATTTTTAGGTTGTACTTCACTTGAGTATTTGAATTTTTGAGGGGTACTGATAGTCTACTTCACTACATTTCTTTGTATAGTTTAGTTTAAGAGAGTTTAAGTTTACTCCACTCCACTGTTGACTCCCAAATATGATCAATTAATAAAAGACAATTTATTATTATGGATAAATCTAAAACTGTATTGATCCTTGGGAGAAAATTACAAGCTACAAAACAATTAATATCAACCTTTACTAGCTGCAACATTTAAGTGAGGAACATGTTAATGCATACAAATTAAAATCAATAATGTAATGTTTGTTGTTCTTAAATTGGCCATTCCAAATGATAATGATCCAAGTAGTTTTACACATTTCATACTTTAAGTAAATTTCAATGGTAATACTTTTGTGCCTTTAGTTAAATTTTGAATGTAGGACCTTTACTTGTAACAGAGTATTTCTACACTGTGGTATTGTTACTTTTGCTACATAAATGATCTGAGTTCTACTCCCACCACTGGTTATCAGACTATTATTACTGTCCTGACTTTTGACTTGGTGATCCAAAAAAGTCTGCATCTCATCTCTGCAGTCCTCCTCTGTGGTTTGATCTTTCAGGCCCATAAAAAAAACTATGTTTTAATGACTCCAAGACCAGCACTTCTTTCATTGTAGTCCCAAAGCCAGTGCATTCCCAGTTGTGGAGAGAAGACAACCCCTCAAAGTGATAGCACTCCCCAAAAAATGTAATCTATGTCTCCATTGTACATTGAAGAAACACATCTCAGAAAATTAATCTTCACTCTCACTTGCAAAGTAAACTGAAATAATTAGGACAGTGCCATTCTGGAAATAAAGAGAAACTGAAAAAAGGCAGAGCAACACGTGTTAAGGAGATAATCTTGCTGGATCAGCCAATGTTTTATTTAGCAGGTAACCCAGTTGGATCGGCATCTTTGAGCCACTGGCTGTTCTTGCTCTACCGCTGTGTCAGATAATCATTAAGACTGAGCTCAGCTAGTCAGATACCTCTCACAGCAGAGCAATGGCCATGTTAGCTGCTGGGTAGCAGAACTAGCATGTTTTCAGATAGTATCTTTCAAATAGAATATCTTTCTCAAAAGAAAGGCCACAGGCTCATCTTCAACTACTGGCTTATCTTTTGAAATAAACTCATGTTCTCACTGTGCTCCAATTTGTTGTAGCTAAACAAGTTTCTCCTTTTTTAATGAAGTTGATGAGATACAACAAGAATGTCTTCACAGTTTTTTGGGTTTTTTTTTTTAGTTCCTTTACCTCACAATCAGGTTTGAAGAACTCTAGTTACCACATGTTAACACATCAACCAAAAAAAGATGACATTCAGGATTTACAATTTTATTTTACAACGTAATATTAATTTCATGTAAATGTGAAGGGATTCATTGTTTATATCCTCGGTAAGGGAGCAAACAGCTCTGGTGAACACTATCTCATCACAGATGAAAGCACAGCCTGAATGCAACATGCTAACACTGGCTCAGTTCTATTACATTATTAATAAGCATCTTGTTTGTAAAGAACATTTAATAGCCTTCCTTTTTTTGATGTGCAAACCAGACTTTATGCAGAAAAAATAAATCACCAGTTTCTCATCTTCTTAAAAGCTCCAACGTGTGAGTGTGCTATTTAAGAAATAGCAAACTAAAGAAGGGAGAGAACACATGGATTAGTGAGCCATCATCACACTGAGCGCAGGAGTCATATTTGGGCCATGATGACTTCTGGGATGGACAGATGTCTAAGATTACAGAGAGATGAAGAGCAAGCATAAGAGTGTGCTCAAAAGAAACAATAAAAAAAAGTGGAACGTAACAGACACTTAACCTATTTGAACGGTATATACGAGCCAACATCAAACACACCACCAGGAGGAGAAGGTTGCTGAGTGGGAGTCATCACGTTCCTTCTGCAGTGCTTCCTGCAGCTCCTGTTTTGTTCTGTTCTCGCTCTACTGTCTTCCTCTGCGCCATCTAAATATTTTATATGTAGCCTGATGTTGTGTTAGGGATGTGTCCCACTCTTTGATCAGGCAGTCTGTCATTGATTTGTTGCCGGAGCAGAGTAAGGCATCGACTGTTTCATCACATAGGAGGAGGCGATGAAGATGGGCTCACTGAACAAAGACAAATCGATAAATAATGCAGCGTCAGCTTATCTTCAGCTCTTCTATCAATCATTAAAAGGCCCAATACAGTGCAGTCCCACCATTACATACGACTGCCACCAGTTAAACGAATGCTGCTCCAATTTGTGTGCACAACTATTTTGTATTCCAGGCTCAATTCAACTAAAAGTTACAGTGTTTCTCACAGAATCAGAATTTATGTGTGACAGTGGCACATGACGGACAGGGGTGGAGGGTGTCAGCAAACTTTTTTTTTAATATGCACGTGTCTGTTTTTTAATCATTCTGTGCCCCTCTCTAAATTCATATGTTTTTGTTGGTCCTTGAATGAATTATTTTGTTCCTCTGCAGTAGTTTCTGTCGCTGCTTGAAAAAAAATCGATCAGTAAATCTGGTAAGAGCTGATTAAATTGATGGGTGAGAGGAGAGGCAGAGTGCAGAGTGAGTAAATGCAAACTTTTAGACCTGAACAGTTAAGTTAAGTTTCCCTTTAACTACGCTGAACGTTCTACTGCTACATCTGTGACAACAGTAAGCTCTGCACACCGAGTGTGGTGCAGTGAATAACTGCATGTTATATATATATATATATATATATATAGATATTGAATATATATTCCAATTGCGCCCCTGATAAATGATCCAGCTCCAAAAATAGAAAATCTTTTCATGGTGGCAAAAGTTTTGATTCTAGTTGTCCGACACAAATAAATGAATTGTGTAGGGAAACCCTGAAATTTTGCTCTAAATAGTTTCTTATACATTTTTGTCAGATATGTGCTTTTTCATTTACTGT
The DNA here is from genome assembly GCF_026936395.1 of Plectropomus leopardus. Classification (NCBI taxonomy): domain Eukaryota; kingdom Metazoa; phylum Chordata; class Actinopteri; order Perciformes; family Serranidae; genus Plectropomus; species Plectropomus leopardus. The sequence continues at coordinate 17,532,838 of NC_142183.1, forward strand.
CAAGTATTCCTACATATTGCTTTAACAACATTTTTTTATTGTCCTATATGTTGCATCTTTCACATGCTCTTTGGAAATGGTAAAAGTCAAATAGCAAATGCCTCAGTAATTACAGAAGGACAGCTTTCTGAGTCAGGGAAGATGAGCTGTATACTACAAAATCATATCAGCCCTTGTTGCATTACTGAGCCAAACCCCACTGTCGCTCTGGCTTTGATGTTCAAACTGCAGTCCTGTAAAGCTAGGAAAAAAGTGTTTGAAAAACGGTACCTAAAATCTGGGAGTGAGAGGAAACGTTGCTGCTGCCATAATCCTACGGGTAATCGTTTACATTTGATCACCACGCATGAATATGAATGCTGTTCTGCGTGTCCTTGAAAAATCCCCCCAATTTACAGTCACTCGCTGGGGTACGGGGGACTGATGTGAACATTTTCTGCACTTCTTCTGGAACATGACAGCTATTCAAACGACTTACTTCAACCTCCAGCAAAATGACTGGTGTGAAACACAGTCACAAGTGGCACACATTTAAATGTTACTCAGTGTGGCGTTGTGAAAAAACAGCACGGAGGAGACAAGAAAGGAGAGATGAAAAAGAGAGGGCGCTACAGTAACGAACAATGCCAAGTGTATGATTACAGATGGCGGGCTTTGTGAAGGGGTGCTTGAGAATGTTTTCAGGCTCATTTCAGTGTAATTTTCTCCCTTTATCCATGGGCACGCAGCCTGTGAAGGGTCACAATGAGGCATGGAGCCTTGTGGTGGATAGTGAGGGGAAGGCCAAGCGGTGTGGACATGTAGGCAGAAAGAGAACGTGACGAGGTTCAGGAAAGACTACTGTTAATCCTGGTTCAAGAAGAGAGAGACAGCATGGTCACTGAAGCACACATGAACACACGATGATGATTCATGTCGCTGTTTGCTTTGGATAATTTGATCTAAATTGTGAACCTGAACTTCTGCATTGGATCGAAAATTGCTGTGTTTTTAAATTAACTGTAATGAGTCATGGTTAAATTTCAATTCTGCCAGGGCACTGATAAAGAAGGTTCTGGAGTGTCAAGAGCATACCAAAATTATTTTTTTTAAGAAAAGAAAAAAAGGGGGAGAGATTCAGTAAATGGACCGAGAAATGGGAAAGTGGTGGTGTAATGTTGCCTTCAAAATGGGCATAAATTGTGGGGACAAGCTATTTTTAACTACTGCCCCATTTCTTTGAAGGCATCAATGGAAATTCAGATGAAAATGGCCCAGCAGAGTTGGGATCCTGGCAGGGTAGTATTAACTTAGAAAGAAGTTTATTATTAATAAAATCACCCTTTAAAGGGGATATTATGTTTTCACTGCAATTTGGTGTTCAGTCTAGTTTCCAGAACATGAATATGTCTCTCAAGAGGCCACAAACAGAGTTTAGAGTGCCCAAGAGGAAAAATCCAGAGTTGTTCTATTAACAATAGATAGATGCATTTTAGGGGAATGTGGTAGAGTTAAGACTGAATCCCCTATGCGATATGAAATGGATTTATGCCTATACATTACGGTGTATTAAAGGTCTGACCAAAAAAGCCTCCAGCATAGGACTTGATTTAGAGTTCACTGAAGGATTTCATCCACTGACCGTCATAGTGCCAAAGTAATACTAGATGACGGAAATTATCAGACCTAATTAAACACACCCAAGAAAGTGCAATTCTAACTTGAATTGACTTCTTCATGGATGATGTGGAGGTTTGCCTTGTGCTGCTACTGAAAAAGTTCAGTGTAATAGGGCTGGGCCAATGGATGATGCCATCGTTCATTGCTCATGGCTGTCAGTCATCAACCACTGAGCCTAAACCCCCCCACTCCATCATTGTCTCTGTCCTTGACCCAGTCGGCTGCCCTGACAATTGTGTTACTGTAATGTATATATAGTTGGCAGTTTAGGGGTTGGGTTTGGTTCCCATATTACTGTGTGGTCACCATGGTTGGAAATTTTGTTGTTGGCTGGTGATTCCAAAATCTACCAAAATTTTGGCTAGTCAATAAAACACATCAAGCAGCCACTGGTATATTTTAACAGCATTTTTAACCAACTAATTTCCAACCTTGCTTGATATTGTCTTCACAATCGAAACTCAAGAAAATAACAGAAACAAGGCCAGTCACCTTTTTTGAAGTTTCTACATGGTATCATCAATGCTGCCCTGTCACCTACGTATATGCAAAGCTTAAATGTTTAAGTCCATTCATTGATTGGACAAGTTTTTCACTTTCAAAGTTGATGTTGAATGTATACATAGTAGCTATAGAATAATGACACCCTTTGTGTTTAGATTGGTTCCCACAGAGGCATCATTTTCACAATGTAATTCTCTCTGCTACCAAGTATGATCTCCCAGGAAAATAAAGGCTGACTAGCACTTCAGTCAGGCTGGCAGCCTGGCACTATTTTTATCTGCTTTAACATCTCCATTATAGACTAAATTAATGAATAAACTCAAGCTTTTCTCCTGTGTTGTTGGTATTTGCTACTTTGAGGAATACAGAAAGCAAATCTGTTGTCTTGGAAACAGCAGGGCCAACAATAATACCACTTAAAGATTAAAGATTCACTCGGATTTTGCAGTGTACAGGACTAAGAATAACACCCTCCCCTTTACCCCGCAGCAATCTTGTGAAATCATGTTTGCTTCGGTGATAGCTTGACTTCAGTCAAGGTTGGAATCTTGCTTTGGCTACTTCTGCTCCAATCATATTTAAAGAATGAAAAACAGTGGTGGGAATGCCCCAAAATTATTGCAAAATCATCTTTGTTCATATGAAACTGTGGGATAGTCTACCACTCTGGGAGGGCGGTTCTGAGAACAGACATGACAGTACGTATTTGACATTTAGTAAAGTACATAGTGCTATAGCTCCTGTATTGAAAGACAGGTGTTGTTAGGACTGCTTCAACACTTGAGGATTTAGTGGTCTCAAGAGAGAAATAAAGTGGCCTAAGAGTACAGGAGAGTATCTACTGGGTGGGAAGAGACTGACTACAGTTTCAGTGAAAGTGTCAGCACTGAGGTGCAAAAGAAATCTCCCCTTTGGGACATGCGGCATTCAGAGACTGATGCTTAAATGACCTGCAATGACTTCACACATATGCTGCCTGCTCACAATGTGGGATTTAACACTATGATATGACAGACAGCAGAAACATGAGATTCACAAGTCACAACAGTACCTGGTTCCCATGAGTCAAACCAAGGACAAAAAGCCCCAAGCGAATCTGTCACAATGCGACCCATTACCCACCCAGTCGCATTTTTGATGTATAAGCTTCTAAAGAGCCGAGCATGAAAAGTACTCTTTGTGCTGAACAAAGTTTTACAGAGAACAGTGGCATCATATCTGGTGGGTATTTCCCTCCAGTCAGGAGGTGCCACATATGCATATTACGAGCGCACACACACACACACACACACACACACACACACACACACACACACACACACACACACACACACACACACACACACAGATTGACAAAAAGAGACCCACACACCCAATGAAGGCCACACAACTGCATGCATGAGTTTCTCTGCACTTTAAGTTTAATGTCTTCTCACACACACACACACACACACACTTTTTTTCTTCTCCCCTCCACTCTCTTGTGACAGAATATGCCCTTTGTTCATGCTCTTTGAGAGAGCGTCGGGGAGCTGGGCTGCTGGGGCTCTGGGAACGGACATGAATAAATGGACTGTCCTTCATTGCAGCATGAGGAGAGCAGCCAAATACCCCAAGCAGGAGATCTTACATCCTTTATCAAAGGGCCTTTTGAAAAAGGCTTCAACTACAACTATGCCACTTTTGAAGTGGTCATTACTCACACGCATGTCCAAGCCCACATGTATTTCCACAAGCATGTGGTTAATGCATACACGGGAAATGCACAGTCTCGTATTGTACACACACAGATAGACACATTCATCTACATATATATATATATATCAGATCCAATAAAAAAGTCTCTTCTGTCCATCCAAATTACAGCAAACCACATGGACACTACCGCAGACCTACGCTATGCTGAGATATTGAAAAGGGGTCTTTCAGAACGGGAAATTAATATTTGATTCAAACACTGACGCTTTTTCGAAAGTGCTATCTTGTATGCCTAGAAATGAATATATCGCCGGAACCATCTGCCCACTTTGACTTAAATGCTTAAAGTAAAAGACTAAATTGTGTATAGGCTATAATATGGATGAAAGAATATAAGAACATGTTCTCACTCATTTCCCCAAAAGGCCCGTTTTTTTCCGCAGCTCTGGCTCAGAGTGGGCTGTTAATCTTTACATGCCAATGTGGCTGACTAACATGTTGGAAATGTTACTCCCCATAATGTGTCTGTGCCTGACCAGGCATCCACATCACGCAATGGGACCATTAAGCTCCTCTGCAGGTGCAATGGTTTTGGCTTACTTCAAAGTTAAAGCCATTTTAGGAGGATTTTCTATGAAAAAGTGTTTTGTAGAGTGCCATAAATGCGGCTGGGTAATAAAAAAAAATAAAACATCAAAATATTTTTGACCAAATACCCCAATATTACAATGATATTGTAGGACTGACAATTGGTGCTTTCACAAAATATTTACACAGTGAGATTTTTGATAAATGATCAGCATTTCGCAGGATGTAACGACCATAACACAAACAATAGAACAGCCAGAACAGTCTGGTAAAATCAGAAAAAAATCACTTTACTCTAATTCCTGCCTTTAAAACCAAGAAAAGACATTACCAGGGCTGTACTCTAAAAGTAAAAAAATGAGGTCATCAGTAAGAGACCCCTCACTCAACTTAGATTGTTCAAGCTAAGCAGTCTTTTTTATCAGACAGTGTGCTGTTTAGCCTGCTTCTGGGGATGGAAACATCCCTAGATTTAGATGCAGAGTGAGCGCTCCTCACTTTTTCTCTCGGTTACAGGCAGCAATGCACCACGACTCAGATTGTGTCGCCTCAAGGTGACGTTATCTTCTACCTTCTGCTTAAAGGTGTCAAATTACAGCTCACAGCAACTTAACAAGATAGAGTCTCTGGCTTCTGTTTGATATCTAGTGTCAGCAAAAAAGTGTTGCACATTTTTGTCCGTTATTTGCACAGTTAGGACACATTCGTTCAGAGAGCTAATTTGGCTTGTTCACTGTATAATGTGAACACTGCTGTCAACCTGAACATACCACTGAACCCCATTAAAGCTTGATTTGGAGAAAGGAGGAATGAATACCTGCATATTTGTTTTGAACAGCCAGTTCAGTTGCAGCCTTAGATATTAAAATATCTAAAATCTAAGATGATATCTAGTCTCATGTCAAAATATCAAAATAATACTGACATATTACCAAGCTCTACCAATAAACCATTATCACGTCAGCCTAATCAAGGGTACTACAATGAGTTCCACTGGCAGTAGCTAGGCCTCAATTTGCAAATTGAATACATCTTTTTAGTTAAAATATGGAGCTAGAATCAGAAGCTGATAACAGTACACAAACAAAGTAATACTATACACTTTGCAGAAACTGAAAAAATGTTTTTATGACTTTAAATATAGATATTGCTAGCTATGGATACCTGAGATGAGGTTTAATTCAAATGCCTTTCTTCTAGAATGGTCTGATTACTATTTGTGTCCATGAATAGCTCTTTCTCAAAGACAGAATGATTGGATCACAGGGTCTAATCTCGGTTCTCTAGTGTCTGGATTTGGGAGAGATTTGTTCATGATCACGACTATTGATCGGACTGTCCTAGACGATCAGAAGCACAGTGTGAATACTAAAAGCTGAGTCAGGTAGAGCAGCATTTAATGCTGTAAACATTTGAAATCTATGGAATTTGAAAGTTTGAAGGACTAGTACTCCACACCCACACTAACATTTTTTTCAGCTGGTTTTGAGAAAGGGGGAATATAATGGAAGCTGCTGAGCATTCTCAAATTTTTAAATTCACTTTTTAGGTTTCCATTAACCACATTTGATCATTGGCTTTTCTATTAGGGAGGATAGAAGTCAGTGTTTGCATTAAAAATCAAATCTAGTGAAGCCCTATATTCAGTGCTATTTCCATTCCTTGTTAGAAGGGGAGAAGTTGCCGTGTCATAGTTTTACTCCAAGGCCTTTTCCCCAATACTCTCATCTTTAAAATATCGCTTGGCTGGCAACTTTACTCTCAGACACCTTGAAGAGTGCAGCGTCCTCAAGCACACATCTAACAGCCTGTTAAGACTTTATAAATCACTTAACGAACAAGCCTCTGTGTTGCTAATCTGAATACAAAGTTCCTTGTTGTGAGTCATCATTGACTGAAATCAAATCCATCACTGATTTTTCTTCTTTCTGCAGAGGGAGGATAAGCTGGCCCTCTGTTGTTGTGTCGGTTCTAGTGGCCTCGTTGTGGGCTTAACAAGCATCATCCGCCGACACACACATGCCGACACACACATACACCTACTGCGAGACAACTCTCTTGACTATGAAGTGCTCTAATTAGTGTGGATAAACATTGGAGTTGATAACACAGCGCTTGTTTAAAGCTAATCAAGCTTCCTCTGTGATTGATCTGTTAGCTCTGGTAGAGAAAAGGTCACAGAGAGGCAAAACCTGACAGGTCTGGTGGGTGCAGAACAGATGACCAGTGTGTTTTACAGTCAGGTACAGACTATTTGTTTTTAATGTTCGTTGCTGTCAGTTCTCAACAATTGCACACTCGTACTACACAACTAAAAACCAGTGCATAATGCTATTTGGCACATGGTTAGTGATCATTGCTTCTTCACTATGTTACACTGTAGAGCACAACCCTGGTATACTAACAGCCGGATATACATCCTTGCAACCCTTTAAAAAGTCAAAAAGCAAAAATGCCAACTTCTAAGTGATGCTAATGAAAAGGTCAGGGGATCACCACAGTCAGTAGGACTACTCTGCCAGTTGTTAAATTTAGCAATATTTTCCAAGGGTTTCAAAAGAAATCCACTGACAGTGAACAGATGCGGCCCAGCCGTTTCCTGTTGGTTTGGCAGCGTGTAGCGAGGCTTGAGATGTTCAATTAAGAGTTCAAACACAACATTTTCAACCGCAGAAAAAGGGTTGGTCATTCATAATAAATTTCCCAATGTTTTTTCCGTTATCAGTTTTGTTTTATTGCCATCTGGAGGAAACTTCTCACGCTTCCTCGATGGTTTCAGCAATCTTGCTCCTGCTTATACATGACCCTTGTTGCTCATACGAGTTTATCGTATTCCTTTACATCTGTGGTCCTCAACTTTCTTTCATATCAGGGACCTCTATATTAACATACATTAGGTCATGGACCCCTATATGATAAGAGTCCTTTTTAGATATGTTTGAGACCAGAAATCTGTAGTTGTCAACTAAAGTTTAGAAAATAACTGTGGAGAAAGTAAATAGTAATTTTCCAAGCTCACATTGGATTCACCTCTGTTGTAAGTTAAATAATGAAAATAAACTGTTTCCCATTTTGTTGGGGACCCCTTGGGACCTTCTCAAAGACCTCTGGTTGAGAACCAATGCTTTAATGATAGTGAAGCAGGTGTTTTATCAAGTTTGTAGTGCTGAGGCTTCCAACACTTCCAAAACTCTGTTTGTCAATAGTTCATATGAAATTGTAATATTTTTCTGATATCTGATCCTGTATTTTTGGCTTGACCGATACAGATAGAGTATCAGACTGGAACATCCCTAGTTATCAGTATTGTAATGATCTCTTGGGGTACAAAAACAAAACAAATCCTGCTAAAATAATGTTATTGTGGTTGTCACTGACTACATTACCTACACAACATCGACTCCACTAAGCCACAGGTCTTCCTGTGTGAATGCAGTCCCTGGCACACACTGCAAGAGGAGAATAGCAATTGGATGTTTAGCAAGAGGATACCATGCTTTTGCCCTGGTCATGGCCCTGATCGATGTTCCTTTTAAGTGTGCCTGCTTCAGTTTTTGCTGTCAACTCTAACTCTAATTGCTCTACTAGAATGTTTAAGTTAGATTCTATGAAATTTAACAGAAACACACTGCAGGTGGGTTTTAGATGGTTCGAATCCATGCAATCAAATCATGCACACTGTCAAAATGTAAGATTCCTGAGCAATACTTCTGACCACGAGTCAGTTTAGTATCTAAAAATTATTCCATAAACCTAAGATGCACTTTTTATCATATTCCCACATTTGATTATATAATAGATTTCTTGGTGCATTTAACAATCAGTCTTTTTTTTTGACACGATGAAGCTCAGAATGCTTACAGCTGCATCACAGCGGGTCCTGCTAGATTGCATTGATTATTACTGAGGGGAACCATATGGGTGAGAGGAGAGGAGGGGGAAAGGAGAAAAAAGAAGGGCAGAATACACATGAGAGAGGGAGAGGAGATACATGGAGAGTGAATAAATTGAGATGTGGAGAGGACAGGAGCATCCTCTCCATGGACAGAAAGGCTAATCCCAAACATGGAGCACATTAAGTGCATGACCCAAAATGCATGTTTATGAGGTACAGCCCTTAGTTTAGGAACAATCTGCTTGAAGAGATCGAGAGCTAACACAAACACGCACAGATTTAATGATGTACCTTTGGTAATGTCATAATCAGGTAAAATATCCATTTGTAACATTTCCAAAGCTCTTGTTGGTGCTGCTGAAATCATACATTTAATAAAAGTGCTGCAGATTTTACAGCAAATAACAATTAAGGTAGTACATGATGACTTGGATTGGAAACAATCCAAGTCATCATAATCATTATATGAAAACGCTCTCTTATTGTCCCCTTAACATGACACAACAAAATCATGTTTGTCAGTTTGTGTGGATGAGAGAGCAAGAGGATGAGAGCATCACTAAGATTTCCCATGGATTACATATCCATAGTGCCATCTAGTGTCTCCCAGAAAAACACACAAACACATGAGATTCCAGCTGCGATTATGCCACAGTAGTCTGTCTCTAATGGAAAGCCTTTGCATGCAACACATCACATTAAATACAGCTATTTTAATGCTAGGTATTGCCTTTTAAAGTCTTTTAAAGCTGACAGTCTATTTAGTGTGGAGCAGGTGTACACTTATTATATGTTAAAATAACACTTAAGTGCAAATACACAAAATAAACTAGACAGGTTTAAATCTAATGAGCAGAGAAACACTGGAGAAAAGAGAGATAAAGAGCAGCTGTCACAGCGGGAGAGCCCTCTGCAGCTCTCATAGGAGACTAAATGCATATTCACACAAATAATTAACAACATATTAGTAAAATGATTCATAACATGATAACTTATAAATTAAATCATGAACTGACTCATTATTATGTCAGTGGTTATGTCTTATTTGATCTGTGTGTAATGGCAATGATAATTAAACTGCTAATTTATTCAGATTAGTTATGGCCGCTGTTTAAATATTTTAGAGCCGTCTGCCTTAAATGGAAAAGTAGAAAAATGTGCAATGACCTCACACATTAGTTGATACATTTTTACTTCATCTCATAAAATAAAGACGCCTTAACAGGTGCTCAAAGTAGTATGTTGATGGAATTAAATGGCAATAGAAGGCAGCAAAACGTATTTATTTGTGACTAGTTTACTTCATTTTATCTCAGGTGTAAAAAAAACACAAAAAAATAGAAACAGAAAAAGTATAGGGGAATAAAACATCACGAGAGAGGAAAGATGTGTAGCTACACAAGAGTCCATGAAAAATTAATTTCCAATTACATTTAGACATGCTTCTGTCAGATATTCCTAATCGTTCACATATTTTTGTCAGCGTGACAGGAATGTTCCCGTCAACCTACATTTCTGAATCATGTGTCAAAATAGAACACTTCCTCCGATGCTGCCTCACACGCAAACATGCATACGCTACATACACTGCACTAAAGAGAGGAGTAACATAAACATGTCACCTATAGCAGGAAAGAGAGAATACATAGTCCTGACGGAGCAGAGAAACTGATAACACAGGTCATGTCCTGCTCCATTGCACTGCAGTGCTGCAGTGATATAGGAGCTGTTGTTGCTGTTGCTACTGAAATTCAATATACTCCGGCTGGCAGGAGCCATGTTCTGTGAAATCCATTATGAAACAGGCCTCTACTTAGGAGTACAAAGGCCGCAGCTTTGCATGTCTGTGAGTGTTTATACAGTGTAATTGCTGCGGAGGATATTGAGCTTATGGGGGCGCCCACTGTGTATCAAACTGTCTCTGACTCCCCCTCTGTCTTCCTAACAGTGTCGTCCCTGTTCGTCCCCTTCTCCCTCCATCTGTTTCATCTCTTTGTCCTCCAGGTTCCATTATTCTCATTACAGTGTCTACTCCACTCTACTTCATCAGTCCCTCCCAATGTTGTGCAAGTGACTGAAAATGAGTAATTAGAACAAGTTATTTTTCTCAAAAATAATTTAACAATTACTGCATATAAAAGTGATTAGTAGAGAAAGCAGCTTTTCCATTATTTTGAGGGTGGGTCCATGTGCATTGTTTTGCATGTTTTTAAAATAGTAACTCCCATTCAGCCGTGACCAAAAAGCGGTGACGTAGGTTACAGCAGTGGAGGACCAGGGTGCTATTAAACTTGTAATTAACCAGGGGATGACACACTGAGATTTGACATAATAATGCACTTGTAGTAGAAGCTAAGAAATGTAGCTTGTTTGGACGTTGGATAGTTTGGTTTGGAAAGTCACAACATAACCTTGTATCCTGCAGATAAAATTTTGGCTTATATCAAACGAGCTTAAATAATAAAAGCAATATGAGTTTAAGTGTATTTTACACTAAGATTATTTTACTGCTTTAATTTGCTGTCAGACAGTCCTTACTGACAGGGAACTGAAGCCATTAACAGAAAAAGTAGTTTAAGCTTACAGCACTAGGAAGTTGGTAGTCTACTGCCAACTTGATTGTTTAAATTGTTTGTTATTGTGTGACCAAACTAGCGTGGCATCAACAGCAACATTCGGGTTTCTATGTAACAATGACATCGAACAGAAACCTACATCAAGTCAAATGGGAAAAAGTTTTTAGAAGGGTATGGCAAAAGAACATCTTGTGGCAAAACAATATACACTACAATAATTTGAATTTTTGGATTTGAATATAAAAGCTACAGATCAATATATAAACCTACAAAAATAAAAAATAAACAAAATAATAATGGAGTCCCCCTTTAAATATGTGCCTCCCATTGAGCTGTTGTAAAGTCATGTGAGCCTGTAAAATATCTGGGTAATAGGCTGGTTTATCTGATAAAATTGAGACAAAAGCAACTAACAAGCTCATGTAAAGTTTTTGTTATGCATTACTTAATTTTAAAAAATTATAACTAATTACATTTTTTACATTACATTAATAGTTACTGCCAAAACTTGTAATTACAGTTATGCATTAAGTACTCTGAAACATGTCACGCCTCACACTCCTTCCAAGATAAAAAAAAAACACTTTAGGTGCTGGACAGTTTTTATTAAAATTAAAAGCTTCTTGCACCAACTGTCTATGCCCCTGCATGAGATTTCAGTTCTCTCAGATCTCTTCTGGTATAAAACCTCTCGCTTCTTAGTAGACTTGATTTTACGCGCTTAAAATTACAGAATTTATAGTATACAGGTGGCTATTAATGGGCATCTATATTCAGTTGGTCAACCATGTCATGTAGACATTACTAGTACTAATATCAGCTCCAAATGAAAGCATCATAATTAGATCTTGTGTCACTACCTTTTCCCGTAAAAACATCTTTTATGGATTTCTTTTTTTTAAGATACTAAGCCTTTCTTTCTACTGGTGTAACTTCAATCATGAGGCTGGAACCAAAAATGGGTCACAGAGATGTTTTTGGAGGATCTCATAAAAGAAACACTCCAACTCGAATCTCCAGCTGAAGAACTCCCATTGTATTCTCTGGCTGAATTTTTGTTTTTGCCGTAAGCTCCAAGCCATTTTATGTTCTCAGTTTTTTCCCTCTTGTGCAGTTTCCTAGAGCATCTTGAAAGAGATTTCAAAAAATGTCATTAATTATTAGCATCTCCCTTGTCAGGAGAGTTCTGTGTGAGAGATAGAGAATAGGTCTACATCTCTTGTGGGTTGGCAGTGACTGGCAAACACAAAAAAACGCTATCCTAATTCAAGAATAAAAGCAACTCATCACACCAGGGGATATTTCAAATTGTCGCTGCAAGAAACTGAGGCAAAAACATGCCTCAAAAGTAGACTGGTGAGGAAATGAGTGAAAACATTATCTGACTATTACATCGAAATTTCATGTGCCAAGGGAGGCTGTAAACAACTGCAAGCTATTACAGTGGAGAGAAAATCTGTTTTGATGAATTCAGGTTGATTCGCGTTGATAGGTATTGATAGGATACTTCAAGCTATTAAGTCTTTAATAACAACAGACTCATTTCACAATATTGTTCCCATGACAGACATGCTGTAATTTTAAAATAAAACCACAAAAGGACCCTCTAAGAACTGCCGCAATCTAAGTGAGCAATTCTAGTTTGGGACTTGTTACATGGAAAGGGCTCCTAACCCCTTACATCAAGAGAAGAACAGCCGCTAATTCTCTCCAGCTATTTTTTCCAGCAGTATTATCCCCACTGTTATTTAAAGTTGGCCGTTGGAAAGTTGCCTTGCGAAGAGAATTAACACTCCATGCACACTTTGAGCTCCTGTTTTCTTTGATGTGAGCAGTTTTAGTTCATTACTTTTTCATAATTAATTAATTTAGGAAAAATTCAGGACCAGGCATGGTCACTCCTACTAAGTCCTCCTTCTTCACTAATTAATTTAACCTTAACATCTAAATTCAAAAATGTCTCCTCTACCCTCTTGACGCACTATAGATGGTCTATCATCTTATAGGAACAACTCAACTTTTTGGGATATAGGCTTATTCACTTTCATGCTGAGAGTTAGTTGAGAATATTGATATGAATCTCAATGCATGTTAAATAATAGCTTAGCTTAGCATGAAGAATGGAAACAGGGGCAAAGCCTAAAAGTATTAAGGGACATAACTCCCCAAATGTGCAATGTGCAATTTGTTGTTTTTAAAAGGTACATTTTTGTATGGATTTTGAACATGAGATATAACTTATTAATGGAGCTTTAGAGATGCTAACAGGCAAAGTTGATTATCATTTGAAAGCCAGGCTAGCACTTTCCACCTGTTTCCAGTCTTTAAGGTAAGAGAATCTAACCAGCTGCTGACAATCGCTTTACGTTAACCAAGAGTGGTATCAACCTTCTCAACTAACTCTTAGCAAGAAAGAGATACAAGACCAGTGGCGAACGACTGGGAACAAGTCTTTGAAGACAAAGGCTAACAAGTGAAGCTTCATCATTCTGTGAGAAATGTACCACCAGTTCTCCGTGAGGGAACAGAGAGACCACGCTGCCTCTGGGTGGCAGTTTAATGCAAAGCAGTAAGGATCTAATTACAAGGCAGAGTGGGGCCAGATACTGTATGCCAGGCTCCATTTGGAAGCCCAGACAAGATCCCTCGGGAAAGACAAGAGAAACTCAGGCTCGATATTCTGTCCGATTCTCTTTCAAATGCTGTCACTCTAAAGACACTCCCTGTCCAGCAGAATTGATGGGATGATACAGCGGTAGGGGAACCACTTGCAAACTTTCTTTTTTATTGTGCTCATATTGAAAATTGAAAAATAGCTTGGCAAGAATTATGTTACAAGAGAGCAATATCAGTGAGTACTTCCTTTTTGTTCACCACATTTATGAGAAAAACAACAGCACTTCATACAGGAAAGGATTGCACTGTGCACTACAGTTGTTTCCATAAAGCTCCAATGCACAGTATAAAAGGTTCTGTACTTTCTTTGCTGAAATAATAATAATAATAATAATAAATAAAATAATAATTCAGCATCAGTCATTACAGGAAAAAAGTTTGAGAACCACTGACTTAGTTGACTGCATGCCTAGTCAATTGCTGAAAAAAAAATTTGATGCTCGATTTATCATTAAAGTCATTTTTTAAGCAACAATGCCCAACATACCCTGGTTTCAGGTACTTATGATACTCATGATAAATAGAGCTGCTATTGCAGCTCTGTTTCCAAAACACATTTTTTAGTGTGAGTTGAAAAGAATTGCTCCAGACATGAAGTATGCGAGTTATGACTTGTAAGAGCAGAGTCAATATAAAATCATCACAGGGAATAAGTGAATGACCAATCCAGTATAGTAGAGTTATACTTCTACTTATTTTTATATAATCTGAAATATATGATTACTATTAGGGCCAACAATACCTACATTAACATCAAGTACCAGAGTAATGCTGCAATCAGATTAGCACAAATGTGTCAGATGCTGATGCAATATTTCATCAAAAATGTCCACAGAGTAAAAAGTGTCTTGAATCCACTCAGACAAATTCAGTTCAAACCTCTTTGAGCAAAAAAAAGAAGACCTTTTTCGTCTCATTGCCTGCAGGATATGAGATGAACAAGAATGTCTAAAATCTATATGGATATCAAAGACTATCACAAGGAAAATAGCCTTTAACCAATCCGCATGGGTCTCTCAATTCAGATGTGAACGTGCAAAGGGTGAGATTATGTAGTCACACAGGCAGTGATGGTGTGATAAAATTTTAACATAAAGGCTCTGCTTCATTATCTCAGCCCATTCAAACACAATCATCACCACCATAGTTTTATACTTCAGCGCATATGAAAGACAAACACCAAGCAACATTCAGAGTGGTGTGATAACCAAACACACAAACACACAGCTAGAATGAAAGTGGTTTTTATCTTAGATCACATCCTCAACTCGGCTGCAGAATGCCGGGGGCTGGGAGTGATGGGGTGGTGGGGGTGTGGGCTGCCTGCATTTTTCCCAGGATGCTTAGACTGCAAGGTTTTTTTTGTTGTTTTTTTTTAGGGTTTTCTGAGGATAGTTTTTCTCTCTCATCGGTCGAGGAATTTAACCATGGAATCTGAAAATGATGCAAGATTATGAATCTTTATTTTGTGTGCAAAAAAACCCAGTGGAGGAGGAGTAGGGCCAGAATGCTGGAGCCTGTCCAGCCTCTGAAAACAGGAGTGCTGATTCAGGATCACTGTCAAAGCCTGCTTGTATGATCACAGCTGACCCGGCAGTGAGACCACTAGATCCTCCAGAGCCTCTCTTTATAAAGAGCTGTCATCTTTGATTTATAATGTTCAATCAGTGTGAAAGTTTTATATCCAATATGATACAAGAAACTTTTATCCATCTACACTTTTCACCTGCCTTACTGTAACTTATTTTTGATCAAGACGTCAAGTCTTTAACTCCAGGGTCAGGGGATTCCTAAAATAAAAGCGATAATCTCACTAGTTCAGCCCTTGAGTCCGATTGAATTTTATGGAGTTACTGTATCTGACTTGGATCATACGATCCTACAGCTCAGCTTTAAAGCTTTCAGCACTCCAAGGTTTAGCCCGGCGATCACTGTGAAAAGATGTCACATCAGGTTTAGGGAGGCAGACTCTCCTGTCCTCTATTTTTAAGTAGAAGTTCTATTTTTGTCAGCAAGTCACGCCATGCCAGTGTGTTTGTATCTATGTGTGGTGATATTCCACTGAAGCCCAATGATTTGGCACAAAATGTCTTTTGTCCTGCAAATGATTCTTCATAATAATTCATGACTTCAGCTCCTCCAAATGTGACGATGTTGGAGCAACAATTTATGATGACACAGCTTCACCAAGTGAGCATTTTCACATCTCAAAATGAGGAGAGAAATTACAAAGCGGTGAACATGGAATGTAAAATTAGAGTCCCTCCAAATGCATTTATGCAACTATAATTATGCAAGTATAATCATCTGATTACGTGGAATGCAGACTACACAGAGGACTCAGAGAGCAGAGCGCAATTATATGGCACATAACAGCCCACTTTGTCACCTTTCTTATGGCTCAATATTCTGTGAAACCATACACAGGCCTATTATTCATTAATGTAAATTTACAAGACATGTTGATTAGAGCTGCCGCTGGGGACTCAGACGAGTGTCAGTTAAACGGGGATGATTGGTCGGTCAGCTGTTCTGGCAGCTGAATTGGCTGACTAGGAGGTTAAGCAATTAGAACGGGGTCAGTGAAAAAAACAGTCGTGACCTTCTCATTTAGCACCGTATGCTTGTGACAAATTGTTTCTTCTCTCTATAAACCCAATAATTAACATTCCTATCAACACAGCAGAGTACACGTAACAGATAATCTGGCTTGAAACTGGCGGCAGTATGTGGAGAACGAATGGGGCCTGCTAGGGAGATGATTAGAAACTACAAAGGAAAGATTTAGATCATGTTTGTAGGCGGGTTGTGTGTGTGTGTGAGTGTGTGTGTTTTTCAAATGAATCTGAATATGAAAAAGAGGTACACAATAAGCTGGGGAAAGGGGAGAGAGAAAGAGAGAGGAGGAGGAAGGGGAATTGAGTATGCTCACGCATGTATATGGAAATCCTTGCATTGCAGTTTGGCAACAGAGGTCAGAGAGATAGTGAAAGGTTAGGAGTAATTTATCACAGTGAATAAAGTAAAGACGATCTCACTGTTGCACTGTCTCCTCCCCTGCTGTGATTATAAGTAGAGCAAGTGGTGAGAGAGGACAACCAGAGGTCACTGTCATCTTCCATTTAGCTCCCACTCAAACGACCATAGCGGCTACACCCTCTGCAGAAATCCATGAATAAACTAAATAAACACCAGGTGCTAATATATTGTTGCATAGCAAGAGAAGAGAGGGCTGATCAAGCATTTTCAATGGATTGTCTCTCCATGGATGTGAGGCCAAATTAAAAATGTTCCAAGCCTTTCACAATTATATCATGGTATACTGAAGACAGGTTTAAGTAAAGGCAGGGTGTAAAAATTGGATTAAGCTTGAACCAGACAGGCTATATTGGATGTTTGTTCCAAATCTGTGCACTGTCAGAGGTAAAAATGCCCAAACTCTCTATGGAACAATTATATCTTAAGCTGTGGACATTTCACAGGAAGAGATAAACTGCATTATCATACTATTAAGTAATGCAATCACCAGTTACAGAAACAGCTGGGAATTAAACCTTTTCATTTCGTAGGGGCTGTGTCCACCGGTGTTTTTACCTAAGGCCAGGGTATTTTTAAAAAATTCTTTGCAATGGGAGCCTTGCAGTTTTTTTGCTTCACTACAAATGCCATAAGCATGGTGAGGTGCTCAGTGTCTATTCTGCACAGGGGGCTGTATGTTTGGCCTTTTTTTTTTCTCTCTGAAATGTTCAACAGTGAGTAAAACTAGGGTTGTACCCTACTCAGAATTATGCCTGTTGAATCCGATTTGGCTGTTCAATGGGAATATTCGACAATTCGTTTTGTTTTCCTTACAAAGGCTGAATGGGCTCTGCAGGACATTCAGTGTGACAGCAGCATCCTCGTAATATATATATATATATAAAAAAACAAGCAAACAGTGCTAATGACCTGACCTGAACTGTAAATTCACCACTTCTTAACCTTATGGTGTGGTCTCTCTCCCTCCATGCCACTGCCTGCATATCGCAACTGCAAAAAATAGTGTAAAAGTCAACAGCTCTCATTCTGCAGCAAAGTCTGGGAAGCAAAACATCCCCAAGAGTTAACGTCACACAAAAAACGACTGCTCGACTTGAAGCAGTCTCAGTCGACTTAAGGTCTCCAAGTGATGATTCAAGTCTCCGACTTTCAAAGGGCAGCCCCAAATGGGAGCCTTGCTGTTTTTTTACAGCACTACAAAGCCGTGATGAGGTGCTCAGTGCCTATTCTGCACAAAGCTGAACATTCTGCTTTTATTTTTCTCTGAGTGCCAAGAATTGAAAAATGTTCAACTCTGGATAAAACACTGCGCTCATCACATTTTACCAAGCCATCCAATCAAAGTGGATCATGAGGGACAAATGCCACATGACCAATCATCACATCTTACATGCACAATTGCTGATTTACAACAACAATGGAGGAGAAATATTTAAATACACTGTTTTTATATTAAAATATGTTTCTTGACTCTCATGAACCCAGACAGGCCAGCAGGTCCATCCTCTCCCTACATGCTGCAGCCTTTCCTTCATTCAGAGCAAGTACTCTGCCTTGTGCTGAAATTTTAACTTCTGCAAATGTACCATATCATAGCAACTAGACACAACCAAAGTGTCTCAGCTGAAAAAGAAAACCCACTCTCCAAAGCACTCTCAAGCACCGCCAGCTGGGTGTTTCTTGAGGAGCGCCTGGTGTTTTCAGCTTGGAACAACGCTTTGATGGACATGGGGCATCAATATATAGCTGAAGGCCACACAGTATTTATGATACCCGTTTTCTTCTGGTAACCACAATTGAGATAGTTTAGGATTATTGCAATCAGATCCCTGCTGAACATCACAGCACCAGTCAACATCTCTGCCCTCTGCACCGGATCGCTCATTTATACAGAGCTTCAACCTCCCTGCTCTAAATGCAGGACATGTCGCCTCGGTCATGCAATCTGCCTCTAATAAAATTACCCCGTGGGAGTTGAGCGATAACATCATGGGGCTTGACTTTGTATCATTCAGCTGGTTCTCTAATGCAGGAGGAAACAATAGAAACCAAGATAATAAACGAGCAACCATTATGAATTTTTGTATACCAGCATGTACAGCATACTAATTCAACAACATATGTATCGAAAGATTGTTTAAATATGTGAATATTCATGGCAAATACAGACTGTGGTAATATTTTTAAATTTAATTTTTCAAAATAAGTTAAACATTTTCTCTAAAATATTCCAGTACATATTGACGCTATATTATCAAATGCATGCCAGTAAATCAGATCTGTTTATATATGGAAGGATATAAGTATGGGAAAGGGGTAGGATAACACAAACAGGTGTATTTTAATGGATAGTTGAGTCACTAATAAGTCGACTGACTAAAAATAATTATCTTAACTGTTTTGGAAAATGGAGTAAATATTGAATTTAAGACATTTGATGACATCAAATTGGGTTTCATCATCAGGAAAAAAAACAATGGGCCCATTAATCGATTATGAAGATGATATTTAGTTGCAGGCTGACAGTAGAGTGTTCTTGTCCTGTGTTTTGTATACTTTAGTGCTGGGGATGGAGATTGTATATTTTGATATGAAATATAACTAAATCTTTAACAGTTGATAATGCATTTTAATGTATTTTTCTATAGGGGCAGTCACTCACCGGCTACTACAGTAAACACCAACTGCAGTTAGACTCAGTGACCCATAAACACTGTTTGTCAGTGTATTTGCTGTTTTTCTCTGGAGGAGGGGACAGGATGTCTGACTGTGTGTGTGTGTGTTTGCGGGTAAATGCATGCACATGTGCATGAAGGGCATGGAGGAGGCAGCCGTCTCCCAAAGGAGGAATTTATTTGAAAAGGCCTCCCATGACCTGGCTTGATCTCGTCCCTTCATTCTTTGGTGGGGGTTGTGCATGCATCTGTGTGTGTCTACGTGTGCATGCTCAGTGTTGGGGATTTGCAGATCTGTCTAACGGCTGTCCCCCCGGAGGATAGGACTGCACTCCCACCAACGGCTCATTGCACTAATCTGACTGACAGCTTGGTCCAGTTTTCAGCCAAGAAACAGCCCACCAGCAAGGTCCAAATACCTGACTGCCGAGAATCTTATCTGCCATGAGACGACAGAGGAAGAGCTGATCTCCCCACACTGCTCCCAAGCAAATGCTGAACCGCCTGTCTCACTCTCAGCCTCTTTATCTGTCTGCTTGTTGTTTGTCAGCACAACACTGTAAGACCTACACTCTGGACTCAGCTGGATGTGACAGTTTGACAGGCTGTCACAGCAACGTACTGAAAGGCAGAGGGATGACACTGTCATGGTACCCTTCTGCAGGCATTAAAAAAACACCTTTAAACCTCTGCCCTTAATGCTTCATTGTGTAAAAAAAAATAAGTACATACATTTAAAAGCATGCATTTTTTTTCATTACATTGAGGGCAAACAAGGGAGGGGGAAAACGTTATTGATTTCATGAAGTCATATGAATAATACAAAAATCAATATTTGGATTTTACTTAACCCTTTGCAACCTGAGCAAATTGGCTTGATTTCTTTAAAAAGCATGGGAAGAAGGCAATAATGGACTAAACAAGAAACAGGCAAAAAACTGCAAGAAATTAGTAAAAAAATTCACAAGACGATTACTTCACACACACCAACTGTCCCCAGTGTGGAGCTTACACTCCTGCAGCAGCAGTTACAACCCATACAGTATGTGGTGTTTGTGGTCACACCACTTAAGTCACATTATAAGTTTCGAATGAAGTACTCTATTGGTATCGGTATCACTTTAAGGGAACTGGTATCATAATTTCTTTAAACAAGAGTCCGTCATAATCCCAACATGCATTTACAAATTCTCACAGAACTCATGCAGTTTAAGTCGAGTCTCATTTATCTAGTCATAGGCTCACTTATTCCCAAACACATGAATTTTTGCTATATAAAACACTTGTCTCTGCCTGAGACTGCCCAAATTCAATGTAACACAGGTTGAGTAACTAATATATAAATGGTAATTTGTGGTGAAGCACTCCTTCAAAGCTTGATCTGACAGAACACTGATTCACTGTTTCCCTCCTGTTATTGTGTACACCGCTAATAAGGCCAAACTACAAGAAACTCCTGCCACGTCAGTAAAAACACTCCCACAAGCCATCTGCCTTGTTTCTTCCTTCTTCGGGGGCAAACTGTGAGCCTATTGAGCTAAGATGCCCACTCATCAATCAGCGGGGTTGTTCCACAAGCCATCCAAAGCAGTTTGAACTAGATGACCCTCATAATTGAATATTAAACCCCCGATGAGTGGCTAGGCAAACCACAGTGATGCCGAGTGGAGGCTGTGATGTGTTGCTAGCAGAGATACATGTGGTGCTGTTCAAGGCAGTGTCAGTTGCATCCTGCCTGCCCCGGGGTTGTTCTGTCACACTGTCATAATTTCAATCTTCAGGATAAGAAACGTATCTACAGACACACACCCACACTCACACCGGGGTCCACAGATGCAAGCAGGCATGAATGTTCTTGGCACACACTTACATAAACACAGCCGGCTTTAAATAAATGGTGGCTTTGCAGGAAGGCTGAAGAAATTGCCTTTTGTTCAGTTAAGTCAAGAGATGATTTTGGCTTTTGGTGTTTTTATTTTGGTCCCTGCTCAACGCAGCATGCTGAATTCCAAGGAGGGGAGAATTTGTAGACAGCAACAGATCTGACTAAAGATTGAGGAGCAACCCGTGACTCCGCAAACAAATTAATAAACTGTATTTCTCATGAGCTTAAAAGCTAAATGTGAGAAGGCATAAGGAGTTAAGTCACAGGGAAATTGTATTTCTCTTGCCTTCAGAATCTGATGTATGAAATGGATGTTGAGGCAGAACATGATGTGGGGACGTACTCTTGAGAAGTTCAAAGGATGCTTTGTGCACTGTTACAAATTTGCATTCTTCCTTAGAAAGAACGTTTTCAGCAAAAGAGAAGCTACCACAGTTATCCTTGAGAAGCAAGGCGGGTATTCACACCTGTGCATATTGACATGGTGAAAACAACTTTGATTTTGGTGAGAAAAATTCTTATTTCCTGTTTCCTTATTAATTTGTTAGTTCCCACTAACTGCCTGTACAACATATATTTATTGCAGCTTACTTAAGTCCATCATGAAAATATGTAAACAAAACCAGCCGGACCACAACATCCAAGTTTCACAGGAAACTGGAGTTTTATCCTTCCACCAACTTTAACAAAGCTGAAACAACACGCCGAGCCCCCTGCTGTTTCAAGAGGCACCCTGTGAAAGCACGGCCAAGAGGCTGACTCTTAAGAAATGCCTCATTCAGACTCAAACTGGCATCAGCTGCTGACAGACAGCCCAGAATAAAAACATCCCTGTGACGGTTGTCCTTTCTGGCTAACTGATCCGTGAGGATAAAGTGATTAAAAATGTACAAAGAACATCCCAAAGAAAACAAAAGAACGTGACCAATATCTTTTAAAGATTAACTGTTATGACAGGCAGTCACAACAAAAGGGGGATAAAGATATTTCCTGTTTTCATCAAAGAAAAAAAAATATATCTCTACAACATTAGATTCTCTTACTCATCAGTGTTAAAAAGAGTAAATCTAAAAAGAGAGAAAGGGATACTGTATTATGACCAAGATGACACATTTTAATAAAGAGAGCACTAATTATGCATGGCTGTTAAGTTTCACTTTATGTGGGTCAGTTACATCTTTAACATTTTAATATTGCATGGTGGCTTTGTTATGGCCATGGTAGGGAGTGGGAGTTACAGTCTTGGCACAGTTTTTTTCATAGTTATAAATATGTGGTTCCTGGAGGCAGAATTGCAATCGGCTAACCTGCTTCAAGCGG
This sequence comes from Plectropomus leopardus, assembly GCF_026936395.1. Taxonomy (NCBI): domain Eukaryota; kingdom Metazoa; phylum Chordata; class Actinopteri; order Perciformes; family Serranidae; genus Plectropomus; species Plectropomus leopardus. The sequence continues at coordinate 17,555,353 of NC_142183.1, forward strand.
CAGAGTCGGCCAGGTACACTACTATACAGTAGGTGTTTACATCTATTTTTGAATATCATTGCAGCTGCAGCATCAACACAGAATGCAAACCTTCTGTCACAGATATAATCATCCCAGCATGTAGCTGACGCCCTGTGTTTTTCAAGGCACTGCTCTTGTCATTATAACGTCTTAATAATTATCATCCAACAGTGCAACTGAGGAGAGAGAGTGAGAGAGAGAGAGAGAGAGAGAGAGAGAGAGAGAGAAAGAAAGAGGGAGAGAGAGGCAGGCATGGATCGACTGTGAGAGTAGGCAGCACCCTGTAGATGCATGATGAATGAGGGTGTCAGCTGTATTCACCCAACTAGCAGCGCTGTCTCTGAGAGGGTTTGGCCCCATGCGCTGAGACCTGTCTCATTAACCACAGTGATCATGCATTAACAAGAGAGCGAGGGAGAGAGCTGGGAAATAAATCATTTTCTATAAGATGGTGAACCACCAATTTTTGGAAGAGTAATAGCTGTCTCAACGCATTAAACAGACCAACAGCACTCGGATAGAGCAACACACTATGGAGCAAAACTATTGGTCATATTAAAATGTAACTGAACTCAACTTAAAAAAGTAGTTTGTAATTTAATAGTGTCAAATGCACATTTAGAGAAGGGACAGGCAGGGGACAAAGCCTGCTAACACTGGACCTTACTTTCTTGCTCCCCATTGTTTTGGTATCCTGCATTATTGATGTGGAGCTGACATTTTACACTGAGCTTTTCTGAAGCCACAGAGCCTCCACTGTCACCTGCAGTACTGTCTCAACAATAACCATACTGACATAGAGCCATGAAATGATGCAACATACCTGTGGGGACTGTGTGAGGGTCTTATTATTTGTTAGGGAGTTCACAGTGATGTGTTTCACTCTATTGTGTTTCCATCAATACTACTGTAGCACTGATATTCGATTTTTCATAAAAAGAATAAAAAAGCGATGTCTTTCTAGTCCTTATGGATCAAAAATGCTTGGCACCTACAGTACATACTATATGTCTGACTGTTACTCTGGCTGGCATCAGGGGCGTGGTTAGGAGTCAGCTTAGGTCAGTCTCTATGATCATATACTACTACTACTACTCTATGATGAACTGATGGTTGCAGGAGACGTAAAAATACTTTCAGCGAGCCTCAAACTCATCCAGCGCAGCTTAACATGCCAAAAAAAAAATCCCACTCAGCAAAGACACCTCATAGCTACAGCATCCAGTTACCACAGAGAAACTGTCATAGAAAGTGTAGTTTCAACACTCTTTAACAATTCTCATCGTGCATGTCTGAGCCCGCTACAATTAAAAATAAATGCATAAATATTAAGTCCATGATGTAATGCTGACGCGCCACATACGAGATTTGCGAGGGCACCTTTGCTCTCGTCGTGTTTTCCAAATCACTACATCAGTCACACACTTGTTGTTTTTTTTTATCTTGCTCGTTTTTGCGTAACTGTAAAAGCCTTTCATGCACTCGTGAACAGCTGATATGGTTGATCATCATATTGCAATCAGGTATCCCTTGAACAGGCTCGCACAGCGCACAAACTAACACAGTTTTTATTTAGCTGGTGTGCACGTTGCTCTGTGTATCCCTTCAAAACCCACAGGAAAGAAGCACAGCCTACCTCGGTTCGCCGTGACAGCTCCGTATGTCGACTTGTAGCAGTGGCTGGCAACAATGTGACGCTCGCAGTGAAGATCACAGTTGGTAAGCGCAGAAGTTTTGACGAGTCGGTGACTGGGGGATCACACACGCTGTGTCGGTGCCTGACGGATCTGTGTATCACACAACAGTGTGGAGTGTTTATGACAACGCCCCAAAACAAAACTGATCTGCTTGAGTCGCCGCCGGATCATTAACGCGTGTTTAAGATGTTGCTGTCCAACTCGGCTGTGCGCAACGGTGCGCGTCCTCTCTCTCCCGACGTGGTCCCCAACCTAAACGCTCCCCAAGGACACGTGACTAACCCGAGGGGGACGGGAATAGCTCGTATTCCCCCCCACGGCAGCAGCTGGGATCGGTTACACAGCTGCTCCAGTGCCCGTGCAACAAACCCGAGCGGTGCGCACCCATACTCCTCCTCCGCCCGCCCTCACATCCCCTGTGGCCTCACGGTGTCGCTGTCATTTTTACCTTAAGATGCACTGACGGCAAGATGTGTTTGTGAAAATACACCTGTCTCATTGGTCTATGGAGCCAAAAATCGACTAACATTGCTAAAATTCTAGTTATAAAAGTTATGTTAAAGTAGGAAACACTCTGAAATATTCTTTGTCCATGTCATATTTTGAATATTTTAAATAGGCATAAAATCACAATACCTTTGACAAATGAAAACAATCTAAAAACAAATAGCTAGCAAAACAATCTATTTTAAGTATTCAACTCTTGGTACCTAATAGTCTAAGTATAACTTTGATTGTTTCTTATTTATCGATCAATATTTGACAAATACCCAAGAAAATAAGTTTTAGGTTTATACTAATCATAATCACTGGGTTGATTCACAGCAGCCAGCAGCCAGCTTACTATGTGTGTTGGTTGGATCTGCCTTATTAAAACATTGCTTGGAAATATTTTGCATCACATTTTTGTGACTTCTCCAACTACAATCATGTTTTTTGAAAGTATCCAGAAATGTTTATTTGCTTTTCAGTCTCATAGTCCCACACTCACAGAAGTTGACAGCTGCAAAGAGATTTTCTCTTACCTTTAACAATCTTAGCTTGTGTTTATGGGACAGTGATCCTCCAACAGGGCATTATGTGGCACCTTATTTTTGGCCGCTTGAGGATAACTCTGTAGCATTCTCGGCTGAATGATGGTGAAACTTTCCAACTGATAGTTCCCAAAAGCATTGTTGATAAAACTGCAGTTCCAAAAACATGCCATGAACACACCTAATAGCCAGGAAGTAAACAAAACAACAAATTGCCATTATTTAACCTAACTAAATAACAAGCTCTGATAGGGTGTTTCAAGTGAACGTATTTAACTCAAAATGAAATGACTGAGTAAATATTTATAACACCACAATCCATATAAAAGTAAGTGTTAACATTACACATACATGTAGCACTAACCATACCAATTGAACTTTTTCACGGCGGATATTTTGACTTGTCATGGTAGAAAAAAAACACTCACCCAACTAAGCAAGAGTACTAAAACATATGTAACTGATTTCAAATTGTTTTTCAACCGTTTATTTGCCAGCGTGCTAAGCTAGCTAACGTGAAGTCTATGGTTAGCATCTTACCTTGGAGCAGACGAAGGAGCTTTTGTTGATTTTCCACTGATAACTGTGAGTGAGGTCTTCCGCACTGTTTAATCCATATCCGACATCTCCTCTCTTGCATTTTTAGGCTTTAGAAAAGCGAAAAATAGGCGAGGAAACCCCGCTCTAAACTTTGACGATACCAGCAGCATCTTGCAGCTTCCGCGTGCACTCTGACCCGTGTTCTTGCGCACACTCTGACGGGCCCACACGTGCCTAGCTACGGTTGCTAACGCAGGATTGGACAGTTGTAGGAAGAGGCGGGGTCATAATGAGCAAAAAATTAAAAACATCCGGGCCCTGCTGTTCAAATGCTGACCGGACGTAATAAAATATTTAAAAAAAAAAACAAAACAAAAAAAAAAAACACACACACACATTGGATTACATCACTTAATCCAACCTTGATTTTGACCTGGGTCAAACATTTTGTTTGTGTTGTTTTTTAGTTGAATTGGGATAACTTTGATTAAAACAAATAATAATAATCAGGATTATCCTGTCCTGTCAAATGGTTAGTTTTCAGGGTGGATTTCAGGGACCAAAATTTCATAAAATGTTTGAATTGGTCAATGCAATTATGTAGTAGGCATATAGGCTATATACTGTACATGTATTTACATTTTGCATTTTATTTGTTTGAGCATTACAGTGGTTAAGTAGATAAAGTACACAGACATTAGGCTACCTATTAAACCCTTAAGAACACACACACACACACACACACACACACACACACACACACACAGATAGATAGATAGATAGATAGATAGATAGATAGATAGATAGATAGATAGATAAAAATATATATTCAAAAAAAAGACAATGTGCTGGCTACCTGTTGTTCTTTACAAAGCGAGTAGCTTACAGTGCGAAATGGACCCCCTTTTAGAGCACCGGTTATCTGGATTTGCTATTTATGAAAAGTTTATATCTGGATCAGGGTGATTCAGTTCATTTTCTGATCCTGGATAGCAAAGCAACTGGGTCCAGATTATCCAAGTAACCTATTGCACCAAACATCCTTTACAAACTGTGCTGGCCCATTTTTCCCTGTGGCAGCAAGTCATGAGCCAACAATAACTTGTGTGGTATAAACTGGGCTTTTAAAGACATATTTAGGGCTGACTAACTCTGGAGTAGCAGACAGACAAAGAGAAACTTGCTAACTGTGCAACATTAAGCCTAGAAACAACAGATAATGCAAGGCTCTCCTAACATAACACTCATGCACTCCAGGTATGTAAAAAAAAAAAGAGAGAGAGAGCCTGTTTGAAGACCGTGCTAATAATTGCCCTATACTGGCAGGTAACTGTGTCTGCATTCTGTTTGCATTTCTGTTTTTCTTTAGTTGTGATTTAGTTGTGATATTCTATTTTTAGTGTAACTGTACACAGTAGCTACAACTGTAAACTCTTTGAAGTGGCTTATATCTATTTAACAGTGTGTTGCTGTAAGAGCATGCATGCTCAGCTAACACATTCTGTGTTTGCAGAGGAAAATTTTGATGCTCACAATAGTCTTTTATTGGTCTCATCAAAAATAAATTATGCTCTTATTTGGAGATTACTAAATTCTGATCTGTTGTTCCTAAAGCTGCGCATTAGGAGAAATATGGAGCAAAAGAATACATTAGCAAGATTTCTTTTGCTGTGCTCAAATCAGAAGTATGACGAATCTAAGAACAGATAGCCTAAAATACACAGAGCTGAGACCTGAATTTGATCACCGAGACAAAATTGTGAACATGTGCAGGATAATTTATAAACCAATCAAGTTTTCTTTTGGATCTAGCTGTTATCTCAACAGCGGATTATTTCAGACAAAGATTACTACAGTGCGAGAGAAAAAAGAACATTTAAAGATCTCAAATTAGGAGTGGGTTGAGACAAGAGGGAGGCTATTTCTCAGGAGCTGAATTTGAGAAGTATGAGAAAATGTCTTACATTGATGTTTAACTGAGCTCAAGGAGACAAAGCTGGACAAAGAAAATATCTTATTTTTATGTTTCCTTTCTTCTGAATTTTTTATACATTCTGATCTCATATAAAGTACAGTTTGATTAAAAACATAATGCAAACTGTGCAGCAGCTCACAGAGAACACTGGATACCCAAAAGCCTCCCTCCATTTGTTGTCTTTTGACAAAGCAGATGACCATATTCAGAAGGTTAAATATCTCATATGATGAGCACTGGAGTTTATTTTTTTTAAACATTCAGTGGTTGGTATGCTAAAGTTGTGCAGTATTTTGATTCTTGACACATACTTGAATGCTATACAGCATGTAAACACCCTGGAGATGGGGTGAAAAGTTTAGGTTTCTCTGTAAGCATGGCATGCTTCCAGAGAAGCTAATGGGAACAAAATCCATGTGGTTATTCGCATCAAACAAATGCTGATTGGTTTAGAAAACGGAGGGATACTAGAAACACTACAACTGGGCAAAGATTAAACAAAAAAAGCCTGTGTACTAGTATGCAGACACTGAAGGATGTTTCACTCACTAGGTATGACCTTTGTTGAACCAGAGGATATTCTGATCATTTTCAAAATGAGCTCTTTCCCTTGGCAAATTAACTTGAGCTCTTCCAAAAAAATGGGAAGAAAAAAATAAGCAACATAAGAAATGATCAAGAAATTAGTAAGAGGTACAAGAAAAGTATAAATTTAAAACAAAACAAAAGCAAATGGGAAAGTGAAAAAAACAACAACAGGGAAATGACCTGAAAAAAACTCTGGTAAAATATTCAAGTGCTTTTTAGCTTTTTAAAAAATAATATTCTAAATCTATTTATTTCCTGAAATTTGCAGAACATTTCTTGCAAAGATGCTCTTGCCGTTCCCTTCTGATTATTTTGAAAGATATCAAAGGGTTTCAAGGTTCAAATGTTTGTGTAAGGTGTCTCAATGCAGATACAGATTTTACAGGGTGCCTGCAGTAGTTAGGTTTTAAAAATAAGATCTCAGTGTTAAAATCAGTGATATGCATCTGTGGAAACAGAAGCTAATTTCCTCAGCACATGTGGATTGGTGTATGTGTGAGCTGCAAAGCAGCCTAAATACAACAAATCAGCTGTGGAATTGTAAAAGGTTTACCCCTCTTATTGATGTCAAGTATGGATTTTGTTTGTGCTTTACAAAGAGCAAATGAAGTAGAGCAACAACTGAAGACCTCTGAGGCTAAACCCACCTCCTCAGCTACTTGTGGTCGTATTTTGAAGGTGGGCGGATGGAAATAACATTGCTTGCGTGCTCATTAGCCTGATGTGCACTTTCAGGCAGGGAATGTCACATCATTACTGCTGTCTGTCTGCTCTGCATGCACAATGGAAACAACTTTATTCTGCAATGGAAACCTTGGACCTGTGGTGTAATAGGATAATAATTGACAGGTCCAACAGGCCTGGAATAAATGCTTTAAAGTTGGAGTCCAGACAAGTAATATTTAGCATTTTCCTCCATAACAAGATGGTGTATGCATGGGGATAAAGTGATTACTTTTTCAGGCAGCACTGATCAGACATATCAGTGCTACGGTGCCGTGTGAAGTTTAAACGAAGGGGGCTGGAAAACGAGCGCATCTTAAATTTTTCTGTCACTTGACTCAGTTCCCACCAAAGCACTTAAGAAACGAGGTTATGGTCCTGAAGATGAAGATGAGAGGAGCTGTCTTCTCCAAACCCAGAGGTAAGCTAACGTGGGTGTGCTGCTGAGAAACAAGGATTTGTCTGCCGAATTACCACTTTCAAACGGCTCTAAAATGCAAATGGGACAGATGTCAAATAGTGGCAGAGCTGTACAATCGTACGAGTTGCCATCTTAATTAGTTCCTCTGTGACAAGGTGCTCATTCAGTGGTGGCAAGAAGGACAACTTAATGCTGGAGGGGAAAGTGACAGGTGGTCTTTGTCTCTCTGTCTGTCACATCCACCCGCTCCCATCCCACACACACTGCCAGTCACTATTACCTTAACACAGATCATTAATGATTGCATTTTGTTATACGGTGAATGTGCCATGTTAAGCACATATCCCATTGTTTCCCAACATGCCTTTTCAATTCAAAGATCAATCTCCATTTGACCTCTAAAAGCCCACCCTAGAAGAAAGATGGTACACAAAGGAAATCCCCAGCGGAGGGATTCACACTGAGAAACAGCACTGAAAAGGGGCTAAAGGGAAACCCAGCAATCTTCCTCTCAGCATGCCTGGAGAGTATATATGAATATTTGCATATGATCTGTGAAATGGGACCAGTGGTGAGGTAGATGATGAGAGCTGTGGCTCCTTCCCACCTTGCATTTATGTTTATGCAGGAAGCTGATAAAGTGGATCCCGAGGGTTCAGTGTGTCCACAGGACTAAAGATCAAAGGTGGCAGGTGGATCTCTGTGCTTGCGTGTGAAAACTGCAAAACTGGTTGTTCCCTCAAGGACATGTCATTGTTAGCAAGGCAGGTTTCATCTCTGCTAAGGTCACGTCAGGACATAATGGCAGATGCAGAGACCAACCCCATGACCTGATGATTTTTATTTTTTTTAGCTGTCTTCAATTTCATGCATTTATGCATACAAAGCAAGACACTGTAGAAGCCTGGTCTCGGGAATAAATATTTTACATTCCTGAAGTCACCCTGACTTACATTATCACCCTCTTCTTTTTCCCCTTTGAACTAGCATCCGGCATCTTTCAATAACACATTTTCTGCAGTTAAAAGAATTTCAAAGAAGTGTTTTCATCCTTTCAAACTGCTTAAAATGAAATGTCCTTGTCCTTCTTCATCTTGCTTGTGTGAAGGTAGAAAAGGATAACATTTGATGTTGCCCTTTTATTTGAATCTCCTCTGGCCAAGACAAGAAAAAAAGAAAAAGCAAAAGAGGCTTTAAAGGCTCTGTATGCACCATCCAGAGTTTTAATATAGCAGCAAACAACTATTTGCCACATAAAGACATGTAATTTTAACTTCTTTATGGGTTGTTGTGGTTAACTTTTGTGCCTCAACATAACCATGTTAACCACAGCGTTGTTGAGACATAAAGAATGATATCTTCAACATAACAACTACAAATGTTTGCAGAAACATACAATTCTAACATTTATTTTGGCGATTGGGTTGTTTTAAGACTATAAACCTTATTCCAAGGGAGTTTTACAACAAGATAAACAACAAAATGCTGACAAAAGGAATTTCCCTGTCTGCTGAATTGCCAGAGTTACAGAACTGACGATATATTTGTGAATCTGAGCATCAGTATCTTAATAATTTTACACCTAAAAGTGATGAAAAAAAGTATTGTCCTCCAAATAAAACATCGACCCTCGCCAACACTGAACTCTCAGAGGTCGATAAAGAATATTTAGTAATGTGTGCAGATAAGTGGCAAACTGCATTATCTCTTACAAAGCTCCCTTAATCTACATAGAGATTAGCCCAAAATATATTGTTAATCATTACAGGACTTATGAATAGTTAATTGAAGAGGGATAACTGAAGCTGGGGAAAAGTAATAATTAATGAGGCTGGGTGCAGATGGGACAGTATGGGATACTTAATTAAATTTTGGCACTGAGAATGACCCATTTTTTAAGCTGTTTGGAGTATGGTTAAGTTTCGAGTCAGTTCAAAGAAATCAAACTTATACAAAATTCAAAATAAAACGGTCATTTCACAATTGCGCATGGACATATGCTGTTTATTGTAAGCTTTTGGACTAAAAGCTAAAATGATTGGTATATCTATCAGTTGGTCCATTTTTATTGGAAACTGATGACATGTTTCAATTCAAAATGAGGATAGTTGTTACATTTTCAAACATGTGATACCAATAAAACAAAGAAAGAAACAAACAAACAAAAAAATACTTGAAACTTCTAATCATTGCTGCCTACAGGCTGGAGCAACAACATTAATACACAGTGGAAGCTTCCAAGGACTGCATAATACTGTATATTGTATTTTATGTAAATATCTCAGTGACTCAATCTCTTCTCTCCAACTGTGCATTTTAAGTTTTAAAAACATTCCTTTGTTAAGCAGCTCTGGGGATTTTGCTGTGTTTGCTGTCTGTCTGTCTGTCTTTCTGTCTGGCTGGGGTTTCTGAGGATCAGTGTTGATGTAAGTAGCTGCCAGCTGCTGTCTCTTGGCTCACTGTCCAGTCAGTTATCTCAGTCACTGAGGATATATACAAATACAAAAACAATCCAGCAATCACACCGACTCATAAATGCCTGAGCAGGAAGACGCTTGCATGCAGGTAGTTCTGTTGCACTGCAGGGGCTGTTTTATTCATGAAACTCTGCAGGTCAGCCCTGGTGATTAGGAGTCATCTATGACTTGCTGATGTAACCTGTGTGTAATGCATTGAGTACACTGTACACACCTTGACACACTGTGCTTTTCTGCTCGCAATGCTTTTTGAAATGTTATATAATAACATTATATGTTATATATATATAATTACAAATCTTTGTGTGCACGACACAATTTTGCAAATCTGACCTCTCACCGCTCTTTCATTACATTTTTTTATGCGCTAGAAAATCTATTTAATAATAATAATAATAAAAAGGTTCAAATTGGAGCACCATGTTCCTACAATACATTTAGGAACTGTGCTTCAAAAAAGTGCTGAAGGCCATTTAAAAAAGACTTGTGAGTGAAGTCTGTGAGAGTATTACTTAGTTAAAAAAATCATGGAGCCTGCAGGAGCCACAGTTTGTGTCTATACCTGGTATTCATGCTGTTTTAATTGAAAACTCAGAGTTATGCAAGGTATTTAGCTCTGACCTTTAACATAAATAAGAGCTGAATCAAATGTATTAGTTTTGCATTTACTACACTTTCAGCAAATGTTATGTTTAATGTTTATTTATTGTAAGAATCAAAACAGGTGGTCACATTCTTTGACATTTTGAGTTGCTTATCATTTTCTTCAATCTCTAGTCTGATGTTATTCTCCTTTTGTCGGCAAGGTATGTAAATGACATTAAAAATTCTGTGATTGTTGCAGATTTGGGTCAGACGTGATGTCACTGCTTCATCGTGTGCATTACTGGAGGGAATTCTCAATCACAAAATCTGACAAACAGCGAAGTTAGAAAAGATTGTTTCGTTACGGATCGGATTAGCCCAGGGGTTCTTCACCTGAAGGTTATCTTGTATTCCGTAGACTATTCCACTGCATACTGATACATAGCTGATAAGGCAAAGACAGGAATTTGGATTTGTCTGACAATTTAGAGAAATACGAAGTGAGGTAGACAAAGGTAGTGCTCAGCAGGGGGTACCAAGCTCTAAAGCTGTGAACACCTTGGCATAGTTAGAATAGCTTGGAGGAAATAAACTCACTATTGAAAGATGGAGAAAAAAAGAGAGAAAAGAGGAAGCAGCGGAGAGCATGTGAGTGTGGGTGTGGATGGAACATGCTGGTGAAAGAGATCAGCCCGCTAGCTTGTGGTTCTGGGAAGATATGGCATATATTTCCGTGAACTTGAGAGCAAACATCGAAAACTGCAAAAAAATGATCATAATTGATTTTTTTTTATTCATTAGCTGAGGAATGAGGGCATAAGGAGTGATAGCATTTCGGCCTGATGCAACGGCTTGTCGTAAAATCAGTCACATGTATGAAATATTAATAAATTAATTAATTAATAAATTACTAATAAATTAATAAATATAGGTTTGAAAGCTTCTCTCTGTTTGGAGTGCTTTCATCAAAAAAACATGTTTTAGCTGCAGCAGTGGAGCTCTCAATTCAACCTGGTAAACATGATAGGTGTGTTTCAAGGTATACAGCAGGGTATATAAGAAAAAAATGTGTACTGTGTTGTCTATCCATTACATTGCCTATTTATTGCAATTGTATTTTCATATTATTTTACAAACATAGAGGCAAAATTACTTCCTCACGTTTATATGTCTACACAAACCAGTCAAGTTGCAGTTACAGTTCACATAACATTAATTCTTAAATTACGGCTAAAAACATGGTTTCTGCTGTCACCTTTGGCCTGTGACCACCACATTGTAATTCATTTTGAGTCCAAGAGGGCATTTGTGCCAAATTTGAGGAAATGCCCTGAAGGCCTCCTTGAGATATCACCGTCACAAGAATGAGACAGATGCAAGGTCACAGTAACCTTGACCTTTGATCACTAAATTCAAATTACTTTATGGTTGATTCCAGGTGGATGCTTATACCAAATTTGGAGAAAATTCTAAGGATATCATTTTTGCGAGAATGAGAAGAATGCAAGGTCATGGCGACCTTGACCTTTGTCCACTAAAATCAAATTAGTTCATCCTTAAATCCAAAAGGACGTTTGTGCCAAATTTGAAAACCTTCCCTCAAGGTGTTTTTGAGATATCACATTCACAAGAATGAGACAGACAAGGACACACTGTCCTTGATCTTCTATCTGTGACCACCAAAATCTAATCAGTTCATTGCTGTGTCCAAGTGGACATTTGTGACAAATTTGAAGAAATCCCCCCAAGGTGTTCTTGAGGTATGGCCTTCACAAGAATAGGACAGACAGAAAACCCCAAAACATGTCTCCAACCATGGCTATCACTGGTGCAGAGGCATAAAAATGGTGTTTGCACATATTGTTTAAATTTTTGCGGGAATTAATGTAGGTATTTGATTATGGAGCATGTCTTCACTGCATGAGTACTTTCAAATCTCCTTCATGTTATGTATCTGTCACATGTTTTATCCGTAACAGTGGATTTCATCCTTGTGTAGGATATGGTTTATTTCAGGATTGCAGGGAACCAAATCTCTCTGTACCATGCTCCAAAACTAAGTAGTGAGTATTTTGTTTACATCTGCAGAATGAAAGCCAGCTGGGTGTTGCAGTAGGTATCGGGCTAATGTGGTCCCATTTCATTTTCAAGCTGATTAAATGTCCCAGCTCCATAACAGTGCCTGACAGCAGCCTCGTATGGGCAGGATAAAACTTTTCCCAGCTGCAGAGGCCTGGGGGGGTGGTCTCATGTCACGGCAGAGCCGAACAGAATATCCAAGCATCTGCTCCTGCCGGTCCAGGAAGCATCGCCAGATTAAACCTTGAGGGGTCTGTGATTATCTTGAGGCCCTGTCTACGACAAGAGTCCTGGTTGGCAGCAGCCCACAAGGCAGTGTCGCCATCCTGAAATTGAATTGGGAAGGATTTAATGGGTTTAAAGGCTTTGGCTCTCAGTGTGATGGAATCAGATAGGGGTAAAAACGCCAGGAAGTTGGGACAGGCAGAAGGCTCGGCAGCGAGGCACAAAGTGAGAGAGACAGAAAGGAAGAATTGGACACAGTTAAGGCTAACTGATGGGAAGCAGGTGATCTTCCTGATTAAGCAAAGGTCATTTTAGGTCAGTGTCTCTGTGGCTTCAATTCTGTAAACACTGATTACATTCATGACCCATTTAAAGTGGTAATAAAACATCTGTCATACTGTTACACAGCAGATAGAAGAGCCTGAAACTATTCATGCTGTTTCCATTATTACTCACAATGAGAATGTAAGAAGCTCCACTGATTCTGTATGTATGGAATTCAGTTTTCAATGTTGAATTTCAACATCAAGGACAAATATTAAAACACTTTTTTTGCCCAATACTACTCCAGGACGTTCTCTCCTGGGAGAAATTTAATCAACATGAACAATTTCAACCACTGAATGAGTGTTTTTGCTATTTAGCATTATTTCTGACTGAGAGAAAAAGAATGATCCACACAGAAACCTGTGGCCCCACAGGGGAAAGGAAAATGAGTGATTGTTAATTTGTGAAATGATGATGATGCTTGTGTAATAGAATAGCTTTAAGGGAAAGCGCGACCCACGTATTGTCCCCAAATTAAGGAAAAAAGGGATCTCAGGCTAAGAATTGTAATGCATCTGTTCTGATGGAAAACTGAGCACCAAAGAAAAATCATTTCAATCAGGAGAGACAGGTAAATTAAGTGAAGACAAGTGCGTAATACAGAGTGCAGGTATACAGCATTACAGAGATAATAGTAGTAGTGAACATTCTTTATACAGCACCTTTCAAAACACAGTTACAAAGTGCTTTCCAATCAAGATAATGTGATAATTACGATTTGACTGAAGGACTTTGGTGCTTAGGCTTTACAGGTAGAATATAGGGGCATTTGCCCTTAGCAGCAGCAAAATAAATGCCCCCTTTGAGTCCAGACACTGATGGTGGTGGTGGCTGATTATTCTGCTAAGACTCATGGCTGATGAGGCCAATAAATCTGGTGAATCTGGTGAATCTGTGAGGAATAGATAGTTATGGGGAGGCTGAGGGTGTGCATTACTGAAGCATGAATGTATAAAGGCAGAAAGATCATATTTAAAAAGACAGCAGCAAGACAAAGGCTAACAATGACAGCGTGTTGCTGTGATTTTGGTTAAATTTGATCACCTGACAGATCAACTGATGGGCCCCAGACACTGAATACATTTATATGAAAAAAAATCTAGTTTTTGTCCTGATTACAAAAAAGAAAATATTCCCTCCTAAGGTGTTTAAATGGCTAATGAAAATTAATATTATTCTTTCATTCTTGTGTACTTGCAGCTGTGCATACTCCAAAAGATGTGGCCTCACATGTTGTTTACCATGTCACAATATGGAAAAGCAGCTGCAGCTGCATGCCATTTTGCTTCTTTGCATCAGAACAGACCATAAACAGATAAGAGGCTGTAATTGAGGCATATTTTCTGAACGCATGCCCAAAGAATGCTCCTAAAACAGAGATAATACTGATCAGGATCATCCCACGTATTATTCGGAAAATGCTAAATTCGGAAAATGCTAAATTTGGAAAAGGCCACATTCAGAAAAAAGGCCTAATTTGAGAATATCTACATGGAATATGTTGTTTACATGACCTCATCAAATTCAGAATTCATCTCTAAGTATGAAAAAGTATAGTCTTCCTGAATTAACTTTTGCTACAGCTTCATCAGGTTCCATGTCTCCATTATACTGACTTATGTTTGCATTTAGACAGCCACATCCTACAACCCTACAACCTTGTGCAGCTTGATTCATGATCAACTTTGACATCTGCTACATGTGTCTGGTTGAATTTGCTCTCTGGTCTCAAATAAACCCTGCCTGCTTTCCAAATATTCTTCTGTGAAAAAATACTGAAAATACAATAAAGCTGCCCTTTTAGTGCAGAAAATGCCATTTCATGTCAGGTGTCTGAGTGCATGGCAGTTCTGCAGGCACTGTACATTAGAGTGGTCATCAATGGAGAGAGAAGTCTGGCCAATGTGACATCTGTGCTTTTGTGCATCACACCATCACGCCGATAGAGAGTGGGGAGAGGAAATTGAAGTGGCAGAATGAACTCAATTGTGCTACACTCTTATTTCCAGCAAAGCATAGAGCTTATAGGATATCAATACATCCAGATAGCACTGCTGGCGATAAGGGGCTTGTGAAAAGAAGGAGTGGGCATGTGCTGCTGCAGCAGGATGTCTAAGCTCAGGGCTGGAAAAGAGCCCCACTTTTATAATGGTTTGGTTGTGCGAGCCCTGAGAGGCAGGTACAAAGTGACAGCACATTAACTTGAACTCCCTGGTGTCTCACCTCCTCCGCTCTGGACTGGACAACACCATTCCCACTTTGCGGACCTGTGGGCTCTTTAATGAGGAGAGAAGACTGGCTCTTACTGCCCAAACCTGAGGGTCATGACCACTCGTTGTCATGGCTCCTAAACAATCTCCCAGACTGTCAGTCCTCTGGGAGAGAGTGCCCGCATTATATTGGCTGCAGAATCAGATGGCCTGGTTGATGACTGGAAAACATGGCTCAAGCCTTTTTTACACAGCGATCAGGCTACAGGGCCACAACAAAGTCTCTTATTTAGTCCTCCTTTGCATTTTTACACAGCATTAAGCGATGGCAGCATCATTTCACTCAAGTGTGTGATTAAAGACTGCATGCTGGCATCGCAGAATCGATGACATGTAACCAAACAGTGTTGGCCTCTGGTGCAATACAAAACGTGCACATCTATACAATAACAATGGAATAACATGTCAATAATAATTATTTGTTGTCCCTGTTATATGGTAGCTGATCTTGTCCTCTGCCCAGAGGGTAAAGAGCTCCCGGATCACATTGTTTTCCAAACTTGTTGACATTTACGACCACTGTTCTTCTACTCTGAGTTAGCCGCTAACTGCTGTTCCCTGCTTTTTAAATCGCTCAACTGAGGGGGTTCCACAACACATCGTCAAAATGTCACACTTGTCCTGCCCATAGTCCTTTCCTGCCAGCTTCCCTGTTTATGCAGACACAGATTCTGCAATGTTACTTCCTCCTGCGGTGGCTTAAGGGTGAGACAACTGTATCCCTCCGTTCTGAGACTGTACCTTATATACAGAGCAGTGAGGTGGTTTAACAGCAACCTATTTCTGCCAGGAACATGCAGTGTTAAGGGGGCTTCAGAGAGAGACAGAAGTGAAAGTAAAAGGAAGTTCATCTTTATCATAAGAGCGATAAGTATAAACTTCCTCTAAACACACAAGAAAACAACACAGTCCAAAACATATTAGTTCTCTGCAGTATTTCATGGAAGAATGCCTTTAATTTTTTTGAAATATCACTCTGCTAAAACAACAAAGTCAAAGAAGAGGAAGTTACATTATGCTTTTGTGGGTTTCTCATGAATTTACAGTAAATGAAGTGTGACTTAATGAGAATTCCAGTGCCAGCGAGTCAGTGGCAGAGACAATGAAACAAAAAGAGCAGAAATTCAAGCTTCAGCATGAATGTGATAGGAAATGAGAGGGCGGCATAGAAATGTTTGCCACTACACCACCGGCAGCCCAACAGCGCACAGAAGAAGATCACGCTGTGTTGTTGGACAGACTTCAAAGGCAAAGGCCTCAAATAGTTTCTCTGTCACACTGGGTGACCCAGCAGCACATCGCTTCCTCCATATGTACACAAACAAGCTCATAACCATAAAATCCGTGCATGCACTCAAATACACACACTCAGACACGTAAACACCCTCTTATGCGCTAATCATTCACCTCCTTAACTGTCTAGTAATGTCCTGTTTCAATAAAGTGGCATTTTATTTTGCTCCTGCAGTCAACTAGCTGAGCACCCAGACACAGTTTCACAGTTGGGAATCTGTCACAGTTGTCTTGACCTTCGATCTCTAAGTCACCCAATCCCACTGCCACCTGCAACCCCACACAGCCTCCCCCAAAGTGGCATTGGGGGAAATGCACACCAGTCTGCTTTGTTACTAAAGTTAGCACAGTAGAAGTTGAGCCACACAGGGAGAGAGGTGAGAGGTGAGGATGTTTTTACACTTTTAGCATCTTGGCATTTTGTGGTCTCTTCCAAGAAGCTTCCACTAAGGGCCTGAAACATTTTAGTAACTCACAGTATATAGGAATCATAAAAAAATCTTTATTCAGAAGGGATAAAAAAAAAACTAAAAAGGCAAGGTTTTCAAACTGTCTGACTGATAGTCAGATGAAATTGTCAGCTGTCCCTGTGTCAACTCTCAAGTAAATTAAAGTGTTCCGAAAAACATACATAATGCATTCAGTGAATTTAAATTCAAACTTCATCCCAGAGGAGTGCATAATTGGTTTCTGACACCTATCAGGATGCATGTCGCACTCTGATGTGATGCACAATTCACAGCGAGCCAGTTACTTAAAACGCTGCTCGTATGTCTCGAATCTTTAAGGAATCTCATGCTCAGACATTTTGATCACAAGTTTTGATGAATAAAAGAATCGAAGTGCGTTTGTTGCATTTGAGACAATAACACCAATAGAAACTATACAAACTAGATTACCCAAGGGAGTACATTAAGAGCAGCCTTTCCTATCACAATATTTCCTCTCCAAATTCACTTACAGAATTACAAATTGAAGTAAATTATCCGGGGAAAGATTTGATTAGAGAAGCCAATCATTTTGGCAATCAGACTCAAGGGAGACCTACAGTATGCAGAAAGGAGAATGATACACACTGAGTTCAGTTTATATTATATTATTATATTACAGGAGTCTTCAGTTTTCATTAAAACTCAGTTCTATGTCTACACACATAGATTCTATAATAGCATCTTTATCTTCTTTTTGGCTGGAAGAATATGTTTCCTCCAGATGAACTGCTTGATGGGATCTCTCTCTCTCTCTCTCTCCCTCTCTCTTCCACACACACACACACACACACACACACACACACACACACTGGAACACACATGCACATAGAGTACAAAAGCAAATTACAATTAAGTTTGTTCCTCCAATACCATTTAAAATGCGGGAAATTATACAATACATTGTTCCTATTAAAAACAGCCTCAGGCAGCTTGCTTCTCTTTCGATGACCTGAGAATTCATTAGAGATAACAAAGCGCATGAGAAAATAAAAATACATTTAGTATAACAGCGAGTGCTCCCTTTGAAAATTTAGTGTTAGCGTGCATGTGGATGGACTTGCGTCCACCTTCTGTTGTCTGTGTGTTTGGTCTAATGGTGTTTGTCCAAAAAAGATAAGGACCTCTCCATGGAACAACCGATGGGATTTAATTAACAGTGAGTGACAGAGCCCGGTAGCTGCAGCGCTCTGTTCTCCAACATTTTTTTTTAATCCTGTCACGCAAGATACAACCCTGCTGCATAGTGCAGAAGGTTTCGTTTTAGTTGTGGGCTTGTGGGATTTACTCTAGAGGCAAAATCTTTTTTGTAAGAATGGAAACGCAAGAAACAGCCTAGTCTTAATTGCTCAAGTATTATCATGTCAGAGAATGTGGCCAAGTAGACATAGCTGCTAACCCTGGATTAGTGCTTCCACTGCAAGGGGCTTAGTCTGTGGTACCAAATACTTCATGCCTTAATTACTCTTACATGTAGATACGTCACCATCTTAATGAAAAAAAAAATATGTGTGGTTTTCTTTGTGGTGTGGACACAGAATTTCTGGCGTGCTCGCCCTTAGCCTGCCACTGAGGACATGCATCCTCTCTGACTGGCCAAACAAATGCTGAGTGCTACAACTTGCCTCAGGAGCAAACAGAGAGCATTCATCAACAGCGTCAATCAGTCACTAAACTGTCACAACACAGCAGATTTCAGGGGCCGTTTCACTCCGTCCAGATTGGTTTGAAAATTATTTTTACCCTAATCTCCCGTGTCACTCACATGGAAAACAAAAGAAATTGGAAAGTTGTAAATAAACATACCCATTGTTCTAATGCTCCATTAAGGGATATGATGTAATCAACTAAGAGGAGGTGGACTTTAAAAGCCAGACAGGGCCAATCAATGTTGATCCACATGGGGGACAGTGAGCAGCCTCCTCCTAAACACAGGCCACTAAGGCTGGTCAATCAGGGAGAGTGCTTCTGCCATTTCCAATTTAAATGCAGTCATACATAAATGGGTGGATTTGTCCCCTACTCTGGTTACAAAGTTTTAATTCCCCAACTCATCATAGATTGTACAGACGCCCTGAGAGCCAAGCAAGGCAAAACTAGACTTACCGCTTTGTGGTTATATGCCTCTGTAAACCAGTCAAGTTAAAACATTAAATAATGGCCTGAAAAGGATTTTTGAAGAACAATATGATGTCACACTGAGGTTGACCTTTGACCTTTTGGATATAAAATGTCATCACTTCATGATTTTATTCTATTAGACCTTTTTGTCAAGTATGTTATTTCTCATGTATTTTAATGTATTTAGTTAGTATTAATCTGCCATAAGTATTACCTCTGTCAATGTTAGCTGTTATTTTTCTGGTCACAAGAAAGATGTGACAGTAATGTTACATAATTTGCCAACACACAATATATTATGTAGCTTGTGTTCAGAGTGCATGAAAAAACTGAAAGATCGTCATGGCAAAAGTTTTTTTTTTTTTTTAACCTGTTCCTGTCCTGTGAAGTAATAAACACAAGAGAGAGAACAGACTGAAAAGACTGAAAAAACTGATCCCCAGAATTCATTTTTTTGTAAATGCACAAAACAGCATGTTTAATTTATGTCATTGTCACACGATCCAATTCATAGAAAAGAAACGTGATACATTACATAATTTATGTCCACAACTGTGATTTAGAACACATTCAAAGGTTTACTGTGTGTGTCAGTTTTAGGGCTGTGTGTCTGGTCTTTGTGTGTGCATGGATAAACAGCAGCCAGTGAAATAGATTAGATGTCTGAAATACCTGACCCTGGTTTGGAACCGAAGTCTCTAAACTGTGCGAGATTATACAAATTTTAAAATGTGGCAGATCATTTATCGTATGCTTTTAGCTGTGGCTGTTTCATTTATTTTGCTTCCATTAAAGATAATCAATTCTCTATTGATTGCTATTACCATTTTGCTCCATTTCGTGATATGTTCCTGCAAACGATTGTACTGGCAGCAGAGGCACAGCTGAGTGATTATGTGCACATATCGATGTGAATGTGGTTAAACTGTTTTCGCATTAATCAACACCTCAGATTTTATTTTCAGACATGCCTAAAGCCCTACGATCATGCATATTAATGAAACGTTCATAATTGGAATTACAGGCGGTTTTAAGGGATGTTATTTATAGGGATAAGGTGAGAGCTGTGAGTGTAGGTCTGGCTCCACTGCCACAAAATTACAAATTCAGCATCGACAACAAGACTAGCTTTTCGTAATTTCTTTCTTCCCACATATGTTGCAATATTTAAAACACTTTCCAGCCCTTTTCCAGTTCCCAAACAAAAATATCCGTCCAAAGCTGAGACTGTGAGTGTTACAAAAACATCCTCTTTTTGTGTCTAACACATTACCAATTACCATAACGTAGGCTGCAACCCAAATTCCTATTTAGTTGTAATGTTTCCCAGAAGATAGCAAGGCCGTAATGAAAAAATGCCTTCACTGAGACATCGTTAGGAGCAATAACTAAATGCTGCTGTTGAAAATACATCCGCACAAATCTGTTTGAACTTCAAATAAGCTGGAAACAAACGTGGAGAGATCAAGCAAAGAAATCAAAGTAGCAGCACTTCAAACACTGGCTGCAGGGACAAGTGAATCATAAATGGGAACACTTAAATAGTTCTTTTTGTATGTGTGTGTGTGTGTGCCAGAATTGCGATTTTTATTCTTTTTTTTCAAATATCATATTTCCACATACTTAACTGAAGCTGTGGTCTGAATATAAAATACAGTCCACATCTACATTGTGGATTCATGGAGATCATGGTTCATTCACAGCATTCAATTAGTTTCAATATATAATTCCTGCACATATTTGGTCCAAAGACTATATTTAACTGGAGCTCAAAGGTTCCTCTTTGCCTCAGAGGAGCAGAAAGGTTTTCTTTAAATCTAAATGCGAAAAGCTTCATCGCAGAATGTGCAGCTATATGTATGAATTTAAGCACTTTGGGTCTTATTAAGGGGCAGCAAAAGATAAAGCTCAACAATATCTTTGCAGGAAATTCCTCTGAGTGACAAAACATGGTCCTAAATGTTTCACCACTGAGAGCAAAGGGAGATATGTGAAGAGTAAAGCCTGGGTCCTGATGGAAAGCAAGCTAAAACAAAGCTGAGGGCAAACAGTGGAAGGTACTGAGTCAATACAGGTTTCCTTAGCCAGGAACTGAGACATAGAGGAAGATATGTTGAAGGGAAAAAAGGAAAAGAGTGAAAGCATTGAATTAAAGTTGAATAGCGAGGGAGATGGTATGGGAGAGCACCCGTAGTGCGTGAGACCGAGCCTTGACAGTCGGAGGGAAGAGAGTTCAGACCTCAGTTTCCTGACAACGGTAATTACTTCCCTAGCTTAACTCATGGCCTGAATCTCCTTCACAGCCAACTAATGCTCCCCACTCGGGCTCGGCGCTGTATGTTCCTGTGATGAGAGATTGCCTGTAAAGAGTTTGCGCTTTACTTTTCCCCAATCCGAGCCTAACTAGTGGGGCACACTTCTTAAAGATGACTGGACAGCAAATTTAATCCTCAGTAGGGTGAGAGAAGTTTAGGATTATGGGCCATATCTCGCAAACCAATAGGAGGATTTGAGCCTGTCTGGCCCTGATGTCTCAGCCAATCACAGCCAGAGGCAGAGGATCAAATGCACATAGGAGAAGGCAGCAGTGAAGAAATGATGCACAGTGATAGCCATGGTGTAAAGCAGTGGCTCTATCCTAATCTACAGAGCACTTAAATGCATCTGAAGAAAAAAACATACTACCAATTTTGGAAATAATTTATGTTACTTATTGAAACACCAAGAAATGATTTTGATTTAGACGTTTATACCACAGACTGTTCAACTGTGAGCATATCAGTTTGCAAAGCTGTTAATATGAATTTCAATTAAATATTTATACCACATTGAAAACATTTTGTGCTTGTTTGGATTCACTTCCCCAGCATGACAGCATCTGTCAAATCAATACTGGACATGAATGCAGAATAGCTATCATCTGTTTGGGTTGCTTTGATGCTTGAAAGACAAGCTTGAATTAATTAAATAAATTACATATTAAAGAAAGCTATGAAAGCAATAAAATCCTTTTTCCCTTTTCTATTATTACATTCTTTCCTTTTTTTTCTCTCTCATTTTGCACGGCATCTTCATTATCTACACTCTTCGTACCTACATTGCCCTAATTTGCATTGCAGTGCACCAAAACAACCAAATGTTGTAAACAGAAATGCTAAGGTTGGCTGAGCACGATGATGGCCACAAATTGTTTCCTGTCACTACAATGGGACGTGAAATATATTAAAACAAGATACTTTCAAACTTCTAGAAATAGCTGTGATGAAGTTGCAGTGCCCAAACACACAACCCTGTACTATACTTGTGAGGACCCTCACTATCTCTGCCAGGTGTAAACCTGGAGTGGATCTTTCCTTTGGTAGCATTTGTCCCTGGGTGCGTATATGTGTGAATGTGAGTTTCTGTCTGTCCGCAGCTAATCTCGCAAACTACTGGGCCAAGCAGCCTCATATTTTGAGTCGTATTTTGCACTGATTCACAATTGTTGAAAAAACTGTTTTATTGACTGCTTTAAACTGTATGACTGACTGATTCATCACTCTTAAACAGCCAGGGGTGCTACAAGATTTCCACAAATCAGCTTGTTTTTCTGTTTTAGTTGCGTGTTGTTATTTGCTACTTTGTTGTGCTGTAGTTTAAAGACAAAGTTAATACTCTTCAAAGTCCAGTCATGAATGACATGGATCAAAAATAAGTGGCTGTTTTTTAGTTATCAAAAATACATTCATCCTGATAATTATGTCAAATTATATGCATATTTAAAAACATGCTTTATCTGATGGACCTATTCGAATCCTTTAGAGTGGCTGTAATCAGCCCTGGCTTCTTTTTGGTCACCTGGAGGAGATGTGTATTCCACAGCCCAAACCCTAATGTTAGCCATTAGAGTTAAATGCCTAACCTCAACCCTAATTATAACCCTTACCCAGCATTTCCAAAACCTCTCCCTGAGTGACACTTTTTCTGCATGTAGGTTTAGATCTCTCCTTGCAACACAACACAGCTGAATGAACTGATGAGCCTGTCAGCAAGCAGCTACAGGAGTCCATAACGAGTTGATCATTTGAATCAGCTGTGTTGGAGCAGGGAGAGATCTAAAACATGCAGGAGGAGGCAACATTTGGAAAACGCTGCCTAACCTAACCTAAACCTTTTTCTAACCTGAAGCCTAAAACAAAGTATGAATCCGAGAAAGATCTGTCTGACCTAAAACTCAAATTAGTTTTCCCAAAGACTGATGGCACAAGTATGCAGAAAACACAGCACCATTTGCTGCAAACACACTCAAACACCTATCACACATGGATTAAGTATTGAAGTGCAAGTATTTTCTGCTTGCTTGCACTGCCCTCTAGTGCTGTAACACTGATATTACAGAGCAAAAACAAAGGATCATTGTCACATAATCATACATTTTCTCAGCTTTATGTTCCTACTTTATCCAATACAAAGACCAAGCAACAGAAGGTTGAACTCTGTGTATCTTGAACAATCTTCTGTCTACAGTATGTTCTGTCCCTTCATATTGATTGATGCCCCTGTTGTCCTGCCCTATATTTCACGGGAAAGACCTATATATCTTTATGTTTGTGTACCAGTATCAACAGAACAAATCTTTCCACAATGGTACAGTCTGACCTACATAACCTACATGTATGCACAGTGCCATCATTTCTCACTATAGAGGTCATAATGTTGTTTCGATGGCTTGCCAAAGAGGGGCAGCATGAGTGAGATGTTAGAAACATTGGCTGGAGGATTGTTGTATAAACATAATTACACTATAGCTGAACTGATAAAGGAGATCATATCAGTTTATTTATAATGCCTGCGATAAGATAACACTAATACAAACAAGTCAAAGTTCATTTTATGGTTACATACAGAAGCTTTGGGACACTCTGTTCTGTACATTTTGCCCTCACCTGTTAACTGGGCTCCTTTATGGTCTCTAGCAAAGTAAACTAAAATAAATGTATATATTATTACAGTTGCAGAGTTCATCCTTTCAAGTGCACTTGTTTCAGAATAAATGCTTTACATATGTAAATATATGTACTGTGCACAGACAAATAAAAGATCCTAATTCCAGCCAAATGCAATATTTTCCTTGAATACGTGTTTCGAAAAAGCTTTAACATTTCCACCAGGAGAAAAAAAGAAATAGATCTTAAAAAACACCATATTTCTATTTTATAATACTACCTTGCTTTGGCTGAGGGAAGTGAGAGACCTGGTCCAGGATATTGTCTGTGGTTTTTAAGATGAACTCTGGGGGAGCATTTATGGCAGATGACCCAGTTAGCACTCCCCTCGAGGCATTCCCACCTGTTCATACAACTCCATCAACCTCTCCGTCGGTGACAGAGAGATGTGGTTAGTTCACACAGCCATGTTGACGGTATGCCTCACAACAATGTGTGAGAATTTCAATCCCCGCTCTGCACATGGCAGTGAATATCAGCTGCTGAACTTGATGACCTGCTGTTGATGCTACCTGAAGTCACCTTATGTCACATTGGATCAAGGGGCTGTATTTTAGTTCTCTGAGTATGTTATAACGGGCCCTAAAAATTCCAGCTCTTTTGTTTTTGGCTGAAGTTGGCAGACAGTGTTGTTGTTTTCTTTGCAGATCTCAGTATAATTCATTGCATGTTTGTCAGTTTAATTAAGCATTCAGGTGATCCTTATCAGCTCATATTTGCCTCCTGGGCCTTACTATTACTTTGAATCTACTCACTCCACTAAGTTTGAGTTGACTGATTCGTCTGGCATCATAACATGAAACACCAGTTTCTTGGTTAAAATAAAAGCAACCAATAAACGCTGCAGTGGGACTAAATTAGACAGTCAGTGCCACACGCAGGGTTATCGCCATTGTCATCCTGTTATCAAGCAGTGCGTAAAGAATGTTTCCCTGTCTGCATGTGTTGTCTACTACCTAAACCTTACCCAAACCCTTACCTTAACAACAGAGGGGGGCGATATGCATAATTGAGATGAAAGCCATACTGAAGGGGGAACAAATTTCGATACACTGGAACCAATAAGGAGTAACAACAATGTGAGTGCTATAACAAGATAGATGCTGCTATTGAAGCTGTTCCTAACTGACATGTTTTCTCAATCTCACCTGAAAATGTAGATTGTTTTTACTACACTTTGCTCCACTTTGTAAAGGTAAAATTGGGTGATCACTGTGCAACAGTGTGGAGTTAAAATGACTTAAGATTCAGGTGGATATGTTGCTCTGTAGTGATTGATTAGGAGAATTCAGAACCCTCCTCAACCCCCCCCCCAGTCAGCACAGACACAAAGTCAGATTGAGGATGTCAACGCAGCGTAACGAAATAACAATTATCAATATCAGAAAAATTTGATTCCACATCAGTGTCATCTTTGTTCTGGTTACAGCATATAAAACCTGCAGTAGAGATTGTGACGTTGATGTGACACAGAGTTAAAAGTTTTCAGATCTTGTGAGGATTTCAGTGTGTTATCTGTGCATACTAGCATTCAAGCAACAGTATTTGGATAAGCTTATCACAATTAATTACACAGATCCATGTATCTTGGCAGCCCGAGGCTGGATTACAGACCTAGACGCACTACCTCCTCTCACATATTATAACACTGTAAACTTTAGACTGAGTGCAAACACTTTGGCAATAGAGATAATAAAGTGAGAACTTTACAAAGTGGCACCCCCATCCCACACGGCATGACGTACGTTAACATTATGTATTTATCAAGGTAAGTATAAACAAATCAAAACTCATCAGCAGAATATAAATAATGGTAAGCAGCTGTTTGTAACCTGCTGACGCAAAAACTATGACTCATAAGAAGTCAGATATTTGTAATTTGTCATCTGTTCGAAGGCAACTTTCTGTTGCTAGACCAGAAAATGTTTGACATTAATTTGAGGAGCAGTAATTCCAGTACTGAGGCAGTTTAGCTTCAGCCAGGTCTTTATGTCGTTTGAGAAGCTTACATTTGTATCATCTAAACTACAACGCAGCTTGAAAGCTCTGGAACTTTCTTTTCCCAAACTGGCTAGAAAAGAGAGTGTTTTTTCTGTCTTGGCATCTGGAAGACAACAGTTCTGAAGCTCATATGACTATTTCTAAAAGTGATCATGCAGCACATTTCAGGACACAAGCAGCAAAAATTATTAAAGTGGAGAAGTCCATCTTATTCAGCTCAAGTTATAGGGGTGGACATATGTGTGTTTTGCTTTGATTCAGCCTGATGTCAGACTTTGTCACTGGCTATAAAAACATCAGCAATTCCACTGAGTAAGTGCAGACTGCAGCTGTGAGTTCACCTGGACATCGTCTTCAGTGCCAACCCACACACACTGTACTTTTCAAACTAAATACTCTGGCAAAGCTCAGTGAGGTTCCTGTAACTGCTCTCAGCACAGGAAACAACATCTTGAAGTTTGGCAGCGTAAAATAACTTAAGCATAACAAACACGCAGACTTCTGGTAAATAAGCAAATAGGTCATTTTCAGTGCATTCCAAAATGACTTACATATTTGTGTTTCATATAAGTAAATAAATAAAAATGCTGTTGTTATTCTGGAAAATTTCAGTGTTTATTTACATAGAGAAATCCACAATATTTATACTAAGATAAAAAAAAAGGTTTCCTGCTTCTTTGTGCTTTAGTTAAGCTCCATTAACAATACATTATAGACAGCACATTTTAATGCTTATTGACAAAACCCAATTATAATGATACAAAACGTATATGACACGGCTTTTGCAGCCTTTCATTATTATTTTTATTAATCATATACATCAGTTATATGAAAAATAATTATTATTACAACATCAGCAACACATAATCCTTATCTCTTGTTTGCCTGCAAACTGCACATGAGAACAAATGTGGTCACGCGTCTAGTCGTGTACTGACTGAACTCATTTAGACAGATTTTAGGAATGTGCCACTGATAGCAATGAGCTCCCACTATCCTAGTTTCGCTGACCTAGTTTAGACAGCTGTGGGAGTCTTCCTGTCATTGGCAATTGCAATTCTCCTCAAATTAATAATTTATATAGACTGCCCACATCATTAGGATCACTACTGTCTGTTTTCACAAAGTGGCTTCTCGAGAAACTAACACCAATATGTAGTACACATTACCAGCTGCCTGCTAGTTTAAGTCTGAATAAGTGAAATCTGCTCAATTCCATTTTTTATACATTTTAAAATGAGAACAGATAACACAGGGTGGAAATTATGCTGCTACACAGTTCTCTATAGCGTGAAATTTACAAAGAAAGAATAGGAAACATCTTATGTAACACAAAGTACATGTCACGGGCTATTTGCACAAGGTTAATTCAATTTAAGATTAAAACAAAATGTTTTGGAAGCCCTCTAGATTGTTTAGAGTTAAGCTTAATCAAGACAATTGTTGGCCAGGAAGTCCCCCTTTACATTAGTTTTATTTTTGTTTATTTTTTGTTGTTATTTTTGTCAGTATAGACAATTTCCTCTGTCTATACTGAATAGGCCCAGAACACCATCATGTTCAGGAGACTGCTCTTCACCATCAATCACAGACTCGCAGAATCTGCTTGCTAAAGTGGCAGAATACAAACGGGAATTCTTCAGTCTGCTGGGTAGAATTGGATCGTTTTATTTGATATGGGAAAGATTTCCTCACTACATTCATGACCTTTAAGCCCAGTTCAGACGAAAGATTAATGACGAGAGAAGTTGAAATATGCAACTACTTGCAATGCTCTAAAACACTCTACAAGGGTTTCGTCTCGTTGTGTATCTTTGGTCTGGCTTTAAAGACAAACCCCTGACGTAGCTTCCTTCCATGTACACACACATTCACACACGTTCATACTTCTTTTCCACTTTTACTAGGCTGCTTGAATCTTTAATCTTATTCATTTTTTACAAATTAATTTCTTTATCCTCTCTTTTAAGTTATATATGCAGCCTTTAGACTGTCCTTTACTCCTTGTTTTATGTTTGTTCATATTCCTTTGTCTGTCTAAAATTAAATAAAATGCCAGTCACTAATAGATAATGTGAAACTTCTGAAGCACTTTGCACCTCTGGCCTCACCCCCAGTCACTGATGTCAAAGCAGGTGTTTTCTTTCAGCTGTCAAAGTCGAAACACCTGCTGTGAATTGACTGATTGGGCCAGAGTCTTGGCTTGTAGAGGGCAGCTAAATCAACAGTTCTTCTGCTAAAATCATGAGATTAAGCAGATTAGAAATTTTTACAATCAAGGTAGCTTTTGCCATCATACCTATGTTTATCATCAACACTCTGCTCACAGACCTAATTGCAGAGATACTGGAAATCAGCACCACTGTCAGAAAGCAACTCAGTGGTCAGATGATGGCATGAGAGTCATGGTTTCTTAGGAATATCAAATGTCATCATACTTCTGTAGACGAAAACATTAAGACCGTATAGACTTTTGTAAACACCTATTGAGTTATTCTAGATCAACTTTGAGGTTTTGCACTCACACAGTTTTACTATGCAGTGTGTGATCGCAGCTGACATTTCAGGAGCACTGACCTTTGGTTTTATTATCAAAGACATGGTGCAGATAATGGTTTTAATTTGGGACTTTATATACAACCTGTGCGATAAGATGACTCACTTGTGCTGCTTACTCCACTGCGTCCTCAGATCTCAGAAAATACTGAGACTATCAGCAACAGTTGGTGTCAGTTGAGTGTTGCCAGTAGCAACCACTGCTGGCACCGTTTCATATCAGTTGCAGTCTAACTTACATCAATACTTTTGTCAAGAATCTTTTTCCTACTCCCCAAATGACCTAGTTGGACCATTATAGGCACTTCTGAAATGACTGTTGTGATTGTTGATTTGTGATTTTGTTGAATGTAGTTAATCTGCAATCAGGTTTCAGCAAACCAAGCTAGCTGTTAGCTGTTTGAAGCTGAAGTGCTGCTAATTTAAGCGACAATCCACTTGAGGCTGTAGTTTCCAATGATTTTTATAACAGCTAAGGGGTGTTGTTAGGCACGACACAGAGCTATTCTTGACTATGGCCTTAAGAGGCTCATCGCTTTTATAAAATGGTTACTACATCTATGGCATTGTTTCATTCAATAACCTGGCCAAGTTAACATTGTTAATCTACACTGTAACAAAAATAATATTGCAAGCAGCTGATGACAAAGCTAGACAAAAGTGTGGATGATAGACGATGTCAAGCTAGCTAAAGTTAAATTGTGAATTTAAGGTAGATCATTTTGGTAATTTGTCTGCTTTGGATGGAGATAAAAGCATGGTGGATGGGGCGGCAGCTACAGGTATTTCTCAAATGAAGCGACAGAGCATAATGAGTTCTCTGGCAACTCAAACATTAATCCCCTCCCTTTGATTCTTAAAGGGCATTTTTGTGAGTTGTCTGGCTGCAGTATAGGTCATAGACCCTGCCCCTCCATGTTAGTTTATGGGACATAGGCCAAACTAAAAACACAAAGCACTCGCCAAATACATTTTTCCCAAAGATGGTTTCTGTCACTGAAGGTAATAATCATCACCCTGATGCTCAAGTGTTAGTTTTTATAGTAAGTTCAGTTTTAGTGAGTTAAATTAAATAAAAAAAGGGGATTTTCCGCCATGACTGACAGCTGTGAAAGTTAATCCATGTGCTCACATTCAATGGAGCTGCTCGTGTTTGGTCGGATGGGTGTTTTATGGGTATTTCCTTACCCCGCATATCCCTACTGTGCACAATCCAGCTCTGAACGACATCACCAGAGCAAGATGGCAATGTCCGTATCTCGAATATTTTAACCTCACTTAGGCATAGCAGGGGTAAGTGGGGGCATGTCATCCATCTTTATATACAGTCTATGGCTGTCACTCTGTGTGAACACAGCGTAAGTAACTTTTAATTTGCAGTTTGGCCAACTATGTATTTCACCTGTGTTTCCTTTACTCTTACTCTTTTAAATGGTTGATAAGCTAACTGTGCCTCTTATTTTTTGACTGCAGAGACCATTTTCCTCATCATCTCCACCAGGACAAATTTTAACCACAGAAATACAGTTAATAAACCCACAGTTTGCCTGTCTTTTAAAGGCATATATGGCCTAAATTTAATAAACAAAACTCAAATTTATTTTTTTGTTTTGTTTTAATTTTTGGCTTTTAAGTGTTTGGCTTAATGGGGATACGCTTGAACTTCTACATCAATGATACTAACAGATGTCCACTAGAGGGCAGCATCTACCCAAACAGTCCGCAGCCCTTCCACCAACCAAAGTGGAACAGCCCCGCTGCCCGAGGACATCATTACACACTCAATAAAGCAATAGTCAGTCATTTTCTCTGCTTAATTGATCCCAGCGCTACCCAACAATGTGGTGTGACATTTTTTACTGCAGCAGAAACAGCAGCATGCCTCAGAGTGAGACGTGCTATTTGTAATCATCTCGTTGTTTTTTTCTTGCATGATCAGCCATCTGTAGACAGCATACAGTACACTTGTTGGTCAGTGGCCGAGGTCAAAGCATTCCTCCCAGAGCCGTCTGTAAGGCTGTAATGACATTGTCCTGTTATTGACCAGGGCTTGTGAAACACTCGTCTGGAGGACAAGAACACGGCACGCTCTTTCCCAATCCAAAAACTGTTTGGGAACAGATATGGAAATTGACAAAATCGTAAACAAACACAGGGGAGACCTGATAAGATAATGTTTGTGTTTACCATGCAAGTTTAGAGCACATGCAGAATCTCTCTCTGTCTCTCTCTCTCTCTCTCACTCTCACACACACACACACACACACACGCACACACACACACACACGCGCGCGCGCACACACACACACACACACACACACACACACACACACACACACACACAAATATGCATGCACAGTGATACAAATGACACCGATGTGTAATATATACTAAATATTAATGATGACATTAAATAATACATAATGAAAACATACTTTTTGGATTGCATTTTATCATCAACCCATCTATTTTCTATGATCCTAACTGTTTAATATTTAAATTTTGGGCTCGTTGTAATTGCACCTTTGTGTTAACCAGTAACATTTATGACACTTACCGTTAAAGTCTTTACAACCTGTTTACATTTCTGGCACATTTGGTTGCACCTCAAGGATATTTTTTATTGCTTATATTTCTTTATTTGCACTCTCTATATAGCATTCTTTCTCACTTTGTATTACAGCTCCCGCACAACAATTTCCCTGAGGATGAATACAGTTTTATCATATCTTAACTTTACTAGTAATAAAAACACACCATTGTAAAACTTAAAGCATTAAATAGCAAGCATTCCTGTGCAGGGTTGAAAGGTTCGAGAGTTTATCCCAGTTCACATTGGCAGAGAAATTGGTACACCCAGCACAGGTCAACAGTCTTTCACAGGGCTAACACAGACAACTTGCAGCTGCCAATCTGACCAACCAGAACATCCAAAGGAAACCCAAGTAGACTTGGGGAGATCATGCAAGGCCCCGCACACATAAAGGCCCCTACAGGTTTTTATATTCACATCCAGAAGCTTCTTGCTGTACCAACTGATGCACCACCAAATATGTAGTTATTTAAACCTTTGAAACATGGGAAAAAGGCAATGAGCAACAGAAGAAGAAATGACCCAAAAATGACCAAGAAATTAGTAAAAAGTACAAGAAAATTGGTAAAACAAAAAAAAAAAGAAAAAGTAAGTTAAAAAAACAACAACCAAACAAAAATGTGGAAATGACCTGGGAAAAATGTTTAAAAAATTCCAATAATTTTGTAACATAATTTTAAATATGCAGTCACAATAATTATAAGTACAGTATTTATTCAATAGAACAGAGTAGAATAGGATGAATTAATTAATTTTTACCAAGCTTTAAATGATCATTTTCTAAATCTACAAATTTATTGCAATTTATGACACATATATGACCAAATGTCACTATATTTTGGAAGAAATTGCACCAAAATTCTGAGGGATCAAGGTCTAAATACTTGTAAAGTTGTCTCCTCCAGGTCTCAGAGGGATAAAGGCAAATCTTTTACGAATATTCACCGCAACTCTGAGGCATATACACAGTCATTTTCCGGGCAATTAAAATCCCAATGCTACTCCTGAATTTAAATGTATTCAATAGAGTCAGGCAAAATTGATAAAAGCACACCAAAAAATAATTTCCTGTAATTTCAAATGCATGTAAAATACCATGTTGACAACTCGCATCACACTTTTTTTTCACAAATTAGCGAGGCAGACATGTTATCGTGTCTTTGTGTGTGTTCTTGCAGCCTCCCTCACTCAGCCACTCCTTGTGCTGTCAGCATGGCAGGGTGGAGCTGGCAGAACGGCACATGTTTCAAGCATGCTCCGAAGCTTCCCTCCCTCTCTGTCTATTTCCCTTCCCCTCAATGCCTGCACAGCTATACTGAAAAAGAAAAGAGGAGGGCCCAGTACATGTAACCAGCGATGCTTTTTACCAATCACAGGGGTTTCCCCACCCTCTCTGTCTCCCTCCTTTTTCGCTCCCTCCCTCTGTCTCTAGGCACACCAACCAAAGAAAAAAAAAAGTACGGGGTGGGGGGGGTGATAAGCAGCAAGCAGCTTCTGGGTTTTGCTTTCAAGCGCACTCCTGCTGAATCGGCGTGAGTGAGTGTGTATGTGTGTGCGTGTGTGGGGCGTTCTCTTTCTCCTGCCACAGTAGCAACACATTGCAGCAGCGTCGGCCCCGAACAAAAGGCTAAATGCAGCAGAGCCACAGGAGGAGAAACTCAGGGATAAAAGCAGGCAGAGTGGCCCAGCGTGACTGCACTTCTCAGGGAGGAACTCAACCTGCCATTTAGCCCTCTTGGCCCTGGAGTGGAGACAGGAGGGTACACTGGACCAGCCCCAGGCTGCCTGTCTGTCTCTCTGAGCTGACAAAAACACCCTCTCACTGTTTTGCCTTTCACTTTGTGTTTCATTCTCACACCTGTCATCCTTTGCTGAGACTCCTGCACCTGCCCTTCTCCACTTGGGCGTCTTTCCTTTCCGTCCACCTGTTCTTCGAGATGTCAGACGATGACTGCCGCTCGCCCATCGGCCTGGACTGCTGCAGCTGCTGCCTGGACCTGGCAAATGGCTGTGATGACTCCATGGCCGGCAGTCCGGCTCAGGGCCTCGGGGGCCTGCCAGCAAGCCCCACAAGCCCCAGTGTCAGCCACTTCCGCCAGCTCCGCAACCAGCTGATGTACCAGAACTTGAACACGGACAAGCTGAACAACATCATGAGGCAGGACTCCCTGGAGTCGGTGGTGAGGGACCCCTGCTTCTTGCTCAATGAGGGGATCTGCAACAGCAACAGCAACATTGACCAGACCATGCTGTCTATACTGCTCTTCTTTCACAGGTATGTCTGTTGTTTGCTTATCTGAAAGGTACACGCTTATCTGAAAAGGTTACGACTGAATCTAAAGCCTCTGTCATTAGGACGAAATTTGAACTGAAAGTTATTCTTTACCCCTGGCAGGGACATTCAGTACAAAGTCCAACTTAACTTCTGGATCTGCATATATCAAATCACAATATTAGTCCTACTTAAGAAGCAGGTTTTGCTTAAATGAACCAGATGGCTTACAGAGACTAATCAGGTTTCTTGGATCAACACTTCTTCTAAAAAGGCTGACATAAGTGTTTACGGTCATGGATTAAGTATAGGCTTGATTGTGTTCCAGAAATGAGTCTCAGATAAGCACAAAATTGCTTACTTCACAAGAAGGTGTCGAGCAACATATTGAGATTTAAATACATGGTTGGGTTGAATTCGGTTGTCGTTTTCTGATAAACAAAACATTATGTGCTTTTCTTACTTTTTATGACTTGACATGCAAAGAAATGGCAAACAATGTCGAACTATTCATGCAGCTCACAGTGAATATTTATTGGATTGGATCTATCCAATCCACGTCTTTCATGCAACACATCTGATATGTTATACAACACGACACTGACAATGATAAGTGCATGAGCTTTACAGGATTAACACTAAAATGCGTTTTCACATAGTGAAGCTATTTAGTTTAAGGACATTCATTAATACTTGCATTATATTTTACATCTGAGAAAAGAGTTTTCTGTTCTTTACTTTAAAACAGCAAAACTTCTCAAACTCCATAGAGCAGGGGAAACAAGTCTAAAAAGAACGCCTTCCAAAAAACAAGGTTATTTTAGAGCAACAGTTTGTTGTCATATTGATTCAATTAAAGTGATCTTTTATTGTTTGAGGTCAATTAAAACTGGCCTGACACCGTCTCTGCTGCTGCCAAACAGTGTTTATAAAACAGCGTTTGGCAGCTCACCTCGCACTGTTTGTGAGGAGGAGAATGTCCTGCTACAAAGTTGCTGCTGCCAGTTGGATAGTTTGTTTGGCAGCTTCCTTTCAATGACTTTAGCCTCAAATTTACAGCTACCATATTTCTAGTCGGCTGCTGTCGCTGAACTCCTGAACCTGAGCCAGAAGTCAGTGTACAGTGCTTGGGTGGAAAAGCAGTAATTAACATACGCTCTATCTGCTTATCAGACCAGTAAAAGTGGACACCTATGAGGAATCACTACACAAAGCTGTTATCATCGTAAGAGCCACCTTTGAATGTCATATAGACTGAAGTTGTTGTAATTTGTGTCAGTAAAACAGAGATATGTGTTGAAAGATCATGACATATATGTCAGACGTAAATGTCGTATGATAACATTAACCTGATAATAGGGTTTTCTTTTTTGTTTGTGATGTTGTACAGTAGGAAATCTCGATATCAGAACTGACCTTTGCCTCAACATTTACAACTTTCGTCTAAGGGCTGTTTTAAGTCCTAAGTCTGTCAATATTCAGACCTACAGGCTCTTAATGACATAATTCTAAAAGTTTTTTTCCCCTTAAACTCAATTAGGAAATATATTAACAGCTAATTTCTTGTTCCATTGACACAATAGGGAACATTTTGTGTTTGCTTTGGTTTAAGAACCAAATGTTAGAGTTACAAAGTCAACTTTCACATTCATTCTTATGTAAGTTTTTCTGTAAAGGAGCACTGTGTTGGATTTAGTGGCACTGTGTGGTTGTGACTGCAGATTTCAACTAAATGAGACTTCTGCCATGTGCCAAGCATGAACTCCTGGTTAGGACTCTTTCCCTGTTCATGGTTTGGAGGTTTTAACCGCCAGCCAAATGATCTGCTAGCTCTCTTTCTCTTCGAAACACACGGACTCTGTGATTAAAACTGGTAAAAACACTGAACAAAACAGTTTCACACTAAAAATGATAGGGTCATTTATGAAAACGTGAATGGCCCTATCTGGAGTCAGTGTTAGGTTTGTTCATTCTGGGTTACTGTTGAAAATGGCGCTGCAGCATGGTGAATGAGGACCTGCTCCACATGTACATATAAACTGCTTATTCTAAGGTAACAAAACAACGATTCTTATTGTCAGGTGATTATACACCAAAAAAAAAACATACTCATTATCTTATATTCCATTTCTACCAATATATATTCCCCTAAATCCTACACACTGGACCTTTGAGAAGGCAGCATACATCCAACTTTTCAACATAAATTGCCCTCTGGAATGTGAATCCTTCTAAAAATATATCCTCATAGTGCCATTAATCAACCCATCTCAGGATTTCTTTCTCCATATTTCGTCAGATAAAATATCTGTGATAATGTTTATCCTGATAAGATGTGCCTGGAATGAACATGGAAATGGCATCCGTTATCATTGATTCAGTTATTTGCAGATGTTATCATATCAGCAATGTTCTCTGGTCAAGAAACTTTATCAGTACTTTATCAAATTTCTCCAGAAGCCAAGCTGCCACAGAATATAGTTAACAGTTAAATTTTAACCTCACTTAACTTTGCTATACGCTATTTCTATTCCCGACTCTACTTATATTCCGGACTCTTGTTATCTCCTGTGGGGCTGATTGATACCGCATAAAGTACAATGGATGTGAAACCAATTACTGTGCACTGTAACTGATGACGCTGGTGACAGCCATGATTAAGTTTAACTTGATTTTGTAGCTTGTGGCTGTAAATGTTCATCAGTGCCAAACTCTCAGACAGTTGATAAAAATAATTGTGGTAATACTTGACACACTACACTACTACTAGCATGGATTACCTCTGTCTGAAAAACACATCACTTATATATGGAGTGAAAGAAAACAGTGAAAGAACAGTCTGTTCTTAATTTATTTCCGATAACAAGGGTGTGTCATAATGATAGTGGGGATGAAGAAGAGATGAAGAAACACTGTGAGGAAATGAAGACTCCAGGCCTAGACGGTACTCCCTTTTGGCAACGAGGTATTTGAGCTATTCACAAGCTATTCAATAATCAAGATTAAAGATTCAAAAAACTTTTTTGTCCATCACATAGTGAAAGAAAATTACCAGTTAGGGGCTCAAACAACAGGAACATTTTTTTTTTTTTTTTTTACAAAATCCATAAATCAGTTGAAGCACATGTGTAAAGCTACATTAAAAAGTAACATCAATTTAGCTTTATTAAAAGTGCATATTACAGCATATTATTATATTTGTCTTTTTGGCAAGAGGTACTCTGAAATGACTGCCTGAAGGGAGCGGCTGAAACAAGGGGTGATGAATAACGAAACAAAATAAGTGAGCAAACAGTGCTTTTCAAACAAAACCTTTTTTCTTTCAATTCCTTTGAGCATGTCTTTACATTTGAAGTTATACTTGGATATGCTCAGGTGAGTTATTATTCACGTCATTGAGTGTTTACAATATCATACATTGTGTAATGCCTGTTGGTGGACAGGCATTTTCCTTCTGCTCTGCTATTTAGACGTAGTCCTGATGACGTAGCTTCATGCGTTTCTTCACAACACCGATGAATTATAATCTCTAGGTTGTAAAATTCATTTGAATGTTTATAGAAATTAGTCCTAAAATGTTGAGATCTGTATGTATTTGTATGGAAAATATATCTACAGTTCAGATGCAGAATTAATTGCAGGGCTGG
Organism: Plectropomus leopardus; assembly: GCF_026936395.1. NCBI lineage: Eukaryota > Metazoa > Chordata > Actinopteri > Perciformes > Serranidae > Plectropomus > Plectropomus leopardus. The sequence goes on from NC_142183.1 coordinate 17,592,271, forward strand.
CATCTCCTATGTGCCATTATTTTTGACATTTCTGGCCCAGAGGCAATGTGTTGACTTGCGCCGTGGGCCAGTGTGACCGTGCTGCACCAGCTCAACTGTTTGCCTGACAAACAGACTCTTTCGCTAGAACACTTTGTCCCTGGACCTCCCCTTCTCAAGAGGGAATCACAGACACGGATCATGTGGCTGACGTGGACAGGCTTTCTTGCAGGATTAATGCATTGATTTATGATGTGTACCCATTATAGTTCTTCATGCCGAAACACAAACGCACTCATTCATTCACACATGTACTAATCCTGTCAGTTGAAGCAAGAAAGCTGCTTTGCTAAACTGAGTTTTGCAGAAGTTCAAACTGTTTTATTGAAGTCCTCGCTGCAGGAGGACCTTGCTTCTGATGAAAGCTCGGCGGAGGTTTGTGTCGTGACCTCACTCTGGGTGGTCAGTCTTCCGAGCGGCCATCGTTCTCATTTGCCACTTGTTAACAAAATGAAATGTTCAGCATAGCCTGAGGAAGCGTGCCAGGACATCTTGTGGACTTGTTGAATTATCAGTAAGTGGCAGCGGCAGCAGAGAGCAAACTTGTTATGTAAATGATTCGAGGGTCATGGAAATGTGCTGAGAGGAGAATTTGAACTCATAAGTCATGTTTGGTGTCTGAGGCAGAGCCAGAGAGCCCTGAGGGGGGGACAGGATCTGTGATTTCCACAGGATAAAACCAGAGGAAATGTGTTGATTTACCTTGAGGCTTACGCAGCTAGACTTGGCTGGAATGAGAGAGGCTCTCTCGCGCACCTTCACCCTGGGCAGTCAGTCAGTACTTAGCAGCCACTAAACACCTCCACATGCCAGGGTGAAGAGGGGTGAAGAGCCTGCAGCGATGACACAAACGTTTATCAAAGGTGTACAGGTCTGTGACCAGTCAGGAGGCAGTCAAAATACAAAGAGAAAAGAGCTCAGTGATAGCACAGAAGATGTCACAAAGTGTCAGAGACCTCATAAAAGAGGTTTTCTCTGCAGCAGACACTAATGTGACCACATGACAAGGCTGAAGAGTTTACATGCTTCAGAGCTCTTCTCTAGATTTACAGACCAGATGAAAATTATCAATCTATTCAATATTTAAAGACAGAAACTGTTGTTTTGTGTAATGCAACAGTGGAGACTTCGACGTCTCTGTCTGTCGCTCCAGTGTTGTGGTACTCTAGATCAGTCTTAGTGTGGAGACCACTTTTTGAAGATCTCAGTCTCGGACTTGACCACATTTTTTCTTGGTTTTGTTTTGATCTCAAACAAAGAGAGTCTTGATTTTACTGAAAGACCAGTCAAGACCTCAACTGTGGGAATTTCAAATGGCCTGTACAAAAAAAGAGCGGAGTTGGTTAAGTTTATTTTACATCCATTGTGTTTTACATCCTTAGTGTGTATTTGTTTGCTCAGCCCAGTCACATGTAGAAAATGCTGACATTGTATGTTTCCACAATCCATGAATAAATTACATTTGCATGTGTGGTATGTATCATAACAACGTTTCGAAAGTGACGTAATGTATACTCTGACTTTGTCAGTGCAAGGTGGGATGGATGAAGTGTCACCTAGGTGAGATTCCTGCCAAACTGCAGACCACTGTTCAAAACCAACAAACTACAAAAATGGTTATTTTTTGGAACCTGGGTGTTTTTCCACTGACATTTCCCAGCCTGGGTGTTTTAAGCCAAAACTTGATTTTCCTAACCATAACTGCTTTTATACCTAACCCTTACCACACCATCATCACAGCGTTGTTGAGAAACAAAGCTGTAACGTATTGTGGTTTGCAGAAATGTACAATGACAAAAATTCTTTCTGGCAATGTGGTTGGTTTGCTCATAGTGGACAAAGGAAAACTACAACCAGAAATTCACCTTTGCAACACTTTAGTTAACAATACATTTCTCGACTAATACATACATACATACAGTATACACAATATGGCAATAAAAAGAGTTGAATGATGCAATTGTTATTTGCTTTCTGTTGGTGTATTTATAGACATGTGGATTGTGTTCCACATTTTATCATAAGTGTGTTCTGCAGTCTGGGACTCACTGGTCTGGTTTGGTCTTGTCTAGGTCCCAATACACTGGTCTTGATCATGACTTAGGCTTGGTTTGACGACAACACTGTGAAGCACACAGCTGCAGTAGAGAAAAGCTTTTAAACCAGATAAGTGTTCGTTGGTAAAGTGTTTGAAATGACGAAGTTGCTGGTCAGGTGAAAGTAAGATGTTGCATGGCATGTGAAAGAATAAAATGAATTTTATTCTGTTGACTGACAAAGAGAATTGAACCTGGTTGGAAAAGAAAGCGATTTTGTTGTCAGACCAAGAAAAGTCTTGTCTGACTCTAAGAGGGTTGGAGGTGAGGGCAGGTTTACGTTCACAGACTTCAAGTTTATGCTCTGTTTGATAAATTGTTCAAAAAATGGAAGTGAAAGGATCCTGACAGAGAAGTTACAACCTCTGACCAGGTTTGATTTTCTGCTTTGAAATAACCATTTGTTCTTCCAACACTTGGCTGCCACACATGCTGCTCATTACAGTGGTAAAACTCCCTTACTGTGGCCTGAGATGATCTCTGGTCCTTAGGTTCAGCCCAGTTGACTACTGAACATGATCTAGACCTCCCACAATGGACTGGAGACAGCTTTACTGTGATAAAAATATAAACCACAGAATGGCAAGACCTACATTCAGTGATCCACTCTGGAGGTTATGGAAAGTGTCTATTAATAAATGTATGTATATTTAACAATTATAATGAGGCAGATGTGATTTGCGCCCAAGTAACCATTGCCAACAATGCTATTTGCTCTCAGGTTGCAAAAAGCCAATGTGGCTATTTTTAGCTGACTGTTTATTCCTGGGCGTTCTACGCTACGTTGATTTATGACATTATCCTATATGGGTCCATTCAGCTAATCTTGTAAAGTTTATGTACACAGAGTACATTCGGCAGCTTTATACATCCTAAAAACTGAAAAAAAATTAGTCAAAAAAGAAACTAGTCCAAAAATAATAAACCAATAATGACTTTCACATAACTCCAACCTCCTGTGTGATAGTCTTGTGCGTAACCATCCACCACATCTTGCTGCTATATTTTACTGTGTCACTCTTTATTCTATGTCAGCTGACTCTCTGCCAGTACAATTTTTTAATAGTAATTTCACCACTGTAATCTCAGAAAATATTGTAGGGATGGGCGTAAAAGGCCAAAAAGATGGGTGCAAGTACACACTTTACACACACTATAACAACAACTTGTCATCCTGCTTGGACAGTGGACCTTCACGTCTAAATATGATGCGCTAGGTACCATCCTGCGTTTGTTTCGGATGTTCTAAGACAGCATGTGAATTTATGCTTGTCATATGTATTGTGTCTTTTCAAAATTTACTTCACTTTTTATAGGAAATGTACATGCGCCCCATGCATATCATATCACAGCGTAAGAGGCGTCTTTGCATTGATGTCTGATGTCGATGTGACTTACAAAGCGGGGCTATATGATGAGTTGGGAGTAAAAATGGGTTGCTTATAATGTTTTATGATAGAAAAATAATTTCTGTAAAACTACTGGAAAAGCTTTTTTCCACCCCTAAAAAATCCATCTCAGTAGGCATCATTGCAAAATATGTCGGTTACATATTTTAGTTTAAGGTCATGACAGTGGATCAGTTCCACAATATGACAGGACACGAAGTAAATATATTTATTATGTTGAATATCGGTGCGTGACCTGGTGAGTTCATTTACATGCAACATTATCTTCTACCAGTCAAAGTAGACCTGAATATACAGGTCAGTTCTGCCTGCTTAGACTTTGAGGGCAAATCATTTGCATAAAAATATCATTACAAAAGTGATGCACACTTTTAGAGAAATGACGGGGATCATAGTGCACCGTCACCTCTGACTCTGGATGTTTTCAGCGTGTAGCAAGATTACAGAATCTCTGCTTTACTATTGGAAAGTGGGTGTAAACAAAGTGTAGGAGTAAGTGGAGAAACTCAAGGGCTGGAACAAACTGAAACTTGTAACATGGTGAGTCCCGAATGTAAAGATGTAAGGATAAGGTAAACAAAACACTGCTTTCTCTGTATTCTCTGCTGCTGTAAAACTGGCTCCATTCAGCAGATGCATGCTGTACAATGAATCCATCTCAGGAGTACAGGGCTCCATCATAACAAACATACACCACAATTACAGCTCTATTGTCTGTGAATTATCATATTTAAGATACTACAAGTCGCAACAGCAATATTTCTTGCACTGTTACACTGTTACTTGTGTTACTTGTTTTGTTTTGCACTGTAAGACTCGTACTTTTTATATTTTATATTTTATATTTGTATCTTCTATTTTTTTATTCTGTTTTCTTTTTCTATATTTATGTTGTATCAACCCACCAGAACAAATTCCTCGTATTGTGTTAACCATACCTGGCAATAAATCTTTTTCTGATTCTGATTCTGATTCAATAGGGATCAGAGTGAAACTGCATCAGTGTACATCCCTGCTACTGCTACAAAGCAATCCCTATGAGAGAGCCGTGTGATTTAAAGTCCTGCTTTGATATAACACAACACATTATGGGGGAGGTGAAATATTCTCATTGCTGATGTCTCTTTCAGCTCTGCCCACATAAAAGGCACATGCATGTCAAACACATCCTTGCTGACGACAGAACCTGTCTCCAATTACATTTTGTTTTTTTGATTCAAGTTTTTTTTGTTTTTTTTAAACACAACTCAACAGTATGACTTGGCCTCTAATTTAAAAAGGAAAAACTAAGTGTCCTACAGAAATCTGACGAGTTACATAACTTGATGGGTTGCAGGTGGCAAGAGGACACGGATGTAAACAAAAAATGGGGATTAGTGGCGAGAAGGCAAAGGGAAGGATGTCGGGGTGGAAGAACAGATTCATGGCCAGGCAAGTCTTCACAGCCAATCCCAAACAAACAAAGGCCAACGAGGCGAGGCCTGAGCAATGTCAGGGGAGAGCTACAGGGAGAGATAGCTAGAGAGAGAGAGTTGGGGGTAGACAAACAGCCAGACGGGAGGCCGGAGCAAAGACAAAACATAGACAGGACTTGCTAAAAATAGTGTGTTGTTGATGTTAGGTGGAACTCTAATATATAGGTAGACTGCAGCCGTCTGTGGTAAAAGTCACAAGCTTTTTCTGTAGCTAGAGGAAGTCATTCTTCAGTGGCTGCAGGAAGTAAAAAACTGTTTGTTTCACAGTTGTTTTTAATGGGTTTCCTCAATAACACAAGCTTTGACCACTTTTGTGTTGAAAAGAGACATTCAGTGAGCGAGAGACTGATTCACACTATCAGAAACCACTAGATCTTCAAACACATGTTGGTATACATTTGGTGTGTTTGAAACATGGATTAGCGCAGTGCTTGATTTTATCACTGAGGGACCAATTTGAAGAGGGATGTACAATAATGGCTTTTTAATGGAGCTCTTGAGTTACTGCCTTGTTGTGTTGGGACTGTATGAATAGGATGGCCTTGGTGCCGTGCCAGTGGATGCCTGGAACCACTGTTGAATGGCTTGTGTGCAAGCACATGTGAATGTATACATGTCTGTTTGTGGAGGAGACACTGTTATCTGTCTGTAAACTGTTTATCAAGTTCTTCCTGGTGAACGCAGTTTATTACACACACATTTACCTCCAAGTCACACACCGTCCACAGCAGACAGAGCTCAGTGTATGCCAACTCGGAAATCCACCGACGCACCCTGTAACATAGGTTGATGCAACCTCCTGTGTACGGCCCTTTCTTTACCAACACAGCTTTGCTCCCATGTGACACACACAACATGCTTATCAGATTGCAGTTACAGTATCTGTGTTTGCGTTCGTCCTTGTGATGCGAGTACTTTGAGTTTTCACAAATAAGAACTGGAACACGAGTAAAAACTGGGATACGCTGCAGACTAACTGGCCTGGGAAGCTGGGCATGTCGAAACAGCCAACATATACATGACCTATTTTTATGAACTGATTCTTTTAGAAGGATCAAATGGGCATGACGCTAACAGCACAGACTGGCTGGGAAGTCTGAACATATTCAAAAGTGGACTAATGGATCGTTGGTTTTGGTCTTTTCATTGAAATGATTCACAATAACAAATATATTCTTTAAGAACTGGTTATAAAGACTCCATGATGACCTTGTTAGCAAAAATCTGTTTTATGAACACACCCTGTAATCTTTTAATCAGACAATCTTTTCGTCAATGACAGCTGCAAGGGTCAGGAATGAGTTATCACCCGTCTGTCTGGAAGTTGTAAGACACACTCCTTGGCAACACAAACACACACGTACAAATATGAACACACTTACAGTACATAGCACCCAAAGGTGACCCAGAGCATTACGCCGCTCTTGACTCGTCACAACAGCAGAATCCGGCTAAGCTCTTTTGTCCTGTGCGGCAGAGAGCGGAGTCACAGTGTGTACCAGAGGTGGATTAGAAATCTATAAGTAACACATCAAGTCTGTCATCCGAGTCAAATCCTTAACATCAGACTATAAACTCTCTAAGAAAGGATTCAACCCGTCCAGCTTCTAAATGTATGTGCCATTAATTTTGGAAAAAGTGAATCAAAAAATAATATTGATCAGTCACTGACTGCATGAAGAAAAAATATAGCATGTTTGATGAAGGTGCTTTGAACCGAATCTGCTTGTTTTACAGTTAGGGGCAGTATTTTATTTTTTTTTATTTTTAATTAATTTATTTTTAAATATCATGACCCTCAGTGGAACTACATATATTCCCTGAGGGACTGGGGGGCAATGAATAACACTCCCTCCATCATAAATGACCTTATTTGGCAGTTTTTGGCTGATAAATGATGTGATTTTGGACATTTTAAAAGGAAATATGCCTTTAAGCCCACTCTGAGGTTCTGAGAGTATTATAAAAAATACAAAATGTGACCATTAAAAGTTGAATGTCCCTCCACGAAGAAAAATCAAAAGACATAATTCCCTCCCCCTGTCCTTCAAAAAAAGCGCCTACCTCATTTTGTATTCCCGTTTCATAAAATACCATCTGTCCCTTACTGCATCTGCTTCCATAAAATACTCCTACTAATCAATCTTGGAAAACCAAATTCATTTGTCAGTCAAAACTAAACTTACTAACTTACTAACTAATAAAATGAAAATGAAAATAAAAATGATAATTTCCTGATTGCTTAAGGCTTGATTTATGATTATCATGCTGTGGTTTTAAATCATAAATATCCAACAACCGAGTGTAAAGGACATACTAGGCTCTTTGTGTTGCTGTCATGGAACAAAATGTATCCAAAATAATGTGGACTCTTTGCACTGAAGCTCATGAGGCTCAGCTTTGCCACATAAACATGACATAAAAAAAGTAAAAAAAAAAAACAAACTGTGCAGAATTCCTGAAACAAATCCATGGCAAATAAGTATGGAGACAAACTAAATACAAGGATCTCCACCCTACAGCACAGCTGAGTGCAGACACCTTAGTAAAGTACACGTTTGGCAATATTTCAAAACAACGAGAAGAAGGAAGCATTCTTTAAAGAAATGATTCCACAAATGCTTCACAAAAGGGAAGTGGAACCACCCATCCATTAAAACCCTCTCTGCTTTCATGCTGCATGTTTGTGCAACTCCTTTTGTCCTTGCCTCTTTCATTTGCCACATCTCTTCCCTCTCTCCTTATCCTTGTTTTTCCTCCCTCTCTATCTTTCTTCTTCTTTCTTTCTACATCTCTCCATCTCAGTTGTGCTAGTTGGCAGCCGTTGGACTTATATAAGTCTGAGGGAAGGCGGGGGGGCTGGAGTGACCATGGCTTGTGCTAGCTGCCTTATCTGTTTGGACCATGGCTATGGCGCCTATTTAGATAATAATGCTGCCTGTCAACACTTGCATCACACACACTCCCACATGCACGCAACCCTGTATTTGAGAGTGAGTAATAGTGTCAAACAGTCAATATGTTATAATTACACTCTTTGAATAGGCATTAGACAGTAATACTGCTTGCATAACACTTGATATTAGGGGTTAGTTCACTGTGGTTGGCTCTTTTTCGTCAGACTGAAGCTGGCACACGACAACCTGCACCTTTAGTTGGGCGAGGGAAAATGTGAAGTTCATGATGTAGATGCAGCTTAAATGATGGAGTTATTTGACTTGCAGTCTCAATACCACCCAGGCTGAGCAGTACAAACTGCTGGTTGGAGGGCAGTAAAATTTTCATTCTGTGCTATTTTCATTGGGATTCCCACTCTGACTTTTTCTAACTCTGCATGAGAAGTGAGAATGTGGTAACCCACCCTGCGACTATCAGGGCCAAGTTTGGCTGAGATGAAGAACAGTAGATCTGGAGTGGAAACAAATATTTTTCATAAGTGCACTGTGTCCTTTTCCATATCCATGGGGAAGGGGGGAGAATAAGTTCAGCTGCTCAAATATGTAAAAGCTAGACTGAATTTTTATATGTATCCAAAGTGAAAGAGTTTGTTTAAAAACTCAACTACAAATGTAACTTTTTTGTAGCATCTGTTAAAGGAATACTTTGAATACTACAAGGAATACTACAAATGAAAAAAATGTATGTCAATTACTCAGTGCATTAAAAATTAATTTGTGAGGAAAACTTTGTTTTTCTGCTTCCATGGTGAACGGAGAATCAAAAAAAGGTGAACATTCTTTATTAATTAAAGTAAATGGGGGGCGCGTTTCACAACCGGAAAACAAGATCAAAACATCACTTTTCAAACTCTCACACATCCCTTCAGTATAATCCAGTTCTCATTTATTCAGTTGTATACACAGTACTTCCCAAATACATGCATTTTTGAGAAAACATTAAAATTTAAAACACATGGGTATGCTACTCAGTTAAACATTTTAGCAAAAATACATGTGTGTGCAAAGTACTGGGTGTACGACTGGATAATTGTGACTTGGATTATACTGTGAAAGTTGTATGAGTGATTGTAAATGGATGTTTGGATAAAATTTTTTTGTTGTTAAATGTGGACCCCAATTATTTCAATTTATGAAGAATGTTCACCTTTTTTTGATTCATTTTGCATTGTGGAGGCATGCAAGAAAAACAGTTTTCAAGTTTTCTTCACAAATTAAAACTTACAGGGAGTAAGTTTGCTAATTGATATACTGTACAAATGATCATTTTGCTGGGGAAGGTTTATTTCAAAAAGACTGGCAGACCTTGGCTTCATTTCAGATTAATTCTGCTTATTCCATCTGTTTCTCACTGGACACTTGTTTCATAATCCCAAGTGCTGTTGTCCCATACTGAGTCACTTTTTTTTCTAACCACAATAGTCTGCTACACAATGCAGCCAGACAGTGCTTTTGTGGAGTGGGCCTGAGCCAGGCCTATCATTAGCCTATCTTATTCTCCCTGGGCACTCTTCGCACGCAGGTTGGGTACATGATGTACTCTGGGTGCACACACACCAGCACAAATAATGACAACGTGCACTGGAAAGAGAAAAAGACGAAAATGCAGGAACATTACTATGTTCATCCGAACTTAGCTTCTCTCAGCTCAGAGCACACACAAATGTTTCTTGCCTGATCAAATATCCATGAGAACACACACACACACACACACACACACACACACACACACACAAAACCCCTTTGCAATGTCTTTTCCCCTGTAAGGCACAGAGCTTGTATTAGACATACTTTAGCAACGGTGTTGCCACAGCCCATTACTGAGAAGTGCTCCTAGAGTCTCTGGGAAAGAAAACAATTACTTCTTCGAACTTCTGCAGGTCATGAAGACATGTTTTCCAGCACACAGGAAAGCTTACAGCAGTAGGACCAGTCACATGTTCTATTTTAGAAGTTACTGGACATTTGCAGTTTGGCAACATGCTGTGTTTTTCTCCTCTGACTGTACCTCTGTGTTCTCTGGTAAACAATTTTGAGCTCTTGGGGTGGATATGTAATTTAAGAGAGAGGAAGGGTAATTTAAGTTTCCCAAACATGACTCTCCTGTCATGCAACAGGCAAAATGGTTATGATTTTGGTATTAAGAACGCAGGGAGCATATTTCAAACTCAGTTAAGCAGCATTATGTTGTTTTGGTCTGTTAAACAATTATGTAATGTGGGTGTTTAACAGTAAATGTGTAATTGGTTTTAAACCGGAGTCAAATGCCATCTACTTGCCATAACACAATCATATCGTTTATTTAATCTACGTGAGTGCTGTTTTAACATTTAGTTCAATGAAGGCTTTCTGAAGTGTTAATCCTTATTTTCAAAGAAGTGTCACCTGAAGTGTCACACACACCCATACCCCCCCCGCCTGTGCTGTGCTGTCATTTTTAATTGCATCATTAAATTACACTTTTGCACAACATTGACAAGTTGAGAGAAAATAAACAAGTGAGAGATTCACACAGCTGGGAAACTGAGTGGAGAAAATGTTGGGCAACCTGCTCATACCTCGGTGCAATGAGTTTGTTTCATCAGATGAACCTAAGTATGCAGTAAACCTCTGCTAAATTCAGAAAACTTTTTTTTTTCTTCCTGTAGGCAGATGCAGAGCTTGGCAGAAATTAGATGTAATATAACTGCCACTCTGAATTACAGTTTACAGTATGCATGCTCTAAAAAAAGGCCAAATGACTGGCAAATCCCCATGAATCATAATCAAACCCTGACTTTAGTGTAATGAATACGGCTTCCTGTTTGTTACTGGCACATCCAAATTTCCAAACTCTCATTGGCTTCAATTGGAGAGAGACGCTGTGGGGAAAAAATGGAAAAAAATAAAGAGAAAAAAGAGGAAAACAAAGACATGTGATGCAGCAGAAACTCCCAGATGTACAATTTTCTGTGATGACAGTGCAGTTATCACAGTTAGTCACAGACCATGAAATATTAAGCTGGTTATATCAGCGGTTTGTTGCATATGACTGTGGCTCTTACAAGCAAGGCCGTTCTCCTCCTTCTAACTTCAGCAGAAAAAAGGAGAAGCTTGCCTGACTGAGGGCCGGTTTGGTCCTGTTGGCAGACTGAAAAGTTGGAGCTCATCTGCCAAGCTCTTTTTCTCTCAGTGGATGCCTTTCTGGCAGACAAGAGCCAGCGAGAGAGAAAAATAAATGCATGTGCCAAGATTCAGTGATTTTTTTTCTGGCCGTTCCCCAGCGGAGCGAAAGAGAGAGAGCGAGGTCTGAGTAGACTCGAATGAGCGAAAATAACAAGATGCATCCTGTCCAAGTCACTTCTGTCTTTCTGTCACTGTGTTTTAAAGAGGCAGTTGTACCATGGAGCGGCCCGGGCCGGTCGTATCTGACAGGTCGTTATGCTTCAATTTTCTACTATCTTACTGTGTCATCAAGAGGAGCAATTAACACCAGTGACATTGACTGACTTCTTTCTGCATTCCTTCCAGTATGGTGTCATGGAAAGGAATGAGTCACATATCATCATTATGTTTGCATGCTGGGGTATTTACACAGTCTGGGATTAGGCTAAACAACGACCCTCTGAAAGCATGTCGATGCCTCTTCAGTAATAGATGCTGGGCTTAAAAGCCAGCGAGGCCAGGGCCAAGAAAATGCAGGACTTTGAGAGGAATGCTGACAAATGTTCTTTCCCTCCCTTTCTTTCGGGTATTCCTCTCAACTGTTTTGCTCTTTCGCTCTTACTTACACTCATGCACACACAGATTCCAGCAAGGCTCCCATCCACGTCTTTCAGGGCCCTGTAAAGCACACAAAGGCCTATTTATTACCAGCCAGCATACAAGGTGTCATATAAGGGGAAGTGGAGCCCGCAATGCTCTGGCAGAGAGAGAAGAGGAGAATTTATGTAACAGTTGGGGTCACAACCTTTCAGTAAACTTGTGAGTCAACGGCGTGGAAGTTAGCTGGGGTCAGGAGGTTTTTTTTGTGTCAGTAGGGGCGTCTTTTGCTGTGGAAGACCACGAGCCGAGCAGGAAGACAGTTGACCCCTACTTCACCTAAAAAGTCAGGTTCACGGGTAGGTTCCCAGCAAAGATCACCCCAAATGGATTCCAAGGAAGAAAATACAAAATACAAAAACATGAGAAAAAAGGCAATGAATGATGACAGAAAAATAACCTAAAAATTAGCAAAAAATGAGTAAAAATAACAAGAAACTTACCATAAAAATAATATAAAATAAAATAAATAAATAAAGGAAAAGAGGGGAAATGAACTGGAAAAGCTGCTTACAATTATAATAATAACATCATTTTAAATACATACAGTATAATTATGAAAATTATTTTCCCTAGCTTTTTAAAAATCATTTTCTAAATCTAAAAATTTCTTGCAAACTGTGGAACATTTCTTACCAAGTTCCTCATCACATCAATTTACTCAGGGTTCAGAGGTTTAAATACTTGTGGAAGGTGTCTGAAAGCAGCACTGGAAAAGTGATGTTGATTCAGGTTTCAAATGGTTAATTTAAAGTACACAACATATTGATAAGCTAACTTGCCCCATGAATCTTTATGCAATCTTTATGCACTCCGCCTCTGATATGTAGATATAAAGGGCTCATTCTCAGGTAACAACACATTTTTTATAAACTGATGAAAACATTTCTGCAAATGTATTCCCCTAAATCCTATATATTGGACCTTTAGGGAACAATTCACTTATTAATCCTTTTCCATTTTGCCCAAGAAGAGTCTCACATATGCAGGAATTCGACAGGAAATCATATTCATCTTAAAGATGCAAGAGTCCTTCCTCTCCTTCTCCTACACATCTCCATCTGTCAGTTTCACACACTCGCTCTGCCTAACCCCTAATGTTTCACCCGTTGCACCACCCTCAGGCCTGTTTATCATAGTTTCAACGGTGCCTTTCTATAGGCACCTCTCTTATGCCAGGTGATGGTGCGTGGGAGGGAAACTGTGAAGAATAATGCTGTTGCATAGCTTCTTCTTTTGAATGTTGCTTTAGGGATTGTAGGTCCACAATGTAAAGTTAAAACAACTGCCGCTGCTTATTTAACATATAACGGTTGTGTTGTTCACTGTGTGGATGTGATAAAAGGAGGTCAAGATAGACATCTGTCCAAGTAAGGCCAATTTACAGCAAACACAGGGCTGGTATTAAGGGCTTTGTTTTCAATTTAAAAAACAGGTTTTCCTACATACTTTAAACAAACAGCAACTTAAGCAAAGGTTTCAAGGTGTATGCCACATAATGCACAGATATGAATGCCTTGTCACATGAGGGTAAATCCGTGGGCGATAAGAGTCAGTTTTTGGTTGAGGCGGTCAACAGGTGAATGTTCTGACACTGCAACCATGAATAATCTGCTGGTCCACTGTAATGGATGAGTGCTCCTCCTGATTCCAAAGCTGAGTCCTGTTCTCACCAGTGGTTACATAATAAACAGACAGACACAACACTGTGGAAATGTCGGCAAAACACTGGCAATCCCTTTATGCTTTTTCCAGGATTTTTATCAAGAGAATTGGAATGAATGTGCTGTTATCTGATCCACTTAGTGGTTGGAGTGAGAGGTTTGGCGCATTTCTAGGGCTCTATTTGTTCACAGGCCCACTTCCTAGCCCTCCATAGGGAAAGGATGCTATTGTAGCTCCTATCAGTGGGAAATTCAGAGAAACACCCTGATAAAAAAACAAAGCCCCTTGCTGTTATTCTATGACAGCCAACAAGAGGTGGATATAAAAGGAAAAAAGTGAAAGACAAGCAGGATACTTCCTCCTATTGATATTCAAATAGGCTTTCTCGAAGGAGATATCAGATTCAGAGAAGGCAATACTTGTCCCTGTGAGTGCAGTAATATCTGGGCCATTGTATTGAAAACACCATTACAGTGCCTCTCCTGGGGCTTGCGTTTTTAGGTGAGTCTCTCATTTGCCCTCTTTGGTTGGCATCCTAACTGGCATTTGCATTTTATTGCAACAGATGGGAAAAAATGCATTGGTTCAACTTGGATAGGCAACAAACAGTGAGCATTTCACACTGAGTATCTTTTGGGAACCCCTGATTGTAGATTTGTGATGTGAAAAGAGCAACTCCAAAAAGCTATTGCAAATTTCCTGAATTTCAGCTGTATGTCCTAGAAATTATATTTCAATACAACTAATTTGAAACACCTAATACGTGTTGAGGGAAGCATAATTCCATGCATATTATGTTTTCTATTAACATAATTAGGACATGTTGCTATATAGCCATTTTTTAAACGATAGCATTTATTTTTTGTTTTTCTGCCTTGATATCTGTGTGTGTCTCTATAGTACCTGATTATAACAAAACATACCTTGGTTACTCTCTTTTTTGTTTATTTTTTCTATTCTGAAGGAATCTGAAAAAACCTTTGTTGAATTATGAACCTATATATGAAATAGAACTTGTACCAGTGCGTGATAACTCTTTTCCCTGACATTAACCCTTAATACTTTTTTTGGACAATAATGTCTTGTGTGCTTGTGCTATTTATTTGTATGTGAGGACAGCTTTAACATCCCAGTGGGAAAATCCCCAGTGAGTTGAGTTTTGTATATAATTTTGGCATGGTGGACAGCTTGTAACAATTTTAAGTACAAGGGATCTAAAAGCTTTATTTTAGATAGATCACAATATCTCAGAGAGGCAACTCGGAGAGGCAAATAGACAACCAGACAACTCTGCTCATGACACACTCTGACACAACTGGGGACTCAGAGGATGATTTGTACAATTCTGGTGCAGCATTAAACAAAGATCATGATCTTTCTAACCCTAACCCTTAACTGAAGAGTATTTATTGTCTAAAATTCAGACTGGAGTCTGGACATATACCCAAGGTTATCGTGTCAACGTCTTGCACTTTGTACATGCGCCATCCTCCCTCACAACTTGCTTACAAAGCCTACGTGGTACAGAAATGTAGTGTTTCATTACTTGAATGATATGCTGTCTTTGAGCATAATTCAGGCAGCAATTACGTTACCACAACAACATAATAAAGAAAGCAGTTTAGTTAACATACTCAGGTAAAATTGTAGGAGACAGGACTGTGAATTGATTTTGTAACTGCTATGAGAATATTTTTGTTTCTTAAATGTTGAACCAAACTTATCAGTACTTGAACCAAGGCTTAGCATCTGACAAATTTATGTACTTGTTCTATTGTAACTTTCTTTGTTATAAAATAATTCATGTTAAAAACATGTTTTTACATTGTTCAAGGCTGTATTAGTAACAACAATAGAGTAGGTTCATTCTAACAACTGTCTCCCTGCAGTGATAGTCTAAACAGTCAGTGGCACCTGCTGTCACCCACACAATGCGACGTGCAGGGAGACAGATTAAAGACTTATACACAGCTTATCAATTCGACCCAATGATAAGAGGCTAACAAGTTTTGCTGATGTCTGCACTGTTACTCTGCATAACATCCTACTGAACAAGCTCTGAGATGTGTCATCTGAAAAACACAGGTGGTTTGATCCGGCACACCTAACTGTTACACATCTTTTCTTAAGTTATATCACAGTGCTTAATGGTAGTGTCCTTGTTATCCTGTGTTTTGTTGCTATAAAATAAAATGTTGTACTCTCAAAATATTGGTGTTTGAAGGTCACAGTGCATCTCTGAGGTTTTGTGCAGCAGCAGTTTACAAACCCACCAGAGCAACCAGCCACAGTGTTGGGAGAACTTTTTGCTTATTGAGTAAACTGAAAGCAGATAGTCTGTCATTTTAGCATTAAGATTTCATACCTTTTTCATAGTAAGACTCTATTGCTTTCTGTTTTGCAAACACAGCATGCCCCCCCCTCTCATATCTCAAGGTAATCATGTTTTTTTTGACAGTTTACCTAAAGAACTGGGAGTACAGCCAAAGCCTCCTATCAGAGGAAACACTGCCTAACAACAGCTGTGAAAGCCCTCTCCTCCCTCCCTCTTTCTCCTCCTCTCCTTTTCTCTTCCTCATTTTTGCATTTTCCTGTTTTGGTGTTTGGTAGCTCTGCTTGGCCTTTGATACAAAGCGAGGGGCTGTCCTCAGGCTGCAGAGCACACACACACAGTATCTGGTGTGCTAAGGAAAGACGATACCGTGGATTCTTGTTATTGCGCTAATTTGTGTGTGTGTGTCTGACTGTTATTTTTCTTTTCATACAGGCAGACAGCTTTGATAGAAGAGCTACGAGACAATAGAGGATTATGTTATGGGTAATATTCTGTGGTGACACAATTCCACAGTGTCCTTTTAGCCAAATGGAAGAAATATTCTCTCAAAATGTGGTTCGCTGTATCTTGATGTCAGAGGAAGTCTTGCAACATTTCCTTGGCTATCATGGGTGTGTCAAGTAGTATTTAATCTGCCTGAACACAGGTCAATAATGTGATGAACACTAAATATGATATATGCTTACATAAATATGCTTATCTGTGTTTATATACTGGCTATGTCACACAAGAGTCTATCTTCTGTGGTTTCTTCTAAACAGTCTAAATAAAAAAAAAAAAGAAGACAGTAACAGTTGCTGCATGGTGTTTGAGTGCAGGCTGGTTCACTGCCAGAGCATCAAAATATGCTGCTTGGGCAGCGTCCCTGCTGTTACTATAATGACGCCCCAGGCGAACTTTGGCATCTGCACTGGGCTTTCAACCAACTCCAATGTAAACCCATCTGTGTCACTATTAGACAATGAGCATAGTATAAGGAGCGGGCGAGTCTGCTTAAGGTGGGTAGGTCCAACAAGTACAGGACTTTGACCTACGAGACTGGTGTTTGTGTCCCATGTGAAACTGAGGTCAACACTGAGTTATTTTGTCTCATCACTTATTATCACAGCCTGCTCTCACTCCCAACTTGTCAAATACTGCCGCTTTGTCAGTGATGTTGGTGTCAGACCCCAATGCAAAAAGGTACCTTTCATGGCTATGTGATACACGCCAGACAAATTCGTTTTGGAGGCAGAGAGCAATAACCCAACTTGTCAAATCGCTTTGTCAGTGGATCTCAGTGTCTGACATGGGCATACAGAGGTACCTTTCACTTTTATGATATGCACCAGGCGGCGGCAGTTTGTAACATTGTGGTAACTACCATATGGATGGGTAAAACAATTTACAGACGTTCATATTGTCACAGTGTCTCACTGTTCACCTTGTGTGAATTTTCGAGATTTCATTAGGGTGCGACTGCCTAGCTTGTACTTTACTTTCAGCACTGAAACAGATACTAGATGTTCTGTTTTATTTTTTTAACAACAGGATGGAAGGGCATGGTTGGGCAGCATCACTGTGTGCTCACCCTTTATGCAGGAATATGGCTCAGACATGGCACACTTGCAGAGTAAACACAAGAATCTTTATTCATCGTACGTAATGCTGATGTTGTCTCCCGCGATCCCTTGAGCCTTGCATCCATATGCAGGTCACAGTTACATACCAGCACTAACTTGCCCTTGTCAGGTGAGCATGTGTGGCATAACAACAACACCTGTGCCAAAAATAGGTGAGCATGTACCAGACAACAACGAGGAATATGACGAGACAGGTCAGAGACAGGATAATTACCTCGAGGCAGGGTTAGGCTGTCCTAAAGCATGCCAGTCAGATAGGATTTACTGCTCAGAGACTGTGTGTGAAAGGACGGGAATAACAATAACTGTTAGAGGAGGAGGAGTGCAGCGTAGACAGAGAAGAAGACAGAGAGGGTGTTGAAACCCAAACAGAAGAGACAGTTTACAGCAGGACAAACGACTTAGCACAAGGTGGCAGGCAAGATACAAAAGCGACAGATTAAATGGCTCATTAGCAAGATACATTCAGATGTATGGGCCACTGTAGTAAACAATATTTAAAAACTCAAGGGTGACATACTGTTCCTATAACTATTATGATGTGCTGAGGAATGTCTATGTATGCAAAGGTATGTAAAAGTTGGCATCTACCTTGCAGGCGCCACACCGTGCAACTTCCTCTGTGGTTGGGCTATAATTACAGTCTCACCAAGAAAGCTACAGTCATTAAACTGGTGTGAAGAAGACAATCAGTCCCATAGGCTGGAAAACAAAGATAATGATGTGCTGTTTTTTGGCTGTGTGTGTAGGTCAGGAGTTATCAAGTGGGTGTGGGAACCTGTGAAATACCCGATGTTTCAGTTCTGCAAATCCTGAAATAGTTCCTCAAACTAGCACGTAAACTATGGCGTAACTCACATGCATTTCATTTACAACAAAGAGGTTCAGATGCTTGAAAATTTCAGTTATCTTTATGAGAGTCTGTAGAGATGACAAGAAATCTTACATCTAACAGATACAATAAAAACCCACAATAACTATGACATGGATCACCAGAAATGTGGCAGTTTAAATTTAATGAGCTTCATACTTTGAATACTTCTTTACAACACAGTTGGATGGAGTGAATGATATTAAGATGCTTTGATTGCAGGCAGATAATTTATTGAGATACGGCCGACTCTGATAAACACACCTGCACTTGTGTGCAATAATTCTGCAACAATAAAGCTAAGCCTGGCATGATTTCATGATAGGCTGCAGCGTGCTCTTGTGTTGTTGCAGGGCTGTAGCCAAAGACAACCCCGGATCAGTACGCTGCTCCTGAGTGCAGAGCCTGAGTGCTTGACCTCCCTGATCTCTCCCACTCTCTTCCTCTTTCTAACATCTTCTCTGGATAGTTTTAATAGCTTTCCAGGGAACACAGAATGCTTTTCTTCCTCACTTTGCTGTACCACCGCCAACCTAAATCACTGCCACACTGGAGGAAACCATGTCCCTAAATGCCCCAACTCTTTGATTTGGGTATGAAGATAAGGTGACATCTTACTGGCTCTCAAACACTGCTTACGTGGGCAAATCTGCCCATCTCCAAAACAATACAGGGCTCTTACGCACTTCTCCTTGCCATAAGCCAGATCTGATTAGAGATTTTGCGTCAGCTTCAGCTTTCATTCCAAAAAACCTCAAGCGTAGCTATCATCTTGTCCTTTAACTATGCACTTTTGAGACGGCGGTTTTGATTGATGCCAGGGGGTGACATTTTCACAACTGCCATTTCTACTCGATCTCAGCTTCCTAGCTGTTCAATCCTTACATCTCCAAGAACATTTCTTTCTAAAGTGTATTTAATCTAGCGTAAAAAGAGATCACTTTTACCAAAGGTGTCAAAGAATCTCTCCGTTTCAGTGTCTTAAGAATGTGAGTGGCCGCCTGCCAAATGCTGTAAATGTGCATGTCCAGACAGAGACAAAAACAGAGTGTGTCTGCATACGTCAATGACCTCAAATGTGTGTGCATGTGCGTGCCTTTTTCTGTGACTGCATGTTTTTGTGGCTTTGTGCACATTTGTTCTTTTTGCATGCATACATGGATTTGCATCTCTAAGTGTTTCTAGTGTCCATACTTGAGTGCACACCTTTACTTGCATGGGAGTGCAATTGTGTACCTGAGCAGTGCGTGCAAAGCAGATACGAGAGTGTTCCATGGTTTGAACTTTGGACCTCTTGGGTACATGCTGGAGGGAGGCCAATTTAGCCACATTGTTTACCCGAGTCTTTATACAACAACTCAGATGGCAGCTTGTGTTTACACACTCTTCTGTGCAGCCTTGAAACCAGGAAAATGACATCTAAAAAAATAGTTTTGACAGACAAGACAGTTTGTCTTGTGTACTTTGTCCAACTACAAGTTCAAGAGTCACTTCAAGAGGAAGTATTTCCTGTGTGTTTCTTAGAGGAGAGCTTAACTCAGCCAATCATCTGCTGCCAAATACGCACATTTAAAAATAATGTTTTATTTGTGGAAATCAAACTGAGGTAAAATTAATGCTGGCTTTCAGCTTATTTTCAATGGCAGTCCCTTGTGTGTATATGTGTTGTAAAGCAGAAGAATAAAATTTTCCCTCTGAGACTCGTCGCAACCTCACGACAATTTTGCAGTTATTTAAAACTGCTTTGTTAACACAAATTGCAAAGTAGTGACACCATTAGCGTGATTATTCAGCAGCTACAGCATAACGTACATGCTTAGTTCAAACATTTGCATTCATTACAAAGCGGCATGCTCAATGAGCTGTTACTGAGAAGTGATTTCAAGGAGAATCCCATTAGAAGAAGACAAACTCGCCTCATTTGTTTTGTCACAATAACACACAGAAAGCCTGTAAACCAAAATGATGAAAGTGACACCTCCAATCTCATTGAAAACAATGTGTTGTGATACTGTAGATGTATATAAGTGTATTTTATCCACATATTTTTTTGTTTATGTGAATTAAGATATCATCTTATCTTACATTTGTCAGATTTTCTGACTTTGGAAATCTCACCAAATACCCTGAAGTCATGTTCCTATCTCTTCCCCTCTCCCCCCACCCTGCTGCACGTCTACAAATGGAGCGTGACCAAAAGAAGCAGAAAAAAACCTCTGAAATGACCAATCAGTGAAGCTAACTCAACTTGCGTCTTTGTTTGAGGGGCAGGCTTTTTGGCTTTTTGAAGGCAGGATAGGCTGGGGTTCCTGTAAACTCCCAAACAACGTCTCAGCGTGGCACTGCACAGTGCTAGATATCAATGTTTCCAGTTTATTTGGATCACACAGCAGCTTTTGATGCCGATCCTTCCCCTGACTGAGTCACATCCTGAAATAGTGCCCTTGTGTTGAACTGATATCAGTCGTAAGCCAAAACAAGAGTTGAAAGTTTGAGGTGTAGTGAACAGTGGCACCAGAAATTATTTTTAGGGGTAGCCAGATGGGGCCACTGAAAACCTTGGGGTGGCACACCAAAACCAAAAGCCATCAGTGATATTCTGGAATTCTATTATGCTGTAATAAAATATAGGCCAGTATGGAGAGTTTAGGAATCAGGCACTGAAATACTTTGGTTTCTTATTTTAAAGTAAATGGAGCCATTTATGTGATGTACATGGCCCAATATCAGTACAGTTAACATTTATAGCCCCTGAACAATCCTGTTATAATGCTGGATGTTTCTGTATGGGTTAAGCAGGTAGTTCTGGATTAGGGATCTGAGGGACCCCCAGAGTCCTCAAGGGAGTCCCAGGAAGTACCCAGAAAAATGATGAATAATTTATTTTCACTTTTATTCAAATCTAATTCATTTTTGAAGCGAGCCCAATGTGAATGAGAGTTATAAGACTGACAAGTCAAATCAAAGGTCTCACTCTCCTCAAGGAGAGGTGACAACTATAGAATTCTGGTCTTAATCATATCTAAACTCCAAAATCTTGTCATGTAGGTCCCTGATGCAAATGTTTTTCAGATTGGGTATGTGACCTAATGTGTATCAATTTCTGGGTCTTTGACATGAAAAAGGATGAGAACATTGTGTTTGTCAATTCAATGTTCTTCAAATAAGCTTGTCCTTTCTCCTAAAGGTCCACTGTGTAGGATTAAGTGGCACCTAGTGATGAGATTGCAGAACTGAATCTTCGCCATTGTGCCAAGCATTGAGGAGAGCTATGGTGGCCAGCGTGAATACATGCATGGCCAGTGTTTTGTTTGTCCGTTCCGGGCTACTGTAAAACCACTTGGAGGACCCGCTCCGTATATAGATATAAACAGCTCATTTTAGGGTAACAAAATCACAATGGATATTATTGTAAGGTGATCACAAAAAAAATGAAAACATAGTTATGAATATCATGTACCTTTTTGCTAACAGATGCTCTAAATGCTACACGCCAGACCTTTAAAAAGATGAATATACAGCTTTAATCCGAGGGAGTACATTGATTGTATGGAACCAAATATTCACTGGGAACAAGCCTACTCGTGTTTAAAAGCACCACAGAGACCTGAACTTATTTATTATTATTATTATTATTATTATTATCATCATGGCCACTGGTGGAGAAATGTAATACCCCTTACCAAATAGGGAGAATTTGAATCTGTTAGTGCTGGGTGAGGCATGAGGACTTAAATACAGGGCAGCAGGCAGGTGGATTCAGAAAATATATTTGAACTGATGAAAACGGGCTTCCTGGCAGATGAGAAGTAAATATGACAAGCAGGCAAAAGCAGGAGAATAAACAGGCAGAAACCATCAACAGAAGCATCCAAGAATGTTGGAAACCTGCTAAGAAACACGAACACGTGGTCTGACCAAGAGCAAAGGAACAGGCAGAAGACACTAATTGGGAAAAGTGATAACAGGTGTGTTGACTGCAGGACTAGTGAGGGAAAGGTGAAACTAATCAGACAGGCAAGAAAGCACACAGACAGAAAGTAAAAGCATACATGACAGATAATAAGTAAACCTACAAAATAAAACAGGAAACAGACTTAACATGAAATAATACATAAAAAAGGAACAGAAAACCCAAAAAGATGACACACAGAAAACCCAGGATCATGACAGAATCATGCTCATAGCCCATGTTAGCTGTCCTCTTTTCAAATGGTTACTGTTAATAGACAAATCAATTAAATTATATATATTTAGGGCACTGCATCAACTTAGTGAAACTGTCAATAACTATATGTCATAGAATTATAACTAAGACCCAGTGTCATTGACATGATGTACTGTACACAGTTCAAGAGCACAGCAAAGAGGAAACAAATGAATGATTCTTGGTTAATCAATAGCCGTGTAGACTTCTCCATAGTTGAGTCCTTTCTTACATAAACTGTCTGTTTGGGGACAGCTAAACTGTAACATACTGTTCTGATGGAGCCCTTTGCTATTTAACCTAATAAAAATCAATTACAGATGTCTTTTTTCAGGCATGCATCAAGTACATACTTTAGATTCAGGACATATGTCGGAATAAACCATAATAAACAGTAAATGCACCATGTGAGGAACAGACAGCCATGCAGTGTAAAGCATTGCTAAAGATAAATTATAGACAGATGCACTGATGTCCACACTAATAGAGCGTGTCAGAATGACAAGATTGAGTTATTTTACTGGAAATAAATGAGGAAAAAAACATGCTTGCGGCTGTAGGAATACAAATACAAATCTGCCTTTATCACTTGGATTCACCCTGCATAAATTACAATCTAAGCGTAAATGTTCATACATGTACATGCAAAGTTATTGCATTAACCATTTGATGTTATATGTTATTGTTAAAATGTAATTATTTTAATATCAGTTAACTTATACGCCCGGTGATGTAAGATAATGTAATGTGATGTTATGCTATTATATTATTAAACCATTTAATACTTTAAATACTAAAACAGATTAGGACTATATCAGGGGGTTTAGCAAAACAGATAAAGAATTCTTAAGGCTGTAATTACTTACTTACTTTTTATTTTTGAAGTGCATTGTAATTAACACTAATAAGTCCTCATTAACTTTCCAGAATTGAGCAGTGAGAATGATGATGTAATACGTGTTTTTATAGCCTGAATGTATTAGTTTTACAGTCTTCACACGGGTGGCCCACATCTGGATATACATTTTAGTTTTCCTTCTGAAGGAGACGTGGCTACCTTAATTGCACTTTCTCATTATGGCTTCTCAAAGCTTTCTTCTATAAAACTGCAAAATGTTTCCTTTTAAGACTCAGTATAGAATGGGGTCCGCACATCTGGCCCTGTCCTCGTCCATCTCAGCCTGTCCTCTATCGGTAGGGGATCCTCACCATGCAGACAGGCTGAGGAAACAGTGCGTACACCGTGTTCTCAGCCGTCCTCTCTGTTCACATGTGAGCCACACTGTACCTCTGTGGGACTGCGCGGACCTATTGCCCCTGCGGTTTTTCAGACTCTAAAGTTGAATGGTTTTAATTTGTGATACTGTTTAGGAGGGAGAATCATACAAGCTGCTGAATATACATGAGCCTCATGTAACACCACTTCACAGCTGCCCTTTGAGTTATATCAGGTTCCCCTTTGAGAGAAAGTAAAAGTGGCCTGAGAAAGGTTTTGGTACAACAGTATAGCTTGACTAAATTTATGTGCATATTTACATATCAACACAGCATATGTTGATGCCTGACAGAGACAGATGCTGTTTCTGTAGCAATAAATCTAAGTTTTCAATAGTGTTGCCCCAAGGTAAAACACAAAGAGCAGATCCCTGGAGTGAATGTTAAAGATTTGGAGAGCACATTCAGTGCCAAGAAGAAGTGGTCCAAGTCTTGTTTCTATTCATTTTTTTTCTTTTCCTGCTTTGAACACAGTGTTATGTGTCCTTTGTGTGCGCCTACAGATGTGTACAGTCTCAGTGTAGCCTTTAAAACTGTTTATATAAAAGCCTATCTTAAGAATTAGCTCACCAGTTTGAATATCCTACAAAAAACACACAACTGTTGGTATGCTAGGTTATGAATTGGCATCCCATGAATTAGTTAACATACTTCATGTAAAGTTACTTTAGGTTCAGGAAGAGATTGATGGTTGGGCCTTTTAAGGTTTTATCAAGTAAAGTTACAGATTTAGGAAAAGAAACATGTTGATAACGTACTTTAAAATAACTCAAAGTTCACTTGTTTTCATGCGCCGGCCTTTGAAGCCAACTTTTCTAGAGGCCCAACAGCTGAACTAAAACTCTTTCAAAGTGATGCCTTTGGGCCTAAAAAGACTTTTTAGATTTACATTGAGAAAGAGATGTTTATAAATCAGTGAATTCATTTCTTTTTTATTGACTCTCATTTCACTACCAGGATTTAATCCATTTGGTTTGATAACATTTGACAAGTCTGCAAGAGCCACAAGATTAAATAATGTGATCCCTGTTCAAATTAGAAGAGTGCTAAGAAGTAGATGGCCTGGTGAAGGTTTCTAATGCACTTGCTCTATGGACCCAATGATGTGAGAGCATCATTTGGATAATTTCTTAAAGCAGAAATTTAGCTTTTTTGCATCACGCACCACTCAGCAACTTTCACATGAATCAACAGGGCACCTCCTTAATCACTGTAATGAGGTCTCTTAATACATCCTTGGTCCTTAGTCTACTTTCTTCTGGTTTCACACAGGACACAAACCCCATTCTTCTAGGTTAAAGTTCTGTGTTTGTTTGACCTGCCAACCACCACACACCTGACTCTTCATGTGGACTTTGTCGCTCTTCTCGCTATGTCTCCTGACTTCTTGCTTCACTCCCATGATATAACAAAGGACAGTGTGCGGTGCATAGGTCAGGTTATCGGAGACTCATGGCTAACGATTATGTGGGTATTATAGGAATTGAGGTGCATAACTTAGCTAGGTATAAGTATGTATTCTCTCAATGAATGAGAACAGCCTGACAATATACAACTAAATTGAATTTCCACACAAAAGTTACCCTTGAAAAGTACTGTCTCTTTTTAGAGGAATTATATTGCCTCACCTTGACAGTATCTGTGTGGTTTCATAAATGAAGTTCCTATACTTATACCATCGGTAGATCAATTGTTATTCTATCACCACCTATTGTATCTACAGCTCTCTTGCCTGAGTCAGATCATGTTGTGTGGAAATAAGAAAGATGACTGAATTATCATCTGAGACATTCCTGTGGTCTTGTTGAAGGAGAATAATATAATTTGTTTGGCTTGTAGAGATCAGTAGAAGGCAGGCTGATGAAACTTCCTCAGGCTAATATGAGTAAGATGGCAGAAATGCAGCCCTGGTCACTGTCATCTGGCTTGGAGGGCAGAAAAACATGTTGCTTTAAAAAAAGACTGGGATTTTGCTTTACTGTAGAAGTAAACAAGTGATATGTTTGAAGTTTTCTTTTTAATCTTATTGAAATAGATTATTTTTTGTAGTTGACAACATTTCACCACTGTGATTCATCACAAGACTTGGACAGTGTTATGAGGTTTTGGCACCCCGTGGCAGGAAGGATTTGGCAAATAATGAAAATATGTGACACAAAAGTTATCGTGAATGTATAATAAAAGAAATGTAAGTCAGTTCTTTGTTTTGTTTTGCTTTTTTTTCAAACAAAATGTTTGCATATATGATTTATAATTCCAGTAGAATTTAGGTAAAATATTTGTCCGTCCATTCACATATAGGGATATTTGTTTGTACAGCCATTTGAGCTGTTGATGCACTTTCCCTCAGCAATGACCGCCAATGACTTGTCTCAAATTATCCATGGGAAATTAGCTGTTGCTCCATCGTCATCTCGCAGGTGACAAAGGATTAGCTTTAATGCTCAGCGGAGTAGCCTGCTGGAGTCTGTGGGAACGACTCTGTGTTTAGATGACACTGACAGCGATAGTTAGCAGGGTGCCTATCATCCAGTTAAATCCAGATCGTGCTGACAAGGCCAGACGTGCATGAGCATGCACGTATGTGAGCGTGTGGCGAACCGCACGCATCGTCATGAACACGAGGAAAGGAAAACACAAGCAAGCACACAAACACACATCAGGGGACGGCTCACTGAGGGCCCAGCTCCCTCCAGTGTTGTCCCAGTTGCTGTTGACTTGGGTCACACAGCTGCAAGCTCAGCCAGACGCAGGACTGGAAAATGAAGAGAAAAGAGAGAAGATGGAAAGAGGGAGGGGTGGATTGAAAGAAGAGGGTGGTTAGAGTGAAGAATATTTTAGTAAACAAGGTATGAAAAGAAAGAGAGAAAAAAAACATTATATGTGGGCAATGGGCATCTGTTCTCTGTTTCAAGTGTTCTCAAGACTACACTGGGGGATTTCATTAGTTGTTTATACGATGAATGAATCATTAAAAGTAAGTATTATTAGTCATGAAGACACTGCTACGTCTAGTTGTCCGTAATGCTGTTGTTTTCCTCTACAGGCACAGACACACCAAACAGACATCATAGAACCAGTGACAACTAAAGTTGACTGTTGCACTGCCTTACATCGCCTGTGTTTTTGCTAAAAAGTTGCACTTTAACACATCACAAAGACTGCAGCTAGACAGCTAGTTTGCTAGTAAGCAGATAACACAACCTGATGCAATATTTACCATGCGCTAGCAAACAATAACACAAACAATCACAAACAGTTTCTGGTATAGAAACACCAATTCAACATACTAAATTGGCCAATTAAAAAAAACTGGAGATGGTCAACTAGGTACAAGAGTGCAAAAACTATGGCAGGAGATGCTCACCAACAGCCTGACATTAACTGTCGCAAAACAGTCAGTTTGGTGTGTCAGGGCCCTAGGAGGATATTTTCAAAGTTTCTTACGTCTTCCTCACGATTTTCTCTGTTGCCCTCTTCAATAACTCATGCAAGACTGTTTACTGTTTTTTTGCTGTAAAGCAGTTAAGTGGTAGGGCTATAAATATTCTCATTCATCATTTAGCAGATCTGTACACTTATAGCTCAGATGCTGCCATATAAAGATGCTCAGCCTTCACTGCTGCCAACCGTCTTAGTGACATCCTTTTTTCTTATGATGAATGTACAGTGTCAAACCATTTTTGTAATGGCTAATTAATGTTGAAATTCCACATTTACAGTGTAGTTCCACAGATGATGCAGTTTGCAGTAAAAATAAAACCTGCTAATGTAGAGCCAATAATGAAGTGTAACCCATTGGTTTGCCTCGGGGTGATTAAATGTGTATCAATCAGCTTCAAAGCACGTACAGTAGATTTCAATTTCTCAGCGCCATGACAGTCTTGTGATGAATTTCGGTTCAGTATGTACCCATTAGTGGGATGTCAGCATTCTGTGCCTGAAAGCGACTCAGATTAAATACACACAACCACACCAACTACGACAGCTGAGGTATACAGTACGCTAAAGTAACATAGGCGGATGAATATAGACAGATGGCACTGAACTCTGTAACCTTTTGTTCTGGGACATGATCCAGCCAACAGTGTTTCATCACAGGTGTCATGCAAAGTGGCAGCCAAAGCTGCTCAGTTTGTTTTGGATCCAGTTTTTTGAGTCTTCATCTCATTTTCTTTATCAGATATATACACACTATAAACCCTGATAAGAACCTGTGTTGGATGCAACACATTGGTCATTTATTAATACACAATGACATAAATTAAAATAAGGGGTTTTAAATTCTGCCCTACATTTTTTTTCGGACCATATATTGTCTATATAGTCTATATTCCACTCATGCAATGAGTCCTTCACAAAATAACATTACCAGAAATGTACTGAATAGATTTAAGTGGTGTGTATCTAATTGCACCAGACAGATGAAATAATGAGCAATCCAACAGCTTTCTCATAAAAGTTAGCGGTAAACCCGGCGACCCGTATCAAGCCAAAGGGCTTCGACATAGCTAATAGCAAATTCCACTGCTATTTAACACTACACAGCCAATTGCGTCTACAACCCTTGACCTTTTGTTGAGCATCCACAGAGCCATTAGCAAGATCACTTAACAGCATCCTGAGAGTCTAATCCCTTATTTTTCATAGCAGACAATCTTATGTGTGTACACATGTTTGCATGGAAACACAGATGGGAATCCTTCAGGCTATGGACAGGAACACACTGTTATTTCTTTCTGTGGGATGAATATGGCCTGACAGGGGTCCACCGTCCTGCCATATTCCCCTAACACACTCCTCTGGGTTTTGGCTCTACTTCAGTATTTTCACAGTAAATTCAGCCTGGGCATTCTCCTTGTTATAGCACAAGGTAAATCTTTACATTATGGCCTGAAGCTGTCTGACTTGTGCTGAATCACAGTCTGGTGCCAGATGCTGCCAAGTCCCCAAGCTTGTTAACTGCAATATACTGCACACAGCACCATTAGCTACAGTGCTGCTTGTCCTGCTGTAAACTGCTATTAGTTTCAGTGAAGGCCACTGTAAATTAACTTATTATCACTTTGTATGAACTGAAATTAAGTAGAAATTAAGTGTTAAAGTGGTACTATGTGTTGTCTTGAGGAATTAAATCAAGGCAAGTGCCCCTGCCTTGTCATCTCGGGGCTAATGGACAAATTTATCATCCAGGCAGATGTTAGCAGATGAGATCCTCTATTAAGGGACTGATGAGTTAAATAGAGGTCCTCACAGATGCTGAAAAGTACGAATGTGAAGTAGCGGTGTCACATTATAAAGGTAAGAATCATAGTGATTTTAAAAAAGAATAAAAAAGAAATACTGATGTAAATTTAATAGTCCACATGTGATTTTTTTGTTTTTTTAAATCAAGCGCTGCCTAAATAATTTCCGTTTCTTTCCCCTCTTGCTTTATCTCAAGCAGCAACCTCCTATGCGTAAAATTAAGCCAATGTGGAAGTGCCAAAAACTGCAGTTCATCAAACTTGAGACTGGCTCCAAAACAGAGTAAATCAACATAAACACCCATATTAAAATGACATAGCAGCAGAAATAAACACGTTTACAACCTGGCACAAAAACAGTTTTAATCACTTGATAATTTCAATATTCATGACAGCTGTACAGGGCTGAATATTTTTAACTAATCCATTTACATTTAATTAAGACCAAAAGTCATACATATATAAGGGAAAATCCATCTGAGTGACAGGATTTTGGCAAGTCATCACCAGCGGTCACAGCTGTCATCCAAATATGGTCAATTCTGGCTCAGAAAGACTACAATGGCAAGAGTTGAAATGCTTCAGAACGGCAGTCCAACCAATGGGTGACGTCATGGTAGCTATGTTACCCAGAGTCCATTACTCATACATTTGAATCTATCTCCATCTGCCTACTCATGTATTTTGAGTGAAACATAAAACTGGTACCAAAAGTAAAAACTGAGTCCCTTCAAACTAGATGGGA
Source organism: Plectropomus leopardus (assembly GCF_026936395.1). NCBI lineage: Eukaryota > Metazoa > Chordata > Actinopteri > Perciformes > Serranidae > Plectropomus > Plectropomus leopardus. The sequence continues at coordinate 17,622,014 of NC_142183.1, forward strand.
TTGGCTACACATTTTGACAAATATACGCCTCTGATTGCCATTGTTGCTGCAAATGATTCATTTTTATAGAGGCTCTTTGGATGTACAAAAGCTTTAAAAGCCCTCTGGGGTTGTCCGCTAATGTTACCCACTTGAACTAACATTAGTTAGCTGTTTAGCTCAAGCATAAAAACAGAAATGTTTAAATATTTTTTAATATGTAGTATACTTCATTCAGATTTACCGGTAAACAAGAGAGACAAACAATGCTCGTGCAGCCTAGTGAAAATCTGATATTTTGCCAGCCTAATGTGAATGAACACACACACACACACACACACACACACACACACACACAGACACACACACCTGTTTATGGTATCCTCTGATTTTGTAGCAGCTGCCTTAAAGGGATATACAGTGGAAGAAATGTCTCTGTGCTTCCTACCATGAAAATCATAATTAAAACCCTTCTGTAGCTAAGTACAACCTATTAAAAAGTTCGTCCTTTGGCGCCTGCTGTAACCAACATTTAGTCAAACTGCTGAACACAGCAGCTTAGACTGAGTTCGTGACATAACGTTCTAACTTTTAAAACCTTGTATCAATATATAATCAGTTTTGAAACCTGGTTTTACACGTTGCATTACATCACTGCCATGATGAAATGTTGTGACAGCAAAAGTCATTTTTTTCCCTCTTTGCCCCTCTTTCACGTGCTCCCTTTCTTCACAGAGTCAGGAAATATATTGCTGTTTTAAAAACCACATGATAACGTGATGAATTACCATGTCAGTCTTGCTTTTCTCCTGGATGTGTGTGTGTTTACCATCTCATGTTTGTACAGACAGTTTTGGTCATGTGTGTGACAAAATAATTATCTTGAGACCTGTAATTACATGGCTACAATGTGTGGCAGAAAAAAAAGAAGCTCCCAATGGTTTGCAATAGACCGTGAAGAAACGTGCAGTGTCTTTAACGTCATCTTTTGGTTTAATCAGAGAGAAAGTTTCAACTCGATGCCTTACTAGGGGTAAAAAAACAACCATGAAAATAAATGTATATGCTTGGATATCCAAATATAAGTATTATATTAAGACAAATAGAAGTCCTTTCATGTTTATAGCAATGTAAAACTCCATGAAATTGGAGAAGAGGAAAAAGAAAGAAAAGAAAAAAACATCCACCTGCAGTTGCATGTCTGAGCTGAACAGAGGACTAAATGTTCTCAGTTTTAAATGAATTGCTCCTGATGTGATTGATGTAAACATGCCCAGTGCAAGCCATCCATGCCCACCGCTGATACTGTTCAAGCGCATTCAGAAGCATCTGAACTGCTGTCCCACGCCAGTAACCCTGAATAATGATTGTAATCAGTAAGAAACTGAACTGAGTGAACCTGAAATTCCACCGCGACAAGGACATATGAATGACATCTTATTGATTCAGAGGGTTAGTGGAAAGTTTCACCCAACCAAATGATCTAAACATTCCAACACAGGGCACAACAGTGGTGGTTGAGATGTTCATGTTTGCAAGAAATTGGCAACCAATTATTGTCAATTATTTCATGTAATTAAGGACAGAAAACAGAAAAATGTGCACCTCAAAATATATTTTAAAAAATGTCTTTGTTGCATTCACAATATTGAAACATTACTGTTACAGTCTGAACTGAAACCAGACAACGCTGCATGCATTTACGTCATGTGCACACAGGCATCTGTTGTAGAGACAATGGCAAACATATTGGCTAACCCATCAACATCACAAATCTGTAACCGGATTCAACAAAAAAAAGAATTTTTTTCAGTCACTGAAAGTTTTTAAGCACTCTTTATGTCACATTTTCAGTATTAAGCTGATGTATAACTGCGTAGTATCTTAGTTACTCAAAAAAAACAAGGTGACTAAAAATGGTAACCATATTTTCAGTTTCAGCAACCAAAAGCTGATGCTAGGTTACCTGCTTGGCAACAACTTTTAAAAGTTAATATTGAGCCCTCAAACTATTACTATACACAGCAATAAATCAAATTTTCTGCAGACTCACATTCATGTTGCTCCCTGTAGTTATTGTTTGACAATAGGCATAGATTTTGGGGTATTGTAAGTATTAGAACATTTTTATTAACATTTTGATTAAAGACATTACCACCTCAAATTGATGCATAAAAGGCACAACTTTTGCTGATAAATTCACCAAAATGCAGGAGAGCTTGGTTCTCAAAATTTCCTTGGGGAGGACAATGGATGGATTACTAAAAGGGCCTACTGAGCACCTGCACAGGGGCCCAGAGAGTCAGCCCCCCAACCCCCTTGGCCTTCATTGGCAATATCAAACAAAATTGTTGTAGCTAAGGAAGAGACTTACAGTGACCACAAAGAGATGCAGAACAACCCAAAAAGAAAAAAGTGGCCTCACAGAGACACAAAATGACAAAAAGGTGCATATAACTGCAAAGAAATGCAACAAAATAAAAAGGAGGCAAAACCACAAAGTCTGTTTGTCTTGCTCCTTTGAGAGGTGGAGGGGCTTTTTGCTATCCATGCTCATTGTCTAATAATCTGCCCATGGGGAAGAAAATCCACCCTGTTTCACATTTCACAACCTACAACCTTATGCTTGATACTGAGTTTGTTTGTCTTCTGAATTTATAACACAATAGATTACATTAATCCCTATCTAGTGATGAAATACATATATAAAAATGTTCCAACCCAAAGCATACATTTTTGATCAAACAACATTAAGAAACTGCTCTCACACACAGTCTGTTATGTGACACTTCTCTGTGCATCTCAATCCAGACACATCATCAAATGTCAAAACCCTCTACTTGCCAGAGAGATAGATTAAATGCAGACAAGGAATTGAGACATTAATGCACAACTGTCAAAGCAGCTTGTAATTAATCATGGCGTGATTGGCTTACTTTTGCTGTTGCGCCTCTACCAGCAGTGATAGCTCTCCAAACATTACTGGATTAATTACACTCCTCATGACAAAGGAGGCTTACCGAAACTGACAAACCCACTTAATCAGAGTTTCAAAGTGTTTAGGGGATTGTGAAGTCCACACACGCAATCTGAAATTTTACAAAATAAACCACTTAGCTCATTCATCTTTCTCGGTTTGATTTTACAAATTCTGAAGAGTTATGTAACAATATTTATGTGGTGAAGAGCTCCAAATTCATTCCTTCTAAGTGACCATAAACACTAACATATTTGCTCTTATGTGGCTGGCGTTAGTGTCCTGGAAAAATCTGGTGCAAGGATAAGGTCATTATATGGAAAACAAGTTTGTTTCATGGAAGAATGGCCCAACTCTGTGTTTTATTACTCAAATAACTTCTGATTGAATGAGGTATGGACATAGGCATGATGATTGCTCGCTTCACTTACACTTTGAGACAGATCTGTTGCTCTGTCTGCCTGAAACAGACACTGGCAGTGCAGAGATGAAACAACTGGCGCCTTTTCAGGAAACTGTCATTTTCATTGTGACTCTGGTCCATTGTACTGCACTGGATTGGAGACGCATCATAAGAGTGCCAGCCACAGCATGGCACTCACAGTTATGGCTGCAAATCCAGAGGTATCTCCAGCGCTCAATTGTCTCTTTGTGCTTCGAGAACACAGTTGTAGAGAACAAACAACAGCAGAACAGTGAGCAAACAGTCAAACGGCTCCTGCCTCTTGAGCAGAACCCGTCATTTGGAAGCCAAGATGGGACACTCACAGACGCGGCCCACTGAAATCGCGCCTGTTTTGGCGATGCCACCAGATCCCAGGACGTTATGCGCCCTTCGCCTGGCTGAACCGTCCCACAGATTCTGCTGCCACTACCAACACTTCAGCTATCCCGAGAGAGCTATGAGCTACTCACCCCCTTACTCACCGAGTCTGTTCAAGAGGCCAGATCGGCGGTAAGTGGGGACAGCAGGGGATAGTCTGAGAGTTTGTCTTGTTTGTGAGAGAAAATCTGGCATGACAGGGATGTGCGTCAGTGACTGATGTCCACATTAAAGACAGTTCAGTAGAAGATGGATGATTACGGCATTGTGTCAGTGTCTAAATGATTTAAACTTATGGATGCAGTGTTTGTGACAAACTGTTATTCATAATGTTCAGTAGCTGACCTACCAGCTCTTGGATAACAATGTCAGTCCTGTCTTCATCATCTGCATGTACTGCATGTTTGATACAAGCTAACACATGAAGTTATATTACATGCAATCCAAGGGCAGAAATTGACAGCCTGTTAAAGTTATTGAAAAACCTCATGAGCAAGAGCAAGACCGCGTGCCTCGTCTCTATTCATGGCTCAGGAGACTCATAGGTGATGTGTTAATAATGAGTGCCTCTGGGTGTCCTGCTGTATGCAGAGTGTTCAGTATTCATTGGTTGTAACCGCTCCTGTTGCCCACACTGACAGCTTCCTCTGAGACAGCCTCTGGCTGCAGCCGATGGCAGGGCTATGTGTTCTCAGGCCACACTCTCATACATGCCATGCATTCCTAATTTTGAGAATCCAGATGGGACACACACAGTAAGAAGAAGAGAAAGACATCCTTTTGACTGAAGAGAGATCTCAAGCTGATAGATCTTGCTCTCTCTTTTGTCTCTCAGATATGACCACTAGTGATTCTTATTGGGTCTCGTTGTGTACATCTTTGTCAAAACCCCAAAATACTGCTCAAAACAAAAGCTGGGATGTTGGCGGCATGTCTCGCCCTCATTCTTCTTCGGCCATTGGTGCACATGAATCACAGTATTATATAACACGGTTGGCTCTTGCACAAGGGACATCTGATGGAAACTGTGGCCCATCGCCTAGCTTCAGAGTGACTCACTGGATTTGGCGCGCGCCAAACATGGTCAGGCAGTAAGAGTTCCACAGAAATATGAAGGGCTTTATCTTTGCAACATGGGTCATCATCTGTGGCACTTAAAACTGTTTAGAAACGCGCAGATACAGTTTAGACAAGAATTGCTTACGTTGTGTGGAAATTGTTGAGATTTGTGTTGGAAACTGTGAATAAAGCAGGCAAAGCAGGGAGGTTATGAGCATCCTAGTTTGAACTGTCATCATCTTACTGCATTAGGTATATTTTACTTTAACCATGCAGAAAGGCTCCCCATTGTCTCTAGTTTCTATCTGCGCATCTCAGCAGAGCCACAGGCAATTGGTGTGACTTCCCCCCTCCTCCTAAATGGGACCATCACAGCGGGGCAAGGTAATTCACCGGCTCCTCATTGCCAGAACAGAGTCTGATATTAAACCTGGCAGCTGTACTGCCACAGCACGGAATCTGAGACGACAGGCACTATGGGCCCTAATACCCAGTCAATGTGCTTTCTGCTTAGCCTTGTTAGGCCTACCAAAAGTCAGCCTTTCCACTCTAATTATTTTGTTACATAACAGAAGTCCTTTTTCTCCAACAAACGTGGCAGAACATAGTTTGTAATGCAGAGATCAGAAAGCTCTGCGTCATTTCTTATCATTTTAAATGCGTGTTTCCTTTTCTTCATCAGTGCGATTTTTTGCATGGATAACCGATTTTGGACTCAATCATGCTGCTGAGTGTTATCATATAAACTGTATATGAACATGGATTTCATGGGAGATGCATGAACTGATTATAATGGCTTCTAATGTTGGACGGAAGACCCACTCAGAAGAGAATATCACAAACGTTATCTTGACTAGCTGTTGATGTTCGTCATGTTGTTGGTGGTTTGCAAGAGAATATATTATGCAACAGGGGGTCTAATACAAATTTAATTACCTTATTATCAATTTTGGATCAGATTATTTTAACAGCAAAAGGGAGTGTAATGGCATCTGAAAGGCACTGAGCAATTACACTGAAGCTATTAAAACCTGCATGGACGACTCTGTGAAAACAAGGTCTATTGCTCAATAGACCCGCTCAGTGGAAAATACTGTGAAAGAGATAAGAGATATGTTTTTCTCTGCGTCTTCCATGGTCGGAGTCTACCACAAATTGTTTATTGCACTGCACGGTGCTCGGTACAGTTGCGTCACATGTTCTAGCCTGCAAATTCAAGAGATGATGTGATGTACAAGAGGTCATCCAGCAGTGAATGGTGCTTAAGGTTTAAAGCCAGACTGATTCCTGTTTGCCCTCCCTATGAGTTGTTATTGATATTTAATATGCTGTAAGTGGTGGTGCACACAACACATTTCGGTCTATCCTTTACTGCTTTGTTATTAAGTCCCCTAAGTGACATAAAAACTAAACAAAAAAACAAGTCTATGACAAGCGAACAGTGTTGAATGTATGAATAAATTAATGAATAACTGCACATTTTCCTTTGAGAATTTTCCATGTGTTTTCCATGCAGGAAAAACAACCTGGAGTTGTTAATTTATGGAAGCAGGAAAAAGTATGGAAAATTCCAAAGTAAACACTTTGTCCAGGAATGGTGTCTGTTATTAATATTGTCCCCTACAGGCCGGTGTATTATACATTGTCACCACTAGAGGCCGGTAGAGTTCAGACATGGGCTGAGAGGAAATTTACCGGGAAAGAGAATGGAAAAGTACCTATGCAGAATACCTGTGCACATGTGTAGCTTGTGCAGCACGTTCCGTTATATGTAGGCTACTGTGACAAACAACAATAAGGTGATGGGAACAAAATGTTACTGTTGTTATTACAGTGTAAGTAACCAGGAACCGTTTGTGACCATATTTTGAGTTGAAATAGTTTACACTTGGAAATGTGAACCAAGTTTAATCTATCATTTAATACTTTTAAATAGTATAGCCTATTCAATAAAAACATGCTATAAAATTGCTCGTTATATAAGCTCATGATTGATGTGAATGCTACAAATCCTCGCGACATATGATCTGTTATTAATTGGCAAAACGTGTTACTTACATCTACTTTGATCACAGTAGTTTAGACAGTTGTTGTGATGTTTTTTTTTTGCAGTGTGTACATACTGTATTTCGGTCTGTGGGTTAACTGCAGAAGCCAGCGACAGAGGGAAGGTTCAGAAACAGGGCATATGCAATGATGCGTTCAAATACTGCTTCCAAACTCGTTTTTTAGAGCATCGCCTTTGTTTACTAAAACTAAGCTTTGAGATGTGTTCTTTGCACTTTGAATTGCAGAACCAAGATGACCAATGCATTGTAAGTTGGTTGACTGATAATGCTGCATTGCTTTACCTTCAACTGTAGCTGAACTGCATTTTTCTGGCTGTTATAATCATATGCTGACAAACAGAAATTAAAATAAAATAAAGTAAGCTAAAAAAAAATCCAAACAAAATAAAATAAAATACAATACAATACAATTAAATACAATAATATAAATTATTTTGCACTATCAAAAACACGATGGAAACTTCACAAAATCCCATTTTAGATCACTTATATATTCACAATATGTAGTATGTATTTCTACAGTACTGAACTTTCTCATAGGAATGTGTGTTTTGATAAATGTCAAAATGATCAGAAATTAAACATTTCAACTGAAGTGAGAGTATCATAGAAATCTATATATCCATTAATACTATTATTATTCATCCTTCAAATTACAGTGTTCCCCTGAAACGAATGCATTAACCTAGTATTAGGTATTTTATATACATGTAAAGATATTACAGTTGCAGGTTGTAATTTCTTTTGAGTAATGTTTGCGGCTTTGTATAACTTTTATTCTTTCTTCTGCAAAAAAAAAACAACAAAAGAGAAAAGCAAAGGTCAAGGTCTCAGAAAACAGCAGAATATCCGAGTCTCATTTCGTGATAAATCATACTTTGTTATCTCCCCCTCTTTGTTTGTTGTGCTTAAAGATGCGCTGAGGCGTGTTTATCATGGCCTACATCCATCTTTTCCTACGGCACTAGAACGCAGCATAAAATCTGACGCGCCAACTCATTTGATTAATATATGCGCGCGTCATATGACGTCAGGAGGCAAGTCATTCAAATAGCGGCCGGTGGCAGAAATAGCATCAGACAGTCGCTTGTTCTTACCGGCGAAGCTCACACACCGACACAGCACCGCGCTCAGCAAGCTGCAGCGAGTTAGTGCATCGCTACGAAAGACCAAAACAAATCCGGATATACAGTTTAAGTGACCAGCCAGTCGCAAACGTGGCGAGAAGCGTGATCCAAACGAGTCTGGTACTCAACATGAGCACGGAGATGTTCGGTAAAACACCCATGGAGGTGGCCGTCTACCAGTTGCATAACTTCTCCATCTCGTTCTTCTCCTCGCTGCTCGGAGGAGACGTTGTATCGGTCAAACTTGACAACAGGTAAATATCCACATCAGTCGCCATATGTTTAAAACATAGCATTTCAATAACGTTTGATTAGTTATAAATCGGACGAAGCATATTCTGATTGTACTGCAGGCCTGCATTGTCATATAGCGGTTTGTGTGTAATGTCTGAATTACTATCTGTAACTGCAAAAAGCCTCTAAATGCCGTGTGCCCGGCTCTCCTTTTCTCTGCTGTTGTTTACTTTGGACTTTGGACTGATCTCCGTGAAACTATGGATTGTCTCACATAGCGACTTCCTCATGTTTCTGTGCTTGTTACACAACAACCTAAATGAAAGCCTGACCTTACTGTCTAAGCAGCCTGCACTTTATCCAGAAACAAACTAGATAAGATGAGGATAAACAGTTTTCCTTTCTGTTCGGCTAGCTTTCTGTTTCATTGACAAAGATCAGTGATGGCAGGAAGTTGCAACATGTTTGTTTTCATTTGGGGGGTTGAGATGATGTTAACTTTAACAGCAGTTGTGGCTTTAAACTGTGACATTAATGGGCTCTTTTTCTTCTCTTCTGCAGTGCCTCTGGTGCTAGCGTAGTGGCCATCGACAACAAGATCGAACAGGCGATGGTAAGCAGAGATAACAAACTCCACACAAAGACATGAGAATACGTGGCATTGTACAATACATGCATGTGTTTTGATACAAAGTGTTTTAATCCCAGTTGATACATTGGCTTGAAAGAAAATACTATGTATTTCTGCATGAATAGAACAGTTATAACCCACCGACCTTCCCCAAAGACAATTCTCACTATGCATTCAGCACAGAAGCGGCTCTCTAAGACAGGGCCAAATCTGCCCCCCCCCCCAAACATTTTCTAATTCACAAAAAAAGTGGAACTGTTTCTGTACTTTTAGTATATATAAGGTGCCAGAGGATGTAAAACAGCGTCAAAATAGAATTTGTTTATCAGTGGAGGAGCCCCTGCCCCATGACAGAGGTCCTTGCTAAGACTCTAATGTCCTAAAACCCCAGAAATGTCCTGAAATAGTAGAAACGTACTAAAATCTTAGAATAGTGCTAAAACCCATGAAATGTCCCAAAATCGGAGAAATATCCTAAAATCAGAGAAATGTCCTTAAATCCTGGAAACACCCTAAAATCTTAGAGATGTCAACAAAACAAAAAAATCCTAGAAATTTGTATGGGGCTGCTGCGACTGGCCCCTGGCCTCCTGTTATTTTGCAAGAGTGGCCCCCAAGCAAAGCATGTTTCATGTCCCTGCTTTCAGAAGTCCCTGTTATGTGAAGGCACAGCGCAGGCTACTGCATGCTTTATTTATGTGACAAAAAGCAAGTGCAGGACATGATGGCAGGTAGTCCCAAAAACAGAGACTAATAACATTTTTGCTGCACAGAATTATCAAAAACACGCCTGAGTCAAAATCACAAGAGCTCCATGCGAGTAGACAAAAGTGCAGGAGAAGCTCTCTCTGCCCGGCCATCATTGTTTTAACACATACATCAGCTGTGCAGCCGAGCAGAACAACATTGATCTATCTAAACTGATCCATCTCTTCTGCTCTGTTACGGCAGGATCTTGTAAAGAACCACCTGATGTACGCGGTGCGGGAGGAGGTGGAGATCCTCAAAGAGCAGATCAAAGAGCTGGCGGAGAAGAACAACCAGCTCGAGAGGGAGAACTACCTGCTGAAGAACCTGGCCAGTCCTGAGCAGCTGGAGAAGTTCCAGTCGCGCATCCCGACAGATGTGCTGTTGCCCCTGGACAATCTGAGCAGCCAGGTGACCCCGGACCAGCAGCAGCACCATCAGCCCTGCAACCACAGCACAGGCTCTGCTGTATAAGTGGCTCTGCCTTGGGGCGGGCAGAGCCACTGTCTCATAACAGTAATGGACCTCCATTTTGAACGTAAGCGTGACAAAAAATCACCGCCGCCGAGAATGCCTTCGTAACAAACGAAGGTGAAGCATCGGGGCTGTAAATGATCGATGGGACACAAAAGACACTGATAAGCACAAAACAGAACTTAAGACGCTCTGACCGGTGCGGTGTCAGACCCCTTCCTCTGATACCGTCCAACTCTTAGTCTCTCTGTGTAGACAAAAGCGCTAAGAATAGAGAGAAGGCTGACTAGGCACCGATGAGCGCTTGCTTTCAGACGGCAAGGGGAGGGGGCTTTCCTGCCTGGCCGAACCCTACCACCAAACACCCTTTGCTCCGGAGAGGAGGGGGTGCTGACCGGGCTGGCCCTGCAGGTGCTAACTTGGAAAGTGTTGGGGAGGTTGCTCCCTGCTCACCCAGAGGAGACCCGCCTGAGACGGTCCTCCATGTCTCAATGAGAAGAGCCCCTTCATGTGGATTTGTCCGATCTCAAAAGTTTTCAAGTTTCCACACATTTCAGCTGCATAACAAGGACTTTTCCTTCAGCCATTGCTCATGTGTTCATGTACATTTAAGCATAACAAGAATAATCAACAGGATAAGCTACAGCATCAGAGGTGGAGGTTAATGCAGTATAGCCAATTAGAGCTCGTGGAGCGCTGCAGTAGACTGATCAGTATACTGTCATGATTCATAAAATGTAATCTCATATCGCCTGCAGTTGGGGCTTGCTGCTTTTGGGGGAAAATAATCCAGCTATATCACCTGTTTTTGTTTGTGATTCTGAACAAAAAACAGTTTGTAAGATATGAGCTTTGTACAGTGGTCTTAAAGATGTTTTTGTAATCTCGGGGGGACAGGCGTATCTGCCCACCATGTCTGCCTAGCCCTTCACAGTAACTACAATGTACATAAACGTCCTGAGGTAGTGGAGATGGTGAGCAAGCAGAAGCCAGCATTTCTTGCTGCACATGCATGCACTCCTGACTTAAAGAAGCGTCGTCCAGTATCTGGTCTGTTTGCTCGGATGCCAACTTGAAAACAATGGCATGACAACAGTGCCTGTCCTTTAGTAAGAGAGGAACACATTTCCACACTGAGCTCTGTTGTTGTTTTCTAGCTACCAAAGACTTTTTTCTTTTTTTTTTCTCTCTCTTATCTCTCACAACAACAGAAGCTGAGCGAACCAGGACCATGTGTAAAACTTCACAGGGAGAAGTGTTTGTAGCTAGTGCTAAAGTTTCTATGTGTTTTGTAAAGATAACGGTATTGTTGCTGTAAAGTATCCTCAAAAGAGTTGTTCACTATGGTGTTTGGATACAACTGCACATTTGCAATAAACCTTATGTTTACATAATACAGTACGTGAACACGTCGTCTTTTGTTCATCAGCTGCACCCACATGGCTTCAGACCTTGAGAATATGAATTGATATCTGAAAACATCACAGACTCCTTGCAGGAATTCATTATAGTGATTTTACAGTGTTATGAAATGACAGTATTGATTTCATATCTAGCTTTAATGCAGGTGTAATGAATGCTGGGTAGTGTGATTTGCAGGAGCAGTAATGAGGGTGGATACTGCTGACACCATATTCCCTCATGATAATGTTTTGGAGGTTACATATTCTGTGCAATGGAGAGATTTACTCACTGGAAATTCAGTCAGGGAAGACAGATGAGGCGGCCGCAACAACACCCAGGATGATTTCAATTTCTGCTGCTGAAATAAGAGAAACACTGTGAGATCCCTCTCATTTGAATTTCAGAATACACAACACATTGTCTGCAAAAAAAAAAACGCACCCCTTGGAAGTCGAAGCCACTCCGTCACGACAGTCTGTGATGTTGATGCTGATTTCTATCCGGCTTTGTGAGCGTTGTTTTTGTTTACAAGACCAGTGTGACGAGAAGAACGTGATTTGTAAAATTCAACACAAAGTTGCAGTGAGCAGGAAGACTCTTAGTTTAGACAAAGGTACTTTCAGTGGTGAAAAGTAACTATGTTTCCTGAAGTCCTGTTCTTAGGCACAACTTTCACTAACAAAACTACACTTGATGTATGGTAGGAAAGACACACCTATATACGTCACAGCAGGTGATTGAAGTGATGAGGCACAGGTGGTTCACTTAACAAGGTGCAGGTGATTTGAATCAGTGGGAGAGAGAAGTGTGGTCTTGATCCTGAACCTCATTATAGTAACTACATTCAAGGCACTTTACTTGAGTATTTTTATTTTCTGTCACTTAATACTTTTACTCCATGTCATTTCAGACACACATGTTTTACTTCCCTACATTTCTCTGAAACGTTAATCACTAGTTACATTGCAGATACTTCAAATTGTTAAAATTTTGAATGCAGGACTTCAACTTTTAACAGAGTATTTTTATACTGTGGTATTGCCACTTAGAAAGATACGGGTAAGCCTACTGTATATTAGACTATCCAGACTCAAACAAACCCTCTGATTACCTCTTAGTGACCACCATTAGATCTGGCAGCACTCTTGTTGTTGTTAAGCGCCGTTTATGGTGTTAGCAACTAGCAGCTGCAGGCTCAGCCATCTCCCTGTTAAGAAAAGTGTCCAGATAGCATAGAACCTGGTATTTGTTGATTTTATTTAGTACAATATTGAATGCAGGGCTTCTGCAATCAACATATAACACATAGTATTTTATACCGTGGTATCATTACTTTCACTTAAGCAGAAGATATAAGTTCTTCTTCTTAGATAAGACTAACATCATTGTCTTACTCACTGACAGTCTTAAGAAAAACACTCACAAAAAAGGAAAACAAACTTTTTTTCTCCACCAAAGTCAAAAACAGTATGACCACTAATGACAGTGAAGTAATAATAGCTGGTTGCCAGATGATTGGAATCAGCCAGAGTGAAAAAAACAGTTTGTTCTAGTAGCATTTCCCCTCAGACGGATTGGCAGCCAGTCAGTTCAGCCTGTGTGTAACCAGATATGTTGTGGCTTTCCTGGTGTGTAGACCAGGCTCACATCCATCTATTGCTGAGAATAGAGTCTCAGCTCAGTCCCAGAATCTCCATCACAGATCAAATAGCACCAGAATAAACACAGTGTCTTCCCTGTTGCTCACATTTACCCATGAAACTGTGGTCCCTTGCTGTGTTTTGTGTCCAAACAACTGATCCAAGGTGATCAATACGGCTGTTCTAAAATGCTTTCTGCATTGAATTAGTGGCAGGCAGGATGTGCAGCATATTGATTGAGGAGGACGTTTGTTAAATGTAGCAGAGAAGAGAGGGACAGGCGTTTATTGGCTCTTTTGCACGAGATAATTAGAGTTAGTCTTTCTACTTCTTATACCAGATACCTGCAGCTTGTGCATGTCGATGAAAAGAGGCTGTAGGGTCGGCTACAGCAGGAAGTGGTACTGCAGTTTAATCATACTTGGGCTAATGGCTAATGCAGCCTCAGACGCTGTGGAAAAAATTCATCTGGCTGCACAATGCATGCCACAGGCTCTGGAGACTCAAAAAAAGTCTGAAGACAATTAGGAGTTTGACTTGATTTACCATTTCGCCTTGACACTTGTTCTGTCATTCTATTTTGGAAGCACTTTAGGAACAGTGTGTTCAAGGATGACTTTAGTGCATGTGGCTTTTTATTGGAAACCGATTTACCAATTCTTTATCCGTGGTTCAGAGCTGGAGCCCCATCAGGAAAGTATAGGACATATTTGCCTCTTTGCCCAGCGCTATGATGGCAGCGCCCTTTTGTTTATTTATTCCCTCCAGCTACCACTGAAAGTCAAGTTGTTTTAGAGGTCATATAGTCTTAAAGTCTTGTAGATTAACATGACTTGGTTATTTAGTCTTTCCTCATTATATCATGTCATCATTTCAACATCTTAAACCAAGATGTTCTAAATTACATAAGCCACGTCTCAACATGTTTTACTCTTCTAGAGTCATCGATCAAACATTGATCTCCCTGCTGGTTAAAAGCTCACTAGCTGATGTGTAAGACGTGTTCACATTGATTTACTTGTTAACGACTTAAGCCTTGCACTCATTTCTGGCTTCCGCTGGATTTTATAAAAAAAAGGCAAAAGCAGACAAGATCCGAGTCGAAGCATTAATGATTCCACATCACTTTCCATGAAGTACAGTTAAATATTGAAAGTGTGGGAAGAGCCTTAGGTGTGGAATTAAACTTTAGATTGAAGCTCACTTGAAACCAGGCAGCCAAGAGAAGAGTTTGTGTTGGATTACGAGTGTTATGCAATGAAAAAAAAAAAAAAAAAAGAACATCTGCTTCGAATGGAAATTCAGGGGTTGTGCTGGGATAAGCGAGCTCAGCCTCAGTGCGGTTGGGATCGCATGCAGGGTTGTAATTTGGTCTGACTGCTTTTCATGGAGACGTACACAACTTGTGTGTCCTCTGAATGTCAGCATATCCATGGTGTATAAACACTAAAGTCAGAGCTGAATGAGACAAATGTCAGATTTTAGCTTAATGCAGTACTGCAAGGCAGTGTGCACTGAGAATTTCCTGTATTGTAAACAAAGAGACACTGCTTTCTCTAAAAGGAGCAGTTCAAGAGAGTTTCAAATTGTTGATGACAAATGGTTACATAATATGAAAAATGTGCCATTATTGCTCTCTTACTTATGAGAACTAAGCACTAGCCTCGGGGACACAACACTTAAAACAGGACCTCACTGATACCTTCTTTCACACCACTTGGTTTTATCTACTGACAGGGCAATGTGACTTCTTTAATAGTGGGTGTTAACATTGACCTCAGAGAGGGTCAACGAACAAAAAACAATGCAAATGTACATGCAGGGGTGGGTTACAGCCTGTCACAGCTGGATTTATTTATTTATTGCTGTCTGGTCATGAGTGTGTGTTAGTAACTGCTTCACCCATATGATGTGTGCACACAGTTCTTTTCTCTGTAACTCCCTAATGTACAAAGTCCAGCCACACACACAAGTTGTTGCACCACAGACAGATGCTGCGTATGCTTTGAATCATGCATAATCAAATGAATCCCTGGCTAAGCCTTTGTATATCTGATGTAGCTCTGTGTCCTCTTACACATTTCATTCTATTTTTATCCACATACGACATCATGCGCCAAACAATAATCCTTGGAGTCAATATCAGAAATGAGGTCAGATGGTTGACGTGTGTGAGGTTTTGGCTGGAAGATAGAAATAGAAAAGTGCTTTCTCTGCCTAGTTTTTTAACATAGAGTCATGTCTCTCTGATAGAATAAAAATGCAACACAAACCTTTGCAAAGCTTATCTTAACAAAAACAGCCTCCCTGCCTTCTTGACAAAATATTTGAACCTGCAAGCTAAACTGTTAAAATACATTTGAGTTGGATTTAAAAGGTCATAGTGGATTTATGACATCCTGCCTCTATGATAAATAAGTTAAGCATTGCAAATGCACAGTGGAGTCTGTGGTTTAAGTGTTTGGTGCTAGTGTTCTAAACAACAAGATGTGAAATTGAAAATGTTTAAAGATATTAGAGTGCCTCATTTAAAATTGTTGGTTTTATCAGTTAGAGTGACTAACCATGCTTTTATGTGGTTTCGAAATAGTCGAAAAATGAGTTCCCAACTGGGAAAATATATGACAAAAAAATGTCAAAACAACATCTTGGAGAGTCGGTCAAAATGTTGGTACCTGAGTTTGCAACAGTGGTGTGGCACCAAATTCTGTACCCTGTGCAGAAGCAGTCTCTGTAGGACCCCACCCTTCCTGTCTTGATCCATGCCTCTTTCACTTGCCTTTTGAATTTTGTTTTTTACTTAGTCCTTTTGCTTTCTTTCCTTTTCATTTCTTTTTTTTCCCCCTTTTTTGGAGCCCCAATTTCCCTTTCTTGGGGAAAGATATGACAGTTTAACCAGTCACTCAATCAGCGTTAAGAGATGAATCCTAGTGCAGGGGGTACTAATGCATGTGGCACCTTTAGGGGGAGAGAGGGCCTCAGAGAACTACCACTTGTTTTTATACAGAGATTGGTCTTCCAACTGATTTATTCAGCCAACTCGAATTGCGTCACAACACTAATTAGTTAGAAATATAAAACTGCAAAGAAGACCAAATTTTTCATTCTAGGCTTTCATGGGCCCACCTCCCTCTGGGGCCTACTTTCTCCCAACTACCAAACCTCTGGTTACTGACTTGAGATCCTAAAATGTGATCAAATGTTGCATTTTAATATTTCAACTCAAAATGTATTCTGTGCTGTGATTTTACCATGATCATATGAAACAACATATTCAACCCGATTTGGTTGTTTTTCAGAAGAACTGAACAATAAGAACAGCAAAATAAAACAGCCACCAGTTAGAAGTTTGATGGATTTGGGTCTTGGCTATTGTGACTAATTCCTTAAAAACCTCTTGTTTTTCTTCTCGACGGTGTCAGCTGTGTTTGTATCCCAACTGATCAAAGCTGCTGTTGGAATGCGAGCTCAGGACATCTTATTCATAAAGACGAAAGGTCAGGAGCCACTGGTTTCGGATTTACGGTGATACCCCGGTTCATGGCACCGCTGCACAGCAAGAGCCTGCACATAATTTAAAGCCCCGCTGACCTCCACACTAACATGTGACACATGCAGGGTCAGAGAGGAGATGGTTGCATAACCTGTATAATGCTGGAAATGTACTGTTCTCAAACTCCTTCATAGCAGTGGTTACCAATCACAAGATTGTCCACATGATTGTTTGTCAAAAGAGAATTTCTGTATAATAGTCATTCTATTGAAAACAGACCAGAATTTTATGCTGAAAAAAAACAGGACTTTTTGGTTTGAATGGAATGAAAACATTTGAAAACCAATAAACTTCAAGGCAAAATTTAATTCTTTTATGAGGACTGGACAGATTTTTCAAGACTTATAATAGCTAAAAAAGTTCATTTAAAACACAGAAGGGCCATGTTGTTGTTTAGCACATTACACAGCTGTGCAGCTGTAATTCTGCAGAGGCACCTCTTGGTCTATATTTAACATCTTTTATGTGTGACATAAGCCATAAGAATACACGTGAACATAGTAACAAATGAAAGATGTTGAGATTGTGGTGATACTTACAGAGGAGGGATGGTTGCCAAGACTTCAGTAAAACTCCCCAAATGTACAAAGACAGTGTTGAGTTTATGGAACAGTTTACTGCAGCATGTTTATGGCCGCGCCACTTTATTCCACAGCAGTTCTTTGGTGGACTTTTGGAAGGATTATGCAACACTCCCTCCTTTGCCATTGTGGTCTATTTGTGAGGTTGTGCCCTTTGTGTGGTAAACATCCCTCATCCTCTGCTCTAGTTTAGTCCATGTGAAGAGAGCTGTCAGTGGGCTGCAGGATGTTGAAGATATACACAGGGAAGGATATGAACTCCAGACAACCTTGGGAATAAATTTGTGATTTGAAGAGCTGGTAGAGGATTTCCCTTTGGGCCAATCATGCACACATGATAAACAAAAACTGTTTAGTCATTGATAACATGATAATATTATCTGTTACATGTGAAAATATCATAAGATATGATCAGACATAGACGTTTAGATAATAAATGTGACAGCACTGATCAAGACATTTGATACATTTTAATATTCAAGGCTTAACAGGGATTGCCTCTCTCGTGTGTAGTGTGAGCCATTATGCCCTTATGACACAAACATAATGTTACCAAATCCAGCCTTAATCTGTCTTCATTATGTAAAGTTGGGTGGAGTTGGCTGGGCGGCCCGGCAACAAGTCGTGGCAGGATTGAGGCAACCATATAAAAATAGGAAAACAGATGATGACAGTAATCATCCCTCTGTGACTGACCTATGTATACTTATTTAGAAGGAGAAAACACCTTTTTTTGCTGTGTGATCAACGGCAGGGAAAACACAGACAAAAGAAATGCGAAACTAGCAGAGTAACAGTTACTGCTGTAATATATGTCTTTATTTCATCTGCGGAAACATACTGCAGGGAGTCTCTTGTGCTTAATCAATGGACAAATTAAAAGTTAAAAATGTAGAAATAGACACTTTGGGCCTGTATTTCTTGGTTGAGATTGCTTGGAGGTGTATAGAATAAGACCGAAGTTTTCACAATACTTGTTGTTTATTACTAACATACACATGAACCTCATCAAGCCCAGTTGTACAGCTATGCATAAACAAAAAAGAGGCCACATGTAACTTAAACATTGCACTTGAGTTGAGAGGCAAAAGGAGCGCAGCATTATATATTCTTCCATAACAGGTGCACCACAGCACAGTCACTCAGAGAAGATGTTGGCATTGTAGCACATGTTAACTATAGCATTATTGAAACATAAAGTTTCAGTGTATCTAATACCAGTGTAATATATCCATGGACTGCATAAACCAGGGGTTTCCAAACTTTTTTAATAGGGGTCAGCTGCTTCTTACATCATATGGGTTATTAAAAAGTTATTCATCCCGCTCTAGATTTTATGCTTCTTTGCTTTGGCTTTGTCTGCTTCCTAGCAGGAAATATCTGCTGTTAGGTAACGATTTGTTTGCTTATTTACCCTCTATTCATGAAAAAAACATTCCTTCTACCTGCATCACCCCTACTTGCTGCACGTCTACAAACTGTATGATTGTCCTGCAATTGTGAGGTTGTTGAAAGAAAAAAAAAAAATGCAAAGTGAGTACACTTGATTTACCAATATTGTGTTTATCACATATATTAAAAGACAAGCTTAGGGCTGTTTAATATTGGTCTGTGGGCCACCATTGGCCCCTGGGCCTGACTTTGGATATATCTGGCATAAATATACAACACAAATTTAGAAAAGTCCTATTGCATTAGAAAAAAACACAACACAACAAAAAACATTTGGTTGCACAAACCAAATTGCAACAGCTTTTAAACAATTAAAGTTCAGATGTAATCTATCCACGGATTGCATGAACCAGGGCATTACATTTTTTGAATGGGGGTCAGATTAGACTACATGAGTATACCTGAGGGGCAAACTGCTTCTTACATTATATGGTTTATAAAAAAAAACCCAACTAAATAACAGTGGGAAATTATTCAGTCTGTTCTGGATTTCAATCCTCTTTGCTTTGGCCATGTTTGCTTCCTAGCAGGAAATGTCTACTGTTAGGTAACCATTTGGTAACCATTTCCTATTTGCTTATTTATCATTTGTCCATGAAAAAACATTAGTTCTCCCTGCATAGTCCATGCTTCGTGCATGCAGCTATGATTGTTCAGCAATTGTGAGGTGAATGACAAAAAAAGCAAGTAATCTTGATTGATTTACTAATATTGTATTAATAGTATATTTTAAAAGGCTGTTAAAAATCAGTCTTCGGGCCATCATTGACTCTCGGGGCGGACTTTGGACATATAACCACACAACATCAACATTTTTTCTGGCAATTGGTTTGTGCACAGCCCAACCAAGTCAGGATGTTGTTGTTGTTGTTCCTGTCATATCGAGGCAAAACAGCACGTCTTGAAATCACATTTTACAAGAAGTATATTCACATTACTTTTCTGTTACATCTTGTGACTTTGGTGAGCATGAAGTTCAAAAAACAAATACAAAAAGGGCAAAATTGGACCAGTCTTCCACAGAACCTTTGTTAAGTTTGTTCATCCTTGTTTTAAACTGCAATTGACCTTTACTATGGAAGATACTTAAGCTTGACATAGTGGGAAAAGCACAATTGGTACTGATGACATTAACAATGGCTCTGTTTTATTCAAGTGGCTCAGTATGTCATGGCAGTGTGACAATGGAGCTTTTTAAACAGCAGTTATTTTGACTTGTCATAGGAGGAAAAGCAAATGTGAAATTGATAACTTTGACTCAGTTCCATTAAGTGTTACTGAAAATTCCAGTGAGCCAACAAGGTCAATAACAGGAACTCTACTAATCTGAATGCAGCTATGATTAATGTTATTGAATAAACCTGTGCCTTTCCTACTGTCACTTGTCAGAATGTCTGCAGTGAAAAATAAAGGTCTCATGTACATGTACAACATCAGAACCCTGAGACCAAAACTGCTAAATGTCACCAATGAAAAAGGCGTATTGCATTTTCAAACAAAAAACATTTAGTGACGCAAACCATATTGTGACAGCTTTCAAACAGTTGCTATGCTGCAAATGAAATGGCTGAAAGGCAAAGACAGAGAGCAGTCAACACTGACCTTTTGACATGTTGACTTGTCATGGCAGGAAAAACACAGGTGTAACAAATACAACTAACGATGGCTCTGATCCATGCACGACACCAGTGCCCTGGCAGTGACTCACCAAAAGTTAATTAAGTTGTTAGAGATGTCGTTAATTACGCCTGTGCTTCTCCTGCTACAACATGTCAAATGACTGTGACCAAAACAAACACAAAGTGAAATAAAAAACAAAAAAAATGGAAACCTTCCTGCAGTATGTGGTGTTGCTGAACAGAATACAAATTTAGGTAAGATACCCGTTCTGTCTCGTCAATGTTTACTGAATGTCTGGCTCTGTGTTTTTAGAAGCAAAATAATCCATTGTGAATTTTGAGACAGGTTGAAGTAAGAGTGTCTTTGTCACAATCACACATTGTCCCCGCTGATTATGAAAACATCTGTGGAATTCAGTGAGACATGGTGTGAGGAAAACTATTTTTCTCATGTTTAATAAGAAAACAGCTTTAAGACATGTGCTCAGAGAGTCACGTGATCTGTGGGTGCTTTTGTTCTCATGGGTAAATTGAGTTTGAAAGTGTCCTCTCAGAAGGTCTTGTGAGCCTTTTTCACATCGATTTCTTGGAAATTCACAAGGGACATGTTGTGGAAAGAAGAACTGGCTGACTCAGTAGAAGTAGCCTTTTTCCAGTGCTTTCCAATTTCTCAACTCATCTTGCACAAATAAGTCCCAGAACTACATAATTAAAATTTGTAACCTGTCATTTGTTACATGAGAACAGCAGGCTGAGGATACGCAGCAATTGCAACAAAAACATTTATCTTCACACTTTTCCAGTTGTTTCTCAGGCGTGTCTGACAGGTTGACATCCCAAAAGTGAATGCGAAGCAACTTGTGTGAACAAGCAATGCCGAAACACTTGCGCAACATGGAGTTCGACACCTCGTCACCAACAATATTGGAAAGGAAAAATTTTATGTGATGATAATCTAACACAATCTGGTCCCAGGCATCCCACGTGTAAACTAGACACAGGCTCACTACAGCACACACATCTGCTAAACATAAATCAATTTAACATTTGATGATGATGATGATGATGATGATGATGATGATGATAATATTCATTGTTGTTATTATTTCTATCATTATTACTGCTGTTGTTGTTTCTTTTATTACACATTACAGTGTATTATACATTATACATTATACAATGCAAAACAGCAGAAAATTATAGTTTTATAGATAAAATGGCTTGGCTTTATTTAACGCTTTTACTTTTTTATGTTTTAATTTAAGAACTCCTACAAAGAGTGAAATGTACAAGAACTAAAAGAACATAGAAAAGAACATAGAAAAAGAGCAAACGTTTAGCAAATGTAAAAACAAGATAAAAGTACAGTGCAAAATATAAAAACCTAGCTAACAGTAAGGTGCAATGTATAAACATTTGGTGAGAGGAAGGTGCTATATATATATAGAAAATTTTGATTTTGATTTTTTGTTTACAGCCTGCCACACAGTTAGCTTTTAACCATAAAATTGGGCACACATAATAGAATTCCATAAGTGAACATGTATAATTAAATGATATAATGGCAGACTGAAATGACTACATTGGGTGGCCGCCTCCTTTAAGCGCCTTTTTGGATGGCAGAACAGCGTGTTCTCTGATGCTTTATTGCCTTCCTGCGGTTTTCTGGGGTTGTGAACTTTATGAGAGCTGCTTTACAGCAGTTTAACCTGTCCCCAGCTGTGTGGAGCTATTATGGATCAGAAAGGATTGTTTGGCTAGTGGGCTAGTTCTTTATGTTCCCATATTGGCAACCAAACGATAATGTTTTTTTAAATTAGGCTACAAGTCAGGCCACCCTGTTTTTTTAGCATGCTTTAAATGCTGTTGCATTCCAACGGTTATTCACCACAGATGCCTTTGTGTAACGTTGTAACAAACAATCCTAATTAAAAAGTTTTCTTGACTTTCAGGCATAGGCGTGTCATGACCCTTCACTTTATTTTGCAATGTACAATTGACATCTTAGAAAAACAAATTACAAAAAGCAAGTGTTCATTTTTCCTCTTCGTACATAACTGCAAATCAAATCTAAATTTAATCTAATTTTTAAGCAATTTCAGCTGTGAAATTCAAAATAGGCGAGATAAACAAAACAACTAAACAAAACAGAATAGGTCTGATCCAAGTGTTTTGTTTCAAGATTGGGGATTACACATGAAACAGGGGGTTTGAGGGTCCTCCAAAAGGAAAAATTAAGTGTCAAACACTAAATTTCCTACTTTCTGGTGAATTTTTATGCACCAGTTTGTGCATTTTCTGCATCAGTTTGTAGTGTAAATGTTTTTAAAAACACAAGTACTACTTTTATGTTTACATTTTGGGGAGGACATATGCATATGTTCTAAATATTGAAGGGGGTGTGTCCCCTGCGTCACTCCCCAAAAAACAAACAAACAAAACAAACCAACAAAAGTTGCACTTGCATAATGTTATAATTAATGTCTTGGACTGTTCTATTATTTTTTAGCCTTGGTATTTACTTGTTAAACACTAAAATACAGCTGATAATCAATCAAGGAAAGAGAACATTTTGACAGCTGTCTATGGCTCCGCTGAGGATGAATAAGAGGTGCTAACTGCATCATTGTGCCTTTGAGCTACTTTTGTCACCCTGAACAAAGACACTATACTGTACTATTCACTGCTGAATGCAGTTTTCAACATTCAGTCCCATGAGTGCATTTCCTATCTAAGGGGAGAAAAGTGACAATGACTGAGCTGAACTTCTGTCATTGATACGTTATGAGATGAATGAATGGTGGCTGTGTGTTAGTAGTTGCATCTGCATATAAAAAGGAATTCATTATCGATAATGTGCATTTTGGGAGGAATGTGTCAGTGGGAAATTAATAACTTCAGATTCCGGTCCCTCCTGGGTTATTTAACTTTATGATTTATGACTTCTCAGTGATATGAGCACACATCCTTCTACAATTCTACATCTTTCTAGTTTTTTTTTTTCTTTCAAGTTTTATCTTGATATATAAAAAAATGATGAACACGGTGAACTCATTGGGCTGAAGTGAAGTGAACGTGTTTGAGCAGTTCACACTTAACGGTTATTACGTAACATGTTTTGTTGCCGGCCAAACAAATTAACACACATTCTGAGCCTCAGCCCCAATGTGTGTAATAACATGTAAACACACATTACACCCTGTGCTGCACAAAATACTTCAAAGCACTTACACCCATATTTTAATGCCAAACACAACACCTGTCAACTGCTCACGGGCATATTTAAAATGACATAATTAAAATCAGTTGATAAGGTGACAACAGTAAAGAATGTAATGACATCAAAGATACACAAGTTTGCATATTTTAATCATGCTTATGTTTAAAATGTAGCACAAAAAATACAGTAATAAATCAACACAGATGTTCATGAAGAATGGAAGAGACTATGTACTGTATATGTGTCTTGGTGTTTCTGAAAAGAATTCAAAAATAATTTATAAAATTGCTTTGGAGCTTTATTAGAAATCTGGATTATGCTGCCTGTGTAGTTTATCACTTTTAAACATGTGCATGTCTACAGCCTCTTTGATCTGTAAATTATTTGCTATCAAGTACTGGCGGTGAGCTTTGAGACTAAGAGGTGTCGATTTGCAGACGAGGCGCATCAGCAAACAGCATTCCCAGCTGCTCGGGTTCATATGACTGACAGCCTGAAAGAAAAACAGCCAGACAGATAACAAACCGTTACCGGAGAGGAGAAGCGTTGGTATTAAGGATTTGACGAGGTTTCTAGAAAGCACGTTCACCCTCACGCAAGAAGCATATTGTACATACTCCATATATTAAAATACACAGCCCTGCGTTGTAAAATGAAAACCTGCCACTGGGTCAAAGGTGAGTTGAACCTGACGACCTAAAGAGGATAAAATCCATGTGCAATGACCTATCGCTAAAAGCTGGCATGCATTTGCGTCATTTGTAGGACAAAACGTTCTTTGCAGAAAGAATGCAGCATGAGGAATGTGTGTTTTGTCGGAGGAATGTGAGGAATCAGCTACTGTTTTAGCAATAATGTGAGTTTGTATTATCTGATAACGTCTTTCACTTCACCTCATTTAGTATCACTGCCTATTTAGGTGGTTTTGTGGTCATCCCTTACCCCCTCCCAGACTGCATTTAGAGAGGTGCTGAACATTGTGTTCCAATTCTTAGCATCAGTGGAGCTGCGGTTGCAGATGATAAGGTTAAAAGTATAAACATAACTTGGCCTGGATTTAAGGAGTGCCGTCCTGCTGCGACAGAGGTGGCACCCTCGCTATGGTATGGAAGAAGGGGGGATACACTCTCACACACACATGCACACATTAAAAATAAACCGCAAGGGCTCTCTACACATGCAACTCAAACACACATGTCCCACCACATGCAAACCAAACATCAACACATGCAAGCAAGCAAACACGACCAAACACACAAACAAACAAACTCTGCTGGTGAACATTCTCTTGTGCACTCACGCTGAGGCTTATGCAATGGTTATTTATTCAGAAAGGTCACAAACATGCAGTTCATTTTCTGTAGTATCAACAGCTGACCTCCACCTCTGACCGTTAATTTTGATCGTGGGAACGCATCCAAACACCAAACACATTCCCCTGGACAGAGGAGATTAGAAATTGCAAAGGTTGATCTGTCTTTTTGTGAAAATTAGCTTTTTGAAAAAAAGGAAATGCATCAGTGAGCACTTCAGCTGCACAGAGAACTTTTTAGCCAAATCTGAGAGGTGCAGGATGCAGGTCTTAATGCCAGACTTCCCGCTGAACTTCGAGTGGCGCTCTTGATGGTCATCTATATCCCGTCTGGGAAGAAGTACTACTGGCATGATTCCACCTGCTAAACTGTAAGTAGAGTGTCTGACAAAAAACCAGGTCTGTTTGTTTAAGAATTATGCAAGAGTTACATAAATGTATAAGAATGTCCCCTGCAGCAAATCTTCACGCCTTACGATCATATAAAGATGTTCCTTAGCTTGACAAGGCCAATTACACCTTTACGTTACCCGCAGTCATGTATGTCTTTCAAAATAACCTGTTTCAAGTGCTATGGGATCATGGGTGGCGCTGGGAATTTTTCACAGCACTAGCTAATTAGTGGCATAAACTACAATGCATAGGTATGAGTTTATCAACACAAAAGGTAGCATTATTGTACCGGTACACATAGCAACTCTAAGCTACCTCCTGGTAGCACCCCCATTTCAATCGTCTCTATCTGGCTCACTATTACGCACAGTGAACACAAGCCTTCAGTCAGAGTCACCATTTGCGTCAACAGGCTCTTCAAAATTACAACCTGTTATAATTTTGCTTTCAAGTGGTGGTATGAGATTTAGTCTGACATAACGGTTTTGTGTTTCTCTTAATCCTCGTTTTCCAAGTACCATGTCAAAGGACAGTTTCAGCGTGATTGTGTGTTTACTCATTTTTTGCCAATGTCTTTGTCTTGTTGTGACATTTATCACAATCGTTTTTCATTTTATCTCCATTCATTGTTTTAATTTTGTTGAAATCTAATTAATATCAGTTTACATTTGTGGGCTGCTGTTATTTTGGTTTGTACCTTTGCATTTTCTCATGCTTCAAACTACACTGGACAAAAATATTGATATATGTTGTTATCTAATATTACTCCTGTTTTTGAAAGGTTGAATTTTAAGTTCCAAGACCTATTTTTGAAGTGGTCTTAGGCATACCTGTAGAAATGATGCAGCTTGATGTGCCACACCTGTTGGGTGGATTGATTATCTTGGAAAAGGAAAAGTGCTCACACACGCTGATTTTTAATAAATTTTCCGTTATGGTTTGGGGGTTTGATATACTGTGGACTTTGTTTCGGGGTTTTGATTTCTATCTTTTCCTTCTTG
Source organism: Plectropomus leopardus (assembly GCF_026936395.1). Classification (NCBI taxonomy): domain Eukaryota; kingdom Metazoa; phylum Chordata; class Actinopteri; order Perciformes; family Serranidae; genus Plectropomus; species Plectropomus leopardus. The sequence goes on from NC_142183.1 coordinate 17,648,309, forward strand.
CTGGTTACTTATGTTCTGTTTCCTGTTTTATTTTGCACTTTTATTCTTCGTGTGTCACCCTTTTTTTTTTTATCTGTCTCTCTCTGTCTTTTTTCCTGTCAATGTTTTTCCCTGATTCTTTGTTCCTCTGTCTCTGTTTCCCTGATTTCTTTCACCGGTGTTATCTGTCCTTCCCCGTCAGTCTCCCCTGCACAACTGTTTCTGTTCAAGTCTCGTTTCTTGTGTCCAATCACACCTTCTTTAGTTAACTAATGCCTGCGTTTCCCTCCTGCTCCTGCGTCCACCTACCCAGCTGTGTGTCATTGTCTTAATTAGTTCTTTTCTGTATATATACCTGTGTTTCCCTTTGCCTTTGGTCAGTTTGTCTGTTTTCCTCGCTGTGTTCTTGTCCCTGCCACTTAGTTCCTGTTATGTCATCTACCTAGTTTGTTTCAGTATAGTTTTTGTTCATTTTCAGCATTAAAGCTCACTTTTAATTGGTGCTTCTGGCTCCCTTTTTGTTTGTTCTACATTTTGGGTCCTCATCCTGCCTTAAAACTGACATTTGAACTTGAACCAAAATTCAAGAGATATACATCTTCTGAATGAATAAAACGTTGTAAATCTTTAACTTAAAACTGTAAAAAAAAAAAAAAAAAAAGAGTGTGTATGGGGGGGCTTTACAGTTTTGTTTACTGTATATGGGTCGCTTTCACTGATTAGATAAGAAGTTCATTCTGGGACCTCTCTTTTGTAAAGCAATATTGCCCCAAAAGCTATAAAAACATCATCTATCCTTTAATCACAGATTCAAGAAAAAAAAAAAATACACAAAATTTCAGTTGTTTGTAAAAGCATACAACTCAAATCACACTGGAATTATTCTTTAAAAACCAAATTTATTCCAAATTTATTACAAATGATGTATTGATTATTTATGATAGTATTTATAATCTCTATAAATAATACCCTGATGCGGATGCAATGGTTGTACTTACACGAAGATTTTAAAGGTGCATTTAGGTTCATATTTAGGCCAAATATTGTTATGGCTGTTATTTCTAGAAATTAAAAAGGATTTTTTTTTTTTAAAAAAAAAAAGGACTCAAGAATTTGTTTTCCTTATTCATAAAATGCAATAGTGAATTATCTTGATATTTTGCACATACAGGTACTGCAATCATGACCAAGCACCGGTTGACTTACTTACGGCTGACCTTAATTCTTGCTGAGGTTGCTATTTCTGTGTGGACGTTGGCAGGTCAGACATCACTCTATATATAATTGGGCTGTATGTTTTCAAGGAAAATAAACAGGCTGTACAGAGCAAACAATATGCATAATGTAAACACACAGACAGCCAGTCATGTACACAAACCAGCTGGTGAACCAGAGCTGCACGCAGAGTGAGGACATTCAAGTTAAAAAAATCTGCACACACACACAGGCACTGACACACACTCCTGGCCCTTTTATCGGCTTGCCGTCTGTCTTCCTGGGCCACTAATAACTCACTGCACACCTTATACAGTGTTTAATAACACAATATGAAACATTATGATTTGTCTTTTTACTTCAACAAGATAACCTTGGGGCTGATTAATGAATGGGATCATTTTAGCCTGGGGCATAAAACTGACAGCTGAACAAGAGAATATGATCCATGATATATGATATAGTATATACTGGCTGAGTGTTCCAACACTCGCTGTACTTACTGAACAAGTTGGATATAGATGCCTCGATGTGTGAGGTAGCAGTCAGACTGCATGTTTCCTTTTTTTTAAATAATTGCTTAGCCTTTGGCCAAGAACTCTGATTTCACAACTTTAGGTCTGAAAACGTGTCACTTATTTTAAAATGGAAAGGATGCAAATTATTGTCAAAATGAAAAACTCTGTTAGCTAATGTCAAAATGAAAGGCTTCTTTTTTTAGAGAAAATGTATATAATTGATTGAAATTGAAAAGTAAACAAAAAAATTGTGCGAAATAGTTCATTGTTCTTGCATCGGTGCCTTTGAACACATTATTTCTGTTGGACTTTTTATTTACTTTACTTCAATCAAGAGAGACTTTTTCTGGGTGAAAAGAATATTTATATACAAGTGTGAGAAAAATGTGAAGAGTCATTGGTGATTAGACCCCATCGTGATGACATATATTTTCGGAGTTTGGTGAAGCTGTAGTGGAATAGGGAACCCCTCAGGGTAGAGACACTGGTGGTGGTAGAGGTGGTTGAACAGGGTGCTGAGGATCTGGATGTGAAGAGGGAAAACCTTTTGATGAGCTTGTCCAGGGCTCTGAATACAGAGGGGTTAATGGGGGTACAGAGGGGTGCAGGAGGACGATTCAGCCCAGAATAACAACTGACAGCAGCACAGAAGAGAACAGATTTAAAGTTTGATAATAGCAACATGCCTACCTGATAGAGATCGGGGCAAAGTTTGATTGGTTAATTAGGAGGACACACAATATTATTAAAAACGATTATATTGCCAATATTAATACCACAAATATGCAGCTAAAGAGCCTTGAACAAAAAAAAAACATGTGACTTAGAATTTATTATAAGAAAGATGATTATGATTAATTTTTGTCAGACTATGACAATAACAGACGATAAAGAAATCCAGACAAACAGAGTAAAAGTCATTGGATGACCCCATAACTCTTAAACAAAAATCGATATGTGATGCAACTTTTAAACATTTCTAAGAATACAGCCTCACTAGAACAGGCAACCTGTACAAGAGGTCCTGCCCTTAGAGATTATCAGTGGGCATGAATAAGATTTGTTTTAGACTGTGATTCACCTCTGTTTCAAAGAGATAGGGAAAGTGACGATGCCGGCCAAGGCCAGGCAGTTTAATGCCACGGACTGATACTGACATGATGACTATCAGCTGGACAGAGGGTCAGACCAGATGGAGGGAGATGAGCTTGTAGGTCACATCTGTTTCTGCTTTTCAGGCCTGTCAGCAGAACTGATGTGTGTTTTCTTGTGGAAATGATAAAACATATCTCGAGGTGATCTTCTGACACAGTGGCTGCTTATGCAACAGCTGTGGTTTTTGATAATTAAGTAGGAGAAAAACAACGATTACATGACACAGCATGTTCGTGCTCAAGTGTCAAAGTACAAGCAGGCATAGGAGACTTCCTCACAACTCACAGTGCATAACAAATATCAAGTTAGTGCAACATGTGTCAGAGTCCATGAATTTTGGATCAAAACCCTGTTGTTTTTCAATGACGAGAAGGGTGTGGCTTTTTCCCCTCCCTGATGCATGCAACGATGTTCTACTATGTGAAACAAAACAGAATTACAGGTGAAGATGAAATGTTACATCATACGGAAGACAGCAGTACTTTGTAAAGAATATTACATGCCTTTTGCACAGATCCTGACAGACACCACGTCTGCATCTCAAAGCAATATTTTCCAACTGTGTTAGTCTTGCCCTGCGGCCTTGTCAAGGGAAATGCAGCGTGAAATAGTAGATCATTTCATCTCTGGTGGTCCACATTGTTTGTAAGCTGTACCCAGAATGAGATTATGTTTTGTTCATAGCTGAGGACTTTGCTGAGGCTACAGGCTGAGCTTCGGTTACTCTATATTTGGTCTTGATGAGGGCGTCGGACAGAAGGAGAATATCTTTCCCATGCATCTCGTAGCATGGCATAAGTGGAATTCAGATTCTTATGTAAGACAGTTTATCATTTTTGACTTGTCACGCTTTGGAAGTGCCCTCCCAATTTTAAATACACTGCTGAAGCCAGAGCCAAACGGAGGTTAGATTTGTTGCTTCAGCTTCAGTGTTTCTCCTTTTTTCCTTCTTTCAGTTCACTAAGTTCACTTCCTCCCAGCACAGTTAAAAAGTATTTCCTTTGCTTTTGTGTCCAGTTGATTTTTTTTTTTTTTTGACGAAAAAGAAGCAGCCCTCAGGAAAAATGTTTTTTAAGAGCTACCAATGTTCTTAAACGAAGTACAGTCATTCATTCAAAACAGCCCTACTCTCAGTCAGTTGGACTCCAGACAGAAACCATTTCGGGGGGAAGGGCATTCAAATCAGTGACTTCCATGAAGCCAATGAGAAGCTAGCGTGTGGTGTACAGGCCTGTGTTGCATAACCTCTGAGGCAGACAGAGCTCAGAGCAGAGACTGTCTAGCTTTGCAGACTCAACAAGCTTCACACGCAACAAGTAGAGGGTTTGTGTGTATGTGTGTGTGTGTGCGCCAGAGTGTGTGCGTCTTGCTTACTTTGCTTTGTTTGCTTTGATTCCCTGACCAAGCTGCACCACAGTGTATACCTGCGGTTAGTCCTTTATGATACCATTATTTAGGTCAGTGCATGACCTAAACAATATGGTATGGAAAGTATATGTGGCTCCAACTTAATGTTATTTAGATTATTCTCTTTTGTTGGCAGCAATCTATATAATGTGCTACCATCCTGTGAGTTATAATAACATGTTTTTCCCATAAAATTTTGCAGGAAGGATTTTAAGTGCTAGAGATAAAGTGAGCATTTGAATCCCTAAAATTCAAAGGACAAGAGAGGAAATAAGAAACCACCTTTACAATGGCTATTATTTTAGTCTGGCAGGTATTTTTCAGAAGGACTGATTATATTCACAACATTCTGACAGCTGGGTGTGATTGCCCTACACGGTAACTAAATAAAATGATGTAAAATGTAGAAAGGAGAAAAAATGCAACAAATAAACCTTATATACTGAACAAAAATATAAACTTTTGTTTGTGCTTGTACTTTTTTTAATGATGTGGAATACAAGGTAAGACTTGCATACACAAGGCTTATGTTTTTCCAAGTTTTGGGCACAAATTTCTGTAAATCTAGAATAATGTGTCCCTAAAACTTATACGTCTGTGGCATTGAGTTGTGTGATAGAAATGCACATTTTGAAGAGGCCTTTTAGTGTGATCAGCCCAAGGCACACACACCTGGGAGTAATCATGCTGTTTAATCAGCACATTGATAAGCAACACCTGTCCTGCGGATAGATTATCTTGGCAAAGGAGAAGTGCTCACGAACATGGATTTAGACAAATTAGCAATCAAAGTTTTAGAGAAATAAGGCTTTTGAATGCATCACAGACCTTTTACTTCAACCTGTGAAAGATGGGAGCAAAAACAAATGTTGCACCTAAATTTCTGTTCGGTGCAGAATCACAGTCAGAATACAAATCTTGTTTATTGTTTTTATTATTTATTATATATTTATTATTGTTATTATTTAAGTATTAATATTAAAGTATTTTGCTTTGGTGTATTGCATAATATAAACATAGTTGAAAATGGTATAAAAGGAAGTATTGCAAAAATCAAAAAGCAAATATAGAATAGAGGAAAATTATTAAAAAGAAATCAATAACTGAATAAAAATAATGTAGTTTAGCATCTTGATGTGCAACACATGTCAGGTGGATGGAATCTCGTGGTGAAGGAGGTTCTTACTGACAATTAAAACAAATTAGTGCCTTTGCAGACTGATTTAAGGACAACCCTTATTACACACAAATATGCTGTAAACAAGATTTTTAATTGAATTTAATTGACTTTAATTAGCAATTTAGTGAGAAATGAGGACATTTTCTTGCAGTGATTTATTTTTTGGGATGGTTTTGTATCATTTACTGGAGATCCAGTGCAGCTACACAAAAATAGAACAAAGAAAGTCCAGTTTGTAATGTTTGTTTGGCACTAAAAACACAGGAAATGATTGACTGCGCAGTAAAAACAGCATATGGAAAAATACAATGGCTGGTTATATTCCCGCAGGAGCAAGTCTTGTCTGTTCCTGAGTCAAACAAGGTCAAGGAATTGTTAATGGTTCCACCTCATTGTCTCGGTGGCCCACACACGTCTGGAGAAATATTTTTGCACAACTTTTTGACTATTTACATGAACTATATATTTATGCACATTTATGTGATTGTAGTTAATAATTAATTGTATGGATGTATGTTCCTCAGCAAAATCAGAAACTATGCCTGAAATCGACAAGCCTTTTATAGTGTCAGACACTTTTAAGGTACATAAAATCAAAATATCAACAGTTTGTTTGATATCTTATGAAATGCACTTGTAGCAGTTTGTATATTTTATGAATTAGCAGCCAGTGAATGACATCATCATATTATAAAACACTGAGCTACGTAACTAACATGCAACTACGTACTTAAATCAAAGTTCTGTATGTTAGGTTTATGCAAGTAAAGCTGCTAAAGATAGATTTAGAAAAAGAAACACAAGAAACAGTTACATGCTAAACATAAAGTTATAGGTTAAGTTTAGGAAAACATGCTGGTTGTTGTCCCTGACATACTTAACATAAAGTTACATACTTAGCTATAGGAAAATAATCATGGTTGGACATCATCACATTACATACTTAACATAAAGTTACATGCTCAACGTAAAGTTATGTATGTTAGGTTTAGAAAAAATCATGGTTGGGCGTCGTCACATTACTTACCGAAAGTAAATGTACTTAAATCATTGTTTTGTCAGTTTAGACAAGTTTTGTAGGTTCATTTTACGAGTAGAAACATGAGTGGGCATTGTCATTTTTGTACATGACAAGTTATACACAAGTTATATACTTAACAAAAAGTCACGTCGGTCAGTTTTCGGAAAAGAATCATGGTGGGGCATCATCACATGCCTATTTAATGTAAAGTTACATAAAGTTACGCAGATTGTGTTTGGTAAAAGACGCATGATTAGGGCTTCATCACGTTATGTAAGTTAAGTTTAGGTGAGAATTATGGTTTTGATGCACCTTAACATTCACTTTCACGTGATTTTGAACAGTGGTCTCTCGGAGGACAGTCCTGTTGTTTGACCTGTCCACCAACCCAACCTGCATCTTTCTGCAGTTTCACTCTTTATACTTCCATACTCCTCAGCGTATTGTCACACACTGGTTATATACAAATAACTGCCTCATGATCACATGGGTCATATAAACATTTTGTTGCATTATTTTTCCTAGGTATATATGCTAATATGCACGACCACAGCCTGATAAAATATATTTTACTTCGGTACCAGATGATAATGTTTCAGTTGCTTGATATCGTTGTCATTTCCTGCTATCTAAGCTATCCATTAACAATGGGTTCTCACAGTGTCACTGAGATGAAAATAAACTGAGGAAAGATTTGAAATCCTCCTGGCTTTTCCTGGTGCTGCCTCAGCTGTGGTGTAGGACTCGCAAAGCACTATTCAGGTCTGACTGTGCATTTGCGAGGAGTTTCCTGAGGGAAAGCTATTCTGGCTTACTGACAAGACAAACACGCTCTCTCACTCTCTTTCTTCTGTGGCCACAGGGACTTGTGGGCCTGTTAGTTGGACAGGAAAGATCACCGGCCTACTTCAGAATCATTTCCTTTCAGCTGTCAAAGCGCCAGTCGGCCACTGAAGAGTGGGTTAACGCCCTCATAATGTGGAGGTAGAGCTGTGCTAGCTCAGGGCCCGGCGGTTTCCTGTATCAGCTGAAGACGGAGCCTCTGTCTCTGAGCTTGATACTATCTCGCCTCGGAAGCTACTGGTATTCTTGTGTCATATCCAAGCTGTAGTACATTCATGGCCAGGTTCAAATACGGTTTGAAACATATTGTTTCAGAATAAGTATTAGGAAGTTAAGAAGAATATGCAAAATGCGACTCTGGGTTTTGCCCAGCCCAGTTGCGAGAATAAAATGTTGGCATTTCATTTCAGCAAAACATGGATATGTCAAATTTGTACGTTTCATACCAGCCCGTTCTCATTCTGAACTTGTAAAATAGTGCCACTTTGTCAATGCTTTTGGCACAAGTGCACAATACCAAAATGGCACCTTTTGCGTGTGCATGAAAGAAAACAGTGAAACAAAACCAGTCAGGGCTTTATCATTCACTGGGGGACAGTTTGACAGCACCTGGTGTGTTCACATAGTACGCACATGGGTGGCATCACTTGAGAACGGCCAGTAGAAACCTGTTATTAACGTGTGATATTGTTTTTCTACAGCTTACCATGCCACCTTGCTCTAAACCTAACTATCCGCAACTTTGTTGCCTAATCCTTACCATCCACATGTGTGTTTGCTGATGTTCTGGCGTTGGTTAAAATATGCTTTTGTTGCCTAAGCACAACCACATGTCACGTCATCGCACCATGTGCATTTATAGATATCATGGTAGCAGCATCCTGGAGTGTAAACAACAGATGACTTGGGATGAGAATGTGTTCGTATGACCTAGTTCTGATTACATGTAGTTTGAGTGTCTCTCTTGAGTTTGAAACACTTTGAATTTTATACTTGTGAGCTATGCACTTGCAGCTCTTAATGTATTAATCCTATGAAGTGTGAATCTAAAGAAGATCCAAGGATAAACTTTTACCCTTCCACTTAAAGTTGGATGGCATGTGACATTCTGTAGTGTTGAACAAACTGACCTACATTCATTCACATGTTGCATTCTAACCTCACACTAATCTCTGGCTCCGTTGGTTTGTTTTTAGGTCATGTGGATCACAGATGAGAGAACATTCCTGCTGACCATCATTAGGTTAGACATGTTTGAAGGGCGCTGATGCCGGGTGGACTTGGTGAGTATATTTATTCTGTGTAGCACAAATACAATAGACAAATTAAGGTCACTGTTTCATAACTTTCCCTTTTTTTGTCTTCCTCCTGCAATAGTTTATTACCCCACTGCTCTGGTCAAACATTTTCAGTACTTTTCGGTGCTTGCTCAGTATTGGCCCCCAGACTATAATAATCCATTTACTAGAGCAAGCGTCAGTCTCTCTCGTGTTCCGCCACACTTTAAATGTGAAAACATTAGTGTGTCTGGACAGCTTATTCATTCGTGACTCATAACTGATTACAGAAAGCTTAACCATGTGTCATCAAATTTACGAGGCAATCCATACTTCACAGCCTTCACGGGCCATCATTCTGCCTGCCAGAAACTATAAGGCCCCGTTATTCAGGGCGATAGTTGTTGCACAACTTCACTTATCTTCAAGGTGCACAGAAAAGGGAAATAAATCAAAAGTAGTCAAAGCTTAAGTTACACGTTAAGTATTTTTGAACAACTTTATTGCAAGACCAACAAGTTTCAGCTTGTGGACGTCATCAGGGTCATCTGGAAAGTGAACATTTAGTTCAATTTATAGATAATTTGTTGTAGCAATATACAGTAGCCATATCATATATTTATGTGTTTAAATAACACGAAACATGGTGGCTGTAGAGTAGGGTGCCATGCCATTGTTACGACTGCCTAAAAAAAACTCCAGTCATTTAAAAAAAATTTCCCATTGGGCCAAGAGCCCATTTTTTTCCAAAAGCCCATTGTCTCCACAACAACACCCAAAGTCCCATTTTACCAAAAATATGCACTCCCTGCAGTTAGACAACCCAATCGCCATAAAAAATGACGCCATTGTACGTTTCTGTGAACCATGGATACTTTACATTTGTCATCAAAACTTTAATAATTGTGTGGTTGGGTTTAGGCACAGAAAAAAACACTTGGTTATGGTTTGAAAAAGTTTGTGGTTTGGCTTAAAACACCCAGGTTTGGTGGCACATTGGAAAAGCAGGGAACCGGTTGGTAAGAAACACCTGGGTTCGATAGCTCAGACATACCTTTCTTTCTGTAATAACATGCATACACATGTGATTCTATACATTGCCACAACAAATTATTGACAAATTATACTGTATGGTGGCTTTCCATAATCCAGATCAGACTTCCAGACAACATTTTTTCTCCAAAACTAATCAAGTTCTTTTCAGTGAAACAAACATTTTGACTATTTCATCGGATGTTAAGCAGCTGATACGGATTTGAGCCTCCCAGCTGTTGGGGGCCAGTAACTAAAGGCTGGCACATTGGAGTTCATTCCCCAATATTCTGTGCCTAATCTGATCCCAAACTTGAAAGAGGATCAGAGCAAAGTTTACCTCTTTCTAAGACCCAGTGTAAGGCGCTCAAATGTGCTTATTACTGCAAATAAGTTCATTTGTAAATAACTGTGACACTTTCCCAGGGTGCTTAAGAGCCAGACCTGTGCAGCACTTAATTTTCTCTGTAATTCCAACCCTCACATATATACACACATGTATATATGCAGCATAAATGTGTACACAGGTGAATACTGATGATTTTGTGACTTGACATTCATCTGTATTCTGTTGGTTTTACTTGAAGAAGGATCATCAACTTTAAAAACGCCCTGATGGTTGTAAATATTTCACATCTAAAAGCATGTCCTGAAGGCTTCTTCACTTAATTGACTCTGTTTATAAGCATAACGAATGCCACTATGAAAGGGGGAAACATTCGGCTTTAATTTGACATAAAATGCATGGGGAGTTTTATGCCTCCATTTAAATGATTTTGCTTCGGAGAGAAACAAAAAACAGACATTAAAAGATGACGCCATGCCTTTTGGATTAAACTCAAACAACCTCAAAGTTTCAAAGTCCTGAACACACTGACATGCATCCCATTTATATACCTATAAAGCTAGTCAATGAAAACAGCTGCTGAACGGGCAGAAAGCATTTTTAATGCATCTTGGATACTACACGTGCATAGTAAAAGGTTTGTGTGTAAGTCTGAGGAGTGGTGAAGTGTAATTTCTCTTCAGCTTTACAGCTCTTTTACCATTCGCAGTATAACTAATTGCCAAATTTGAATTGAGATGCAGAATCCACACATGCAGGGTGCTGTGGTAAAACAAAAATCCTTATAAAAACCCCTCTCCCATGACCTACATCGAAGATGTGATTTGATGCAAAGTTGTCACGCTACAGTCCTAATGTGTGTGCACAGACAGAGAATGTCATCCTTGTTGAGAATGGCCTCTACCCATGTACAAGTGCCTTTAGAATACAACACAGGAGGCTCTTGTTCTTAGTGGCTCCCACTGCATCATCGGGAGGCACTGATAGTTCTCTCATAATGTCAAATGTTCGCTAAAGAGTCCCATTGCGTCAGTCAGGGTGAGTCACTGGCTGACTATGAGTGAATGTAGCTTTGTCGTGGCAAACAAATAAACAAACAAACAAAGAGGCAACAAATAGAACAAATAAAGTGTTTGCTTTGGACACATTATCAACAAATGAGATTTTGTTTCTGGAATGCTGTGGTCATCTTAATAGGTCACAGAAAGTGAGAGATAAACAAATATGGCCTGTTGCTGACACAGCTGATGCGAGATAAAAGGATTGTGGTGCCACATTAACATACATTTATACATCGATGTTGGTGGTGACCGTGACATAAATTCAGCCGTACAGCATTTTTAAATCTTATTTCTTGCTACTGATCAGTGGCATACGGTATGTACTGTTCAAACTGCACGCTCGACTTAGTCATATTTTTTTCCTTTATAATTGCCAATCAGGATCTCTGTATTAAATTTTCACTGTAAGCACATTAATCAGATGGCACAGAAATTACGTAAATCTTGAGAATACACTCTCATATACAACTGACATATTATCATTGAAATATGACGACCGTGTGGACGCGTTAATTTTCGCCCCTTTGCCGGTTTGATGTTATGATTGCCACAACATACCATATGTCTACGTCTAAAAAGCGTTTAGACGTACTTAAAACTTTTAGTCAATACCGTTAGAGATATAAAAGTGAAATAACCACTGAAACATTTTCACCGACCTCTGTGCTGTTTTCTACTGTTTACTTATCTGTTTTCCGGTGCGTCAGTTACGACCAAAGTGAAACACAAGAAAAAAGTATTTGAGCACGACAGTGACGCGGTTATGCTGCATTCCAGACAATATTCTGACCTCCTACTACACAAAGTATAATGGAGCGCCACTCAAAGTCGGAGGTCCTACTTGTGAACTCGGGGAAAATCCATTCACCCCGACTTAAGTGATCTGACATCACATAACAATGGCAGCATCCATGGAGGCCATAGAGGTGCACATTGTTTATGGTAAGAAATCAGCTAAAAGGTAACGTAAAGTATATTTGCATGAATTTAATTAAAATAATACATATCATATTGTAAAACCTGTTCTGCATGTAAATTGATGTCAAAATATATCGCCAATGTTATTATTGCGCTGCCGGTGCAATTGTCCATGGACACACCAGTTTGTCACTGTCTGTCATGTTTTTACTTTACTTTTGTTGGTGTGCACCTGGAGTGCTTGAAAGTTGGAGGTCAGAAATTTCACCTGGGAAATTCTGACCTTCCACTTTGAATGGAATGCAGCATCAGACCCGAGGTGCTTGCACCAAGGTCAGCAAACATCACTTAAATGCACAAATGACTTTAAAAGCTACCCCTCGAGTATAGTATTGTGATTATACAACTATAACCGACAAAAAAAAACATGTTTAATCAAAATGTTTTCATGTTTTAGGGCAATTAGCTCTCAAAATAAAAAGCTTTCTTTGACTGTTATCTCCGTTTCCATGGAAATACACAGAGTATGATTAATTTCTAGAAAACAATTTGTCATGTCGGTAGAATCCCCTATATAATGAAACCTAATTAACTACTCCAGCAAGCAGATTGAACCTTAGTAACGACCAAGCAACGGACATATTTATCTAGTCCTTGTTGAGTCACCTGGCGAATTTGTGCTTATGCTTTCTAGAGATCGTGGGGTATCCCAAACTAAATACATACAGCAGATATAAACACAGAAATGCTTAGCTTGCTCAGCCTTGTTACAACTAAGATATCTGCTGACAAAAATAGTTATTTTTACATATACAGATTGAGCTATTACATCCGTTTCACAGCACAGCTGATGGAGGATGGCAGACGATGCCAAAAATTCCAATAGCTCAAGAGCAAGGTAAAGTCCAAAAGTCAAAATCATTGAAGTAGCAAGCATTCATTTCCAAAATTCACAACATGCTATTATCTAACCAAATATTCAGCTTCTTGATGCCATTTAGCCTTTTTTTAAAAAAAATTTTTCACTGCAGCCCTTATCACTTGGCTTGTATTTCCCATCACGCCTCATGCTGGACTGAGTAGTTTTTAGTTTGCACTTTTGCTGTTTGATGTTCATTCGCACAAACACACTTTTTGTTGTTCAGAACATAGTGATTTATGCTGGTTATTGTCATCTTTGTGTTAGTTTATACCATTAGTGAGTGAGCTGTTACTTTTCATTCGGTCAGCTGCATTTTCCAACAAGAGCTTTCGGTTCTTCGATGTAGGGATAATGATATTTGTAAACACTTTTCTTAAATACTGTTACACCACTCCCACTGTCTTGGAGGCTGTCGTGGCCAGCCTCATCAGGTGGCATGCCAATATGGGGAGTCACTAGTACAATTACTCTCACCTGGGCCTTCCCAGCTATAAAAACTGACCCAGGTGTTGACTCTCCCTTCCTCCAGCAGACATCCACCCTACATTGTTGGTTTTGGTTTGGTTGATATGGTTTGTTTGTTTTTGTGTGTCTTAGTTTAATAAATTATAATTGTTTTTACTTCATCTCTTGTGTGGAATCCCTCCTTGTCACATTCACTGAGCCAGTTTGTGACAATGCACCTTGGCCCTTGCCTGAAAGTTTACGATAATCATATGAGTTCTTTAAGAGCAGTGATGAAGAAATGTTGGAATAATTTTTTTATTGATGAGGAAGGTGTGCTGTCATGCATATTTGAGCACATGCTAAATGTCTTTCGGAGAACTCTGCTTGGTCTGAACTTGATATGATATGATTCCATTTAGCAGTTTTGATTACAGGATCCTGTGTGTCCTGCATGCTGACTCACTGTCACTCTCACTGGAGCACTTGATTAGAACAAGGCTCTTGTTGGTGTTATTAGCGACACCTGTGATTCTCCTACTATGACAAGTCAAAATGTTGCTGTGAGAAAGGCCTATGGGAAGCAGTCTATCGCCCGTTTTTAATGGGTTTTTCTGCAGAAAAGCTAAAGTGACTTTATTTGAAATGTGGCTCAGTGCAGAGTATAAACTCGTTCGATTATATAATCGCTTCTATTTCTACCCCTGAAGCTGTAAGGATTACTCAAAAGAACAAGTCTTTGAATTGGGTTCAATACTAGTGGGGTGTTTGTCAGAGGCTGGTGGTGTTGGGGTTTTAGTGTTCACTCTTTGGTCTGCGGCTTTTGAAGGAGCGACTTGCATCACTAGCTGCTGTGGATAAGGTTAACCTGCTTGGCACGAAGATGTCTGCCAGAGCCGGATAGATCTGAGTAGAGCATTGAGGCATTGCATTGCTATTGTGCTCACACATTTATTCCATTGTGCTTTATTTGTCTCAAAGCAAGATTTCAAACTAAAACATTGAACTGAGAGCATACAAAAGAATGGAAATATATGTAAAAATGCAAGAATATAACTAAACTCTCTTGCTGTACACAGTCTCAGGCTGTACCCTTTGCAGCTTTCAAATGACCTCAGGTAACACCTAGCTTCAAGTTCCCATCATGTGTAGGGTTGCAAACTTCAGAGGTACTCTTAAACTAAAACCACTACAACCCAAATAAACACAATGTGAAATTCAGAGGTCGTGCTGCGCTCTCTCTTCTTTTCCCTTCAGGGGGTTTCACAAGTCGAAGCGGGTTGAGCATTAACAACTATAAAGAAAGAAAGAGGACTCCTTGTCTCGGTGTCTCTGCTGATCTTTTCGTACATACGCAGCAGCAGGACAGCATGTTATTTTTGGTTCATATTTTTCCAAACAAATCTTTTTGAAAAAAACATTTAATGTGCTGTGTGCCTTCGCTCCCCACCGCAAAGGCTTCAGTTGGCACATGTCTGCCACTCTTAACATCTGGTGGCGCTGAGGGAAATCCCATAATTCTCCGTGGAGGAGATTGCCCGATGCTTCCTCCAGGGCTTTGGCGTGTTGATCTAGCTGGAATAAGTGTTCTATTAAGAAAGGCAACGATCTGTAATTTAGAAAATGTTATAGGTTAATTTTAAACCTCACTGGTGTTTTGCATGTTGGTGGCCCAAAACAAGAGTGACAGGGAAATTGTTTGAAATTTAAGGCCTTTAAAACCCCAAAATCATGTACTGTGACACAAGTATGGTAAATTGCACACTGCACAGTCATGTTTAACAACCTGCCAGTCTTTCATCTTTTTGTGATGTGCACCTCGGTGATGTACCGCTGCACGATCCAGCTTCGCTCAGTTCTCAAGTTTTAATTTCGCACTCCCCTCCACACCTGACACAACAGCTTTGTTTATACAAATATGGCAAGTCTGCATCTTAATTACTGTTTTTTGTAGCAGTTAACAGTAATATGTCTTAAGAAAAGAAGTTTGTAATAAACAAAAGTCAGGCTCACTAATGCACCCATTGCATGTTTTTTTTTTTATTTCAGTATCTTAAATCAGGTGGTGAAACATTGTTAATACCAAAATAAGTCTCATTGTCTTTAAATTGTTATTTGTGGATTTTATGATCACTCCACAGGAGATTCCATGTAATCTTCCACAAGCAAAAATAGAGCTACATTTACTGTTACGTCTCTTTTTCCCATGCTCACATGCCGCTTTGTAGATTCCCCTGCAGTGGCACACACAGGGAAATTGCTCTCCCTGACTGCTTCAAGGCCTCACCGGCTATTTAGACAGCTGCACAAATCAGCCTGGTCTTAGCTATACACCAGGGTTATCACAGATTAAATAAATCCACTGCATTTGCATATCTTATTGCATAACATACACCTGATCGTGGGCGCAGTTTGAGGCAGTTTTTATTTATCATACGTTGCTTGAAGTAATGGAGATAATCCATCTGTTTGTTTCAATGAGCCTAAGCACAGGCCTTACCAACACACTTTGGACAATAGCCACCAGGCACTGAGTGTGTATCAACTTTGTCCAGCTTTTCTACTGAAAGAAGCTGTGCCAGGACTCCTGGTGACACACATCTGTGCTGACTTGGATTTCCACAGTTGACCAGGGTGTGACCCACTTCCCTTTCTTTTTTATTTCTCCCTTGGTTCAAGGCCTGGGAAAAAGTGCTTGATTGAATCATATCACTGTTAAATTCAAGAGCTTAACACCTCCACAACAAACAGAGCCTAAGGGCTCAGTAACTTCTATTCTGGGATACTGCTGGTTTGCAGTCGTGAGCTGAGGAGGAATTTCTTAGTCAGATTTTTTCTGTTGATTATGGGTTTCCCTCCACTGCCGTTGCCATGGAGTTAAAAGCAAACTTAGACACATAAACACAGTTGGTGACAGAAAGATGTGAGAAATGAAAGGAAACGAGGGTGCATCCCTGGTAGAGTCATTAGTCTTAAAATAGCCCATCCAAGGAGCTAGTTTCATCGTTGCAGACTGAAACTAGGGTGTGGATTAAGGACAGGAACCCAAACATTTTATATGTGTTCATCCCTGGGGAATGTCTCTTTTCCCTGGGTGTGTTTCACCAACACACAGGCTCTATTTTGCTTCACCCACTCTCCTTGTCAGTGCAGACAGATGCACAGAGTGGAGTAAACCACAGATTCAAGTGTTCTCCTGGGATGATCTGCTCTAGAGATAAGAGGATGCCTATTACCAAACAGAAAGTGCAGAGTGAGCTCATCTCTAAATGTGAACCAAGAGCGTGTGTCATATCTAGTGTTGGAGGGGCACCCACTCAAAATACCGCATATATCCTTTTACAGTATACTCATACAGAAACCCTGTATAGACATGCGCTCTAAATGATATTATGTAAGTAGTCAGGCAGGAAACTTATTGGTGTCAAGCACAGACCCATTTTATGAACATGAAGCATGCAGTTGTATCAAAGAAGATCGTCTGCTTTCAAATATTATCTGTACGCACACAATGAATTTAATCCAAATCTATAAAGAGTCACGTTTTTGCTTCTAGTCAGAGTTTATTGGAGTACATGTTGTGACTGATGTTTCTCAGAAACATGCAATGAAATCTAACATGACCACAGTCACATGGGCTTTGACCCTCCTTTGACACCCCCAAGGGCAGGTCAAAGGAGGACATGATATGTGTTGATAACAAACCTAGAATGATTATTGAGGAACTTAAAACGTTAACTGTACTGGTATTAGTTCATGACCATCAGATAATTAGTAACATTAAGAAGAACCCAAAATATATCAGAAAGAGATTCTTTCAGTCTCATACTGTCATCGTTTTCAGCTTTCTTGTATACTCCTAGAGCGTAATCAAATTCCTAAAATTCAGTTTTCATTTTTTGCTTGCTGCACCAAGATTATCGGTGGCCCCATCTTGCCATCCCTATGAAAAGTGTCTGGGGGCATCATGCTTAAAGAATGCGATTTGTACCTCACACACACACAAATGTTTGAATGCAAACCTCAAGAAGAAATCTACACACCTTTAAAGGCAAATGCATGTGAATTTGTTTGCACAGACACACACAGTAGCAGACTGGCTCCCAGCCAGCAAAGCCACAGCTGCTGATGCAACAAGCATTCAGTGTAATGGCTTGCATCGATACGCTAGTTGAATTTACAAACCGCCACATAATTACCAAGCATTGCTATTCAGTTCACTCACTTATTCATGCTCCAGTAACATAATCTACATGCAAAGTGGGTCCATCAGCAATCAAAGTAGGGCAGTGATAAAGTAAATGATTAATAACTGGAATCATGACTGAATTTCAGATATTTATCTCCTGACACGGTCCATTCCACTGTTTATTCTGATTGCATAGTAACTGTCAGGACCTAAACAATGTATGGGATTGACCCACATGCTAAAGTGATTAGTAACACGAAGCTTCAGATATCAGTTTACAGCATACAGTGGCTCCAAAGATACTCACCCAATACACCCACATTTCCGAGTGTGTGTTCAAACTGTATGCATGTATTTACCTGGAGTGGAAAGAACAAAGGGCGGAACAAAGGGCAGTTTTTTAAGAAATATGCATTTTATGTAACACTTCCCTTCAATATGGACCAAAGTCTAATCACATCAGGAATAATTAAGCATTTATCTCTCCTGTTATCAGCTAACCTTCATGCTGTCAGTGAGTGTGTATGCTCATGATAAGAATTAGCCAGCGATTATGCATGACTGTCTGCTGTTTTCTCCCCTCTTGTATAGCATTATATAAGTTGTCACATTACCTTACATTAGCAGAATGTGACCAGACAGCCTACTTTAAATGATGCAGAGAGGCTTTTTCCAAACTAAATACACCTGTTCTAGTAAGATGAGCATGAATATGTGTGACTGCTGCTTGGCATACCATTAGTTATGCAACAGACACACTTGTCAGAGTGCATGGCCTTGAGCAGGTCTCTGCCTGTGTGTGGCGTGTCTGACTGCAAACAGATGGGAATGTAAACACACAAGGGTAACGTGTAGCACAAAACACACAAAAGGATTACTGTGGATGGCTTGAGAAAAATACAGGGTTTGTGAAAGAGGATGCAGTTTCAGTCCCTTTAGTTTTGGAGGAATGGATGGGTAATTAGGTAATGGCAACCACACAAGCAGAGAAGCAGTCTGCAGCCACTCAGGCAGATGACATGCATGTCGGCTTGCACAGTCATCAGAAAACTTTCCCTCCTTTTTCTATTTTGTAATCATTTGTGTAATGGCTAACTTTACTTCCACTGACCTTTTAGTAGGCCTTATAAAACCTACAGTTTTCTTTGATTCATACAAACAGTACAAGCAGTAGGGTGACAGTGAAGGTCTGGTGTAAGGACTGACATGTTTAACTCTGGCTTGATTTCTTTCAGAAACATGGTAAGAAGTTACAGATTATGAGTTTAAAGAAAATTCTTGGAAATTTAGCAAAAATCAGTGAATAAATCTTAGAATAATAATAATAATAACATTTTATTTTATTATTAATTTTATTATTATCTTTAGATATTTTTTCTCTCTCTCTTTCTTTCTAGTTTTCAGATCATTTTCTTTTTGCAATTTGGGGGGGCACCCATTGCTAAGTTGCTCATTGCCTTTTTAGCAATGTTTTTAGAAGAAATTTAACCAATGGGAATGCATGTGAGAGTCATCTGAATGCAACACAAGAATACCGATGTTTTGAGATGTTCCAGGTTTCAAAGGGTTCATTTACTGTGTGTATGACAGACATGCACTATGCAGTATACTCCAATCAGGTAGACAGACAGTTACAATATTGTAAAGAAATATGATATTAAAATGCAAACAGTACATGCAGCACATGCAATGTTGTGTAACTGCCCTAGCAAGTAAATACTGAAGGGAAATCACAGAGAATGTTTTCTTTTGCAGCCTGCACGACAAAATGAACAATTTCTTTCCAGTCGTGGTTTGGCCACTACACAACGTGAGCTCTTTTTTTTCCTAGCTTATGTAAGCTAGCACATTGTCCTACATTGTGGCCAACCCGTGCAGACTGCAGCCTACAAACACTTGAAAGACATCCTTGAAGCAGAACAGTGGAACAGATAACGTGTACACACTGTAGGACACTTTGAGGCTGTGACTGCACCGGTGCCATAGGTGTGACCGTGCAGCGTGTAGCATATGGCCTCCACCTCTAAGTGATGCATCGTGGCACTCCAGCTCCTCCTCAGTACACACAGTCACAACAAACTCTTGAAGGAAAAGTAGACACATCCCAGCACAGCTAAGCAGCATGTGTTTAAGTCTTGCGGATGCAGCTTTGCAGCAGTGGTAACACACTGTGACAAGTTGACCTGTGTGTTTAAGAGCCTGTTTCCTGGTCATGTCTAATTTTGCTTTAAGTGTTCTCAGTGCCTGGCTCTGCCCATGCTGCTAGCGTGTTGTCAGTGCCATCTGGTACTGTTTACTCTGTTCAGCTTTGGTAGCTGACATTTAGTGTGTTTGTTGATCTTTCATAAGGGTCTATTCCTGTGTGACTGTGATAAGTCACACCTGATTGACACTGGGTGGATGTTAGGGGACCTAATGCATTGTGAGCTGTATATATGTTAAATATTAAGTAAACTGAGTTATGGAGAATGGGTAGCACAAATAAGTGCAAACTTCCTACTCCTTTTTCGGACATGTAAATATTTATTTTTGTTTTATAATGTTATTTTTTATGTTTTTTATGTTTTAAACATTTGAAATACATAGATCATACAAAGTTGTTAGGGTTTCTTAAACAACTTCAGGCTTTTCTCATGCACTGTTTGTACCTACAAATACTAATGTTATGTAACCCATGTAATAATGAGCCAGTATAATTCATGTATAATCCAAGTACTTGAAAAGGTTGCCATCATGTCACCCATGCACTGGTGAAAGTAAAGATGGAAGAAGTATAAAGACCAAAAATCTTCATATGGAGACAGGTTGAGGTGGTGGATGGGTCAAATAAAGACAGGACTTTCCCCCAGGAGACCAGTGTTTGTGTCTCAAGTAATCTTTGAGTTATTCTTAGGTACATGGTTATGATGTTTCTATCCTAAGCGGAATCAAAGTAACTTCACGTTAACTTTACAGTAATTTATTACATATATGTAAAAAGATACCACATAAAATGTTGTATGAGGGTATGTCGACGACTTTTACTTATTACTGCCCAGATGTACTGTGTATTGTCAAACCTGTTGTATTATTTTGTCAGTAGTTTTTTCACATTTAAATTCGATTCAGTGTCATGGGGATAGCCAGTGCCCTATATGTTCAATGCACACACACACACACATGCACACACGCACACACACACGTTGCATTGTTACTTGCATAAATAATGAAATCAAGCTAACTTGGAGTTGTCTGTGCTGTAGTGTTAGCCAACATGTTTCACATCAACACTTGTGTTTGTGAAGCGTTACCATATGTCTGTTGACGGTCATGGTGAAACAAAACAAAAAAAATGTATTGTAAAAAATACACAGATTACAGTTTGTACTAAACCTTTTTATTTTTATTGTTAAAAATGTTAATGAGGGAAACAAATTGTTTGACATCTGTTTCTCTGCTGTATTTGCACTTCTCTTTACAGAACCAGAATTACTAAACCAGGGTTATGTAAAGGGGTGTCTGGGCAAAAGTGCCAAGTATGGTAGAGTTGGAGGGGTGTTGGGGCAATGCTATTTTAGCTGCTCATAAGACATTTTAAAATGTTTTGTAATTGTAAATGTTAGGACATGTTAAATCAGATATTAATCCCCTGTGAAATAACTGACTTATCAACTAAAAACCAGTGTCTCATAGTAGGAACCAGTGAACAGAAAGGAAGAGGCTGGAGTTACTAGAGTACAGTTGAGGTCACACCATGAATCAGAGAATCGCCGACTGCTCGGAGCCGATGAGTTAAGGAGGCGTTGCCTGGTGGTTTTCCTTTGCACCCAGTTTTTGCAATTTGTTATTTCATCTAAATTACAGGTATACAGGTTTACAGGTTTTATTTCAGTTGTTTGTTTGGTTGCCAGGCCTGCACTGTACATATTGCTGCACAGGACTAATGGTTAATAAATACATCTGAATTGCATAAGTGGGCCTTCTCAATTTTTTTGCCTCAGTTACTCAACCCTACAGTAAGTACGTCATACTTCAAAGAAACCCCAGAATTTCCATACAACCACAAGGTTGCTTGTCACTATGGTAACTTTATCTAAATTTAACGGCAAAATACATGTAATATGGACGCTAACACAAAGACTGGTGCATCATTTCAGCATCTCTACTCTCTATCAACAGTGTGTAAGCAAGGACAAATAGGCGTGATACTCTCTGTATGAGTCACGCAGCCTGTGTTATACTCTCCCCCTATGCCTGGTTACCAATACCAACAAAAACAGCACTATCCTGCACCATAGTAACTGTGTGTGCCCAGGGTGGTGTAAGTTTACATTGCAAATGTGAGGAGGTACTATTGTTACTGCGAAAGAATAGGACACATACAACCTTAAGAAATCTGTTACTGTGAGACGTGACTGGAGCATCCTCTTATCATATCTGCTCTACATCCTGAGACGAAATTCTCAGGGCTCTCATTCTAACACTTATCTCACTCCCCAAACTCCACCCCTCTTCAACCCTATACCCCCCCTCTCCTTTCCCCCCATTTGCTCTGTTTGCCTTTCTAGTATGTTTTTGAATGCCTAGAGGCACCCTACTGTAGGATGCTTTAAACTGAAGGTTACCGCCATCAGCTGTCATCATTTCCCCCAATGTGAGAAGGTCAAATCCCTTGTGTGGCTTTTCTGTTTATTATTACAGATTAGGTCCTCCTTTCTTCTTTTCCTTAGGACACCATGCTAACTTGAGGGAATGGATGAAAGATAATTAAGGGGAATTAAGGGATTTCCCAGGGGTTGTTGTACACTTACATATCTGGGATGCCTACAATATTCATTACATGGTAGGCACGTGTGTCCGGCTCAACAGAGATGGCATTGACCATGGGGACTTGACTGAGAAACATCCTTTGGGAGGTTGTATGCCTTGTTATACCTGAAACCTTGTTATTGTCTAGTAGCTTTTATTTGTCTGTCAGGTTTGTTTTAGTTTTTATATCATTGTAACCTGGTGGTTAGTGTTGTTTTAATTTGGGTGTATGATGTGGTCTGATCTGAAACTTTTTATCTTGTCATCCTGGCTCGGTCCCTCTTCTAATAGAGGTTTCTGACCTAACTGGGACTGGGAAAAATTTAAACTAAAAAAGTTAAAGCAGAACATTAACATAGCAGCTTACCAGTTTTTGCTATGTATAGATATAGTGGAGTTGTGACATCCTGAGCAGAGACTGAAGTCATGCTACCTCTATGTGTTGTAATGTGAGCTTCTCTGTGCTTTGTTTTGGTAAGCCGGTCCAGCCATGAGTGCATGTTAGTGCATGTGTGTAGCTCATCACTCTGCACTGCACTTATATGCCTTTACAGCTGATATCAGAATGGTGTTGCTATGGAAGTACAGGGCCCAACCTTTAGCCGATCAAAACACCATTAGCTCGGTCAGAAGTTTTTGCTGTTGTTAAGCACTGTTTATAGATTTAGCACCATCAGCTGCTGGCCGCAAGCTTAGCCACCTCCATGTTAAGAACTATGTCCACTCATACCAACCTGATCTAACTCCCAATACTTTAAATACTGAAGCTAAAAACAAAGATTTTGTTTTTAAAAATTACCTATCTTCTAAGTTTATTTTAAAAAGAGAGAGTGCATTCAACAAACAGAAACTGTACATTTCCCAGAAAAACGTACGTTTATTTTGAAAAGACACAACAAGCATATTGACAAGCCATCCCTTCATGTCCAAAAGTGATGCTGGAAGAGTAACAGAGTATCAAAGTTTGACATGCATGTCTACTGATCAAGTGCTGATTTTTGACCGATTGGGGAGTGTTGCTCATATGCTCTGAATTTTGCAAAGATCCCCTTTAATAAAAAGTCAATCATTTGCTTTATTAAACACTTGACAAAAGTCAGCAAATCCCAGAAAAGTGAATGTGTTGATGATTAAAAACACTCACAATCTAAAGAGGACTTTATGTGAAAAATACTTCATATTTTCAGTATCTCTTTCATTTCCAATGTTTTGGCTCCATTACCACTTCTCAAACAAGGTAAACTGAAAGTAAAAGAGTTACAGCAGACACAGAGAGAGACAGACTCCTAATATACATGTTGCTTCAAGCCCTTGAGTTGATATTTGGGAAGAATTTATAAGGCAGTTCCTCCTGTCAGCAACTAATGACGATCCCAGGAATGTTACATTGCAAAGCAAGACTGGACAAAAATGGTAACATCCACCACCAGAGTGAGAAACCTGGAAATGTCTGGAATTATGGGAAGTAATTTAAGCAGAGGATTCTGCACTATCTCGTCTGTAACATCATGTATAAACATATTCTGGTAGTTGTAATGTGAACCAGCAACCAGTGGACTATAAAGAGAAACACAGAAAAAGAAACAAAGAGAAAGAAAGATAAACAAGGATAAGATAATTGTGTTTTGAAAATCACATGCCTATTCTGCTAAGCCAGACAACTTTCTTTGTTTAACAAGTCTCCTTCTTCCCGCAGACTATAACAGACCAAACATATCCAAACCCTTTAGCTTCAGAGTGGGAAAGCAGATGATGATGTCAACCCTGAGAGCTCAGCCGCTTTTTTATCTGCTTCCTGTTTACTTTCTTCTGTGTCTGTGTCTGTCAGCGGGAGCGTTAGGAAACACCTACCGCTTAGCTCCCTGGGAGAGGCGAATGTCAACAGCAGGACCTATTGTCACCAGACCCCCTTACCGGGCCTTATAAGGACAGACCCCTGTTGGCTCCCACCTCTGAGGGAAAGCAGAGGGCAGACACGCAGCACAGGGTTGGAGTGGAAAAAATAGAAACAGAACGGCTTGTGATGAAATGGTTAAAGAATGACAGGACAAAAGTAACATTAACATAAAGGGGGAAAAACACCAACATGGATGGTAGACTGGGGAAACCCCCTCCTTTCATCTGAGTCACCATCAGGAAGAGAGCCAGACTCAGACAGCCTTTCCACCTAAAATCCTCCTCAGCCCCCCTCCCCTCTACTCTTAAAACTGTGAGGGCTGTCTGGTCTATAAAACGTCAGGTGGTTTCTTGAATAAACAACAGAGTAAGAAGCTATTCTGAATATTAATTGCATCTTTTGAGTTTGTAAGGAGTTGTTTCAGTCTCTGTGTGAACAGGGGTCTGAGAACCTTCCTCCTATTGCATCAGTGTTTTATCTTTGTTAGTCTACTGCTCCTATCATTGTTATTACATGGTTTCTATGGCGATGGTTAATGCTGTAAACAATGATGTGAAAAGAGGAAGTACTTGAGGAACATGGTGTGACTTTGTGGTAGCCACAATCAACTGATGTTTTTCAACTTACTGTGCAGGAAGTGTAGCGGGTTACCAAGGCGACAGAGTTCCTTCTTTTACCATTGACTGTGTTGGTGAAAAGTGCTGAAACACAGAAGCACAGTGATATCATCTCTCTCACAGGCCTCCCCCTCCTCCAACAATTGGCTATATTGGGTAAAGAAAAAAAAGAATTCGTGCAAAATGATTGGCCGTCAAAGATGTCATACCACTCCACCGTCACAGTGACATGCTCACACAAGAGTTTCTAAAGCGGGTACATTACGTCGTTTACCACTTCTATATTTGGAGTTAATATAAACACTACTGGCTGTCAATGATGCTCTTGATGCAGAGGTGGTGGTACAAGAGTTTCATTCATCTACTCGCCCTCCTGCTCCACCCTGCATGACCCAAATGACCCATTTCATCGTCACTAGAGGTTCAAGGCGAGGTAGAAACCTGCTGAGTGATGTTGGTGAATAAACTGTTGCTTCAGCTTCTCTGCTCTGGCCCTCGGAGGGATTCATGTTTGGCTTGAGACTCTAAACAAATTAGTTTTCTCAGCTATAGCAAGAAAACCACATAATGTTATTTTATGGTATGTGAGTTTACTTTTAAACAGTAATGTGCCATGTTATGTCACAAAAGGCTCCTTCAGCCAGAACACATTTATACTGAAGCCACAGTTTGTAACCTTTATAAAAGGAATTTAAAAAATCATATTTGCTGACGCTGTCACCATATACACACAGCACTCAATGATCTAATCTCTGACAAAAATTATGTTCCTCTGCCAACTCTATTGCCATGTAGTGCTCTTATGGCCAATCAGAGTCTTTAACGTAGGTGTCATTCATGTCAATCACTGATCGTGAACTGCAGTCAAACTGTCAAAATAGACAGCACTGATCAAATATGAATATGAAGACTCTGTCCCTGCATTGCTTATTTCTTGCCACAAATGTTTTCAGACACATATTTAGTGTACTGTTTAGCTGTCAAATGAAAAAGTTTGTGCAGCCATGTTGGAAACAGTTTTCAGGAGGACCAAGCACCATGCACTGGCCAGACCAACTTTTTTATTTTACAGCTAAACCGTATACTTAATTATGTTTCTTGCCTAAAAAAAGGTTTTAGAAACATTTTTTAGTGTACTGTTTAGCTGTAAAATTAAAATTCCAGAATTGGCAGCCGAGTCATTTTACAGCTGAACAGTACACTGAAAATATTTTTAAAAGCATGTAAGGCCAGTTACAGAATCTTAAATTATATAAACTTGTTTTAACTGACACGTCGTTGCATTATATTACTCTTTTATAATGTATGACTTTTTAAAATGGTTTTATATTATTTTATTTACTGATATTATGTATTTTAGTTGTTTGTTTTATGTTTTTATTGTGTAATCAGGTCTCCCTTGAAAATGAGATCTCAATCTCAACGGGACTTTACTGATTAAATAAAGGTTTATAGTAATTGATATGACTGACATGAGCTACGTAAGAGACTCCTTGGCACTGATTAAAATGACTAAAATTGACTAAAATTTACCAGCTGTAGCTTTAATAAAACTAAAACTTTAAAAACATTAATAATGGAAAATATTAAAGAAAGAATGACCACTGCCATTGTAGACCAAAGATATGAGCACAAAAAGTGTTTTCTCTTTCTCATTACAATGATTCTCATCTACAGCCCTGTTAATGTTTGTTTTCCTTTAAGGAGGGGAAGAGGCACTCATTATTAGTGTACCAAGAGGGTTGGGGGCCCCATAATTTCTTTTTCCAGCTATGACCTCACCTCCACAAAACGGCCCTTTCCTGGCCCCAACCTCAACTTTTCCCCACTATCTGAGTCAGCCAGTTCTCAGATTCATGTGCTTCTATTTTAGGGATCTAATTTCCATCGTTCCACCGGTGGGCAGACAAACTGTATATAATTGGGCTTTTTTAGTAGGGAAAAGGAAAACGACTAAATGTGAAGCACAGTGGTTTTGGTACTCTTGTTGGGCAAGGGCAGCTTAAATAGGTCTGATGCCATAGCACCAGGATTAACTGCAACTGACACACAAGTGACACAGGTCGGCAGCTTGGACTCAAGTCACCTGCTATAGCTGCCAGGGTGTTTAAGAGACGAGCCATGACTAGAAATGTGGGTCACACCTGACACCCTGTAAATCCAGGTTTCTGAACTGGAATGAAAGGATTCATTAAAGCCACCGTGAAAAGACACACACACACAAATTTGTCACCACACTGTAAAATCTGACAGGTTTGTCTTACTTAAAAAGGAAGGAAGGGAAGTAAATTTAACAATTAATCTCAATTTATGTGTAATTTATATATTATATGAATATATATTATATACTATTATACATGAATGTCGCTGTATTTACTTTATTTTGTGAAATTGTTGCAACTGACTGGAATGGATATACCTTATTCTTTTTAAATGTAAACAATTTCAGTAAACCAAATTATTCTGATTTACCTTCATGACAATGATGAAGTTAGGAGCTCTTCCACGTGTATTTTGTTTATAGAATATACAAATTATTGCAAAAATTATTACATAATTGACTAGTTTGCAACCAATAAAATACAGATATACAGCACAGTAAATTATGTTTACTGAAGCTGATGAAACTTAGAAATATTCATTTAATTAAACTTGTCATTTTTAAGTTTCAACAACATTAGAAAATCAAGTATATATATAACTAAATTTTAAGTTAACTTAATAAACATAAATTAAGTCTAATGCTTATATTTACAGGCAATCAGTTTCCCTAGATTTTTTTAAAAGTAAAATCAACTTTTCACATTTTACAGTGTAGTAAAGCATAATTATCATTGAGTATGCAAGTATAAGTGAATGTTGAATGAAACACGCATAGCGACACTCAGCGAACTAACGCTTGTATGTCACTGACATTACAAAAAAAGAAAATATAAAAGTGCAATTTATTCCCCCCTGTAGCTGGCTGACTTATTGATTCCTGTCCAGTCAGGCAGTGAGACATGACAAAGTGATTTACTTTCCAAATGTTCCTATTTCTCCCTTTTGGTTTCATTCAACAAGATGACCAGTGTCTCTATCTATGAAGCCGGTCCAGGGTTCCAGAGTTCCTGAGCTTGACATGACAACCTGGCAGGTGACATGTCCGGCCCTTGACAGATGGTTGCTGGCAGCCAAAACAAGAACTGGACCAGTCCCAATCCTATTAACAAAGTCATGAATGGATGCTTCACTGTATAAATAGTGCTGTGTGTTTTTTTTCCAGCACAGGTGGGGACGTTTCAGATCATGAACACACATTAACTCACATCCTTTGCTTGAGGTGACTCCCTTATTTTTAAAGGAGGAGGGGGTGCATGCACTCATGATGGGACACACCCACACCCTGAAAGCTATACGTATATTTTTCTGCTCCAGGAAAATCACAAAGTTATACATCACGTTAGTGCCAGGAGCAAAAACAGAGCGCAGAGTGCTGAAATAGGCTCACTCAGGAAGAACACCATATGTACTGGTCTGAAGCCATATGGTTTAAATTACTTGACTTCTCGCCAACTGTATGTTGAAGTTAGCCACATAAGTCTGTGTTGTTCTAATTTTGTATATATATAGGCCAAAGCTCACTTCAAAGCATATCTTTTTAATAGGATGGACTAAACTCATTCAAAGTATATGTAAGTCAGGTAAAACTACAAAAAGAAAGGGCTAAATTAAATTAGCTGATTGTCCAGCAATGTGTACAGTCAATCAGCTGATCAACTGGCAAATGAGATTTAATTCAACTTAATTAAAGCCTTACTTAAACACTACTTTACTTCTATAAAGAAGTCGGCACAGTGCCCTTCCTTTTAGCTTTGAATTAGCTGTCAAATTTAATTCCATGCTGCAGAGAGCACTAAATGCACTAAATGGATTCCCTGGGATCAGTGCCAGTCACTGGTGTCTAACATGCAGACAGTTTGACTGCATCAGTGAAATATGCAGTTTGTAACATGCATATAGTTATCTAATAACCCACATACTGAATAGTGTTTGCAGAAATGATGTTGCATGCTTTTATGGCTACAATTACACACACATACAACTATTTACCCAAAATGGCATGTTACAAAGAATGGATTGAATTGCAGATTGATGACAATGACTTAATTAACATTGTTTGGGTAACAGATTGTTGCCCATTATCATCATTGACAACAATTTGTACCATGAGTTTAGCTTGAGGCCTGTAGCATGTACAGTAGAGTCTGGCACGATATTGAGTTATGAAACGTTGTTTTCTCTCCGAACTTGTCAAATAGCGCCGCACAAATGACTTTCTTGCGGAGTTTGCTTCCCATGTGGATGTGCCATCCATGACTTTGTTGTCTAATCCAAACCATTGTGACAGTTGGCGCTATTGTGTAAAAACCGGCACCGTGCTGCTTCATTCTGCCACATGTGTATTTATTGATTTATTATCATGGTAATGGGCAGTGTCACCCTACCATGACATCATCCCCCCCATGTGCATTTGTTGAAAATACCGTAACGGCATCTCGGAGCATAAACAGCTGACGCGGGAAGTATACCTAAAATGTTGTAGTTAGACATGGAAGGTCCTGACAGAGTGGCACTGTGTCATGAGTTCGGAGTGAGAACACGTTGGACTTCAGTTCATCATGTTTTTCTCAATTTTTGGATTCTTGTTTTAAGTTCTCTTTATGACTTTAACGTAACTCAGTGTGAGTAATTCAAACTCTGTTCTTTCTCACACAGTCTCCACTCTCTCCTGGGTTCTTTTGGTAATACTCCTAATCGCATGCCTTTGCGTAATTCGCTGATCAGAACGTATCTAAAATAATACAGCCTGGGTTACAATATCATAAACTTCATCACATCACGTTTGTCTTCTAAAGCTCTTTTCCAACATAGTGACAATCTATTATATTGTGTACCAGCCAAAACAACTCAATTCAGCTTGAGTAGGATGGTTCAAAGATGTGATTTTAGTAGTATGTTGATTATGTTTTCTATCTCTTGTCTGTTTGAGTGAAGTAAACTGATCCAAGTCCTCAATGAGACAACGTTTTCATGAGAAGAATTAACAATCGGTGGGCTCCCTGAAGGGGAGCCTCAAAGATTCATAACAGAGAACTGAAAGAAAAACTGAATATCAAAGCAATCATCCACTTCCATCCTTTATCACCAGGATCAAAAGGGCTTTGATCAGCAGGCGGGACGTCTATTCTTTCTGCCTAGCCTGTCTATAATTAGTTCAACAGCAGGCTCATATAACATCTCAGATTAACCATCATTGGTAAGAATGCGTATTCTACTTCTCCTAAAAATAAATGGCAAATGCAGCTGCATATAGCTCAACCCCGCCCTGTGTTTGATTCAGCATGATTTAACACACAAAACAGGCAGTGAGCAAGAGGGAGTGAGAAAGAGGAAATCTGTGGTGCATTAGTGACCATTTTATGTAGGGTAACAGCAAAAACTATTATTAGAATAAGTCTCCAAGGGAGAAACAACAACACAACAACAACTGCATGTTTTAGAAAGCAAAAACAGGGAAACGATTACATAACCCCTTCTAATAATAGTTTGAATGCTTCCGTTCTATTGTTGGTAGTTATTTTCTGCTTTATATTGTTTCTGTTTGTACTTTAAAGTTTTCTGTTTGCACCCATAAAAAATGGTTTAGACACAGGAGTTCAATAAAGCAGCACTGAACTGCGAAAGGAGAAAAACAAAAAGAGCAGGCAGAGGGAAGAAGAAAAAAAAGTGGGACAGAGAATATCTAAACATTTCCAACATCAACATTATATACAGAGGCCACCCTGTCGGCCAAAGAGAACATCTCTTCGGAAATATGAGAGTGTGTCCATACGCTGAGTGTCTGGGGAAACAGTGAGTCATTCCTGCAAAGGGAAAACAGATCGTAAATCTTGTAGAGAGAAGTTCAAAGGAAATTTTGAAATGTGTAACTGACAGGTTTCGATGATTGAGACTTAATAGGTGGAAAGAAATTAAGAACATTTACTTTACTTTCAATTCATGCAACATTCTATTCTACTCCACTACATCTTGATTATTGTACTTTTTACTCCACTAAATTTGTCTAACTGCTTTAGATAAGACTTTTTGAATTATACTCTTTTATACAAATAAACTGAAGGATTAAGTGCTCTTTTTATAGATGAAGAGAATTCTCATACTTTTTCTTTTTTTATTTTAGCTAAATAACCAATTTAAAAAAAAAACTTTTTGCATTAGCTAAAAAAATGCATGTCACAAAAATGAAAACAAGGAAGTTTTTCTCATGAACAGTTGGTTGACTGTTTAATGGTTCTCGCAGGACAATCAAGCAATCATAGACAACCTGATCTCACTCCAAACTCGTCAAACACTAACACTAGGTCTGAGTGTCAAATACCAACACACAGACGCAACCTTTAGTGTCAGTATTAGTCGCACAGGGCAGCAGCGTTTTTTCGCGCTCCATACAACTGTTATAGTACTGACAGCAAAAGTCTGCATAGGACATGTGAAAGGGGACGTGTCAAACAAACTATGGAGACCACTGTTTCTGTCTCATGTGAAACCAAAAGTCAAGTGACTTATTATTTTAATTTAACATACTAGTGTGCTAGTATGTGTAACTTGCATTTGTCATGTAATATGACATCAGTTACAAACATACTTATTTTAAGCCAAATCCTTATGTTAATTTCTAAACCACACCTTGTCTTTTCTTGCCCAAAGAAGTAAACTTAACAAATAAATTGTTGTTATTTGTTTCTTGGGTTGTTTTTTTTTAACAGCAGTCCATGTTTGAAAAGAGACTTTCTGCATTTATTCAGCGGAAACTGTTTATTTTTAAAAAGAAGAAATGCATGTAGTGAACGTAAATTGACACGCCATCCATGAGTGTCCTAAAGTGACCCTGGAGAAGTATCTAGAGCTTCATAAACTGACACGTAGGGCCACTGATGAAGCATCTGTATTTGACAAGTTGGGAATAACAATATCTTCCCATGCGACACTGCTGTAGATTAAACTACCCAACAATATATAAAGATTAAAATTATCTCAAGTTCAAGCATCAACAGCAGTAAAATGCAAAATAAAGATTAATGCAGCATGTTACAAAAATATTATTTAATAGTGAAACACTGACATAATAAAAACTATTGCTTTTGATGCTTTTAATCAAAGTGACTTTAAGTCAAAGTATTTTCACAGTGTAGTATTAATACTTTTACCTAAGAAAAGGATCTGTCACCTCTGCTGATTAGTGTCTGACGCAGATATGGATTTAATATTAAGAAATTAGGTCAGGAGAAAATGTGTTGGGCAGGGTGATATCTCAGGTCTTCGTGTCTGAAAGCGCAAAGGAGAAAGGCGTGGTCTTTTTTTTTGATAGAGTTTTAATAGAGGGAGCTCAGTGACGTGGGAAGAGGAAAAGAGGAAGGCAGGGAGGGAAGGGTGAGGGGAGTGAGACAGACAGAAACAAACAGAGAGAGAGAGAGAGACAGATAGAGAGAGCAATAGAGAGAGGCTGGTCTTTGCTTCTCAGCTTCAGCCATCTATCTTTGGCTGTGCTCACGCCCCAGCTGCTGCTGGTTCAAAGTACGGTCATTGGCAGGGAACCAGCCACAGGGCTGCGAAAAACACCCACACAGCCACTTCACTTACAGAGGGAAGCAAAAAGCAACAGAATGTCTTTGGAACAAACAAAAGTCTCAGACTCAAGTTGCGTGTCACATAACTTTTGAGGCAGAACTATCACAGTATCTAACTTACGTTGTATAAGAAAGGTATCTTATGCATTCAATAGGAGGATTGACATTGTTAATGTTTAATCAGCACACACAAGAGTTTATACTAAATGTCGAGTTCTGCAGTAATAGTTTCGAGAAACTTTTCCACATACAAGCTTAAAATGCCTTAGAAAATGCATTAAATACTGCAACAAAAGTTGAGTAACATGGAGTCCACCACTAAATAAAATTAGACTATACACACACACACACACACACACACACACACACATACACACACATTGCATGTAGAGGGCTTAAGTGAGGTTAATCAGAGTGGGAAGCTTTGAGTTATGCAGCCCTCAGCTGTCATATTTAAGTAAATGTACTTTGGGTAATTCAGTTAGGCGATGGTGAGCTGCAGTATGGAGGGCACTTGGCATCCTTGTCCCCAAAGCACTAGAAAAAATAAGATATTTTAATGCATGCATTTCTGACTCTTATAATACATTTTTGTAGTTTGGCCTGATCCCAAGGCCATAAACATGCAATATCTAAAGTTAATGTTGCCCACTGCTGAGTACACGGACCATAAATTAGTCGCTGGATCCTCTCCTGCACTTTTGGTCCTGTGCCAAATTATCTAGGCCAAGGTCTGGGTGTCAACATTAAGTAAAGGTGCTGCAGAGCCAGACGTGTGTAGACGAGTGTGTGCATTTATATAGAACATGGTTTGAATGTATTCTATATTAATGTCATTGTGTTTGGCTCAGGTGCATGTGCCAGCGTCCTTGGCTTGCCATTGTGTATATGTGTGTGTGTGTGTGTGTGTGTGTGTGTGTGTGTGTGTGTGTGTGTGTGTGTGTGTGTGTGTGTGTGTGTGTGTGTGTTCCCCCATGCACGTGTCCCTACATAGCGACTGCAGGTGACGGTAATGTGCAGCAACCATCTGGAACCTTATACTGATGGGTCAGACAGGAAGAAACACACACACACACAGGCACACACACAAATACACACACAAAAGTTGAAAGATTTCCTTGTAAGGACCGACTTGTTCTGAAAGTATGAACGTGACTGTGCCAGTGTCGCTCCAGTTATTGTTTGAACTCGTCTGACGTCTCTAGGTCACCACTGATACAGTGTTCTGTTTTGTTCTTCTTTGGCTATATGGCAGGTCGCTTTTGTGGGGTGTGACACGTGATGAGTGTGCCCATGCCAGCTTTTGGGGGTGTGGCAATCAGCAGATCAAGACTAATGAGACCATATTCAGCCAAAAAGAGAGATGATATGAGAGCTGTACCAGTGGGGTGAGGCCTGTTTCCTGTAGCAATCATTTTTGGTGTGATGAATAGCTGTCTTCCTTGGAAACAAGGCTGTGCCTGTTAATTATACTCAGCCAAAACAGGAGGGAGGTGAATGTGTTATCTTTCCTTCTGCTGAGGTTACATCAGATTAATTCAGAGTTTACAGGAACAGAATGTTTACCAGATGATTTCATTAGAATTAAAAGTGTATAAAATTAAAATAAATATGGTCTATGTGTTTTCTTGTTTCATTTTATTTTGTTTTGTTTTTTCGGCATTGTGTCACTTGAGCGTGTGCTGCTTACAGTCCAGCATCTGGTCGCCTACCTTTTTTTTTTTTTTTTTTTTTTTTTTACTCATAACCTTTTTAACACACGAAACAGGGTTTCATTAGCCAGGATTTTATGCTTATTTTTTGGCGTTTGATATTTTCTTGTCAGAATCAGGCTTAAGTGTAATTTCCCTTCCCAGTTTATCACCTTCTTGTAGTGGTTTAGCCCTGTTAGGTATCCCCCATATAGTGGGCTGGTTCAACGGTGAGGGCTATGCTGTTTCAGTTACTTTTCATCCTTTTTGCTTGTTGTTTATTGGGACTTTTGTTCTTCTCCTCTGCATTGTGATTTTTGGTCAATAAAACCATTCTTTCTTTGCATGTACATCTGCTTCCTGTGCAGTTCTTCAATGCAACATATCTTTTCCATTACCTCCAGAGCAATCAAGCCAGAATGAAATCCCTACTTTCTGGGGAATTATTACCAGTATTGCTAAAACTATGAATAAGAGAATACAATCGCAATTAATTATATTCTCACCTGTGATCAGACGTATGCCCTCCAAACCACAAATCAGGTGATGAGTTGTTCTTTCCACCTTAACGTCATTTGACCTGATCATGTCGCTACATGAGCAACAAAGGGTAATAATGTTAAAAAGAAATGTGTGTTTGTGTGCTTCATGTCAGTGCATTGGTTGATTTTCTTACGAAACATTAAGCAGGTAGTGCACAGTTACCGAGGACCACTTTGAAGTTATTATGTGATGTGGTGTGTGTAATGACGGTGAAAACCTCAGATATTACTGTCAGCCAGAGTTCATCTACTACATGCTTAATTTTCTGAGAAATTTACATCCAGAGGGCAACAACACTCTGAGAGAATGCCAAGTCTTCTTTTTAATTAGGAATGAGATCATCGCTCATCTTACTGTGATACACCAGTGTAGATGACAACCATGACTTATGATTATGGTTGTGAAACCCATGCACTTTGTAAAAATCTCCCTCAGTGTCTCTCTCTGAACTTACTGCACAATATAGATCTCAGTGTGAGAGAACTGCAGGACATTTAAGGACAAGTTCCACATCGTCCCGCCAACACACAAGTCCAAACATGGTGATTTTATAGAAAATTATAATATTTTTGCCATCACAAGAAATTCAGTTTTGTAATAATAATAATAACGCGGCTCTGCACAGAAAAACAAACCAACAAACACATTTTCGCTATAGCAGGAAACAATATATGAGCCCTGCCCTCTCACTTCCTGGAACAGTCTCGGCCAATTGATAGCATTATAAATATCAGACAGCTACTGTATAGATACCAGATTACTTAGGGGCATGACTGGCACAAGTACAGTTACAGCATAAAATACAGAACATGACTTGGCATTCATTCTTTCTCTAAACTAGAACAATAGCAAACGTAAAAAAAAAAAGAAAAGGCTTAAAATCATGCATCACCAACACTCAAACAAAATGATAAAATGTGAGGCAACTACATAGTTTACATCACCATATTCATCCATCATCACAACACAAAGCCAAAAAATCACAATATTTGCTGGTGTTACACAAAAACGATAAAAGCCGTTCTATTTTTAAAATGGTGTGTTGAAACAACATGAAACCCAAACTGCTCCTGAAATATATAAACAAACTATCACAAAAAGCAAATATTTGAGATTTTGAACCTTCTGATTAATTTTCCACTATATTCTGTACTGTACACTGTTAAAAAAACCCACTGTAAAATAACAGAAAATGAAAGATGAAATTTTCTGTGTTTATTTGGCTTTTTAATGTTTAATGAAAGATATAAAAACCTGAAAAAAACCCCACAGTGCATTACTTATAAATATGGTTGAAAACTGCTGTGATACAAAATCAGCTTAACAATTACAGAAAAAACTATTTTGACTTGGGTTTCATTGTGTCATTTTATGTAAATATACTTATATATTTAATCAATATTCACTGTCATAAAACAATATACCACTCATAAAACATTTGATTTTTTTTTAAATAAATGTCAAGATATTGTCAGTTAACAAATTAGTACAATTATAATTAGAACTGCATGTTATTAACACATAATAACTGTGGAACTGTATAATATATAATATTATATAACAATATATAATATATATATTGTTAATTTGATATCATATAAAATGTAAAATTAGTTTTTGTGTGTATTGTTACATAAAAAATCTTGTATATTAAATGGATGTTTAATGTTAAAATGTTTTAAACTATGTGGCACTCCAACTGTTCCTGAAATATAATTTTGTTTTGGATCAAAATGTAACAAAAGCAAATCTTTTATATTCAGACATAGGATATACATTTTTCCACAAGGTAGCACAATATATAATTTGTGCTGTTTCATCAATGATTACAGCAGATCGACCATCAGTGGAGAAAAATGCAAAGGTTTTCTAACTGTGTGTGTGACGCACTGCATTTCCCATCAAGGCCCCAGGCAGCTGAGCAGCTACAGTGAGCAATATTCCTGCTGATCAGATTAGTAGCACCATGCTGCTGTGTGCATAAATGTGTGTGTGTGGGCGTGTGTGTGGGTGTATACAGTTTGATTTTGTGTGTGTGTGCTTACAGCCGTGCACGTCATACCCTGTGACACAGGAAGGAGTTGTTTCCAATGCAGTGCCCAAGCCTTTTCCTGCTGATGCTGGCATACTGGCACAAACGACACCTGACTTCCTGTCCTCAGGGATGGGTGATCGGATGCTCAGGGGCAGGATGGTCACACCCTCCAGAAGTTTACTGGCAGGCATGGAAACCTACACCCACCTTCTCTCACCATGCTGCGAGGTGCTCACTCAGGATGGGCTGGGGCTGCAATATACTGTAGAAGTGATGATGTGTGATGAGGTTACAAAAAAAGAAATGAAAGAGGAGGATGTGAAGAAATTTCCATCACTAAGCTTATTATTAATACTGTTGTTAATATCTATATCAGGAAATCAAATTACACTACCAAAACAGAAGTTCATTTAAGGTGAATTTGATGGGAGTGTGAATGATACCATAGCATGAGTCATATGTATTGTGGCTATAATTACAATAGGAGCATCACTGTGGTCGTTCACGTTTCAGGTTGCTGTGTGGCCCTCAGGAACATGTGCGTACCCATGCAGTTATACACACGTGTTTGCCTGCACATGAACTTTCCTGAACGCCACACCAGCCCTACCAGGGCATTCAAGCTCTGCCTAAAAAGACAGTCTCCCGCCTCTAAACCCTTATTAACTCCTACCAGCACACGGATTAAGTCCTGCGATCCAGACAGCTAACAACCCTGTATGTGTCTGGTACAAGCTGCTCATCCATTCACAATGCTTTATGACTGGCTACAACTCACAGCCTCCCTCCACCACCTCCCGCAGAGGGACATTTGCAAAACAAGTGCTTAGTTGAAGGGGACAGAAGAGGGTAATTGGGGGTGTATTTCAGAGATTACTGGAAGATGGGGAAGCAGAAGGGGATAACATGGACATTTTGACTGATGCAGGCTTTTGAAAGCAGATGTCACTTGCTGTGTAGCCAGAATGATGAACTTATTTTAAAGGTTAGCTTTTAAAGGAAAACACCACCTAAATTAAGAATTCCAACTATGTAGTAGTTCCATTGCCCTGGAGAGTTAAACATGAGCCTCTCTCTCTCAAAGCTAGAAACAAAAAAGTAAGTATCAAACTTGTGAAATCATAAAGTAGGGCTGTCAGCGTAAATGCGATGTGATTAAGGTCCATACATGCATGTTTTGTTTTGTTTTGTTTTGTTTTGTTTTGTTTTGTTTTGTTTTGTTTTGTTTTGTTTTGTTTTGTTTTGTTTTGTTTTGTTTTTCTTTTGCTTTAGTCGCAGATACTCCCAGCTGACATTTTCATCTTTAAGAGGCTGTACTGTTTTATGGCTAGAGTAATGATACTAACACTAGGAGACCTAAGTAATCCAGTGGTACCAACCATGTCATGCGTGTTTCTCAGGAAGGGGACTAAATAACACTCCAAAGATAGGCTAAATTTTGGCGACAGAAAAAAAGCATGGCCATTTCACAGGGTCTTCTTGCTGACTGTCCTACAGACACCGTTTCAACACTATTACTACCTCCCGTGGCAGCTTAAAGGCGAGACAACTCTGTCCTCCCAATCTGCAATCGTACATTTTATACAAGAACGGCAAGGTGGCAGAACAACACGATATTCCAGCTTATGAATGATTTTGTTGACACACAGAATTTTTTGGCACTTTCTTAGACAACAGAAATAACATATAATAATTCTCAACAAAGGGGCATAGTTTCCCCTTTAAGACAACCCCCCCCCCCCCAACATCTATTGAGTTATGGAGAAAACTCTGATATATACTGCTACATTTCCAGTTAAGTTATATAAAACATATGGGTGACTGCTGAAGAAATGGCTGCTATTAGCTAACTGATATCGGTCCAACTCAGATGAAGTTTCAGACCAGAGAGGGCAGACGGGGCAAGAGGCATTGAAGCGTTATGTGCTGGGTTTTCCACGTGCACAGAGGCATGGGCAGCACACTTAGAGCAGACACTCCTGCAGAGTCAGTGTACTAACTTCTTTCTGGGTGTAAGGACAGGACATTTCAAACACACACACACACACACACACACACACTCACACACACAAAACACTCTTGGGAGCATGGATTAGAAATATTGCCCAAGATTTCACTGTGCTTGAAATGCGACCTTTTGGTGCAGACAATAGGGATCAATAACAGGAATAAAATAATGATATGAGTTTAATCGATAGACATACCAAGAAACAAGTGACATTTTTCTTTTCCTATAATATTTAAT
Organism: Plectropomus leopardus; assembly: GCF_026936395.1. NCBI lineage: Eukaryota > Metazoa > Chordata > Actinopteri > Perciformes > Serranidae > Plectropomus > Plectropomus leopardus. The sequence goes on from NC_142183.1 coordinate 17,687,302, forward strand.
CATTTTATCTGGCTTATGACTCTATTGTGACACACCGTATGTAATGTTGCATTGTCACGTTCCTGTTGGAAACTGTTTTGCAACAGATTTAAGGGTGTGGGAAAATGCTTGAGAGACTACCTTGCACAACTGCATACTGAAATTCCAGTCCCCAGTTGCAGAGTGATTGCCTTGAGTAAGTCTTATTCCTTTTCAACCTGAATTGGGTGAAATGTATAAATAAACAGAACATCATAGAGGCCAAATAAGTTTAATCTGAGGACAGTGATGTAGTTCTCTAGTAAGTAGGTCAGACTCACTTGCAGCTACTTCTCAAAGGCAGACATGACCTATTACAGATATTTCACATATAATTGGGAACCACAGCACAGTGCATTAGGCAAACCCAGTGAACTACACATTTGACAGAAATTCACTTTCCCACTGACTGTATGCCAACTAGAGCACAAACCCTGAGCCACAGCTCCTTACGAAAGCAAGAGTCTAATGCATAGCAGCAGAGGGATATACTGTACCCCTGGCCTAGAGTCTCGTGTGATTAGGGAATACGACCCTCTTTACAGACCAACCAACAGTCCTGTAAGCTATATATTAATCTGATCAATTGTGAGAGTAACCACTGAAGGTATGCAGAGTTATAAACACAATGTTTTGAGTGTTTTGCAAAGAAGCTATGGGGCAAGTGCAGTATATTCACATTGTTTGCATTTACTATTGACTTTGTAAACAATATGTTGCACAGTTTATCCTACAAGTAAAGCAAACTTGAAATGAATGCATACTCTTCACACAAAACAACACGCGTACACTTATCTGGTTTTACAATGTTGTAATGGTGGCACTCCAATACAATAATTATACCTCTATAAATCAACCGCAGACACTGTTTCATAACCTCTTCAGCAGCCCTGTCTTGCTAACAGCAGGTAGATTAGGGACTAATGTTTGCACCCGTGTGAGATGTTTTGACCTTGTTGCCAGTTTGTGAAAGTTACATAACGTCCCCAGACAGTTGAAAAAACAAATGGCCAATTAATAGTGTCTCCCTGGAGAGCGTCAGCCTGCCGCTGCGATGACAGTTCCAGCTAGTCAGGACTGGTGCAGCTGCAGGTGATGTGATGTCTGTGTTTAAGCTTACATTTCAGAGGTGCAGATTCCATACGTGTTTGGATGTACACACTCGAAACCTGCCTGGGCTCACAAGACATAACATAACATTTTCAGATTTTTAGACTTTCAATAGCAATCTCCAAAAATCTGATCAAAAAAAGCATAATTTATAGGAATTTTCAGAGAAATTTAAGTAAAGCTAAGAGTGAAGTCCATCTTGCCTCCTTTTTCAAGCTTTTGGGTAATATATTTAAACTTAAAACTATTGAAATGGATAAACTATTTCAATTTCTGATCATTTACACACAGCATGTCAAGCTTTTGTCAAGACAAAACAGTATTATTTATAAATATTTAATTATATATTATATTGTATTGTATTGTATTGTATTGTATTGTATTATATTATATTATATTATATTATATTATATTATATTATATTGTATTGTATTGTATTGTATTGTATTATATTATATTATATTATATTATATTATATTGTATTATATTGTATTATATCATATTCTTCTTGGCGTATATCTTTAAAATTATGTAAAAATCTGAAAGTATTGATTTTTTTATGATGAATTGTCTGGTCTTGAGCACAGTGATGCTTTGTTGGAGTTGACCTGATTGTGTGCACACCCCCTTCATTGATTGCACCTCTGACAATTATCTAGTGCTGCTCTGATTTGCTGCCACCTGACGCCAGCCTTGGTATATCAGTGAGCTGACACTTTTACTCTGATTTAGACTGTGAGCTGAAATGTTTAGGTACTAAACGCATTTATTAAAGGGATTTTAATCTTTGCAAAGCAGTGTGCCTTGACATGTTTGGTTACATCTTTTTGATCAAATTCTAACCTTCCCCCTAATTTTTTAGTCCCATTAAAAACATTGCTCAAAGGGACACTTAACCCCAAATTTAAAAAAAAAAATATATCTAGAAAATGTATTTTTTTCCTACCTGTAATGCTTTTTATCCATCTAGATTGTTTTGTTGTTGGAGATATCATGTCATAGAAAAATCTGCCTTCTCCCTAATATAAGAGAACTAAATGGCACACGGCTTGTGGTGCCTAAAAGTGCCAAAAAATACATTTGTAAAGCTTTGAAAAGCATTCCAAAAATCATTACCCTGTTATTCAAGATAATCCACGGACATTGTTGTGAGCAGTTCATGTAGGAACTATTTTCTCTCTATCAAACTACACCTGACAACCATATCACAGCCCAGAAGTGCAGACGAACATCTCTTGGGCAGATGTCTCAAATACTCAGCCACTCACACCAAAACAATCTAAACTGATAAATAGCACTGCAGGTAAGCGATAAAACAGGGTTGAACTGTAGCTTTAACTCACAGTAATATATAAAATATATAAAATGCTGAAATAATGGAACTAATATACCCTTATTCATCTGATAGATTTTAAATTCTTAATCACTAGAGTAGGAGTAAAGGTTTTAATGTTCTTATTTGCGTGCTTGTGTCTGTATATAGCCTTTTGTATGAGCATATGTGACACTGTGTGTCTGCGTGTGTTTTTGTGTGGCGTGCTTCACAGCAGAGCGGGGCCTACGCCCAGCTCAGGAAGAGGTAATCCTGAGGTGATGACAGTCTGGCCTCACAGGTATGGCAACAGCTTCTGCATAGGTCTGACCTGAGATGAGGTTATGTAATATTAGATAGAACACCTGCAGATCCCATCCTATCCCATCCAAGCCATATGACCTGTTTGAATGCTTTACTGTCTGTGAGTGTATGTGGCGGTGTGCGCCATGGCCCTGTGGCCTTGCAGATTTTTAAAAACACTAACTCTGCTGTAGCATAATGCCCGTGCTGTTAGCAAACAATTCAGCAAGCGCTTATCTGCCCTCTGTGGGCAGTGTGCATGCATGCTTTGGAGGATTGTGGTCACCTTTAACACAAACCAAAGAGAAAAGAAGAGACGTGTCGCCTGGTAAATTCATTTCACTAGCATGTTATGAAACATTTGGAATACTTTTTCATATACTTTATTTTTTCATTAAAGTAGTACAACATGTCAGCCAAATAGGTTAAGATGCCAGTACTCATGCAACAAAATGAAAGAGCTACCTCACTGCTCATAGTGCTTAATATAATAATGAAACCTTTTCATGTATGGTCTGTGCTGTTTTATAGTACTGTTATATAGAACATGAAGTGTGCTTTTTGAACTGGAAGCCAACTGCCTGACAAATTACACTCTTTCCACTTTCCCAAAGGTTGTTCTGGCGCAAAAGCGGGAGGATTAAACAAAGTTATACAACAGCAGGATACTAAGGTTTCTTTATGCAGACGTCTAAATTGGGCTCTTGGGGATTCTGCACTGTGAGGTGATAGTAAATGAGAGAGATCTCATACTGACTGAGATCTGCAGGGAGAAGACAAATCAAAGGAGGGAAGTTTTGATCTGAGGAGTTTGCTTTGGGGCTTGTGTCTTTGGTTTGAGTCAAGAGGTTAATGCCTGTGTGTACCCGCAATTTTGAAGACGTCCTGCTGTTTTGTGGAACTATGATAGAGGCAAACAGACATCACATACAGCAACCACAGAGACGCACACAGATACATTAACATAATAATAGGTATAGAAGTGGGCATTCACGCCCACACGCTTCCACCCATGCAAACATATACACACCAATATGTGATTTTCATCTCATGCCGCTGCCTTCTCTTACAAAATCTGTCCTGAGACAAACAGGACACGCTTTGACATTTGACTTTTACTATAAATCTATAATTTTATAGTGTTTTTCATAAAACATATAACTTCCAAAAGCAGTTGTGAGAGCACACATATACTTCGTAGCGATAAATGAAAAAAAATCCTTCTAGATTAGTTAAAACTACAACATGATAACAAACTGTTTACTTGGCAAGACTCGAGGTGAACCACACATACACAACCTGTTGTTCAGAGGCAGCACAGGCGCGCTGCGAGCACAAGAATAACTCCTCTGACTTTTATACCTCAGCAATATGCAGAAGTGGATCATGTGACAGTGAGGCGGCATTTCTACGTCTTTCCATCACGCCCTGCTGATGTTATGTACAGCGCTGATACACTGAGGTAACTTCTGTGACCACAAACTTCCTCTATCTGTGACAGCAATCAAGAACAGTGGCAAAACGACCCCAGGCCAAGGGCCCATCCTTAGGGTGGCTCTGCTTCCTGTGATGAAAATACCCCCAGCGAAAGTTCACACATCTGTCAGGACATGCACGAGTGGCCCAATTTAAGCTAAGTGGTGAAATACATTGAGAAAGATCATATGGAGGCAACCTTGAGCAACAACTATACATTGTGAGAAAGTTTAAAAGATTTGTGTGAATAGTGAATGATGATTTCAAGAAGTTGCAATTGAATTAGCTCTTTCATTACCAGAATACCCAACAGGATGGCAAATTATTATTTTTTCCTTGGTTTATAAGAAACTCATATTGCTAAACTGGAAAAATAAGGAAAGACCTACACTTCACTGTACTTGTATGAAATAGTTCTTGAGGACTGAAAGGCCAATGTTGTAAAAAACAACAAAGATGATTTTTGACAAGATACAGAGCTCAGTTTCTGACACTCGCAAAGTCACACACATAAACCCTGAGGAACTGTTTTTGGGAACTGTTTTTCATTTGTTTGTATGTGTGAGTGTGTTTGTGTGCTTATCTGTGTGTGTGTGATAAGTATTTATACAAGTTAGTGTGTGTGGAGATGCAATATCTCCTGTGATGACAACCCTATGTGATTGTATGATACTGATGAATGAGGAATTCAGACAGGGTGAAATTATGAAATTTGATTTCTTGAAGAAATGATGATTATGTCACTTGGAATATGAAATGATATGTTGTCAGAACCAGACTCACCCAATAATAATAATAATTGGGGAAAAATAGAGCAACTGCTATGCTATGCTGAGCCAGCCCAAAATCATCAATTACTGCCGCTTTGTCAGTGGATTTTGGTGTAAGATACTGACGCCAAAAGCCACTTTTCACTGTGCCAGGTTGCATCAGTTTGTACCATTGAGCCTTTTGCAGTGTTATGATATGTTACCGGTCAGCCGGAACTGCACGCGGCACAGCAGTATGATACCACGCTGTATGACGTTGGGTTAAAATGCTGCCGGTAATGACATATTATAACAAGCAGGAAGGTCTCTATGGAGGGTCTATCCAAAAACACCCAGACTTTCACTCAGTGTTCACTTCCTATATGAATTCAGAGTCAAATCATGATGTTTTTTTAAACCAAACCACATGTTTTTGTTGCCTGATCCTAACCACCCATCCCTTTGTTGCTTAACCATAACCATGTGCTTTTTTTGACATCCCGATGTTGGTTGCGGCATCCAGGAATGTCAACAACAGAAGCAGGAATATACCTAGAGCGTGATATGTAGATGTAAAAGTCCAAAGCGCCAGTTTGTGACGACTTGGGATGAGAAAGTGATGGCTGAGCTGGCCTTATCCATTAAGCCATATTGTTGCTCAGGGACCTCTGCCTTTGCCAGTAGGATACAATGACCGACGGCACCACAAAATACTGTCCATCTCTGTCCAAGCAGCCCTTAAACATTGTTTCAATTTACATAATGGGCACAGAGTTTGAAAGAGAGACTGAATAGGTAAGAGATATTCAAACAGAGTAACCGCCAAAGCATTTTCACTGGCCTCCATGCTGCTTTTTACTGATTACTAACCTGTTTTCTGGTTAGTCTATCACCTTTTGCTGTCGCCATGTTCGGAAAAAAATATTCTTTTGAAATGAGTTGCGGGACCAAGTCTCTGATAATAAAACAATGTGTTTATTTAAATACATACAAATTGTATATGATGTCCTGTGTTTTGTTTTAACCCCTTAATTGTTTTTCAGTGTTGTTCAAACACAAGAGGAAATGCCTACCCCAGCATGCATTTGACAGACAACAGTGACAAAGCCTGGCAAGCCCCCAGTCTTTTACACAATTACCACAGTTGTTGTAAACTGAGTTGGAAATTGAAATGAATAGATAATAATACAAAATAGTCATGCAGGTGTGGCGTTATGTATATGTATGCGTTTTAGAGTACATTTGGTACAGGGTGCTTGCTTTGGATTCACTGCACATGAAAAAGATCTCTGTAAACAGCTTTGTGGTCTATCCTGTTCAAACAAGTCATACACTCCTCTTTCCCCCTAAATCTTATAATCATAAATCACATCCATTTACTGTAACTGGAAGTGTGTGTCATGCAAGCCAGTGTGGTACTAGTCACATGACACCATCAGCAGACTGCTAAAGTGAAACTGAATCCATGGGGTTTTCCACCAGCAATTTACAACACACACCTCTGGTCTTTGGTGTACACTTGTTTCAGGGAAAAGGTTTAGCCTCATAGTGCTCCGTTCAGCTTTAACTAAAATTGTTTCCTTCAAGCAGTTTGGCACCGTCAAACTCCAAGCAGGGGCTTATTTGTCTGCCAAGGAGAGGAGTCTCTTATGGGAACACTAAAAGCCAAACAAATTAAAAGAGATTGGGCAAGATTACCGTCCCAAAAAAGCAGCTTTATGTGGGAGCTGTAAAATCACGGCCAGGCAGTATTTGTTTGTGTGCAAGTTAAAGAGCTCCTGGCAGCTGGTGGGAAGTTGTTGTGAAGATACCGGCCAAGCTGCTACATGAGCTGAAACATTATTGATCAATCTGGAAACAGGGAGCGTGTAACAACCCACACACATGCACTGACAAAATGCAAACAGACAAAGCATGCATATTCGTTTTCTATATAGTCTGCATCGTCTGCCTCCATGCACTGAGAACTCTGTGCCACTGTCCTTCAGAGGATGGACAACCCGAATGTTTAATGGTCAGCTTGACCCTGAAAGGACTCTCAGAGACACACAGCAGATGCAGTAATTTGGCTCCCACTACACTTGTCAGGATGTTGGAAGGAGGCTGTGGTGATTGCATGCTGGCACAAGTCACTTTGGCTGCTCCGCCAAAGACATAAGTAACTAAAATGTCACAGCTTTCTAACACCACATTCATGTCATCAAAAGGCCTACAGTTGCTTTTCCAACCTTTGTACATCCAGGAAAAAGTCAATTCAGGATGCATGTTTTTGCCAGCAACACTTTGCTTCACATTCATTCGGTTCCACACATTCACACCTGGGACTTTTATGACCAGTTTTCTGCGGTTGGCCACAGGTGTGAAATGTACTTGTCGCTGACACTGAAGTAAGGTTTAGGTTAGGGTTAGGGCACTGCAGTTTTTCATTTCTTCCCCAAGAAATTGAGCTCTGTGTAAGTAGACAGATATAGGTACAGTGTCCTGCTATAACCCCCTGAAACCTGAGCTTGCTTGATCACTTTTTAAAAAAAAAACAAAAAACATGGGAATAAGGTAATGAGCAATTTAAGAAAACAAACCAAACAATAGCAAGAAATTAGTAAAAAAAAAAAAAAAAAAAAAAAGTATTAGAAAATTATCTGAATAAATAAATAGTAATAACAACGATAAAATATGTAATACATTTTCTGGATATTTCTCATCCTACCTTTTTTAAGATAATTTCCTAAATCTAGTTATTTCTTGAAATTCAAATGTCAAGTTGCTAATTGCCTTTTTACCATGTTTTCAAAACAAAACAAACCAATTTGCTCATGGATCAAAGGTTTGAATACTGGAGTATGTGAAAGGCATCCTGAACGCAGCACAAGAAAACTAATGCCGATCTAGGTTTCAAAGACTTAATATACTGTGCAGAAACATTGTATAAGCCAGTGATTTCATGTAAACCCCCCACATGGTAGGCAAGCAGTCCACCTCTGAACTGCTGATGCAACACCAGCACAAAGACAGGGTAGTGCAGGTAGTATTAGTGAGCCCTCTAGAGGCCTGAGGCTCCTGTGCACACCATCACAGCAGCCAGGAGTTGCACCTTTAGCTGAAAACTGAGCACCACCAAAAGAGCAGTTACAGATTTTGTTCAAGGCCCAGCTTCTCCTGCTTTAATCCTTTAGTCCTGAAGCCAAGGCACTGCTGCTTTCCTGTCCTAAGTTGACTGCATTCACCTTCAGTTTCCCCTGATTAACCAAACCAGCAGAGCTTTGAACCGCCACAACCTCAATTGAGATCCACTGCTATCATTTTGTTCATATCACAGTGCAAGTTAATTACAACAGCATGCATTGCGCACAATAATGTCTCATGGCAGGCGTTCGATCGTGTCGAATGGCCTTATCTCCTCGGGGTACTTAAGCGATTTGGATTTGGTGATAGCTTTTGTAAATGGATTGAAATCTTACTTGTTGGTTCTTCTGCAATGGTGTCTACTAATAATCTCATCTCCCAACCTTTTGAACTATTTCGCGGCACTAGACAGGGATCACCAATTTCACCTCTTCTTTTTGTAATAGCCATGGAACCATTAGCTATAGCCATTAGATCACACTCCTCAATTCATGGTATTATGACTGGAAGCATAGAACATAATACAGCAATGTACGCTGATGATACTATTGTGTTTCTGTCACATCTTACAAAATCGATTCCTTCTCTATTAGAGCTTTTTGGTGAATTTGGTTCCTTCTCTGGATTCAAAGTGAACAGAGAAAAATCATCTATCATGTTCTTGAATGCTAAGGAGAGGAAGAACCCCCCTGTAGCGCACCCATTTGTGAATGCCACTGAAGGATTCAAATACTTGGGCATCCAAATTACCCCAAAAATAAACAATATTAGCTCAGCCAACTATGATCCCTTGTTAGCGGAGGTGTCAGAGGAAATTACTAGGTGGATAACACTGCCTTTTTCTATCCTAGGAAGGATAAACATTATAAAGATGACTTTACTACCAAAATTTCTATATAAGTTCCAGTCTATTCCACTGGCCCCTCCTCCCTCATTCTTTCTGAGGACCAGAAGGCTTTTCTCTAATTTCATATGGAATAATAGAAAGCCAAGACTTAGACTGTCACTATTATATTTGCCTTACGATAGGGGAGGGCTGCAACTACCAAACCTAGAATGGTACTACTGGGCTGCGCAACTTAGGGCCACAATGTTTTGGTTTTCTGAAGATGTTCACTTGCCCTGGCTAGAGGTTGAAAAGCTTAGCTCAAAAGGATTAGCACTGGATAACTATCTATTTTCCGCTTCCTTTAAAACTTTAAATAAGAGCACCACTAATCCTTTCATCAAAAACACTATTGTTGTTTGGAATGCAGTTCAGAAACTGTTAGGTGACTCTCCAGGGCTATCCTGTTTTTCCCCCATTTGGGGTAATGATCGCTTTGCTCCAGCAAAAAATGATATGGGTTTTAAAGCATGGTTGAATAAAGGTATAGTGAAACTTCAAGATGTATACAAGGATTATACTCTAATGTCATTTAATGACTTAAAGGTAAAGTATGATATTCCGCAAAAACATTTTTTTAAGTATTTACAACTTAGAAGTTTTATTCTGGCAAACTTAAACAATTCAGTTCAACAACCTCCACTTTCCATTCTAGAAACCCATGTTACAAAAAACTGTTTTGGCAAAAGACTGATTTCTAGGTTCTATAATATGATAGTGGAAAATCATAAAGAAAACTCTGACAGTAAGAGACAGGAGTGGATACGAGACTTACAAAAAGATATAACAAGCAGTGAATGGACTAAAATATGTTTAAAAATACACACTCAAACTATCAACACTCGATTAAGAATGATACAATTTAACTGGATAATGCGTACATACATCTCTCCTGTACAGTTAAATAAATTTGACCCTAACATACCTGATTTATGTTATAAGTGTAACAAACATCAAGGTACTCTATATCACTGTTTGTGGAATTGTGAAGAGATTCAAAAATTCTGGAACTCCGTTTTAAAGTATATCTCTCAAATTACGACATCCCCTGTATCTCTATGTCCTAAGCTATGCATTTTAGGCATCTATCCAGATAACTGTGTTCTATCTTGTAAAGAAAGAAAAATGGTTGACCTATGTTTGCTACAGGCCAAACGTTGTATTGCACTATACTGGAAAAATGTTGGTTGCCCCTCTTTTACTCACTGGCTAAACAACTTAACTTCAGCCCTTGCTCTTGAGAAACTGACCTATATTATCAGAAAGAAGGCTTCTGAATTTTATGAAATTTGGAAAATGTTTTTGGAACTTTTGAGAGCTGGAGACATGGAGGAGACAGTGGAAGAATAGGACAATGGAATAATACCTCATTGGTTCTCAGGAGTGCATGATGTCACAGACATTTGAAAAGGTGTTTTGTTTTGTTTTTGTTTTTTCCTTTCCTTTATTATTATTAAATGTGGAACATTATGCCTTTCTACATAAATGTATTTTTAATATTTCCTTGGTGCATCTACATCAGACAGTACCCTTATTAATATTTATGTGGTCTGCTTAGTTTTTTTTTTTTTTTTTGTTTTGTTTTGTTTTGTTTGTTTTTTTGTTTTTTTTTCTTCATTTTTTGCCTCTTCTGAACTAATTGATTGTTTGTTTGTACAATGTGTGCAAATTTATTTTTATTTAATTTATTTAATTTATTTATTTATTTATTTATTTTTTTACTGCCATTTGATTGGGTGTTATGGTTGTGGATGTTGTTGAGTGTTGCTGTATTGCAAAAACAATAAATATATGTTCAAAAAAAAAAAATAATGTCTCATGGCTGTCTAAACTATGTTCTTAATTGCCAGTTAAACTTGTCAAATAATCATTAGAGTCACTTTATGGATGCTCTGTTGTCCTCTTCTGCAGAGGAATGAATGAGGAATCTTGGACCGGTGAGCCCCCTAGAGGTAAATATTTGAAATGCACCCTGGCTCATGCCCAGAGGGTGTATGTGTTACCTAAGGATACAACCAATATGCCTGAGCTTTCAAATGTGGCACCTAGAACAAAAAGTCAGACACATTAAATACATTCCTTTGAGAATAAGCATCTAAGTACATAAGTGTGCGCTGCACGTCAAGTTTAAGTGTATCAGCTGTCTTATTACACTGTAGTAGTAACCATGTTATACCGCAATACCTTTTTGTTGTCCACAGATTTGCATTTAACATGATACATTTTTTGCAAATTGATCAGTTTTTTGCAGCAATTACTGATTTTTTTTGTGCTGAATGAAACAAACTGCTAAAATTAATGGATATAAGTGGGTAGAGCTATAATTACTTTTCCATCAGAGCAAGCAACACACTTAAAATGCTTCCTCCATTTTCTGTGCCACAGTATAAAGAGTTTCACGGAACTAAAACTCCTGACTACATGCCATGGGAATATATCTCTGTCTTGCTATTGTTTCCATTTTTTCACAAATCACATGCACCCTCTTGTTTTTTTTTTCTTACTCCGGCCTATTAAACCTGCTGAGTAGGAAAACAGCCTGACCTCGCCTGTCCCTAGCACACTGTGTCTCCCTTTCGTGGATTGGCACAATGCCCAGACGGCTGCTGCTTGCGTGCCACCACTGTTTGGGTAGATTTGCATCTGGGCTCTAGAGAAAACTGGGATGATTCACCAGTCATTTTGTGAGTGTGTGTGTGTGTGTGTGTGTGTGTGAGTATGTGTGTGTGTGTGTATGTGTGTGTGTTCTTGGCTGAGTGTGCTGCCTGTACTCTCTACCTCAGCTACTTCTCAGTGGAACTATTTCTGTATGATTCTCCCAAGAGCAATAAACAATAAAATGGGGGGGTTACTACCAACCAGTGAGTATAGCAACTTAAACTCAGAATGAGTGTATATGTGTGTGTGTGTGTGTGACCTTACACACGCATGCAACCTTACATTAACAGTACAGTAAGAAGAGGAGTACACAGGAAAACTGTATCTCGACAACAGGGTGGATATCCAGAATACAAGAGCAAAGAATAAAATCGAAACGCTTTTGGGGAGACAGGCTGGCCATTTTGCCACACACTTGGGACATGGGGCTTTCATGACAAATTCATTTATTTTATTATGCGAGAGTCCACCTGGGATTACGGCCTGAACACCTGCAAAAACTCTCCCATTCATCATCAGGGCAAATACATGTCGAGGCGCTTTATGTAAAGTGCTGAGTGTACAGTGCCAGTGGATGCATGAAGAAGTTGGCAGTATAGGACTTGTTAATGTCCCTGCAGGAGGTTTTAGTCATCAGCCCATGTCAGCTTTTCACAGAACACATAATTACATCTGAACTTATAGGAAATTTTCTTACCTTTCTTTAAAGCTAAAGGTGACACAGTGTAACTAACTGCTTAGTGCAAGAAAGTGCACGATGTGCAAGGCAAGTAATTTAGATGCCTTGTTATTGCAATGACCTTAATAACCCCCCTGGTAAAAATTTGTTGAAACATTTGATGGATGCTCTATTTAAAAAACAAGTTCCAATTCAAATGATACGTGTGTGTCTGTCCAACAGTGTAAGGACTCAATTGAGAATTTTTTTTCTTTTTTTTTTTTAGATATATAATTTGGTTGGACCTAATGTCTTTTTTTAATTTCCTCATTATATACCAAAGCATCAGAGGCAGTAAGAGAACTGTGTTGAGGACACAACCTCTAGTGTTCATTATCTGACTACTTGCAGTTATTTGGGTACGACACTCAATTATTTGATATACTGAAGTTACACCATCGCCCCTATTCTCCACTATCTCTCGTCGTCCCTGTATGACCTCTTTTTTTCTTTTTTGAAGCCAAGGCAAATCTCAGGGCAGTAAAACATGACGTCAGAGCCAGACAATCCTGGAAAAACTTTAAACCAACAAGGTAATGTCCTCAATTGATTGATCAATTTTTACAGAGAGCAACGGAGGACACGTCATGTGAATCCATCTTGAAATATGAAATTCTGTGCTATTTGTCCTGACAGCCTGTGAATCAGCAGATGTGTTAAAAAATATTGCATCCTTAAAATGATGTGTACTGAAGTGTCAGTCTTCAAAACCTAAAATTAAAAAGACTGAATTAGAATTATAAAAATGTGGCTTTCTCTTAGTTTCTAAGTTAAATAAAGAGAACATAGTCACCTGCTACATGCATACATCACCAATAAATCTTTTGCTTTTTCGTTTTAGTACACTGCTAAAAGCATAGGCTACACTGTATTGTGTCCATTCACACCAGCTCACAATATACTACAACTGAACTATCTGTCATATTTAAATTTTATAGATATTTTTGATATAGTTATTTGATTTATGAATAATTGCCTGGTAGTGCCTCTCAGTTCATTTTTGATTTCCCAAGATCATTATCAACTCCAAAATACCTCTGGACACAATTGCATGGACATCTGACTAGTCAGAGCAACTAAACATTTGATTTAACACTGACCATCAGACAGACTACGCCACAACTACAGCGTACAGAGACGAGCTGTGATGGTGTAGCATCAATATGTGTGTAAACAAGTGTTGCATTTTTGCCATCAGACTTTGAAAATAGTACAGAAGGTTTTACATCAACTACAGCTATCTTGGTTGTTTTTCAAAATGCCTCAACAGCACTCCACTTTCCTGAGCTCGGTTTGTATGCTTCGAGTAATGCCCCTGCTGCGAGGGTGCACAAGCCAAAAATGATGTTATCTTGCATTTTGTGTTAAGCATTAAGGCTCTGCAAGTTGTCATTGTATCAAACCTGCCCCCATATTAATTAGCTAACGTCGTCTGTAAACCTGTTTGAGCTGGAGGGGGACCAAACACATCTAAAGTCATGCTACCTGCCTATTAGACAAGCAAATTATTGGCAAATCAATATGCCAATATGCCATGAAGCATAGCTTATGAAACCCAGTAGTCACCTGCTTATGTATGGTGGGAATAGTTTGGTAATTCTGCTCATCTTTTCAACTGACAGCCTATTGTCTATTGAGCTATATGCTGCAAATACTTGCACAGAAAGACATCAATTGTGTGATTTTGGAAGTTGACTGGATTCTTCTCTGTAACCTGAGAAAGGTGGTGAAGGTGAGCTCTCAACAAAGAATACAGTAGCAGCTCTTGAACCAGATTTTCACAACCTCCTCGACTTGAAAGGTTCCATTCAGGTGGACAGTTAAAAAAGAAGTGGCCATTTTCACCCTGAGGTAACCAGGTTTATTTTATTGTACTTGTTTGTGCTGTGGACTGAAGTAGCCCCTGCAGTTCAAAACTGATATTTTTTTGTCCTGAAGCTTTTCAAAGAGCTGTGGTTGTGTGATGACGGTGCAATTGGCACAGCATTCTTTTCTTCCATTGGGGTAAGGTGATTTAAGGTCAAGTTGGCAACACTGCAACCCTAGTGTGAGAAACACAATATCAACAACCTTGAGTCTTTAGTCAAACATATCAAACCAAACACGTGCCCAGAGCACAATCAACCACAACTCTTATGTCCTCAGATAAATTTTGCTAAGGTTATGTAAATAAAATTGACATGACATATCCTTGAGTCCATCCATCCATACAATTTCTTCCGCTTATCCAGGGCCAGGTCGAGGGTGCAACAGGCGGAGCAGAGCATTCCAGACATCCCTCTCCCCAGCAACGCTTTCCAGCTCTTCCTGGGGGACCCCAAGGTGTTCCCAGGCCAGACAAGATATGTAATCTCTCCAGCGTGTTGTGGGTTGACCACAGGGCTCAGAAAAGGAGGCATCCTGATCAGATGTTCGAACCACCCCAACTGGCCTCTTTCAACATGAAGGAACAGTGGTTCTACTCCGAGCTCCTCACAGATGTCCGAGCTCCTCATCCTTTCGCGAAGGCTGAGTCTAGCCGCTCTGCTTCTTCTTCATCACAACGATCAGTGGAGCGCTCACATCACTGCAGATGCAGCGCCAAACCGCCTGTCCATTTCACACTCCATTCTACCCTCACTCGTGAACAAGAGCACGGGATACATACAACTATGTTGCTTGGGGCAGAAACTTTCACCCCACCCAGAGGGTACAATCCACTGTTTTCCAGCAAAGAACCATGGCCTCAGATTTGCAGGTGCTGACTCTCATCCCCACATGGTGTTCGTTATGGACAATCCATGACTAGCACAAAAGTCCAATAACGAAACACCACTCACAATATCCTTGAGTCAACTTTCTAAATGAAAAATCCTTGCAGTATTTCAGTGTACTGACTAGTCTCAAGAATAAAGATCTACTTTGCCTTTTTTCAAAACTTATTAAATATTTTATGGCTCATGGCATGTATTAAGTGAACTGTAGAAATCTTTTTTAAAAAAAATATGTTCAGATTAGATTGCATTTATTGTCAAAAGATACACAAAATACAATTGTTAGTGTGTGTGTCTGTGGGTGGTTTTCAGCCACTTCCTTTGTAAAAACCAACCAAGGACAGCATGTTCTGAGAATGACTGCTTTCACTTTGCAGAGCTACCACAGAAAGGTCGATGACGAGTGTGCAAGAAACATGTTTTCTGTGAGTGAAACAGAGGCGCGCATGTTCAATAATGAGCCTCAAGGTGATCTAAAACAACACTGTGCAGTGCCCTCCATTTACTGCAGCTGCTGTTTTTTACGTAATTGTATTGGTTTGTGGTCCTGCGAGATGTGTGCAGAATGAAAACATCAGCAGAGAAACACGTGTACACACGTACCGGGGGGGGGAGTGTTGACAAAAAAAAGACATAGACTTTGCTGTCTAAATGTGGTTTGTCATTTGGCTTTGTAAATGTAGACTAGTTAATTTCACAGTATTTCATTCTACTGCTCATTTCCCTGTATGTTTCTAATCTGCATTGTCACCACAAGGGTGGTAAGCACAATGTGCTTCATCCTAACGGTTTGTGGAAGATTAGCAAAACACTGAACAAAGGCTGCTGTTTTGGCTGACTGGCAAGGCCTTTCATGGGTTTAGTGGTGGCTGCTCTGTACTTTTTGTTCAGCTGTGGGATATGTCTACCGACAGCTTTGGCTGCCTTATTGCAAGGTATCATCGAGACTCTCTTAGTGCCACACAGACATACTGCTGGAGATTTGCTAAGCCTAAATATCTTCCCTGGAGAGGAATTTTGCCAAATGGCCATCTGCTGAAAGCTTCTCCTTCATCACCATTTACTGTTACTGAATTAAACATGACCTGCGATTGCTTGATATTGAAAAAAGAACATTCCCTGGACAATGCTGGCCATTATTGTTCCTTGCTATCAGCTACATCAAGGACTCTTCCCTGATATTTTTTGCTCTTTGAAAAAGAAGTAAGTTCCAGGTAGCAACCTGGAAGTTTGGTTTCTAAACCATTTAGTTGCAGTAGTAGTAGTAACTGAGAAAGAGAAGAAAAACTAGAGCATGAATAAAAATAGCAATTATAAATCATTGAATAAGATGTCTAATAGAAGTGCTTTGAGATCAAAAGTTTCCTGAGGGCAATCTTCTATCATTTTAGTTTCTTCCATAGGTGCATAGGTACAGGGCTGTAGCACCAAATTCTGGGCTAAAGTAGTCTCTGTAGGCTCCCTGGCCTTCCTCTCTTGATCAATGTCTCTCTCACACACCTTTTTTCTCTTTCTTAGGGAAAGACATGACAGTGTCTCTGGCTGGTGTTCCAGCAGCAAGAGAATTCACTCATTCCCCTCTAGAGGTTTTTAAAGATGAATCCTAGTGTAGGGGTAGATTTAACTATTTTGCACCTTTTAGGAGTGAGAGGGGACTTTATACCTATCCATCCTGCCAAATTTAATTTAATTATGTCATGAATTATTAGAAATAAATAACTGCAAACAAAACCAAATTTTTCATGCCCCTCCCCATACAACATTTGTATGTGGGTCCCATCTGTAACAAACGGGCTTAAAAAATGGGCCCTATATGGGACTATCCACAGGTCCTATATTGCTCATTGCCCACATAGGTGAGTTGCCCAAGAGGGCGCCAAATAAGATGCCCATTTTGGGCCCATACCCAGTTGGTATCCAGTGAGACTTAGCATAACCCATGTGGGCAAATGGCATGTGGCCAATATGGAACTCATGGACAGTCCCATATAAGGTCCATTTTCCAGCCCATTTACCACAAACATGAGCCCTACATACAAATGCCGGCTGGGTCCCATTGGGACCCAGATAATCAGTCCCATTATGATGCCCCTACATAGGTACTGTATATTTGTCAATACACAACACACAGATGCGCACACAGATACACACCCAGCATGAAATATTTTGATATGCAGCACCATATGATACGTCACTTCAGACGGAGCTTTGCGATGCTTCGCTTGCAAGCCGAGTACAGGGCAGCAAGGCACATCTAAATCTCTTGCTGAGTGACAGTTTTTAAATCACGTACGCATCGCACCAGCTCCTCTTCACGTAGACGCCCACATGATCCCACTCCTACGTTATCGCTGTTTGATCAGCAACACTGATAAAGATACCTATGCGCACACACACAACAAAAAGCTTTTACATAACCTAATCCTCTTAGCACTGAACTTTTGCAAACTTTCACTCCGTTTACTTTCACTGCACTGAGCTGAAGCACCACAATACAATGCAAGTGTGTCGGCTTCCTATCCCATGGCGAAACATAGGCTACATGTGCTTCCTTAACAAATGTGTGCACAACAAATAGTGCTGTGTGTGTCTGCACAAAACAGTGTTTATTTCTCTTTGACATCACGTAGTCCACAGATAAGTGTTGTCATGAGTCCGTTTCTCTCAGACACACCATACACACCCATGCACATCTACACCCATATACATGCAAATCCTGTATATACACATTTAGATTGAACCTACTTTTTCTAGATAAGCATGAGATCCTTTAGGTATAGAAAATGATGGAATCTTTACATTTAAAATGTGTCTCAAACATTAACAGCAGCAACACTGCTCAACTCATGGATTTGCTTGCTGGACAGACTTTTTCTCTCAGCTTCAACAATTGTTCAGCTTTTTGCTCTGTAACAGTTGACACAGATCCAATGTTTACATGGAAGAGGACATTCCTTTCAAAACCTTGGTGGGATGCATGTTAATATGTTCTTTTTTCCTTTGGCCTCGGTTGCCTGAGTTATCACTCTTTGAGCTACTTAAAACGATTGACCTCATGTGAGAAAATGGGGAACGATGGATGAGACTAGAACAAAATGTCCTAGACGCTCAGAGTTGAAACTAGGTCAGGAAGTCTGTAGGCAAAGTGTGTGCTTCCTCCTACTGGTCGTTATATATAGTGAAGGTGGCCATGATGGGTAGAGAAATGGTATCACAACAGTCAACTCTTCTATTACCAAATGCACCCTGAAACTGTTGGAATCTTTTCCAAAACATTCAATTCAGTTTTATTTATACAACCCATTATCACAAATCAGAATTTGCCTCAAAGGGCTTAATAACATAAAATATCCCTCTGTCCTTGGACCCTTGCAGCAGATAATGAAAAACCCCTGCCCCCCAAAAAGACCCTTTGATGGGGATAAAAAAAAGGAAGAAACCTCACAAAGAACAACTGAGGAGGTATCCTG
The DNA here is from genome assembly GCF_026936395.1 of Plectropomus leopardus. Taxonomy (NCBI): domain Eukaryota; kingdom Metazoa; phylum Chordata; class Actinopteri; order Perciformes; family Serranidae; genus Plectropomus; species Plectropomus leopardus. Next base: position 17,705,878 of record NC_142183.1, read on the forward strand.
CTTCCAAGGAGGACAGAAGTGCAATAGATGTGTGTACCAAACAGATTAACATAATAAAATTACAGACAATCTGTGTGACAAAATGATAGAGACAGAGAGCAAAAGAGAGAGAAAGGTGCACAAAAAACAACAGAATAAAAAACAATTGAATAGAATAGAATAAAAAAACAAGAATAGTAGTCGTACATATCAGTTTGTGATACGTTGTGATATTCTGTTTCAGCTCGTGTTTGTGTCCACTTTCTGTATTATTTTGAAATGTGTTTTCATTGTGTTTAGTGTTACTTCTACTTCCTGAGTTTTCCTACCTTTTTTGAATGCCTTTCACATGTGTCTTGTTTCACTCACCTGTGTGTAGTTGGTAATCAGCCCTTGTGTATTTGAAGCCCAGCTTTTCCTCCATTAAGTTGCCAGATTGTCAATGTTGCCCCTGTGTGTTCATGCTTTTCAGCCTTTTCCTCATGTTTGCTTACCTGGTTTTTGACACTGCTCATGCTTTATGGACGTTGGTACTTTTGTGATTTCCCTGAATGGATTTTTCTGTCTTCCTTGACAGCCTACAGATGTATGAGCCCTGCTTCCTTCAGTAAAGATTTGCTGAAGTAACACCTGCCCTTGGAGGTTGGTGCTTTTCTCTGCATCTGAGTTTAAACTGTTACTCATGTATTAATCGAACATAAATAAGTTAAAATGAGGAGATGGAGAGAAGAGACATGGAGATGGAGAGGAGATTATTGTATCATACGAAGTCTTCTGTCAGACTAGGCCTATATCAGCCTGACTAGGGGCCGGTCATGGATGGCCTGAGCCATCCCTAACTATGAGCTTTATCAAAAAGGGAAGTCTTAAGTCTGTTAAATGAAGACACAGTGTCTGCCTCCTGGACTGAAAATGGAAGATGGTTCCACAGAAGGGGAGGCTGATGGCTGAGCGCTCTGGCTCTCATTTTACTTTAGGAGACTCTATGGACCACACGGAACCCTGTATTCTCGAAGATCAGTGTTGTCGAGGGATACTTTTATATTGTTAAGCTGCAAAACAATGATTGGTGTTTGGAGTGAGCAGAAATAAATAAGATGCTGATCTGAAAACAGATCTAGTCTCATACGTATGCTTCTCTCTTGGTGCGTAGAAATAGATGAAAACATAATTTCAATATAATGTATCTCAAGTATAATTTGAATCACTGAAATAATACACTTGTTAAGTAGTTAGAACTTTCCTGCTTCCAAATTCATATACAGTGTACTGTACATACTAAATCCTAAGATTTTTTTTATATATATCTTGGGACTATATTTGCTAAACCTTAGACACCTCTCTGCACAGGCCGTTGTGCTGAAGTCTCACAGTTATGCTATTGACATGTTTCATCTGTTAAAGCTATTGGTTTCTGCCTGGTCTGAATGTGTATTGCTTAAAACAATGCATGCAAACAAATTCCCTGGTGAAAGGCTATTGACATGTCTGGCACCAACCATTACACCATATTTGAGCTTCCTTGGATCATTTAGTTTGCTCATTTTAAAGTCAAGTCCAACAACCAGTAAACCTCTGGACCCCTCTTGGTATGTACATACTGTATGAGTCTGACACTCTGTATGACATTTGTGAGACGTGATGGGAGACAGTACTCAGCTGCACATCATTGTTTATCTGGCAGTTGTAGATACATGGTTATTAGTTACAAAATGTATCTGTCTGAACAGCTGTACCTCAACATGTATCCTCATTAATAACAATGCCATTTTCTATTTAGTTGAGGTAATGAGATCAATAATGCTGTTTTCTAAACATGGATGGTTATCCTTATGTCTCCACAAGCACCAGCATGTAATGCTTACCGTTATATGCATAAGGAAAAAGTAACATTATGAAATTTACCAAACCACCACTGTGAAAGCTCAATGTAAAGACTGCAACTACAATATTTTTGCACTGCAACATCTGAAAGGTTACCTTTCGACCCGAGTCTCATTCACAGCCATATAAATACTGCACAACACCTTATCTTCCTTCTACTAGATGTGTTTGGAAACCATGTCCTTCAACGTGGGAAGGCCAGTGTGTGTATGTGTATGTGTAGGCCTTATCTTATTGATAACAACACTTTTATCTCTGATCACATCATCCATCAGAAAAAGACTCGGACACAGTGTACTTTTGTTCCATGACAACAACAAAAAATTTTTTCTGAGCTTTCCGCTCAGATTTCAACATGAAATACAAACTGAATGCAATATGGTGAGGTTAGGAACCAAGTACATTTTTCATCCCATTGACACCGAGAGGCAACACGAGGTTGTTGAGTCAGGCTCATGCAGCCTGGTTAGAGTATAACACAGACAAAATGTAGACAACACAATACAGGCAACAAAGGAAATCTGCCAAATAAACATATTCACAATTTTAGTGCTGCTCTACATTTTCATAATCAGAACCAGAATCAGAAATATTTCATTGATCCACGTGGGGAAATTGCGTTTTTTCACAATTGCTCTTGTGACAAATATAGAGAATTATAGAAAGTAGAAATAAGTACCAGCACAATGTATTTTTAAAAAATATATATATAATATATAATAAAATAATATAATATAATATAATATAATAGAAATACAGTAATACTAAAAACAATAAGCAGTGGTTTGAAAATAGTTTTAAAAAATATATACAATTATGTACAATGTGCTGAGCATGTAAAGTGTGTAAAAATGTAAAATAGTAAAAAGAAATACAGTAATAATAAGACACTTGGCACAAGTAAGTGAATATCTAAAAGTGTAAATATGTATAATGTACTTAGTCTGTAAAGTGTGTGAAAATATAAAACTATTTGTATAGTTTTATGCTTATGCTACAATGCAATGTATAAACAAGTATGTAAAGTTAGAAATATAAAAGATGTGTATGATGCTACAATGTACAGCAGATATTTTGTTTCATTTTCAGCTATCAGAAGGTGAAAATAAATACAGGTTGCGCATTAGCTTAACAAAAATGTGTGCTCCACTATATCTACAATATTTGAAAGCCCAAAATACCACGACTGCACACGGGAGAATGGGAATCTTTGATGGCAACCGCTATTCAAATAACCTGTAGTCTTTCTCTGGCGATCATTATCTTCAAGAAGGGAAGGGCTGTGTGTGGTTCCGGGGAACGTTTTCATCTGGGGGAAGAGACAGCAGGAGGAGAAACTGACAGTGGAAAGAATCTATCGCAGAGGCAGAGATACACAGGGAAGTGGGATTAAACTGTCCCTGGCCTCTTCATCCAGACACTTTGTAGTGCTGACCTGCACACGAACCAGACACAGAGTTGCTGAGAGGGGTTAACAAGGGGAGTAATTAAGGAATAAAACTATCTGCCAGCACTTTCTTTCTCTCTTTCTTTCTCCCTCCGACTTTTCCCTCCCAACCCTCCACTGCCGCTCCTCCATCAACTCTACTTCCCCTCTCCCAGAGCCCTTTGTTGGCTCGCTGCTCTGCTCTAATCTGGCATGCTGTTCCCCTCCTAATTTGGGGACTCATTACGAGAGTGATTATCTCACTGCACTCTGTGCGGGTTTAGGAGGAAGACGGTGACGGTGTAGGTTGTTGAGCTATCTGTTTTGCAGCTTAAGGCTTGAAATATCTATATTTCTGTGATTTCCTGCTTACTACAGTGCAGAGGTTATCTCTAAATGAGTCAGATATTGTAATATGTGGTCGAGTGAGCTTTGCAGAGCTGTGTCCTTTTGTACGCAAGTCACTTTCTCCGGCCAGCTCAGTGATCATCCTTCACGCCGGTTCAATATGACTTAAAGGATTTGCTATATAAACAATAAGAAAAGGAGCATGACTTAACTCATGATTCCACATGATTGGCTTATAAAGATTACATAGATTACACTCCTGCATGACGAAGGATCAAAGGCCATTATTCAATTTTACTCAAACTTTTGGGGCAATCAGATTACAGTGAGTTACAGGGAATAATGAAGTTACAGTGAATACCTGTGAAAACAGTACTAGCATGCATGAGACTATGCAGTTTAATACTTGAGAAACACAGATTAGATTTAATTGTCAGAATTGTATTAAATCTGCAATAACATATGTCTTTTGATTAAATAAATGACCAAATGAATCAATATTAACCCTTTGAAACCTAAAGTTTTAGATTTGCATTCAGATTTGCCTTTCACAAGTATTTAAACCTTTGAACCCTGAGTAAATTGGTGTAATCTAAAAATAAAATAAAAATCAAAGGGCAATGATCAACAACAAACAAATGTTTAACAAATGGTAGGTAATTTGTAAATTTTGATTATTTTTTTTTTAAGATAGGGAAAATGCCAAGGGAAAAAGAAAAAGAGGGAAAAGAATTTGTAATTATTGTAATTACATATTTTAAATCATGTTACACAATTATTATAATTTAATAAGCACTTTTTCCAGACAGTTTCTTTTTTGTTCAATTGCTTTTTTAGATACTAATTTTCAGATAATTATCATGTACGTTTTATTTATTTCTTGCTAATTTTTGGGTCATTTCTTCTTTTCTCGCTAATCGCCTTCTTCCAATGTTTTTGAAAGAAATCAAGCCAATTTGCTTTTGTTTTAAGGGGTTAAAAAGGGAATTGAATAATTGTGGTTGTGAACAACCCCCCTGAGGAGATTTAGCATGTTCTTGTACTGGCTTGAACCCTATTTGAAAGGCATGCAAGTCAGGCTTTATAGCGTCCATCAATGTGAATGTGAGTGATTGTTCCCCCTGTTATAGACGGGACCTCTTAGTCTAACCTTGTGCCCAAACTGATGCAGGACTTGGCTGCACAGCCTGTGATCCTCAGAGAGATTTAGTGGGGAATTAAAATGAATGAATTAGAGTAAAGGGTGTTTTCAATCATGTCCTCGGTGCAGTGAGCAGAGGTTGTATTATATATCGCCACATGGTGGCACTAGAGAGCAGTGTTTATGCTTCGTGTCTATGATTTCATCCCTCCAGTCATCAGGGCCATGTCCACCTCCGAGGAAACCAAACTGAAGTCAGCTCAGTTGTGCTGGTTGGCGACTGACTGCAGTCGCTGGAGTTGTGCTGTGTGAAAAGGAACTAATCTGACCAGCATTGTGAATAAAAGATTAGAAGTGTGTGATGATAAAAGCACTGATTTTGTCACAATGCTGCTGTTACACACATTTAATATTGAATTATTACCATTTTGAAATGTAATTTTAATGTCATGTTCAAACAAAAGGAGAATTTTGACTTAGTTTCAAGGATCTGTGCTGGTAAAAATAGACACTAATTTATTTGAACTTAATGTGCGAGAATAAAAGCTTAAGATAAATCATCAGAATTTTACATAATTTATTGACTCTGGATTTCAACAGAAAAATGCCAGACATAAAGAGAAAACCTTGAACTGACCTTGATGATACTGCCTACTCGTCATGCTTTCTTTGTTAAAGTAAAAAAATGTACATACATGAGCAGAAAGTCCTCAACATGTTTGATACAGAAAGAGGTCAAAAGTTAATCCTAGATGTGACCATTATATGGGGCTGTCTAAGCAGCGATTCAGCATGACAATGAGTCTAAATGTTGAGTTCTATTGTTGTTGAGGTAGTTCATTATCCTGCGTCTGATAGCAGCCACTCATGGAAGAGATGAGCGTGGGAGGATATTGTGTCAGAGCCTTGTAAGAAGCAGTCCACTGGTTACGGACGAATTTAACTAATTAAACAAATGTTCCATTAAAAGCGTGTTGCTGCTCCCCGTGTGACCTGAATTAAAATGTGCTCCTGCCCCAAGGCTTTTTAAGGAAACTTTGTTTCTTTAAACAATCAAACATCCATTTGTGATTTTTATTTTCATTCCTGCACACTCAGGAATTCAATCCTTTGGCACACACTGTCTGCGAGTTCGACATAAGGCGGCAATCAATTGCTAATTCACACACAAGTGGACAGGAGTCCTCAGTCAGGCCAGCAACTCAAAGGCACTAATTCAGCGAGCGCTCAGCCTATTTGTATCCCAAGCGGCTGTTTGTAAAGATCCACAGTGACCACACAAATCCTGGGCAACGTGATTAATGTGCCCCATACGCAGGGCTGGAGTTGCGAATAAAGAGATGTGGATCCTTGGCAACTTTATTGATCCGTTCTGCCGAATAAAGATGACATTTGCTTGCTTTAATAGATCTTTTAATTTGTCATGCTAAGCGAAAATGTAATTCATTCTCAGCAATGGCACACCTTCAAAAGGTCATGTAAGGGGCATGTGAAAAGTAAGGGACACCCCAAGAGAGACACCAAGGGAAAAAAAGGGGAAAAGACATACATAATAGCAAGAAAGAAAAGAGAAGAGAGAACTTTACCAGACTGAACGTTGCTGTGTATACAGTGTATTCTGAATCCACCCACCGTTTTACCTCTGTCTCTCTCTCTCACATACAGACACACACACACACACACACTCTTTATTCTGTATTTAGAAGAAAAGCCTTGGTGTTTGAACAGCTTTGGTATCAAGTTTGAGCTGAATAAAAGCACAGACCTCCCTTTGAGGCAGTACATGTCATACAGGGAACATTGAGCCATCAAGCCAGACGGCCAGAAGCATTGTTGAGAAATTACACATGGGGGCTTGTGATTTGGCCTTGGTTTAACAAGGGAGAAGAGGGAGGGGAGGATAGAGCATTTGGATTTTCAAAGCTCTAAAAAAAGAGATTCACCCATCTGGGGGAGGCTTCTCTCGCCGTCTGCAAATAATTTGTAGTTCATACTAAAGATAATGCCCACTTCCCCATTTCCTCTCTGTCATCCCATAACATTTCATCCCCCGTTCTCCAGCCCTCCTATCTCTCGGCCCTCTCACCCTCCCTTCCGTTATCAAACGCTTTGTGATCTGGGCTCAGTGTGGGAGCCTCCCCAACGCCAGCATGCTGTGATTTGAGCAGCTTGCCGTCGAGGACGTGCTCGTCGGAGGCCGGATCAATAGGCGCAGGATTCCGCACACAAAGCCGAGGTGACAGGCAGAGACTGTGAGAAAGGGGAGCGTGACCTTTGGAGAATACAATTTAAAACATCTCTCCGACTCTGGCTAAGTTAACTCTGGCACCATGCTGTGGCTGCACTTGCAGATCGTTTATTTTCCTGGACAGTACCAATTGAGGGAGTGGAGGGGAAGAAGGGCTGGGATTGGGACGGAGGTGAGAAGAGCAGTAAGGTGGGGTGATGGTGGGTGGGGATGTAAGAGGAGAGCACCAATTTCAACATGTTGTGCCAGCAAATTCACTTGTTTTTTTCTCCTTCTTTTGACTCCCCGACTCTTGCTCTCCCTCCACTCTCACCTCGTCACGTTTTATCAGTCGTCCTGTAAAGGTTGTTTAAGGAGGCAACCTGGATGCAGTCAAACATAGTCTCAACACGCATCCTGCACATGGGCTCATTTACATCCCATAGACCAAAGACATGGTCCAAGTCTGTACAATTACAATGAAGTAAGACAGGAAATCTATATTTGTCTGCCTTAGTGATTCAGTTGCTTCTTTCTGTCTTTTTCTCTCACACATCTGTGCACTCGTCTTGTGTTCTTTCGGTGTCTGCTGCACCGTGGTCAATGTAACCCCATTTTTACAACATTTCAAAGCCCATGCACACAAAAAATTTGAAAAGACATGAATATAATTTTTAAAACATCAATCTATAAACCGCTCAAGACCAACAATTTAAATTTTGTCAGGTGAACTAATGGATTTAACAGTTTATCATGCAGCGCAGTTACAGGGATTGTGTTTTTCATGTAGAACGACTGGCATTTTAAAAGCATGCATTATATGTATTCATGACTCATTTCATGAATAAGTTGGGTGTTTGGATGGAAGCAAGTGCGCGGCTGCAATCTCTCCTTCTCACTCTCTGAGTTGCCCTTCCTGTTTCATAACAACAGGGGGCAGTGTTAAATGAGGTATCTCTTTCACTGATGACTTTTTGTCCTCTTAGACTGATGGGGCTGCTGCAGTCTTGTCTGAAGTAAGAAGGGGGAGAAATGGGATAGAGAGAAGGGGAGAGAGAGAGAGAGAGAGAAGAGGAGTGGGGGGGCTACTGCATTGCACAACACACAATAGTGTATTAAAGTGGGAGGGGGGGGGCAGGATGCTGGGTGGATTTACGTTTCTCCCCTTGTTTTACATCTCAATTGTGTTTGGACAAGCCCCACTCTACATGTGTAATTACCACTGACACTGTTACTTTTTCCAGACACAAGTTCAGGCCTCGCCTGGGTGATTAGTATGCTTTGTGTCTCCGGGGCACTCGTAAATACAAAAACCGAGGGCCCTCAGTGTGTTAGCCATATATTTGTTTTGTTTCTCTTTTTCTCTCTGTCCCCATTAATGTGAACTTACTCTTATTAATAGCTCTCAAGGACAAAGGGGGATTCATATGCAAGTCTTATTTTCTCTCTCTTAAATTGCCAGTGGTGGGCACATCATTAGATTTATGAATAATTCTGAGGGATTTGCTGTCTACATTTCCTGGTTCCGGCATTTTTGGATTGAAAATAACACCATATCACTGTAATCACAAATCATTTGATCTCCCATTCAGCTGGGACAAAAGGGAAATGATAACAGCCATATTTCCTCCGACAGAAGGGTTTACACTAATGTCTATAACAAAGCATTCATGGCAAAGATTGCATCTTCGAGGAAAATTAACATTCATTGCCACGCAGTCGAAGATCAAATCAATTTCTCTGCTTCCGTCACATCACGTTATCAGCCTTGAGATGGTAAACACACTGTAAGTGCCATCTTCCTCATGGTCCAGAGGCATTCAAACACACGCTATAATGGGCCCCCTCGACACGATAATGTTTACAACAGAGACATGCTGTACATCAATATTCACATTGGATGAATTTATTGAGGAGTCAGTGTGGGCACACATCCTAATTCAGCCGTTAGGAGCTGCCGGATGAGAATTAAAAGATCATCTGATGACAGCAAATAGCATCATCTCTATATGACCACACACATAGGGAAAGAGGTCGTTACAGTGCATCTGTAAATCTGAGCTAAAATGTTTTACATACATGCAACTTCTATAGACAGGTAATACAAAAAAGTACCAATCCACCCATAAAAGGATAAAAGTTTGGAATGTATGAGTTTTATCATTTTAATTAATTTTTTTAATTCTAGTTTATTCCTTGGCTTAATATCCATTATGTTTCCTTCATTAATTTATAAACCCTCGTTAGGAAACGGTGAGGAGTTTGGCTTGTGAAAATTAATACCTAAAGTGACCCCTGTGTTGCCCCACAGCCAACAGAGCACTTTTTCTAAACAACAAACATCCCGCAGGGACACAAAATTTCCTCCCTCCCTGTCTCTCTGGCCTTGAATCTACTGCCCACATAACCAGTGACACATATGGTGACAAAAACAGGCTGAATCAACAGACCCTAGGGAGGTCTTATGTTTCCTTCCCTCCCATGAGCCCCCGTTTGGCCCCCACCACTAAAAGCCATCCTGCTATTTGATGTTCCACGAAAACCAATTAGCTGGTCACATTTCCGCATGTAAATGAAATGACTTGTTTCCATGGAACCTGCAGGACCTCAAAGACATATTCCCGCTGCCGGCATGGATGACGTGAGGTCTGCCAGCATTAACATTTGATAAGAAGGGTCGTTTACAACTCCCAGCTGCTTGCCAGCACCAGACAGTGACCTTTCAAACAACAGTAAATTTTACAGACCTTTAAAAAAATGCACCCTGCCTTGCCCACGCTCTGTCTCATCATCTCTAATGATTTCCTTATTTTGACCATGGCACGTAGGTGTTTCTTCTCCCTTTACATAGCCTAACCCACGCAAAGATATTCCTCCTGCTTGATATTTCAATTCGAGCCATCCGCTGTCTGGATTATTACTCATGAGGAGTTTATTTATTTATTCTTTTTTTATTCCAACACAGACACATTCCTCACCAAGCTCTATTGGGTTACATGGTGAGGTGAGTTTTTCCTCTCGCTCCCTTTCTCCCAGATTACCTGTCTGCCTCCATGGTTGTCAAAACGCAACCTCTGCGCACATCTCTTGCAAAGCGTAGAATTAGAAGGATTATGACAGTGACTGATTTTCATCACTGGTTAGTAGTTTATTATTGCTGTGGCGAATCCTGCTTAACACAATTTGGTCATGTGAATTGCAAAAAATAGCACCAAATAATCCTTGATAGAGAAACAAGGAGTAGATTAGCCTTGGAGGGCGAACAGTACGTATGCTCATTCAAAAGACGGGTGAATAATACATAAATACTGCACAGGTGCAGAGAGTGTTGAAAATGAATTGGATGGGCAGTACAAAATCTGCAATGATACAACAACCTTGAGAGGCAGGAGACATTGATTGGAAGAGGCAACAATACTCATACACAAGGTTTTAAAAAAAGAACGAAGGAGCCATTGTACAAAGGCAGCTCGTTCTATTATGCTATCAACTCGCCATAGCAACAGTTGTTCGAAAAACCTTCAGTCTGTCACCGTTTTTGAACTCCACTGATAATCAGTAAAAAGTTTTAAGTGGCTTTATACTGGTGTTATAAAAGGTCAACCATAACTCTGTGTACTGCTACTATCAATTAAAAACTGTGATATATTGTAACCCCGTCATCAGGAATATGGCATCACAGTCACTGAAGCACAAACTCTGAAATGAGTCACTTGACACCTATCAATGTGTTTTAGTTACTAAATCATCTAATAAATAAACCATAAAGAAAATCACACAAAAAAGGTCTGTCACAAGTTCATAAGACTACAATGACGTATTAAAATACCTTGTTTTTCAAAGTTCTTAATGTTGCTGCAAGAAGCTGCACACTTCAAATGGTTGGCATGTTGTTGATGAATGACTTAAAGTTTCTGTATACAACAATCAGAGGATTAATATATCACCAAACCACTATTTGCTATGTAGAGATATAGTGGAGTGTTGGTGTCCTAAGCAGAGAATGAAGTTACAATTCCTCTGTGCGTGATATAATTTGAGCTTCTCTGTGGTTTGTTGTGGTAAGTTAGTGCTGCATGTGCATGTTATACATGCACCAGGATGTTGTTAGCAATACCAGTTCTAGCCAGGTTAGCATTAGTATTACCAGTAGATATCTGAAGATATTAGGTGATTTTCCATGGTCATCAATGTTTGGTGTGTTTTTATGTGTATGTGCTGTTTGTGTAATTTTATGTCCAATATGTGTGTGTGAACTTCTTGAGTGGAACTGTCTGAGGATGCAAAATGAATTTCAGTCTAAACTGACATAGTGTCGCATTGTATCGTATCGTATTGTATTGTATCGTATCGTAACGTATCGTATCGTATTTTTTATCACATTGTCTAACATTATGGTGTATTTTGCTCATACAAACACCGTAGCAACATGTTCACAGACAGAGGTTGGACAGTATTGTGTGTACTACTGATTTCATGAAACACATATGAGACAGAATCTAATAAATAATGTATTGCTGCAATTTCTCTAATATTGATGCATGGAGCAGCCATCTTGGATTTGAGGTTGGGGTTAGTGAGGTTCCTCTGGCTTCCAAGTTGGAAATCTGACGTGAGGGGACGTTCCATTTCAAATTTTTGGGACTGCAATCTCGATTATTCTGGCTTTCCAGTGCAAATGGAACACACCATTAGTGCCAACAGGCTAGTTCATTGTTGTCACTTTGCACTTTGCAGGTACTCACTGATATCAAGACAGCAGCAGTGTGGAAGTATAATGCCCACCCTCTGGTTCACCCATGGTCAACACCGTTTGCTCTATCAGTACTGTTGCTGTTGTTTAGCACTGTTTATAAAGTAAGCACCATTAGCTGCCAGCTGCCAGCTCACCCACCTCTTATATTGAAAACCATGTCTAGACAACTCATATGTTCTGAGTTTCACACACAGTCCATTTAAACAGTTAACCAATTATCAAATATTTTTATCAAAAGCAGCAAATCAATAAACTGACTAATCACTTCAGCACTATTGTCTATACTTTTCTTAAATAAGCTGTAAATTTGATTGTGATAGACAGCTTTCTATAAATTACGTTATCTGTTTTTGGATTATAGAGTAATTTGCATGTCAACAATATTTTTATTTATTTATTTTATTTTTCTAAATTACTCTCACTCTCTCTCAAGTTTTGTTTCAACAACAATGACATTGTCAATATTCTGATATCAATGCTGTGGATACACCACTGTACATCTACTGTGCTGAGATTACTTAATAATGTAATTTCAGCCAGATATCAATAGAGGTGTAAGATTTGATTTACACACAACAAACAGAATATGTCCTTGAATTGCCCATTAAGCTGCCATAGAGTTCTACCTTAAACCTTATACATGTGTCCTCAACTGGATTCAAGACCAAAAAATGTATCTTAAATGCCTCATCAAATCTTTTCAGTGGCTCCTGAATGTTCAGATATAGTGGAGCAGGGCCCAGTCTTCAGCATATCGACGTGGTTGCAACACCTCTCGGCCCTCATTGCCATCTGTATAGCCTGTGGTCAATCAATCTTTCTGACTCCACCTTTTGTTTACAGCAAGTGTGGTGAGAAATCTTTCAGAAAACACAGGTAGACTTTTCTGACAGGTTTAGCAGCTTTCCTCCGTTCAAGCACTCCTAAATTGTACTTTCTTCCATGAGGAACTTAAGAAATCTCATTGTAGATGTAACATTTAAATTCCGTTTTTCTTGGGCCAGATTATCAGTGTGTAAAGTGGAATAAATGGCATTAATGAGACCAGGGAGTGTGGATAAACGGAAAAAAAGTTCTTGAAAGTACACAGAGACAAAGCGAACAGAGCCAAATAGCTTTACTTCCATGAATCTGAAACCAGCAAACGGCTGCTTGTCTTTTCACTGTGAAATTAAGCCTTGAAGTGGAAGAAACACACAGAGAAATGGGGTTGAAAGAAAATCACAGCAGATGTTTACACTCTCCTTCCTCCAGCCCAGTCACCAGAAGAGAGCGTTGGCATTGTAAGTGTCTGCAAAACACAGTTATGTTACATATATAAGTTTCATACCTATGATGCAGTTCAGACTTTATGTATATGAGCTTAGCTTCTCGTCAGGAAGAGGAGGGGGTGGTGGATGCTTTGACTCCTAGAGGAGACAGCTGTCAAGCACCAGACAGCAGCAGAGCATTGTCTGTGACCAACAAAAGTGAATGTTTTTTAACAGCAGTTTGGGACATTCCCAACCATGTTTGTAGCGACAAAAGCAAGTATTTTTTTAATGAGAGTTTTTGAGATATCAAACCATATTTGTATTGACAAAGCAAGTATTTTTATAGAGTGTTCAGATATTCCAGCTGTGTTTGTGGCAACAAAAGTGGATATTCTGGTGTTTGAAAGGACAAAAGTGGGTAATTTTGACTTGAGTTTGATTTCCAGTTGTGTTTTTAGCAACAAATGTGTGTATTTCTTAACAAGAGTTTGGGACTTTTCCAGCTGTGTTTGTAAGCATCAAAAGCAGGTATTCCAGTGTTTGTAGCGACAAAAGCAGTGATTTTGTAACAAGAGTTTGTGATATTTCCAGATATTTTTGTGGCAACAAAAGCGGCTATGTAGGGACAGAAGTGGTTATTTTTTTAATGAGAGTTCAGTGACAAAATTAGGTACCTTTTTTAAATGAGATTCTTCCAGCTGTGTTTCTAGCGACAAAAAGTGGGTATTTTTTAACAATAGTTTGGGCCATTGCCAGTTGTGTTTATGTGGTGACTGAACCAGGTATTTCAAGTCAACACATATCATTACAGACAAAACCAGGCGTTAACCACAGGGCTTTCACAACGTAAAATTAAAAACTGCTAATGGTACATCTGTGTGAAACACACAAATGTCAACAGCTGAAAATTGTGTGTATGCAAGCAACATTAAATTGAAACTCAGTAAATTCTGCGGGAGCCTATATAGGTTGATATGATGTGCAGTAATGTATACTAGTATGAGGCACTTGGACTGGGCTCCGTTGGCCAAACTGAAATGCCCTAAAGACAGAGAAGAAAATGCTTAAGGCTGCGCCGAAGGGTTTTTATTGTGCTTGCCGATACATATGTATTGTCTAACAAGCGTTCCTTGCGAATGCTATAAGAATTTAAAAAAAGACGAACCTTCGCACCTTACAGTAGTGTCAAAATAAAGGGCTGCAATGTCTGGATGACCAATGCTGGCATTAGTTTAAAGTACATCTGTGATTAAAGTTTAGCATTTTCAGAAACAGGTGCACAGAGTGGGTGTTGCCCAATAACCCACTAAGACTTGCGTGCATGATCCAGAGTGTATCGTGGCATAAGTTACACCTCCTCTAGACAACTATGATACATGGTAGTCTTGTGATAAGACCAATGAGAGTTAGTACACCGCACTGCACATGGCCTGATAAGTGTGATGTAGAGGGATTTGGAAGGGATTTGGATAGATGTGAGGACTGTATGTAATCTTTCTCACCCTCCTTCAAATGAATCCTTTATTCCTTTAAGCCACATCTGATGGGACCTCAGTGGGCACTCAATCAAAACCTCTCTCTTTCCCCTTCACTCTCTCTGGGTACGGAAATTCGCCCCAGCCCCCTTCCCCACAACACAGTTAGTAAAATAACCTACACATACACAGTGCTGGATATAGCACCGCACGCATAAATATGCCCACCACTGGTGCTCCCTTCCTCTATCTTTTTTCATATCTCTCTCTCACATACACACCAACAGTCACAGTCTACAAACAGCCAGGTCATCGCTTCCCTTCAGGTGTGGTCATGATAGCAAATACTGTAGATTCCAACTTCTCTGTTTTCCCCTGCTGTCCTCCCTCCTTCACTTATAACACAGTAGCTTAACACTTAAGGAGAATGACCTGATGTCATGCAAAGGCAGACAACCCCAGCAGCAACAACAGAAAATGTGCTTGAATGATTTGAGTCTTGGAAAGACAACTCTCGTGCATAGCAGGTTTTGCATTTTCTGTGGTCCATTTTTTTTAAATCCTCCATTCTGTTTATGATTCATGAAGTTGGCTGCGAGGCAAAGGATGGTATCTTGTCTGTTTATGCTGCTTCTATGTTGCGTTACACATGTTGTGAGTGTAGAAGGATGTTAATAAAACAGAGCGGTTAGTACAGGAGGTTGAATGGTGACACATGTGGTCAGAGATTAAGGTTTAATCCATATTAGTAGTTTTACAAAAATGTTTGCATGTGAAGGAGAAAACAGTCCTTGTTATTTCTATGATGTGTTTCCTGCAGTGCATTCATTATTTGTATAATGCTGGCATCCGTTCAAGTACTGTATATATAGGTTGGTTTTTTTTTGTTTGTCTGTGGGCTGTCAGATTTCTGAGGTATTGTGCTGACATCCTTTCAGCTGCCTAATATGTATGCCTTTATCTGGTCAATGCTGCCCGAGGAAGAGCTTTGACTTGAAAAGCTCCACCTGTGTAGACTGCATATATTTAGCCATTCAATGTCCTCATGCACATACTGCACATCTTGATTGTGCTGTATTATCGCAATCATATACTGTGGCGCTATACCTTTGCCTTCAAGTGGCTGTCTACTTTGCTTGTTTTGAATGATCAGACCTGATTACTTTGTTAATGACGCACTTTACTTACAGACCCTTTTATTGAGAAATATGTCAATGCAAACTCTAATATAAGATGTTCTATTTCAATTTTCAGGTCTCGAAGCAGCCTCATCAGAGTTGCTCTCTGCGTGTTCTTCTCAAGGTCCTTTTGATATTCTTCATACAGGTACTCAAATGCAGACACAATATGTGCATAATTTCTGTTTGAGGGTGAGCATGTGCAGCTTTTGGATATTTAATGCACTATATTTGTAAATGCATGTTGCTCTTGTGGCAGCTGTGCATAGTCATTAGAGCTTAACAATCAGAGAAACAATAAAGATAATGTGTCACAAAAACATGTGCAGTGCTTTAAAACCATTCAATAAGCCCCTTAAATAGAGGGAAGGACACCAAAGACTACACACAGATATTTGGCTAATCAGTGTTTCCCTTTTTTGAAAGCTCTGAATACACAGTGTTGAGTGAATGGAAGTGCAAACCTAAATTTGCAGCACTAACTCAGGAACCGGTGGCTTAAATGGCAGTTTGGTATTGAAAACCTCAAAAACACGGAAGCTCAGGTGTTCATTTCTGTTGCTAAAATCCTGCTAAAGATTCTGTTGCTGGTGAAAAGTTGTATATTTGTTGTCTAATGGATTCAATTGATTTGCAAGGAAAATTATATATATATATATATATGTGTATATATATATATATATATATATATATATGTGTGTGTGTGTGTGTGTGTGTGTGTGTGTGTATGTATGTATATAATGTATCATAGGGGAACTGCAACAAAGTCACTCATTAAAGTACACACAAAAAAGAAACAATAATGGCAACTCTCATTCTGGGTTAAAAGCAAAGCAGTAGAAATGAGTTTTAGATCACATTTTAAAAACAGGCAATTTCAGGGACATCCTAACGTGGTATGGCAGCTCGTTCTATAGTTTGGGGGCTACAGCTGAGAAAGCTCAGTTGCCCCCGGAGTGATTTCTCTCACTGACGAGCTCCATCAGGTCAGACGCCAATTTAACATGCTTGATCGAACGAAAAACAGCCAACAGCCGCTGACTGGTGCCATTGGTGCAGCACACATGGTCAAAAGTAGGGCAACAGGTGCTAACAAACTGCCAAACATTGAGATATTCATCACCGGTTTGATGTGTCAGGGCCCAAAGACACTAACACAATATTGAAATTTTCAAATCCAGGATGGGACTATTTTGCGCGCCATCCCTCCTCTCTCTTTCCTCATTGCCTGTCACCTCTTCACCATCCACTGATAGGGACATCCCCAGTGTGGTAGAGATAATTTGAGAAATTAATTCAAAAAACTTTAACAAGGGCACACCAATTTCACATCTCAGCAGGAGGGAGATGACAAAACCTCATCAGGACCCTGCTGACATAAGAATCCTAATGAGGAGGCCTAACACAGCAGACCTGGAATTCCAACTTTGGCCAATATTTCAGGACAGGACAGGACAGTGCTATTCTTAGGGCCTTTATCTTGAATCCATGCCACAGATTTGGACACATGCCAACTGAAACCTTAACCCCAAACCATGTCCAAAAGGATCATGGCTTTGAGTGGGCGTGTTTTGCAGTGAGTCTGCAAGCTGTTGATTTTTGTGTCATGCAAAGACCTTATCCAGAGATGGTGGCTTTTGCTAAGCCAGCTAAATAAAAAAAAAATTAAAAAGTTAAAATTTACAATGTCTTACCTTGATGTTAAATAAAAAAATTTTGATCCAAGTGAGGGGTCTTGAAAATACGAGGAGCAAAACTATATTTTTCAAATTAGATATAGTAACTAGAAAGGCAATTTTAAAAGCTACAATATGCACACTTGCTAAGTAATTGTTTAGTCAATAGTATTGATCAACAATCCCATCAACCCCCTGCAAATTGGTCAGTTTGTTTTATGAGGGATAAAAATCTTACTTACAGCACTGCCTCTTTAGTTCTGTCTTCTATTTATGGTAGGATTTCACATGTTTGCACCTCTGTCCTAAGGCCTGGAAACAGAATGATCCACCGTACATACTCAGCCTGTCTTTTTCGATAAGTGTCTACTGGAAAATCAAATAAAATTCACATTTTATACTGTTTTGAGGAGTCTGAAGGCTGAATGAATCATCACTTAACCTGCTAAAACAAGTCTAGAGAATTTGCCCTAATAAAACAGTACAATATGAATTCGCTTGCTTATTGAAGTATAAACATATTGTACTGGAGGGGA
Organism: Plectropomus leopardus; assembly: GCF_026936395.1. NCBI lineage: Eukaryota > Metazoa > Chordata > Actinopteri > Perciformes > Serranidae > Plectropomus > Plectropomus leopardus. The sequence goes on from NC_142183.1 coordinate 17,723,757, forward strand.
AGACAATCTAAATGTTTGCTACAAATTGTGAGCTCTGTCAAAAACAGTCCTGCTTTCAACCTGAACAGCGTATTTACGATTGCTTGTCTGTGTCTGTGAGCCTGTCTGTGGCTGGGTGTATCTGCTTGTGTGCATTTAGTCCGTGTGCAGTAGTGCCTGAGTTTGAGTGTGTGTGCGTGAAATATCTCCTGGTTGAAGAGCAGCTCCATGACTACTGCTCCCAGGGCAACAGAGGTGCAGACAAGGTAGAAGACTTAACAACACCTACAACACACGCGCACACACCCACACACACACACGCGCACACACACACGATATACAAACGTTGTGAATGTTATTAATTTGTGTGATAAATTATTGGTAATTGCTTTGGAATCACACTGTGTTCCCAATTTGTTTGCTGTACTAATGATGTAACCAGTGCCAAAAATCTTAATCAACTTCTATGATTACAATTATAGTGGTAGTAGCAGAGGCACCAGCCGCAGAATTTTTTGTTGTTATCTGAAAAAGTTTATTACCGAAAGAATCACCACTGTTCATGTTTTGCCAGATTGCCCCTAGACACATCTCCCTAAATGACAATTCTCTGAGAAAAACATCAATTTATATCTGGTGGAAAGAGAGAAATGATAAATTAATAAAGTGGTATTTAAATTGATTAAACATCAGGTTAAACATAAATGTTAGATTAAGGTGTCTTTACATTAACTCTGCAAAGCTTCAGATGTTTTTCCATCACAAGGCATTGCAAAATCCCTCAACAGAAGACCTGGCACTCTAAAGAGAGAGTGAAAAAGCTGCAGACCAGCTATTGAAAATGCTGTCTGAGGTTTCTCTGGTGGTGCAGGCCAGAACCTATACTTGAGCAAAGTGCAGGCTTCTGGTTCACACACAAAGATTGGCTCTGAAGTTAACGAAGGGGCAGTCTTTACAGTCTTTATGTTAGCACCAACATTTAAGCACAGAAAATGACTTGTGTGCTATTAAGAGGGCATTTTCAAAGACAGCAATGTAATAAAATTGTGCAGCATTCAGTAAAATTACACATATTGGTTTTAAGTATTTTATTTACACCCAAACCTGGAAATTTCTTTATTATTTATTTATTTATGTATTTTTGGATTTTGCCTTTATTATATAGGACAGCTTGCATGGTAAATGGGACAGGAGAAGGGATGACATGCAGCAAAGGGCTGCAGGTTGGAGTCGAACCAAACTATTTAGGCAATATAGATTTCTTATTAGCTGACTAAACTATGCATGTGTGGCCCTTGCAGGGATGCATGGGCAACCCCAGACAACCAACAAGGGCTGTCCACCTCCTGCAACACCATGTGGATTAGGAGTTCCCAAGGTAAAAACAAACCTTTACCCTGCTTTTATTTATGCTTGTTAAATTAATTATTGAGCAGGTAAAATAAATAAATGTTAGTCTACACATGGTTATCAAAGGAAACCATGCAGCAGTCTAACTTAAACCTAAACATTGTTAATGGGCAATACTCCAACTACTGTGATTTTTAGCTAGGCTTCTTTGGTTAACATAACTAAACTATGGATTTATATTGGTGCCTTTATATGTCTGTGTGTGTTAGTTTTAGAGCAGAAAATTATATTTTGCAAGCATTTTAATTAGACAAACAATCTAGCTAGACTGTGCACATCATTTTTTTCATGTATTCACATTGGAAGAGTACACAATTTATGTCCAATTCTGTGTATTTAGTATGGGTTCTCATTTTGGCAATATGGTTGCGTTTATATCAATACAGTTAAGTGCTTGCTATTATTTTATATTTGAGTGTAATTTTGAGTGCATTTGGTAAAATACTTTATATATATGTATATGTACATATAATTGATAAAAATATACATAATACATATAATTATTTAAAAAATAATGTTAATATATATTTTTACTCATCCTATTTTTGAGTATTTTTGCTGTAGAGTCATAAATAATAGAGCATAGGTCAGATGTCTTACAGTAGTTTTCCTCCAGAGTAGAAAAAAAACAGTCACATATTAACCAGTTTATTTATATATATTTATTTAAATTATAAAAAACAAATCTAAATTATATTTTTCTGATAGCAAAGAATTTCCGTGTATATTCTTGACACAAGTTTCACAAAACACTAGAGCCACAACAATGCAAAGGTTTGTTGATGGTGCGGAGGATTCAAATGAAACCCACAGCATGTCATCCTTCAGCAAATCCCCCATGCTGAGCTCTTTTCCCTTTGCCGTGTTGAATGCTGTCTCTGCATTAGACCTGCTGCTGGGTACTTAATCTATGTTTTCAACCAGAGTTGTGGCTGATATGGAAGGGACAAGTGACCCTATCTGACTTAAGATGGGATGTGAGAGCTGTTTCTTAAAAATGAAAATTTAACACCACCACCGCTGACAGTCTTCTAGAGAACCTTTATGTTATTGGTCTTGAAGCATACAATGCTCCTTTGTATAGGCATGACACACACACACTCACACACACACACACACACACAAACAGAAGAGCAAACAGATGCAGACAGAAGACAGAAACCTAAATAACAAAACAACAGAAAGCTATAGAAAGACAGACAATTTAACTGGCAGATTAACAGGCAGACAGATAGTTTTACAGATAGACAAAGACACATACTGTAGATTATTGGGAGATAATCAAATAAAGGACTTTGTAAAATAATTGTTATATACATAATGTTAGAACAACTATATATTTACTTAGCAAAATGTGGTTTGCTGCTGCATTAATGCTCTGAATGTCACAGCCTTTAACCCTTTGAAACCTGAAATGACATGCATGCAGACGCCTTTCACAAGCATTAATGCCTTTGAAACTTGGTCAAACTGTCCTCGTTTTGTTTTGTTTTGTTTTGTTTTGGACACAATCAGCAACTTGGCATAAAATGTCCTGCAAATTGCAGGAAATTATTAAAAGGTGAAAAGAAAATTAGCTGAAAATTGTGCTTAAATTAAGAGAGAGGAAAGAGAAAGATAGATAGAAAGAGAGATAGAGAGAGAATTGTTAAGCAATTATGAAAAAAAGGGAAAATAACCAGAAAATTATATTTCTAATTAATATAATTATTCAAAATGAGGGTACAGACAGGGTATACACTGTATATTTACTTACTTACTTACCTTAATTATTATTTCTGGTTAATACTTTTTACTTTATGTTAGGTCATCTCCTGTTGGGTTTCTTTTTTCCTTTTTGTGCTATTTTTTCACATTTTCCTAATATCTAATATCTCATTGCCTTTTCCCTGTGTTTTTGAAATAAATCAAGCCAATTTGCTCAAGTTCCAAAGGGTTAAACTATTCCACAGAGCATTAAGATAATGATTTGGGTAAGTGAATATGCACATTTCTTGCTCTTACAAAGCCATTTCAGCTAACTTAGCTAACATCCTAGGAAGAAACTTTTGCTCTGAACATGTAACATTAAATGCAGCAGAAGATATACATCAAATACATATTGTAGTGACTGCAGCCAAATTCCAGATTATCTTTAAGGTTTTGAAATAACTGTGGATAGCATTCTTCAGTCCTCTTACCTGACAGGACATACAGTAGAGAGCGAGAAAGAAAAAAAAAACTCATCATTGCTTGGACCTGGTCTTGGATCCAGTCACAAAATAGATCTGGGTTACTTTCCTGTTTACCAAGGATAACAATAAATTATATGCATCTTCTGACCTACTAGTAGGCACAGTTTGACCCTTCTGAAGCATAATAAAGGGGTGATAACAACTGGTAACGCCCATTTAACGGGCTGGCGGCAGTAGAAGTGGGTGCTCTCTCTCTCCTTCTCCTCTTCTAACCCCCAACCCCCCGTCTCTTTCTCTCAGTCTTTCTCTCACTTGTCTCCTCTCCAAGTTCCCCTCAGCAACAGCCAGGCCAATTAAGAAATGGCTCTTGAAAGGGTAGCAATTATTCTTTTGCAAGACATACATGGCTCCTGCTTGCCTCCACACGTTATTATCTCTCTGGTATCCTACAGTGAGGTGCCTGGCCAACCATTCACCGCAACCCCTTACACTTCTGCCAGCATCACTGCTTCTTCTCTCTATCTGGCTGTCTGCACTGATGAGGGCCAGATTGCATAGCATGGCAGTCTGAGGCCCAATGGTGAGCAGAGAAACACAAGATAATGGGTGGATTATTAAGGGAAGCCCTGTTGAGAGAAAAGTTTTTTTTTTGATATCTTTGCCACCACCCACACAACCTACATTCCATCTCTTTTCTTGCATCCCCCAGCTCTTCTCAGCTCTCCCCCTTTTTTCGTGGCTCTTATCATTTATTTTTTTCTCCCACCAGTGATGATCCCTGGCTGCCACATGCAAATGGAAGACACTGCTGTGGGTTTAATGCTAATCAATACAGTGCAAATATTCATTTAAGGAGATGGCTGCATGGCAAAAGAGGGACCTGGCCTACTTGTAATGCAAGGAGCTCTATGTTTTGTTCTGAGCATTTTCATGGAAATGCACAGGCATACATGCAGTACAACAGTCTTCTCTCAAAAAACGCCTCAAAAAATCAACGGGCAAAAAAATGGAGAATGAGATTGTAAAAAATAGGAGAGATAACAACTGAGGAGACGAAAAGCGGAGGGGGTCGGGTGCTTTTAAATAACCATTCCACCTGTATAAATAATAGAAACCTCTCTCACTGTCATTACATAAGGCTTTTGTGTGAAAACTGTGTATTGCTGTACCCAAGAAGGAAGTGTAAATGGAAAAAGGCAAAGGCTGTATGTGCCACAGGCGTGGGCTCAATGTTGGCTCCATCATCCATAAAAGCACATAAGTAGACACCTAAAGGGCTGGATTAAGAGCCCCACTGTGAGAAGAGCACCATGGGACATGTAAAACAGCCTGTTAATATAACTTCAATCTCTCTGAGTCAATCATTCTGGATATTTGGGAGAGAGAATACTAATAGTACATTAACTCAAGCTGCTTAAATCAGACAGTAGTGATTAATTAAGGGGAGAGCTCACATCCAAATGCAAACAAAAGTGTTGGCCCACCACCAAAACTCAAGATGCAAGATTTGAATTTCCAATCAAATTACATATTTGATAGATCTTTTAACACATACACCTAAATTTAATCATTTGATGCTGTGAAAGGTTGAATCACACAAAATGTTTATCATTTCATTGAAAGTATTGCACATGTGAATATAGCTGTAATTTATGTGGTCAGAACTCCCTTCTATGGCCTTTAATACTGTAATTACAACATGACCTCATCCCTACTCCTAAAATATTGTGTGGGTATTTTTATTATGTGCAACTATTAATTATGAACATACAGTATCTGTCTAAGTAAAATGTGTATATAGTGTATGTAGATTTTATATTTGATGTTATTTTATTTAATCTGATTTTTTAAATTTTGTAATATTTTATCCTTTCCCTTTTTTTTCCACTTAAATCACTTTTTGCACTTTCTCTTCTTCTGACTCTTGAGCTGCTGAGACATGTGATTTGAATAACATGTCTCAGAATAAGTCTTATATTCTCAAATTGTAGGTAAGATATTTTGTATACTTCATATTATATATATAGTTATAATTCACTAGCGCATGATAAATATCAGTTGTTCAACTTCAAGTTGTGTTGTTAATGTGTTAAATATCTCGAATCTCCCCTGTCAGTCTTCCGGTTTTCCTTTTCAATGATGAATTAAGACTGCTGATGCCTGCAGATATGGAGAGATATTTCCTCTATCACAGACACAGAATGTACATCCTAGTTGGTGATTGGCTTTAGTCTTTGTTTTGTACTCAAGTGCAACTTTTTTAAGTGAGACACCAGCAACGTGAGGTGCAGCAACAATCGGCCTTTGTTGCCACTAGTTCTTTGATGTTGGTTTAGTGTGTCTGGGCCTTAAGAGTCCGGGCCGTGCTAGTGGCTCAGTGAAGCTATTTTAGGCACAGCAGTGATCTGACCTAAATGCAAATGTCAGCATGCTAACTAGCCGGGACAATGTTCACTATCTTTGTTTAGTGTGTTATCATGCTAATATTTACAACTTAGCACAAAAACACAGTTCGAATGAGGCAGAGAGAAGGGTCATTCGTTTTGCAGTCATTTGCTAACAACACAAAATATTGGACAAACATGCATTACATGAAAAGTCAGGGAAGTTATTTCAGTTTATCTTGAGGGGGGCTAAGTGATTATACCAAAGGCATTTCCTCTGGGGACTATAAATATCTAAAAAAAAATTGTACTAGTTAATCCAGTGAATATTGAAAATTTCACTATCAAACTTTCACACAAATTACAGTAGTTTTATTTGTTTTTTTATGACAAGACATGAAAAGTCAGGGGATGAAAGTCAGTCATATTTATCCTCCAAGGGACCATGAATGTCTTTACAAAATTTTTGCTATGCCATTAAGTAAATATTAAGATATTTCTCTGTACAATCCATCTCATAGCTGATGAAATATTTCAGTCTAGACCAAAGTGGTGAATACACAAATACTGCTTTGAGAGTCATGCTGCAAGTGTGGCCAAAATTAAAACTTATCCTGAAGAAAGATGAGTTTGATTGCAGTTTTTTATGTATTAACACATATACACTGAGTTTAATTTAGATTTAAGATGTAAAACTTATTCTGCAAATTAACTCGACTTTACTGTCAGAGGCTTAGCTGCATGTTTTACCTTTGCTTGGTCAGTCCGCTGATTTTTTGCCTAATGGTTTGATACAATATTTAGCTGCTCGCACAAATAACCGCTTTTATGTAAACACCTAGATGAGGGTGCTACCCAGACTCTTTTTTGTGATGTGATAATGCCAGCAAAAATCTATTCATATACTCAGTTTCAGCTATGATGATTGGCTCCCTTTAAGTTATTTCCTGTGATGTGGAAAGGGTGTTGGAGATGACAAGGTGTTGGCGTGTGGGTGGTGGAGGCTTGAATGAGGTAGGTTTTGAGTGTGAGTGAGCAACTCTCACTCCTTTTGATTTTCAACCTGACAAATTTGCCTTCTCTTTCTAGTTCCCTCCTCAGCAGACTCTTGTTTGGCCGCATCACTGTCCCTGAGAGACATCATCCGATTGCCTGTCTACTATGAATGCCCACCCCCACACACCTCTCACACGCGCGCACACACACACACACACACACACACACACACACACACACACACACACCTCCCCAACCTGTCTACAATAGTGCTCTATTGATATGCCTTTCCTTTAAAGTAGGCTGCAGTGGCTACTGATTTTAACCCTGAAATAGAATCACTGAAAACAAAATAACAGCTGGACATTCCTCGTGCTGTCATTTACAATGGCCACACAGCTTGGCAGGACCTTGTTTTACAGTTTGGTCCTACCAATCGATACATGGCTTTCATCGTTGCTGTGGCTGCCATGGTTGCACTGGAAACACATTGTGCACTCTTGCACTTTGTCTCTGCCTCTCAATCTCTCTTTCCTCCTCTCTTCTTCTGTAACCTCATCCTTCATTTTCCATTTTTGTCTTTTTTTGTTCTCATTTTCTGTATTTTTCTCACTGTCTCGAGGGGTAGCACTTCTTAAATGAACTGATTTTCGTCTTGCTGTCATTGGCTAAAGCTGCGGAGGAATCGGCCACAAGATACTCAATCAATCAATGTTCTCTACAATCCTAGTTATCTCTCCCACAAGTTGCTTTTCCCCATGCACATTCCACTTAGATAATTGTTTATTATGGAGCCTAATGTGGGGATTGAATGCCACCAGGCAGCATGGCCACTTCTGCCTGAGGATGAAGACAGTTATCCACTAAAGTACACAAGGGCAGTTTCGACTTGTACCAATAATAAAGGTCAAATCCTAATACATTACACACAGAAACACAGGCACATACACGCATACACACACACACACACACACAGAGCAGAACAGCTATGGGAGGCAGCAGCAAGTAGCTGTCACCCAGCGTTTTAAATAAATGGGTGCCTCCTGCCCTGTCCAACGAGCCTGCTAATTGTATTTTCTCTTACTTGGTGGCGTTTGTCAGGCTCCATCAGTCTTCTGTGGCATGTATAAAATGACAGTCCACCTAGTTGACATTGTGAATGGTTGTCAGGTCAGGGCCCTGCTCTCCTTGGGGCCAAGAGGTTTGCTCAAACATTTTGCTTTGCCTCATTAATTCTCGAAGAAAAGAGGAAGGCAAGACTTAGCCCTCCATTATTTTTGGCTAGGTGCCATACCCTTTGCATTATGTGAGGACGGACAAGACGTCTGTTCTAGTTCCTTTGTAATTCAGCCCATGGGTATGGAGCAGAGTAGGGTTATTTTTCTGCCCATTAACTGTCACGGGGCTGCATTCACTGTTGCCCTGATTATTGGGCAGTGCTGCTGAGCACTATATCTAGCCAAGTTTTTGTTACTCAGTTGTGCATTTCCTACCTGGCTTTGTCGTAGTTTGGTTCGCACTTTTGCATGTTTCTTCACGGTCAGGTTTCAAAGGGATTGTGGAATATGCAATCTACTGTTGGCATTAAATCTGTCTATGTGCTTTGTTTTGCAGCAGAGCCGGCTTGTCCTCTGGCAGTAGATCCAGTGCGATACTGTTTGCTTCGAAACTTTGCTCAAAAAAACGTAGCTGTTTGTGGAGGTGTTTTTATGTTGCTAACTTCAGGTGGCTTCTATTTGGCCTGCTGCAAAGTGTAAGTCTAGACGTTCTCATTTCCAAGTCTTCAAATACTGCTGCTTTGTCGGTGATTTTGACGTAAGATGCCAATGCCAAAAGTCACCTTTTATGGCAGTGTGATACTCTGTCAAGTGGCGTCAGTTAGAGAACCATTCGCATTGTTATAATATGCAGCCAGTTAGGCGTGGCAGCATGATACACGGACAGGCTGCATCAGTTGTTAAAGCGGCTGGATGGAGCCAACAAACCCTGGACTTCCACTCAGGAGCCTGGTGTTCGCTTCCTGTATGAATGTATGTGTATGTATGTAATGTATGTTTTTTCTTAAATCTATGTGCTTCAGTTGCCCAAACCTAACCACCCATGTCTTTGTAGCCTAATTCTAATCTTGTGCTTTTGTTGACGTCCCAGCATTGGTTTCCATGTGCTTTTGTTGCCTAAACATAACCACATGGTTTTGTTGACATCCATATTAGTTGCCACATTTCAGAACATCAACAGCAGATGGAGGAGGATAGTGAGTGTATGCAGACATGGCAAGCCACTGAGAAAGCGGTGATATGTGACAACTTGGGATGAGAGCATGTTGGTAACTCTTTTCTTGGTCCCTTTTCTGCTGTTAATAGTGAGCGAGCTGTGGCCTGGTGGCTCACACCCTCCTGCTGTCTGGGAAACTGAGCTATTCCATGTACTTTGCAGGCTGTGCATCAAAGTGGTGGCCAGTTCCAGCATCCCTTCCTCCATTTCCCGGTATAACTGCTGATTTATCTCTGCGTGTCACCACACCTCCATGTGCTTTGTCTTTATGAGTTTTTTTTTCTGCGTCCATGCGCTATGCTCCAATCCTTGTCTTTACATTGGTTGGTTTAACTGCTATTGTTTTTGTTTGTTTGTAATGCAACGTGTTCTGCTCCGGGGCTTTGTACATGCTTGCTTCAACAGGGAGTGGTGAAGCTGTCCATTAGGACACTATAATGGGTTTTCCTGTGAGAATATGAGCAGTGTGTGTTGTTTTCTCTTTTTTTTTCTTTTTGTTGAGGTTGGATTAATTGGTTGTATTGAGTTTTCTTTTCAGTTGGTTGGTTTGTTTATTTGCAAGGTTTATTTCCTTCTTTTTGTGCTCTTGTGTTTTATGTATTCTTCTTCTTATTATTAGTAGTATTTTTCCTATGTTTGTGTTTTGGATTTGCTTTGTTTTGTGGACAGTGGATGTGGGTTGACCTCCTGCCTGTCAATTAAAAAAATATTATTAAATAAAACTGTATTTTTAAAATTGCCTCTCTGTGAAGTATTTTTGGACCTGTGTGTTTAGTTTTAAAGTGGTTAATGTTCTAAGCATTTTAATGGAGGTGAAATTCCCTTAGGTGGTGTCATCAACAATCCTACATGAAAATAACCCCTGCTCCTGCTGCATACAGAAGATGTTGGAAACTGCAGTAGAAAAATGATGTGATCATTCCAATCTGAGCCTTATGCAAGTTTTTAAATGAAACCCATTTTATGAAACAAAAAAAGGCAACAACATTCAGACTAAATGCACATTGTATATGTATACACATGTATATTATGCTATCCAGTATTTATATTTTATATTTTACTAACAGTAATTTAGCATATTTTTGTGTATTGCAGTATATTTCTTACATAGTATATTCTGTGGATATTTTCTGGATATCTTACTTAAAAAGTAAGCAGAGGTTTTTTCTTGTGTTCTACGCTGAGCTCTTTCTCTATCTATTTATCTATCTATCTATCTATCTATCTATCTATCTATCTATCTATCTATCTATCTATCTATCTATCTATCTATCTATCTATCTATCTATCTATCTATCTATCTGTCTATCTATATATCTATATTTTGCAGAGGTCTTACAGTGTTAAACAGAATCACCTTGAATAAAAAGTTGAACATGATGCAGCAAAATAATCCTACAAGCAATTTACATTTTTACAACTCATGTTGAGTGATATATTGCAAACATTTCCATCGTCATGCTCCAAAAGTTGTTTCATTCTTTGGCTGATTATTGAGCAGAATATTCTTTTGTGACATTTGGAGCTGAATGTCTTCAGTTTGCCGAGGCTGATGTAACCTTTTCGCTGTCAGTACTTTAAGTGAGATTTTTTTTTTCATCAATAGATTACTCTAACATATCAAGTATTTCTTTCTGACAATTCTCTCTGGACATTGAACAAAGGGAACCATTTCTTTGGACACATGGATGACTGTCATTTGCAAGCATGATCACAAATGATATATAATGCCGACGCAAATCACCACGCCACACTCTCACTTCTTGTTCCCAAATGTCAATGTAACACTGTGTGAATATAAACGCTTAACATTTAGTGGCAAATAATGGAATGTGGACGAGGCATTTGTAGTGCTGACATTTTAGATCAGTGCTCATATGTGTTCTGGGGAGGCTGTAAAACAGCTAATGTGTTTGAGGGTCTCAGCGGCTTAGAATTCTGCTAAATTGGAGAGAAAAGCAGGGAGGGGAGTAAGGGAGTTGGAAGGCAGCAGAAGGAAAAGTAGAAGCAGAAGGAGGAAGAGTGAGAGGGAGAAGAAGGGATGAGTGTTTCTTTTCTTTTCTTTTAAATCCTCAGTTAAGAGAGCCACAAAAAGAGAGATTTACGCAGAAAGAAAAATTGCCATTGTCGCAGGCAGAGACAGTGGTAAATGGCGCGTCATTTTGCAGTAATTTACAAATCGCGGAGTGGAAACAAAATTAGATTAAGTGGGTCCGTTGAAATGGACCTGCTGCACATCACTATTAATTATGTGGCTGTCAAGGGTAAAGATTATTCATTTTCGAGGCAGAGAGTGAAATCGTGTCGTAGGTGACTGCTTTGGGGTTTTTAGAGGAGTCATTTTTCATGTGCACATGCACCCCTACACAGAACAACAGGGAAACATGGACATTCAATCAAAGGCCACTAATGTCTACATTATCGTTCAGGGCAATAAATGGCTTAACCTGACTTATGGGAAATAATAGGCTCAACTGATGTTGCAATGTCACTGCTGACATTAATGGGGGAGGAAATGTTTGCTATGCTCTGAATGGCCAGATAAATGTTGTGTACGAAACAAAAGCTTGAACTGAGCATGTGAATGAATGTTGTTCCTAATGTTCAGTGACATGAAATAACTCAGACTCCAGGGTTCATCTCACAATTACAGAGAGGACAAACAAAAAGATTAAAATTACATAATCAACATGCTGTTAATAAACGCTAGTGTGTACCTACATATTTATGTTTTTCCTACATCCGTTAGTTTTAAATCATGAAAACTGAAAGGTGTTTGCAGAACAAGGTGCTCTTCATCATGCTTGCCCACTTCTCCAAGTCATAAGGTCATAACTGAGCCAGAGCATACAATAATCGTATCCACAGAGCTTCATCTCTATTGCAGATAGTGTACCTAGAGCGCTGTGGAGAGTCTAGCTTATATCCCTATGAACACAGTCAGGTGAATCAATACTGTTATTCATCTTTTCATGTGCAGGGTCAAGGCAACACAGGCCACACAATGTTAATTCAGTTCAATAGATAAGGGTCTCTCTCTCTGTCACTACTGATGCCTCCAATCAATGGCATCCAAAAGCATTTGAGACTGCTGCGTGACAATGTTAGCAAAAGAAATAGGTATTTCATTTTTTATGGTAAAATTTATACATGACTGCAGTCTTCACTGTGACTACAGAATGAAAATTATATTTCTATTATGACTGAAAAGGGACATATAGACATTCACAAGTGATTCGGAAAGGAAATTATTACTTTAAACCCATGTCATATTTCAAGTATGTACCTGGAAAGAGGTTGAATTTTGTCTTAAGGGTTAGCTATGCTATCACCACGGCACATATGGTCTTCCATGATTTAAAACACACAATATCAATAATAGGTTGGTACAGTTCTGAGGAGTTATCTTTTCTTGAAGCAGTCTAACCATGACAAAGTTGTAAAACAGATTAAACATTATACCAAGAACCTTCAGTGTGAACCAGACCACTTGTGCTCTGTCACAGTCTATTGAAAGGTGCTGTTGTGTTTCATCCTCATGACAATAAATCATTGGACATTCTTTTGTTGTGACACAACGGCTCCAAGAGACTGCTACCTTGCCCTGTTTTAAAGTTTTTATTAGCTCTTTATTTATCGTATGAGTGCCTCATATTTTATTATTTTATGTCGATGCTTACATTTTTAATACTGTTTTCAGAAGTAGCGCTTTTAAATTTTGCTGTACTTGTACAATGACAATAAAGGCTTTCTATTTATATTTTATTATAACAGAAATTAACCAGCGGACATATCTGGTGCTCTCTATATTTGAATTGATATTAATAACATTATCTTAACATTTATAATATTTTTCATCACCTCAGTGCTATCAATTAGGTGATATTTGTAGGCTTTATTTAATCGGCACCCATATTCAAAGGATTCAAGGATAATGCTATCCTCTGTCTTTTTTAACTCAATTTCCATTTTTAATTCTGAAGTATTCTGTGGTCAGGACGAATAACATGTTGACAGGAGTGTTAGTAACGAATTCTACATTTATTACATTTATTATACATTATAAGATTAGTCCTATTTTATTAAACTGCAATTTAACAATAACTTACTTAACTTACTTACTTAATAACGTTTTTTTCATTTTCATCAAAGTTCATCAAACTTCAACTTCAACTTGCATTCTTTACAGATTAAAAACAAAATTACGTTAAATAATAAAACCGATAGCTACACTCGTGCTGACATCCTATCAGAAGGTTGAGGCAGAGTCCTTTAAGAGATTTAAGAGATGTTTACTGGGTTGAGGTAACGAGCACTAGCCAATCACAACACAGTAGGGCGGGACTTGTCGCAAAATCTTTACCTTCGCGAGCCACCTGCCGCAACCTGCCCGGCTAAGCAGTTTCTATCCATGCAGTTTGATAAATAAGTATGTTAGTTAAGGTTAGAATTATTGTATTATGACATAGGTAAAAACCTACCTTCACAACTTATTTAATTCTCCACCCGCCGGACACGCAAAGGGACGAGAATTAAACACAACCGGGAGTGCGTGAGAAGCAAATGCACGGTGTGTCTTGCTAACATGCTAAATGCTAAAATGTTGGTGGCTGGATGCGCTTCCAGGGACTTTTACTTCACTGAGGCGTGTGAGGCCTTTCTACTGTTTGTGACAATAATCCCGGACGTGACTGCGGAGCCTCATTCAGCTCGACATGTCTGAAAACTTTGAGGAACACCGTGGGACACAGAAGCTGAGGCTTATGTTTTGTACTGTCAGTGAACGAGCAGAGAAGTTGAAGCTGAAGCGGATTTTGGAGGAGTTCGCGTGCACGAGGACCAAACATGACACCAGACCTGTCACCAGAAAGGTGAGTGCAAAAGCACGCTATTTGTAACGGATGTTCAAAACTGCGCTCTCTTTTTGCTGTGTGCAGCCGCTTTGGGTGTTTTTACCTCTCTGTGCTGTCTGCTCTGGTGATGTTTTATCCTGCTGCTGATTCTATGAAAAGTGTCAGGCGATATTATTCCTGAAGGCCTGCTGCTGGTTGCGTCCGCCATGTGTCGTCAGCTATTTATTGTGTGGCATTTATGTGCAATGGTCCGAGTTTTTTCCCTTTTGTTATAAAGGCTTATTGATAATCAGTTGTACACAGGCTGATAGGGTGTCTATAGAAAATGTAGCCTTAACATGGCTGGTTTGGACACAGGAGCTCCGCACTGTGATGTGTAGTATACACTGACATGTTTATGCATTTTATTTTGTATTCTTTGTGATATATTTCTTACTATAGAAGATCTATCAGGCAACATTATCATATACATTGTTTACTAAGTCCATTTAAGTGACCTACTTTACATGTTTACACAAGTAAATATAGTTGTTCATGTGTAAAAGTTCTTTATAATAACAGTACCTGTTAGGAATCATAACAGTTAATCAACGTTTGATTAATTGGTGGTTAAGAATTTAATCTAAAATGTGAAACTGAATTGATCAACCAAGCCTCTGCAATGCTGTCGAAGTACTATGTTGCTGTGAGCTTTGATTGAGGAAAATACACATTTGGTATTGTTTTAAATACTACTGCTACCACTACTACTACTACTACTACCAATAATAATATATTTTTATGTCTTTCTTTCAAATAATGATTTTTTTTTTTCACCAATAATGGGTTGGTGCTTACTCACCTGAGGAAAATTATATATTACACTTTGCACACCTGGCTTTTGGCAAAAAAAGAAAAAGATTGACCATTTATGAAATGACAACTGAAATATTTATATTGTCTTTTTTCTGTATAATTTTTGCATTGTATTACATCTTCTTGCATCCACCATTTAGAAGCAACACATAACTTGCCTTGTGGCCTTTATGGGCCCAGCCATCAGACAACACCGTTAGCTGATAGGGTAAGCCCCTGCTCCACTCTCCATCTGCTTGGCGGGCTGTCCCCAAGTCATTAGGCCCCTGCATGGGTACCCAGCTGGGGGGTGGTAGAGTAGGAGGGGACTGGGCTGGCCCCAGTGCGCCTGGCACTGGCCATCTAGAGGGGGGCATCTGGCAAGGCTGCTCCCCGGGTCAGGCTATCTGAGGAAGGAGCACATCGGCGGGCGCTTCATGGATGGCTCACTGTCTGTCCCTGGCAGCTTGTCATTTATCACTGCTGAGCAGCGATTTCAGGTGGGAACGTGATTAATTTCACTTTACCATTCTCAGAAATAAGCCCTATAAATCATCCTAAGCTCGGTTTGTGTGCAGGTTTTCGTTGTCGGCCGATCTGACAAATCTTTACCTGGTCCCTCCGCCCTGCTCAGGCCTTGTCTTGCGTCTGAGGTTGCGGCAAAATAGAGTCTGTGTCAAATAGACAGCTCAGTGATGAGAAGTGTCCAGTTGACGACAGACATCAAGAAAGAGAGACAGATACACAGACACACACACACACACACACACACATACATTTATATATTGCTCACATAAATTTTATGACACATTAAGAAAGATAGACAGAGGACGTGTACATGTCATCAACAAATATTAACACCTCCTCTGTCAATCTAATCTTCACACATCTGACCATCTGTCCTTTTCTAAATGAATGACAGGAGGAGAAAGAGGCTAAGACATGATCAAATGGAACATGCTGATGATGTGAACCTGTCAGTGCAGTCTGTGGATGTAGGGGGTTCTAGTTTATTACCAGAGCCACAGAACACATCACATCTAATATGTCAGAGGTAATAAGGACACTCTGGTGATAGGTGGCAGACTGCCAGCATGTCAGACAGGCACCCCGTTATGAAAGGCTTTTCTATTAATTTTACAGATGTGCTGCTGTTTTGTGAGCGATTTAACTGGTTTTTAACAAGACTTCCTCCCCCTTTCACTCCCCGTCTCACTTGCTTTCTCTTTTTGCAAAGGGTGAGGTCGACTGAGGGCTCACCAAACACATTCAAAAAAGTGGAACTGGAGGAGTTAAGATTTTAGTGAAAATTAAAACCGGATGTGTGTCTTTTGATCCACCACAGAAAGTTGATGGATATTTTTTTTAAATAGCATACGAAATAATTTGTAGTTCAGGTTAATATCCAGCCTTCAAAAGGTACAGGAGTATATTTTTTTTTAGCGTGTAACAGCTATAGAAATAGTGTACAACTGTTAACTGTTTGGCACTGTATTAAAAAGCCCACTTACACCTTTTATAGAGAAGGGATCTATATTTGGAGATCCTATCTGGTTCAGGGAACATGCATGTTAATGCGATGAGGTATAAATGCAGGCAGATTAGAACAGAACCACACGTGGAGGTGGTGTGCTATCATTGACACGCTACTAAACAAATTACTTTAATAGATATTAGTGGCCTTCTCATGATGACTGTTTTAAATATGCATTTATTGTTGGCACTTTCATCCTAACCATCGGCACACTTATTTATTACTTTTTTTTCTCCTGTATTCTAATCCATGGCAGGGGAATTTTTTTAAGTGTATGAATGTCTGTGAATTTTTAAGTGTGTGTGAAGCCAAAGATGAATTTCCATGTGAGTGGAAAATAAAGATATTTATTCCAGTCATATCAAAGTGGTGTTGGGAACCGTTCACATTTAAAGCGGCATGATACCTTGAATTTGGTACTGCTACCCAATGATACCTTTTCTCTTTTTTGTAGGATTTCTCTTTTTGTAGCTTATTTTTGAACAAGCTACAAAAAGTAGCTTATTCTTGAATAAGCTACGGTCAACAAGCAATTTTGCTCCTCTGCTCTTTTTTTTCCTCACACATAGAGCCAAGTCTCTGCTGCTTGCTTGTGTTTGCATGTGTGTGTGTTTGCATGTGTGTGTATGCTAGTCTCTCTTGCTCTCTGTTCAGATGCAATTGATGATACAAAGCTATTTATAAAGTAAAACAGACCAGATTGAATCAAACTATCAGCTCTGCAGTGATAGTTTCGACTTGCTGGTAAGCAACACATGTTAATCTGTGGCCAGCTTCCCGGCTTTGAAAAATGCTGGGAAACCAGCCACGGAGTTCTGCAGGTGGCTTCCTGGCTTTAGGGCGTTTCACGGTGCTTCCACCTCCTGTCTGAACCTGGCGTTCTCACCCAGGTGTGCTCATAAGTTGCTGAAATTTTGCTATGATTGATTCAGCTTAAATTGTTACTTAGTAGTATGGACATAATTCAGTTGGTATTCTCAAAAGTAGCAAGCTTGGTCCATGCAGCACAACCACATTTTTTAAAAAAAAACAAACAAACAAAAAAAAACAGGCCCAGCAAATCTAATTTTAAATGTAAAATTGGAAAAAGCTCCCTACTACAGAACAGGGTTCAAAGTCAACGAACTCTGCAGGCCGAGATGCCAACATTGAGAGATGTTTGTACTTTTTACACCATCCTGTTGCCCTTGTTGGAAGGTGGAAAAGCAGCTAGCATTTATAGATGAAGGGAGAAGCAAGCATGTAGTTGACTATGCTCAACCTGTGAGTTGGCAGCAGCAATAGTTGTAGTGTAAGTGGCTGTTTTAACTGTGAAAAAAATCCAGCTGCACTTCTGTATTTTGTCTATTTCAGTGTATTGTTTCAAAGGTACATTTAAATCACACGGGGTACATAACTGAAAGGGCATCATATTGCACCTTTCTGCTCCACTTTTTTCCTGAGTTTTTTTTTATAAGACTATAATTGATGTCTACATCTCTGTGGAAATTACTCATCCTCCCGTGAGATTTTTTTCCCCCTTCTTTAACCTCCTGATACCAATCTTTTTTAATTAAGTAATGACTTTCAAATGAATCTCAGATCATGTGTGAGAGAAGACACTTATCCTTAAAAGTATCTTCGGCTTGATGGATTAATTCAGGAGGAAGTGGGCCATGTGTCCTGCACATTAACAATCCCTCTATGGCTGTTGGGAAGAGGGTATAATGAAGCATTGTATGTAAGAAGAGCTGCAGCAGAAGCAGTCAGTGATTTTCCCTGTGATGGCATGAAAAAAATCATTGACAGTGACAGATAAGGTGTATGATATACGGCGCTGTAGTTACCTGCAGTTACAGCGACTTCACGTGCACATCTGATTCCAGAAGAAGTCAGTCCATTTTCAGCCGTGCCGAAATCCATATTCACCCTAACAATACCGCTCTTGACTCCCTGGTGAGCTTAACAAATGCCACACAATCAGTCCTCTCCAGCCTTTGGCTATGCCCACAACATTTATTCCTGCACTAAACCAAGCGAGGCCAATCGATTGGCCTATACTGTGGTCAGAGCCTCCGTCAAAACGAAATATGGGCCCTGTTTCCCCCCTCCAAAAAAAAAAGAACATGAAAAAGAAATCACATTTACAGCACAGAAAGAAGAAAGGGTAGAGGAGGTGTTGAAAATGATGAGAGTGAAATAAAGGATTCTTTTGCTGCACAAAAGATCTGAGTGTTTCCACTTCCATTTCCTGATCTTCAGCTTCTCTTTCTCTCTCTGGCGTGCCGCGGTGCAGAAGCCAGATTGCATGACTAAATAGTCGTGTAGAGCTTACTCTATTTGATATTTATATTCCCATTGAAGTATTCTTGTTCCTGAAGTTTTAATTGGGTGCTAATAAATAAATCATCTGGTCTCTTCCTCAACAGATGTGCAAGTGAGCGTTATGCTGCATAATATCTGTCTGCTATGCAGGTGTGTGTGCTTGCCTCATGTCACTGGTGCATGGGATGAGATGTACCAGCCAGGCCCCCTTAATCTGGTGTGCTGTGGCTCAGTGAAAGACTACATAACAGAGGGATGTGTGACAGAACCTGGAAATGGATTTCTGTTTGCTGTGACCTGTTTTATGTGGGAGAGATGCTTTACACATCTGTGGAGGTTTATTTGTGATATATGGTGGAGCCTAGGTGCAACTTTGACTCGCTTTTGACATTGTTTGACTTTGTATTAAACTGGCATTTTTATTGAACTAGCATCACTATAGTGTATCACAGTACATTTCAGGAGACTTGATACTGATGTTAGATGTGCTTTATAGGTGTAGAAGAACTGTCCTGGGGATCAAAGAGGCATACTTTACTGTTGCACCACTTGGAAAGGCATAGTGTAAAATCTATCCCGTCTAATACACTGTATAAATAAACAGCTTTCCTGGAAAGCAGGGCAAATCTATAGCTGTTCCAGGCATAATTGAAAATGGAAAATAAAGCCTCCCACATCTCTGTCTGCAACTACAGATAAAATCAGTATGCTTATTGCAGTCATAAATAATAAATGCTTTATTTTCTAAAAAGTTCTGAGAGATTATTTGTTGGCATTGTGTTATCAGCAGTGCTCATAGTACTTGCAAGAAGAGTTACCTAAAGTCTTTATAAATCTTAATAAAACACCCACATGACATATGGGTCGCTGTAATCGTTGCTTCTTCCTGCTGTTTTAATCTTGTTGGCTCTGTGTTCCCTCTCTAAATTTTGGACGTTTTTGAGGGAATGTGAATGCAGTGCAGGTGGAACTTTTGTGTTCTTTTTTTCCTCAGCAGCAGTTTCTGGAGTCATGCGGTGGCTAATAGATCTGTTGATCCGGTCAGATCATCGGATGAGAATAGCAGCTGATACAGAGGTGAGCGCCCTCTAAACCCAGCACAATGAACAGTTAAGTTTTACTTTAACTCTCCCTGAAGTTCTTCTGTTCAGTTTGTGCCCGGCATACGCTCCCTAAGATTGGGTGCAGGGAATAACTACATATTATATATATTAAATATATATTCTAGTAGCGCTCCTAATGAACAGCCGAGCTCCAAAAAAAGTCAATACGTGGTGGCAGATGTTTTAATCATAGAGACTTCCCACAAATGAATGTGTGGGAAACCCTGATATTGTCCATTGATAAGATTCATTTGTAGAGGAGCTGCGTTTTAAAAAAATAAGAGTGACAAATCCACAGTTTTCTTTTTGTGCACAAATGTTATCTTAAGTTTGGCTAAAGGTAATATGAGGCTTCAGCAGTCTGAGTTCAAGGGCTTTGCTAAAGTTACAGTCTGTTTGGCACAAAACTCCTCTGTGTTTCTGTGCTGAGCCGAGGCAGAGGGATACATCCCGGTGCATTGGTTCATTGCCGGACAAAACACTGGCAGTAAACCTGCACACAGCTGCCAGGATGAATATACCCACTTGATTTGTCCAACGCAGACAGTTAAAGCTGCTTTTTTTTTATTTTGGGTTTAAAACGTACAATAGCTCTACAACATAACATTGAGGCTAGAGTTAATCTTACTAAGGCTGGAAGGCCACCAAAATGCAGAGAAAAGAACCCATAGCTTTTTCCCTCCCTCTAGCCCACTTGGTACAGTCCAGATGTCTCAGCACTTGGTGGAACAAGGGGCATACATGTGCGCGTGTTAATGAGAGCGCCATCCTCAACCAGAGGGTAGCCCTCGGAGAAGCCAGATTAGGAATCGGATTGTCTTTGCTTGTTTGTGTGGCACAAACAATTCAAGAACTGTACTATAGGGTTGTTGAGGTGGTTAAAAATATAAATCACCAACTCAATGGACATACAAACTATTGAAAATGTTTGAGAATAATCTCCCTGGCTTTTTTGTGGAAGATTTAAGCTTATTGAGTACATTATCCACAACCATATCCTGGTATTATGAATGTGGTTATTCTCTCTTCCACTTTTTGGATCGTTTACCACTCCAAGACCTACAGGCTTGCTTGAAAACATAAATTAAAAACGAAAATTGCATAGCTTTTAAAAAAATCCACAAAAAATGATATACCACAGGGAGATAATAAGAGAGCTTTCCAACATCAAAAACAAGTAAGCTAGAATTTACAAAAAGGCTACAGACCCTGAGCAGCTTTTATGGTTGTGCTACAAAACAACAAGGATGGCCCTTTCAAAATAATAGTTATTGTAACTAAAACGACCTAAAGCAAGAGAGTCTGAATTGAATGCAACACTATTTCACTGTAATGGCAATGTTTATTATAATTTGTTCACTTTCACTGTTCAACAAAACAAAATAAAAACAAACTGCTAGGTTAGATAGTTACACGAGTGGTAAATGACAAAAAGCTTTTACACAGTCCCAGGAATTTAAGGACAAAAATTAAGGGCTTGTGTTCTATTTAAAAGCTCTCCAGACGTGATGCACCCACACTGGTGTTTTCACTTATTTTTGCTTGACTAGACATCTCAGGACTGTGTGGGTGTGTGCAGCAGGTGCTTCATCTGACTCATGTGATGGCATTGTTGCACCCATTACAGCTGGGCAAATAAATAAACACCTTAACTTTAACACAACTTTCCAACAAATGCTACCTTTATCATTTTCTTAGCACATGAAGTTTAGTGATCTCTAGCTTTATCGTAGCATCACCCAACTTTACCTCTAGTCAGCAAGCAACTGTGTAGGATTGTGTGTGGGGAGGATCACAGGTTTTATTGCACAGCCCATTTTAATGCCAGGATTTAAAAACCAGAGGGACACTGCAGTGATGGTATACAATCTATAGAAAAGGGATGCAGGCGCTCCATTTTGGAAAAAACTTTTATCAATGCCACACTCAAAAATTAAGCAATTTCATCACATGCTGACTTTTAGCACTGGTATACATCTTTTTGACATATTTCAAATAAGATGCAGGGAATGTCAGCACTTGTGGGAATATCAGTAAAATATGGCTATATTTTTAGATTCCCAGCTGCAAGATAGTGTATATTCAAATAAGACACAATTCTCAGACAAAATGTATACAATTCCATAAACAGTGTCTTCTGAAAACATCATGCTTGATGCTCTGAATTTGACGATTATTGAGACAGATTGTGTTTTTAGAAAATGACTTTTCTGTCCGAGTACCTTGAATAACATAAAAAAACCCCAACAAAAAACACTTCAAGAGTGGATACTCTTTTGAATTTGTAGGGCTATCCTTTGAAAGTTGGATATTTGAATCATCAGTTGGAGATCCCCAGTCAACAATGATTGCTTCAAGTCAAGCAATCATTTATTTATTTATTTTTTGTAGTCAGTGTGATATGCAGTTAACTGTTGGGGACGTTATACTCCCCAATGACTTTCACACTACTCTTTGTATGGAGAGCTGCGGACATGCAGGCAGCAGCACAGAGGATGTGCAACACTGCACTGTGATTTTTCAGTTCACAGCAAATTGATATGGTACAGTCTCTGGTTTTTGCTTGATATCTAGTGTTGTCAGAAATGCCGTTGTGCATTTGTGATCTATTGTAAGTGCTGTTAGCTTGTTTACTATATATAATGAATCAGATGTTATACAGACATTCATGGTTCCCAGAGAATAAATCTTTGACTGTAGTGTTACCTGACATTCCCGTGACAAATGAACGTGGTACACAATAAATTCACATATAGAGCACCCGAGTGATTACGTCCCATGCCATGTAGTCGCGATGCCACAGGTTCAATTTTGGGCTAAGAATCTTTGTTGCATGTCTCTTTCCTACTTGTGCACTCTCTGTGTCAAATAAAGCCAAAAGAATGCCAAAAAATAATACATACTAAAAAATCGAATTAAACCTGCTTAACATCAGCCTGTTATCTCTAAGCACCACTGTGTCTCCTGTAAGTACAGCCTCACAGAGCTGGTTGCATGGCTGTAGACTTTTGGCTTATTCTAGTATGCAACTTGGATGTGAAACTAGGCAACCTGAAAACACAAACCGCAAAGTCCTTTCTCTAGTTAACATCACCAACACAGCTCGCAGTGTGGTTTTCCAGACATTTTCCTTTTCTGACATGGATTAAAAATATGGAAATGACTGAAACTTTAACAAAGTTTGAGAAAGTAATTAATTTTGAGGGAATTAACTTCTCCAACTTATATTACACTGTAGCAGGAAAACATAATGAACAATCTAATGAGACTGTTCTTGTCTTCTGGCAAACTTATAGTAAAACAGTGAAGTCTCTCCATGGACGGATGAGCAAGAAAAGAGGCTTTGAGTGTGTGTGTGTGTGTGTGTGTGTGTGTGTGTGTGTTCGTTCACATGTGGGCAAGTGCTTGTTTTGTATATGCTGAGGAACCTATGTGTACCTTATTATGTATAATCTTTCTGTCTCTGTGTGCCAATGGGGCTGCATGCAAATATGTTCTTTTGAGCCATCATGGACAAATGCGTTGCTTTTTGTATGCCTTCGTTGAGTTCATGGGCCTTCATTTGTGTGCAACCCCATGTGTGTAGGTGGAATTGTAAAATGCAAGAATTGTGGTATAAAGGCATTTTGCCAACCAGTATCCAGGCGGGCTGAAGGCGTTGTATAAAAATGCATGCACACATGCTGTTTACTTCAGCCTCCCACCCTGCCTCTCCCCTGTCTTCCCACATCCAAACACCTGGAACCTGGAATAAAATGGCCCGGTCATGGGAGTGGGCAGCAGTCATTGGGAGATAGAAGCGGGTGATGCTGTCAAAAGCCAAGTGCTGCCAAAAGGCTAAAATGAAAGACAGCTACCTGCTGAGTATGCCTGCCCTCTGCCTCATTAACACTGACTAATAAAATAACATTTGCACAGCAGTACTGCATGTTCACTTCATCATATGTCCACACTATTAGAAAGAAGAAACAAGTTCACTGCAGATGCTAAGTGATAATTTGATAAGCTCACTTGGCATTTTAATGCCTCTGTGTGAGTGATAGCTTTGAATGAACTCCTTCAAACGTCCACTTGGACTCAACAGTGAACCTTTTGGAATTTGGTCATCAAAAGTCAAGGCCACTGTGACCTTACAAAACATGTTTTCGGTCAAAAATCAAGAATTCATATGCTCATTAAGACAAATTTTACACAAATGTTGAATAGAATTTACTGATGAAGAGATGACGTGTTATATCTTAAAGGTCAAAGGTCAATCTCACTGTTACATCAGAATGTTTTGCAAAAACACTTTTCTGGCCGTAAGTCGACAACATAATTCAGGTACAGACAGGGAGATATTTGGTCGGATAGAGGTGGTGACACTAATCTTGGGTGCCCACCTTAAAACACTGATTGTGTAGTTCCTCTGTGCTTCTGAGGGGAAGATGTGTGCGAGGCCGGTAATTCTAGTTGTTTACATCCTCTTAACATATGGTCCTGGCTTTTCTAATTCCTTTTTGTGTGAAGATAACGTCACCTTATTGGCATAAAATAATAAGAATGCTTACAGTTACCTTTATTCTAAAATGTAGACATCCCAGTAGCTAACAATTTTGCAGTACACTGACATAAATAACAGACCTAAACAGAGGGAGAATAGAAACTGTGCAGGATGTTGTACTAGGCACATACTGGAACTCAACTGCACGTATTAAAGTTTAATTTGAAATGTAAGCAAAGAAACTACACCAGTGCTGCTGCTAGGCAAAGCATTAAAAAAGAGCTGAGACATAGGGGTCCAGACAGAAGCTGCATGGACCAGACAACTGAGATGGTGATCAAGTCTTTGTCTCTCAGTAGTGTCTTGTTGCTTATTTGTGTGTAAGCCAGTGGACCAAGAGAACCACAGGGCTTGGGTTTCAGGATTTTCCTTTAGATCTAGGCTCGCCCAAAGGTTTGTTGTGTCTTTGTTTTTCTATGGATTTCTAGTCACTCTTTCCTCATGTTTTTTGAAGACTACAAATGGCTGCACTGAGAAAAAGGCATGTGGATAAATAAAAATAGAGCAAACAGAATGGAGGGCCCGTACTGTACACTGTGAAGCTAGTTATTCATCTCTCTCTGTTCGGGGCATCCTACCCCATCACAGGCAGCCCATCCTGTACCTGCTTATTAATTTAAAATCATTTGCTGCACCTCCAGGGGGAGATAAATGCCAGGTGCAAAGACAGGGCAGTGGTGAACCTATAAAAACTATTACAGAGGCCCCTTCCTCACCCCTATTGCCATGGCCTGATAATAGCCCCACACTGCAGCAGTAAAGCCAAACCATGAGAGAGTAAGGTGTTTCTCTGCCTCTCTCTGCCTCCTAGGCTCTGCTGCTGAATTAGGGACACACACACGCACACACACAAAAGGCAACTGTTCAGCCAAGTTGCGTAGAGCCCCCGCACTGCCCAGGGGCCCGCCCACTGTCCCGCCCACCCATGTCAAAACGCCGCCACAAATGTTGTAAAGGCCATGAAAGGATGGCATCAAAGTGGCATTATCCCTCTGGACAAAGGAAAGCAGGAATAAATACATAAATAACAACTGCATGACAGAACTGTAGGATCAGCAAGCAGGTAAACCAGACTAACTCCTGTTTTTTCTCTGGACATATAAGTGTTGAAAAGGCTTTGCTTTTGGCAAAATAAAAAGTAACATTAGATTCAGTGATAGGGCCTCAGACAGCTGCTTACCGGAAAGCAGTTGTATAATCTCAACCAAGTGACAGCCAACACCTCTCACTACATCAGATGTTGTTATTCACAGTATCAGAACACGCTTATTTGTCCCATATTACCAGTATGACAGAATTATATAAGCAAATTCTCTGTGGCCGTGCTGATTGATGTATATTGTGGAGGCTTGTGAATTCACACTGTACCAATGTTCCCAAAATTGTGCTACTTTTCCTCAGATTTCACTGGCTGACTTTAAAAGGCACTGAGCAGAGGACATGCTGGAGTGTCAGCCACAGTGCCAGCATATAGTGCAACTGGCCTAAACTACAGGCAGACTGAAGTTCAGTGGTAGTAGAGTGTACATCATCAATATCCTGCATCTTTGTGAGATAAATAATTGTCAAAATAGGCGAAAAGACTGCAAGAAATATCGAAAAAAAGTGTCAGGTTATCGTGGAGGGAAGTTTTAGGCCCTCAATGCAGTATGAATTAAATATTAGAACAAACTTGTGAAATCAAAGGCATCCTCTCTCCATAACAGCAACATTCGAAGACTTCAAAATCAAATGTATGGACTTCCTGTTGAATGGCTCTAAAGCACATCACATATTTACGTCTTTACTGAATCACTGGTAGGAGAGCCTCTCTGCAGAAGTTCGCCGAGGACCCCAGGGAGCCTGAATTGGCACATTTTAGATTCGGCTGCTGAAAAGTATTTCATTCACAAACTGTGTTGTCAGAAAATCAAACCTAGTAGACAAACAGCAAGCAAGCATGCACATCATGAAAAACATCATTCAGTAGTTTCCAGCATTACAAATTTTGCTTTTCAGCAGTTCGTAAAGCAATTCCCTCTGGCATCTGCTTTCACTCACAATGATGTAAGTTTAACATAAAATAAAAGGTTTACTGTGATGGATTACGATATCTCAGGCAACTTCAAAGTCTCAGCAATTTGAATTTCACTCTGAAGTAAACAAAACCAGTGGCTTCAAAGAAGGCAGGAAATGAATCTCATAGTATAGTATGATATGGAAAAGGGATAATGTTGGCTTAGTTATTAGATGACCCTGATTGTAAGACAACCACTTTTGCAAACACTTTATATAAAGACTAGAAGATAAGAATCACTGAACAAAACAAAGCAGGAAAATACCATATTTACTAAATATTTTAGATGTTTTGGTAGGGGCTAGGCCACAACTGGCAGTTTTCTTTGTAGTTGCTCTTAATTGGAGTTAGATGAAGTTGGATGATATTTACCTGAGATGTATTTGTCAATACATTTCCTCTAAACTATGAATGTCACCTTTGTTGCTTCCTCAAGTATTTTTTGTATTGCGACAGTTAAAAGCATTCCTGGCTTTATTTTTCACTCATGTACTCACATACGTGAGTACATAAAAGAGTACATAAAATACTTGAGTGCAAAGTGAGAGCTGTGTGCGTGCACTAGGCACAAAGTTGTACTCGTTCTCAGTGGGTGCTGCTTCTGCCAGGGTTGTCACTTGTCACCTGTTGTGTTTGTGATATGTATGGACCAGAACTCAAGGTGCAGCTGGGGTGGTTGGGGGTTGGGTGTCTGGTTTGGGAAGCTCCGAATTCTCTTTGCAGATGATGTGGTACTAATGACTGCATCAGACTATGACCACCACTATGCACTGGGGTGGTTTGTAGCTGAGTCTGAAGCGGTCGGGATGAGAGTCAGTACCTCCAAGTCTGCGGTAATGGTGCCCTGCAAGAAGACGGTTGATTGCTGTCTCTGGGTTGAGTTGTTACTCCAAGTGAAGGAGTTCAAGTATCTCAAGGTCTTGTTATTAGTATTAAAGGGGTGATTGTACCAGACCTTTGAGTTAAAGAGGGAATCAGAAGGCAAAGCTCTAGATTGGTAAGTTGATCTACATTTTGCCTGTCACTTATGGTCATGAGCTCTAGGTAGTGAGCGAAAGAATGAGATCACAGTTACGAGGGGCCAGAATGAGCTGTTCCTTCCTGTCAAAAGGGGCCAGTTTAGGTGGTTCAGGCATCCAATCAGGTACCTCCGGGGTGCCTCCCAGTAGATGTTTTCTGGGCATGTCCAACTGGCAGCTGAACCTGGAGTGCACCCAGAACACACTGGAGGGATTATATATCTCACCTGGAGTGGCAACACCTTGAGATCCCACTGGAAGAGCTGAAAAATGTTTCTGGGACAAGGTTGTTTTGGAATGCAGTGTTTTCTACACCTTCATCTATTTGTTGCACACTGCCATGACATCAGCATCTGCCATCACATTTCTGAAGCTGCGTCTCTCTCTCTTTCTCTTTTGCTCTTTCTCTCTACTCTCTTTTGGCAGAGTGTATTCTGACCACAGACAGAGCAACAGAGAGCCAAGCGCAGTGAAAGTGAAACTTAATTTAAGTTTGCATTCACTCACCACTGCAGCAGCTCCTCCTCTTATCCATCAACATGATCTCATCAGCTTAGACTGAAACGACAAATCAGTTATCCACTCCGCAACTCATATAGGTGTAGTGTTGTCTGTTATTCTACCAACTGACTTAAGATAAAACGTGTGCACTTTCCATTTGAATGCAACCACATTCCCACTGAAACTACACACACTATTGTCCAGTGCTGGGTCTAACCAGTATCAGCATCAGAAGAGCGTTTGCTTTCGCTCACCTCAGCAGCAGTTGCTCTTCTAATCCATCCTTCTGATCTGATCATCTCTGAGCAATCTGGCTAAGAACTGATTCGAAGTGACTTTTGAATGTGGTGATCAACAAGTTTGTATCTCAGTTATCCTGCACGCAACACAAACTTAACAGACTGTTGCTGAGGAAAAAATAAAATATGAATAAAGTTCCGCTTGATCTATGTTCACAAACCCGCAATAACCTCTGTCAGCTTCCACTGCACATTGAATCTGAATCTGAATCTGGGGGAACCACAAGAATGCCTTGCTTAGCCTGCTGCCTGTGTGGCCTGGCCCCGGATAAGCAGATATAATGGATGAATGGACTCACATACTTTTGACATATTCTTTTGAAAGCTTTAACTTTGAAGCAAGGATTTTTTTTTTCTGACTGTTAACACTTTTTAGACTGTCTTTGGGTGAGACATCTTTTAACACAACAACCTGTGACACGTCCTTGGTCAATTGACAGATCACTCTGCCTGCTCCACTTTTGCAGTTAAGACCTGGGTACAGGCTTACTTGTCTCGACTCTTCACATATTTATTTCTCCTGTTGAAGCGACAATGTAATATAAGTCAGCAGAAAACTCCTGTAGGGTAAACTGGGCTCAGTGAACACTTCTTGGGACTGAGGAACTTTAGCTGTTATGTCTGCTAGAGTTTAGCAGACATATAGAAACAGAAAAAATATACAGTGTCGCATTTGTTAAGAATGCATTAGTATTTGTACTAGGGGTGGTACGGGTCACAAAATTCATGGTTTCGGGTGGAGTCACAGTTTTCAGGTCACAGTTTTTGGTTTGGTATGGTATACGTTGTTGTTGTTTTTTTTCTATATTTTTAACACTCCAGAAATACCATACATCAGCATAAGATATATAGCCTAATAATTCACCATTTACAGTATTTTAGAAATCCGTTATTCTCAAGGATATGTCCTGAAGTCATGCAACAACTGAAAGAATGAGGCAGTGTGGCATGAGACACATCATTGTGACAGTCTTAGGTGAAAGCTAGGTGAGATTTTTGTACTGCAAGAGGGGTGACCTTGCTGATTTCAATATGCTTTTCATTTCTTTGGCTAAAAAAAAAGTTTACAAGTGTTTGCCTTAAACAAATCCTAGCTAAGAACATAAAAACTTATTCTTTGTTAAACCTTGGTTAAAAGAATTGTTTTTTTTTTGTCACTAAAATGAAGTGTTAATGCCACCTATAGGATATTTTATACATGTTTGAATCCCCTTTAGTTGGGTTACCTGAATCATTGAGACTGCGTTCCTGGCTGCAAGGTTAACAGTGTGGGCGGTGCACCCAGTCTTTTGCCCCAGTCCACCTGTTGCATTGACTGCATTCACCATGTTTTTTGCGTTGTCTGTATTAACAGGGATTGTGCTGCTGCCCCTCTCAACTTTACATTTTGTCACTGCATGTGTCAGTGCTTCAGACATATCCTCACCTGTATGGCTCTAACAAAGGGGGCGGGTCTGCAGAATGGAGCTTTTCATCTCCTTCTCTGAAGTAATGTAATGGCCGGTCACATTTAGGAAACATCAGTGGCCCTGCAGTCCTATCCATCAGTATTAAAGGCTTCGTAGGCTGTGTCAGACAATTCTTCTGGCAATTCGTCGTTGTATCTCTTCATTAACTCCGAATTGTGATGTTGTTGAAGTTTCAGCGGGAGGAGATACTTAACTGGGGCTGGAGTACTTTAATCATATGCTGAAATCCCGCATCCTCCTCTACAACATTAGGCTATGAAAGCCACTAATGTTTTTGTCATGGCTTTTGCCTTTTGCCTTTTGGCTTTTTACTGAGAGGCTGTTTAAAAGTTGTGGACACTCAGTGCAAGTCATTTTTTGCGCATGCACTGAACCGAGTTATAAGCATGTGGCCTGAACCGTGACAAGCAAATCTGAATGAGACAGGTTTTTCTCATGACCCATTTTATCTTTAATTTGTATTGACCACTAGAAGGCAGCATAACTAGCTGTAAGCGAAACAATGATGATAAAATTTATTTAATAATAATTATTACCACTTTAAAGGGTATTTTTCAACCTGGACCCTGTTATCTAATGTTTTTGTGTCAAAGTTACTAATATTGAGCGAGAGCACTGCAGCGAGCAATAACAAAACAAGCTGCAGTGTAATGTTAAGTAATTATGAACTAAATTTATGTTTTGTTTTTTTTTTTTAATAAATGGCAATTTTATCATCATAAAAAACACTTGATTCAAAGTCAACAGAAACAAAATAAAGAAGGTAGTTGTGAGTTTTTCCACATTTCCAACAATCATCAACTCTGGTTTTGTTGAGGGAAAAAAAAAAGAAGAAACCTTAATTCAGCATTTAATTACATGTGAAAATATATTGTCTTTATATATGCTAAAATTACTATTTATGTAAATGGAGTCTGGTGGCTTTGGGGATAGCGATTTTGGGGCTGTTTTTGGTGAAACACAAAGATCTTACTCTTTAACAGAAACAGACATTTTCAGCAGCAACATTGATTGTACATAAATGCCCAGAGTGGTTACACTGCAGCCTTTTTTTATGACTGCTAGCTGCAGTGCTCTTGCTCAAAAATGGACCAATATTGAAATGATTGTGTCCATCAGTCACTTAGATACAAAAACATAGAAAAAGGTGCATTAAAAACTACTGAAGATACCCTTTAATTTGATATGGTGAAAATTCAAGTTGCCTGTTTTCAAGTCAAGCATACACAGATGAGAATTGGCTTTAATTTAATTTAATATTTTTATATCTATTTTTAATGTGACTGTAGGACTGTATTGTTTAACAATCACGATGGCATGCAGTTTAAATGTATTTTCCATTATTCCTTTATAAGTCTAGTGGCTAATTTTCACAAGTTTTAAACATGCTGCATTCACATCCACTGGTATTACAGCAGTTACATTGTTTACCTATACAGAAATACTGTAAAGAGATATTTCACTGTGTGTACAGTTTTGTTCATTAATAGTGACATTCCAAAGACAAAGCATTTTAGTGAATTTAGTTTATCCAAGCAATTCTTTATCACAGCATAAATGCAGTTAATACACTCATGTTCAGTCTGTTGTTGTTTTTTCTGTAATCATATTTACTTCAAATGATGATCCTTCAACCCCATTTGTTGTGTGTGCGTGTGGCTGAATCCTCTATTAAGCTATACATCTTGAAAAGTAATAACCTTATATAACTTTTGAAAAGTAAACAACGGATAAAAGTGTTTTTATATATGTGTGTATATATATTTATTATATATGACCTCATATCAGTTGTATTTATCTGCATAACTTAGTTATTTAAATAAGTCTTGGTTTTTATGAACACCTCCAGAATATAGGCCGACACTTGTATACACATTGTGAATTCCACCCACGCACCATTTTCTACTATTGGATTTTTATCTTTGCACTTGTTGTCTTCTTGTTAGTTTTTGAATAAGAATTCTCCATTGGCGTATGTTCATTACAAAAGTTTATGGCTTATATAGAAATCAAAAGATAAAAAACAAAGATTGCAAACATTGCAGATGAAATGCTTGAATCTGGACTCGGCTGCTCTCTCACCACATTCTTGGGCTATTAGCATGGGAATTGTGAGACCAGTGCATTGAGACTCCCACACATTTCTAATTCATCACATTGAAGAAAAAAGGCTCTGTAGATATAGTTTTTTTTCCTCTCATTCCCCCCTCTCCGATTTATATTGCATCTCAGCTTTTTCTTCACGCTTCAAAACCAATGTTGTTTATTTTTAGTTTGGCATAAACAAGAGAAAGGCTTTAAGGGCTGAGATGAAAACAACTGACCATAAAGTGCACTGAAAATGAATAAAGCATCCTCAATCTAATCCGTGACTTGTCATGGAACTCCGCGAGTGTCAGAAGAACTCACTGGGAGCCTGAAACACCCAAATCCCATTAAGCCTTTGTAGGGGAAAGGCTGACATTTTGTGCTCTAATTAAAAATTTCCACCAATGAATCAGTGAATGGTTAACAATAATTAACAGCTGGCATGGGTTGCTGCAACAGGGAAATGACCACATAAACTGGCTAGCCTCTGAGCTTTGTCCATTTTTCTTTGACAAGTGAAACTGTCAACTAGGGGAGAAAATAGAGGAAGACGGAGACCTCTCTGATATATTATTATTCATATTATAGCTATGGTTACATTTTCCTCTGAACTTTAATTATTCAAATTGTAAAAAGTGTCATTGCATGCTGTGCATAAATTAGATTAATACAGCCATTAAATTATCAGTTGTTATCGCAATCAGCCATTTAACCACACTGCTCTATGTGGCTGTTGTGGCAGCTGTGTTTGTGTAACTGTTTATACAATCATGCAGTCCCTCTGTTTCCTGCTCATTTGCATTTTCTCCAAATGTCTCCAAGCAACTAAGTAAGGGAGGAGGGGCTGGAGGGGCCTCAAACATTTTGCCGACACCCCCTCAGGATGCTCCTTTCTCTAATGTCCATCCCTCTCCCTGCTCGTTCTCCCACTCTGCTGTCAGGGCACATCCTTAGAAACCACCCGGGTGTCACCATACTTCTTCCTCCAAAGACACAAGGAGGGCAGACACTCTTTTAATCATCCTTTCTCGCCTCTACTCTTCTTCTCGGCGGTCAAAATAACAAAAGCTGTCACACAGACTCATGTCGTCTCCCAGTGATCATAACGGATAATTACCCTCCCCCCGGGACTCCAGTCCAGCCCCATCTCTCCCACAAGCACTATTTCACTGCGAATCCCCAGCACTTGTGAAATGGCTCTGTCTCAGTAACAAGCTCTGAGTGGCAGTGATTCAGTCAGAGATATATCCTAGTCAGGCCAACCAAAAGTACATCAACCTTACACCCTTATCCACTGTTTCTCAACAAAAAATAGAAAAAAAATCTCTTTCTTTCCTCCCATAGAAGATTTATAAATCAATGAGACAGGGTGAGTGTCAGAAATTGTTCAGTGCAGTCGTTTCTCAAGTGGGACATCATCCTGTCCAGGTGACAGATTAGTCTCACCAAAAGGGGGCAGTGTTGTTATTTTGAATGCAAGGCGGGACTGACTGGCCTGTGCTTGCTGCAGTGCGTGAGGGAGTGAGCAATTGAATGAGTGAGTGAATGAGTGAATGGGTGATTAAGTGAAGGGCGAGAGCAGATAACATGCTCACTGACTGACAGAGGGAAGCTACAGCGATCAGCATCGATCCCGCCGCACAGACCTCCAGCCTCGGCCAGTGCAGTGGTTGCTCCACTGGCCTTCAGGGCACCGCCACATGCTGGATTATCAGCCTGAATGATTGCATCTCTGGGCAAATATTTTATCTTATACAATACAAAAGTGTTGGTTTCTGAACTGTCACACAATATTTGAGCAACTTGCAGTTTTTTTTTCCTTGAAGTGGAGGCCTTGGACAAAGACAGGATTTCTTTAGATGTGCTGGTAAATATCAAAAGATTCTAAATATATCTGTTACTGTATACATGTGGTGTGCATTTAAAATAAGACGGAGGACATTCGTGCGGCACTGTAAACTATTCCAGCCGAATGAAGTTTGTCAGGTTGAAAATATTAATAGGATGCAGATTAAGCTATACCGGAGGGATTATATTGTTCACAAGGGAATATGAAATGCAAAGCAACAAACGGAGAGAGGCTGCTGTTTTTAAAGCTATTTATCAGACATTCATTCAACTCTATGATGTCCAATTTTAAGTGAGACCTGCCTTGGGCTCATATTTAGGGGATTCAGTGATGCTGCAGGTGTGCTAGACTATAGCTGATTTGCATTCAAATGGTGTGAAAAGCTAATTCTGTTTTTTATCTTCATTGTCTGCAATAAAGAAAAAGACACAGGGAGGTTAAAGGGAATATGTAAAAGAATAGAAATACAGCCAAAGTCAATATAGATGTATAGGTTTCAATTGCAAAGACTAGATTTATGGCAGAATATAAGAGTCTGTAACTATCAAACTCAATTTGTACAGTTTTGTCTCGAAGGGCTTTAGACCTCCAACTAAATCCTCCCAGATCATGCGGAATCACAGAGGCGGGAGGAATCGCAGGCAACCTTTTATGATGAATGAAGCTATTCCAATCCCTGCTCGCCTCCTCCTTTTTGCCTCTCTCTCATCTCTGCTGACATACCTTGTACCTACACGGCCAATCATAGTATAGAACACAGTGCAATCATCTTAGAAAAGCAATTCACTCCTTCCTGCGCCTGCACTTTTGGTGTCAGGATCGTAATTTGTAAACCACAGTGAAAAACTTCAGACCCCTGTCCAGAGGCCTGCTATTTAAGATCAGTAAACACCAGCTCTGATGACGCCGTCGCTTCCCGGCAATATTGCCAGTCCACCTCTCCCCTTTCTCCTTCAGCTCTCCCTAGGTCTTTGGATGAGAAGAGGAGGTGGAAAAAAAAATGTTTCAAGCGAAATCTATAATCGAGATCCCTCATCCGACTCCCCCCCGGTGTGGCCAATTGGTATTCTGCAGGATCTTCCGGCCCCCTATGGTGTTCCCAATCTCCAACTAGGAAGGAAAGAATAGAGAGCTACTAAGCCCCTGGATGGAGAATGCCTAGCTGTGGATTAATGGGCAGAAGAACAAATGAAGTCCAGGAGAGGGTTTATATCTATCAATATAAAGTAGCAGATTAGGCATAGAGATGGCTGTGTCTCTCTGTTTTCATTTGTCAAACTGTTTGGTCACATTACTCCATCGACAGAATCAACATCACATGGCGAAATTAGAATGGGATCAATTGACAGAGGGGGAGCACGGCATGTTCTGCATCTAAAAATACAGACTCGAGGCTCTTATTCTTGGGTATATGTTAAGGGTACTACATGTTCTCGTGAAGCAGTGCTCTGCAGGAGGACGCACAACAAAGCCCCCATAAACAATCCTTAATTTCTCTGTTGTATTTTGAACACAGCCATCATTTATTATAGTTTTATATTAATTTAACATGTTTTTATTATTATGTATTCAGTTGAATTGAATTTTACTTAACAGAATTTGGCTTTATTTTCCTGTCACTTCACAACATATGTCTCACCCACGTCAACTTAGTAAACAAGGCTGAGCAGTGAGAGTACAGTTCATGAATCAATGATGTATAATTAACCAGGAAAAAAAACATTTTGAAATACCACACTATAATTCTCTCCAAAGAAAAAAGGAATTTTATTTACTGACCATTTATCCAATTCAACCTTGGCTGGGATCAGCTCATAAAACCTGTATTTAGAGGAGCCGAAAGCAAGTATAATCATGGCTAAAATGAAGGAGAAGTGAACATATAATTCTATTCCATCTTTGACCTGTAGAAAAGGAAACTGTTTATTTATTTATTTATTTATTTATTTTTCTTGACTTGGAGGGAAAACGATTTGGCAAAATATAATCATGCTTTCTACCTTCATAGTTCCTTATATTCATGGCTCCAAGCCTTGAAAGTGTGTTTTTTTTTTCCCTCTCCGCTTTTTTTAACCTTTCAGGTGCTTTGAGAAGCTTCAACCTCTGTGCCCGTCTCAGACAACCTTGGTCGATCCTGTAATGAATTTAGCCAGCAGCAATAACGGTGCCAATCAATAGCAATCCGTGGTATGTCATTGACAGGTTAGACACTGTAATGTTTGGCCATGGCAGCTAGTCAAAGGAATCAAAGGAAGTCCAGCAGTTCTTATTCAGCACTTCAGACAAGTGTGCACACACAGGCAACCTCTATCCCTTGCTGACATCTACAATAACATAGAAATATCAATACAAATATAATTCATCGATCATCCACAAATAGTCTCTTTAATGCCATATATCATGGCAAAATCGCAACCATGACCCACATCATTTTAAGCATTTACACAACCAGTTCCACTGGTCTCCACGTAACCTTGGAAAAAGAGTTTTACTCAATGTGGCCTCCAAGAAAGTTAAAGCTAAAGGTCTCTGGTGGACCAGACGGTTAACTATCAAAGAAGCCTCACCCTTCGATCCCAGAAGCCTTAGTGGCATCACTTCATCTGCGACGTGAACAGATTGTAATCAAACTTTGTTTGCTTACTTCTAACATTTGCTTCGTACAAAAAACCAAGAACAGGAGGCCACTGGGTTTGATTAAGTGGAGCTTTCAAGACACCTCCTCCTTCTGGTGCAGTATTTTCTCTTCAGTTTATGCTAAGAGCGCTCCCTCTTTTCAAGCAATCAAGTTCTACTTTTACTCACACTCATAAAACAGGGAAACATGATGGAAACTGTGGGTTTAAATCTTACTCTTATGTAGTTTTGAATTTGTTTCAGCTAAATGAGTTGAAATTGCATTTATGCTGTGATTATTGCAGAGTCTATTTTACTAGGCAAAAAAGGATCAACAACTTTCCAGAGTCATATGGCAAAAATCTGTGCTGCTTTCAAGTTTTTTCCCCTCTTTTTGCACTTTTCAAGCCCCAAGTGATACATTAGATTGTCGCTGTAGCTAAATTTGTTGTTGACAGTTGATAGCCTACAGACATCACCCAAACGCCTGGTTAACTGCTTGATTTGTCTTTGTTGTCACGAAAGAAGATCTGAATGAACACCCTATCATAAAGCCTTTAGACCTGTGAACCCTCCAGTGACTTAGTTTTTTTTTTTTTTTTTTTTGTTGGGGCAGCAAAACATCAGTGGTCTGACAAAGGCTGAAAATCTCTGTGCCGAACAATAGTGAATATAACTCCTCCACATGCTCCCTGCTCAGTCCCTCCATAACAAAGCCATCAGACACATTTGCAAGGTTGGTTATGTCATGTTCCTTTTTACAAAGCAATAACCTCCAGCCAGGGGACTCTAAGGGATTGGAATTTTAGTTCCCCTCATCATTTGTATGTGCCGAGGTGCCCGCTGTGGCAAATTGCAATTCCACATCCCATAAGGTCAGCCCTCGCACTTCCTCCTTGTTTCTCTTTCTCTGGGCGGAAAATGACACTCAATAAGGGCAGACTGGTAGAATGTAAAAGGAGGGCCCTAATCCCCTTAGGAAGTTTAACTCACAAAGATCCGCTATTAGGTCTCAACACTCTTCACAGGAAGGCAATATTCAGATGACCAAAAAGCAGCAGGACATGTCCACCACATTTGTGTAAAAAAAGAAAGAAAAAAGAAAGTGCGCATGGTTTCTTATACAAGTAAAAAATTACTTTCACCATTATTTCACAAGATATATCCTTAATTATTAACAATTAAGTGGGGTAATTATATATTTTTTGGGTTTGGCATTTCAAGTAATTTTCATATTCCTATTTTTTTTTCCAGAAATTTATAGGTAACAGCTACATCACTGCATCCAAAAAAGTGAATTTTTAATATAGAAAGGCGAAATGTCAGCATGCACTCATACGGAAGCTGATTTACTGGAACTGGGAACACCATCACGCTGTTACAACGGATTTTTTTGTTTCCGTACGACAAGGCAGTGCTGATATTCTCAGAAATGTCTGTGTCACAGATCTTTGTTCCTCTGTATGTTAACTCAAAGGAAACAGAGAAGCATTCATAGGTGGTCAGCCAGGTGGGTTATAGTTGGTAGAGAGCAGAAATATTGAACAACAAGCCTTTGTTTTCTTTTACAAAGCAAACAAAAAATTAAATTAAAATAACTCTAAACATTGAACAAATACTCACATCCAAAATGAGTACTCGAGTATTCACAATATTGAGATGGTGTTTTTCACTTTCATTTTTTTAAGAATGTAAACAGGAAACTTGCCAAATCTTCCTAAATTAAACCCGTCATTATGGCATGCAGAAATAAAATCCTGTCGCTTAAAATGGAATAAACAGTTACAATTGATTTGTCAGAGATGCACTGTAAAAAAATGCTTTCTCTTCTTTTAGTTCATATGTTTAATGTGAAATAGAATGTTTTTGAAGACAGTTGGTCAGGTTAATCATCATGTCCAAGTTGACTAATAAGTACATTACATGAGTAATTAGCACATGCATGCATGTGTGGCAAAATGTGCACATTCTTGTCAGACACAGAGTGAAAGATGACGCATAATAGAGTGATATTATGATTTTGACCGTTTCCAGTCAGAAACTTCACACTGAGTCATTCAGCCAAAAGGTCAAAACTGTCCCAAATCAGGTCATTTGGCTTGTCATCTTTTCTCTTATCACTTCATCCCCGGTCTGCTTTCATTTCTTCTTTTCAATTTCTCTCTTCTGTTCTTTGTCCGTTCTTTCACTTTTTCTCTTTGTTTCTCTCCCTCGCTTTCTCCCTCTCTCTCCTGGTTGGGGAGGCATGAACGCGGGTGGCAGATGGCTGGGATGTTTCGCGTCTCAGAGGGATCGTGCTCGTCTCATTCCCCCCTCCTCTCTTGCCAGGAGGTCAGCAAGGTGGGCTGAAGAGTAATTGGCAACTGGCAGGGAGAGAGCTGACACAAGGGCTGTTGAGGGCAGCATTAATTGACAATTGTAAATAACAAATGGAGCTGATGATTCAAATTACCTGTCCACACGATCCCCCCCATTAATTGTGTCCTGAAACATGACCCAACATAACAAATGATTTTTAAAAATTTCTCTAGGCTAATGCCAGGAGTTTGCAGCCAGAGGGGTGGTGGTGGGGGTGAGTACGAGCAGGAGAGAGAAAGAGTGAGAGAGAGAAACACATCAAGGAACAGATTGTTAATATCAGCCGTTTCATCTGGCCGATTGTGAAATAAATGGCAATGGGGCTTGCAGTAACATGGTGCGACACGCCGCGGCGTCTAATGGGACGAGCAGCTCTCCACCAGCAGGGACCTAATGAAGTGCGACATCGTTTTTCACCCCGCGACCACGACAATGTCAAGGTGCTGCAACATGCCATTTGTGAAACGATGGTGGCAGGACATCACCTGCTTAGCTGATGGCGCGTGCGGACCAGCCAGCCATCAAAGCTCCCAAACAACACTTGGATGACTTTGGAAAATCAGGCATCAATATCATCAATCGACCTTCTGTTGACCATGAAAAAGACGCCCCATCCTCCTCTCCCCCCATGTTGTTTGGCCACACACCCACAGGACAACACAACTCAGATGGGAGACACAGGAG
The DNA here is from genome assembly GCF_026936395.1 of Plectropomus leopardus. Lineage (NCBI taxonomy): Eukaryota > Metazoa > Chordata > Actinopteri > Perciformes > Serranidae > Plectropomus > Plectropomus leopardus. The sequence goes on from NC_142183.1 coordinate 17,763,084, forward strand.
GCGACCTTGTCGAACATAGTGCACTGGGACATGTTTCTATTATTACAGGTCTGGAGGCAGTCATGCGCCAGAACACAAAGCATGTTTTACGGGGAGGGCTTTTGACTGATGATGGGGGGAAAGTTGCAGAAGGGCTGCAGTGGCATTTGATTTACTGGCTTCTCGCTGCACTATAATGAGGAGTAATTCTGTCTTGACACCCCTACGTCTCCCTTCCCTCCCTTTCCTCTTTCCCTCTTTTCTTATCTCTCTCCCGCTTTACCTTTGCCTGTATGTCACAGTTTTAAGACTTAGCCTCAGCTTGCTCCTGAGTTTTAGTGCTTCTTCCGCAGGCAAGAAAAATCTGACATGTCTTATTAACCAAAAGGATTCTTCATGTATCTTCATTAACTGGCTATTAAGAAGAAGACATGAAAATATGAAAAAGTGACTTCCTCTAACCAATATCCACCAGGGAGATTAAAGATAACTAAGATGATTTATATTTCAAGGAAGATGTTGTGTTATTTAGTGCAAGTTCAGAGGCCAAGCAAATCATTTGCTGGAATGAATAGTTTATTTTTTGAAGTCATTGGTTTGTCCTGTTAGGGTTGTCCGATATTGAAACGTCTGTACTGATGATATATCCTTAAAAAAACAACAATATATGATATCATTGTCCCAATATGAAGGCGAAGAGAGAGCCGCACAAGGATATAAATTGATATGGCCTGGAGAAGCATATGTTGTAATAAGTGACCACAAATAGAGTGCCCAAGGAATGACTTTTTTCTGTAGGCCAGTCTGGAAGCTAACATTGCCCTGGTTCCCTCATTAAGAAACCTATGAGATTTTTCCATTGGATTGTGGATCATTGCAGAAAAAAAGCTTAGTGGTGAACAAATGTTTGTCATACTAACATGTTTTGTTCAGTAAAATAATCTTCACAGATGAAAACCACTTTCAGGATATTTGAAGTCCCTTCATAACAACGCTAATATTAAGCCATTAACAAGCTACACTACCATTGCCTTGCCACCACTATGAGGATGTAAATTTCTGTTCAGCGTGATTCTGCTTGATGATCTGTAGTCTCATGAAGCCACTAGCTAGCAACCACCTTTTTTAAGATACAATAAAAGCATCAGAGTTCATGAGCAGGGTATTTACTGATGTAGTAGGCCAAAACTTGAAAGTCTCTTAAACTAATTTTAACCACAAACCTTATTTTAGCCTTTTCACCAAAAACTCATTCAAAAACCCATTAACTTCGAGAAGGGGGATCCAGAGCTGCTGAATATCAATAAATCAGATCAATCAACTTGAATCGTTATTTGTAATCAATAACATGTGTATTGACATTGATTTTTGGAATGAGGATAACAGATACAGGCCTTCATTTTATCATGTAAACAAACTGACCTGCAACAAGTTTGAAAACTCAGTGAGGGAAGGTTTTGCATTAACAGCCAGCAGTGGAGTAGTACATTTTCAAATAAGGAGTCCGTTAATTTAAAAATATTACTGTAATGTTGTTTTCCTGTTTATTTTGTTGTCATAGATGGCACATTTGTAGAAATATGTTACCTGAAAACTGGAATTACCTCCAAAGAATGAGTGAAAGTTGCTGCTCAGTGAGCAGCTCAGAAACAGAGACGGCAGGGTTAAACAGCATTCAGATTAGCTGCAGTGACGCCACCATTGGTTTATAGACTCCCATTCTGAAGACTCTTGTTCAGCATTTTGGCCGTGGCCATCTTGGTTTTTTAGAGTGTGTGACCATATTTTGACAAGAGGCTGGTGCTGTAGAGGAGCAAGGTACTATCAGCAGATAGCCTTTCACTCAAAGCAGCCCCACGCTTAATTTATCTGCAACTTTAAGCCTTAATACAATGTAAACAGGTGAGTTGAAAACACTCATCCCTTGTTAAGTTGTTAAGTTGTAATTAAGGAATAAATTAGCTTTAGAGACCAGGCTGTAAACATGTATATTTCTGCTGTAAATTTGGACGTTTTAAAATGAGGGTCCCAGGGGTTTGACTTGCTTCTGGAGCCAGCCTGAAGTGGTCATTCAAAGAACTGCAGTTTTTGGCGCTTTCGTGTTGCCGACATTTTTCAGCCCTGGAGGTTGCATGTTTACACATCTAAGTCCGTGAATTAAGGGTTTATTTTGACTGAACCAAGCAGATGTTAGTCTTAGCTCAGTTAAATAGAGAAGCTTGGATTGGGCAGTTGTTTTTTTCTGATTAATAAGAAAAAGAAGTGCATGAATAGGCAAAGACAGATTGTCAAACTTGTGAGTGTAACACATTTTAAAGCCCCACTGACATATGTTGTTACCATAACAACCAAGAACAATCGACAATTTTTGTAAACAACTACGGCAACAGTTCAGTGTCCTTTTTTATTCATTCTATACTGGTGAAGCGTAGAGAACGCTGGAGAAAAAGACAGAGATTGAATCTAGCGCAAAATTCACAACAGGCATTGCGTAATTGAATATTTTCTGTCATTGTGGACATGTGAGAACCATAATTGTGGCCATCGAGAATCATTTTGAATGATCATCTCGACATATTTCCAGCGGCTACCACCTGTACATATTCCAGAAGAGGTGAGGAGCAGTAGATTTGCCTTTTTCTTTTTCTATTAACCACTTTTTGAATTATTTTGTGACTCACACTGGTTACAGTTCTCCTAGGTCGGGTTGCAAATGCAGCGTCTGAAAGCCATGGCCTTTGCCTTCTTCAGTCTGTTGAAAAGACCGGTGACTGTTCTTCCACAAAGATGGATAAGAAGCTGCTGAGGAGAGAAAACACGATTCAAGCAGCTATTCACGCCCTCTGATGATCATGAGATATTTTCAAGGCAGAATTTGCTCAAAGAAATATTGTGAAACCATCTACAGCACGTAGAGCCGCACAAAGCTCCAAGGACTGATAGTGGTGTGCAAAGAAGAAGTTGGTAAACACGAAAAAGAAAGACACAAACAAAGACATAGCCACATCTATTAACAGTGACCATATAATAGAGGGTCATGCTTATAGCTGTCAGGTAAGATCAGCCATCTGTCTGATAAACAAAGTTAATCAGAGAAAGCTCAAAGGGTGTGAGGGTTCAAAGGGAATGCAGAGTCAATGTGTTGTACGCGACTAATGAAGAGAACTGCATCAGAGTTTCAAAGCTTCACTGCTGTTGTTTTTTCTCCTTCATATCGGTTTGCTTTCCCACTAGAGTGGAGGAGTCAACTGTAATTTCTTTCCTGCAGATAAATCCGAAATGGAAACAGACATAACTCTCTCTCTCTCTCTCTCTCTCTCTCTGTGTGTCTCTCTCTTTTGCACTTCTTCTTTTCCTCTCTCTCTCTATTCCAACTCTTAATTAGCCAATGCAAAAGCAAACAAGCCTCTCCGTTTAATGCATCTACTTGAAAATGGCCATCTAAAGACCAGGTTTCCCAAAGCTTTTGTAGAACTGACTTTAACAAAATTACCCTCCCTCCATGTCTGTGTTCGCTTTAATTTAATACCTGCACACACCCACCCATTATCTTTATAGCATGGCCCAACGTGGGCCAGGAAAACCTGTGACTGTTCTGCGCTCATTAAAACTTCACACTGTGGTCCATGACTGGGTATTAGGGTTACTTCACTATGACAATAAAGCCACTGTGCTTAAGTCATTCCACACTTGCATGTTTTCAAAGGCTTAAGAATTGGATGCCATTGAAAATGGTGCATGCTCAAATTAGTGGCTCTATTTCACAACTTGATAAAGAGCAATCAGTATGAGTTTTTGTATGAATATTTTAATATCAAGTTTTTTTTTGTTAAATCATAACGTCCTGAATGTTAAAATTGAATCGAAATTCTATGTTTAATATTTGGATTTCTGGAAGAGATTGTACATTTACATTTAAACTCTAACTCTGAAGGGAAATGTCAGTCAGCTTCAATATGCGCTCACCTAGTTTTCGCTAGGATGGGCTATGAATTAGTGTTAAGTGTTTGTGCTTTTAAACTTTTAAATTTTGAAAGTATTTTGAAAGTATTTTTCATGTCACAGAAATCAGTGAGAGTGAGTGTTTTGTTTAGGATATTATTATCAGACTGTCCGTGATGTGTCAGTGTTTTAGTTTGGGTGCTCTGCTAAGATTTAACACCTGCCCACCTGACTGCTCTAAGCCTCAGATCTCTGCTGTTGTCTGGCAAAGGAGCTGGTGTTGGTTGTATAAAGGTACCTGCATACTGTGGCCATGGGTAGACTGTAACCAATATTTTTAGGTTAAGGTACATGAATTCACCAATATGTAGGATATTACAACAGACATACCTGTAATATCAAATGGTGTTGCTACAAGTGAGAAGCTGCCTTCACCTCCCGTTGTTGACCAGCTAGGACAAGTACCCTTGTAACTACATTGTTGCTAGATTGGTTCAAAATGTACTTTCCAGAAAATAATATGATTATTGATTTAAAAAAACAAACAAACAAAAAAAACCCCAAAAAACTTATACACAGTGGAAAACCAGGCCAAAATTCTGTCAAGCCCTGTAATTTTTAATTAGCCAGTTTTGACCGACATAATACATCATGAGGATGTCAAATTGGGTGGAAAATCTCTTAATCTAGCTACATTTCTTGGTCACATCTTGTTAAGATGTGCACAGAGCAGTCTCTGATTTCCCATTGCTGAGTGAGCCTCAATCAAATCTCATCCAATTTAACAATCTCTTGCGACCAGACATTAGCCAGAAGAAGGCTTAGTAGAGGAACAGCTCTCAGACCAAGTTGGGTTAGCCCCTCTCTGATGCCGGCCCTCCTCCCTCTCTTCATCCAGCACTTTCTGTTTTGTTTCTCCCCTCTGGTCTGACTGGTCGCTTGGCGTCTGCCATTGGTGGAGATCTTCTGCTGGACAGCAGAGTAAATTTAGTCTGCAGTCAGTTAATATTAACAATTGTAGTAATATACTGTATATATGAACACTCTTAGAACTGTCCCTTTTTTACTTTTGTTTGAGGAATCTTTTGTAAACCAAAAAGGGTCTCCCAGAGGCCACTTTCTCATTTCTCAGACTGAAGGTGAAGCAGATCGTACACTTCATGGATTTGGGTCTCAAGATAAAGGCAGTGTGCAGTCTGGATATTTCAGCACAATCCTTTCCCCCCACAGGTGGATCAGATCCCTGCGGCACAACCCTAACCTCTTCTCACCCAGATGATAAATATTTCAGGAAGAGAAATCAGTGGATATATGGGGAGCTGTAAAGCCGCTCTGTATGACTTAGGAGACTCAAGTTCACATTACAAGGATGGAAGGGAAAAACTCTCCGGAGAGATTATCGCTCAAATATAGTTTGTACGGTTAGCTATACACTCATGTGCACAAGCTCAAGACAATGCACCAATAAAATCAAAAGATGTGGAGCTACACATCTAAAATACAATTCAAATCTTTATTTGCATCATGCTTTAAAACCTCCTTTGAAAGTGATATCAAAGTGATTTTTACATTCATTAATTATACAAGAATTCACAAAGTGAAGATTGGGAATTAATCATTAAAAATTCTCTTTCTCTTATAGCTATTGTTGATTGCACACACCATAATGCTAATGGCTTCATGGATAAAGAAAAGAAGGCTGGATCCAAAGTAATCACAGGAATAACGATATGCTATAATCCTCTACGTGTTTCACTTAATACCACGATAAGAATATGTCAGATGTGTGACACCTCAACACCCCTGAGCACACTACTACATCGATATAATTTTATAGTTCTATATATGATTCACCCCAGCTTCTCTTTACGGTCATTAAACAGGTTGCATGTGCAGGTCGCAGGAGCTTTTCCCTCTGTCACTCTTTGCCATCCAGACAGCGCTGTTTTATTACAGTTACTAGAGCGCGAGCTAAAGGACAGCTCAGGGAACATTCCATCCACCTTGTGCCTCTGTTGCTTGGTTCATGTGGAGCAGGTGAAGGTCAGTCTGAAGCTGAGGGGATATCAAAGCTGCTGTGTCTGTTAGACCTCTCTGTCACTTTATGTTCCCTTTCAGTATAGTCTCTCTCTCTCTCTTCACTTCTTTATACTCAGGCTTTTTTCTCTGACCTCGCTATCCTCTCTCTCTCCCCCCCCTTCCCTCTCTTTCTGCGTCTTTTCCTCGCTCTTGGTGTGCCCGCCAACTTCCCCCTCGCTATCTTTTTTAGCTCTTCCTTCCTCTTTGTGTGCGTTTCTGATTCAACATAGCCTCGATACAAGTCACTTTCTCTTCCCTGTGGCACAGTCGGTTGAAGTGCTGACTCCAGAGCTTCACATTCAGTGAGTCCCATGCAGCCTGCACATCTGCAAAGCCTTGACTACAGAACAGCAAACATGACTTGTACCAGGAGAGCGATAGTTGTGTGTTTAACTAGCAGAGATATCACGGGTGGCAAGGTATTGAAGCGTGATCATTCTCTATGATCTCTGAATATAGCTTTATAAGATGCACATGAAAGAAATAATGAAAGAAAGGGAGGTATGTCCCATATGTAATAGTGGGTTTACTTTCATGCAGTTAGTAGAGGAAATGTATGTTACTATAATTAAAAGAACAAAACTGCAAAAGTATATAGCAGCATATGGCAGTAGTCATGGAGTTCTAAATGGGGGGACCAAACCTGCCAAAGAATTACTTCCTGCTTATGTATCATAAGCAAGTACAGCTATACACTATAGAGTGTCAACCAGGATGTTAGCTTCATGCTGGTTCCCTTGTCAAAAAGCCCATGGGATTTTTCAGTTGGATTTTGGATTACTGCAGAAAATAAGCTCTGTGGTAAACACATGTTTATGATACTTACACGCTTTGTTCAGTAAGATAGTCTTCATAATTAAGCACCACTTTCAGGATTTTTGAAGGCTAAATGTAATTGCCAGGAGTAAAAAGCCATTGTTAGGTTACTGAGAACTACAATACAGTCGCATCACCACCACTACGAGTAGGACTGGGCGATTAGTCAAAAATCAATCAAAACCGACATTCAGAGCCTCTAACCAACGTAAACCTGCCCATGTCGGTTATTTCAGTTATTTAAAATTCTGTTTATCCTTTCACCACAAGGGTTGTCAATTCCCCCGCATCTGACATGAGTCTCACACTTTTGGGCTCTCACTACACGAAAACACTGTGACAGCAGAAGTGTTCAACGATCATGTAATGCATACTCAGCTGTATTCTGGAGTCAAAGTCATTTATTGACTTTGACTCTAGAATACAGCTGAGTATTTGATAATAAAGCAGTGTTTAATTAACACCGATCAAACAGCTGATGGACCAACAGCAGCACAGTGAGAGAGACAAACAGAGCGGAGCTTCTCCTCACAGCACCAAAGCGTCTGAATGAACACACAGACAAATATTCAGCGGGGGAAAGTGAATTCTCTAGACTTCTACTTGTAGCTTCAGGTTTAGTCAGACTTTGGATAGAATTATTTTGAGACACCAGGATGCATTGCTCTGTGTCTCATCCAGCCACTCGTGCTGAGCTCTCTTTTTTTATTACCAGGGGCAGAAGTAGTGATTTGGGGTCCTGGGGCCACAGGCACATTGCCTTATATTCACCATTTCTCTAACTGGGAATGATGGCAGGCTGTTGTCATCTATAGAAGAAGTAGGCTTACTCAAAACTTTTTTTCCCAAGAAAAACAATAACAACCACAGAGCAGTAGTTCAAGTCAGAGTCCTGCAGTCAGGAGAGGTTGGCCTATTATCAGCATAACTTACTTAAATTTACCTAAAGTTTGTTGAAGATGGAGCTTTTATTTGTTATATAATGCTGGTTAGGTTAATAAATAATAATGCATCATATTTTTATTACACTCCATCACACCATGGCCAAATGAAACGGTGCCAGTGAAGTATGAGGGCAAAAATTTGAATTCCTCAAATACGGCACAAACATCCATCTAGACACAAACATAGACTGTATTTAAAGATGGATGACACGCCCCACTTACCCCCGCTATGCTGAAGTGAGGTTAAAATATCTGGGATATGGGCGTTGCCATCTTGTTAGGGTGACGTCATTGAAAGCCTGCATCTGTGCAGTAGCGATATCTGCAGCGGGGGAGTTCCTGCCAAAACACCCGTCCGACCGATCGTGAGCAGCGCCATTGAATGTGAGCGCACAAATTGGCTGTCACGGCTGTCAATCATGGCGGAAAATTCCCCTTTTAGTATAATTTGATAACTCATTAAAACCAAACTTATCATAAAGACAAACACTAGAATAAGCATCAGGGTGATGAGAACTAACTTCAGTGACAGAAACCATCTTTGGGAAAAATTTCTTTGGTGTGTGAGTTTTTAGTGTGGCCTATGCCCATTCACTAACATGGAGGGGGTGGGCCTTATGACCTGTACTGCAATCAGACACAAGGGGGCGATGGAGATTGGGGGCGCTGTCATGCTGTCCAACTTTATATAAAGTCTGTGGAATCAAAAATGAACTGAAACAAAGTTTCACCCAAATGTGTAACAGGATAAAATGATAATGAGATGATGTTTTATATCAAAAAGGTCAAAGGTCACCTTCACAGGGGAGACATTTGATGAGATACTGTATTGGTGACACTAAGCTCAGGTTCCCACCTGGAAACTGCTGATTTTATAGACCTTTTATGCTGACGCATTGAAGATGTGTGTAATGCATCCATGTTTTCACACATACGGATGTCAACTGTAACTGTAACTTGACTCATTCAAGAAGGCATATAACCCAGAGGCTGTAATCCTAGTTAATCAATATATTTTGGGAGACATTTTGAGCATATTTGAATACTGGGGGATATGTACCCAAAATATGTTATAATTATTTCCTTGGTAAATGGACAATAACTGCCGACACTGTTTTTCTAATGAAATCTGTTAGGATAATTAAAGTAATACTTGATTAAATTGGGAAAAAAATCATTTGCACATTTTTTAAAGTGGAAAACCCAATCAGACTTTGGTTGCTGGAAAAGCATTTTTGCGAAAGTGGTTCTAGGTTGAATCACTGTTGCATAGTATTACTTTAAGACTTTTGTAACCATCCAAGTTCACTAAGTGTACCTTTTCATTTAACACAATGACCTCGGGCAGTGGTGGCAGGGAAAGAGTAGGTTCCACTCATACACACACCTGGCAGCTCCCTTCACAGCTACGTGTTTATACTGTTGGCCACTGAGCATATCAACCGCAGCAGTTTGGGTTTAATGGTTTGCTCTGGGAAAGTAGTTTTTGAGGCTTTGAAGAGCACTTTCTTTCCAGCAGTTTCAGGGATTTGACTGGTGAGCAGTCAGCTGGTCACAAGATTTCACAAAATCATGACAAATTCACATTTGGGCACATGGTTGGCTAAAATTGGTGGACTGGTGTTCAAGCACCAGCAACCCTGCGTATGCACACTTGTAGATTTTCAAATACCTTGCACAGCTCAACAACTTATGTTCTTACATTGTGACAATAAACCCAGTTTTACGGCCTGACAACATGCACACTTTTTACCCAGGTATTTATTTAAAAGTACTCTACCTGAAAGAATGGTTCTATCCTATCTTGCCTTATGATACTACAAAATCTACTGTCACCACTCTTTGCTGTACAAGTAAACCCTATATAAATAAGATGTCTGGTGAAGCAAATAACCATTTTTTTCATCCACTGTAAAATTTGGTAACAGTCTATATCAATAACAAAAGAATGTCCCAAGTGAAAGTTGATGTCCTTGTGCAGGAGGTTCATAATTGCCACAAGCAAATAAACAGTACCCTAAATTAAATTGGCATGGGAGGAGAAAACATATGTTGCTCCAGTCCTGGGAGAACTGTTGCCCAGTGGAAGAAATAGCTCAATGACACTGGGCAAAGAGCCAAACCGAATCACCATCGGGCTGCACAGACGATGGCTGCAGGAGGGGCCATTCACCGGCCAATCCCCACCATAAATCACCAATCAGTGTTTAATGGAGGGCTTAAAGGATAGAATCACATTTTTTTCAAGACTGTCCAACAAACAAAAGATTTCAACATCTTTTGCTTGCTGTAATCATTCCTTCTGTTCTCACAGGCCATCAAAAGATCCCTTAAAAATGCACAAAATCCGCAGTCCTAGGATTGCTAGACATCCGCAGTCCTAGGACTGCAGACAAAATCCGCAGTCCTAGTTTTTTTTATTTTGTCTCTTACTGTCCACCATAGTACAACATGGAAACAGTGTGGAGGCACAAGGAAGAAATTTCGTATCAAAGTGACAGTAACTTTGGAAGCTATCCAGCTGATTTGATTTTTTTTCTTTTTTTCCACATTAATCACTTGTCAGGTGAGCAGTGCTTAGTCCCTCCACCATGTGTGTGTTTGAGAGAGAGAGAGGGTGGAAGGTGGACTAATGCGCACAATGTTTTGTAAGTTACTAATAACGTTACTTGGAATGCTGCAGGACCAGCTGGTCTATTGGTGCATCACTGGTCACCTTATGGCTGCCTGATGAATGGCGTCAGTCAGTCAGTCAGTCAGTCAGTCAGTCAGTCAGTCAGTCAGGGAGGATTAGACTGTCACTGCACACATTGGAGGAGAATTAAGACAATCTGAGATTGCTTTGCTGGAAATTATTTCCCACTCCTCAATATTAAGGACAAAAATTTAAAGATGACTTTTAGTCTAAGTGCAGGATTTGACTTACTGTTAATGTTACAAAGGATAGGGTCTTTTCATCATAGAGATATTTGGTACATTCATAGATAAAATACAGAGTTGTCACATTGTGCCATAGCAGTACAAAAAAAGAGAAAAAAACAATGTTTAGTATTAAGAGGATTGAAGTAAAAAAAAACTTACTTTCCTCTAACTACTTTTACTCATTTGTAAAGTAATAACTTTTGAGCGAAGTAAGCAGTAACTCTATTTAATAACTCTGTATAATAATAATAATATATAATTAAACACTGAACACTAACTGAGAGTTTATGGTGGTTGAACCTTTTCAACTTGAAGCTGCAGTTTGCTGTGTGACCATGACAACGACAGGGAAAAGATACAGGAGCTGATTTACTGGTATCGGAGTTACCTAAGCGTTGCACCTCTTCATCAGAAGACCACTGACAGATCATTGAAGGCAGCAAACGCTCACCATCTGACTGCATCTTAACTGAGACTGATGATACCTTTTATTAGCCTCAAATAAACTTGTGCATTTTGCACGAAACAACAATTGTGGATTTCATCCCTCATCAATTTTATTATAAACGCTTTATGAAGGGATCCCTGAATGAACAGGAGGAATTATTACAGCAAGCAAACTTGTTTCATTGTTCATATGAGTATGTGTAAAATACCTGAGCATATCAGTTTTAACTGATTTCCATGCATAGTTTATATTATGTCCCCTTACACCAGTGCTCTTCAATGTTTTTCAGGCAAAGGACCCCTTTAGCTAAAAGAGAGTCGGAGCAGCAACCTCCTACTACACACAATGAATAAAACTGAGTTGCATGTTAAATTGGGTAGATGGAGGTTGTTAGGCAGAGAGACATATTGGCCACAGGATGCAGTTTTGACTTGCATTTGGTTTTTAGCTAGGTGAAGGGGGAAATTGACTTCCACAGAGAAAAGTTGTTGCAAAAGACAAACATGTTGGATCATTTTTTGCACTTTTTTTTTTTAACTTTGTTAACAATTTATATATAAAAATAACTAAAAATATGTATCATGAATCCAGCGGTTATTTGATGAAGCCCTTGGGTTGCGGCCCTCCTTTTGAAGACCATACTCCAGAAATATAGCCATACACCAAAAATAGTGTTGTGCTTCAAAAAAGTAATTCATCACACATTACTCACTACTTTTCAAAGAGTAAACTTTTGACTAAATGACTCCATGTAAAAGTAATTAGTTACACTACTCTTTACATTACTTCTGTGTTTTGAGTAGCTCGTTCCACAATTTGGGGGCTTCAGCTGAGAAAGCTCATTTGCCCCTAGTCTTTAGCCTTGTCTTAGGGACAACAAGATGCAACTGGTCAGCGAACCTTGATGATCTCAAAGGGCCATAAGTTTGTAGAAAGTTAAAGATGTACGGTGAAGCTAACTCATTTAAAGATTTAAAAGCAAACAATAAAATCTTAACATAAATCCTAAAACATACAGGAGGCCAGTGGAGGGGGGCCAGAATGGGGGAAATTAAGCAGATAATGCAAGCAACAACATAATTGTTTGATTTGTAACTGTAATGTGATTACTGAATTTAGAACAGTATCACCTTACACTGCTGCATTACTGACAAATGTAGTGTGATTACAGTAATGCAGCATTGATCATATTGTATTTTCATCAGCCAGGGTCCTCTGATGGCAGTGACAGAGGGCTATACTTCCAGTGACAGGGGGTGAAGAGAATAATGCAGAGTAAATGGAGTGAAGCTTGATGGTAATTTAATAGACTGATTTTCACCTATAGATTGAGCTTTGTAATTTTAAATTTCCATCAGTTTTTTTTCAATAACAGTCATCACAGCATGTGTCAATGCAAGTTATTTATCTTGCTTGAGAGTGTCAAAGATAGCCGTATAAGGTAAGCTTGGATGTGGGTACTTATATTTTGTCTAGAATACAGCCGGGAAATGGACTTCTGACGTGGTCTGAACAGGAGCAAACCTGAATATCTGTGACACTGAAAATCCCCTAAGAAGCATTTATACTGACATCAGTTCAGTGTAGTGCTAAATTTGGCTCCATTCAACAAATACTCAATTCTCAGATCATGTGCAATGAACAAATTAGCTTATTTTACTCACTCTCTTTTGATCTGATTGATAGCTGGCTGCTATTAAGTATCCTCATTCCTATTAACCACTGCTGAATGGGCTGAGTCGTTTATTCCCTGTGCTTGACTGCTTAACCGAAATAAACCTTGGGATAATTGCTATAGGAGTGGATGGGGGTGGCAAATTGAGGTTGTGCAGTGCCCTACAGCCTATTTATAGATGTTCAGCCAACTGCTTTATGAAATAAAGTGTGAGCTAGCTTGTGCAGTTGTGTGGGTGCTAATGTGTAGGTGTGGGTGCTAGTGTGTGGGTGTGGGTGCTAATGTGTGGGTGTGGGTGGGAAGTTGGAATATGTGGGGGCGTTAATAGGTGTGTGCACATGTGCAAGTGCAATTGTGTTTGGACATTGTGTGTGCAGGTGCATCGGTGTGTTTGTGTCTGCAGTATGTCTGAACAAGTGAGATGTGTATATTACATGGACTTCACAAGGTCGTATCTCTCAAAGACATGCAAAGACTTCACTGCCTTTGTTCATCTGCACGCTGTAATAAATGGTCATCCATTTAGCTGACATTCTCCATGTGTATCCTGAAAAAGGGCTTATTAGGTACTTCAGGACTGATTGAAAATGACGGATTTGTATCTTGTCGAATATTTCACCTTTTTGCATCAGCTCCTAAAAGCATCTGTTTGTGCGGGTGAGGGATTGCATAGGTGTGTTTGGGATTTCAAAATCAATATGTCATTTTATATTTGTGAAGTCCAGTCCAAGGCTAATCTTGAATCATAAGAAACTCAAAGGCAGCAGCTAAGGTGGAATTCTATTGTAAAAGCTTAATAGTTTATGAGTTAGACTGAGTTTCTTTTCTAAGTTATCAGCAAAGTTGTGCTGTATGAACACAGTAATAAAACTTTTTTTGGATAACATCCATTTGAGATGCTATTTCTTTTGCAGTAGAAAAAAAAACTGTAGTAGTTGCAGTTGACACATCCGGACTGGAACTTGACCGTCTTGACTCTGCGTGGTTGGGAGCATTATGCAACCAAAGAAGTAGGTTTTATGTCTCCGCTGCACACACGTTCTAGTTTCTTAGTGTGATCCCCATGTGGCTGTGATGACAACCACCCACTCACACTTCACTTTCAAAAAACCCAACACTGCCTGCACATACACATACGCATCAGTCTTAGTGTACAAATTCCACAGCCTGAACTGTAAATTTCAATTTCACTGCTACATGCCTGGCATTATGCTGTCCCTTTACCAAAACTAAACCCAAGGACAAGGACACTTTTCCCACTGACTCAAGTGCTCTCCATTCAAACAGTTTTGAGGTGCTTTACTTTAACATTTTTTTGCAACTTAATATGCAGCTATGTTTAGTATTTTAATGGCCAAAAACACACAAGTAGTCATACATGATAATAATAAATAATTATAATAGATTTTATTTGTTTATATAATGTATGACTATTGTTATAGAGAAATGTGTGAAGGTATTACCCATCATGGATGGTCATATCCACTGGTTTCAACCCTTCATACTCTGCCTTATTGACAGTCTGGCAATAGTATAGAGGAAACAAATAATCATAAATAGTCATGGTCTGGATGACAAAAGTTGCAAATTTGAATAGAAATCATACAGAATATCATGTTTTTCCTTTTCTTTCTTTTTTAAAAAAACCCAAAAAAACAATCAAAAGGTCTTTAAAGATTTGGCTACTCTGAAAGAATGAACAAGATGAATCTACAGCCATGCTAGCAGCTCTACAGCAGCAGATTTGTCTAATTGCTAAGATGAGCATGCCAACAATATTAACAGCACGTAACATCTACAATGGTATCTAAATTTAGCATATTAGCATGCTGACATTTGTTTATTAACACTGGACATAAAGTAAAGCTGAGGCTGTACATTAACTAAGTCAAAATTTTGATCTGCTGATGGCGCTAGAGGAGAAGTCAGCACATTACCAGTCATTTGCAATCATTTTCTTAACAACATTGATATTTGTATCAAATACAAAATCAATCCATCATCTAGCTGTTGAGATATTTCAGCCTGGACAGAAGTGGACCACCCAAGAGAAATTTCCATCCATCAAACGTCAGGCATGGCTACTCGTTTTACCCTTAAAGGGTTTACACAAAAAAAGTTGTAATGCCAAGATCGTACATATCTTTTGTCAGGTCCTGGTGACAGATTTTGTTTTGATTTTGTTTTGATTTTGGGTTTTTTTAACAATGCAGCTAAGTAAAATTAAAATCTGTTTTATTTATGTGTTAAAGTAGTACAGTCTCATATGCGTATAGAATATGAAGCAGATTTGGTGTGCATTCAAAAGTGATTGAAATAGGGCAACACAGGATTTTATACTGGGCCTGATAAAGCTAGAAACGACACTGTTGGCTGGTGTGTCTTGAGAAAATGCATCTCCTGGGGAGAGATGCAGCATGTTTTGAAGGACAAAATGAGATGGAGAGATCTCATTGCAGCCTTATGTCCCATAGTGGATAAAGAGGATTAAGTAAGTGATGTAAGTGATTGACACGATTTGAGCTGTTGCAAAACTTTGACTCCTCATATTTAACATAACGTCGTCAGCTCACTCATTGTAAATGAAAACATTGGCTGCTGTTTTGTTAGTGTAAATTGTAATGTTACCATCTACATCAAACAGTCAAACAGTTGGCTAACTGGTAACATTATACTGAAAAGCTTACCTCATTGACTTGAGTTATATTTACCGTTGCAGCTGTGGCTGTCACGAGGTCAGAGGGTGGCGGTGCAGGATCTCGTCCTGCGCTTTCTGTGTGTGTTAGGGTTGGATGCTGAACCCAGTACGAAGGGTACGAATTGAATTACATCAATACCACTGTGCACTGATTCAGGTTAAATCAATTAGTGCCAAATTTTGGTACCAAAGTGCACATGAGTAAGAAAATTGGGCTCATACAGCGAAAGGAAGCGTGGTGAAGTGCCATTAAGTCAGGAAGCTGCCTGGGAAGCTCCGTCAGCTTCCCAGTAGGCGATCTGGTCTCTTCTGCTTTTCTATTTTATCTTAGAAAAAGCCAAGAATCACTGCATTTGTGATTTTTAATCTACATTTGTCAGTTGTGTCTAAACAGATAGTAAAGAGGGTCAACACACACACACACACACACACACACACACACACACACACACACACACACACACACACACACACACACATATATATACAGACAGACATATTCACAAGCAAGGAGACTTACCTCTTTTTGTGATAACTGAAGAGCAAAAGAAAGAGAAAAGCACCCACGAAAGTACTGTGGTACCGAATTTAAGGCACAGGCACTGGTACCGATAAAGGCTCAAACTACCCAGCCCAAATGTGTGTGCAGTAGGTTTCATCTACAGTCCTATTTATTGTTACATTAGAAGGGTGTTTTTCTTTTCTATCTAGGCTTAGGCATTGGGAAACCATTTCAAAAATACTTAAAAAAAAAAACCAAACAAATCCTGATGCTTAGGTTGTCTGGCTTGCAATACGCTGGTGGAAACCCTGCTATTACCTCTTCTACAATTAACTGTAAATCCAACTCTATCAAAACTAAAAATAACTCGAGTTCACGTAAGGATCACAATGCATGTCTAGACACAAACACACAAAAACAAACGGTATAAACTACAGACATACACACACCAAATTAAATCAAGCATCAAATGAAGGTTCCCAAACATCTGCCTGACTCCCTTCGTTAACTCCCCTGTAAGGTATGCTGAGCAAGACAGTAATGAAAGCGACTGTTCATCTGACGTTAATTGATCAAGCAGATCCCGTGGGGACATTTATGCGAACAAAAGGAACAATTGCATTATTCAAGTCTCTTGAAAGGTTGAATCAATTAGTTATGTATCAGGCCCCGTGGTATCAAGGATAAAATAAATGAGAATGGGAACCCTTGTATTTCTCAGACAGACATGTAGATAGTGACACAGTAGACTGCAGAGACAGTAAGTACATTAAGTACATCTATTATTACTTCAATAAATATTTTAAGGGGTTCAGACTGTGAGGGGAAAACAACTGTCTAACCAATATTATATTTCTATCACAGACACAAGCATTACAACAGAGCACTTTCCATCTATTTGGCAGGGAATGTATGACTGTACTGTGTTTCTCCTAAACTGTCAGGGCATGGAACCCCATTTAGGATTAGAGTTTAATGGGGCTTTTGGGGCTGAATCTGTTCTCAACAAGGCTGTTTCCCAGTCGAGCCAAAGCACCCCCGGCTAAAACTGCAGGTGATTATGCATGGCTGTCAATTCCATTTAGCCTACGGTTACAAACTTCAAAAATGGACATGAAGCCTTCTAGTTTGTGTTTTGCCCTGGCCATTCAGATGCCGGTGTTTATTTACTCAATACAGGACACCAGTGTGTGTCTTGGTAGCGATAAGGAGTAATCTGGAGGATACACATTTGGCAGAAATCATTGTTGTGCAAGTGATGGTCCATGGCTCAATTCATATTTCATTATGTCCACTCCATGACTGGCATCTTCAAGATGGGGATGTGAACGATTCCATGGAGTGACACATCGTCCTTCTGTTACACAGTTCATTTAAAAAACCCCAAACCTTCAAGCCCCGAGAAATATTTCCAAGAAATCATTGTTTAAGGCGCTAATTTCAGTGGCAAGCCTTGAAAATCTTATCAGGGTCTGCTGTTATTTGACACTGCCTTGGGCGCTGAATGTTTAAACAAATCTTCTCCCAGCTGCCCTCAGACAAGAAATGTGTGGGAAAAAAAAGCTTGAGTGGCTCCAACCAAATTAATTTTTATCTTCTCCTGTTGAATGTTAGCTGTCCTCAGAGAAGATCAGGCCAAAGTTGTCTTTCCATTATTTATGTTTATCCTGCAACTTAGCGTGTCGTATTTCTTGCAACACTACTTTTGGAAAAAAATAAAAAAGCACTGCAAAATTTGAGAAAAGGGCTCGGACCAATAATGCTGTCCCCAGTGGGTTAGACCCAGCATGTGGACGTGATTGGTAAGAGTCACAATGTGACTGTTGTGGCAGATATATGATGTTAGGTTATACTGAGTTGTACTTTACCTCTCAAAGCTGGGCAGGTTATTTTATTTAAAAGAGCGGCAGCTCTGATGAAGCCTTAACTTTTTTTTTAGACCTTCTGTGATTTAGTCATAACCCTTGACAACTGAATTGGATTGCTTTTGTTGCCAATAAATGTAAGATTATTTTAACATCTATCATTAAGCATTGGGAACAACTGAAGCTTTTAGTGATTTTAGACACATAACTCCTCTGCGGCTGTGGTTGTGTTGCTCAGGGCACAGCTATTTAGTTTAATATGCAAAACATAAAGCATGGACTCAATCTTTATCTCCTCCAAGTCTTCAGCACCAACGTAAAATCTGATGATTGAAATGAATCAGTGCCAAAGAAATGAATCACATACATGCCCGGAAGTCACTACAGTCAGCTTTTACAGTTCACATTTCCAAGATAATTACATGAGAGCAGCTTTATGGTTAATTTAGGCAAAGAAAATGTGATATGAATTGTAAACATTATTTTTATTATCTTGGTAAAATCATCTGGTATTGACTCATAAATTGGAGTGGAGCTACTGTGATACAGACAGCTTCTATGCATGATGATGTGGCAGAGCAGTGTCACTGCATAAGGGCTCATAGATGCTTAATGCTGGAAAATGGGTGGAGCCTTCTGTCCATACGTTCATTTCCGTATCTGAAAGCTCACAGATACGGATGAAACAGAGTAGTACATCCAGAAATCATGGGTGCAGTGTAATGTAATTAATGCGAGACATATCCATAGAACAAGGACATTTTTAAAAAGGCAGAACTAAACGCATTGGTAATGTAGTAAAAAATAACTGTCCATCCACATATTGCAATGCTGAGTTTTGCGGGTCTGTGAATACTGCTGAGGCGGAGCTGTCCATGAGCTCTTTTTTCGCAGCAGCAGTTTGTGACTTGTGGGGTTGGTAATTGGTCTGTCGATCTTTTCAGTTTTAATCAGATCAGCTGGGTGGATGAGAGGAGCATCTGCTGTGAGTAAATGCAAACTTTTAGACCCTGCAGAATGACCGGTTGAATTTTATTTTCAATGCGCCTGGCATTCTGCTCCTCCATCAATACCCAGAGTATGTGCTGCACTCTGGTGCAATCCATAACAAAATGGTATATATATTTCAACAGCACTTACGGTAAACGTTCCAGCTCCAAAAATAGAAAATCTGTTTGTGGTGGAAGGTATTTTAATCATGGCAGGCTGCCACAAATAAATGAGAGTGAGGGAAACCCCTGATGTATTTAAATACCTCAAAAACCACTGCTGTTTACAATGCTGCCTCTGTTAAAAGATTCATTATTACGACCTCCTCTATTGCCATCTAGTGGATGTATCTATGCCAACATAAAGGACGCACGAAAGTATGTGGCCGCGACGGTCACAATGTTTGCAATATCTGCATCTATTTTTGTACGTAAAGGGAGAATAAATGAGCCATTAGAGCTAACAGGCTTCACTTGTATAGTGGGACCTCGACACAATCTCACCAAAGCAAAGGAATAATACACAACATTGATAATCATACGACCCCTTGCAGTCTCATTTCATCTCATGAACTGAGAGTGAACTGATAATGGTGAAAAAGGTAAGCATCAGCGAGCACCTACCTTTGCTGCATTAGCACCAACACCTTGGCGTCATTCTAGTGATAGAGAGTGTCTTTCAGACTCACTCGAGAGACTATATTCTACAAAGAGGAGACTAAGATTGTCCAGCTCAGACCGTGAGGCAGAAGCTTGTCACCTTGTGGAAGGTGCAGAGAGCAGAATTGGGCTAGTAAAAATGAGAAGTGACAGGATATTGATTTGCTTATCGCGGCTGTGCAGACACACAGATGTGAAGGGCAAGAGAAGGGGGATGTGGTGGGGTGGCAGTGGTTATCAGGCTTTCACGTCTGATAGGGAAACTGAAAAAAAAGAAGAAAAAAGACAGATTTATCAGCTGATTGCTTCGCCTCAATTTTTGTTCCACTTTCTTCATGTGCTTTACTGTAAAAGGCTCATACTTTTTTAAAGTAAATATAACGGTGTGCCCGATTATTTGGTCTGGTAAAGGGACGGTACTATCTAAAATACTTATTGATGTGGCTCATCAATATTCCGTGTAGTGTAATTGCAAAACATAGATAGACGTGTTAATTAAATGACATGGTACAATCGCAGTGTAAATTGACAAAGCCTATTTCATGGCGTTTTAAGTAACTACCACATAGAGATTGACTTTTTACATACAGTATAAGGCATAAAGCTGATGTTATCCAAACTCTTATTCAGAACTTGCAGTAAGTGCAAGACTTTAGGGAAGTTAAATTCTTGCTTTTTTACAAGTGAGCAGTACAGGGGTCATGAAGAGGATCCCCTGAAATTATTCCTGTGGTCAGAAAGTCACCCTCTCTTCTAAAGAAATGAAAAAAAGACACAATGAGGAAAGCAAAACTGGTTTTTGGGAACAAATCAGTGTGAATAGAGTGCAGAAGCAAGAGAGGCGATATGATTCATTTTGGAGAGGGAATGGGGCGATTTGATGAAAAGTCTACATACAATTATACATTGCTGCTGAATTAGCACTGCAGCTGAAATGATTAACACATGATTTAAATATTAATCATGTGTTAACATTTTGGTGAGAACAGCTGATAGCAAAATATGATAAAAGGCTGAAGCTCCAGTCATCCAGTAGTGTCTGATTTAATGTTTAAGACCTGTTACCCAGAAAAACCTGGCATAGCAATTCTCGATTAGCATAAGAATTAAGAAGTTCTGCACTAACTTGAATAAAATTAGTTGAGATTTATTTAGAAACATTTAGAAACAATGATCTGGTGGTATACTTTCTGCTACTTTATTGCAGTCTTGCTTCAGTCACATTTCAGTTGCGTCTAAGACTCACTATTAGGATACCAGACCAACTCAATTTTCTCATGCCAAATTGTCAAAATATAGTTAACATTTTCTCAGACATCATTACAACAAATCCTTTACCTGTCAGCTGTATCAAGTGATTAGCCTGCAGAACCTGCCTTCCCTATCAGGATTATAATGGCAAAGTGAAATGTATTATTGCTTGTGATACCAAGAACCATGACACAGACACAGAGGTGGCGAGAAAAAAAGTAATGATGAAAAGACAATCTAATCACAAAATCTATGCAGGTAATTTTCCAAGAAAACAAATGTGTCAAAATGAATAAAAAATGAATAATAATTACAACTGAAATCGGACTAAAGCCCATGTAGATGGGTATTCCACAAAATCTGCATTTACCAAGATTTCTCAACCAACCTGCTACGAGTAACAACATCAATCTATTAAGGGTCGACCGATATGGATTTTTCAATGGCTGACGCTGAGTTTTAGAGAGCAGAGCTGTCGATGGCCAATATGTAATGCCAATGTCATGTTGATGTAGTTGTTGTTTTTTGCATCTGATAGAACAATATAATAATTAACAAATGACACACCAAATTGCTGAACTTAATTTAACATTTATTTAACGCTATCTGCAGTGAACTCATTTAAAAAAAAAAAACTATGATAAATGTACATTGTCCACAAGTTAACCAAAAAGAAAACTTATTAATTTTTTTTATTATTTAATAATTTAATGTGTCGACCAGGGATTTGATTGTTGCCATTTCTTTGTGCATCAGACATATGCGTTAAATTAGGCTGAAGTGAGACAGCTCTAGTAGCTGCATCTCCTTTTTTGTGCTTCTTTACTGAGGTGGTGACACTTAAGGTGATTCCATATGTTTGTGGTTTTTTTGTTCTTCCCACTTTCACTACCTGTGCTCACCAGTTCATAACAAATATTGCACTTGACCTTCCCTGGTTTTGACTTCTGAGAAAATGTTACAAGGGACTTAATTTCTGTCTTGCCATCTTGTTTAAAGAAATTTCAAGGTCAGTCTTCACAGAAATAGGAGCGAAATATCTTTGAATCAGAGGAGGCGTATTAAAAAATCATAATAACTAAAAATTACATTTTATTAAGGCCTTTTTTATTGTTTTCTGATCTGCTTCTATTTGCTATATTAAATTATTTTTTAATTCATTATGCTGTGAATAATATAAACTCAACAGCTCCCGTCTCCATTTTAAATTCAAGCAAATTCATGGTAGTCCTCATTTCCTGACTTCCCCCAGACCGTAGACATAAACGTAGACACCACGTTGACTGCTTTGGGCCATTGCTGCAATAACAAAGTTGCCACCAGGATCGGGGCTAGCCTGACCTGCAAGAAAGTAAAAAAAGGAGCAGCGGCGTCTATGTTTATGTCTATGTTACTGCTTGTTGCTGGTAAATGAACTACTTAATGTTAAAAAAATAATTTAATTGGTCTAATTCATCGGCTGGCTGCCGAATCGGTCAACGTCTATAATGCGTTACATCAACAATGAGTGCCAAGACCTGGCTCCTGATTAAAACAAAAAAGTCCATAAGCTGGTCCTAGTAAAACCTGGACAAATGTGTCCATACACAGAGTTAAGAATTTCTTGTAAAGCCCAGAGTTTCACACTTTCTAACATGTGGTGAGGACTTAAACTGTCAGAATGCTTCAGCAAAAGTGCTTGTCAGATTGTAGTACAATGTTTGAAACCCCCTCCCCTGGCACTTTTATGTTTGAGGGGAGGTTGTCTATCAGGGACCAAAAATCCGACAAGAGCAACCACTTTGTGCAGCGGTTAGCCAGCTGTTCTGCGGTGAGAAAATAAGTTTAACATCGTTCTGTGTCTTTGGCTCACAATCAACAAAGGTAGTAGGAAAGTTACAGAAAAGCCCCTTTCCCGCTCCACAAAAAAGCAAAACAAAACTAACATTTGCCAATGTCTCAGTTTTGTATAAATTGTGAAAAGTTACAAACCACATTCACTCCCAGGTCAAGGTATCGATTTCGGCTCAGATCCGCTTCCATTGGAATTGAAAGATATACAACACCCGGGTGGACATGCTAATTTTAACCTCAACATCGGCATGATGCAATGACAAGCTGACAGATAATATCGTCCGTCACCGCTCAAGCAGCGCTCAATCATGGTTCCATATTATTCTGCACTGAGTTTGACATAGAGGATAAATAAGTAAGAGACATAAAAAAAAGAAGTATCCGTCGTAACATTTTTACCTGCCTTCATGCTGCATTTTACTGTTTACTAACCTGTTTTTCAGCCTGTCTGTGACGTTAAAGGTGACTCAACAATAAAAAAGAAAGACGCTCGTCTGCTGCAGACTACTGACAATGGGAAAATAGTTTATCACCTATTTTTAGCAGTGTTTTTGTTTAAAAAATACATATACATGCACTAATTCTGGTGGAAAAAAGTGGTACAGTGTGTCATATAAAAATCAATGAGTTAAGTCAATCAAGTTGTTAATCTTAAGGGGGAAAAACAGACATTGTAAAATAGATTAAACCACTATCAGTATTTTTAGGTTCCACTCTACTTTATCAGTGGAGTGTTGATTTGACTATTGATAAGTATCAGTCTTATTAAGCAGCACTATTACTGGGATCATTAAAATCCTGATAATACCTAAGCCTACTAACTACCTGACAATTAATTTCTGTATTGCATCAATATTTAGCCCATGAAGGTCACTGTCAGTATTATTCCTCTCTGAATTAAAAGTATGTGTTATTTGAGGCAAGTGCGGACGAGAAACTTAAAAAAAAGTAGTTGTGACAAGAAAGAAATGTTCTTCATCAAATACCCTGAGGCTGATTATCCAAATGTTCCTGACAGTTTTGTTTTCCTCACTGAATCTGATCTAGTAGACCCTGAGAGACTAATTTGAATTAATCAAACCAGGGTAAGTTTTGGAACCTTTAGAAAGCTCAATTAACATTTTGTGCTTTGGAAAGAATGGAGTAGCCATGGGGATTTCATTGGATAGCTAAGTTGCTGGCCATAGCACTTTAGAGCCTACTCATCCTTCTGGACCTTCATTGGTGAATGTCGAAACTGACGGAGAGGGGAAAAAGTTGTTGGCAGAATCTGACACACTTTGGCAAAGATCACATTGGAACAAGGTTAATCCCAGCTTCTTTTGGCTCTAAGACAATAGAGTTGTCAGCTTAGTTAAAAAAGAGAATGTAAATTGATCTCTCAACTACTGTCTTTAATAGAAAGATCACACCCTCGCATGGGAAAAAGACAAAAAAAGAGAAAGACAGGGAAGGCCCGAGAAGGGGACTGATTAAATTGTCTTCATTTACTTAACCGACTGCTAATATTTCAATTAGAGCAACTGGAGGCAGTGACACTGTAGGGTTAAAAATGGAACAAGAGGAGAATTAGTCCAACTGATTAATAGGAGGAAATGAAGACTTCTGCGCACACAGGAGACATCCCTCCGGTGTCGTTCATCACTGACACGTCCCTCTCCACATTCGCGTCACTCAATTTGCGGCTTTAAAGACACCTTTTCCCTATTTGCTATATGCAGACCACAGAGAGCGCTTTGTTACACAAATTGTCAACCTGCAAAGGTGCATGCTCAAGCTGCTGGCAGCAACGGCCAAGCTGAGGCTGAATTTGACAGAAAACACATTGGAGACCTCCTCTCCCCTCCTCTGCCTTTTCCCATTACCATAAACCCACTCACTCATGATAACCATTAATGTAGCGTCTTATTAAAAACCTATCAATACAGCCGCTGCCAGTGCACTAATGGCCAGGAATCCCTCTCAGTTAAATCTCGACTTTGGTCTCCACTCCAGACTAATGAGAGCAATCGCTCAGCATCTCTTTGGGCTAAATCACCTTTATTTGTATCTGCCTTCTCGCGCTGTTGGCAATTTATAGAACAGAGTGCAATGAGAGATGCATTGCAGCGAGGCCTGGGGCCTGAGGTTTGGGGATAGGAGGAGTAGTGGTGGTGGTGGTGGTGGGGGGGAGTCGGCAGGCAAGGCAAAAGTGAAAGAGAGAGACCATGCTTACCTGACCATTCCAGTATTTTGTGCTTGGGACCACGGTGAGCCGTTAATTGTCCAACATCGGAGCTCTGGCAATAAAAGAGGGCCCCATTGCTGCTGCCACTGATGAGGCATTGTTGTCTGGGAAAGTTTATCTCCTGTGCCGATTCACAGGGAGGGCACGCTTGATGCAGGAGCGCCACAGGAGTTTGCCCCTTTAACTCAGGGGAGGAATTGTACATTGCTCTATCAATCTGGGCATTTTACAGCTCAGGCCTCCCAGCCGTGAGAAATGTGGGGGAGTGTTTATACTGCTGCTTATTGTCCGGGATCTAAAGCAAACACTCTGTATGGTTTGGGAGGCGTTAGTATGGCAAAGGCAAACTTCTTCCTCCATTGGATGGGAACGCCAAGGCACAACCTAACAAGGAAAACACATTTCCCACAACTGAATGAGATGGATTGCATTGCAGTGCAACAATTTAATTTAGTTAGAAATTGAGTTAATCTCCCAGCCTTGTATTTGGCTCAGAAGAATAGGCTTATTGTTTATTAAAAGGAAAAATAAGTAATGATTTTTATGTAGAAATCATTCAGCTGCTTATGAAACAAGAAAAAAAATCTGAAACAAAAGAATTCAAGTGGTCCTCTTTACCCAGCAGTGCTCCAATGAAATTAAACCATTGGCGCTATTTCCTGAGACGAGTTATGCCGAACACATATGCTCTTTTTCCATCAACACCCTTCTTCACGCTCATTTAGTTGCTCATATTCACACCTTAAGCTGCCAAGTAAATGACCGTCTCCACTGGTGAGCATTAACCACCTTACCAATGACTCAAATCGTATTCCTTGTCGACTGGCAACCTCCGAGATATTCATCCATCCTAAGCTTAAGTCTTTTGCCAGCAAAAAGTGACTGCTAAACATTTATTTATGAAAAGAAAATCACCTGCTTTTTATACACAATGATCTAGACTTGATCAAAGAGGTGTACATCAGTCCCTTACTTTCATTCGCCCAGAGTTTGCTTGATTCTTACTTTCTATGTTTGGCCAGTGAGCAGGACCCTCAAAGCAAAAAACAGTGAATTCTTTTGCTACTAGGGCTGCATTTTGTCTAAGAAAGGCAGAGAGTCAGGACTGTCTGGTGTCAGAATTCTGATTCAAAAAAGGATTGATTAGAGGTTTTGCTTGACTGGAAGCATTTTGATAATCCATTAATACTGATATAATAGTACAGGGTTATTTTGGTTGATGCCTTTAAGGTATGGGGTACTGATAAGCTCTTGTAGCTACACTGAAATAATGCAAGTTATGTAAATTTAGAATTGATTAAAGCATACTGAATGCCATAAATCTTTTTATTATAAGCTATCAATAAAACAGCATTAAATGTTACTGTCATTTAAGTAATAAAAAAACAATAGTTAATGAGTTACACAGTTAGTTAATCTATTATTGAATTGTTCTTTATTTCTGATGCCATTATTTTTTGTCCTTAACACTGTCATTTGTTGTTGTCATACACCATCACACCAACAGCAGTCATAACTTCACTACAAAGGTTAAGCCCTGAAGACATACATAGCCTAAGTAGCACTACAAAGGACTGTTTCACCACAGAGATCTGAACTCCTTAGAGGCGCCTCTCTTTGAAATGTCCCCTACTGTCACCTCTGTCAATAAGTAAAAAGCTAAACAGCTACGGTATACATGACAAAGGCTCTAGCTGGCAGCAAAGGTAACCAAGGGCAGCGAGCCATTTAATATTTATGACACATGTCGAATCACTGAAATCACCTATTCATTAGTGCCTATATACGGCTGGAGCCCTGAAGAAGTGGGGTAGAGGGAGATGTATGTGTGGGTTTTTGATACACTTGTAATAACCATCACCAAACAAGGCCAGTAACAGTTTTTATGTTATAGCCATCGTAATCATCGTCAGTCTGGGAGGCGCTTCAGCCTTAACCGCTAGAGAGGCCTGCCTGCCAAGAGTGCTAGTAATATAAATGCACTTTGAAGAATGGAAGAGATGGCATGCTCCTGGATAGGCGCCAGCTACACATCCAAAGCTGCAAAATCACAGCCACGCTGACTCAGGCAATGACACCATCTTACTCCTTCCTTTCTCCCTGGACTTGCCTGTAGAGTGCAAGCGGAACTTGAATGTCTGTGTTGCATTATGTAAAAGGGACAAACAAATCATGTCACTTAGTTTAGATATCAAAGGCAAGCTGCACTGAAAGGGCAAGCTTTCCCTAAAAAAGGGGTGGCATTATTTCAAAGGACGCACCACAAATCCCATTTATTTGATGCCGGGTGTCAACTGCTTCATGCACTGGGGGGCAGCATTGCTATGTGGGGGCGTTTGTGCATAAAGACTTAAATTAGCCATGTCGGCTAAAAAACTCCAGCAAAATTAGCAGTCTATCAGTCACAACGCATGAGGACTACAGATGCGCAGATGTGAGGAAGAGGAGGGAAAAAAGTGCGTCCGCTAACAGACTGAACTGACATTATGATCCACCCAACTGAAATGTGCCTCTAAGTAGCTTCCCTGGTTTGTCCTCAGCATGCTACAGTGCACTCGTAAGAGAGTTTGATTCATTACTGCATAACAAGTGGATGAGAATGTGAGAGCAGCTAGCAACAGTAGCAGGCACTCATTAACGCTGATGTGGACAGTATGCTTACAAAGAGGAAGGAGAGGGGAAGATGGGTTCAAATTTGTGACGGGTCTCCTCTTGATATAAAGCTAATGATAGACCTTGTGAGATGCACAGGAGCATAATAACTACGCACTGTGAGTAATTCTTTAATAAGCGTCCCAGGATTGTGGGAAAGTGAGAGGTTTCAGACAGCAACAATGGTTTTATGGATGTTTCTTATGTCCTTCCCCGTTCCTCCCTTCATCTTCTAAAACAACGTCTCTGGCAGTTGTGGCACCTGTGCTGTTCATCCAGCTCATTGTTAAGCAAACATAACTTTTTGATAAATTTATTCAGTGGCCATACAAGCTTTTCATGATTACCCATATCGAAAAAAAAAAACCACGCACTATGGAAGGACAAGGTCTACGCTGACAAGGAAACAGTGCCTGATGAGCTTTATCGCCCCTAAAAGCCGCAGGACTATTCCCGGATGGATGTTTGGAGCGCTGCATGCGGATGAGACGGATCTGAATGTCTCCTATGAGTGTCGTTGCACCCAGTAAATGTCACAGAAGTAGACGATATATGGCTGTCATGCAGCGCTGCATTAAAGCAAGGAGAAAAAAAAAACTGGTGCGAATTTACTGGACATCAGTGGCAAATTGACTGTCAAAAATTACCATTGTCATTTACTATCATCATCCTTAGAAATAGCTGCTCTAGATTTATGCACACAGACAGATATATGTCTTGGCATACATGTGTGTGTGTGTGTGTGTGTGAGAGAGAGAGAGAGAGAGAGAAAACGAGAGAATGAGAGATGTGGGAAAAGGATGGCAAAAAAAGGATGGAAGTAAGCGAGAGAGAAGGCAAAAACATCGAGAGACAGAGTAGTCTCTTTCTTTTAGTCTCGATGTGTGGGCTTGTGTGTATGTGTGCAACTTGGTAACCGTGTGCATGTTTGAGTGTGTCAAAACAGTGCAACGCTCCCATCCAGCTCACATCGCTCCAGGTTTGTATCCCTCCAACTGCAGGTCACAAAGTGACATTGTGCTTTTATGGCTGCTCTCCATGGTGCTTCACATAAGCCCTGAAATGACTAAATCCCTCAGCCAGTGTCCCTGACCCCCAGCATCCCTGTTAGTGCTGCTGCATTCACACTCTTTGATGTGGCCCTGAATTGGAATCGGTCATCGGCCTCATTCCAGGGATTGATACCGCCTCTGCTGTTCACATGCCTACAGGTCTTCGGAGCTCGGCAGTCGGCTGGTGTCTGTCTGATTGTCTGTCTGTGTATCTTGTCCTCTCTTCAGTACTGAAATGGGCGGAATTATAAGTGCAATAACCTTGAAAAGAAAAAAAAACCTCCCTCTTCACACTGTTTGAACTAGAGAAAAGAACTCATCAAGCTGCGCAGAATGTCATGAGAAAATGTCCAGCTGCTGTCCACCCACATTCTGTTCCCAAAGTAAAATGAGCGCTGACATTATACAACCTGCAAATTAATCACGCTGACCGGAGAAAAGAAATTACATTTGTTATATCACTTTCAGCATTGTAAATGTTATTTATTTATTTTTTCAAGAAGCGGTTGTCAGTTGAGGTACAGTTGCTTGTTAATGGTGTGTGTCCGTGCATGCACGCGCACACCTGTCCGTCATGCGGTGTGTGTCCTCGACTCCAGAGATTAAGTGGCAGTCAACTGAGTGATTGATATATCCAATCGCATCTAATGCATCCATTTATACTGTCACGCTTAAATCTATCAGTACACATGGAGCTCTTATGTGTCCACAGAGGCTGGAATATTTAAAACATGTAGGACAATAAATTATCACGTGAAGAAAATGCACAATGAAGAACACTGCAATTATGCTCTCCGGTCTATTATTACTTTTCTTTTTTTTCCTGCCTCGGCTTATAATTGAATTTAATAATTCAGGGTATGTCTTTTTAATATGTTTTCCTCATTTACCGGCAAATTGATTGTGTATGCCAGTCTTCTCATCCTGTTTGTGCATCTCCATATCTGTTGGCATCTTTAGACACATACAACTCTTTTTGACAGTGTGTAGTGTAAACACATACGTTTTGATAAATGTACAATGCGCTGCATTAAGCACGCATTGGGTAATGACAAGAATGTTCAACACTTTAAAGATGTGCTAAATGTAATTTTCTACCTCTAAGAATAACTCTTGTATATAAGCACAAATACCTTCACTTGTCACTGAGGTGAAAATGAACATTTTACTTAAAGCACACAGGACTAAATTGCAAAGTGTTCTCCTTTAGTCTTCCTTTCTTGTGTTAGTCGACCTCGATACAGAGGACCAGGTGATATTGACCTCATTTTTTGTTTGTTTGGTCTCACCTCTTCAGCTGGCCTCGGTCACGGATGACAAATGCATTATTAAACAGCAACTTAGCCAACTCAAACTTCACATTCATAATGAAATGCAAGCCGGGGTGAAAGTAGGTGGAGTTGCTTAGCGAGCCAGCAAAGACATCTAGGAGATTTTTAGATAGCTGTGAAACAGCTCAAGGGTATTCTATATGAGGCACCGTCCCCCTGAGATTTGCTCTGGACTCAAGCCGGGCTGCTGGAGAGATATTGCAGGATACAAGTGTTAATGAGAATATACTTATCACAGCCAGAGGTGTTATCTGTCGGTTGTCTCATACTGGCTAGTTCAATATGTTGTAGTTTGTATTTTAATCTGTTGTAAGATGAGAGAAAAATCTTACGTTAAACAAGGTAATTGTGACTCTGTAGTGCTGTGTACTCTTGCTATAATATTTTGGCCTCCTGAAAATGTGTAATTCATACAAAGTGCCTCCCTGTGGAATACAGTGTTTGGAATACAGTGCTGCCCTTACTTCCCAACAAATGCCCGGATATATTTTTTGAGTATCATGGAAAGGGGTTCTCCTCTATGCCACCTTTCACCAGATCCCTTACTAATTGTTTCTGTCTCCAAGGTAGCATGGCTGCTCTTTGATGTTCAAACCCCTTCCTCCTCACAAAGGAGACTGACGGCAGGAGCAGAGAGAGAGGCAGATGGGCCGCGACAGGATGCTGCGAACCTGACGTCTCTCTCCCCCTTTCAAGTGCTCTGGTTCAATCAGCCCTTGCCGCACAAGCTGTTGTGGAGCACCTTTGAAATCATGGTGTCTGCACAATAGTCTTGACTGTTAATGACTTCTTGTAAAGTTCCAAAGCGGCTCTGATTACACACCCTCATGCACACGCACGTGTACCGGCAACTGCAGACAAGAACAACGGCGTGCATAAACATGCGCGCTCTTACACACCACTCGAGCACTCTAAGTGGTGTATGGGTGCCCAGAAACATGCTTCATATCTTAGGCAACACCCTGGAAACCAGAGTGAGGACACAAGTAAACAATTAATATGTTAATTAGGCTGATTAGTGAAGCTGGCGCTCTTGTGTGGAGGAAGATGTGCGCATCAAACGTTCGCAGTCCGCTGGAAAAGAATCGACATTATGCCATCTGTGTAAATATCGGATAAGCAAGCATTTATGTGTTTTTATAATGATATCACAAACATGCAGTTTGATTAGTGGTTGACCATGAATCTGTGCTACAGCTTTAAGATATTAAGTGCTCACGTAGAAGGGATATGTGATTAGAAACTGTGTCTCAACAGCATTCTGCATTGAGTTTGATTTGGTGCCATGTTACATCTTTTTATAAGCTCCCAGACTTCTTCAGCCATTTTCGAGAAGTGGTATCAAACGGTACAAGATGTCAAACATGCAGGTGTTCACCCCTAAAAATATGGCACCACAGCTAACAGCGTGCTCTGAAAATACAACTAACGTATTGGACTGCCTTGAAGGAGATGGGGAATGCAGTTCTCTCTAGCGCTGAAACTGCAAGGACTGGCCTTAATTAGGTGGTAGGCATGGAGAAACTGGCATGTTGAAGTTTCTGTGTGTGTGTGTGTGTGTGTGTGTGTGTGTGTGTGTGTGTGTGTGTGTGTGTGTGTGTGTGTGTGTGTGTGTGTGTGTGTGTGTGTGTGTGTGTGTCAGTGAGAGTCTGAGCAGGAGAAGAAAGACAGTACAGTACGGTCCTCATCCTATACTGGTGAGGCTTATTACTCAAACGTTCCTAAGTGTTATCTTGCTGTCAGAACTGTCAGGAAAGGTGCCACCTTTGCTAACCAATAGCCAAGTGTGATAAGTAAAGTTTTTCCCGCCCTAGTGACTGCTGTACATCTGCAGGGTTTCACAAGGTTGTTGATCAGTGCCACAGACCTCAGTGATTACATCACCATAACTGGTATTTCTGGCTCTTGAAAGTGTTGGAACAAAAATTTCCATCTTGCTTCAAGCCTTCTCCACCTACTCATGTATCCAAATGCCCAGGGAAGAAGTTTAAAGCTATTGGGATGAACTGGTGACCAGTATCATAGGATATTTTACACCTAAAACAAATAAAACACAAGACAATGCAGCTTGATCGTTGCTCTACATACATATGATTTATACGTTGCTGCATTGCACACTTTTCTTACATCTTGTATCTCTGACTTTAACCCTTATTAGCATTATCAAAATATAATTTCATAGTTAGTGTTGTGAGAGATTGGAGAAAGGGTTACTTGTGGACAAGTTCCTCTATTAATGCAGTTTTTTATCAGTTGCTAATAAAGGGCAGTAAAGGTCATAGCTGATGTGATCGAGCCAATATGATAGCACTTTTCATATCCCCCACAGTGTCTTCAGGTTATTGTTCCTCGGACATGATATAATGCATCTTCAGTGACAATATGTTTATATAATCTACTCTTAATGTCAGTGCACATATGTTGAAAGCTACAGCCAGTGCTCCCTGTATTAACTGTCTACCGTCTGTCTATATTCACATGTTCCCTTTCTGTGTACTTTCTATGTCCATATGAACAATCACCACTATCACATTCAAAAAGGATTTTCAAAGGGTACGGCATGTTAAAGGCTCTATGTTCCTTTCTGTGTATGTTGCAAAGTGTAGCTGTCCTTTAGGGAAGTAGTATTTCAGAAACCTTGCTGAGTGCTGCAGTGGAAGGAGAGGTGAAGTAGGGGGTATTATAAGCCATCCCACACCTCAACGCATTAGCAGACCCCTTGTATTCTTTATTCTGTTTCACTTTCATTTTACATTATTCTACCAGCTAGAACACAGAGGAACAAAAATTTTTTTTTTCTGTAAAAAATTACAGAAAGGTACCAGGGTATTTAGAAATCCAGAAGATGATTTTCAGTATTGTCAAACACACATATGCCCCACTCTTTTAAAACTGATACCAACATGCTGGTGTAGTGCACAGCACGCACCACAAAGGTCACTCTACTTGTGGAACTGGCTGCTCAGCTGAGAAAGAACCTAACTGCAAGTGTTGGGAATAATGTGACAGGATTAGTAACAATCATAAAAATGCCTCTGCCCACGATTGGGATTATTGCCAGATATAACTTCAGACATGATTTCTTGCAACTTTAACAGCAGTTTATTAGCCGCATGAATTTATTTCAACACATTAGTTCCTATCAGCCCCCTGATGTGTCCTTTTCCGCTGCAGCAGCGAGTGTCGTCAGGTCCTCCACCGAAAAGGATGCATATTTCCTATCTATTCAATATTCTATTGGTCATAAGTATCTAAATCATAGACTGTATGAATACTGAATGTAGATGACATGACATCGCCCATCTCGATTTGAAGCCTCGAATTGAGCATTTCAGCGTCTCACAAGCAGGCTGTTGAACAAGCGGTGCACCCTTAAATGTCCATAACTTTGGGCTTTAATGAAATGTAAACCAGAGATTTATATCATCACCTGCCTACTGTTGTCATAAATGTTGAAATTAGCCAGAGACCAAAACCACCTTTTTGTACCAAGCTGTAAGCATGTTAATTACTGCTGTTGGCCATTTCACCATGGAGGTCTATGAGGATTTGGAGCCAGCCTCTGGTGGTCATTCAGTCAACTGCAGTTTTTTCACTTCTGCATTAGCTTAATTTTTCAGCCTCAGTGGTTGCTGCTTGATTAAACACAGCAAGAATCATCTGAGTAGACTAATTGCACATTAAAAACACAAATTACACAAATTAGACAAATGCCATCATATACTGTATATACAGTATATATGGTAAGGTATGAAAAATAGTTACAGGTCAAGAAGACAAAAATGCTCTGATTCTCACCAGTGTGTTGTAGCCACATCTTGTATGCACTGTATAAAGCCCTTCATTTTTTAACTTTGAATATTCCAGTTGAATGTCATGATGGCTGGCGCTTATATAAAGCAAAAGAGTGAGCAGAGCATTGACAGCTTTAATTGACCACCTTACAGCAAAGGTTGAGTTGCATATAGAGTATGCCACATACTGATGTAACACTGTGACTTGAACCTGCGTGCAGATTTTGCTCTGTTGACTGAACATCAGTGCAAAAGATATGTTTAAAATTGCATTCAGTTTCATTTTCAACTTTGAATATGTGCTTCCTAAATGTAAATTTAGAAACATAAGTTGTCTTGCTTTAAGAAGTATTTTAAATAAACACAATCAATTAGAAAGTATTAATTCAGTGCATAAAGACCTGTACGTGAAGTGTGGAGGCAGACTGGTTTGTTTAGATATGTTGTTGGAATAGAGACAAACACTCAAACACACTAACAGTGTCGTCTGGCTTTGGCAGACAATGGTTGATTAGCCTTATAACTCCCAGACAATTGTGTGCAGCCAAACTTAGTTGCTCTTTTATTTATCCACATTAACATGAGTCACAGACAAGTAAATGACTATGGCTCATTTTGCCTATAGCTCACTTATTTTTGCACACATGCAAACATCTCCATTTGTTAATGCACGTTCACCTTAAACATACAGATCAGAGGATAAGTATTTTATTAGTGATGTGTAAGCAGTGAATCAATCTACATTTCAGTGGAAACCTTGCATCTGGCTCCACAGTCATACCAGCAGACAGGTCCACCAGACTAATGCCAGTGCACTGATTACTGATGTTTCAAGGAGCCTGTGGTAGGGACCTTCTGATCTAAAACAGTCACTCCCGATCCAAAGAGGTAATTAGGTTAAACAAATCGGTTCAATGGGAAAAATCAGATACTTGCCCAGTCTACCATAACCAAATTAGTGTTGTAATTACCTTCTGGACATGTCTTCATTAATAATTGCTGCATCTTTTGCTGTAACAAAATATCAATAGTACACACCTTAACTGAATGGAAAACCAATATGAGATCACTCTCAGGCAGAATTTAGAACAATTTGCTGTGTTTTCCGTAAATGTGCTTTTAGTAGAAAAAAAGTCAATTAAATTCAACTTCAGAGGTAACTTTTCACACAGCAAGCTGTGTGCAGTGCAAAATGGCAATCACGCCATGTTCAGCGGCATTGCCATGTAGTTCCCTGAAAGAGAATACATAGAATAAGTCTAGACTGTGGGATTTAAATGGTGGGCAAATATCAATGCAGGAAGACAAAGGATTATAGAGCTATTGAAGTTCATGGCTATAGGACACACTGCTGGATGAAATAAAACTGGAAAGGTTTCAGCTGAATGTTTTATGCTATGATATTTATTTTTTCACATTTTGAAACAGCAACTATGCTAAACACAAGGCATAGAGCCAATGTGTTACTCCAAGAACTAAAAATGCCAGACCCTTCAAATTCTTCCAAAGCAAAGCCATGACAGCAGTGCAAATATGACTAGTGTTAAATCAAAGACAAAGAAGTATGCAAACACGTCTGTGTGGGCAGCGATTAAAATCTGATTGAATGTCTTGTAATTACAAAATCAACATCAGTGTCCAGGTGTTAACTGATTGCTAAATGCACGTGTATGCATCCTGTATTTGCACAGCCAGGCCATTAGAGTTGGACCAGCTTGACCATCATTAATACATTTCCCTCCTTGGAATTAATTTCTTACCTACCAGTGAGTTCAATTGATTTCGTGTCGCAGCATCATCGATGAGGCATTTCTCTCGTCGCCTACTGTTTTGGATGTAAATACAATTCACCTTGTAGCCTTTTTATTTTCACCAAATAATGATAAATTCTTGGAATAAATTCAATGATTATATTGACATTTGGTTCATGTAGTGTGCCACTTTGTTGTTAAATCATAGAGTACAAAGAAGTGTTCATTTTTCCGGTTTTTGGCCACTATGTGTCCCTCATATGTCACAAGTTCACCAACATTCACCAACTTAAGTCTTTAAAGCCTCCCCAGCTGGAATTGAGATGGGACCCCTCACTCTTTAATCTCTGTTGATATAGGCACTAGCGTGCATGTGTGTATGTGTGTATTTCGTGGAGCAAAAGCCTTTGATTACAGAGCTGCCTCTCTGCCTGTCTGTTGTGCAGACGAAAGCTTCTCAGTGCTAATGACAAAATGAGGTTAACATTGAATCTCAGAGATGATGCGTTGCATCCCACCGGACATCCTCTAGTCCTTGTCTTTTTTTATTCTGCCACAGGAACAATGCAGACAAGCAGAAGTGATTGTGTTCTGTGTCAACATGACGTGACTGCAGCCCAGTGTTTGTGGCAATAGATGGACCATGCTGCCATGGGAAATCAATTCCATAGGTGTCAACACAGACGATTGAGATGGCCATTGTGAGGCGGGGGTGGGCCAGGGTGAGAATGTGTATGTGCGCATGCATGTGTGTGAACTGTCTGTGCGCACACACTCGTGTCTATCAGACACACTAATATGTGCGTCTTTGCTGTTGCTGCATTCTTCCTCTCATCTCTAATAACTGCACACGTGATCGATAACTGGGGCATTATTGTGGTTGGAATAATTGTGCAAATCTATCAAATGAGATAAATACACTCTTTAGACACCTCGCTCGAAGCATCCATCAATTTTAATGGAAGTTCTTTGCGGGGGTTAATTATTCTGTCGTACATATACATTTGTAAAGGGAAGCTTTGGGGTTTTAAATTCTGTCATGGCTTCAGATTTATCCTCAACAGCAGTGGTTACTGAAAGAGATTAGCAGGATAAATTGATCTATAATTAGAGTTCTCAAATGACTATTTGATTGTCTGTTGTTTTAGATTGCAAGCAAATGTAACCATTCTTTTAATTAAAATAACATTTGAACTCTTTGAAGGAATCACGTTTTTAGACTCATTTGGAGTAATGACAACCAAAGTAATGAATGTGATATCAATCTGAGAGAAACCAACATAGTTTGATGCCACATACCACTCACTGATAAAATACTATTATCTATTGTTAACAACTCCCCCTGAAAATTTTGGTTTTCCATGGCAACCCCTAAAAAAGTATACACATGCAGGGATGAAGCCATCAGTTATTTTAGTAATTGAGTGTTTCACTATTTAATCCATCCATTTTTTAAGAAAAATCAACATGTCAGTGCTTAATTTGCATGGAATGACTAGGCTCCAACTGCCAGTAATGTCACCTGATATTTTGCTTTTTGAGCTATTTTGTGCCGCCCTGTGAAGGGTTAGACAACATGTGTGTTTGTGTGACGATCATCATAACAACAACATGACTAAAGCTCAGTCTTTCACAAACCGACTGCAGCATTTTCTGTGGTTTTGTCTCTTAAGTTAGCTAGTTTTGCTCAAGGAATATAAAACAAATGAAATAAAATGCTGCAGTCAATGAGTAAATGTATACCTAGCCAACATATTGATTTACATTCTTAAAAGGGAAATTCTGGCAATTTTTAACCAGCTATGTGTCACCAGCATGTGGGCAGTTTATGCAGAACCACAGTGTTTGGCTTTCCTCTGTACTGCAAACAAATAAACTAGCAAACAAACTTAGTACTATTAACTAACTAACTAACAACTCACAAGAAAAACGTAGTTTAGGTTTTTCATACGTATATTTGTTATGTAGAACTTTTGGTATCCTAGTAATTTACAATTATTAAGTGTTTGTCAAGTTTACTTTAAAGTCTGCATTATTATTATTATTATTATTGTTATTATTATTATTGTTTTGTCTGCAATCAAAGGACTAGGGTTTCAGCACATGAGCATAGTACTTTTGACTCTTAAATACTGCCAGAGAGCTAGGCCTGGCATGTGATTTGTGTCTTCTTTGAACTGTAATTTTTCTTAAATGTGTAATGTGTGTAATCAGTCCAACATGCACATTTGACCCTAATGGAGTGAAATGTCTTTCTCCATGAAACCCTCTATGATTGACATTTGACACATATATTTTGCACATGGATGATGTCTTGCTTCCATTGATTACACATCACAAAGAAAAGAATGGATTTTTTCATCCTCTCACTGTGATAATGATGATAATTAACCAAAGTAGCATAAATGAATTCAGGCAATCAATCATCATTTTATGAATCACTAAGATAAAAAGCACAAAACATACTCAGAAATACAACTAAGACATTGATAGCAGATGTTCCTACAGCTGTAATCTCTTCCAGAAAGAGAAAATGTTCATTTAGCTGAATCAGTTGAATACCTCGGTCTATACTAATCACATTTCAATGGCTTTTAATGGCTTCCCATTGAGTCCTTATGGTAGACATCTTTGGGCATATGAATAGTTTCAAATAAATGTGGAATATCTATTAAGTGCTGAGATGTATGAGATATTCACTTTAACAAAAGGCAAAAAAATTAAAATGCATTTATAGTATAATGAAATATGCTCTGATAGTTAACATAATATAAGCAGGTCATTTGAGCACAAACTGTGTATAATGAATTATTGCATGAATGATAAGCGGTGTGATCTGATCCAAATAACATCTTTGTGTTTTGGTCACTCACTAGTGCTCCTAATCAGCCACCGAAACTAGTTCTCAACAAACAGACTATATGCTGCTGTTTGAAGGTATACTGGGCAGGATTGTTGGCCAATGTTGGTTGTAAAATTGCCTGCCAGCGAAAGTGACAGTAAAAGCCAACCCCAAATTGACTTTTATTTGGTATTTTGACCCTGCTATATTTGCTTTTCTTTTGGCAATGTGTCCCTTGGATACTTGTCGCTTAAGGTCTGACAACTGGTTGCTACCTTTTTATGTAAGTCCAACCTTACCTGAGCACTGCTGGGGTACACGCCCATAAATGTCCCAAACACAGAAAATAGGAAAAAAACAAGACTATAAAGGCAGAGGGCCGAGTCTCTGCAGAGAGATACACCGCCACACACCTCCTGTGGGTCATGAGTGATGAAGGGGAGGGATCGCTTCTGTATTAGTCAGTACATTGTTCTTAAGTTATATCATACATAGTATTTCATTAAGTGAAAATACCATAGCCTTTTCAGTAATGTATAAATCCTGGTAGGGGCCATAGAGAGAAAAACAAAACAAGGCCAGGTTTTCTTAATCTGTGCACCTAAGACAAAATTTGCTACCTTTGCTGTTGCTGCCCAGTTGATATGCAGTTTCCTTTTCACATTGACGGGCGTTTTGGAGATGGACACACTGAAATCAGTTCACACAGCCCCAAGAAAAATCGTGAATCACTTAAAACTTCTAATTTTCAATAATAGAGCCCATTGTGTCTTTGTGTGCACAGAAAGGGACAAGAAGTTGTGTTGTCCCACCGCCGCTTTCGCACCGTGGGCTCTACTGTTGCAAACCAAGAAGCGTGGCCAGAGCACAGTCTGGCGCACCCAGCCAAGTGCTTTGTGAATGTGCCAAACCCACTTTGGTAATTTTGTGAAGGCTCCCCTGGCGCACCTGTGGCACACTTGGGCATGGGTCTGGATCAGATAGAATGCGCTATAATAGGTGGGTGCATTAGAGGCTGTGGCAATCATGGCTTTATCACATTCACTTTTTTCACCCCCTTTAATCACAGAGCTCCCCCAGTCATGAGGCACTGACAATTTGGGAATTCCACAGAGAGTTTTCCTCTGAGGAAACAATGACCGCAGACATGGCGTATGTGACTGGTGGTCCTAAGGGAGTTATAACTAGAGCAAAAAGTTTGAAGTGATTCACATTTTTTTGTGGGGCTTTGTGAATTGTTATCAATGTGTCCATTTCTAGAATGCCCGCTAAAATTATAAAGAGAATTTGTAATTCATCAAAATAAAACATTGACTGTATAACAGACAAAGATGTCTGTAGAGAGAGTCACCAGTGTAAAGGACAGCTTCAGTAGCCTATAGGGTGCACAAAAAAACAGAAATGTTGATAATTGCATGTGGAGAAGAACGCCTCCCAGCGGCTGCAAGCTACTGGCCTTCTGATAACTAATTACCAAGAAGAACTCATACACGGTTGAAGCAAGCAGTCTACTCAGCACATGTCATCAGAAGTTACCCCACCACCACCCTTTCTAATGTTTTAGACAAGATAGTCAGAGTGGCGGTGCATGCTGTGCTGGGTCTCTGTAGATAGACTTGTCTTGTGTGGAGGGATTAATTATTATTTCTTTAGGATCATGAATTGTATCTCATGCACACAGATTAATGAAAGGTGGCATCAATTAATGTATTTTTTTTCTCTCTATGGCCATTATTTTCTGTAAAAAATAGAGTATAACTTTGTGGCAATGTAAGCAGCCAATCAGTGACTGTGTTGGAGTTGATGACGTAAAATGCAGGTCATGCCTGAAATAGTAACAGTGGCTCCCAAAGCAACAGCTAACTCTTACATTGGAAGACTAAGCACTGTGATAAATCAAGTTACAACAGAAATCAAGTCAATAACAACAATTAAACAGGAACACAAGTGTGCATTTTCTGAGTTTCTCGGAGGAAAAGGCATTTTTGGAAAAAGGGTAAAAGTTTGATATCTATGCCCACCAACATCTCAAATATTTCACTCATTTTACTCATCCTTAAACTCAAGTATTAACCACATGTTGTTACTGGTGGAAAAATAAACACTTACTTAAATGCCCCCACTCTCCCCCACCCGTGGACTATTGCACCTGAAGATCTTTTTGAAAAATGTCCTCATTAAGTCACACAAGTAGCAGCACAGTCTTCAGTATGATGTTTGTGAAAGGCTAAGCTACTAGCATCATCATGCTCACATGGAGCTCGTCAACATTGAATTTGACCCAAATACTTTAAAGT
Organism: Plectropomus leopardus; assembly: GCF_026936395.1. Lineage (NCBI taxonomy): Eukaryota > Metazoa > Chordata > Actinopteri > Perciformes > Serranidae > Plectropomus > Plectropomus leopardus. The sequence goes on from NC_142183.1 coordinate 17,803,633, forward strand.
ATTTTATGACTCTGAACAAATGTACACACCAACCCCCCACGCTCCCTCTCCGACGGTGGTATCTGCCAGCAATTATTTGGAGCAACCCCACAGGAAGAGCCATCTGTAGCTGATTTCAATTTCCACACACACACAGGGGGATGTGTGCCTTAAAATCTTTAATTGAGATGGATTGGGTCATCCAATTAACCCTAACACACTTGGGTGTCCTTTGTGCAGTTGAAGCCTTTGCTTTGGGGTATTGTCACAAATCTTTAAGTCACCACAGAACTAGTACACCTGTCCTCACTGTCTTTATAAAGCTTAATTGGGTTGAGCTCTTTTTCAACCAAAAGGCAGCTTTTTTTACCCACTTTCATCAACTTTTTTCCTACCCTTTCACAGTTTTGCTGTGAAAATGCACGTGTTAACATATATGTGATGACAAGAAGGGCAACGTGATGCGAGACATGTTCATCTGCCAAGAAATAAGACCGCCGTTGATCGGGGTTGTTGATTCAAATTTGTCAGATGAAATGTTCTAATTTGCCTTGTTTGTTCATTTCAAACGCGTGGCTTTGTCAGTGTTGTCAGCGGCACACAATAAGATTATGCTCTGTTGCCTCATCTCACGCACATATCAAATGTGACTGTTCATGTGTGGCAGCAACATGTGTCACAAGTGCTGTGATCTGAAGTGGAGCTTGCATTCTATTTCTGCAGCTTATTTTGATGGAGCACGTCTCGCGTTGGACACCCCTTAACAGTTAAAATGTTATTATAAAATATTCCCATGAAAATAAAAATAATATTTAAAAATAAGTGGGTTTGATTTCCCTTCCAAATAGCCAGTAAAGTGACCCTTACCCTGACCTTAATGTTTTAAACAGCAAGCGATGGTCTCAGAAGATTCATTAGAGAGAGTGGCAAAAACAAAAAACAAGAGGAAAAAAAAACCTAACGAAAAAAAGAAAAAGTTATCTTCCGAGTAAAAAAATCAAAACAAAAACAACAACAACAAAAGGCCTAAATTAAGTTCGAGTCACCATGCCTCCCTTTTCCTTGAATTATAGATAATACGACCTGCCATATTTAATTGTTCGGGGGAAGTAACGCAGGCTCATCTTTTGGGGCAATTTAATTTGAAACGCAATTCTTCAAGGCAGGGAGAGCAGCCAGAAGTCATGCAGAGAAAATAGTCTTAATTGTTTAATCCATATCAGTTATGCACCATATGGGAGAAATTACAGGTGCTGTGTGATGGGATAAACACTACAACTAAACAAATGTCTGTGGGGCAGTCTACACTAGTTTGTGTCTTTTAAGATCAATTTGTCGCGGCTCTTCCCCCCTTAGACCAGCTAATAATATGTGCATGAATTAAAGCAAATCATTCCAGCTTTAAAGACTCTAACAGCTCAAAGTCTGTGTGCCAATACCTTATGAATATACAGAGACAGATCCAAAACATGTTTTTTTTCAACCTTGCCATTATTTCATCAGGGTCCCCAAAATGACATTCATCGTTAAGACGTCTCACAGACTTCTTTTGAAACAGTTTTTGTTCGAGGACACTTTCAAATAACAGGCGTAAAGGATAAAACTATGGTGTATTTAGATACAAGACTGCTCAGCTGCTCTCTGTTGCAGTTTTGAGATTGCAATAATTAATTTAAATTTACCCAGTCCCTGTGAATTCTGAACAACCTTGCAATTTTATACAATTAATGTAATTTTTTCGCACTTTTAACCAATCAATGTGGTTTCATCAGTTGTTTCATTTGTTTGTGGTTGTGGAGATGCAGACATGTGCAACACAATCACCTTATATTTACCAGCAAAAATTACCGATGTTACTGACTGTTTTGCACAGTTTGTAACATGTGGTGGGACACAAATGACACTGATCTTACAAACACTTCTCTGCCTCATAACACACCCTGATTATTACATGTGCTAAATGAACCAAGGTGAGTTAGATTAAACTTGCATAGTTAGTGGTAACATTAGTAAAAGTAAATAAGTAATTAAGAAGTGAAGTAAAAATCACAACCTTTGGACAGCGCAGTTTTATTCTCACTGGAACAAGTTTCGTCAGATTTTACAAAAAAATTCAAAATTTTTTGCAGTTTCCATTTACTCCAATTTGCCAAAAAACACCTACAGACATTGCAACATGCATTGCAATTTTTTTGGAAAGCTGCAATTAAATCAGATATTTTAGTACCAATAGTTGACCATACAGTATCATTGCAATATCAATATTGAGGAAATTGGTCAAAAATATTGTGATATTTGATTTTTCCCATATCTCCCAGGCCTACTCCTGGCTGAAGTATAACTGTACTAACTGTACCCCGCCTCTCTGCTAAGCTTGCAGTTTTCTTCATTATTACATTTAAAAATATGGCACCACTGAGACTTTGGTCTGTCTTACCATTCATATATACACGCCGGCAGAGTATATGAATGGTAGCTTTCAGCAGACATTTGTTCCTTCACCCTTGACAATGGACACTCTATCATCGGGATTTGAGAGTTTTTATTCAATATGATTTATTTTGACCGAGTTAATGTGTTTCGCGAAGGGGTCGCAATTACCATACCATTAATCATACTATAATTAGAGTCAATGGCTTAATTGTGACACAAAACCTCTATTTCCTAAAGGAATTAATAACAGCACTGTCATTTAATAGCAGGCACAAGTATCTTTAGACTGTGCTTCCTAAAACTGTAAGGGGTGTGTGACTCACTTATGTACGTATCTCTCTCTCTCTGTCACTATATACATATATATATATATATATCACATGTAGTTTATTGCTGCAAGGCTGGTTGGTTGCTTGGATACAGACTGTGGATATTCTTCTATTGTGAAAGTCTGTACAAGAAGAACAAAAGCAGCAAGAAGAAAAGAATGTGATAAATGGCCCCGTGGGTATAGAACTAGTAGACTGCATGTTGGTGGGCTATTGACAAGTACATGGTTTCAGCTGTACACTGTAATAGGTGGACTTTCAGATGGTGCAAAAAATAAATAAATAAATCAACAACCCACACATAACGGCTTGCAGCATTTGCCAAAATGACTCTGCTGATGAGTTTTGAAGGAAGTACTGTGTGTAGCCATGTGTACACCCAAAGTAATGTGAATATATTAATTACAATTTTGGGTAGCATTTTTGTTTCCATGCATAACTTAACCCTGCACCTGCTCTGTGATTCCAAAGTCATGATGAAATGCTTTTTTCTAGTAGGTGGGGATCACAAGAGGCTAAGCGATATGAAATAATCCTGCAGGGGTGGGGGGAAAAATCGATGCAGCGAAGTACCACAATATTTTGCAGGGCAATATTTATCAATACAATAGTGCAAATACAAATTAAACTGTTGGTAGCCTACCAGAATAATACAATTAATTGCTTTGTCAGTCTACTAGATACATTTTGCTGCAATAAAAATGATTGAAGTGAGATGAAAAGACAGAAAACATAATCCTTATACATAAAACAGATCTTGATTTGTTTTTCTTTTGGTGACATCATTTCCAGTTGAAGAAAGGTTATTATTTGATTTTTTTTCAATATTTGTTATCATAATACTCAGCATATCTCAAAACATTTAAAACTGCATTAGTATTATATCATGACCTAAATATTGTGATAATATTGAATCGTGGTGATATCATCATCATCATACAATATTATTGTAATTTTAAACATTTTGCAATATATTGCAATTTATTTTTATATTTCAACTGCAAATGATGTCTCCAAAGGAAACAGTTGTCAATATTTGATCTATGTATGTTTATGTATAATTCACATAGTAAAATTATAAATACTTGGCATCCTTGTATCATTTCAATATCGCAGTGCAAAATACTGCAGTGCTATACTGTACTTGTTTTCCCCACACCTATTCTCTAGATAACCACTGGAGTTGCAGCATATGGTCTGTACTCTGGTCCTTTCAATTTCAGCTGTGTCATTTCTTACACTGACTAGAAAAGAACAGACAAATGCAGGTAATGAATTCAAGCTCATTGTGTCAGAAGACATTCACAAACAGCACTTCAGTCACTGGGACTGAAGAATACACAAAGATGCCTTTTGCTGTCTTCTTTTTGCTTCTTCTTTTTCTTCCCTTCTTTGACCAAACAGAATCATGCAATCTGCTCTTCAAACTCCTCTCCAATTCTTTGGCCTCAAAAAGGGTTTCGTTTGATAGCAGCAATCCTGGAAAGGTCACAGGCATCAAGAAAATAGACGGAATGAGCCAAGAGGATTTCAAGTTGTATTAATGAGGACCCCCTTGGCCAGCACCCGTCTTAGAGGTCAGGCCATCACCTAAAATGATAAAGATTTATCATGGGGAGGCAAGGCTGGTCAAAGCGTTCTCTTATCTTGGGCTCTGCCTTTTTACAGCAGCAACCACTGTCAAGAGTCTCACATGGATGAAAGACTTGGCTACTCTCCACCACTGTTGCAAACCTCCAGAAATATTCTGACGTCGGTAAATAATTCATCCCCTATATTTTGTACTCTTTGAGAATTTTTGAGGAGGTGCGAGTACATTATACCATGCTTTCTACACCGTGAGACCCCAACTCAAAAAGAAAAAAGAAAAAAGGTGGCACATATGAAGTTAGCCACAGCTTGAGATAATATCACACCATCGTAATTTTTTTTCTTACTGCAGTTTGCATGTAAAACTTATCAGCTCTGCATATTCAAATTAAAATTCTTGCTATGGTATAACTTCCTGCTAGGGATACTGGGGATCATCAAATTGAGGCTATATTATTTAACTGTAATATGTAAATATTCAGCATCATAACATAGAATATATATAAATAACTGCAGTATGAAAATTTCAAGCATATAATTGGAGCTATGTTAGGTATATGCTGTAAGATGAGTTATTATCAGACTGTCATTTTTGACATCGAACTTGATTTATGACATTGCAATTTAATAGCAGAGGATCTGTTACAGTAACACGATGCTGCTGCAAACCAACTTCAAATGTATACAGCAGGTCATGTATATGTATTTGTCTCTGCCAAAGCATCCCTGTGATGTTGGAACACCAGTGGCCCCTGAAGAGAAAAACATTGTTGATATGCCAGCCATGGATTTCTGTTTTTTTCTCTCCCCAGTTTCAAGCCTTTTCATGGATGTTTTTTTTTTTTTTGGTAAAAGCTGCTTTGTAGAGAAACGCTAACAGCAATCTGCAGTAATTTCTACCACATGGAGACTATACCATGGTGGTATTTCCAGGATGATTTGATGTAAAGCTAATATACTGAGCCCAGGAGCATGCACGCACTTGTAGTGGTCTTTTCCCTCCGATTATACAGTATATTTTTCTTCTGTTGACTTGAGTTTTGAAAACAAACCCTGAGTAAGATGTACTGTCCTTTGATCGCAACCAAAGGTTTCGCTCAGTTTGGGGTTTTCAAAGGTTTTAAAAAGGAAACGGCAGATTCTAAATGTTTAAAATCAACAAATTGCTGTCAACAGCTAAGGATGGTTAAGAAATCTTTACTAAAGTCAAACTCCCTCAGGCACAAAGTTACTTCCTGTGCACATGGTTTGGGTTAGACCAGACGTTAGAATTATGTATGAGCTTGACCAGGATGAACCACTCCCACTTTGTTGCTACAATGATTAGGCTAAGGCCAAGTTTCGTGTCTGCAATGGCAATTCTTGACCTTTTGGATGTTACTTATTCAGGCACCCAAATAAGCTGCATGCGTCTGTTTGTGAATGAACGAATAAGACCTTCACAAAAACATGTTTTGGAGTCTGAGTTTCAAGATTCAGCCTTCTACTCTCAATTGCAGTAAACATGGACAGTAAACATTGAAGCTTTGGATGTCTAGATGAAATACTGTGTGGGCGCCCACTCTACCATGTTAGCTAACAGGCGGCCCGTGTACAAAGGCTACGTCCTTGCTCCAACGCCTTCGGGTTTGACTCCAGCCTCGACCCTTTGTCACACCATCTCCTTTCTCTCCCCCTTTCTTGCTATACCTGTCACATCAAAAATAAAGGCAACAACCCCCCCCCCCCAAATAATCTTTATATTAATACATTGTGTCTTTATGAAAAGATTCCTGCTAATTGTAAAAATTAGGGGTGAGGACAGTGCTGGATCTGGCATCTTCAGTGCCCGAGACAAGCTTCTCTTGGCGCCACTCTCTACTAAATGTTGTTGTTATTATAACAGTTATCTTTTATATTTAACATATGACAAACAAGAACAAGAGCTCATTAGAAATAAACACAAATAAATAACTTTGCTAACAAACAATAATAATTGAAAACTAAATAATCTGCAAATGTTGTATTATTATTTTTTGCACTGTGCCATGCTCAATTTCTATTTTCCTTTTAGTCGAAAGCTCTCCACATAAACTCCACTCCACCATTTCCCTCTTGTTCATTTTTTAAAAATATAATAATTCAGTTCAGTTGCCCCCCAGGATGCTCTGACACACGACTACCTGTTCAAGTGCTGGTGACTGAGCTTCTTTTCTCTTTCTCTTGTCTGACCAGCTCGGGGATCCATTTGCAGATAACAACCTGAATATTGCAACAAAACTCAAAGACACGTTTGCTCCTTAAGCTGCCACCACAGTGCCTATATGACAAAAACCATCCACAATAATTGTGATTAAAGACTAAATATGAATTGCCCATATACAAAATATATTTACATTGTGCACTTCCTACATGTGATACAGAGATGATTTTTCCCAGGAGCCCAGATGCTCTTGCCAGGGCAAAATCAATTTTCCATGTCGGGCTTTTTAATATTCTGCAGCCGTCTTTACTGTATATTTTAAATAAAGTAAATATTCTTTTGGGAATGGGCAAAATTCCCTGTGGACAAAATCAAAACATTACATTTCTAAATGATTATATGATGGTTTCAGCAACACTTTCTGATATCAGCTTTTCCCACGAGACCATTTTCAATTATGATTAAGAATAATGGAGCACATTCAAGTGACAGTATTGCTTTTCAATAATTGCAGTGCTTTTCACAAGGGACCACGGTCAATATGGGAGGCTCTAGAAACGAGATACAAATCAAAATAAACCATAGTCAGTGGTTTAATACATTGATGGGTTACTGTCATTTTCAGAAGAGTCAAATTATTATTATTATTATTTTTAAATTATCCTGTTTTTTTTTTTTGTTTTTTTTCTTAGACTGATGTCATCAAAGACTGGGCTACAGCACCTGGCTCAAAAAGATTTGGCACCAGTATCTTTGCAGTGTCTTCCTGCTCCCAAACCGCGTTTGTCTTGGAAATAGAGTTCAGCAGCCAGGAGCAGCCATTGCAGGCCACACCATCCGCTAAATGTTTAACTTTCCTAAAGGAGTCATTCAAAACAAGAACGGGAACTTGTCTATTGGGAAATACCTCCGGATTAGGGGGGCTGAAAGATTGAAAAAGTAATTTGAAAAATAATGGGCTTTTTAATGACTAAACCTATGGGACACCCAGATGTGCTCTTTGTTAATTTTCACTAGTGTAATGTAAAATTCCAACTGCTTAATTACTCTAGGACACACAAAGCAACTGGTTTTTAACGAAGCAATTATGGGAACAGCTTCTACTACATTGCACCACAGCTTCCATTCCCCACCAGCTCCTTTCTTGATGAACCACTACTTTTTGGTACAAAGTTATCAAGCTTTTCATGTCTTAAGCAATGACAGAAAATGATTTTTTTTTTTTTAATCAGATGTTTGTTTTGGCTCCTGAGAGCTCAGATCATTTGAATGTGCCCTAATTCTCAATTTCTTACAGAATAAAGTAATTTAATAATGAATGTTTCATAAATAATACTGATATTTACCATTTATCTCAGCTTGTCTGGGGTTTCCTACACTGAGTAGCAGAGACGTTTTCCTGAAATGCATCCACCATTTTTAGGCAACGATTGCAGCTATGCACAAACATTTTATCGTAATATATCGTATTTTGTGTGGGCAACAGCTTTTGCAATCGAAGGTGGCAATTTTAGCTTTGCTGTAGCGTTTAAAGGTGCAGCAATATTGTTAAGGAAAATATCTTTTGACATTTCGGCTGTTGTTTTTTTTCTGCTCCCTCCATAGATCAATAAAGAAAACTACCCGGGCAGCATTAACCCCCCCCCCTCCAACCCTCCTGGGAGCAGCCGAGGAACAGCTGTTGGTAAATATCATTACAATATTACATGCTTTATCGTTGCTTTAATGGTGAAATATCAGATGTCCCAGCTCAAAAGACATTAACATTTAGGACAATCAATATAAGTTGCACATTTTACGAGAGACATTTTCCAGCTGATAGAGAAACTCTCCCTGATGCCTGAGGTGTCATTCATTAAGGCATGCTGTAAAGATCATTGTGATTTGTGGGCTTTTGGAGGAAATGTGATCCTCAAATGGACTTGTCATGTTTTTTAATAAGGCTTGCACTACCTGGATTTACATACATATTACAGTGGAAAAGGGATGTTATGTGCTTGCACATTGAAGTCGAAGTCCCTTTGAGTTTGTGTTTGCTATAAAGTTGTATTATTTAGTTATTCATATGCTCCACAAACAAGCGACAATAGATTTATATTCAAATGGCAGCAGCATCAATGAAACAAAATTGCATTACCATCTCTTTGTTTTACATCAATAGGAACGTCAGTGTAACCTTTTTAATAAATTATACCAAAAGGTGCAGCACTTTCAGCGATAGATCATTGTATTCTCAACTTTTGTCCTTTATTTAATTTCCAATTGTAAAAATACTGTTCGTTCACTCGCTGCTCCTGAACATAAAAGTAAAAGAAGGCACAAAAGGAAGAGAGTAAAAAAAAAAGAAGAAGAAATCAACCCTCCTCAGCTCTAACTTCAAAAATTAAAATTGTGCCTTTGAGATGCAAATGCTCAAACAATATTCTTCATGTTGGATCTAAATTGCTAATGTACACAGTGTATGAGCCCAGTGTGTCCCTTTCAAGACTGGATATCTTGGAGACATGAACCTGATGGTGTTAGTGTTGATCAAAGGGCCAGCCGTGTCATGCCTCTCCCCTAGAGACTGAGGACTCATTGACATGCAGTGAAACATGCATATTCCTTGTTGAATGTTTATGTTGTCTAATAGCGCCAAACATTTAATCGCTCAACCTTAAAAAAAAGGACAGAGAAACAAAACGTTTGGAGGGGACAAATAGATTGAAAATAGCAACGAAAATGCTCAGAAAAGTGCTACACAACCATCATTTGCATCATATTATTTAAAATGAGAAACAGAGAGAGAAACAGCTGCAGATAATCCCCATCAAAAACAGGACTAAAATCCCTATTCATCACCCGAAACAATCATTTTAAATTCAGGAGGTGTTTCTTTGACAGCATGCTACTCCTTTTGATCCCATACAGGGTAGCACCTGATAGACCAACTATATGGATTAATAGCACTAGTTACAACACAGCCTTAGGCCCCCTGTATCTACGTTAATAGAGCCTATCCATTCCTGTCAGCTACTGGGGACTGATGGAATTGCAGGGGTGGCTTTGTATCCACACAGCAAATCATCAGCCCTCAGATATCGCTTGAGCTGGATGACTGCAATTTTCGTTTAAAACCAAATGTATTACAGTGAGATCTATCAAACATAGTTGGACAGATTTTCTCTGAAAGAGGTCTCTCTCTGTCGGTGCACTGGACACGGGGAATAGCTTCTCAGTGCAGGTTGCTTGTCTTCATTTCCAGTTAGTCCCCCCCCCCTCCACACACACACACACACACACACCTTGTAAAGTCCAATCTGACTGATTCAAACGTTTGTCTTTGTGTGCTGTCATCGCAAGAGCAAGTGTATCAGAGCAGAAAGAAAAGCTGTGTTCCTGCCATAATCTATCATGTCACAATTGCCGATCTTTCCATCCAGACACAGTGGAGCCACCTGCATGGGTTGAGGGACATGAACACTTGTATCAGCAACGGAGCTGGGAGTAATACAAGACATAGCATCGATTAACAGCATGTTTAACCGCAACACATATTTTTGGAAAATTATAGTTTTCCACCACACAATGCCATTTTTATCATGTTCATCTTGGTGAAGTGTTAAAAACCTTGTAAATTTAGAAAAAGAAAGCAGCTTAAAGACCCCTACAGACATGTTTTAAGACTACTTTGAATAATTTGTTTTTTTTAAAAACTAAAATTACATGCAGTCCTCCATTTGGCCTTTAATGATAGCTGTAGACAGATAGGAAAGATAGCAAGAGAGAGGGGATGACATGCAGCAAAGGGCTGGGGGTCAAATCAAACCCAGGCCACTGTAAAGGACAGTGGCCTAATCTGGGCACACACCAGGTGAGATAGAATTGAAAAATTTAAAATCTATGAATATGCAAATATTCATTTTTAAAAGTTGTCAAGTATTCTTGTAAACAACTTTGGTGTTTACACTAAGAGTTACCAACTGAAATTGTCTTCATTCTAAAGGCCTAACAAAAATGTTGAATGCATTAACTTTCTCATAGCACAATTGTGTGTTTGAGTGTGTGTGTGTGTGTGTGTGTGTGTGTGTGTGTGTGTGTGTGTGTGTGTGTATCCGCAGCTAATCTCACAAACGACTGGACCCATTAGCCTTATATTTATGGTTGTATGCTCAAGGACCTCTGGTGTTTTTTCAAAAAGCTATTTCATTAATAGTTGTTTTATTTTATTTTTTAAAATATTGTGGATCACTGACTCCTCACTCTTTTTGGCTTGTGCACAAAAGATCGTCAAAATCACAAAGCAAAAGGGGTTTTGTGGCAAGCAGCTCGTTTGTGCGCTTGCGTGTCCTTGTGCTGGTGCATAATAAATGGAGACCCACTTAAGACATTGCTCCATAGCGCTATTGGCACTGCTGGTTTTTACTGGTTGCTTATTGAATGATGATTGGCCTCCAAATGAGCTGTGAATTCACAAAATCATTGTATGCACTTGTTAAACTCAAATTTTTGGCGAGTACAAATAAAAAAGGTGAAACTCAGACATTTAGATGAAGTAACAACAAGCAATATGCACTTTTTTGAGTGGAGGGGGACTTAACTTTTAAATGGTTAAAGTTTGGTCATGGTTAAGTAAGAAACAATCTGGCAAAGAAATGTAAAATTCACTCACAGCGGGAAACTGGGTTGTCAGAGGTGAAGGCAGATGTATCGGCCCGTCCAACACCCTGAAAGCAGCACTTACTTCTCACTGCACAAGTCAGGAACAGAGCATCTGCACTCAGGTAATCCTTACACGCTGGCTAAATTTATTTCTTGCACTCTTCATGCGTGGAGCTTGTATTTTAAGTGGCATTGTACTCATCTCACAATATTTCAGGAGACTAGGCTCTCAATTTAGTCAAATAAAAGTCATACTCTGCAGAGATTTTGATATGCACTGCAGCTAAAACTGCTTTGCTTTCACTCTGCTATGTCTCAGTTAAGATAACCTGAGCAGCATGCAGGAGTACACATACAGTAGATTGATGTCGAAAATGCAACACATGACTTCACCCAACTCTGGTTAGCGTGTCGTGTGCATGACAAAAATGATTTAAATATGCCTTACTCACATCGCAGGCTCATTAATTATCATAACTGTCCGGCCTGGTACAGTACTTTCATTTTGACAGTGAGTTATGGATCATTTTGAAGTGATAAGATGAAAGATCACAGTGTAAACAGAGTGATTGGGACAAAGTACGCAGTATCGCTGTAACCTTTGCTAAAAGGTTCAAACAATAGGGGTGCCATTTGAGGTCTGCTTTCAAGTAAAATGTCTCTGAGCAATGTGACAATGTTGATCATGGCAAGACTAACTCCCGCGGTGCTAATGGCACTAACAAAATCCCAATTAAAACGGCAACATTAATGCACTCCGATGCTGGTACAACGTAAGCATCCTGACAGAAAAAAGGAGGACACCTTGAAAGAAGAAAGCCGAAGACAATATTCACTTCTGTCAAGTTGCATATTTCTCCCTCTACAGCTAATAATGACATGCTCTTTGATGCAGGCGAGACAGTTTTTCATTTTCTACTGACTTCAATTCCAGGTATTTAATCCTCACTGGAAATGCCAAGCTTTGAGGATGTTACCCCAACTGTTCTTCAGAGTTCAGTGCCTCAGGAGAGCAGAGCAAATATGAAAAACAAAGCGTTGGAAATTATTTCCTTCTTGTTGTTTTAGGTTTCGGCTCTTGTTTTCTCAAAAGTTGGCGGCTGAGGCTTATGCTCACCTCGCGGTGCGAACGTGACTCAAACCCCCCAGCTGTGGTGTGAGGAGAATCCGAAATGAGGAGGACCCTCAGCTTGTGATTATGGAGGTGTGCAGTCAGGGGAAGCCATAAACATATCCGTGCATGGTCGTCGCACACATACTCCCACGCTCTTGTACGCGGCCGTGTGTCGCAAAGACACTCATTCATTATTGCACAGAAACACAGACAAATGTCGGCTCATCCGCATTAACAAAACGCAGCAGCAAACAAAACAGCAGACAGAAAAATAGGTTTTTCCACAACCCTGTCCACATGCCCTCTCAAGAGAAAGCAGACATGCAGCATTTACTCAACAACAACAGCCTTATCTGCCATTCAACAATACTGTATTCTCTATATGCGAGTTTTCTGCATACTGTGTGAGCACTTAGGAGGCTGAGGCTACTCTCAAAGTGGTAATGCCTGCAGGAATTATTCCAACACGCTGAGGGTTGTTTCAAGGCCCTTCCTCAGAATGGCATTCAAACCTGTTCAAGTAAAAAGCTTTTCTTTACCCAAAAGAACCATTTGCACAATGTTTTACAGTAGAAAAATCTACCGTTTTCTGATACTTTCAAGGTCTTCAACGAGCCATGCGACCAAAGAGTTCATGATGACCACCACAATCCAAATTCTGTCTATAATGATGATTTGAGGATCAATCAGCCCTATCTGCTTGCTGTAATGGCCGATGAAGCTTTGATTTAAGAGCTGTAATTGGTTTCCAGTCGGGTACAGTGTCAGTTTTTCTATTCCCCAGTAACCCACGTGTACGGTTTCAGGACATGGCTGCTTGTCACAAGTGCAGGCTTGACTGGACAGGGAAGAAGATATCCACTGGAGACACAGGGGCTCTTCTGGCACGGCTCTTTGTCCGTAATGGCCTCCATTCACAGGCTCTTCATGAAAGGTTTTACATGGGAACTCCAAAGGCTAATTGGCCCATGGAGATCAGGCTTATTGTTAGTTCTGCATGGCTTCCAGCAGCCATGGCTGCCATATGAGTGCCTAATCACCACAGGGCTCCACACCTGACTAAACAAAGAGCACTTTTCTTAATTCTTAAAAAAAAAGTGTCTCTCATCCTTTATCTTTCCTCTTCTTGCTCCACCTCCTCTCTCTCCTCCCCTGTGTCTCTTATGTCTCAGGTTATATAACAGGTCAGGAATTAACTGTATTAATACCTATGGATTTTTATTTTTAATTAAACCTACACTACGCTTGAATGCTTAAAGCCAATTGTCAAATGACTCCACCAAAAAGCCCCAGAGGTCAAGCCAGTTGCTTACGCCCTCACTTAATATTGTTGCCATGTAAACACTTGGAACTATGTTTGATTGCTCTTTTGAGACCCAAAATGTCAACAGCTTTTGGATTTTTCTCAAGAAATTAGTCTTTCTTGAATTTTTAATTTGTGCTTTTTCTTAAATAGGTGTAGCAAGGGATAGCAGAGCTCTGCTCACCTATTTACACTGTGCTCTGTTCCATTATCACTAATTACCCTATAAGTGAGGACATGGTGTATAAAGTAAATGACGGCATAACGAGCTGTTTTCCCTGCAGTGAGGCTCTGTTCAGTGGATACCTGCAATGACTCAGAAATGGTGAAATTCCCCAGAGGTTTAAGTTTAAATTCCTGAATGCATAAAAGCGTGCGGCAATATCAAAGGTTTGTAAAATGTCATTGAGCTTTAATATCCTTGTCTGTCGTTTTGATTTGAATACACACCTGATTGCTGCACACTGATAAAGCATTCAAGTGCCACAGGGTTCCCATTGCAGAGACACTTAAGGCTGCATGAGCTCTGCCACTGAAGTGGGCACCAGGATGTTTTGACATCATAACAGCCATTGTGGTTTGGACTCATGTAATGCAGAATGGGTATTAATAGTAGTATTAATATTAATCCTATAAAAATTGTCTGCAGGGTCTGCAGGAGATATTGTTTTGAAAATTCTGCTTAAATAAATCTAAAATAAGAACGATAATAGCTAGAGCATTCAAACCTTTTCCAGCAGAAAGCAAAGGCTTCTGTCTTTCCCTTCACCACGTCCATCACATTACCTTACCTTAGGTGCAAAGTTGGTACTTGTGCTGAGATAATGCCAAATTTTACCCTTAATGGCTGTGGGAGATGGCTGATTACATAATATAGTGTTTTGTATATATATATATATATATATATATATATATATATATATATATATATATATATATATATATATATATATATATATATATATATATATATATATATATATATATATATATATATATATATATAGTTTCTTCGCATCTGCGTATATATCTTTGGATCAGTATGTTTTGGTTTTCATTTTGTAAAATGTGATGACAAAACATCAGATTTTTTTGTTGTTTTTTTTTTAAATGACACAATGCATATAATATAAGAAGAGAATAATAATAATTCTCATGGTTTAATAATTCTTATGGTTTATTGAATTACATAACATTTTAGCCTAGGTTGCACAGATTTTAAGGGATACGAAGCATTTGAAGATACTCCGAGAAAGAAACAGTAAACAAAAATACCGAGTTAGGCACTGGCGGATTGTTTCTAATGCAGAGTTCAAAGGGTTAAAGGAAAGCCTTTTGCTGAATTAGAGGCTTGGATATGGATCTGATAAACATGTTATCATCTGTGATCAGAACTGCACACTAAAAACCTACAGACAAGCCACAGGAAACATAACTCTACTTCAGCTGACATGTGACTGTGTACAACAAATACTTAGTGTTGATGTGGAATAGCACGCGAATCAGCCTCCTTACTAATTAATGAGAGATTTTTTGTTTTCATACTGTATGTTAGTGGATCATGAGACATGCAGGAGACAGGAGTGGTCCAGAGCAGTTAAGTAGTCATTATGTGATGAGGCTCCATTTAGAAGGGATACAGATATTCTGCAGGAAGAAGTATGTTTAGTCCTTCTTTAACTATTGATGACTCACTCACTAACCCCATTGATCCATGTATAATTTAATCAGCACCACTCTGATATTTAATCATTAATATTTATTACAGATGCTCCTTAAAACTGGGTAAAAGAGAGTCTTAAAGGTGACAAGTACAGTATAAGTAGTTTTTGACAGCAGATTTTTTTTCCCCCCCAAACGTTGAGAGTAAACAGCAGAGAAGGGATTTAAATTTATGTTCCGCAGTGCCTGTACCGAGACAGTCTCAAGATATCTATTTTGGTATTTTTAGTCCTTATTTTACAAGATGTTTAAGGACAGGACCTTATACCACTGCAGAAAATGTAAAAACAAAAAGCCCCGCTCAACCTATTCCATCTCTGTTTGATCCCACGCTTGTTGGCTTGACATCAGTTAACAGCAGATGTAGCACCACTGCGTAGCTTGCTATGAGCAGCCTGAGGTCACAGTTTGAACAAAGACAGTGGGACACAAGATAGAGAGACGACTTCATGGTCAAAAACGTGCCTCAATTTCAATCAGAGGAAGAAATTCAAAAGCCAAACAGTGTGAGACATTTATCAGCTGTGGAAGCACACTCTAACATCTTAAAACAAATGAAAAAAGCAACAAATACCATTTTACCTGCAGTCATTTCCACAAACGGAAAGATATATTCAAGATGGTCTGCCATTGAATACTCATTAAGTTGAAGTAATTTGTGACCTAATTGGTACTTACTGCACAATAGTGCCAGAAAATTACTTTTGGATTGAACAGGGGCCTTAAATTAACACTTTAAAGCAACATAGGGGATTAGTGGAGTTCAACAACAATGCATTTAAAATTATATTAAGAAGTGATTTTTCATCTTAATTGTGCAGTCATCTCATTAATGAGTGCGATGGATGACCTACATAGAGAACAGTAATTTTTTTAGTTTTTTATTTCTTCTTAATTTAAGATAATAAGGATAGTCCTCTCAATAACACCAGTGAGTATTTTCTATTAAAAAAAAAAACAAGGTTTCTTCACAATTTAAGGCAATTAGCAACAGTCTTCTGGTTATTTTTTCTCTATCACTCTTGAAAAAAGCAACACAAATTCCTATTTTGGCACATATTATAATTAGTTAAAAATAATCACCTGACTATACAGTGTCTTAAGATGTGGCTTAATTTTACCGAACAAATCCAAACACAATGCACAGTCTGCATAACAACCTGCCAAACAGGTCACAACGCTATTTATACATTTTCTCTATAGTTTGATGCCAAATCACCATAGTGTATTATCAGTTGTATTTGCCCAATGCTAAGTACACAGCCGGTGCGGTATCTGATGGGAAAGCATATTCAATTATTAACTGATCTACCTCTGCTGGTGCCCATTTCCTCACAGATAAAAAGGCCTATTAGACTTATTTCCTCCTCGTAGAAAGAATGAAATATCATGTCTTTTAATGGATAGGCCTATTTTAATCTCCCGCATTAATACTTTAGTATGCAGGATATTATTGTTCTGTACCAATGACTATAATTAGTTTTGTTTAATAATCTCTGTCAATCCTAAAATTGCTCACTTGCTTGGTTCTACGTTTTGCCGGGGAGATCATTAATTTTAGAGTTTTTATAGCATGGTGGGATGAAGATCGCCTGTTATTAGGGGAAATGGTAAACTCCGTCATGTTTTAGGCATGAGATAAGTAGCAAAGAGGTTAACTTTATACGCAAAGCTGCATTTTTTGCGAGGCAATTATAGTTTTTTTTTTCTTTTTTTCCAAGGCTGCATAACTGCTTTATTTCCTAAGGCTGGTATGTATTGTATGAGGGACATGGATCATGACTCAGAAATGATCCTGCCTCGAGACAAAGCTGTGAATCAATGTGAAAACACTTGTTGGTATGGCCTTTAGAATAAACAAATAATGTGGAGACCATTAAGAAAAGAATGGCGGTAATAAAGTCTGATACATTAAAATCGTAACTTAATAATCTACATTTACATATGCCAAGACAACAGAGTTCTCTACTTTGCTTTAATTTAGAGTGAGGGAGGCCTGCAGCACAGGTCATGTTAAGTAGATTTGTCATTTCATGACTTACAGTTTTAATTGACTTTCTTCTCTCAGGGTAAAACCTCAGTGAGTCTGTATCTGGAACTATACTCTAATATTTCCCTCAAGCATTACATGTGTATCCTTAACGAGCAGATTTGTCTAGTATATAAGCAGCTGACTGAAATAATAAAGGCCGAGATGTCAATGACTTGCAAAATGGTTCACAAATGTGTACAGAAGTTATGTAAGAAATGTCATTGTTATAGTTCAGCTCAGTGCTAGAGGAGAGAATCTGGCTATCAGCTAAAAAAAAATGTCCAAAGTGTTATAACTCACTGCCTCTCCATCGTTATTGATTACATCCAGTACCACATTTATTAAGTAATGTCTGCTTGTAATTTCAGCAGAGTTAGGTTATTCTTTAAAAATAATGGACGGGGCAGTTTTCCAACATGCTTTGGGCAAAAGGCAAAGAACACTTCAACTTATTATAATAGTGAAATTTATAATATTAGTTGACTCTTTAATGGGTTACCCTAGAGTGACTGCCAGCCCATCACGACTAATACAGACAAGCACACCCGCACTCACATTCATAGCTATAAACAGTTTCTAGTCCACCTGACACGCATGTCTCCCTACAACACCAGAAAAGCACAGAGCTGTTCACTAATTTCCAGCACACTGAAATACCTGTGAATCCATTAGAGCTTGCAGTTGTTGCAAACAATCGTGAGGTGTGATCTAACTGTCCTCAACGCTGCTTTGCGACAGCATCATCACCCTTTCTTCTCTGTGTCTCTCCGCCTCACTCTCTCCTCAATGGCGATGTCAAAATGGCAAAGCCCTCCAATCACATTACTGTATACCCGGGAACATTTAAATGCTAATGTTATAAGCTCACATGCCTAATATGATAAGCTGACAAGCTTATTATAAGCTCTGAAGTTTTAAGAGTTTCTTCCATTAGTTATCACAGGAGGCATTAAATTGCATCGCTGCACAGTGCCAGAAGGTATGGAGTTAAATTCCCCTGCAGAAGAGATTATTTTGGCTGGCTTCTGACAGCACTATACAGTGGTTGGATTGTACATGATGGTTTGTCAAGAGAAGGGGAGGTGCACAGGGAGTGGAGCGCAAGTGGTTTGAGCTAGATGCGCATATGTGTGTGTGTGTGTGCATGTGTGTCTTATCTTCTAGTTTGCTCAGTATATGTGGCTATATAGAGGATAGTTTATCCGATAGAGAGTTGCATTTTCTGTCATCCTTCCTTTCCCTCTACCCTGATAACCTGGTAAGCAACAGACAGCACTCGGGTTCATCACAGTATACATTTATGCCATGTGGATCACAATGAAAAACGAATAGTACACTTATTCCACAATACTCATACATGTCTTTTTTTAAATTGGTATTTTTCAGTATATGAAGGATGAGCATCTTTACCTCAGATCAGTCTGGATAGATTTATCAGAAAAGGGTTACAGGCTAGTCCAAAATACCAAACATTACATAATTATGCATAGAAGTAGTTTCTGAGCTCCTTTAGATACTTCTCAGGATAGTGGTTTTATGGCATTGCAACAGAGAATTCCTGTTCCTCTCAGAGTTCAAAATAATATCCAGGTGCAATCCAATCCTCAACTTGCATGTGGGAATCTCACAGGACCCAGTACCCAGCAGTCTCAATAGACTCAGTAGGACTTTCCCTACTGAATTCCTAAAGGATGAAACAACAGATGGTGAAACTTCCCTGGTGTGTCAAAGGAAAACCAAAGATTGCTCAACACTTCCTGAGAAAAGCGTATGGAAATTGAGATTGACTTAGTTTTTTAAATGTCCTTGACATAGTACATTATGATTGACACCAATGGCTAGGGTTGGGTTTTTTTCTGATGCTGGTACTGAGACAAATGACCTTAACATGACACCAAGATCAAACTTGACTGTGAAATTGAGCTATATATTAGCTCTCAACAGTTCACTGTATACTTAAATATATAAATATGAATAAATACAAAACATTATTAACAAGTCAGATAAATATTCACTTAATAAATGAATCCTAACCCAACAACAATGACAATTTAACAGGGAATATCAGTAATAGTACAAATAACAGTTGAGTTGGGATCAATAATTGTCTCCATAACTCAGGAGAGACTCAGCAACCAGATATTTCTCCATTTTCTGTTTAGAAACGACTGCAATTTTCACTAATAAGAGAATAGCAGGTCCACTTTAAAGTCTTATTTCTATACTCCTTGCTCATGAAAATAGATATGATCATTTCAAACATTGCTGATTCATACTTTGTTGTGTACTTTATGTTGGCATAGTTACATCCTCTTGATGGCGCTAGAAAACAGAGTCAAAAGGCTAGGCGCCATCCAGCCAACCTTTGCCATTTTACAACACCACAAATGGTTCCGTTTAGCTGCGTTACAATCTGATGACACCCGGCGGTGTATCATATCACCGGGCAAAGGTTACTTTTAGCATCGGTATCTTACACTGAAATCTATCTTTTTGATACATGGAGGTGCAGGCAGCGGCAGAGAGGAGGAGAGACCTTCTGCTTAGAAGTGCTGAATTTACAGCTCACATCAACTTGATAGGATACAGTCTCTAACTTTTGTGTGATATCTAGTGTTGGCAAAAAAATGTTGTTGCACATTTACGACCCGTCATTAGCACCATTACTATATTACGTGAATACAGCTTTTTCTCCGAACTTCCTGTGGAGCTCATTAAACTTTAAAACTGAATATGGAAAACAAAAAGAATCGTTGAATATTTGTATTCAACAGCCAAATCTGATTCAACTGGCATAATTCTGAGTCGGGTACAGCTTAACAGAAATCACTGACCAAGCAGCGGTATTTGATGACTTCAGGATGAGAACAGGCTGGTCTGGTAGATACAGGTGGTATAGGAACTGGTGCCATATTGGCCTATTAATGGCATACACTTTTAATAGTTTATGCTTACTTTTTCATGATGATCATAATGTTTTTGTAACTGTGTTTAAGAACAATAAGAACCAAAAAAAACCCATAGTCAGATTGATTGTATAACAAATTAAGCAAATAAAGCTAATTCTGATAAGTGTTTGCTCAAATCAGCAATAACACGAGCCGAAAGATGATCCGGCATATCTCATATTTTCCTTAGTCCGCAGCCTTTTCAACAGCCTTTTGACAGTCTGTTTTGATATTCTCAAAACCCAGAACCATTTACAAAGTCTAAGAGATCTCAAGAGGAAACCTTGTAATTTCCCATGATTCGATTGAGTCATTTACATTTGGGGTATTTACATTTTAATCAGGTCCTCTGTTCCACAGCAGTCCCATTGATTAACCTTATCATTGGATGATATACTTTGGACACATTATGAACGACGGGATGCGAACGACTGGCATGGGCCTTGCTCCATGAACATTCGCCGGTCTCAATTAGTCAGTGATACTGCATCTGAGTAACAGCTGGCAGCTTCTGTCTGTCTAATCTCTCACTGCAGCTGTGCTGGAACAGGCAACATGCTAGCCTAATTAGCCATGCTGTCTCCATGGGAAAATGAAGCCTTGGGGTCCTAGATCAATGTTGCCGTCCCTTATTCACTCTCCTCCTCCGCCATGCATAAACAGAGACGCTCAGAGCCCCCCTCAATGAAAGATACAATAAAACGCCATTGTTGTCACTGAAATGGTTTTATTACCCTCAGTGAGGAACTGTCATCATGTTGTTTCTCTGTTAGCGCAAAGAGATGTTTAGATATGTGACAAAATTAGACACTTGCGTCTCCCTTCACTGACGCACTCGTGTCAATTTTCTGCATTGCTACAGATGTGATTTTAAATTGATTGGACTAGATTACTTTTTTTATCAGGTTTTTCAGCTAATGATTTGTTTACTATGCCAGCAGCACCAAACACACATACATACACACAGAGAAGCAGCTGAAGCAGCTCAACGTTTCTGTGTTGAACATTTTTTTTTTTTTTTCTCTGTAGTTGAGGAGGCACTGATGGGGAATTGGGTTTTGCAGCCAGCATTGGCAATCTTGGTTTGGCACTTACTTGGCTTGTTTGTTGTTAGCATCTTAAGTATTGGAGAGGAGAGTAATAAGGCTAAGGATTTAACAGTGTGCTTTGGGTAATATACAGCACAGCAACTTGAAAATGATGACTACAGCCCCAGTGTCAAGTGTTCAGGACAAAGTTTGAGTGAAAATAACCCCACGCATAAGGACGTATTGTCAACATACTACATTTACATAGAAATGGATACCAGACTGGGTGAGAAACGACTACATTTGCAGTTTCTATTATTAAGATATAACACATGTTCTACATGTTTAAGTGTAGGTGCCAGGAAACGCATCATACCTTTAGTACTACTAAAAATAGCAGCAGCTATATTACTGAGTGTCATCTGCATCTACACATTGTCAGCACATAGATGGCAGTCTGATCTGCTGAATGTCAAACTGTTTAACTCTCATTTCCTGCTTCTTATTTGAGGAACACTCAGGTTACACTGAATATATGATAGGTTGAGATCACTCATGAGAGAAAATAGCCAGATGAAAGTTTAACAAGTTTTTTTTTTTTTTGATGAACAAGCTCTATCATTATGCTTTTATATGCAGACAGTCACCTTATTTATCCTGGAAAAATGTTATTTATTTGCCAGATTAATTATGAATTGTGATGAGAAAAATCTTAGTCGTTGTTAGTTGTTAGTATTAAGTACAGAAAACTTTACAAGTGCAATAATTTTTTAAAAAAAATCTTTGGCTTAAGTTTGAAAAATAAATGTATGTTAAATGTATACATTTGTGATAACAGTGGTGGAATGTAACAATACAATACAATTATACAAGTAAGTAAGTAAGTAAGTAAAAATACATTGTACAAGTAAGTACAATTATTCAAGTTTTCAAGTATGAACGGAATTATTTGATCTGGAGCTATTTTCATGTTTAGGCCTATTAATTCATGTTTTAAAATATATGTAGGCTTTATGTTCAGGCCTATTTAAAAGACATTGGGGGCTGAATTCTCAGGCGCCCAGGTCTAACGATGCCACTGGTTACAAACTTTAAAATTGAAAATGTAATCAGCATTCAGTATTTGTTTATTGTTTGTAAATTGAAACATGCGTATTTATTGTGTTTTTCCAACAGAGAAAATCCAGTTGGAGAAGTGCATTTAGGCCGGTGCATACAGAAAAAAACAGAATAGATTTTACATTACTTTGCAGTAGTTATTGTAAAATATTATGTTTTTTTATTTTTTTTTTATCATTTATAACATCCGGCGATTCCAACTTGCTGACTCTGAAGGTATTGCTTCAGGGATTCCAGGAAGTTTTACTTCCTTTAACGGGTTTCAGGCTGTTTTGTTTGATGTGTAGATGCATGGTGTCATTGCTACGACCCCTGTTTGCTGTAACACCACCCCCCTCCTCCACCCCTGCTCAGCGGGGCCCAGCGTGGGTCACAAACCTGTAATAAACAGGAGGGGCCAAGGCTCGATTTGGGAAAAATGGGCACTTTCCGCGGCATCTGAAAACGTCTAGAGTAATGCACTAAATTATTGGGGTCAGTGACTCCACCCGCTCTGTTGATTTGTCTGTGGACACAGAAGGCTCACACTGACATTGAAGGACATTTTTCCACCACCAAGGACTGTAAATTAAGAGACATGCCTGCACCAGAGCAGCTTATGTGAGGCAACATGATTGAGGTGTTTTACTATAGAACACCCTTGCCGATGCAAAACAAACAAATGCAACCCTGCGAGGGTTTGAGGTTAAAAGTGTAGCTTGTTTTTGTTGAGACAATGGTGTCATTTTTATATTAACGATAACAAATAGATGTGCCGAGTGTTCAGTAAGAGGAGCTACAGAGTATATCTGTCATTTAACCAAAAACATACACACACAAAGCACCAGGAGTGTATTTTTAAACATCCGGCTTCCACAGAGTTGCACAATTGCAGCTAATCAGCCTAATGAGCCAAAGATTGCGGCAGTAATCAGGCGTCATTAGGTTTATGAGTATTTATTATCTGTGGCACGGAAATAATAAAGAAGAGCACCTCTTGTTGATGGCACACAAAGGAGAGAAGCCCTGCAATCTGTTTATTAATGGAGTTCTGTCACCTGGCCACCACAACTCAACAGGCCAGGTCATCCATCAATGCTGCGCCCTGACACAGAGAAGATAGATGTACTTCCCCGTTCTGACCTGAATGTTAGACATTTCAAAGCTGGCACAAAGAGGCACACATGGTTCAGGGTATCGTGTAGGTGGCCTCGGGCAGAGCTGTCCCCCTTGTTTCCTCCCCTTGTTGTATGTCTGTGTGCACGCGTGCGCATCCATGTCCGTGGCAGAGAAACACAGCATATGCAAGTGTGGAGAGTCGATTTGTTTGCCTTCAATTCCAACCGTGCCTCATCTTGTTTCCCTGTGAGCAATGCTTCATGCTGGTTCCAGCCAGTTTGGGTGACTAGGGATGAAGCCTCCATGCAGGTCTCCTCCATGTTTTCTCCCTTTTATTTTAGCTGCTTGCAAGTGATGTTATGCTTGTTAGGAATCAAATTACTTACATAGTCAAACAGGCCACCCAGCCCATGTCGCTTGCTTTCTGTTTAAAAAGCATTTTTACATTTTCAGGTTAAAATTGGATTTTGTCTGTATTTGCTTTTCTTCTTTTATTCAAATGCTTTTACCGTACTTGCTGAAAATAGTGGAAAAATATGAGAGTTTGAGAAAAGGGTGTGTGTGTGTGTGTGTGTGTTTGGTAGAAAACA
Organism: Plectropomus leopardus; assembly: GCF_026936395.1. Classification (NCBI taxonomy): domain Eukaryota; kingdom Metazoa; phylum Chordata; class Actinopteri; order Perciformes; family Serranidae; genus Plectropomus; species Plectropomus leopardus. The sequence continues at coordinate 17,827,741 of NC_142183.1, forward strand.
AGAGCGGTAGTCAGAGAGACTTGTGCATGGAAAAATAGATGGGATTCGTGCAACGTGTCAATGTGCGTGAAATACAACCTGCTCATTGCTTGTATCATCTGATCCCTCTTGAGACAGCAGTACACAGAGATTAGAAGGGGATATTGTGAGAGAGGAGTTTTATCTGTGCCTGTTATGTGTGTTACTGTGGCACTTGGATTAGTGTCCTGTGCATCTCCTTAACCCCCAGAGCGGCTGATGTGGTCAAGCTCCATTCAGGAAAACACGATTGTTGCACTGTATATTGTTGTCGTTGTTTCCCCATTTCGTGTCTCTTGACTGAAGCATGCTCTTACCACTGAGAGAGTTTGTAAGAGGTTGAGAGTCACTTCGCTACAGAGAGAACATAACAAAACATAACATAAAATGCAAAAATAAATTCTTTCTCTGCCACTATTCAGGCAGCTACAGTTCTACTGTGTAAGGCAAAATTTTACTTTAGTATATGCCGATTAAAATGCAACTTGTACAGCACTTCTTCACCCCGCCAGATCAGTGTTTGTGGGCAAAGCGGTCCCGCTTCTGTAGCCACAGATCCAGCTCACTGTATCTGAAAACAGGCTTACATTAGCCAAGAGCTATTTCACAGGGACAGCCAAGCAGAAAAATAATTCAAAGGTTTGCTTATCAAGAAAGCCGGTGTGAAAGTTCAACAAATGATTATTCCTGAGTCAATGTTCACATAACTGGTGGTCTGAAATGGGAATGGATGTCAGGCGGAGATTCTGATTCAGTGAATTAATTATCAGAATCAGCTGGGGAAGATGGGAGTTGGAGGCTGCCGACGCCGTGGCGGCGATTGCCCCTCAGGACCTTCATATCTTACAACACAAACAGAATCAGTCCGAGGTGGAGATGATTGGTGCAAACTATTCCCTCCTTGGTTTGCCACATGGGAGAAAATCGGTATATCACTTCATAAAAATTCTGTCTTAAATATATATTAAAATAGTGTTGAACTGAACAGTTTCACTGGGAAGAAAAATGAAAAACAGGTACGTCGTTGCATATTCCACAGAGGCAATTCAATCCAACATGTTGGATGTGCTTTTATATCAAGACAGAAAATAGTTCCTTTCCAGTTCTTGCCCAGTCTAATAGGCAGTTGTGTCAAAGCAAGTTTTTTTTCTCATTTCCATTTCATTAATCTATTCATCACAAAGAAAAATGCATGAACCCCTTGGTAATAAGTTGTTCTGCTAAATGTCTTAAAACTGCTGCTGTGGGAATCAAGAGAGATATGCTTCAAAACCAATGTTACACTGCGATATTTTAAACTCTATGCAGAAGGTTGAATCAGGTCACTTCTACTTTTTAGCAGGGCACAAAGGAGGTCTGCAAACTGTTAGGCTCCAAGTAAATAGTTTATTTCTCTTTATCTCTTTTCAAGGCAACCTTTTGATCTACACGATCTTCCTCAGACCACTTCCTAGTTTTACTTTTTAGCCATGGCTGTCTGGAAGGCACTCAGTCAGTCCACTACTTCAGTCCAGATCAATCCTTCTGACTTTTGTTATCACCTGCCTTTTCTCTATTGTCACCAAAAGGGATGACATTTGTACCTCAGGCAGACAGATTTTGACAGCTATTGGATGGATTTGCCATTCAATTTTGTCTAGATATTCAAAGAACCCAGAAGGTATATCTGAAGGACTTAGGTTGTCCCATGACTTTTCCTTCAGTTACCATGAATTTGACACTTAAAAAAATAATCAAAACACCTCAGCTGTCATTGGGGGGATCAGTGTGACATGTGGTTCAGGCATTCATGTTCTCCTAAAGGATGCAGTTTGGAGATCTCATAACTTTTCGTGTAGCGCCGTCATCAGATTGAATTTTTAATTTCAGCATGCTGATGTTAGTGTTTAGTTCACAGCACCACTGGCCTGTAAGTACATCCAGATAGAGCCACTCGCATGTGCTGTCAGCTCTTAGTCTTACTTAATTATATTTGATAATTGTCTCTTACTCCTACGCACTTGTAAATATAATTAGTAATATAATTAATTTTCTTGAATTGCAATAAAGCAATAGTAAATCATATTACCATTCTCTCTACAAAGCCCTGATGGTCCAATTTTCGTGCCTTGTAATACAACTTAAAAAAAGGTAAAACACAGCACTTAATAAAATGACTTTACATGGATCTAATGGATAATCATTTAACGTAACAGCTCATTGTCAAATTTCATAATGTGACTGACAGCGCAGCTATAGACAAATGTCAAAAATGTTTTCTGAATTGATTCTGCAGCCAGCAAACATGTTCATTTCAGGTGAAGAAAAGAGGAGGGAGAAGAAACAGGATGAAAGGCCCTGGGCCTGATGATGATAAATGTCACACTTTGAATCATATGTTTTTACTAAAATTATCTGACAGACCAAAGGAAGATTTATGAGTCTGTGGGATATTTGTATTTTTTCTTTGGCTTCACCATGGATGTGCCCTGGCACAGTCAGCACCAATTCAAACACAGCTGGCCTGCTCAGGGAAATTCATCTACCTTCATTAGGAATGCCAAAGTGACTCTGAAGATGCAATTCATTAATCCTCGGCAGTGAACAGTGTTCTTCATATTGTTATGGAAAATCAATGTGATTGAGCTGGAGGGCTGCCAGCGAGGGCTTCTGTTGAGGAGCCGTGGAACACAGCTCTAATTTATGCAGACAGCATCACCAGATCAAGGCAAAAAAATCCCAAAACACATCGCACAATGTTAGCCTTACTTAACCACAGGGTCAGCATCATCACAGAACAACAGTGTGTTCACAGTGCAGGTGGGTATCTGACAAAGTGTGAATGAGGATGATAGATGATATTGCAGCACTTTGCTTCATCCTGCATTTGGCTCTGTCTTAGATCCACAGGTCCTCTGCTCACCCACATCAATGAATGATCACAAGCGACAGGCCATAGCTGCCAGTAAACAGATGATGCTATTGGTTACCTTTCAAGGAAAGACTTCTTTGCTTAAACCAACTGTTAAACAAATGCTTTACAAAAGATACGGACATGTAATGAAACCCTTGACACCTTGAAACCCTTTAAACGATACTTGAAAAACTGCATTTCTCACCACCTGGAAAGCCATGACTGCTGGGATTTTTGGGGATTTTGCTGTTGTATTGTTCTTAAATTTATTAATCAATTTGGTATTATTATGACTTAGGATATAGCCTGAAATGATAAGAACTCAGCTTAAGTTACTTTTTATCCATGAAGGGCTCTGAAACTAAGTTTAATAACCAGAGAAACAGGAAAGTTTTCTCTATTAATCTTGACAGATTTTGGAATAACTCGCATATTAATGCATATTGCACTAATAACATCCATAAGTTCTTGGCGGCTTCTGAAGAAGAAGATGATTTCTAAAACACGTCTGACTTTTGAAAGTAGCCCTCACTGAAAAGATTAGGAGTCAGGAAGAGCAAATGCTCATCTGCAGGACCAATTTGATTGAACTGCAATACTAAAACTGCCATTTGATATTAAATAAAATATACAAAACTGAAATTTACAAATTTCTAAATGTCAAGTGCTCAGAGAGCTCATGGGTATTCTTTAGCTAAGTCTTAGGATTCTGGCAGACATCAGTTTCAGATTCTGTTGCTGTTCCAAGATTATGTCGAGGATCATTTGAAGTATGTTCGGGGCCTCGCACACTCCCTAGAATATGTTATACGGTAACTGATGCTGACTGGGAATTGTTTCATAGTTTAAATTTTGACATTCAGGGCAACATGTAGTGTGTAGATACAACAACTTTCTTTCATTTTCTCTCTTCAAAGAAAATCATGCAGTAAGTATATGTTTTGGAAATAATATTCCTGGGTTTATAAGAGCGTTTGTGATAACTGCAAGGTAGAAAGTGTTTGTTGTTACTGTGACATGACTAGAGATGGGCATGTTAAGATGTGGAGGAGGAAATTATGTTTCCTAATTACCCTCTAGTACTAGAATTATTATTAGTCTTGGTAAAGATGGTGCTGACAGTACCTTGCCAGAGTTTTTCATTCATATTACTGACACTGGAAATTAACATTATTATATGATTAACCATCTGTAGACATAAGTACATTTAAGCCAAACCAGTTACAACATAATCACTCTTTTAAATAGGCATTGGTGGTAATTAGCATTTTACATATAGGTTAGAAGGCTCCTGTTACACTGACTAGTATGTTTCTAATGTTGTTATCAGCTTTTAAGTGTTTATTGTTATAGAGGGACATGTGATGACTTTGTCATTGGGAGATGGAGGTGACAGTAGATGGCTTGATTTCTAGGCATGTGGCTGCCAAGCTGCAGAGCACTGTTCAAGATCAACAGGCAACAGCACCAGTTGTTCATTAGTAAGGCGTCCTTGCGGCATTAGTGCCTCAAAATGAGGTTGTTTTTAAGCTGCACATTGCTGCGTTTCCAGCAGCATTTCTGCCCCAAGCATCCAGTTTTGTTTTGTTTTTTTTCAAATTTTCACTGCATGTCCAAAACATTCTCACCCCAACTCGTCACATGTTGTAGCTTTGTCAATGGACTTTCATGTCTACATATTAGAAGTTAGTTCTCCTTCTGCATCTGTTGATAACACTCCGGGATGCTGCTACTGCGATGGCACACAGCGGAATGACGCGGCACAAGGTTGTGTTTAGGCAACCAGAGCACATGCAACAATGGCATGGTTGGTTAGGTTTAGGACAAGGTGCCGCATGGTAAGATGTAAAAGAAACATCGCATTCTAATGGGAAGCGAACACCGGACTCCCACATCAAAGTCCGGGTTTATGAGGCCCACCTCCCCTCCAGCATGCCGTATAAGCGCCCTTGTGCTCCTTGTGTCACGTCCATACTGGCAGCATTACAACCTGATCCCATCCTGACTTGTTTCATGCGTATGCGACAGGTTGCGTCCAGCTGTGTTCTTGAGTGACGCTGCCTGTGCGCAAACCGACCCGGCAGGTGCCATACCAGGCTCTTTCCAGCCACGTTCTCACCTGACGCCGTCAGGTGGCGTTCCATGTGAGGTGTCTTTTGGCCTCACACCAAAGCGCTGACAGAGTGGCACTATTTGACAATTTCGGAATGAAAATGGGCTTGCGTTTCCAGCAGCATTTGTGTCCTCAAACATGGGTATTTTGGGCCCAAACAGCATCCTTTTGTCACCGTAACCTAGTGTTTTTTGTGCATAGACATAACAAAGCATTAACCACAGCATTATTGAAATGTAAAGAAACTATTTTACTAATTACTGTTACAGTAGTATACAGTACTCTGAACATCCTAGCCAGTGTAGCATGAATCTTCGAACTTACGTCTATAAGTCTATGTAAAAGCCTATTTAATAAAGTGATAACATTCAAAAAGGGTGTCACGCTCTTGGGCTACAGAACAGCCGTCATTTGACAGCAACAAATCGTAAATGGAATGCCCTTCTGATCTGTTCTCAGAATATCAAAGTCATTAATATAAATCAATGCGTCAGTGATGAGCCAAGACAAAGCTAGATTGTGCACAGTTTCAGTGTGAGAAAATAATTCTTTTCAATCATGGTCTCTAACAGCTGCCTGCTCCACTTCTCCTCCCTCTTCCTCGGAACACAGTCCTCAGCAACAGACATAGTGTCCCGATTTTTCTTACCGGGCGGCATGGAGACTTGGTAGACAAAGTTTCAGTATACACTTACACTTTTTCCCCCCGTTTTTGAGCACTGCCGCGATGTAAAACCTTTGTATTTTTTGCACTGAACACTCAGCTACTGCTAAACTGAAAGGCTAGCCAACTATCCTGAAAGCCCTCTGACTATGCAACATGTTTTATTCTACACTAAAGTGTGTTGATTGTCAGATCGTCATAGCTTTGCCCAAAAAAACCAAAAAAAACCCCAACATTGTGACTTTCCTAGCCCAGTATTGTTCATGGTATGGATGCAAAGATATTTAATGTAATAATATCATATATATATATATATATATATATATATATATATATATATAATCTAGAGAGGCCCCTGGTACTTGGTCGGCCCATGCATTAAGGTGCCATTGCCTGTAGATGTCTTTTTGTTATTACCAGGCAGTCTTCTAAACTTGCATTCATTAAACTCAAAGCTGGTATCCATAAATGTTTTATGATCAATAATGCGCCATATTGTGAAACATAACAGCGTTTACAATGGTTGGAGAGTGGTGGTGGTTTGCTAATAGCAGTGTTAATCAACTTGTCGAGTTGCACCTGTCCTGCCTGACAATGCCAATATAAAGTCTGTCCAGAGCCAGCAGTTTGGCAGTGACAAGTTTCACACAGTTTTTTTATTGTCACACATCAAAATCATCAGCAGGAGCACAGTAGTGTCACACTACAGTTACTGACATGTCTTTCATAATCTATAATGGCTCATTGAAATCAAAGACAGGCTTCAAACCAGCCCTCAAAAACAACTGCTCAAGTTTTCTGTAATTCTATCATCATTTTTATCGCCTCTCACCTCTGCAAGGGGCCAACAACATGCAGAATGCGTCAGCTTGAATAATGGCTTCCTGTTCCTGTCAAATTTTATTATATGAAAAGCACAAACCATGTATTTAATCGTCTCAGGAGGTGTTAAAGCATGTAAAATCTGCAGAAACTACACAACAGGGGTAAAAACCAAACCACAGTGACAGTTATAGTGGGTAAAGCTAGATAAATGTAATTTACTGATTTTATTATTTCCCATAATTGGGAAAAAAAACACAACATTTTGATGCACATACACCCTAATTAAGTTTGCTGTACATAATCAGAGATGGGCACAAACAAACATCAAAAAGTATCTTGTTACAAATTATTGTGCACCAGATGTATCAAAATAAAATACAAAATACTGGTTTGAGAAAATGTATATAATGGAAATGCAAGTAATTTGTAATATGGAAATATAAATATACATTCCATACAAACTGATTTAGTAATGTTTTAGGCATTGAATAGCCTCAATAGGGAGCTGACCTTGACCCCTTGACATTGAGGAGGTTAGCTCTGCTAATTTTACCTCATAAATAGATTTGAAATAACTAATTAGGAGGCGGCAAATTCAGCGGTGCATGCTGTATGGTTTCTTTTCGTCAAATCATCCACTGACTGACTGAGGGAACAGCCAATTCAAATGCAACTGAGGGAACAGAACATTTAGGCCATGGTGATGCACTCAGATTACAAAACTGTGCTTTCAGCAGATGCCTTTTTCAAGAGTGATGTGCAGTTGAGTAAGTACATTTCTAGGATCTACAACAGTGCGGAGACACAAAACAGTAGCATTACAACATATTATGATAAAATAGTAGTAGAGAAAGGGAGGCAATCCTACCGGCCCTTCCTCCTAATACCAACAACAACCCAAAAAACAATTTTCTTGCTGCAGTCCATAGGAACATAAATTAAACACGGTAGTTTGCGATGAGTGACCCAACATGTCACTCAATTCACTTCCATTTAGTGTAAGACTGTTAATAGGCTCATTGTTGTTTTTTTACAGTTTAAACTTGAGGATAAAAATGTGCCTTATTTCAGAGTAAAACCACAAACTAAGGGAGCAGTGTGTAAGATTTAGGGGGCTTTAGCAGCATCTAGCAGTTAGGATCCAACCAGCTGAAACTTCCTTAAGTGGTCATTGTTCAAGAGGTTTTTACTGGGAGCTGAGCGATCCTCAAAGGTCTCTTCCTCTTCAAAACAAAAGGATCAGGTGATTAAAACTGGAAAAAGCAGTTTTGTGTAAAAAAAAAAAAAAAGTTTGTCAGGGAGGGGCAGTTAACTACAATGGCTGACATCAAAATGCAAATGACCCTGATCGGTTCAGTTTGTCAGTTTTGGGCTACTGAAACATGGCCTCAACAGACTCAGACTCAACAGGACCCATTCCCTATGGAAACATAGATGACTCATTCTAAGGGGCCATACACAACTCAAGGTCGGGCACAAAGTGCTTTTCTTATATCCAGTCTGTGCAAACTTTCATGAGCGCAGAGGCAGGTTGCGCTGCATCTAAGGTTGCTAAGCGACTTTAAACAGCCCTGTCATAGCCCTCATACTAGAAATCCTGAGAGCAGAGCTGATCTTCCAGCTGTTTCTTAAGTGTGTATCGGGCCTGAAATATAGTCCACAGGGGAGGTGTAAAGCTCAGGTTATCCCTGTGTTAAAATGATAAACTTCTCCTCTTGATATTTACAGAAGAAAGGAAAGATATCTGTGATCATATGTTAATTGTCCCATGACATGTGGTGCATGCTGCTGCCATCCGAAAGTTGAACTCTTATCATCTTAGGGTCTGGCTGTTGCGCCCTGAAAAATAGGTGCTTGGGAATGTGTGGGCGTCACAACAGCATCAACGTGTCTGTTAACAAAAACATGCCAATTCATTTTAGGTGATCATACACTGAAGAAAAAACATTTATTATATTATATTCCATTTCTTCTGAGATATTCCTCTAAACCCCACAAACTACACCTTTATAGAAATTATCTTTAAGTATTTCAAAAACGCAAATACAAGCTTAGTTTTTTTACACACTAACACTACATCTTAGAATTTTCTTTCTAGTTTTTCTGTGTTGCAAAAGGCAAATTACAGAATACTGAAAAGTATTGAAATATGTATTTCAAATACATTTAATTGAAACACAAGCAATCTCTGCACATAAGGCATTAACTAAATGCGGCCATATGTAGAAGGAAAGTAACACCAGATATCTAGTCATGTTGAAAGATAGTTAGCCTAGCTTCAGTTGTATTTAGAATTCAAACATACAGTCAGTTGCCCAAGCACAGACTGCAGAACACTGATTTTATCTAACAATGTATTTTTTTGTTATACGCTTGTACTAAGTAGCTTTCAAACTTTTTCCTCAACTCCACTGTTTCTGCAGTTCCTGTAGTAATGTGTGCATTTGCAAGGCAGTAAACAGTAACAGGGACATCTAGTCACATCTGACCCGTCACAGGGGAATGCAACTTTCTATTTGCAGTCTCCGTTGCAGCCTCCAGCTGTGAGCTCTGATAAAGTGTTAGACAAAGTGATCCATGTACAATTCTGTATTATACAGACGGCCAGTTAGCATTTTGGCTAACAACATCTGAATCAAGTTGCTAACATGTCGTGACAAACCATCAAAATGAACACATCTCCTAACCTTCTGCCCCCACAACCTTTCCTTGATGTTTGAGATAAATTCATAACTACTTAATAATAAAATAATTTCACTGGCAATCAGGATTTTCAACTTATTAAGCACCAAAGGATGTCAGCCTTTGCCCTGTTGGCATCATATCACTGAGCTACTTGTGTATGTTTAATTAGTGTTGAGAACTGACAGGCCCACTGCTCCAAGTTCCTTGATGTTTGCTGGTTGCCTTTGGCACCACTGACCACATAATCATTGCTGGGCACATCAGGGACAGGGCTTGATTTTCAAAGCCTTTCGCTCCACTGATTCGCTGTGCATCCATGAGATTGATCACAGTGGTTTATCTGTGGCAACATGTGCTTCATCCCTTCAGATTTGGGAGGTGGTTGCCTGAAGGGGTTGTGTCCTTGCTCCAGCTCTGGCTGAGGCACCACATGAGCTGGGAGGGGAGGGGATACTATGGCAGCTATACAGCCACGGCCCATCCGAAGTTGCCTGTAGCCCCCTTGTGATTAAAGTGGCGAGAGGCAGAGAGAGGGGCAGAGGGAGAGGAAGAGAGAGACAGAGAGGGAGAACTAAAGATACCATCAACTGTTGCTTCAAAAGAGGACAGATAAGTGTGGCCTAACATTCATTAGGTCTCCAACTCAATTAAACCAAAATTTATTTCTTATCTCCCCTCCCCACGTAAACTGTCAACATATCAAAAGATTGAGACATTGCTGCAAGCCTGATGATAATATTATAAAGCCAAAGAAGGAAGAACAAAAAACTCCCTTTGTAAACAAGGCTGTGTTTGGGCGCATAAATTGTATAATATTTCTCCGACATTTAAGAGGAGAACAGGAGAAAGCATCTCCACAGTGATTACAAAGCAAGAGTGGAATTTAAATAGATGAAAATAAATGTAGTGGCACTAAATCAAAGCAGGAGGTAGTTGCTACTGTTTTTGGTATTCAGAAGATGGTGCTATTTGTTTGAGTATGCATTGTATTCATGAATCTGTTTATTTGCTCCCTGTGGCTTTCACAGCTGCCCTCTGCAGAAAGATTGTGTTTTATCAACACAGCTCGACACAGCCAGGAGTCCATGTTACAAACATATGCACATTCTATATTAATTTGTTGGAATTCTTAGAAAAGAAAAAAAAAAAAAACATGCATAAAATATGTTGACATCGATACTTTTCAGCTCACATTGAAGCTCCTATGCTCTTATTGTGTCATTTTCATACAGGAAACAACCTCTGCCTCTGCTACCTCTACTACTACAACAACCATAACAAATCCTCTCTTTGAATATGTATTTCGGTTATTATCATCCTCGTCTTGCAAAATTCATATAGCCTAATTAAGAAAGACTTGATCACCTTTCCCCCCTAATTTACATAGCAGAACTATGGAGGGCTCGAGATTTAATGATGTGTTCGGTGTCACAGGAAGTTAAAAACAAAGTACCTGCAGCTGAGACCAATCTCGCCTTAAGAAACATGAGCAAAATCTTAAAGTCAAATAAAAAATGTAATCAGCGTAAAGAAGCTGAAATGTTTAAATTGATTGGCTCTGTGATCTTGTCTCATTCTCCTGCCACTCTGCAGCACTTTGCACCAGTTGGAGATAGAAGAGGGACTTTTGACTGAGGCAAGAGAGGAAAGAGTTGGGGTAATTTACACTAATTTGAGCGAACTCAAATCTCAGAGCCTATTCCACAGGAGACCTCAAGAGCACTTTCAGACGGTCAAAAAACTGTGGTAGTGTAGCCACAAGAACAAGATCATTATTTCCATTGCACTTGTTCCATATACTGTAAGCCAGAGACAAGCCCAGAGGGAAGGGAATTGGCATTGATTTTTCTTTAGAAATTGATTTTTCTCTTCACTGACAACAGTGTGAGGGCTTCAAAAATATACCAACAGGAGTGAATATGAACAGCAAGTAGTTCATAAAGTACTTACTCCAACATTCAAGCCTCTCACCTGGTCATATGCTGGGTTCCTAAGGGCAAAATGAGGTGGTCTGTGCCACCCTTTAAAAAAAAATGAACTCTCCAAGTTTATTACACAAAGTAGAACTGTATGAAATGGCTTTTAAAGGTTTTTTTTTTTTTTCTCTGACAGACAGCTCGACAACGTTGTGAAATATCAGTTGTTTTTTCACAGGAAACACTGTTGGAGCTGAACTGCAACTTAAAGAAAAAGTCCAACTTAAAATACTTCACAAATGTTATAAAGGAGAAAAAAAAATGCTTTTTGCCTTTAGGCCAGTGGCTTTTCTGATTAATCACAGCTCAAACAATGATATTATAAAGATGCTGTGTGCAACTCGGGAGACAGATAGCTGATAGCTAAGTCTCATTCTGTGTGCCAAATGTGAACTCCCTCTTAGGATTCCTTTAATGTTCATTTTAAAACATTTTAAAAGGTTTTTTTTTTTTTTTACTGAGTACACCTGCTCACCTTTTTTCTCACTTTTTTCAGATGTTTGGGGAAGTTTTTACTGGGAGCTGAATTATCTGCAGAGGTCTCTTCATCTCTAAAACAAACAGACCCAGTAATTTCAACCCCTAAAACAATATATAAAGCAGTTTCATATTAAAAAAATAAGTCTTTCTGGTGCTGTTTGGCTCGCTGTGGAGTAGATTCAAAATACAATGCAAAAAACACATTAATTCTTAGTTTTCGTGTTAAACTAAAGAAGACATACTTACAAATTATATTAAATTACTGCCATTATAAAATATCCAAAATCCTACACACTGGACCTTTAAGATATTTTCAGACCAGTTACAGTGGAATTTCATGTCAGTAAAGAAAATTAGCAATGAAAAACATTATATTTGAAGATAAGTTTTGGTGTCCATTTCTGGTAATCACATCATTTTCTTTTTTCAGAGCAGTTATTTTGTATCAGCATTCAACAATCCTGCATAGAGAAAACTATTGTGAAAGATGCAGACACCTCGCATAACCTTGATATGCCAGAATGCAATGCAGTGACGGGCTTTGTAATCAGGAATCTGTTTTAACAAGGCAATAATCAAGTTTTTTTTCTTTTTCTAGCCTCAACATGGAGCTCATCCACTAAAAAGAAAAAAACAAAGTTCAAGTGGAGATTTAGAATTATTCTGCTACTTACTAAAAACCTGACAAACATTTGCTGAGATAATTAAGAATAATTTAACAAGGTCTACATCTGCTTCACAGTAAAAGCCAACAGATTCTCTGTAGAAGGCTATGCTGGAAGCACTTTACTGTGAAGGAGCAAAAGGAAGTCTTGAGTTTGCATTAACAGCATCGTAACATTCTCATAAATGCACCTAATGTTTTCTTTTTTTCTGTTGTGTTGTGCAAAATGTCGAAGAAAGCCTAGATGGCTGCTGTTTTTTTTTTGCTCTTTTATTTTTTATTTTATTTAATAGTCGTAATACAACACATCATTGTTTCCTTCTCCATCTGTCTATTTTTTTAAATTAGAAAAACACTCACAACTAACTAAAACAGAAGTAGAGAGCAGATTGAGGGAGAGGAAGTTGTAAATTACAACATTTTATCTGGTAAATAACACCTGAATGCAGTGATCTTCAGAAATACATTGTACCTGAAATGCAAGAGTATCTGTATGGGAAATTTCTCCTCTAAATAAAAATCTTCCCCAGAGCTCAACACACGCAGCTCTATAGGTATTTACAAAGTGAACATGAAGCCCCGAGCACTCCTGATTCCTTTTATACTCCCCTCTCCACACATTTCCCTCTCCTGCTCTCTCCATGTTTGTGTCTTGAATGCAATTTTAATAGAAAGGTGTCGATAATTGTAACAACTGTGGCAGAGGGTGCGGAGAGTTCACATCTCACACATCGCGGCTTACTTTATAGGTCAGCTGACTGTGTTTGACGGTGATTAGTACAGCCTGTCTCCTTACTGTGGCAGCTCCTCGTTTTATGCATAAGGTCATGTAAATATGCGCCGTATTAATGTAATTATGCAAAAAAACATCGGGTGCAAAAGCTGTCCAGAACTGACTGATCTCATTCAATTAGGCTACGCTGATGTAACTGATGTACTTACTTTAGGAAGTGACACACATTCCCAGCAACAGATTTCATCGCTGTGGGCCAATTTGATACACTTCCAATTTTGCAGTGAGAGAGCATGTATGGAGTGACATGCTGCACAAAAAAAAAAAAAAAAAAATCCAGTGTGGTTCGGAGAAAGCACAGGATTAGCGGGTTTTTCTCTGCCTCTGTTCTTAATATATCCATCAGTGTGCAAGGGACGTAATTATTCCTGAAAGGTGGAACAAGGAAGTGGCTTTTACGCTTGCAGAAAGCATTCCTCAGAATGATGACCGAAGGAAGTGAGATCAGAAGCAATTAACTACTGAGGGAGGAAAGTCACAGGGCTCTAAATCTTATTGCTACGCAGCACTTAGGTTTGTGTTGTTGTTAATTACCAAAGTAGCTCACACAAGTGAAAGAAAAATCAGCATTTTTCTTATTGAATTCTTCTTTGTTTGTCACTACCAGTGCACTTTACAAAGGGGCAAGGTGGAGATGCAGATTTTATTTTTTTTTTTCTGATCCCAGGCTTCAAAAAATGTGATAGCAACTTTTGATATTTCCTGATTTTAAAAAGTGCTGACTTAAAGTGTGAAAGTTCATTATTCCTAACCTCCCAAATGAAACATTTCCAGGACTGCTGTTGTAGCCCCGATACCCTCTGCGGTTTAGATTGACAAGCGTTAAATAGCTTGGCGGCGGCTCCTATATGCTCTATTATCACAAGAGGACATATCGACTGTTCCTGTTTAATGCATCAAGACTCCTCCTGTAGCACCCTGTCTCTGGCCTTCATCTATGATTCATTTTTATTACCCATCATTCCTGGGACACAGCCCCCCTGAGGCTTCTACATGGCACGTGGGGCAGAGCGGAAGTTAGCTGACACCTAATCTGCTCAATGGTGGACTGGTGTTATTTATTGGATCTTTCTGTGAATCCTGATTTGTTGACGGATGGGGCTAGGAGGAGATCAAGCATTCAGTGTACATAGACAAAAACACATAATGTGGAGAAAGCAAGGTTATGGGGCAGCCTCTGTTCATGTCCTATATTGAAAAATACAATGAAATAAAAATTCATAGTGTTCCCATCATCCTCCCCTCCCCTACCTTGCGAATATATCTGAAACAAGTCGAAGCCCAGCTACCAAACCCTTCTGTATTTCTCAGATTACTTTAAACAAAATCACTTTGACCAACATACAGTGATTCTCTATGCTGACAACTCCCCTGCAGATAATTTCCCTGTGTGCCTCTGTGTACATATTCCCTTTCTTCGCCCTCTATCAAATTTAATCAGTCTCAGCTTTCCTCAGAAGCCGCAGCGGTATGGCCGGTAAAAATGCAACGAGACTGACAACAGCAGAACTCTATTAATTCCTCAACCACCAAGGCTGCTGGTCCTGTGTAATATTTGTCTTAGCCTGGAGGAGGGAGTGGGGTATGTAAATTGTGTGGAATATGTTTCAGAATATCAACGATTTGAGATGCTTTCCCCATGCCAGTAACCTCTTTATCTACACTGTACTTTATGTGTGTTCCTTTGCTCGGCATGTGATTGGATTTACTATATATACCTTTTATATATAGTAAATAAAATCTGATCAGAACTTGCCAAACCATGCAGGAATACAAAGACAGTGTGTTACATTGGATTGCACTTTACACTGTCAGTTACCATTCCATAAAACAGCATGCACCCTGAACGGCATATTAACTCATTACTCCATTCAAAGGCACCTTAATTAATTACACATGGTCAGGCATTTGGTCAATGAATGGCCTGTAAGCCAATCTCCAAACCGCACTTTGCTGGTTTTAACTAAATAATTAAAAAAAGTATCCCTTTGAAAAGCTCCAACTTTCCTTCCCTCCCACTCTTTCAGCACAATTACAGTAAGAAAAATACAGCTCATACACTGACATTCTTTGACTTACAAACTACTGCTAATTTGTTTAGTTGCTGTGGTATTTATTTCAGACCTCATTTTTTTCCAGCACTTCATTGGGTGTATTGATTCATTGGGTGTTGTTGCAGTCATTTTCTCTAATGGATACGCACCCGACTGAAATAACAAAGGAAAAATAGCATCCTCTTTCACTAGATGCTGTGCTCTACAAAATTTTGACAGAGGACCATTAGGATGAGTGTTTGTCATCATGATGCATGTACTGTATGTACAGTATTTCCTGGACTGCAAGTGCATTTTAGGCTTTGACTCAATAAGTGGCTTTCAGAAGCGTAAAATTTGTTTGGTGCCGTGCAGTTAGGGGAATGAGGGTGAATCAGTCTAAATCATTATGTTTTAGACTAAAAGCTGCATATTAGTTTCACTAAACCCAATGCTAATGCACACAGCTGCTCGCCGGCTTGCTCAGTCGCTTGCTCACTCCAAAAACAAAGCCTCCTGGAGATAAAAGGTGTTCAAAAGTAATTGAAGTATGGAAGCCTCCCTCCTTAAAGTCACCCATCAAGGACACACAAGTTTATTGCACATCTCTAATAGTCCCTCCAAGCTTTCACCGAAGACCAGAAAGGGCACATATCTGGAGGATACTGTAGTCTAGAGTGTTTCAGGCCTGTCAGCTTTTGACAGCGGCAACAATGAAAACCAACCAGAATGGGTGCGGGGTGAAAAGAGTCTTTGCAGGTTTTTACCTTCACTCTGCCTACCTCCAGATGACAGAACAGAGGGATGGCGTCCCCTCCAAGGTGGCTTCTTGCACTTTTTATTGTCGGAATTAATAAATAATCTGTGAAAATGTGGCGTTATTGTAATGGCTTTCAGGCAGCCTGGCTGTGATACTGCAGCTGCATCGGCAATCTATCTCTTTAAAAATGAATATGTTAAAAGAACAGGGGATTCCATTAGCTATCCTTTGCATTTCCATCCCACCTTGTTCTCTAGCCTCATGCACTCAAGCTAAGTGTTTTGCACACCCCAAAGTACCATATGCACAAATCTGTGGGAGTACGTGGCTCCACAGAGGTTTTATGAAGTTGAAAATATCACAAGAATAGAGACTGTAGTCAGCTTTGTGCTGTGTCTGTTTATTGATGACAGTCTTTTGAACAAGCCAAATATGACACTTAGCGTAATTAATCAGCCATTTAATCAATCACTTATTTGTCACATGGAATTATACAAGGTACAACCCTTTACTTGTGTACAGTAATTTACTTCTTTTTTGTGTCCAACAATGTTGGTTGCTGTTTTATAATTGTCCATGCTTTCAGCATAGACTTAAATAATACCTGCTGAACAAAGTTGGCACCTATTCATTCCAATGGAGTTGCTTGCCTGGTGCATATGGTACTTCCATGGCATGTGGCCCTCACAATATGCACAGGAGTGTTCCTCCCACTAACTCAGCCAGCAAGTTCTTGCTTAGCTCATAGGCTCTACATTGTGAAGACATTGTTTGTTTTTTAAATCATTTGTCTTAGCTCTGGGAAAGTTTTGAAAATATAGAACCTCCATGGCTAAAATATTTAGAATAGAAGGATTAATAATTGACATTGTTTGCCATTAGAGTTGTCGTGTCAACAGTTTTACAGACGTCCCTTTTAAAATGTTAGGGGTTAGGGTTTGGGGAAAATGCTTTTTTGCTGCAATACCTCAAGTTGCCACTGGAAAACAAAATGCTGCAAGGCTGAGCAGTGTTCGTGGGGGCGTGGTTCTCTGGATGGTTGTGGTAATCCATGGTTTCTTGTTGCAAAAATATTTACCTGTCATCCCGATTTCAATGGCTGTATGAGGTCTCCACTCGAACATGGGCAGCGACTCCACTCTGCAGCTGTTTCTGCATAGCGAATAGCATTGATCAACAGTTGAATGGCATTGTCCAGGGTTTGGCCAAGTTCTTTTGAATGACAGTTTCCGATATACCGTTGAAAACTGATGTGGAACGGAAGTTATCCAGTTTATTGCCCAATGGCTGTACAATGCTAGCAGGTTACCAGTTCAGCTCGTGCCCATTTCTTCTCCATCTTCCTCAGTGTTCACTGATGTTTGCATTTGAAAACCTTTACTTGGTTATTCTGCAGGAGAAGAGGTTAGCACCTGGTGAGTTGATTGAACAAGCCCCCAGAAAGTGTGTCAGGCTCTGATGCAAATTTTAAATAGTGGCCAAAGTGGAATTACACTGTCCGGGTCAATCACGTGATGCTCACAGGCCTAGAAAGACTTTTTCCCATAGACTTACATCAGGAAAGAGACATCTGTAAATCGGTAAATCATTTTTTGTGAGCGTTAAAAACCCTGCAAAACGACTCAGTTAACTATCTAGATGTAAGCAATCCAGTTTGATAACATTTAGAAATTCTAAAGCCATAAGATTACATATTTTAGACCACCATTCAAGCTGGGGAGGCGCTAAACCGGAAATCAGTTGCTCCGCTGGCAAAATTTACCCACTCAGGCACACACTCATATGCGCTCAGCTACAGCAAATCTCTATTACGCATGCTCTATGGGCCAGTAGATCCGGGTATTTTATACAATTCTACAGCCGGAAAAAGAGCCTTTTCTGATTCATGCGTCAGTGAGCAGATCTCATAGGAATAAACGGGGCCCCGTCCCCTTGTCTGTACCTAGACTTCCTATATTACATCCATGATTTCCACATGCCGACAGCGTCTAAATTCAAGCACAAAAAGCACCACCAAGACTTGCAAAATAGAGCTAAAATGTAGCACAAATTTAGCAAAGCTGAAAGAGAGGCATCTGAAAGCATCCATGTCTGAGTCACGTTAAGGATCATTGTCATACTCTACATAATATTTTTGTCCATCTGTATGAAAACAGGGCAGTTTGTAAGTATGAGCATGTTGCTGCAGCACAGTAACTGACTGTTTTGACTGATTTAAGTATCAAGCTTATGTCCTTTGATAGGAATGATGTGCATTAACCAGTGTGAGAAGCCGGTAACAATAGGTTTCTGTCAAGCAAACAAGAATGGAAATGTCATTCCTGTCAGAGCGGATACTGACCAAAGTTCTCCCTCTGTCTCTCGCTGGCTGGCTTTCTCTGTCTCCCTCTTGACAGAAACTCTATTTGACGATTTGAAAGGAAGACTCTGTTTCTTCCATTATTCAAATATTCCAGAGCTTGATATTAGTGTGGACCCAGACACCCCCTCCCTAATGTCAGCAGTGTCCCTGCCTGCATGTGGAAAAAAACAGCACCCAGAATGCACTGAAACATTTATGCATGGGTTATTTCTACTTCAAGGAATTCTCCTTTTTATTACTATATTTCTGATGCAACATTGTGCAAATTCATCTGGCTGAATTATTCATTAATTGAAATAAAGTCACTGAGATCAGCATGGTCTTCATCGTACTACCTTTAAACATTTATGGCACAGTATCTTGTGTATTTGTGTGTTTTGCATTTTAGGAAAATGCCCATGCAACGTAGTGTTGCTGACATTAAGGAAAACATTAGGGGCCGGAAAATAAGTCAGCGGTAATTCATGAAATTGTATTATTATTATTTCAGAATGTTAAGTGGAGGCATGCAGAGAGGCATCATGGTGTATTGTAACTTATATTACACCACTGCTTTTTGGGGAGTAATAAAGAAACATGATTAGTCCTGCCCCGGAGAGCTGACTTGGAGTTTTGCCTAATTCTCCAGTATGCTCGCGCTGCACGCTTATCACCTTAGGGATGATTGGAAATGTTTCTTTTTTTCTCTTTGGGCATCGCAAATCACTTACGCTGTAAATTAATAGCACAACAGATAGTGAATCGAAAATGAATGTGCTGCTAACGCTTTGCATATTAATTTTCAAAAATAATTTAATTGGTGAATGTGCAAATCACAGCACTTGAATAGGGGGAAATCGAGCAATTATCTTCACACCATCTGTGTTCATTTTTAAAATAATACATCAAGTTGAATGTCCTTTGTTCTCTTGGCTTCAGGAGTATATGAATCAAAGGAGTACAGTGTATGGTTGGTGCGGACACATTACAGTCACACCTCATAGGAGGTCCAAATAAAGTGAAACACTCCTGTCACTTGTCAAAGAAGTGAGCAAATTTCACGTTGTGAAGTACATTTTCAGATTTCCGAAACCACACATTAGAACATTAAATGAAAATCACTGTAATTCTGCAAAGCATGGATGTTTGTGGAGGTATTGGTTTTGACAGACACGTCACTGCCCCTTGTGGCTTTAGCTTTGCACAGTCACTCCCTTATCGCTACCAGTTTTCATCATGCAAACACACACACACAAACCATGCTTGTGCTTTGAATGCTTCAGTAAGCGAGGATAAGCTATGGTTTCAGTCACACATATCAAATGCTTGAAACAGCAACTGCAACAAAGGCTTGCAACATGTAGTTTTCAGTGTTCAAATTTGGATCTGACAAGAGAGAAAAAAAATGGAGAGTGACAGAAAAGACGAGCGACATTGATATGGAGGGATAATTCTCAAAAACCTTTTTTTATCTGAGAAAATGCCAATTAATTAAGAAGATCATGCAAATTCCAAATGACACACTTGTATCATTTGATGTTCACATTTAAATGTCATACTTTAAAGATATACTGAAGAATTTTCCTAAAATAACAATTTATGTATAGACTCAAACAAAATTAATCCCTCTCAATCATCATTTATGACCTTCTTTGTGTGGAGGTGTGTTAATCTGCAGAGATTCTGCCCTCTCCCTGTACTTTTTTATTTCCTTATTTTCTGTGCGCTGCAGTTTATGGTCCTGGACTCCCACGGCACTCAGGTGAATATGGGGCTTTATAAAATGGTAGCGACCAGGTGCAAGACGAGGGAACAGGCATCCAGAGACGCAGCACCGTAAAAATAGAAATATATCAAGGCAAAATTGTCCTTTAAGAATAACATATATAATATGATTGGATTATTTACGCAATAGTGTGTCCATTGTATTAATGTTGCAGTTGGTAAAGGTGGAGCTAATTTTAATCACTTTATATACTTTAAGTTAGTTAAAACTTTATTACGACGTCCTAATTTATAAGTTGATTTATTGCAAAATCATCCTCGTCTTCATTTAACATGAATGCTTGGTCAGTGGAACTAAATGTGAAAATATGATATGCTAGTTCCCCCTCCTGAGTCAGTTTTGGACTGTATTGTTTTCAGTGGAAATTTACAGTTTTTACTTGTTGAGTGCATGCATGCATTCTGTTTTCAAAATGGATTGTTTTTTTAGGTTTTAATTCCTTATGTTTAGGCACAGGTTTTGGTTAGGCAACATAACATTTTCCTCTTAGCTTTAGTGTAAGGGTAAATTAGCATAGAAAAGGAAATACAAAAGTACACAACCTGAGTAAATGTACTTAGTTACTTTCCACCACTGGCTAATTCATCAGTCAGTGATAATTCAAACATCACGTTATGTTAAATGTTGAGTTACTCACATAGAAACAAGACAACATGTTACATTATCATTCATGTCTCCTGTTTAACTGCGGGGCTCCGGCTTGTTTACTATTACACACTGACATGTGGTGTGCTAGTTATTTTAATGAGGATTGTAAAACCTTGACAGCAATGTCATTTAAATAACAAAAAGTCCCTTTTCCACCCCAAAAGGTTGTTTATACTTGTATTTAAAATTTATCATCTAATAAAACAAAATTACTGCGCATTAGTTATTAAATTGAATGCAATCTCAAATGTCAGATCATTTATAACTAACTACACTAGGTAGTGAACTTTAAAAAAAAACTATCAAATGGGAATACAAGCCTGTTGTAAGCGATCATCATTAATGTCAGCAAATCTCAAATGACCCTGAGTGTTCTTGCAAAAGGCCTAATGGAGCAAAGTGCCAGTGCTTGATGATGATGATGATAACTTCAGAATTGAGCTAAAACTGGTATTAAAAATTAACTGACTTACACATCTTTCACATTAGCTTCAGTCTCAGAACATTACCATAGTGATTTAAAGTGTGGTGGCGTAGTGCGGCTTACAGTTCCTGACCCTTTGTACACTGCGGTGTCAAGCCATCGGCTCACATCAGCCCTGCCTGATCTCAAGTTCATTTCAGGGAAATTAGCGGCAGTTTTAATAAAGCTTGTTGCCTGTGAGGTCAGATCGCTGTCTAGCCATGCAGATGTGACAAATTTGCTGTCATTGCGTGCAAGCTGCAGCATAATGAGCAAGTATTACATCCAGAGACCTACAGCTCACTGAAACAGTTTTATCCTTGATAGCTTCATGTTGGATGTTACTCTCAAGACACCTACTCATGTGACCAAAAACATTTTCATTTTCTTATACAATGCATGTTCCTTAGGGGTTTCATCGTGCAAAGAAGAGACTAATCTGTGTCAAAAATGCAGTCTCTTTATGGCTCTTGTGCGTGCATGTGATTACAATCTGTACGATGAATCCTGATCTGTACACAGCTCTGCAGCAGATGAATATGCCTTTCTGTTTATGTGTTGTTGGTTTTTGTTGTTGTTTTTGGTGTGTCACATTTTACATCATAGATAGGACAGAAAACAGGTAAACAGTAGAAAGCAGCACTTAGAGAATCCTGTGAAAACGTAATGGTGGTTGCTTCTCTTCATTTATCTCGTACTTATTCAGTCTCTCTTTCAAACTCCGTGCAGACTAATTTGGATCGATGTTTTAGCGCTGCTTAGGTGGAGATGGACAGTATTTAGTTGCTGCCTGTCATTGCATCTTGCTGTTTAGGATAGCAAATTAATGGAAAATTTGCAATCAAGACAGCCTTACAGTCTATTAAGAAGAATGCTACATGCACACACAACACTGTATGCGGTGCTTTTCTCAACTTTTTTCTGGATTATCAAATGCTTGTCTGTTTGTGCACAACATTTCCTTTTCATTACCATGATTAATATTCGATGAACATCAGGGTTTATTTTGCCTGACTCTAAAACTCAGCTGTTGGATATACAGCCTTGAACAGTGTGCGGTTCTCATCCCTCCTTCTTTAACCTTTATGCTTGCAGTGTGCAACATATGTTCTTGAGAATCACATTACTTTAAAATGCACCAAAGGGCTAAACACAAAAATAAAGGAAAAAAAAAATCCACTAGAGATTAGTGCCTTTAAAGTGTTAGTAATCTTTAGCATTAGACAGATTTGAGCAGCTGTGTTCAGCATGCATTCAGCACATCTTTTGCTTAAAATAAAAAATAAACACAAGCAGCTTTCTCCACCTCCATGTAAAGTAGGGCAAAGTGATTTCAGCAAAGAGAGAAGGAAAGAAAGTACCTATATGCTCACCCTCGTGTGAATAAATCTTACATTTGAGAGGGATTCCAGGTGAGGACTATTGCTTTATGATGTTGGAAATGTGGTCTTTATTCACTGCAGGCTTGAAGAATACATTTCAGTGCATTTATAGTATGGTGTAATGGTCCTGGCCATTCTGCCTCAGTATTAAGTGGACTGAGTGTTAAAAGGGAGGGTCGATTATTTTTATTTATTCATTTTATTTTTGAGCTTCTTATAGCATACTGTAGCTTCCTAGTTGTGTTCTGTATATATTCCATTCCAAATATTCATTTTTTTGCACTAAGTACATATGTTTTAAAATCAAACTGCTATTCTCCCAAGCAATTCTTAATACGTTGTCTAACGTGATCTGACATCGGTTTCTGCATGATAATGTTGCCACATAAGAAACCTCCCACCTTGCCTATACTGTCTGAGTCTGGGAGCTTTCAAGCGGGTGACTCAGTCATGTTAAACGTTCAGTATGCATACAGACATGGATGGAGCTGTTTATACTTTTATAATTTTTGGATACCTTACAAAATTGAGCAGTACCACCAGATATTGTGGGGGCAGTATAGCGTAGTTTAAGCGAGAGGTGACCATAGGAGATGAGGAAGTCATTTAGAAAATGGTGGACTGGCATGAATCAGTAATACAGTGAAAATAATTCTCTGTCCCCGTCACTTTATTTATTGTTGTCTGAAGCTTTTAACTCCACCTTCTGGTGCCATCTATTGGCTGTATCTATGCCATCATAAAGGATGAATAGGAGTGCGAGGGCGGTGATGTTTACAAAGTTTGAAACTGATGTATTGTTTGTTTGTTTTTTACATGGACCCTCAGATGCCATTTGGAAAGAGCTGTCCAACAGTTAGTTAAAGAAGAGAAAATATTACACTGGCTACAGATAACGTGACTTTTTCAGTTTTTGATATCAGCGCTGTAAGCTATGTCACTGCTTTTTGATAACAGCTGAGCAGGTCTATTCATCAGAGAAACCAAGAAAAAATGCACACGAGTCGACCTTTAATGTTTAAGCATAAATGGCAAACAATCAGCTTCTATGGGTGATTTTTGTGCCATATACAGTATGTGTTCTTGGGCTTCTGATATTATTAAGAAACGGCACCACAGTAATTGCTGCAGAGGGTTCAGCTTCCTCTAACACTGCAAGGTCTCTCTCTTGCACCAGCTGCATAAGAGCATGTCCACTAAACTTTTACATTCACCCATGACACGGGCTGCTCTGAATTCAAAGGCGAGACCGCTTGTAATGGAGAGGTGAAAATTATGGCCAAAACAGCTGAGCCAAGGCCACCCCGGTTCCCTCTCTGCAACCACAATATTTGTGCTGTTATCTGTCATGGAGCAGACCAGTTCTCCTTCGCCCATGTCCCAGTTAGACAACAATGAGTGTAGGCTTTCAGCCAAGTGAGCTGCTGCACCGATGTCCTGCATGCAGGAAGTTTCTAAGCATCAGGACTTCAGGGACCAATTTCGTGTGATGGAGTGGACAGACTGATGTAGGGAGTCATGTTAACACTGGACTACATGTTTGTTGTAGCAGCAAAAAGTAGAAGTCTCCTGTGTAGCTCGTTTTTCACCGCTTCTCTGGTCTTTGTGAACGTGCTTTGGTGTTGTCAAATCTTTGGACTGTGTTCTTGATGGCTTCTTCACTTTTTTACTGACTGAATGATCACAGTTTAATTATCCCCTCACTCCATCTGTCAGTGTTTGTCACCTTCATGTTTTTGTTTTATGGAGAAGGCAAATGAGGAGCCACCTGTCCTGAGCCAGATGTTGAAGAAGGCATAATGAAACGGATTGTATTCCGAATACAGACCGGGAACTGCTCAAGTTGCTTGAATAATAGTCTTACCAAGAGGAACGGTGCATTCTTAATGAACAGTATACTTGTGACATCCTGACCTGAACAGGGATACAGTAGTTGTAATAATGATTTACATAGAAGTCACTGACAGAGAAATCGCTATGTTTACGTATATTGTCATTGAAGTGTAGATAATTAATCTGGATAGCTGGATAACACCTGTCTCCCAATAAACACAAACCGTTTTGTATCGCTCACATGTTGGAATTCCTGGTGATTTCAGATGTCTGTTGTTTTAAAAATAGGATTATGTTTTTGCCTTTACTGACAGGACAGCTGAAGAGAGACAGACATGTAGGGAGAAAGAGGGAGAATGACATGCAGGAAAGGTCCAAGAGCTGGATTTGAACCCGCGCTGCTTTAAAGGACTGAGCATATATGGGGCGCACACTCTATCAGAAGTCACCCCAGTTTCAGCATTTTAACCGATCGGCCCTGTCACCTAGATGTTACAAATATGTCCAGCTAATTTGAAACAACCAGTACGTTTTGAGGGGAACTTAATGCCGAGGAAATTGCATTTTCTGTTAACGTAAAGAGGAAATGTTGCTAATTAATGTATCTGACAAGATGCAAAAATATTGATACAGAACCATAGACTATATTCAGTAATTGATGTGGTTACTGTGATGTCACCCATTGATTTGTGGGCTGCCATTTTGAAGCCTTTAATTTCAGCCAATGTAATCTTGATTTTTTTGGCGTAACGTTAAAGTCTTAGTAATATGTAAGCCGGTGAGTGATATAAAAATTCAACCTCTAAATTGTAATGAATGCTAAAAAAATGTTAATTTAAGCATTATTATTTATTATTTATCATTTATTTCTGCTTTAAAGTTGGGTATTACATTGAAGAGGTGTTTAGGGATTGACTGCTTCTGGAGCCAGCCTCAAGTGGCTATAAGAGGAAAAGCAGTTTTTGGCACTTCTGCATTGACTTCTTTTTTCAACCCTGGTGATTACGGCATGTACTCTACTTGTACTTATTAACTAAATGTTTACTGAAGAAGCATTTTAGTAGTTTCCCACCAAAACATGCAGCATTGCTAAACAGTGTTTACTCACACTGACTATAGCATTATTTTCATTAACCACAATCCGGATCTGTCCCTTACCTTAAACAAAGGGCTTTTGTTGTCTTAACCTACCTACCTTAGTACAGTTAATATGAAATGGGAACGGCAAATCCAGATAACCTAAGGCAGAAATCCGGATGCAAGCTCCTGCATACCGTACATCCACCATCCTCCCAAACCTCCTAGCAAAGCCCGCCTACATGACTGTAGTGTTACGTTGCCTGAATGGCACATTTTCTCCGAATACAATCCCAGCAGTAGTTACATTGGTACAACTTAATTAAGAAAGCAATTAAGAAACATACAAATTTTAGGAGACAGGGTTGCATCCAATATATACTTGAAAAAGAACATGTCATTCACACAATAACACATCCATTCACAGTCACTGTAACAGTTTTAAATTAAAAACACTTTCACACTGATAACATGAATGCAATAAACATTTAAACGACAGCATACAGCATAAAAACAGTATCATCTGTTGAATGATAGCAGAGACAGTCAGATTTGATGCTTCTGCTGCACACTTTTTTGATGCACACTTGGCAAAATAAATGATGGCCTCCTCTGAACTCTATATGTAATGATTCGCTTTGTGAGAGCTGATATGGCTCAGGAACTCCTGACAGCTGGACTGATAGCTCAGAGAGGTTGTAAGTTACAAGCCTGTCTGAATCTTTAATCTGTAATTGTCTGTCTTGAAGAAATCTGACAAATTTCTGCGAGATATGGAAAACTTGTATTGGCTGTGTACAAGGAGCCAACTGGCTCGAGCCACTTGAATATGAGGCAACTTTTGTTGATTATGGGGATTCTGCCTCATATGTCAGTGCAGAATTTTGTTGTAAAAAAAAAAAAAAAGGAAATTGATTTTTTTTCAGCTCTTCTGGGATATACATAGATAGAGCTTTGGTTCAGTATAAAATAAAAGCCTCTGCATTCAGTGTGGAGAACAGGTCATATGAGAGTAGGGGATGTCTTACAGGTCACAAGGTTAACTGACACTAACAAGAGCTTTATTTTGAAGTTCTTCAGTGAGATGTTTGTTGTCTTGTGTGTAGGGGCAGGATACATGACATACTGTCATTTTTTTTTATATCCTGTCAGCTGGTGACAGTGTTTGCGAGACATAACGTGATTGTGGAGGTGTCTGCGTGTCTCTGTGTCTGCGTGTCTCTGTGTAGATCACATTGTGTGAGAACACAATAAATCAACTCAACAGGTGTCAATAACCTTATTAAATTTTTGGTGCGTTACCACATTTATTTTTGGGCGGTAAAGGAGATGCAGGACGACTGTTGATTCATTCTGATGATTCAACTGAAGAAAATACAGGAGGACGTCCTATATCCTGAATCAGAGGTACTATATTAAGAGTGATTCAGAACTGATTTGATTATTGAAGCATCTTACCAAATACATTTGCATATTAATGAGAAAAGGTAATTCAGCAGCTCAACTGACTCTGACTGTTTTTTCTACATCACATACAAAATGAGATGACAGACTTGTAAATGCTCTGGTTGCATTTCTGGTTAACTTCTGGTGGGTTGAGCGGATGGTCTGACTGCCTCCAGTCATATAGATAAATATTGTTACTTTTTTTAGTTGTCTCTATTGTTTTTCCTAAATTATAAAATTGGCTCAAAGCTCTTATTCGCTCGCAAAATAAACACGTTTTCCGTAACATTAGGATTTTTCTTCATCCATTGTATTCTTACAGAAGGGTCTCCCAGAATTGCTCATTCACCCTTTGAACTGCAATAGAAATGGTCCACCAGTGACTACATTGGTGTTTTTGCTTATCGTGTGATTTAATTTCTTGAAGTATTCTTAATATGCTTCATATCCCTAAAATCTGCACAACCTATCATAAAAGGTTGTGCAGATTTCATAAGATTTTACAAAATAAAAACACAAAGCATTCCAACCCCAAAGACTTTTGAATATGATAACATGAGCAAACATTTCAACACACTCAATAAGTTATATGGACTATGTACATTATTTAGTATTTGATATATGCTTTAGCTATATTGGTTCCTATTTTAGAACTTTCAGATCTTTTAGCTCTTATTGTAGAGTATCTTGAAATGCTTCATATCCCTAAAATCGGCACAATATAAGCTAGAAGGTTCTGTAAGTTAACAGTCCACAATAATTGTGTCGATTAAAAATAAAATACATAAATCTGACATGCATTTCATCATACATTATTTAATTTTTGAGATGTACTATACCTGTTATGGTTCTCATTTTAAATAATGTTGAACAGGATCATGCAAACAATGATCTTTTGTTTTTTGTTAGCTGGATGTCAGATTTTGAAGGGTTAAAGTTATATTCCAAATATGTGTATTTCTAACATAATTAAAACTATTTTGGAAGTAGACTGATGGCTCTCTAAAGGACAGCAAAGAGGGTCATTTTCATTTCCATTTTCCCATTTTCCAGTATGTAAACAAAACCCTACTGACACTCATACATAAAAAACGTCTCCTCACTTAGATTAGGCATATTTTCCAAACCCTTGTTTAATGCAATACCTCAAGAACGCCTTAAGGGAATTTCCTCAAATTTGGCAAAAACATCCCCTTTGAGTCAGACATTAACTGAGTAGAATTTGGTTGCAAAAGGTCAAACATCACGGTCACTCTGACCTCACAATACACATATTTGGCTAAAACTCACTGTGTCGCTGTGTTTTTCACTGTGACATCATAATATTCAGCAAAAACACTTTTCTGGACATTTTTTGATGCCACAACTAGGGTTTGGTATTGCTGCTAAATATCTTTAAGGCATGATCTGAAATAACCCTGTACCACATAGTATAGAACTTTTCCAGTCACATACGTGTATGATCTTTTTTGTACCAAGATCTGGAAAAAGAACAGTATTCTCATGGTCTTTGCAGTCAGAAACCACAAGTATTCTTCAGTTTAATGCAACATGTGATTGGCCCAGTCCCAAAGCACCTATAGCCCATACAGTCTTGTGGTGCGGTGAAGTCGAGCACAGTGTATTTTCAGTGTCGGCAGTTCAGCGTGCTGAGATTACACCAAAACTTTCAAGACTATGGCATGCAGTATACAACATGCCTGTAACATGCCTTATGGCATTTTACATAATACTTCCATTAACATCATAGGTATTAAATAAAATAGACAAAAAAAATATAACTGAAGTACTTTATTGGTACCAGTGTAATCTTAAGGGTACTGCTATGGGTACAGAGGGGGAGACATTTGGTCAGATACTGAATTGGTGACACTAATCTTGGGTGTCCTCTTTGAACCTGTGCTGATTGTATAGATGTTTTGTGCCGCTGGGTTGAAAATGTGTGTGAAGGTAGAAGGAGACAGTAGATTTATTGGTCATTTTTAAACAAAGTTTAAAAACGAAATTACATTTGTCCTTGATCCTTGAGTTGAAGGAGGAGTTGATTAGAATCACCAGCTACTATGAAGATTCCATCCAGTTGCTCCGGCATGTTGCTGCTGATGGCATCATTCAGTTCCTGCAGTGCATTTTTTTAAAATTTGCATCAGTCTAGTGTCCCTATGGCTCCCAACAAGGTCTGCCCATTTAGTGCAGTAGCTTGAAGTTAAGGGTTAACCATGTCTCTGCGAAGACGTGTGGAGAGCATTCTCTGATCTCCCGTCGCTGAGTGAGCCTTAATTGCATCTCATCCACTCCATTCTCCTGCAACTGGACGTTAGCCAGACGTAGCATCCATGTTTTAGGATGTGTATTTTCTTTGGGGCAACATCCATATTTGAAGCACTGTAAACTGTTGTGGCTACATGTAAGTCTGGGCAGACATGGATGTAAACTGTAACTTGACTGCTTAGAGGAAGCATACAACTATGAGGGGGTAACTCATTTATTTTCATTTCATTTTGTAAATGTCATTATAACATAACATTTTCATTAATTTCCTCACCATGAGTTGTCCTGTTGAAAGTGGATATGTTAAAATGAGAACATAAGAGAACATTTTTATCATTTTTATTTGGACTTGCTTTGAGGCACATTATAATATTTATCTAAAATATCCTGCAACATGCCTGTCTGACAGTCTGCCCAAGGTTGTTGCTCTTTAATTTGGCACAGACTGTCTAATCAGATCATTGTGTGAGAAGATGGCTGTCACTGATGTCAAAGAAAGGACATTTGACAGGGACAGGGGGGTTGATAGACAATGGAGGGAAGTGAATAAATATCGGAGGCTTTAGAGAAAAAATATGAGAAAGAAATCTGCTGCTAACAGTCACACAGTACAGTCTGCAAGGTTTGTAGAACTGACATAATGATTTAAATAAAGGTATTGCTTTTTGCACGCCACAATTGCCATATTTGCATGTTATCAAAATAGGTGCAAGAGGTTCATTTTTTTTAATGGATGGACACACAATATGTTCGTGATAAATCTGTAGTGTATTTAATAGATGAGGTTTAAGAACATTTTATCTGCATTTTACTAACATTCTAATTTATTAATTATAGACCTCATCACTTCTGGTGTGTGTGTCAATGGCTTTTCAGCAATGCATTTTGAATGCTTGTGAAACCAGCAATAACACACTTCTTAATGGACATTTTGTGTGTACTTTCATCGAGGAAAAGGATGGCCAGTTCAAACATTTCACAGTCTGAACTTGGGGCCGCCTCTCATCCAGAATCCTGCAGTTCTATCACATCAGCAGACCGTACCACTATCATCTGAATCATTAAGCCAAATTAATGATGCATAATATTCAGTGTGCCTCTCTGTCCAAGGTTCTTTCTCGTGGAGGTTAAACTCTTCGAATACCAAGTGTGTGTGCACGAGTTTTAAAAAGAAAAAGCAGTTAAATCATGGATGGGGTTTATTAGATATTAACCCTCGGAAAGGGCTGATCTTAATTATATCTATCAAAGCAGTTCAAAGGATTTTTTATTTTTTATCTTTTTTTGCTTGATTGGGCCTATAGCGACTTGGCCTTACATTCGTAACTTTTTTTTTCAGCCAGTAAGATTGTGTGTATACGGTTATCCATTCATCTGTGTACCTGGTTATGGTTTTACATTGACACGTATACTCAAGTGACCTCATTAGTGGTGCAGATTCTCTAGTTATCAGAGAGACTGCCTTGTAAGAGATGTAGAACCCAGAACTCCGTCTTTGTATCATCAGCTCAGTTAACTTTTTAAATGTCCCTTTAGATTCATGTCTCAGTTTTCTTTGTGAGTCAAGGTCATGTCAATGATAGATTGGACGGTGCTTTTGTGCCTGAATTTAGCCCCTTTATCTCTTTAAATCACTGCCTTAAGGCTCCAAATTGAGAAAACAGCCAGGGTCTCATTTCCAAAACCATCTGAGCATAATAAGTATGAGCTGTCCAATGGCATTTATGTGTCGATCTGCTGGAGTGCAGAGATGGAGTGCAGGCGCCGCCAAGGACCCATTATTTTAGACCCCCACAGTTTCAGGGAATTGCAAAGGTGCCTCTCCACGTATCTCAGCACATTTTCATTTGCTGCATTATCATAAAATGCGTGTTTCTACCCATTTGTACTCAAATGCTATTTTTACCAGATTCCATGTATGTAAACAGTCTCAGTGATATGTTTAGTAATACAGTATAGTTCAGTTCCAAAGTGTTTTTGACCTGTAACGTTAAATTTCTAAAACCACATTCATTGCACTTGCAAATGCTGTGATACAGTACTTTCACAATTAAATTCATTGGCTGGAGGACAAATTATGCTGAATAACATAACTCTGATGTGGAGTCTGACCTTGTGTTTTCTAGGCAAAAAGGAAGTTTGAAGTGACTTTATGATTAAAAAAATCTGTCCATATGCTGGTAGAATTTGCCCGTGGAGATGTTGTTAGTGTTTCTCTGATATCAATGTGCCATTCATTCTCAGAGGAAAACCTCCTCATGTTGTCTTTAGATGGCATATTAAAAGAGATATTTGAGATCCATGTTGATACTCAACTATCCTGTTTGCAGCTTTACAGGAGGTTTAGTTTATTTGTTTTATTGTTTACATAAATATGCTTAGTTTTTTTTTAGTTTTTTTTTTTCTGATATTTCCGCCTCATTACAGTACTATGTGTTTTTTTGTCCAGTGCTTGTTGTCCCAGCTCAGTTAACTGCTTCTTACCAAGCAGTGGCCTGAGGTAGTTACACTGGGCTCCAGTGCATGCTATTGTTAAGGGCTCTTGTGCACACTGGTAATTATTAATGAAATAAATAACGCTCACACCATTATATGTACAGTATATTGTACCAACAGTGTGTTGAATTTTAACTCCTACTGTTCTTTTCTCACTGACTTCTCTGTCTTTTCTTATTGCAGCTTTTATATTTGAAGGCCGTGACTGCTCTCTCAGCATGCATATGTGCTCAGCCTCTCAGTCTTGACAGATTTTACATCTTAACTAGCTACTGTTTATTATATAGTCTTATCACATGATCATATAGAGACTTGACATTAGACATCAAGACATATTACTCAGCAATCATTACCGCTTATCTGTTTAAGACAAAAATACTAATAAAAATAAAAAATTAAATGTTGAATTGAATATTTTTTATGGTTTATTTATAGTTTTTAAAATTGATGTAAAATAACCGTACAGGTTTGGAATAGATTTTTTCCAGGGCATAAACAGCAAATGGCTCCATTTTTAATTAGCACCAATTCTAGGCCACTAGTCATACCATTGTTTAAAATAACAATCTGACCAATAGCTGATACTACACCATTTATTTTGCATTGCCGTTGTTGTTTTTATTCTGTTTTCATTGCCACGATACCCCTTTTGTGTCAGGGAAACAAAGAAATTTTCATTATAAAAGTCATTCAGTCCTTCATTACATTACCTTTAAATGAGCACAAATTAAATCATATACTTTTATTAAACTGCCTTTAAAATAACCTTCTTTCACATGAAAAACATAAAAAAAATAACATCTTCAACAGTCTTTTTACGATAAACTTCACCTTTAGTCGACTGTTTTTATTCAAGTTTCTTGTCAAAAATGACATTTTATAAGACTCCACATCTTCAGAATGTTATAATTTGGCCTATACTCATTTTTACTGAAAAGAGCCTGAACACATCATCATGTGACTCAGCAGCCAATGGTTTGGATTAACTACTAGTGGAAGTTGCACTAACAGCTAACGTCAACTAACTGTCCTCCTGCTGATTTTAACACAGATTTGTTGTTTTCAGTGCAGCATCATCAGGGAAACAAAAGCGTGCGTCGGCTGACGTGTCAGTAGTGAGTTTACTGCATCCTTTTGTCCTGACAGCATTCCAGGGAAGATCTCTGTTGGTCCCAAACACATTTTCTCTTGTCCCCATGATGATGGGTGCAGTAAGCTTTGAGTCCTGCTTTTTAGCTAGTGCAAAAGTGACACAACGAAAAAACATAAGCCACTGCCACTGATGAATGCCATTGTATTTGCTGGTAGGCCGATGGCAGTTAACAAGGTGGATATTTGCAGATATCAGTCCACAGCAGCTAAGCTGTTTTTCACTTAACATAAGTCCTTCTTTGATCTTAAGTGTATTTCTAAGGTAACAGTCTGAATCACTTGCAAGGGTCCAACACATTATTAGAGCGCCCCCTTTCTCTAAAAGCCCTCCCTACCATGCCGCCCCCAGGGCAACCGCACTGCCTGCACTGTCTACATTTCCGCCTCTGATGTAAAGCACAGAGTGACGAGTCAAAAGTTTGGACAAATAGTTTATAGTACTGAATAATACGAGACAAACATGCATAATGACAAAAAAATATTACATCCATTCTGATCTAAAATCTTCATCTGTGTATCTACTCTACTCGAAAATAAAACTCAAAATCTTCTCATCTATTTTTGCTAACTCGAGTCCTTTTGTCTTCTCTATATTCTGCTCCTAGTAAGGGTTGTGAAATCTTTTTTTCCTATTATCCATGGATAGTGTGTGGTGCTGTAATAATACTAACAACCCCAGATATAATCTTGGATGTATTTCTTATCCCTAGACAAGTCATAATGCCTCCTTGAACATCAATTCAACTTTATATTTTGCTCAGCTTTCATTATAAGGCAAAGTGCTATGTGGCTTACAAAGACACATTGTTATAAAGCCCGATACAAAATGTCTCACACATCATGAAAAATGGGAGTGTTAATGAGCACGATGTAGGCTGCAGCTCTCCGACACAAAGAAAGTTATGATCTGTTCTCTTTGGCTGCTGCAGAGCCTTTGACCCACTCTTTGTTTACCCCATCGCAGAACATGATTCCCACCTCGCTTTGTCTCACACCAGTGGGTTCCTCATGTTACTAATGACAGGCCTGGCCTAAGAGAGGGTGCTTAACCAACAACTGGCATTTGGCACTGTTTTATCATTAGACACGCATGTCTCTAAAATGCAAGCTCCAAGGAGCAGAATAATTATACAAACCAATTCTTGCTGTTGTTAATTAGTCTGATCTAAGGTTGGGTTGAAGTGTCACCAGTGCAGGTTGGAGGATGCTACTTCCTGGTGGAGGTTGATGAATGAATCTCAGCGTGCTACTAAGAAGCCAGTAAGTGCTTCTACAAGCCCATATGCTGCCTGTAACCATGTCTGACTCATCATTGTCAGAACCACTTTGCAGGTGCATGTGTTGTCTGGTCTCATGTGGGTTTTGGTGCTATAAACGTAGCATTCAGATGAAGTGGAAAATGCAGTGTTTTGAACAGCGAACAAATGGAATGAGATTATATGATTATAAAATGAAACTTGATCTGCTTTCTGCATAATGTTGTAGATTAACTCATAGTTTTCTTTTTTTTTTTACTATTACAGCAATATGTAAAAATCTAATAATGAGTATAAGATACAACTGTGATAAAAGTTACAACAAAAGCTGACTATAAGACCTACATTTTTTTAGGCTCAGTCTCCTTTGTACAGAGGACAAAAGAAGACATCATTTCTTATGTTTTTAATTTCCCATGATTATTTATTCCTAATAGTTTAACAAGCTTTTTATTTATCTGATCACAAAATAATTGTTGCCTGATCATTAAGAAAAAAACAAAAACAGTTATGGCAGGTGTTATATTGCAAGCACAGAATAATTAACTGTTATTACTCCCATGATCACAAAATAATTCTTTTGGTAAACTTAAAGTGTGAACAAACACGTTTTCTTGCTTTGACTGATCATTAGAAAGTGACTGTTTTATTATTATTATATTATTATGTTATTGCACAATATAGACAAATGCATGCACAAATATGCAACAACTGAAGTAACTGCAGAGACCTTGATAGTTACTTGGCTTATTTGGTGCATATCTACAAATTTTGTCCTGATGTTGTGAGGTGAACGGTAAAAATGCAAAGTGAACCTGCTTGATTAACCAATATTGTGCAATATTTTAAAAGACTAGCTGAGGGCTGTTTAAAATTGATCTGAGGGCCAAAATTGGCCCCTGGGCCAGACTTTGGACATGACTGGCCTAGATTAAGACATTTTATCTGCATATGGAGTGGGTCCTCCTCTGTGGAGTCTGCCATGTTGTTCAACAGTAGCCCCAGACAGACAGATCAGACACTGGCTATCGATGTGTTTTTGCATCTGTGTCGGCCAGCGTAGTTCTCCTTGATGCACAAATGTGAGAAGATTCAGTTCTGCAACCTCACTGCTAGATGCCAATAAATCCTACACTTTGGACCTTTAAGAAAAGAAGTTGCTTTGTGTGACTATGAAAAGACTACAGTGTATGTATGTGTGTATTTGGCTGTTGATTCATTTCATCATTGATTAATCTGCTGATATCCCTTTTTAATCAATCAATGATTTGGTCTACAATATGTCAGAAAAAAATGCTCATAATAATAATTTCCCAGAGCCAAAGAGGACATCATGAAATCTTAAAAAAATAGAGAAAAGCAACTTGAGCCAGCAAAAGTATTGACAATGTTGCTCAAAAAACATTAATCAGTTGGCAAAATTCTTTGTTTTCTCTCAATCAGCCTATTGATTAATTGATTGTTGTTTAATATCCAAGCCACATCACCAGAGGCCTTTCTACCTTTAACACAACTCAACATACACTGTAATATAGATATATTTTGACTGACACTCTGGTACTTTATATAATATGAATTGTGGCTTTCACTGTCATTTTCTATTCATTCATATGAGACATCAGGATGGCAACCTTGGAACTCTTTGTCCTGCCCACCTTTGCTTGATTGTGAATTCAAAGCCTTAGTTGCTGAGCTGGTGTTATGATAATGCATGGCACCCCTCTGTGATATACAAAATTGGTTTTGACAACAGGCTAGCTTTTAGATTCACACTGCCCCGAGACCATAGATTTAACATATAACACACATCACACAAACTCCTCTCCCCTGGTAAGAGTGGAGGAGGGTAAGAGTGGGGGAGGGGTAAAGGGTGGATGGAGTGGGGGGCTAACTATTCCTGAAAGATGTGAGTGGCCAAGAAATTCATAAAACACTGTCGTTTTCCCTGACACATACACTCGCTCGCTTCTCCCTGCGGATCTCCCCTCTAGTTGAGGGAAATGTGCCCTTGACAGTCCCAACGTCAGCTGTGATTTTGTCACTCAGTGGGCGAAATACATTGTGGTGCTGCAGACCTCTTGGATGCTAATAACTAGAGGGGGCAGTCAACCCTCCTGATAACTCCACAGTCTAGTGAGAGTTACCATCTCTTTAGCAACTTTAACAAACTCCCATAGCCTTTCAGGTGAAAAAAAAAATGTTGCAGGAGGTGCCTCCACATCCGACTCTCATTATATTATCTGTTATTGGCCGTATGCAGCGTTACACAGAATCTTAACTAGCTCATTATTTTTGCAGGTACAGTGAGTTTCCTCTTTTTTGCTACAAACAGCTGCATAGTGAAGAAAATTAAAGCAACAGCTCTCGAGTGCAAACACAAATGAGGTTGCTGACATCGGTGGAAGGGGATGTCTACTTCACTGAGCGGCAGAGGTGAATCAACAGATTTGGCTCCCAATCGAAGACTGAAAAAAGACAGACATTTACAGACACACCAACCTGTGAGAGGACATCAGTAATGGGCTCACATTTTCCTAATCTCCTTTGATGGATTCAGGCCATGATTTTCATTTAGTCCAAAAGAGATAACCAAACTGTCAGCTGTGCTGCTGCTTTGCTTTAATCTCCGCCTGCAGCCAATAATCACCCTGCAACCCGCAACCCTTTGTCAATTGTTAATCTTGTATTGAAGACATTTAGATGCCAGGATGGTATTCTGCATCCTAGGATAATCCAGGAGGCCACTGAGGAGAAGCAAATTGGATTCATTATTAAATTTTGCATTATTAAAAAGACAAATGAATTGAGTTCTCCAAAGAATCAGTGGAATCAATTTAAAAATAATCAGGAACATGCAGATGCATATCACGTCTCCTGCAGACTGACAGGAAGATTAGCAAACTACGCTCTTAAAATACTAGGACAGTCTTTATGGTTTAATGTTTACAGAAGTACTTTATAATAAATTATCCTTAAGGCATTTAACATGTGATTACATGTCTTAATATTGACAGCACACATAATACATGAGCCTGTTTATACCGTGCTAAATACTAGTATAGATGACCATTAAGACATGCACAAAAAAGTCCAGTTTTTGCCCTTTATTCCAAAAAAGACAATATTTTTTTTAAGCTTTTTAAATGTCTAATGAAGATTATTATTCTGATAACACTCCCATTTACATGCAACCATGCATACACCGACTAACGTACCCTAACATGCTGCTTATCACATCAACCATAGCCATTGTGATTCGATCATTCAAACCTCTTGCTGATGTGGTTTGGGACAAATATGTCCACATATGTTTAGTGGTGTAAACGCTAATGTGTTCTGATACGTCCCCAGCATGCAAATAATAACACAATATGTCATCAGTGAGGAATGTGATGGTCGCTTTGGTGACAGCGCACTATTGCTCTATAACTTGCCCTTTTTACAATGAGTACGAGTGTTATGTGACTATCCATCATTTTAGGCGTGCGTGGTTAGTTGACTGTCAGTTAAATGTTGCTACCCTTGGTAATCTGGACCCAAATACTACTCAGTTAAGCTTACAAATAAGAATTGAGAGAGACAGGAAAACTCAATGATCTGCATGGCAAGTATGTTTCGAGCCTTACGCTCGCTCACACCTGCTGGATGTCTTCTCGCGAGGCGGAACAAGAGAGGTCCTTTTGGAAATACTGGAGATTCTGAGAAACCTTGACATATTTGAGTGTTTCTAACAATATGTGTGCACGCTCATTCGCGTCTGAATGGTGATAAGTCAGGATGTTAAATGCACAGTAAATTAATGTTAATGTTTACCTTTATTTAGTGAGTTATCATGTTTTGTGGGATACTGTGCAATGTTATGCACTCAGCAGTTTTAAAATACTTTGGTTTTTGAAAAATGTGATAAACGATTTTGCTTGATTACGACTGTTTTCTGAGTGTTATGTTACTTTTATACTGGTCAGCTACTCTAAGTTAAAACTTACATTTAACAGTAAGGGAAATTAGTCTTCAAGAAAATCCCTAGTGTTGAATTCTGCTGACAGTGATATCTCCAGCTGTACCGACACAGCCACTGAGTTGAAGAGTGGGCATGCAAGAGAGCACTTAGCAAGAGTGTGCATAGAATAACTGGCTCTTTGCCCTTTTAGCACCAGTGACATGAAGGCAGCAACGAAATCTCAACGCAGGTTGTCAGCTGGAGATGCCTGGTAGACACAGGTGTGAACGGTGATGTGTCTTGGCTGTTAAAGTGTGTTGTGCCCGATGAGATTTGTTAATTTGATGGATCTGGTGTTCTGCATTATCTTGTTTCAGAAAACTTAGTGATTGTTTGCCTTAATACATTTGTAGCACATTTTATATTGCTTTGGTATGACTGTAATTATTTGCAGTGTTTTGTACTTGATTCTATGTTCGTGTTGTAAATTCACAAAAAAAAAAAGCAGACAAAAACCATTTATTCTTCCCTGAATTGAAACTTCATATACTGCACAGCTAAAATACCAAATAGGACTTGAATGAATCTTGACATCCACTGATAAAAATCTCCAGACATCACACAAGTTTAAAAGTGCCGCCTGTGTGCTTCAGCTAATGGAACAACAGTCTGTGGTTAGAATGAATCAAACACAGATTGATTGGAGGGTCACTCCTGGCAATTTCACAGGTGAATATATTAGCAGAGGTCTTCACATTTAAATGAAAAATCTTAAATAACTTCCCATTTGCTATTTGCCTTCACTGTGGAGCGTACGACACAGGATATGCCGAGGCATGCTCAAACAGAACAAAGGCGAAGGAGCCTGATTAAAGTTTATCTTTCAGGGCAATAAGTCTACTGGCATTCATTATTGCTTGTCAGATTGTAAATGGTCTCTGGGAACGATATTATGCAAGCTCACACACATATGTTAAAGGGAATGATTTAGTCGCGCCATCCAACCACGCTGAAACCTGTTTGTCCCTGGGTATGTCAATGATCAGTCTGACTCGGGAGAACGTCTAGGTTTGAGCAACAAATTATACACGCACGCCATCTGCAAGACGTGCCGCACGTCATATCTGTGTGTGTTTTATTCATGAAAGGAAATTAAATAATCTCTCAGTAAATTGGGAAAGCTTCAAGGAATTAAGAACTCATCCCCAATGACCCTAAAACAATTATTTTGGAGAAATTTAGACCAAAAGACGAGGGGCTTTATTATGATGGGATTATCTTTGTGTAGGCTGAACTATTAGAAAGTGCAATGGGAATTTTCCACACGGATCTAAACCAATGAGTGAAAGTCACACCTGTACAGTACAATACTCCGAGTGTGGTGCGGGTGTAAAAAACATGTTATGAATTTAAAGTAGATAGGTGTGGAATGGGCAGCCAGTGTGTAGTGTACTCAAGATAAGAGGCATGACTTCAAGAATATTGGTTTCATGTTGTAGTCTTTCAATAATGCCATTGTTATACTAATTTGATGCATTGTTTTTATTAGAAATAGAGGATAACTAAATGTTTTATGACAGGAATTTAGATGCTTCTTTACCTCGTCATTCTGGTAAATGTCCTCTCCTACATGGTTATATTCAAATGAAATGTACATTGCACTTGAACACATTAACTGACATGCATTTCTCATCAGTTCTTAGACCAAGTGGATTTTTTGGACAGTCAAACCAATGCATGTTAAATTAAATGTACACAGTGTTTCCTCTAAATGCGCCACTGCTAAATGATTAGCGCAGCTGCTATAAATATCTCCCCATACGTAATTAACTTGCTATCTCTACTCTGAGCAGCCAGAGTCAGGGAAAAAGCAAGGATTATAAATTAAACACCTCCAGATAAGTGAGCTCCAACCAATCAGCCACC
The DNA here is from genome assembly GCF_026936395.1 of Plectropomus leopardus. Taxonomy (NCBI): domain Eukaryota; kingdom Metazoa; phylum Chordata; class Actinopteri; order Perciformes; family Serranidae; genus Plectropomus; species Plectropomus leopardus. The sequence goes on from NC_142183.1 coordinate 17,867,662, forward strand.
GATCACTATCGGCCGATATTTGTTTTTAATGGTTTGATTGGTGGACTCTATAAAAGCCAATCAGTTGACGCAAAACACGTGAGGCACTTTCTCTTTTCATTGCTAAAATAACTTCACTGGTTAGGCGGTTCTGTCAAACTGCATTTGAACATTCACCATTACAGTCATAGTTTACCAGCTCACCTGCCTGTCCCGAGTGAAGACACAACATCTCTGCTTACTTGTCACACAAATCAAATTGCAGTTTTTTTGATCAGTTCATTGAGAGTGTTTTTATTTTGGGATTCCCTGCAAAAAATTACTGGTACTTGATCTGATGCAGAGCTGTAGTTTTCTTGTCTTGCCTATTGTTGACTATTTCTACCCTGACATCATCAGACCAAATGGAATCATTCCATTATTTTTGATTTCCAAAGAGTGTTATTAATGGCCATTGACCAAAATGCCACTTGAAACAATTGCATAGACCTACAACTAATCAGAGCATTGAAACATGTGACATAATGCTAAGCAATGGACAAACGTAAACAAGATAACAGAGTGCAGGGTGAGCTCTAATGGTGTAGCATCATTTGCCTGAATGAGTGTTTCCGGTGTGGCCATCAGAATCTGTTAGTTTAAAGTTTTGCATCTGCTGCAGCCATCTTGGTTGTTTTTCAAAAAAAAAAGGCCTCATCAGCACTTCTCTTCACTAAGATAGGTTTATGCTCACCATAGTGTACCCAGCCAAGGCGCCTGAGCAAAAATTGTGTATTTTTCGTTCAGTGTGAAGGCTCTGCAAGTTGTCAGTCGCCTGAAACATGCCCCACAATAAATAAATGTTCTGTTTGGCTCAGCCCGTGTCAGGTCAGGGGATCGGAGTTGCAAGCCCCTTTCACGTGTGATTGGGGTATGTGATTCAATTTCCATTTAAAGAATAATTCTAACTGCTTATTGGATTCATATTAATTATTTCCCCTGTGCAGGGTGCTTGTTTGGTGCCACATACAGCACAAACAGCAGCTTACTGTAGCAGCTGTAAAAAGCATATATACTCAACTTCTTTCTTTGCTGTTGTTGAGTAAAATGATGTATGCAAGTTGCATCACCACGTGAAATGACAACAAATAAGAACCAAGAAACAAAAAGGTTATAACTAAACTAACTAACTAAAAAGGTTAGAACTACTATGTTAGGGCAACCATTGTACAGTAAATATGTAATAGAATTGCACAGCTGTAGCACATAAGATCCCACCTTTTCACTTGCAGCGTGCACAATGACCTCGACATATCAGATTTGAAATAACACGTTTTCATGCAGTGTGAACATATGTTGCTCTGCTTCATTCTGGAGAGAACACGGTGACAGAAATTCTAAAATCCAGCCTGACCTGAACTGACTGGTTTTGATTAGTTGTGTCGTCTGAGAAAAGAGAGCTCCCAGAGTGCGGCTGCTCAATAAAATCTCATTGTCCTGAGGAATATAATGTTGAAGTTTACCCAGCACTCAGGCAGTCACTCTCTCCCTTAGATTTCTGTAATGTAATACTTGTGGCAGCACACACATCATATTTGGCCTGGGGAAGTGACTCGTGCATGTCTTTCAAAGAGAGTCGCGCTTTGAACTTGTTTATTATGTTGCCTTGTGTGCTTTGACCATACAAGCTTGGGACCAGCCTGCGATTAGTCTTGCGGATGCAGGAGTTTGAGACCCTGATGAAGACCCTGGAGCAAGTCAATAAAATATACAAACAACAGGTCTGTCCTCTGATTATCGCTCCCCTGGCTTCAGGGGCATGGAGTGCACCATGCTGAACAAATGCTTTGATAAAAATTCACAGCCGAAAAGTCAAAGCTGTGGACACAACATGTTGGAAAATGCTACACCCACAATGATATATTTTACTAATTTTAAAAAGGAAGGATTTCAACACAACTACAGAGCATCATTGAAGGATACGCGGCCATAGATACCATTGAGGTCATGTTATTTTAATTGGGAATTTGTGGGGCTGTTGATTTGGGTTGCGCTGCTCTGACAGGTGTTTGTATTATTATGTCTATGCCATTTATATCTATGCGAGGCTAACAAATTGCAATTGTAATTGGAAATTGACAATTGGTCATGTGTTAGACCCCATTTATTTCAGCTAGGTGTACCTAATAAACTGGCAATTGAGTGTATTTCTAGGTATTCTATAATGAATGTTACTAAAACACAATGAACAGTATTCATATAAAAGTAAAACCTCTCGATAATCACTCATAACCCTTTAGAAGTGTATAGCAGTGTATTTATCCACAGATAGTCATATGTAGCACATTATTATTTTGCTGTAAGGAGCAAAAATGCTCTGGCTTGTTTGAAATCCTTTAAGCCAATCAAAATCATCTTGGGTGAAGCTACGCTAAGCTAGTGATGGTGCCCTTGCAAAATAGTATCACTGGAGAACTTATTTTGGTGGAACATTTGCACATGGGGAGGTGAGCACTTTGATGAAATAGGCTTATTTTCCACAAAAAAACACCATATAAAACAGTAGCAGATAAATGTGAACTGTGTTATTTGATGTTTAGTGATTTAAAAAGGACAAATAACATTTAATAATCAGTGCCCAAAGGTAAAGACTGACAGTGCTTTAACTCTGGAGGAGCGTACTGGACCCATTATAACAGTGTATGATTTGCCACCTGTTTGTGGCTCTACCAGAACATTATTACGACTACATCACAGAAGCTTGTGTAAAGTGGAACCACTGGTACACTGTCACTGGTGCATGCTGTTGCTGGGGTAAAAAGATGTGGCAAATCACGGGTCTTGCCAGAAAAACAAACAATGAGCATGAGACACAGTTCTGAGATGCATTCACAAATTGTTTTGTTTGTTGTAAATATTCAAAACAATTCACAGAAAGCACAACGCATGCATGCCTTATGTTAGGATCCAAATCTTTGTTAATACTTGCCATTTTCAACGTGTGGGTTGTTAGTTTAGAGGTTGTTACTGTTTTCTGCAGCAAAGGGATAAATTGTTAGATACAAATAGTGAACTTGCAAATGGCAGGTTTTTAGTCACAATCCATAACCAGTGGGTTAGACTAAGATGAGCCTTTGCGATTTGCCTGTAATTTCTTATTTTCTTCTTAATTTGCTTTTTTTTCATATACTCATCTATTCATCTTGTGCTGTGACAGTGCAAGAAGCAAACAATAATTCCTTCTTCCTTGGCTGAGCTGTAATTTTAGCTTGCATAGGAGTGCTCGGTGAGCCAGCAGTAGAATCCTTCCTCCTGCGCAGTGATGCAGTTGGTGCTGTAGTTCTGTAGAGAGAAAATAGTTCCTACATTAAACTGCTCACAACAAGGCCTGTGGATTATCTTGAGTAACTGGATCAAGTTTTTCTGGAAAGAGACATTGCTGTTAAGTTTTTCAGATGTACTTTTTTGGCACTTTGAGCACCACAAGCTGAGTGGCATCAAGTTTCATCATATTTGAGAGAAGGCAGACATCTCTATGGCAGATATCGCTAACACTCAACAGCCCGCACCCAAAACAGTCAAGATTGTTGGCAAGCACTACAGTCAATTTTTTGTTGGTGCTGTTTTATAACAAAACTGTCCCTTTAACATCCAGTTAAAATTAAAAAGTAGAGGTATAGGTGTTGTTCACTCCGAGTTACATTGTGTTCACTCAATATGTATTACTTTTAAGGCTGTACAATATAATTAAATGTCTTAAATTCAGATATCTCAGAACATCAATGAGCATCTGACCTGCGGGCATGAGGGCAGACACACTGAACAAGTTTTTTTTTATCAAAGCACTGTACCGGAGCACTGGAAACTTTCTGCCTGGCAACCTCCGTCTGCAGCACATGTTAGCCTCTAAACAATATCTGAAACCAATTTGCTATTGGTGTAAAAATACTCTTTGAAAGTTAAACAAACTAACATCCTTTCCACTCAGTGTACTCTGCCCTTGCTTGTACAGCTCCCACTGTTCCACAAAGACAGCCGTGTGAGATTTGAATAGGATACACTGACTGTCTTCCTCGATATCTTGTAGGAACCCATGTACAGTGCCAGAATTTAAATCAGTTCATGAATATGGAACGGTCCAGTTGGAATTTCCGTACGGTAAAGCAGCTTGTCACTCAGAACGTCAGCATCAACTTTTGCCCTTACAAGCCTGAAATACAAAATCCAGAGACTATGATAAATCTGGCAGGCCCGGCGCACTGACAGCTATGTGGGGCTCCAGAAGAATGACCTGCTAACTGTGTACTGCATGTATAGGGGGTTCTGATCCACTGCCCCTCAGACAGAAGACAGAGACACACGCAGACAAGGGAATTGGGAGGGTCTACATGCGAATACAACAAACCAAGCATGCGTTCAACTGCGTCCCTTGAGCTTGGAGGTTGTCAATGGGCTTGTTTTCCACCCTTCAGGACCGTGGTTTACTTTTCAAGATTAGAGAGGAATAAAATGGTGCACAGAGAAAAAGAAAGTTGTATTTTTGAGTTTTATTGTGCCAACTGCAGTTTCTCCCAGTTTGATACTTCCTTTTTGGTTCAAGAATAAAATTGGTGTTGAAAGAAAATCCTTGATCTTGACTTTGAACCTTCATGAAGGGCAGACGATAACTATTAAAACTTCAGTATGCCACAGTTTGACTGAGAACTCGAAGCAGATATCAGTTTCTCTCATAAGGGAAGATACTGCTTTCGCAAGATAAGACCTGACATGATCTTGCAGACTGAAACCACAGTACTTCCATCTGTTTGGCTAATCAGAATCAGCTATAACAGCCAAGTATGTGTACACATACAAATATTTGACTCATTTTTCATGTTGCTCTCATTGCCCATACACAGAAAAAGTCAGCTAAAACAAAAACAACAAAGCTAAACATTTGACAACTACAGTAAGTGCATAATATATTTTTAAAATGCATCTCGCTTTCTAGTGCAAAGTGCAAAGCCTCCTAGGATAATTATTTTTGTGACAAGTTACTTTTTAAACATCTAATGGGAGGGTATGACAGTACGCACAGTATATAAAGTGACGCTTTACATTTATTTCGACAGTGATGTTAACATATTAAAGAACAGTGAGTATTTCAACCTTGAAATTAACTGTAAAATATCCTGGTAAAGTGGATGGTTTGTGCTCTAGGGTTAGTGCAGAGTTCCTTAGACTTTTTGTCTGATGTTAAGTGTTTATCAAAGTGATGGCTTGTGGAAAGACAGTTTCTGTTTGGTTTGGTGAACTTGGTGTAAAGTGTTGTGTGGCTCCTACCAGAGGGGGCAAGCTGAAACAAGTTCTGTCTCATGTTTGAGGGTCTGTAGTGTTTCCTGCTCGTTTCTTGACTCTGGAGGAGTTTAAGACCAAAATGGAGGGGAGGCTGGCACCAGTGATTTTTTACTGGAGTTCTGTCTCTTGCAGTCTGTTCCTGTTGATCCAAACCAGACAGCGAGGGACGTGCAGAGAACAGACTGGATTACTGCAGAGTAGAATTGGATCAGCAGCTCCTGAGGCAGGTTGAACTTCCTGAGCTGGCGCAGAAAGTGCATCATCTGCTGGGCCTTTTTTCCCCCGATTGTGTCTATAGCACCATTTCCACCAAAAGCATTTCTTATAGTCGTTACAACCGTACGTAACCTGTATGGACAAAAAAACAAGACTGTGGATCTGTTTTGCATGTCCACTGCAGACAGTACACTTGATGTGAATGAGATTTTACTAGATGGTAATAGCTGCATAACTGCTCCATCCAGCTTTGACTGTATTTCCTCTTCAGTAACACTGCAGAGGAAGGTCTGCATCCTCCTCATAGTTCATGCAATGGACATGCATGCTGACATTTTCAACAATGAACAGGCTGGAGTGTTTAGAGTGTCTAATGCAATCGATAGGATATTTAAGTTGGCAGGTGGTTGTTGAAATTGGAGCAGGTAAAGGGTGTGAAATTGGGCTATTAAACCGAGAGTAGAACACACTGAGGTCGTAGGCCATCGTTGAGTCTCAGCAGAGTAGAAGGGGGTAGTCCTGTGGGCCTCTTCACATGGACGTAGGGTCGTTGGCTTTAACCAGTTCTTTAGCTTTTCAGAGTATCTCCTTACCACTCTGATCTTCTTTTGTTAGTGTTTCATACGGTGCCCGACAAGGGAGATGTGCTAAGGTGGCCCAAAACATTTCTATTAGAAGAAACATGCTGCAGCTTCATAAATGACATCAATTAAAAACAAATACAACGAAATGTGCTAATTTTTTTTAAATGCCTCAAAGAATTAACAGCCAACATGCTGCAAGTACAGAATTTGTGCAATTTCCAAAAAAAACCCACCACACAAACCCCAAAAGCTAATGCAACATACTAAATGCTACATATCAAGTCAACACAATACAAGTTCTCCTCTAGGGAAGTGCTAAGTGGTGTGTGTGAGTGTGTGTGTGACCAAAGAGAGACCAGATGTGAGAAAATGTTTGTTTTTGAAGCACGAGTTAAAGTGGAATAAGGGAGCAACATAAGAGGGTTATCGAGCTGCAACCTCTGGAGCTGAAAAATGAAGCCAGTGCAGAAGTGCCAAAAATTGAAGGCCACTGACTGGCCACTTGAGGCTGGCTCAGAAACAGAGTCAACCAGTTTACATTTTATCCAGGACTTAAGTTATGCATATTTAAGGGCGGGGCGGCTTGAGTGACAGGCTTTCTGCAAGTCATTACTAGACTTCCATGTCACAGTTGCAGTCTGTGAATCAGATCCACGCCTCGGTCCTCCACAGCTCCAATCTGGCATCCAAACATTGTCATTGGCCAAAATGCCAAACTTGGGGCTTCAAAACAGCAGTCCACACATCAGTGGGCGATGTCACAGTTACTAAATCCATTATTTATACAGCCTATGGAAGGTAGATTTTTTTTTACATTTGGCCTTCGTCTTTCACAGTATTATTAAAGAGCATCACATTGCCTAGCTAGTGGTTCCACCGAGTGCTCCACTTAGGGGCCAAGAAATCTTCTTTTGGGGTGACTGGATATGCAGTGTTGTCTGCTGTTTTGGAGGATTGTGTTTCTGACTTTGCATCATTTCTGTATTAGCAGTGTGTTTGCTGTTAATGTATTTATTTTGGATTTCTGCAGTATGCTTTTTCATTGGCAGCACATTTCCATCAAATTCGTTTTGAATTTTTGTGTGGTTTTTAATTGCTATTTTTTCTGAAGCTGCAGCACATTTATTTTAATGGAAATGTGTTGGGCTGTAGCAAGCTGGCCCTTGTTGGCCACTGTAGTTTTTGGCCTAGTTGTACGGGAGTCTGTCCCCACGTCTTTAGACCTCTTCCTTGACTTGATGAAGCTGCCTGAGTTTTGCTGTAAACCAGAGATTATTGTTGTTGGGTGTGCATAAGGTTTTGGTCGGCACACACGTCTTTACAAAAACTGATGTGAGATGTTCATCCACGTCTGTAGCTGTAGCCTTTAAAACATTTCAATATGTAACTCCAGCTTTGCCTCGTTGGTCCATCTCTTAACTGTCTTGACCACAGGCTGAGCAGATTTAAGTTTCTCTGTAAGTCTGGAGAAGATGAACCAGACACTGATCAGAGATAATGAGATAATGCAGATTATTGTATTTCTGGTTCAGACTGTCATAGTAATTCCTCATTTCAATAAAATTACATTATGCAGCTGATCCAAGTTGATCCAGAAATCCTAATCCCAAAGCCCAAGAATGCCCTGTTTCTAACACCCCCAATCTTCTTAGATGTAGTCTAGCCTACATCCAGGGCTGTAACAGGGTGCTGTCTGCTGTGTGGGAAAGCCAGTGTTGTACTTGCTCCGGGTCTGAGGGGAGGTGGAAGGGGTCAAATCATGTTCTGCCATTACGTATTCTGCACCCATCTGTACCCCAATAATTAGACTCATTCCACACCCTGCGAACTCACAGTGACCTGTTTTTGCAGAGGGAATCAAGGCTGTAGGTTGTTCTTGGGATATATCCAATCCAATTGAATGGATGAGAAGTGACAGAGGCATAAAAGCCCAGAGAGCCATGCTGCAGATTCTGAACACGTAATTAGCCCTGTCCCAGGAGGACGTGCAGTGAGTCTGCTTATTCCAGACCATACATTAGCAATGACATCCTTCTCCGAGTAGGCATTGCAAAAATGAACATTCCCTTACAGAAGAGGGGGGAAATATAAAATAATTAGCACACATTAGCATGAAATTCAGTTCTTAGAGCCATAATTCTGAGCAAAGTTGATAGGAATGGTTTTGTTTGATTTTTTTTTCCTTCCATGGCATTCCTCCATAACATGGGGAATAGTGTCTGCTCTTACACCGAAAAATATGAAGAGCATAACAGATTGATTAACTGAGTGAAATTAAATCATTGCCATAGGTTTGACAGCAAGCTTACCTCAGAGATATGGCTCATTCTAAAAGCAATCAAACCTTAATTGTTCCACTCCATGAACACATAACAAAAAAAAGTGCAGATTAGCATGGCAGCAATGATTATGTTTTCATTAATTTTCTTTCATAAAACTATCTGCTTAATTAAAAATGACAATCAGCTTTTCTAAAAATCATTTTTCCCCTTGTTTGTTTATGCCAACTGCATGTTGCAGTGTGAGTCCAATTCAAATTGGCTAAAGTGCTCTTAAATTTGTGATTGTGTCTCAGTAGTCACTTTGCTATTTGTAATCTGTTTAACCTGTTGTACTGTGATCAGAAGGCTGTTTCTTTCTTATATCTGAGGCTTTGGCCAAGCTAGGGAAGCATCTCTCAGTTGGAGATTATCCTTTACCCTTGAGTGGGATTCTTCACTGGAGGGATTCAAAGACGGGGCTTGAGGGACACAGATTTCCATCTCGTTTTCCGCTCTCCTCTGCCCCTTCTCTCCCCCGCTTTCTCTCAATTTTGGCTCAATTCCTGTTAATGCTGACTGCGAAACGTGCAGCTTACTTATTCAACCCACACTGTATGTGAACGTGTCTCAAAAGGTGCATCTTTAATAATGCACATTAACAGCTCATTGAAAACCGGCACACGGTGGAATTGTACTGTATATACAATATTCTGCTTAAATCAAAGAGCTCTAAATGCATGAGCCATATCTCATTTACATACTCGTTTGGGTCAATGCCATTGAGAAATCCAGGCTGCGTGCCAATTCACAGCAAGCAGAAATCTGCTTCAGTGTGAATAAAGGTGTGAGTGAAAGCAAGGATATCAACTTGAACAGCAAGATACGCTTTAGCATTTCAAAATAAGCTCCCTCAGACTCTTGGCAAGTCCGAAACTGCCACAATGTTTCAGTAAAGCCATACTGTACTACAAAGCATGCCCCCCCCCCCTCCTCCTTTCATGCTAGTTCTCATTGCCTGGTGGCAGTTGTCGAGGTTGTCTCGTGTGTTGACGCTAATGCTAATCCCGAGCGTCAAACAAATTCAACTTACTGTCCACTGTACAGAGGAAGAACTAAGAATATTATCTCTCGACACAAACGGAGGTGCAACGTTGTTCGTCAGTGTGAGCCCTGCTTAAATATTCAGTTCCTTCCCTGCGCATGGGGAGGCTCGTTTGATGTTTATGGTAGAGATTTCATGTCATGAGCGTAGTATCAGAGAACAGGTTGGCTGTAGGTAGAGCATAATAATAAGCAGTATTGATCATAAGCATTTCGGTGGCAGTTTAAAAGGCTGTGTAGGTGTAACGTTGTTGTTTTTTTTTTTTGCTGAAGCAAAGACATCCAAAGATAGAGGAAAAAAAGTATACATGATACACAAATAGTCTGGGCTTTACGCAGCGGGGATCCGGAGATGCAAGACTTACAGACATACAAAGAAAATGCAACAGCCATGTGTGAGCTCTTACAAGACTCCAGCTTGCTTCTGAAGCCATTTTTAATGTGCATCAATCTGTGCAATCTCCAAAAAAGTCCATCTCACCAAGCAAAGGAGATGAATAAATGAGTGTGTCTGACAGAGCAGTCATCGTCAAGATCAAAGGAGAAGGAGATAATTAACAGCAGACTAATTGGTAACCACCCCGAGTTTTCATCAGATATGAAAAAGACTGCAGCTTTGCTGGATATTAATTGGAGGAGAATGTGCATTAAATATGTTCGGGTGAGGCATTTTTCAGTAGTAGATGGCTTGACACAGTCACACTGAACTGGAAAGTATCGGGAATAATGAATGAATATAAATTAAGTGAAAAAAACCCAACAAAATTTCTGCAAAATACGCCAGCACTCAGCTGTTTCAAATGGAAATAAATGTGACATTTTGCCTTTTATATTGCTCAAGATTTGTGCATGTCACAGTGACATGACAATGTGTATGTGCATTTGTGTTAGTAGTTGGTATACTGCATGAATGTTGATAAGGGGTTGAGATTTTTGAGGAATATTTAGATGCCCATAAGAGGGTTTTTTTTTTTATTTTTTTGTATACTGAAGGATCTGTCATCGTCTTCAAGCTCTCTATGTGCCTGGTGTCTTCACAGAGCACTCATCTTCAAAAAAATGTGGTAAAGGCATCATGCTCCCAAGTCTCACAAGATATTGCCAGAGTAGCTGTGCCAGTTATGCCATTTCTCATGAATATTTAATGAGAAATCTTGTAAAAATGTTAATAGCCAAATGTTAATGGCTGGCATGGCATTGTTTACTAGAATTATAGGGTTATACAGTATTTCCTCCACCTTTAATGTGTGTGTAGAAGTGTTTGTACGTGTATGTTCTGTCTGACGGGTCTCATAGTGCAGAGAGCTATGAGAAGAATGACAGCTAAATCAATAATGGACATGACCCATGAGACATTTTAAGAGTACAATGTAACTTTGGACAGTGCAATAGTATATCAAGGAAGTTTTCTCTTTTAAACCCAAATGTGGGGAAGACACAGCTGTATATGAAAGGGAAGATGGAGTATATAGGCCTGTAGTATTAATGAGTCAACACAGGCCTAATAAACAGCATGTATCAATTTATCATTTTATCCGGCAACACGTGTAGAAATACAGCCTGGGGGAAGCAGAGCTAAAGTCTCGGGTGGGACATTAAAAGCAGTATTTATAAGGCAGAAAATGCCTCATTCAGCGATGAGATATGGCATTATTAGAGGCTCAGAGCAGCAGTATGCCCTGTGGTACTATTGTGAAGTAATACTCTGCAAATAAAAGGCTTACATACTAAGATCTTCTTAATCTATTATTACATTGAAATGAAAAGCCTATAGTGTAACTTCATGTTTTTTTTAAGACACCAGGGTCTAGAAAAGTAAAACACATAGCTATCAAATTGTGTTTACTGCTATTTTGACATACGGCGCAGGTCAGGATGACTTAAGCGTCAAAAATTGAAACATATTTGGCCATATCGCCCAGCCCTAACCTGCACACAGTATAGCATTATATAGATGTTTTTCAATAACAACAGCTGCTTTTGTAATTGTTTGTAAAATGATATAAAAGCTAATCTTATTTTGTGAGCTGAAAGCAGAGTAAAAGGTGACTTTTGCATTAGCTGAGGACATTAGTGAAGTGTCATGTTTTATCCTTACAAGTGGATGCTATTTGAAAACAAATTAGGAGAAAACACTAACAGTGAATATGTTACATTAGGTGTGTCTAAGCATCCTCACACATTAAATTAAACTCTTTGCCTATGCATTAAGCATGAACACTTTCTTGGTATTTTGACATAAAATGCAGTCTGTGCAGCATTATGTTTCCTCTCAAATGCAGGTAGCTAAAGCAACACATACTGTATACCTGCACTAACATTTAGGTCAAAATGCATTAACTACCAGGCCAAAGGTACGTTTTCAAAGTTAGACACCTTTTCACTTCTCTAACCAAATGTATTATTTACCCAGTACTTGTATGGACATAATTCTCATTTGATTCTTCATAGTGATGCTGATTGTAGCTGCAGCTGCAGGGCCTCTATTAAAAATGAAAGTGTTTTAAGTTCAGGTGCAAGCTGAATTTGGCTTTTGAGTACACCAATGCCACAGCCTTGGTGTCTATGCCATGGAATCATGTAAGCCATTGATAGAGGCATGATTGCAGTGACTGTGTGCTGAATGAAGTTAATACAGTTAATACAGTCATAAAATAGTCTGGTGGAAGAACATTTTTTTGTACAGTGATAGAATTTCCAAAGAGTCCTTCCATTTGAAATTTAACAACCATGACCTGAATAACCCATCCGATATTTATTTACTAAATGCTTATAATGATTTTATGTTATTTATTTATTTATTTATTTTTCAATAGACACAGAGCTGTAAGCTACACATGAACCAATATAAACAGACATCAGGCAAATAAGAAACCTGGGGGAGTAAAGCATTACAGAGGTTAAGCTTACCTTATCTACTGAATCATCTCTCTCTGGGTGACAGGCAGAACAGCAAATTTCTTTCAAGATCGTCACTCTTAAACTCAACCCAGCAGGCACCGAATGTCAGTGTGCATCAGAAAGATGCTGGACTCTTAGGTTGAACAGTTGTTAAATTTTGGTTTGGGTGACAACAATATTTTAGATGTCTGTCAAGGTGAGAAATTGACAATGTGTGGATACAAACATTAGGCCATTTTTCTGGCGTTTGGTTGTGATCTCCGTACCTCTCGACTACATGTCAATACTCTACACATACTTTGAGAGACGTTGGGTTTTAGTCACTTGAACACAAAACTTAAAACAACAAAATATCAGCGCCATTTGTCGTCAGCATTCTACTTCAAGTTCACATTAGCCTAAGATTTTTTAGAAGATGTTAAATTTTGGTTCCTTGTTAGGGCTGTCAGCATTGACACATTGATCATGATATAAAAATGCAATTAAGTACTGAAATTCTGTGATTAATTGTGAATAAAAAAATCATTGTTTTACAGCTCTATAAACAACAGCATTTAAGATCTATGAAAACATCATTGCTATTTGTCACCAGTATTCTACGTCAAATTAACGTGGCATTCCACATTTGAAAGGTGCTGGTTTTAAGTTACTCAACACAACTTAAACAGTATATCAACGCCATCTGTCGCCACTTCTACGTTAAATTCATATTGGTATTAAACGTTGTCCTGATATTGAATATTAATCAACCAACAACACAACCTAAAGACAAACAAATATTAATAATTAACATTGGTGGCTGGCTGGGGAGATGTATTATTTAGCATGAAAAATACCCTGTAATTTCTTCACATTCCCACATGGGTTTGGGAAAGCTGATAAAGTGATGAGAACATAAAGCTCTGTTACTGTATGAACTTGGACCGCTATGCATGGACAGGATGTTATAATTGGCTTTAATATTATTTTTCTGACTGCTTAAATACAAGTAACCATTGAATATCATTGACATTGCTTCCTCCTCCTCACTACTGCACCTGTAGATGAGCACAAACCAAAATGATAATCTCATATATAACGTAATGTTTGTTTATGCAGCAAATATAGGACAACTGCAGCTTGTAAACAAATCATGGCTCTGTGTTCTTTGAAATGCCTTCATTTCCTGAACAGTTGCTTACAAGCCAACGGTGTAATAAGTCCTCAGGGAATGCTCCTTTGCCCAATTGGAATGGTAAAAATGTTTGAAAAAAGAAAAATGTTAAATTAGGTGTGTGGATTATTCAGGTGGAATCGAAAGCCAGAGTGGTTGTACTTGACAGTGAGTTATTTAGTTGCAGGTCCACACAAACACAGTATTACACGCTTACAACCCCCACTGGGAGCTGTGGGTCTAAAAATGAAAGGCCTAACAACACACATTTAAATCTCTGAGGGACACAGATGTCTCTAGTCTTTCTTGAACTGCACCAGGTCTTGTTACATCTTCCTCTGAAGTTGTGTACGTCGTTGTTTTGTGTATTTATTCTGCGTTGTTCACAATATTGTACGGCATGTCTGAGCTCTGATCCCTGCAGTCCCGGAGACATGGTTTAGATAGGGCCTCAGGGACCTTGTGAACCAGCACAAAAACACCTGCTTGTTTGCACAGTTTCTTATACAATTTACCTTCCCCGATGTACCCGCTGAGATTGTCATAAAGGTTCAAGAAGGCAAGCAAGGGGAATACTCAGGGCAGTAGTTAGGATATGATACTACCTACCAGTTCTAGCTGGGTCATTGACTCAGTACTCATTACCAACAAAAACTTGAACAAGTCCCTACATGTACACTGAAACTATGTACAGTATACACACCAATTATTACTGTCGATATTTTCTCATCGTATCCTGTAGCTGTACTTGGCCAAATAATGTGATGGAGGGAATAGCCAGCACAGTCACATCCAACATAGAACAATATTTTGAATAGCTCGACTTTTGGGGAAATGTTCTTATTTGTAGTTAGCCTCCTCTAAAGCTCACCACTTAAACATGAAATGGCTGTATTTGGTTGTAGGTGGTAACTTTTTCTTTACAAGTGACAGCCGGTCGCTGTGACTGTGAAGAGCCTTCCAAAGTCATCACAAAGTGTTGCCAGGTTTGTTGTTGTAGTGCCTGTACAGGGACTTATACCACCATCTCACCAACTTTATCTGGCAACTACAGCCAGATGGATGAATAAAGATTTTGTCAAGAGAGATATTTACAAAAAGTAATGTCAATAGCACTTTACATTACAACTCTGTAATGGCATGGGGTAATAGTTTGGCATTAAGGATAATATAATAAATAATAATCGAAGGTATTCAGGGATTGTTGGTTACTGTTTGTAATCAGTTCAATCAGTAAAAGTTAAAGTCAACCCCAGATTCACTCCACTCTGCATTGCAATTTGTTATATTTGCATTTTTTTTGGCACTGTGGCCTCAAATTTCAATTCTTCCACTTGGTTGTGTGCTGCTTATGGTCTACCATCTGCGCTTTGTGGCCACAAATGCCTTAAACAAAAAACATCGGCACACACTTCTAGTGGGTCTGAAGTGATGATTAAGAGGGATTATTTATATATGAGTCTATACATAGTTTTATAGGAAAATACTCCATAGCATACCTTAAAGTAATTCCATGTAATTACAGAAGTAATTATCAGGTAATAGTTTGGTATTAACAGTGGTTATGTTAGAGCTGAACTTTGACTAAATATTAAACTAAAATTCAACTGGGTAATAGGAGGTAAACAAATGGTAATAATGTGGAAACATATTTAAGTATAGCAACAAGGTAAACATAGTAATTTTTTTGGTAACAATGGTAACCTGCTGACAATAAAATTGTTAGAAAATTGTTATATAAATGCATTTTTTGAGCAAAAAAAGGTAAATATAGTGACATTATTGGGGTAGTAACCTAGTAATCATGAGCTAAAGGGCTTTCTTACAAGATTATTGGCAGCTATCAGTGTAATATAGAGCTGTCAAAACCTTTTTTTAATAGGGACTAGACATGAGAATGTTATTAAAAATATGGGTTATTAAAATGAATATATGCATATATATATATATATATATATATATATATATATATATATATATATATATATATATATATATATATATAATACAAACACACAAATTCAGTTTATTATTGCTCCTAAAAGCAGTGGCCCTTGCTATCAGATTTGTGCTCTTTTTGTCATTTGTTTGCTTGTATATCCTCTTTTTTGATGAAAACACAGTAGTTATGCCTGTGTAGTTCCCAACTGGTGCATGTCTACAAACTGTATAATAGTCTTGTCATAAGTGGGGGAAAAAAAAATGGAAAAATGCAAAGTGATGGATGTGTATTAGCCATGTTACAATTAACCATAGTATTACTGAATGTTTATATATATTAATGCTTAATTTTGAACATTAAGCAAGGCCAACTGTTTCTCACACTGTGCTACAGCAAGCTAGGCTAACCATGACCACGCACCTGGTCCGTAATGAACGCACAAATATAAGATTTATATCAAACGTCTAATCTCTTTCTCGATTAGAAGGCATATAAGTGCATTTACCAAAATGTTGGCCCATTTAACTAGTGTATTTTTTACACTCTTAAGCAGATCTCACTCTAGTCATAGAACATGTCGGTTTAGCTGCTTCTCCAATATCCTTTGTGATATTGTCTTTCTCTCCCACACTCCAGGACACTTCATGAACTCCATTTTTTGTTAGATATGAATGCAGATATTGAAAACAGTGTGGAACAAATATTGTGGCTTATATAGATTTGTTCATGGTGAATCTTTGAAAATCTCCAGCTAAGATGTGTCTTGTGTTTCAATTTCATATCCCACAGTGCTGGGCATATAGACAATTTTTATGTTTCCTTCTTTTTTTTCACCATATACTTCTGCCAGATGAGCAGATATGATACAGAACCAACACCTACTGTACTAAAGTAAACACAAACAACAACACTAAAGAAGTGGCATGGCAGGTGCCAGAACTACTCTGTGTCTCTTATTACAGCTGGAAGAGAAAACACAGCATTATTAGCAGATGTGACTCCAATTTTAATAGGCAGCATATTGGGTTGGCACTGCAAGTGCATATCACACGTTCAAGAAAGGCATGTGAAGCATCTGATTCTAGAGCACTTGCATTTGCACAAAGAAAAGATAAACAAATCATTCAAACACTTTCTCTCTTAAGGTTAAAATGCTTCAGATATATTTTAAATGCACCAATGATTGAGTTTTGGCTGGATGTTATCACTGGATGTGAAAGGCCCGTGTTGGTGTTGAGCCACAAAGTTAATTTGCAAAACTTTTACTGTGGCACATGTACAATGTCAGACATTGCAAGCTAAAATCCTTGGCCTACCTCGCCTACTACTTGGCAAAGCTGAAATCAATCATCCAATCAAGCAGAACAACATTTGCCCAAAAAATGGAACTGATAGCTGGAGGCAACTTTCTCTGCAAATTACAAACCTAGGCAGTACATCTGAGACTCATGTAGAGCGGCTGCTCGGTATTTTCACTTCAATTTGCATTGCTAATTGTTTAATTTAAAAAAAAAAAAAGTATTATTTGGAATGTTTTCTTAGACCTTTCACTGCCTAGTAATTGCAATTCTATGTGAGTAGTTCAAAATTGATAGATACTCATTCACTAAATTAATTAATAGAAGCCAGGCCATCAGTTAGCCTGTTGAAAGATTAGATGGAATCACACTGCCACCAAAAAAGACATAGTATTTTTTAATGTCTGAAAACCTACTGGCATATCATAAGAATGTGACTGTAATACACACAGGCTGCAAAACAGACCATGAAGCAGTTAAATGTTCACCAGAGATGTTGGTTTGAACAGTGCGGTGGAACGTGCCAATGTTCACAGATAGACGGCAAACAGTCCACCAAGGCATTGTTGTCAACAAAACGGCAGCGAGAGCTTTATCTTTTCAAATGCTGGTGCCACAGTGAGGACAGGGCGGAATATGGAATTATAGCACAATAATACAGATTGGCTGGTAACAAGGTTAGAAGCTGATAGGATTTGGGGAGAACCTTTTGCTGCATTTCTGCGCAAGGGTGACTAGAGTATCAAGCCCTGGTTAAGAATAATGGTTTCCCTTCAGGAGGATGTGAAATTGGATTGCTCATACAAAGTGCTTGCTGAGGATAAACCTGTGTTATCCAATTATCCACCTAAACTACATTAAAAAAAAAAAATAAGCAGAAGGTGTGGAGTCCTGGCAACATTGTTGCCCTAGACTGGAAATACAGAGAAAATATATACATAGAAAGGAAAGGCTCAAGTCTGCAAATTAAAGTCATTGTGTTTCTGTAAAAACAGTAAAAAATTACACTGTTGAGAAAATACATTATTTTTTTTTTTCACATTGAATGATATGGCAATGGAGGAGGGATGCTATTCTCACAGTCTCTGATAACCTCTACAGTGCATGCCAGAACCAATGCAGATAGCACCGTCGCCCAACAGAGGGCAATAGTTTATTGCATAATGTATTTCACACCCGAGCACAGATTTGTAAATTAATATCTCTTTAACTTTCACTTTCAAAATGGTCATATTTGCTGCAGCTGTGGCATTGTCTGCAGAGCCACTCTTTGATTAGTGTTACAATGCCTTGTAACTTGATAAAACTTGATGCTTCAGTTCAAAAAGTGGCCTTGAAGAATCTGTGCTCTTGAATGCAGCAAGGCTGCTTTTACAGTTAATAGCAGATGCTCCAGAGATAGACATTGATGTGACACGACCAGGAGTATTGTTCCTGATCTTTTGCTACATCAATCTGTTGCTAAGATATTTGCAAAGCCTCTGCCCTGGTACTTATTGACATTCGAATAAGTGACAGCCCAGATCAAGTCGCATACTGTGAAACTGCACACATACCTGTTTGCATACTTTCAAAGTGCTCAAATCAGATGTCTTCTTCTATGACAATGATCATGATGCAGCCTGGGATTTGCAAATGTGGCACCGTGATGGTGTACATGGCAAAGCAGTTGTAAGTTGCTTTTGCAGCTCATTTAGAAGAGGAATTTCCATTTCCTAATGAGAGTGATTCTCAATAGGAAATACAAAAGCCTTTCTACTTCTAAAAGAGTCAGTCAGCACACATTTGCATAAAAAAGGCCTTTGATTTTGATAGATATTGCCTGCAGTCTCAAAAACACTGGCCTGGGGTGGCTCTCCAGTCAGTTAGCCTCCAGTTATGGCTGATATTGTTCTCTGATATGAAAAATTATGCACCACAATGCTCTGCTTAGAAACGTGCAAGTGACTCGCCTTACTCATGTTCATATTATTGAAGATTACATACTAATTAGGTGCTAATCTAAACACACAAACACACAATCATAAAACTTTTTAATTTTTTTTTTTTTTTTTTTTTTTTTAGTTTTTGAGCATTTGCTTTCTACCACATGGGAGTGATAAGTTAAGAGATGCAATGAGTTCATAAAGACAGTTTTATTGTTGGCAGGGTATATATAAAACACCCAGCATGGGACTCGGCATCCAGACAGTCCAACTAAGTAAAAGATTAAAAGTGAAACTTCTAAAGTGGGAAATAAGATGAAAAACCACTGGGTTCTGAAAAAGAGAGAGGACCAATGAATTAGTTATCAACCATTACTGACAAACCCAGCCGACTTCATGCCTCTTAAAACGCA
The DNA here is from genome assembly GCF_026936395.1 of Plectropomus leopardus. Classification (NCBI taxonomy): domain Eukaryota; kingdom Metazoa; phylum Chordata; class Actinopteri; order Perciformes; family Serranidae; genus Plectropomus; species Plectropomus leopardus. Next base: position 17,886,751 of record NC_142183.1, read on the forward strand.
AAGAAGACGAGAACGGGGGGGTAGGCAGAGGGGGTGGAGGAAGGGTGGGAGGGTTGAGGGAATTAAAAAAATATACCGCATATGCTGTCATGCTCTTTGGAATATGTTATTAGGTACAAATGGGGAATGTAAAGCAGTGCGTTCAAGGATGGCATCACAAAGGCAATGAAGACCCAAAGCTGTGAGATTTTTTTTTTCCTCCTAAGTGACAGTACTGTGGACCTCCCTCTGTATAACGGATTGTTCTTAAATACAGTAATTAGTGTGTCTGACGCTGTGAATACACATTTATTAAAAGCAGGAGGGCTGGGTTTCTGGGGAGCACGAGTCTGGCCCTACCTAGGCCTTTGGCCCCCTGTAGCACTGTGAAGTGTCGGTAAAAATGCTCAGCAGGCATGAGAAGCACCCTGTGCCAAGTATGATCGAGTGGAGAAAGGCAGCAGCACTGCGAGGGGCTCTCTTTGAAGGGCGCGGCAGTAATGACCTGTCCTCACTGTGTGGCCTCCAGTGGTGCCAAACCCTGCCATTGCGATGCTGCTTTCAGATTAGGCCTGCAAGTGCCACCGACGCAAGAGAGAGGAGGAGGGGGGGTCACAGGCTCCGGGTCACTCTTGTCACACTGGAGCACCGGGATCGAATTGGGCCTCTGACAGGTCTGGTGGCGGTGGAGGCAGAGGACATAGACGGGAGTCCAATCACCCGTTGGCCCCCTGACACCCACCACCATGTAGGCCCGTGATTCCCTGCAGCAGAGGGATGATTATCTGCATGACAGAGCCTGGTGCATTTGCAGCCCGTGACTATGATAGTCCCTGGCAGCAAGCATTTTTTAGTTCACTGTCTCATGCTCCTGTTAATTTGATGACAGTGAGCCCGGCACAGCTGCAGGAGAGGGTGTGTGGTTGCATTTCATAAATAATATCACTTAGTTAAACCGCTACATGGGATAGATGTAATGCGAAAAGAAAAGGATCACGACGAAATCCACCAGAATATGGAAAGGTGATTTAAATTTAATGCTTCTCTGTCGCATCTTACTCTGTTGCTTTTACCCTGGTGGATAGAGCATACAGGAGGGTACGCACTGTAATGTGGGGGCTATCATGATTCAGGTCCCTACAAACATGATATGAGCCTTCCAGTAGGGTGCACGACATCTTGGCAACATGAAATTACAAGGTAATGACTCATTTTCTGCCAACTGTATTGTGTAAAATAAGTATAATGGAGTTGCTCACTGTGAGGGACACTGGTCGTGCTAAAATCTGTTGATTTTTCCAGTTATTCAGTATTCTTTGATAAAGTACAGAAAAGTGGGAATGGATAACATTTGGTCCTAGTTTACAATGGTCATATTCATCTCACATTCTGCATCTCATATTCTCTGATAAGAAAGAATTCATAGTGGCGAATCATCAAAAGTGAAATGAAGAAGAGAAAAAAAATGCATGTTCTGCAGAGTTATTCTGTCAGAATAAATGATAGCAATTAAATAATAGATTGTTGAATTTGAAAGGAAATGGGTTCATTGTGGGGAAGCCTCTCTGTGATTACAAAGAGATGAAATCTTTCTTTACATGTAATGAGAAGTGTCGTCACTTTGCCCAGGCTGCAAATCCTAGACAGGTCATAGCTGGAAAATTCATTTTCCCATGTCCCAATTAGAGCCTGGAGGATCCCAAAGCCTACTGTGGTGTGACATGGCTTCATATGAGCTCAGAGGCAAGGCCCCATACTGCACAACACTCCGGGTTTGAACAAAGCACCAGCTTCTGATTATGCTCTCTGGTATTGCCCTGAGACAATCTGCAGTTCTTTTGAGGAGTTTTCTGGCTATGCAGATGTTTCAGTGCTCATGAAGCCTGTGGTGATGGTGTGAAAGAGGACTGAGCTGCCACCAGGGATGCAGCATGTTTTCTCAGCTATACTTTCTCAAGCGTTATTTTGCATCTCCACCACAGAGGAAGGCCTGGTGGTTTAAACTTTCATTCAAATTTAAGACCCAAGAATTCAGCATGAGCTGGATGGAGAATTTCCATCAGCACTTGATCTATCTTTTAAACCTGCTCCTGTAAACCATATTATTCCATATTGCATATGCCACATGTAGCCGAATGACAGCATAATACATTACAAAGCATCAGTATACCGTCAACTTGTTAAACCATGGTAATATATACTATACAAATGGAGATGACTGTTTGGCAGACTCAATATTCTCAACATTAATATTACAGCACATTTTTAATAATTTCAGCTCATGTATGCATTCAAGTTTAATTTAACGCTAGAAATGGATCATACTTTATGTGTGCCAGGACAGACTCAACTGCTATTACTGTAAGAAACAAAGATCAGGTCACTGAGTTGAACCTGGCTTGGCCTGCCTGATCTTAATCTTAATCTTAATCCGAGTCAAATCTTGCAGTTTGGTCACTGGCCACAGGCGTGTGATTGTGATACATAATCATTCTTTAGTGTCAGTATTACCTCTTTCCCAACAAAATTAGTGTGTGCACACAGTTTTTTTTTTAAACACGGGTAAACCTGGTAAAAATGGGCTATAGACTCCTTTCCCATTGCCAGTAGAGGAGAGCTTGTACACAGCGCTGCAGCAAACGAGTGTGCCCTTTCTGTGCGTCCATGTGATGTCACAGACGGACTGGAGAACAGGTAAACAGGAGAAAGCAGCATGGACAGAGGTCTGTCAAAATTTAAAGGTATCTCCTTCTCTTTTTATATCCCTTGTTCAGTTCCTCTCACAAACTTGGTGCAGACTAATATGGATCGATGTTTAAGCACTGCTTGGGAGGAGACGGACAGTATTAATGGTGTGCATCACAGCATCTCACCAGTTAAGGAGCTGAAAGTATTGCATTCACTCATGTGTTATGTTCCCATCAATGCCAATTGCAGCCTGACGCAATAAATACCCATGGCTACTGCAGTGTAATTTGACCCGGGTGTGAATGCCGATTGTACGCATATCCATTGCATTAAAAAGCCAAATGTCAGCAAGTGTTAGCGTATTCTTTGTGCAGTGGGAATGAGGCTTATGAGACCAATTGGGTATACGTGTTGGGCTTTTAACTAACGCCATATAAAACCCAACCACAGCATTGATGCAGTATACAGTAAATAGTAGGGATGCACAGATTTATTGGCCGAACATCTGTATCGGCAGATATCCACCTCGTTGACTGCCACTGGCCAATCAGCAAATGAGACATCACCTGATGGCAGTGGCCAATGTTTTTCTGTTGTGGCACATGGAGTCTGTGTAGGCTAAAGAGCAGGGCTTGAGACTAATGTCGTCCAGGGGACAATAGAAAATGTGTTTGGGACTACTTTAGATCCTCCTTGAGACATCTTCGAGAGGATGTGGTAAATTCTCTCTGATGTGAACTATTTCATCCCTGATAATTCGACATTATGAACAACAAAACCATGTTGACATCGGCAGGAGGAGAGCTGGCAGCTGGTAGCCAGAGTAACAGTGAACAGGTTGCACTGATTTTCGTTATGATGCTTTCATTGGGTGAAGGGGAATTAGGACGTTATGATGATGAGTTCCTATATAACCTCATAAAATGTAGTTTTGTGGCAAGAAATTTCAATAAATACAGTCGATGGATAATTTGTTGATATTTACACAGTAGTAAAAAATAGAGATTTGATACAGAATAATGCTGTATAATATATGATAAAAGAGTTTTCTGAAGCAAATTTTTAAGATGTCTTTCATGAGAAAGTTCACATCAATGGCTGTTTGTTTCATGTTTGTTTGACTGAATTTGTGCTCATTCAAAGACAGTTTTTGTTACGGGCCCAGAATTTCAGTCTGTGCGTCCATAGTAAAGTCTAGTCTTTTATCTCTATATACACTTTTTCTTTGTTTTTAAATGGAGCCATGCTCGTAATTTTGTTCTGCTCTGCATCTCTTATGTCTTCGCAGAATGACAATAAAAGGGATCTTGATCTTGATACGACATACTTGTTAACTGTCACATAAATTAAACTGCAAAAACTCAGAACTTGGACGTTTATTTTGAAAAGATACTGTGCATGTAACGAATGCAAATTGATATGTCATCCCCGAGCATCCAAGACTGACATTAGATTGATACCTATAGTGTCTTGGTTTGAAGTGTAGGGCCAAGCTGCCATATTTGAGAAGTTAGCAACAAGAATCTGTTGTCTTGGTGGACAGCGTCTGTTATGTAAACTAGAGATTCTTTCTTTTTGTGTATTGCCTTTTCCGTCCTTCTACTCACAGTTTGATCACATACATTTTGCTGTTGGTTATTTCTTAAAATTATGTCTTTGTAACAATTCCTATAAAAACTGCTGAAAGATGTCAACATCATGACAGCCATCTCCAACACATGACCAGTGATGTCTGTGGTTTCTGCTCTCTGCATCGATTGATCTGTATCAATGTTTACTGAACTGACAGTAACGCAGCTTGTCCAGAAGACAAGGCATCAGCAACAGTGACTGAAGCTCTACTGCATGTTTTCAACAAGCACCTGCAATGCACAAATACATTATTCATAGTCTAGACATCTAAAGCAATTTGATTTACCGATGTGTTTCTATAAATCTTTATCTTTTCCCTCTTAATTTCACTGGACTGCTTTCTTTGTTAGTTTCCTGTCTCCATTTTGTGTCTAACAAAGCACTGTGCAAAAAAAAATAAAAATGCAGCAGAGACCTTGACAAATCGTATTCAAATATATTCCTGTGAATGTTCAGAAGTTAAATCATCAAAATATGATTAAACAATGCCCACAAGTGACAGGGCTTTCTTGTTCATTGCTCTCATGTTGGTCATAAATAAACAAGCAGTGCTGGAACACAGGAATCAGCTGGCCGAGGGTAAAAGGAGTTATTTGTGGCTTCCTGAATGACAATGCATCTCAGACAACATAAATATGATTAATGTGGTAGACTAAAATGAACAGTGTAAAATGGCATGCCAATAACATTTCTTAGCAATTTCATCATTTTTTTGTGTAAGATGCCTCTAAATGTGATAAGGAACATGCAGGTCATCTGTGTTTGCCTGTGTGCTCCACAGTTATCTCAATAGTGATTGAATATAATGACACTTTGCGATACATACTTGATAACATTTTCAGCAATTCAAATTCACAATCTCTAATAGTGTCAGGACTTACTGAATCCAAGTCAAGACTGTTTCATTTATTTTCACGGAGCAGGTTAGAATTATTTAGTTGTTTTTGTTGTTTTTTTTGCTTCAAGTATACCAATGCAGTTCAATATTATTCAGTATTCAGAAACTAAGATTTTCAGCACTTTTTTCATATATTTGGATCTCAAGAAGGTACTCTCTTTCAAGGCCTAATAGTTAAAATGGGTGGGAAAAAATTATTCACACAAGTTAAATACAAATTGGATCCCAAACAACCTTTTATACAGCTAGTTTCGGTCTCAGACCTCTACTAACATTTGACTGGAGTTAATTTATTGCAGTCAATTTCATCTTGCACATTTTCACCCTGGTGTCAATAATATGTTACAAATTTACTGGCTTACCATGTTAGGAAAACAAACCATGCTGATCAAATAAAAGTCCTATAAATCTATTTCCTGCATTCTTCCTGGGAGGGATGGAGCCAAGGACAGAAACAGAGTGCAGGGCGGCCATTGTAAATCCAGGACAGTTACTGCTCGATACCATCAGCAGGGGCAATGGAGGTATAAATGGTCCCAATAAAGGTTAGAGTTTTTTTTACGGTTGTGTCTATGGCAACCAATCGGTTTCAGAACAAAAATGTCTCTCATCATCTATGCTATAGAGACACTTTTTCACAGTTTTTGACAATATGGTTTCTTATTGATTCTACTAAGATTTGCAAATTTTGGGGTCTGACGCATAAATCACAGTTTAGCAAACGATAATATGCATTATTATGCATTCAAACCTCACATTATATATAAAATACTACAAACAAAACAATCAGCAAGCATGATATATCATTTACTGTTTGTTCATAATTGCGTTGTAGTATTTCACTGCTGGAAATATGTTTTTTTTTTTTTTATAAAACTGGACCGTATATGCAGCAGTAAGACACAAATGCTTTTGAAATTGCTGCCTTACGACCAGACAGTAAAGAGAAAAAGGGTTGTAGCACTTGCTTTTGCTCAAGAGGTAGAAAACCTAAAACTACCAGAATGCACTGAGCTGCACCGAACCAAAAATGCTTCTGTTGATGGGTAAAGTAATGTGGGCTTGGCCCATGGCTTGGCCGTCTTGACACAGGAAAGGATATGGCAGCCTGCTGGCATCGATAAGCTAAAATATTTTTCTGTAAACATTTGAGGCGAGAAATAGGCAATGCAGTGACAGAATCTTGGTACAAATTTGTTAAACACTGTCTAGTTTTACCATTTCCTCTCAGTTTTTTTAGCCTTCATTTTTACAATACAGGAAACATTAAGGGGCCAACCTCCTGTTCACAAATTCTCTTATTACAGCCAAACAGTGCACTAAAATATGTTCTGAATAAATTTTAGGCAAAAATAGGCAATGCAGTAACAGAATCTTGGATTGTATTTGATCAGCACTGCCTAGTTTTGCAGTTTAAATCGGAGTTCGGTCTGTGTCTTTCTCTCGATCTGCTTCTTTACTCTTTGTGTCTGATGGCAGACATATGAAAATGCAGAAGCACAATCTGTAGTTTGAGCAACAGCCCTAAAGTTTATACAGGTATGCCCTAGAGCCAGATAAAATCCTCTGAATGATGTGAAACATGCCATTCAGAGGATTTAACCTTGAGAGATGACCAGGTCTGGACACTGGAAAGATGGGGGGAATTCTACCACAGTTCATTTGCATATACTACTTGTGTAGTTATAATATAGAGCTGGTGAATAGCTGGCAAAGTATCTCTTTTAATATTCTTTTCTTGAGAGCGGCTCTGTTGTTTATTTTAATAATGTGATTTGTTAAAGACTTCCATCTTGTAAAGGCTCTTTAAATTTTGGTAGCCTTGAGGAGATTTGTCCCTGGTCTTGGTGGTAAGAAACAGCCTGAACTGGCCTGTCTTGTCACTTACGTTCACTACCGTTATACACTACTTGGTCAATAAAATACTGTGCTGTGGTTTTACTGAGGACATTCCTGAGGAAGATTAGAAGACTGGATTGTAATCTGTTCTCTACAGAAAGCCATGAGAAGTCAAGGTGCATTTGAAAAAAACATTTGTGCACAACGAACAATGGAGAGCAGTGGGCAGATTTGTTTTTTCTATCCAACTTGAATTTTTTTTTTTTTAACGGATGAAATCAAAATAAACCTTGAGCCACTAAATTGTATTACATGTCCTGGCATGTTAGTACTGTAACACTTTCTGGATGTATTGTGTGGTGTACTCTGCTGGATAATCTAGTGCTCCTGCCTAGCTAGGTGGAAAATGTGGCACAATAGCTAATATTCCTCCCAGGGGTTTAAGTGGGTTTTGTTAGGTTTGGGAGCCACTGGTAGATAATGCGGCGGGGGAAATGACATACCTGGAAATAACTGTCTTTCACAGTAAGCTCTGGCAAAGTTCTTAAATATATTATGAAATGCTAGATGGATTGTATTTATTAGCATGCAGATCAAATGCTTTCCAGACCATGAAAAGATGAGTGGAGAGTGGCAAGTGATGGAGAGTAAACCTACCATCACCTTTTGAATTGAATGCATACTGGTGACTTGGATCATCCACACTCACAGCAGTGGTAAGGGATAACTTCAATCCATTGTTCTGAACCACCAGAAGACTACATGAATCTAATCAAAAGTTTGCTCACATATCAGTGGAGCAGATTTCTCACACTTCTTTTTGAAATTATAAATAATAATTACATTTATATTATTCATCATATTTACACAAATACGCTGTGCACTGTTTATTATGGTGACACATTGGCATTTAATTGGAAAAGCATTGCAAAACATAACCGATTTTCAAAAAAAATTGGAGTGATTGTAGTGGAAAAAATTGCTACTGAGCAAATACCTTCATAATCATGGATCTTCATGTGTCTGTTTCCATTTGCATGAATTTGCATGAATTTACTTGCGCCCAAGTGTGAAGCTAACACACAGTCAGTGCTGTGCAAGTTCAGACTTCACAAGAGCTAGTTTAGAATTTAGTTCAGCCAAATTAAAATGGACTAGATCACATTCATCTTTCACAATTTGAATTTTGAAGTTGAAAGGCCCAAGACATGAACTCGTTTATGTTATTGCTTGGATATTAAAAAAAAAAAAAAAAAAATTCTCAAGCTCAACATTCACTTTAGAATAGTTGGATGTTGTCATTTCAAATTGTTGTCCAAAGTGTTGTTTTAAACTAATTGCTGATGTGGCTGATGCTCTGACTTGTTTTTTCAGGTCATAAATTTCATAAAAATGTGATATTTTGTCTGTTTGAATCTGTACAGAGTTGTTTACGAAACTCTTTCAAATATTCATATTAAATGGCTACAGCAGCACTAGTAGCTGCGTTGTTTTAATTGCTAGTTGCACAAGCCATGCAGGTGTTCTGTCTGTCCCCCCATTGATTAGTGTTTCTCTCCTGTTAAAATGCACACCGTCCCCCTCCATGGTTATGGAAAAAAATGTTTTTGTTTAGATTTAGGTTGGCGTTCAGTTTATTGTTCACCACTAACATGAGCACATTCGATGAATACACTTTTATGTTCATGCATAACTCTGCCAGTCTGTCCTCATGCACTGTCTGTGCAAATACAATGGAAAGTAGTGCACCACAATTCTTATGTAACAGTGATTTTGAGCCTGTAATAATCTGGAAGATAGCCATTATGTGACCAATGCACTGAGGTGAGTAAGGAACTAATAAAAAGACTGAATGTCTGTGTATGGAGGCACGTTAGGGTGATCGATGGTTCAAACAACACAGGACTTACCCCCCAGCAGACTAGTGTTTGTGTTCTGTGTGACACCAAATAAACTTGTAGCTATTTTAAGCTACATTGTCTCTAGGTTGCTTTTTGGAAACTTAACCAATGTAACATTACTTGCCCAAACCAAACCTACATAATGTTACGTTCCTAAATATAATCTGTGTAACTTTACTTGCCTAAAGCTAACCGTTGTTGTTTTATTTTCTTAAACAAAACTGACATAATTTTGCTTTCCTAAACCTAATCTACTTAACTTTTCTTGCCTAAACCGAACAAGACTTTACTTTCTGAAACCTAAGCTATGTAATTTTAATTTAAGTACATAAACTTACGTTAAGTATTTAACGTGACAATGCTATTTATGGGGTACTAATTTGTCAGATATCGAACAAACCATTGTATGAGAATATGTTGTCACTGCATACAGTGACACTGAAAAACACAAACAAATAATGGTATATAAGGAACCTTATGCCCTTAACAGAAAAATCTATTGCAATCATGTCAGAGGAGATATGTTGTCCTTAGCAGAAATACAGAAATAGTCGTGCCCCAAAATGACTTATGCTTGCATTTGCATGATAGAGCCCTCTAGTTGTTGTATTAATTTTGATAGGAGTAAAGGATTAAGGAAGATGACGTTATAGAGTTACAAAATCCACGTCATTATAGTGATATTGCAGTTGGCTGTGTGAGAGAATCAGCCAAAAGCAACTCTGAACTCTGGAATATGAAAAAAAGAAAGAAAAAAAGGACAAACATCGTTATGTATATATGTATTATGTATGTCACATTATATGTATATGTTTTTTATATGTATTGATCAAAAGTGTTTGAACTGCAACGGAAACATGATCCTACTTGTTTAGGATTGAAGTTGCCCACAGGCTGCAGTCCAGTGCAACACTGCTTTTTTGAACCCTTAATTGTCTCCTACAGATTGAAAACTGATGCTCATGTTCTCCCTGTTTTAAATGGGCCTTTTCTGCTGCACATCAGGCTTCTATGTACTTTCTATTCTTATTGGTTTCAGCCATTGTGGCTGCTATTACTTTTCTGCAGTCTCATCTTGATAGCCACAGCTCACTGCAGGCTGTGTCCCTATGACACAGTTGCACAGCAAATGGCCCAAAACATAGCCCAGCACTATTAAAAAGCCAATTCAGGCAAATGGGGAAACTTTGGCACACAAGGTGGTAATCAGGCACAAAGTGCTTATGTGTGATAATATTTTGAAAGAAAGTGGATAGTGTCACTGAACATATCTACTGTAGTGTTCTGTGTATCAAAAATTGACCCAGTTTAGGTCAATATAGCACTAACATATTTGTTGTGATACAACTGTTTCGAAGTTTACTCAGCTGCAATGGGTTGTTTTGACCCAGCATTAGCTTAATTTTTCTGTTTTATTGCAAGAATTATCTTAGAAATCTGTGATGTGAACAGCCTGCACTGGAAAGAAATGAGTCACAGAGTAATTATGGAGGATAAAAACGCACACTAGAGTGGTTAATCCAACAATGAGCAGGGCGATGGCAAAGAGTGAATACCTGATGTTTGAGAAGAATTGATGTGCCTGTTACTTTAATGGCATCCCATTAGAAACACTACATTAGAAGCCAAAAATCATCTGAGTTTTTAAAAAATTGCACAAAAGTAGAGGTTTTGGGTGGTATGACTCTCAGATGCTTAAAGCTGACTCTTTATGAAATTACATGAACTACCAATATTCACAGGAAGCATAATAAGCATCTCAAGTGGCTAACATGACTCATTTGCTTAACAAGACTTGAGTGGTGGCACAATGGAAAACATCAATTATTCATAACACCTGAGCTGGTAATTTGTAAGTGTTATGAGTTTCTGCATCTGGATTATGCATGGCTGTTAAAAATACCTCAGCAGCTACAGAGTACACACTGCAGGAGTGGATTTCATCAACATGGCCTGCTGTAAATCCTTGGCTCAGCAGAGGCTACAGTTTATCACAAGCACAAATCTGCTCCCCTTTCTTACTTGATCCATTCACTGATACGCAAAGGAATTCAATCAGGCCAGGCTTCCTGACATAAAAAGGATTTCTCATTGCAGTGGCGGGACTATAGTGCTGAACCGACTTCAATAGCTCACCGGACCTTTAAGGATGGTCTTTTGTTGCACAACATTAAAGGTGACCCCATGCCTTTATCCCAGTGATTGAGCAAGTGCTAATACTCATCATAGGTCTGAATTGAAAGATTGCTTGGCGACATCATGCTTCACTGGGAACAAAATGGGCACTATCCTCTTATTTTCGGAGTTCCCCACTGAAATGACTGCATCAGTGTGCCTTCCCTGATTTGAATCTGCAGAATTGCAATGCAGTCAGGCTGTATTATTGTTGGGGAAAGAGCAGACTTTTTTATACACAGACATCAGCTAGAGCACATTGTGTTTCCTGGAGGAAATGGTTGAGAATTTACTGGACTACACCTAAACTCATTTAAGGTTAAAAGTCAATACAGAAGCATGTATGGACTACAGTGAACTTGTCTGTTTTTAATTATTTAGAGTTTCTGTCAAGTGACCTTAGTCAGTTTTGAGATTCATTCAGCTGCTGTGAGCTTGCAAAAATCTTGGAATCTCAGGGCCTAGAGTATTATAAAATAGTTATTTTGGCTATAGTTATAAACCAGCCATAAGCAAGAAATGGTTACCCATTTTTTCAGTAGTTGCAGAATAACCAACACGTTCTCATTACACACATCTAGCTGCTTTGCCAGTGGACTTAGACTTATATATATTTCGCTTGAGGTATCCTCATGTGTCTGCTTTTGACATGCCAGGATGCCGCAACCAATGCTGGGATGTCAACAAAAGCACATGGTCTGAATCAGGCAACAAAAACGCCGAAATCACAAAGTGCCGGTATTTGACGGTTTTGGAATAAGAACGGGCTGGAATAACAATTACCGCCCCCAGCGTCAGACAAGAACTTTGATATTAGACTATTCTGCAAAATCCTGGATTATGTTCAAAGATTATTTTTCTTTTTTTTCTTTTCTTTTCTATTGCATACATCCAAGGCCAATCATTTTCAAATTCTTGCTTTCCAAAATACCTTTCAGTGATAACAACGGTAGGGTTAAGGAATTGCCTAGAACCATTTGTTAATGGGATACTGCACCCAAAAAATGACCATTTGTGAATCAGTTAGTCATGACATGTTACCTTAAATTCGTGAGGAGGGTATTTTCTGGCATGGTTTCATGGAAAACGGTGAGCATATTGATTTAGTAATTGATTATGGACTACCTTTAACAGCATAACTATATCAAAACATCAGTTTGTAAACATTCACACAACTCATGCAGTATAGTCGTAGCCTTATTTATCCAGTTGTTTGCATTTTCAGTAAAATGTTAGAATTTAAAACTCACCTGAAAGTGAAAGTTATCTCTGCTCTCCTCAAAGCCAGACACCAATACTAAATTTTGTTTTAGTGAAAATGCATCGGTTTGGGAAGCACTGAGCATACAACTGGATAAATGAGACTTGGATTATTTTTTTCCGTGGATGCATGCCAGAAAATAAAGTTTTCTCCAAGAATTCAAGGTAACGCAGAATGACTAATTGTTTTACAAATGGTCATTTTGTGGATTAAGTATTCTGTTAAAGTGACTTAAAGTGACTTTAATTATAACAGGATGCAAACTCTTGTCTCCTGCATTATGGATTATTTTCCCATCTATCCACCAGATCTCCACAAAAGCAACTATGCACCACGTACTTGCTTCATTCCATAGTAACGGCGTTTAATACTCATGGGTATCATGGTATTTAGATTCGTCAGCCATAGCAAAGCGACCCACAACACATGAAGGTGAAATAATTAAAAGTGTCTGTCATAATATAAGTCCATGTTTCTATGATAAGTAAAATTGAGGATATTGTTTACTCGTCTATACAGAATGGGGAAAAACACTTCCAGAACCAGAAACCCCTCCCACTTCACAACTCTATTTTTGAAGATGCTGGAATTTCATGGCTTGATAATGAGAAATTGTCTTGAGGATTTTAAGTCTTCCTACTTGATATGACATGAAATATTTTGGTGAAGAAACTCTTCGGTTGGTATTTTCAGGGTTAGTTTCAAATGGAAAATGTGATAAAAAGCTTAAAAAAACAACACTGACAGACTGCACAGAGATTAATTCTTAACTACAAGACTTAAGTAATGTACCATGATACTCTGCGATAATCACATATTTCTCTGTATTGCACATGCAACATTAACAAGTGAGACAGCCACAAGCAGAGTAATTCCTGTGACATTACTGCAAGCTATACCTATATATGTCCCACGTCAATGCACATATGTGTTTTAATGGACAGCCGTTGATGCTTTCATGATGTTGTAGTGAAGCAATTTCCTGCTAGAAATCCAGTCAGGAAGGAGGAAGAGAAAAATTAGATCAGCATCACAACAATGGAGAGCATGCTTCCATAAATATTGATTCTTCATCTGTGGAATTCAACAAATACAATTTAACTTCGGGTAGATAAACATAGAGCGAGCGCAAAACACCAGTGGGAGAACATAATCTAGCACAGACGAGGTGAACTGCAGGGTTTCATTGCTATTAGGCTGATTTTAGGTGATTGTGAGATGAGCAGGTAAAAAAAATGTAATGTTTTTTTTTTTCAGAATCATAAAAACTTTTATTTTTATAGTTGGTTCATCCCACAAGAATAGTTATGAGTTAAACTAACAACTCCCATAGGCAATGAAAGTGCTGTTAAGACTTAGGTTGTCTTTTTTGTTCTGTATATAAAGCATCCCTATTATAGTTTCCTTCCAGGCAAAAAGCTGCACAGCTCACAGTAAAGAAGAAACTTCTAGCCTGTTTACATACCAAGTCTTGGCCTTGCCTTCAGCTTTAACATGAAAAATGTCTTTTCTTTTTACTTTTCTCAGTATAGTGGCTTTCATTTCATGCCTCATATTTGGATTAAGCAATAAATGACATTACATACGAATATGTTTCTATTTCTACAATTCTACAATTTCTCAAACTCACTACTTGTTGTAAAAGTGAGGTACTTTATTTTCATACCGATGCTTTCAGATGAGCCTGAAGTTTCTCAACTTTTTATCATGCTAATCAACATCAAGCTCCGATGAGCTGACATTCAAAATGCCAGGTTTAGGAGTTTAATTTGTCTCGAACAAAACCATTAACACAGGAGATGACTCAGGAGCTGCAATTGTCCACTCTTGCCTTTGATTAGACAGAATTTCCAATAATAAATTGGTAGAGAAGACGGATAATTTTCGTTCCTTTTTTTTTTTTTTTACAGCATTTATTTTTCTTCCTGAAAATCATGTCGCTCCTTTGAACACATTTTTGTCATTGAACTCAATGGTAAACCAGGTCATTAAGAAATAGCAAGCAGTGCAGAGGGCACAATTTGAGTGTGCATGCTGCAAAACAAAAATAATTGAAGTTGATTGATACCAACTTTTTATTCTGACTCCTCCAAACTTTATGCACTTTTAATAATGCACATTTACATATGAGCTTGTTATTGAGAGAAAACAAGATATGGAATTTAATTCCCATGATGTGCGAGACCTTGAGACTGTTCTGTGCCTGAAGCGAGCCTCCTGTCTGTGGGGTGCCACAAATGCCAGCGCCTTGGACTGTTCTTTTGGCCAAAGGCTAGACTCCACATTAACACCTAGATTTATTCACAGCAATAAAAATATTTAACACTAGCAGTCATGTCATTGTTAGGTCTTGCTTTCCCATCATTGATCAGGTTTTTTATCCGCTGAAATGTCCCCCCACCTCATGTAAACGAGGAACTTATCTCGGAAACTGTGCCTGGTAGCGCAATTTGATTGCATTAGTGCCTTGGCATTTCAAACTGCTTTGTTCTAACTTTCCCCTAAGTGATGGTGTGTTGTGTGTGCATCTGTAAAAAAGATGGCATGACTTAATACAGTGCTCTTGTTTTATTTGTTGTTTTTTTTTCATTCCTTTGCTCTATTAGCGTGTGATTCATTAACACACCATTTACCCAGTTTAGTGGGTCTCTAAGGTCGTAGCACTGATGGCTAACGAGAAGAGCTACGAGAATACTGGCTGCACATGATGGTGGCACAAGCGTGTGATATAATCCCTCCATGATGTGCTTGAGAACAGAAAAGAAAGGCAAGAAGTGCAGCAGGGGCTGAGGGGGCTACTAACAACAGAATGCCAGCCCCTGCAGTGGCCACCATGCTGGCTTTATTAGTTTAGCGTCACAAGCCTCTCCCTGTAGAGAGTGTGTATGTGGCAGGATGGAGGGGAAGTAATGCTTTGTTTGCCTGGGAATGTGTGTGTGCGGCTCTGTCTCCTTGTACGTCTGTTTGTGTTTGGTACAAAAGAATTTGTGCTTGCCGTACAGACAGTATGCAGTTATGCGCATCTATTCTTTGTCTGTGCGTGAGTGTGTGTGTGTGTGTGTGTATGTCAAGCCCTATGATGTTCCCTGTTCGATGATAGACACGATTCTCCAAGAAAATAAACAGACGTTGACGCAGAGCCCTTGCAAAGTAATAGCCTGTGAGGACCGAAACAAAACAAACACTAAAAACCTTTAAATGGCAAGTTCCAAAACAATGCTCTAATAAAGAGGGCTGACCTACTGAATTCTAATTATTGCTTTAAAAGGCCTAATTTGAATTTTCTGCAACCTCGAGGTTGTTTTCCAAGAATGCGGGGACTCACTGCAGCAGTCGCCTCAGATGCATATATCTTAGGGGTAGAGAGAGGGCAGCAAGGTACACTTCTTCAGGCATGAACGCCAAATAAGAGAAAAGGTGGGGTATGTGTTGCAAAATTGAACAGCTGCAATAGTAAATAAGGTTTATGTGGCAAGGGGAGAGCAGTCTCTCATCGGTCACCACGGTAACTGTGAATGTTGTTGATCCCTTGGGGAGGAAGAGGCGACTCTTTCTTCACACTCACCTCCACTGCGAAAAACCAGCAGTGTGTCCAATACTAATCTCAAGTGTTGAACACAGATTTCTTTCGTAAACAATGCAAAGGTGCTCAATTAGATAAAGATTCATTGTAAGTGCTGCAAGGGAACAGAACACACAGGGAAATTAGTTTCACTGGGTCTAAGATTTGCTTGTTGACCGGGTGACAACAAAACTAAGAGACCTTGATTCAAGTGAGCTTAAAGCAGTCAAGCTGATAGTTAAACACAGCGTTGCTGCCAGGAGAGGAGCGGTGGGGAGCCAGCAAACTAGCTTCTTCTTCGAGACGTTTGCCAAGTTACTGGCTTTGGACCAGACTCACATTCCTGCTATGAATGTGAAACAGCAATTATTTTCAGTTTGCGGTGTGTTTTATCATGCATACAGTCGTATATTTTCAGAAAACACAGATGGAAAGAATGAACTGTTAAGATTTTGTCTTTGTTTGTTTCAATGACACCTTCTTTGCTGTGATTTTTTGCTTCTAATAATATCCAACAACAAACACGTCCCTGTGTTCTTTATAAGGACAGGGGAGAAAAAAAGTGCCTGGAATAAATTCAACAAAGAGAGGGGAAACAAAGTAGTCAAAAAGTTCTACTCCTAGAGACAAATTTGATATAAAACTATGTGAAGTTGCCTTTCATTCATTAAACCTAACTGTGTTTTGGGGGATCAGCATTGACTGTCAAATCAGTGCAGGGGAGAGCAGAGGATACTAGCTAGTACAACTCCCCGAGGCGGAAACGAATGCTCCTCTTGTTTCCCTGTTGATCTCTCCCTGGTTGACGTGTCCTGTTTTCCTCTCCGACTCGTTCAAAGGCTAACAGGCTCATTTGAGCCATTTCTACTGGGAGACATGGATGTAGTCATTTGAATAGAGTTGCTTGGACCAGACTCATGGTGGCATGGCTTCCTGCGCATTCAGGCCAATTCGTGATTGCCGTGCAGGGAGCCATTGTAGATTTCTCCGCTATCCCTTTCATCCAGGACAAATCAGGCATTCAGTGCGCGTGTGCTTTTGAACTTCATTTACCCTTTGAAAAGAATAGATGCTAGAGGAACGTGCCACAATAAAATGAGCCTGTTAAGCTATTCTGATGTAAATGATTCATGCTTTTATGAGGAGAAGGTTGTGTGGTTTTATTATTACATTTTAACAACAGGTTCAGATCTCGCTTGTGCTATTTTCCCGTGCCTTCTCTTTAATCTGTCAGAGGGAACAACTTTTGTTAAGCGCAATCCAAACTTGTAGTTTCTTCATGGAAGATATGTGGAATAATTTAAAATGTCAATTTAAAAAAACAGTTTCATCCAGAGCATAAAGTATTTCTCGGTGTTGGCAGTATACCTGAATATATTATTTCAGGAGGCCCTGCACTGGCTGACCTAACAGTGCTTGAAGAGCCTTTCTGCTCTTTCTTTCAGTTTGCATTTCATCATACACTATACAAGCAGAGTTATATTGAAAGCTGTGAGCACGAACTGACATCCTGCCATTCAAAATTAAATCTGATATCTCAAGATGTATCTTTAGAAACCAAGTAAACTGCACTAGCCCCGAACGAGGCCTGTCACCAGTTCTTTTGAGAAATATTGTCTCCCTCTGATGTCTTTGACTGAGCGTCCTTTGCTTTGGAGACGTGAATAACTGAAAGGACATGACAGAAAATCACACAGCTCAAAGTTGGGTGATATCGCTTATATGCAGTGCATCTGCGGCTGGACATTAAAAAAAAAGTATTAACATGCTGGCCCTGCCTTTGACCCATGCAAAACAGCAAAGCAATTAAAAATGTAAACGCTTGTTTTGGGGGAAAATATAATTATCCTAATTCCTGGCAGAATTTCCTCCAAAACGTAATGGAGGATAATCTTGTTTATACTGTTTTGCAGGGAGCAAAACATTATTGTTGAATCCTAATATTCACAGTTTATCATTTACACTAATCGTTTGCATACTTTCCTCTTTTTACCAAGGTAACATTTACCACCAGCACGGCCTCAACTGTGTCTTACAAGGTCAAAGCTCTGGGCTACACCTGCGCACTCGAAGCCACACAGTAAGTAATTAATCACCGTAATGATCCCTTTGAGATTGCGAGCCAATGCATTGATACATTATTTATTATTGGAGGCAATGGAAAAACCACCATTTTTGTGCATTTGGTTGAAGGACATAAAATAAGCTAGCTGTTTGGTAGCTTGTCTCTTGTGCCTCTGGCTATGTTATAATGAAAATCCAGGCGCTCTGAATATATGGTGAAGAAGAATTGTGGTGAAAACTGGATTGTGGTAGTTCAGTGTTCATCTGATATCAGGGTTCCCCAATTCACTATTCTTTGCTTTTGTAGTGACTATCAAGGTCTCGCTTTTTGCTCAAAGTTGTCATGCTTTAGAGTTAGGACAGCACTGGTCAAAATTAGACACTGGAGGTCTCTTTTTTTCTCTTCATTTATGAATGTAGGTGAAATCATTCCTTTTAAAACTTCTGCTACATCAAATATCCATCATAGAGTTTCTGCGGGATGTGAAGTGATGATCCTAGAGAGGCACATAAAGCTGAGGCGTATTGACGAATGTGAGTGCTACATTTTAATAAAAAATAAAGTACTCTCAGGTTCATCCATTTATTTTCAAAAGCTTTTAAGATTTTAGTTTTTAAGTTTTTCTCAAAACTACAGACTTGCAAGAGAGGAAGCGATTTCTTTGTGCCTCGGTTGTGCTGTTTTACCTTACTTTTACAAACTGGAAGTTAATACAACAAAATAAAAAAAATTAAGTTTTTTCATGATCTGTGAAATTAGTTGGTACGGAGTGCCAGCATGCCCCTGCTGATTTGACCCACAGCCTTGGAGATATGATCATTGAGACAACTGATACTATTTCAGTCAGCATTGTGTTAAAACAGCATACTAGTTCTCGCTGATCCATCTCAGTTGTTTTATGCACAGTGGAAGGACTATACAAACTCAGATTTTCCAAGCATATCAACTTATCTTATACACATTCAACAAACTCATTGGAGCGTGCCCACGCTTTCATTATGGGTCTCAAATGGATTGCTGGAGAGGAGGAAGGGTTTTAAAGCGTCTAGAAATGCAAACTTATATGTATTTTGTATAAGACTTTATGTACATTTGCATATCACAATACTCTGGGTTCAGCCCATTAAACAACTTATTTTCCCCGAACTCACTTTATTTTTATAAGTCTGACTGTAGGGACATTAATAAAAAAGCACAGAAAATGAAAGCATTAATTGCATTGACTTCATCTCCGTGCTGTCATCACTGAACTTGAAAGCAGTGTTGTTGCTGGTGCTTTAATAATAGGCCAATCAGGGATAAAAGGCAGTATTCACATAATTGAATGTGCCCTTTACTAACCATAGCTCTTGCGTTGGCTGTTGGAAAATCTATACTGCAGCCCATGGGCGCCTGATTATGTTTTGTGGGGGAGCAAACTTTGAAAGATACGTAATTGGCGAGGGGTCTGGAGGTCCTCTCAGGGGCCCCGTAGTGGGGGGAAAAGGGAGACTGATAACCCAGGGCCCCTCAAAATGTGTACAATGAAAAGTTTGGCATTGTTTCCATTTTTCTTTTCCAACCAAAGGGGTTATTAATCTCAGTTATAGATCTATTATGCTACATAGACATGGAAAATACTGAACTATGTTACAATTCTAATTCTTGTATCCCGAAATAACTTAAAAAGGCCCTCAAAGAACTTGTTTAAATGAAAAAAAAAAGCTACTGTACTGAGGAAAACACTGTAGCACTGCATTTATCAGACTGATTAGTGTCACTGGTTTGTATTGCAGGTTCAGATTTTAAAATATGATACATTGTTCACATTATATGAGATTTAAAAGCTGCGCCTTCAACAGACAACTGCTTTGTGCTTATAAATACCTCTCCGAAACGCAGACCTTGGTGTGCACTATTAATAGTTTTTTAAGAAAAATAAATTAGTATTTCTTCTACCAGTGTCAATAGCCTACCAACATTCCCAGATTAAAAGGATAAAAAAATAAAAACAAGACAGAGTTTTCTTGGGGCCCTAGGTCCCCAAATTGCCAAATCTTCTCCTGATAAAATTAAGGAGTAGAGTGACTGGATAAAAGGAGAGACAAAGAGTGATGTGAACTTGTATTTATAAATACTTTCATCTAAAGTCTGACTAAAACTGAAACTAAAATAATGTAGTCAGAGGTGTAAATAAGTCACTTTTCACTGCTGAACATTTGACTGTTAATTCAGACACTGCTGCCCTGTCAGTCTGCTACAATTGATTGATGTGATCAGCAACGGGGTGGACTGAACCAACTCAAAGGGTTGTTCAAAAATATGATTTAAATAAAAATGCATTAATTCTTATTGTCAGTTGTTGACAATAGTAGGCTACATTTGTAGCATTATTATTGATATAGTCTGCTATATAATCACCTGTTTGCAGGGCTGTATGATTGTAAATTTAATTTTGAAAAGAAAACACGGGGTAACACCATAATTTTGCTCCCCCTAATTCAATAATGGCAATGCTGCTGCTTCACCTGCTACATTGCTTAGGTGCCTCAACCTGCTGTAACATGTTTCTATGAAACCTAACAGAAACTTCAAAAAACAATGATCAGTCCTGTTTTTTTTTTTTCAAGCTAAAATACTGTATGAGTAATTGGTTCTTACATAATTTAATAGAAACACTGGCTGTTGCAATTAGCTCTACACTCAACAGAATGAATTACATCGGGCAATGTCAGCCTGACCCGTGGCTTTAAAACGGGGCGCTCCAATCAGCCCTCTCATAACTAACTCTCAGTACATAAAAGTAGCTTCACAAAGTCAGAGTTGAAGGCAGAAACAACTAAGCAGGAAGTTTTCATTTTCACATTGTATTGCCTGAGAAATGCTGCACACAAACTTTTTTTTTTAAACATTGAAATAAGACTTTTCAGACCCGGTTTGGCCTGAACTAAGCACTACTGTAGTTTTTCTGGCGTGACACATAACAACAAAACCACAGTGCAAATAATGGTACACTGGCAGAAGTGGCTGACATGCAGGGTTCCACTTCAGAAAGCTCACTTCACTTGTGCCCTGAGGAAATTTCTGAGTGAAACTTTGGTTTGGCCTGATTTAAGTGTGAGGGGAAACAAGAGCAGCACTCGGAGCCTCTCTTGAAAGTGACCTCTTCCTTTTCTACTTGTTTTATTTTTTTTTTATGATCCTCCCTTTTTTTTTTTTTTTGCTTGTCCCTCTCCACAGGGAGGTCAAAGGTCAGAGTGCAGGGTCACACATAAAGCCGTGCCCATGTAGTTGGGAGGGATTCTGTGTCTTACTCATGACACTTAAGCAGGGCAGGTTACAGGGCTGATTATAGGACGGTTCCTCACCACTACGCCACCCTACTGACCATAAAGCTTACAATGACCTTTTTGAATGTCACACCCCAAACACCACCACTGTGAGATAATGGTCTGCACTGCCACAAAACCCGGCCTCTAATAAAAACGTGACCACAAAGCAGTCCTGTCAAGAAAGGCATGCAGAAATGAACCTGTGCCGGAAACGATCACGCAAAACTTAACCCTGACACAAAAAGATCAATAGCCAATCTGTCAATCAATCTCAGGCTAACTAGTCTATCAATATGCTGATGCTGACAATGATCCAGACACTTGACCTTTTCCTTGGCTTAAATCTTGGCATGGGGGCTTGAGAGGGTCTGACAGTAGTCGTGATGCTGAGAAAGATGGGATGAATCACAATTTGGATTTTATTGGCAGGGTCAGAAATTAACAAGAGCAGCAGGGGGGAGAAAAATACCCTTGAAAGTTCAGAAAATGTCAGTGAAAATAAAAACGAAGGGGAGGACCGTGCCCGCCGATAGTAACAGATACCCTCTTTGTATTTCACCCCCTTTCACATTACATTCATTGAGCTGTCATATATTCACATGTAAATGTGCCCACTGGGTCGTTTTGTGGTGATTTGTAGCAACCTGTAATAACGTGATTCTTTGCATCGCGGACAAGAATAATGGAGATGCTTTTTGATCAGAAAACAAGTGAGCACACACACAGCCTGCAGTAAGGGTTTGATTTTTACTGTTGATGCGATGGTATATTACCTTTTAATATATTGAAGATGTCCAGTCGATGCGCTACTGTAAAATAAAGTGGTGAATTGAATATTAATTCTCCTTTCTAAATGTACACACATCTCAAAGGAAAGGGTGGAGATTAAGAGAAGCTGGCATGTTAGAGAAAGGCTCCGGGATATGCAACAATTGATGTGATTGTGCAGATCTTATATCAATTCTCCTAAAAATATGATCAATCATTGCATTATTTTGTGCTTCACACAAATCATCCCTGGAAACAATCAAAAGGGTGCGCATGGGACGGAGGGTAGTCAGATCATATGAGCGTGAGAGGGAAAAAGAAAACTCTTCTAAATCAACAAAAATCCTTGAGAAGAATAGCAAAGATTTACTATCACTACTCAGGCAAACTGGGCCATCACGCTCATCATTTTTATTTTTACCTTCACACACAAGACGCCTCGTTCACCACAGTCAGATTCACACCAGTGTACTTTGATTATTCTAGTTTTTCTTTTTTCTTTTTTTTCAAATCATATTGTTGCAATTCTGTATGGATATGCACATCAAGCAACTGCAGACACAGTTTATTCCGTGCATATGCTGACAGATAATTTCTCAGTACAGTTTAATCACATCGCAACTATGCACCCGCACATAGTAAACTAATGTGTTAAAAAATGTGTTACAACAACAGAGATAATACAGGAAAAGGAGGAGTAGGATGTCGATAATATAACATCATTAACATGAAGTTGTGCAACTTGAATCAGTCATTGATATGCACTTTTAAATGCAGTGTTCAGTGCATTTGTTCAGCGCACCAAAACAGTAGTGGATCCTCCTATAGGCAACAGAGGCAGCTACGGGGTGCAGCATATATATGCAACATACTGTGTGTGTGTGTGTGTGTGTGTGTGTGTGTGTGTGTATATTTATATATATAGAGAGAGATATATATAGATAGATAGATAGATAGATATATGAATATATATATATATATATATATATATATATATATATATATATATATATATATATATATATATATATATATAATCACATCATTATGCTCACAAAATTGAACAGAATGGAAATGGTGGAGTGGAGTGTATGAAGAAGAGGCAAAAGCCACCTACTGTATTGCGCATACCATTGTTTTATTGTTTATTTATTATTGATATTTCTTGGCTAAGTTGTTTATGTGTGACGATTTCTCATGAGCACTTGTTCATGTAAGTAAAACATAGAACTACAATAACATCAACAAGTTATTGTTTTTGTTACTATTGCTAGAGATGCACCCATTAAGTTTTTGTTGTTTTTTCTTTTCTTTTTCTTTTTCTTTTCTTGTCATTTACACACACACACACACACACACACACACACACATATATATATATATATATATATATATATATATATATATATATATATATATATATATTTATATAAATATAAGCTCTCCATTCCACTTTATTATGCCTTATTTGAATAAACATGAATTCAGTTATACAAATTTATGAAACAACCTTTAAAAAACCTTTGACATCTAAAACACCTTTTTAAAAAACTGCTTCAAAGGGCTTTTTACTGTATGTGAAATATCATTATTCCCTCTCTCATATATATTCTATATTGCTGTGTAAACATCCAAAATGTCTCTTTCAAACAGCTGTATTTAATCAAGTGTCTTGCCAAAAACTATATTTTACAAGATTATGTTGAACACATCATGAAAACTTAATAATTCACCTTTGCAAACGTACTTATTTTTACTGAATAGAACTTGAACGCATCATATTGTAACTGTATATGGGGGAATAGAGGGAGCTTGACTAGAGGGCCACTAAATGTGCTAGGTCGGGCACTGCACAAACACTGTTTATTTATTTATTTATTTTAGGGCAAATATGTCCTTTATTGATTTTCAACATAAGAGTTGCTGTTCTTTCAGTCTTTCTTTCACAGAACACAGAAATCGTGGCCTTGAACATGTCCGTGTTATCACACATGTCTGATCTTGTGTAGAATCAAAGTCCTTTTAAGAGCATTTATCCTTATAGATACTTTGTCTTACATGGACTGGCAACCTCTATGAGCGCTTTCTTAGCTTGTAGTGTTTTTTTTCACACTGCAGTGCAGAGCGTGCCACTAATGAGACCAATTTAAATACATTGGTTCAGCGCAGGCAGAGACACATGCGCCCTCACAAACACACACAAACACGCTGGGGAGCCACGAGACAAATGCAGGTAAATACCTGATATGACAGATCCAATCCCACTTGTGTAACATAAACAGGGATGGATAGGTGCAGGCCCAAACAAAATATTAATACAGAGTTGTGGTTCTGAGATGTGACGAGAGCTCTGGCATTACACTCATTCATCTTTCACTTGGCTTTTCCTCCAGGCCATAATATTTCTCATCAATCAGCAAGTTAGGTGTCAAGTGAGAACAATTCAGCACAAAGTGAATGTCAAGCTCTCTTCACTGCCCATTTTCCAGTCTGGCAAATGAATGGCTCTCTGATGCTGATGAATATGTATTGATAGTGTGAAGATGGTATGCAACAGGGGCCGGACGACCTCACATGCTAATATGCAGGCGACATCTTCCCTCGGTGGAGGAACAAATGAAAATCTTGTCCTCCGTAATGTGAGGATTTACATGCAAAACCTACAAGGGGCTTAGTCATAAGTTTAAAGGGGACCTATTGTGCTCATTTTCAGGTTCATACTTGTAATTAGGGTTTCTGTCATCATCTGAAGTTAAAAAAAAATGGAAACAGAGAATTTAGAATGGTCTGAAGTCATGGTGTTTTGATTTCAGGCATTACTTTCCATACATTTACCTCATTGTTTGAATCTTTTGTCAACACTGTTATGAGCATCCGACAATGTAACGTTAGGCTTTATTTAAGACAGAAATTGAGGAAAAGCACAACAGGCGCCCCTCAAAGTTCAAACATACCAGCAACATTCCACATTAATTCATATCTCTTAATTACTGTTCTACAGTATATCCATATGTGAATGCAAAGCAACACAAGTGTGTCGTTACTGTGCTCATTAGCAACTTTGCCCTAAAACAGTCACGCTGTGATACGTCAGGGATGGCATTATTGTTTAACTTTTAAATTAGCAAAGCAGAGCTTGTTTGCGTCTCTGCTTGATCGTCACTTTTTAATTATGTTTTAATGTTAACAATTAGTACTGAAGTGGAGTCAGCAATACTTGATTGGAATCCTTCATAAACAAGGCTCTCTCAATATGTTTTATTGTTAGGAGTAATTCAATAAGAAAAACAAAACAACTTTTCTAACAGTGAGAAACAATTTAAGAAGGTGACAGATTTAAGAAACACAAAAACAGTTGGATTTTTTTTTTTTTTGTTTGTTAGTTTGTGCAAACTCCATGTGTTCCGTCTTCATTTTTAATCCTCGAGATTTAAATTCTTGTACACAACTGCAATGAAGTCCAGAGTGATAAATTAAGCCCCTCTGACGATGAAAAAATAATAGCACTAAGTAGGCTTTGAACTACAAGATACTAACACGCTGAGTGAATGACACATAGTCATGACTTATGCACCGCCGTCAGCACTTTGCAGAGCGTATGAATTATTGTGCTGTTTACACATCAAGTCCTGACAGACATCAATACTTTATTACCTGGGAAATTATTTGCAATCCATTTTTATGGTGGTTATGTTGTCTGATTAAGCTAAAAGCTGCTGTCAGTGGACAGAGGCCCTTAACATCATCAGCTGCAGCCTTTCGTCATATATCTTTGCATGGAGTAACTGATCCTGTGCAGTGCAGTGCCCCATTTCCTATTCAAAATCATATCTCTCCTTGTATTCACTGCAGGTTCAGTGTTTATGTGACGATCAATAATATGTATTTTTAACCACAGCGTAAATGTAGTCCAGGGATAGCCTTATCCTTGACCGTTTCATGCACAGCCAGCAACATGTACCATCATTCTTGAATTCTGTTTGAAAGATCATTTCTTGGCTGTCAGCAGCACTCCACTAAGGCTTCACTCATCACTCAGAAACACATACATTGGAATAGGAGGAGAGGATTGGTCATTTGATGCTGTCACTTTCTTTTTACACCGCCCGCTTATTTCTCCCCACGTCACTCCGCAGAATAGCAAAGTAAGTGTCACTGGTGAAGTGTGCCTCTCTAACCTAACCGCACACCCACCCGTCCACCCACCAATCCATCTCATTCATCCATCCGTTCAGCCATACAATATATGTCATGGGGAAAAAAAAGAAAAAACAAAAGGAGAAGCATCTGACAAAGACATGTCGACCATCTGTTACTCTGTTAAAATGGAAAATTTATTGTGTGTGACGATGGAGATAGTTGTTAAAGTGGAGGTTATTTCTGTGTTATGTAATTCCATTTTAAGACACAGGGCAATCCAAATCATCGCACAACATAAAATCAGAAAATAGACAGCATAGTGAATCTATTCGTCCATCTGTCTGTCTGTCTGTATTATTTAGAGCCACCCCTCCCTACTAAGTGCCCCACATATATATGATGTAATTTAATCACACTTCCTCAATCCAGCGCCGTAACATGTTCGAGTGCTGTTGTTCAACAAGAAATGCAGTTTAGGTGGCAGTTAAAGATTAAGTGCAATGATTTTAATTCCATCAGGAAATGCTTGCTCTGTCTTTCCAGCACGAGCAGTGCTTTTGATGGCCCATTTAATTTGTCACTGTTTCTCTATGCTCAGCCAATTTTCATTAGGTTGAGGCAGTGTGGCCCTGGTCGACACGGGTACTAACACCCATTTCTTGTTGGCCATCATGTCCGAAACATAAGCATCTAGTTTGTATTCCCTCTCCCCTCTGCCTCAGCGTTTGCCTCCAGCTTGCTCACTCGCTCAACCATGACAGACCAAATCCCTCGCTTTTTGCTCATCTTCTCCACTTAACTTTAATAGTGTGAAAGAATAATTTGCATGTTTGAGATCAAGAGATATGAGAGAAATGGCAGGGAGAAAAAAAACACAACGCATCATTGTCATCTTATCCCAGAATACCTTACTGTTGCCAGTCACCGAGGCAGTCTTCCTCTCCCACTCTTCCCTCCGCTCCTTCTGTGCTGCCGTCTGACTGAACACAGGACGACTCTTTAACTATGTATAGTTTTTACCAATAGTTGTTAAAATAAGGCTATATCAGGTCATTTTCGGGTCTCCTGAAGGAGAGTGGGTCTCTCGTTGCACTTACATTTTAATGAGAATTATTGATGACCATACAGATGATATGTACACAGCTCAGAGAGATTAGATTTCTTTTTTTTTGTAATTCTGTAAATAATGGCATGATTATGTTGCCAGTGTCACAACCTTTTGCATTCAAAGATCACCATGGCAACTGTAACTATTAGAAACTGCAAATTATATTAAATAAACCAGATAAAAATGTGGCAAACGAATGTAAAATTAAAGATTTTTAGATCTAAATAGCCCATAATTGAAGCTATCTATTGTAATATGCTGTTAAATTATTTGGATTTTGCATAAGGGGATTTCTATACATAGGCCCACTTGTTAAGAAAAGGCTGGTTACTGAGTGGGTTTATTAGTCGCATTGCAGATTAACAGGAGCCAGGAATCATTATTATCCAGAACGGGAAGCCTGGTCATTTTAAGTGTTCTTACAATATAATCAACTATAAACAAAAAGCCATTTGCATAATCAGCGCAGCAGTTACATGAGAAATTGTAGTATTCACATCTACAGCCCCAAAGTTTCCCCCTGGTTTAGAGTTTTGTGAGAGTCAGAGACAATTTGGGTTTGAGTTTGAAATTTAATCCACAGCAAGAGAAGTTCCGCTCTACCCCCCTAACCTGCTTCTTTGCCGATTTAATGTTGAAATGTTGATGACATGTCTTAATAGCATGCTAAAAAAACAAAATGCTGTGAAAGTAGAATTTACAAAATTCAACTTTTTCAGTAGAAGTCACCTTTATGCCAAAAAAAATGTATTTTATGGCATTAATGTCTTTGGCATGTAATCCTCTTTGAAACAGAGGAGAGAGAGTGAGGCGAAAGCATCTCATGAAAGCTAAGCCAATCCCACTGGGATTTTGCTTAAAACCTGGCACACGTCTAACAAACTCTGACTAATAACTGCACCTTGCAGTAGGAGTTTTTCTGAGGACATTGAGCGCGTTGAAGGAGAAACCCCACATTCAGCAGATTAAGCTCAACTCTTGAGGCTCAGTTAAGAGTTCTGATTCTATTCCAGGAAATTTCACACTGTAAAACTCCCTTTCAATACCCTCCGAAATTACTTTATTCACAATCTAATGTTCAGACGTAACTAATCATTATTTGGCTCAAGTGTTTCCACGAATCAAATGCATTTCTAATGTACAGGGGTCTATAAAAGTAAATAGAATTAAAATTCTGCTTAGCAAAAGGTGGCTTAAGTTTTCAGGGAAAACAAAATGCCTGCATATTGTTTTGTTTTGGCACGGTGTTTATGCAGCAATACGCCGTGGGCATGCCAGTAGGCAAATATCCTTGGCTCCTGGTGTCTTCTCCATTGAGCACAGAGCATTGCAGCAGGCAAGGCCAGAGGCCAAGCTAATATTGCCCATTTAACCTTTTCACATGAATTATAGAATAAGTTCTACATGAGCACAGCTGAGCGGCCTGATATATAAATTTGATGGCCACTTTTTGCAGGTAGTTGCACAGAGTGAGAAGCGCATCATCCATGACAAATAAAGTAATGGACTGAGTATTTAAATAATTAAAGCTGCTATCATCTCAAAGCTCAATTTTACCCTCTTGGAGAACAGTGAAGCTTTCTTTTGCCAGGTGCGATTTGTAATTGAAAATGTGCGTCAAAGATTTTGTCAGAATAATACATTAGTGATGTATATTCACAAAAGGCTTTCATTGGAGGAAATAAATCAGTGTCAGTGACAAATGCGTGTATGGTAAAGCCAGATAGTATGCCATCAGCATATTTCCATGAGGGACTAAAATTCCCTTATTCTTTGGAGTTGTAGGTGAGAAAAGATAAAATTGAAACCTTTCTCTCTTTCTCTGCTTCACTGGTTCAAGAAAACCATTGTGGAGACCGATGCTTTTGAAATCACCCTGGTTGCCCTGTAAGTCTACCAATACTGGGGAGTCTCTTGATTTAGAGCTGACAGACAAAGTGAATACAGTCAAGCCTCGCTGTTCTCACTAAGCCCAGAATAGATAGAGCATAGCTGGAGTAAAGATGACCAGTTATAGGGATCATTAGCTATTGATTGACTGTATTAAGTTATTATTTTCTATCAAAAACACTTGTATATGTTAGTTTCCATTCTTGAATGAAAATATGGTATGTTAGGTAAACGTTAGACATCTGAACGAGTCCTTGATTGATTACAGTCGGCCTTCACATTTCTCTCCTCGGCACCACAATTGCACCGCAATAGCACTGACTAGCCCCACAAGGAGGTCATGTTTTTGGTGCAGTTTTTGTGTATCTGTTTGTTTGTCAGCCAGATTACAGAAAAAAATACTGGCCGGATTTTCATGAAACTTGGTGGAGGGGTGTAGAAAATAATTACAGTACATAAACACGGCCCTCACCTCAGACGTCACGAGCAAACATGAAGGTGGCTGAGCCGAAACGGGGACCACTAACAGTGCAATTGCGAACAGCAGCAACAGTGCTGATAGAGCAGTCAAACAGAGTTAATGAGGGTTAGCTCACACTCACCGTGGCAACCATAGGTGGTAACTAGAAGGTGGGCATTTCGCGTGATCGACAGCACGCATTATCAGCAGTGACCGTCGAAAAAGCGCCTCCATATCAGTGCCGCTTTCTTTTGCACGCCAGGCCCGGGTAATGTGCAGTGCATGAAAAACAGATACTGGGCATTTGGATTTGGTGTGGGTCTGCGTTTTCTGAGTGCCCTCCTAGTTACCAACCATGACAGCATTGCAATGTCTGGTATTGTTTTCACCTGATGTGTGTGTGTCCTTGTGGCAAAATGTGCTCCCAGTGACACCAATTGTAAACTGTAAACAATTGTGAACTACCAGCTGTTTTGAGTATTTTACCAGGTGTTTATGTCAATCAGTGTTGGGCAAGTTTCAACTTTCAAAATGTACTGAATTGCACATTACCAGTTAAACTAATTTGAAAGTGATAACTACTTTGTCAAAAAATGATTCATTGTTTTATATTATGCAATCAATGGACGGAAGATCAAATTTACTGCAGTTCATTCACGAACAAACCCAGTGGTGGCGATATTCTACAGCCCGATGAAGGCTGTCCTCGAGAGTGCAGGTCTTAGCCACTCATGCAGTCGCATGCAGTGGTTTCCACTTCGTATCAAAATCACTGTCCTACATTACGTAACAACAGTGTGATGATATAGAACAACTAGCCTAGATCTTTTTTAAATAAAAGAAAAGCCTTGGATACAGGGAAATGGCAGCAGACAGAGGAGTCTGATATATAATGAGATTGGGATCTGTTTGCTCATATAAAACACAATAAACAAATGCTGTGGTGTGCACAACAAACAGATTGGTGTGCGAGGCAGCCATTATGACTAGTGCAAATGAATACACCAGAGCTGAAAGATCCACCTCCCTGTAGTTGTGTAAAAGAAGTGGACTGTTGGTGGTGCGCCACTATTGTAAAAGACGTGAATATAGAAATACCCAACCTGCTATGGGAAATTTGTGGAAATTTATTTAACCTTATCCCTGCTGCTTTCAAGCACACTTTTGACGCAAAAGCAGAACGAGACATGTTGCAGATGTTGAAGGTGTGTAAATGGAGGCACATCTACAACATGATAATGCACAGTAACACATCAAACAGATGTGACGATCACTGGTATGTTTCTATAACATAGCCTCTAATTACATGACAAGACACAAATATCCTCAGGGCATTTTTTTTCTGGCAGGTTTTCTGCAGGTTTTCTGGTGCTACATATGAAATAGAGGGTTTGGGTGTCCTCCGCCAAAGATTTTAAGCATTAAACATTTAACGTCCTACAATTTAGGGATTTTGCATACACATTACTATAACTCATTTGTTCAATCAAGTTACGGACTGCAGATTGCTGTATTTCGGCTGGAGTGGTCCACTTGTATTATTGTCTCTATTTTTTTCTGCAATCATGAATGCAGTGGCTGGATTAAAACCACATTGAAGCAATGAGTATTTGAGGGCCCTCATCCATAGCAAAGCCTTTTGTTAATGCTTGTACTACAGGTCAGCTCAGTAGATGTATCCTGCTGTCTTTCACTAAATTTAACATATCTTTTTCTTTTTACTCTATTGTAAAACCTCCATCTCCTTCATATAGATATGGAGAGCAGACTGTTGACCTTGACTCGGTCTTTATGGACGGAACAGATAGAAAAAGGTACGACTACACTAGACTAGATATCTGCTCTTCATTTATAGTATTCTTTTCCCCTCCAGATTCATTTCTGTCTGCTATACGAGGGCACACTGACATGCCTATCCCTTGGGTGCACACCAGGACATCCCGATTGTATATCCAGCCTCACTGAGTGTGGAGAAAGATAGCCACAGCTGCTAATCAGCATCAAATACTGATATTTTTCTCTGCAACTGAGCGAGTCAAGGATGAGGTGAAAAGAGCTCCCTGAATTGTTCTTGTTTTATAAGTTTCCAACTTCAAAGAAGAAAAATTATAAAACAGACCCAAGTGCTTAAGTATGAGAGTCGTGAGCACGCACAGTGCTGTTTGGGACCTAAATTTAATAAATTCAAAAGCTGTTTTGTTGATATTTGTTCCAGCGATGCCAGCCCTCAACTAGGCTGACTGGGGACAAATGTCAGTGTGCCTCCAGTCGCTTTTTTAATGAAAAACACAGACCTGAAAGCCTATTATGATTTTGTAATGTGTCTGACAAAGCGCTACAGTGGTGCATATTACGTGTATATGCATATTTAGAAATGAAATAGTGAAATACACAGTCACACACTTAGCTCTGACTGACAACACCTATTAGAAATCCTTGAGTTTGACAGTCTGTCCAGGTTAACGACACATTATTTCTTGTTGGATGAATGGGTCTACTAACAATTTAAATTGACTTATTTGTGTAATATTACCACTTCATCTTTTGTTCTTATTTACTGTGCTGTTTAATAATGTCAGCTTGCCCAGAGGGGGTTAGGATATGAGGAAAGGCAGCTCTGACAGTGCTGCATAGGAGAATCTCTATGTAGGAAATTAACGACAAACTCATGGTATGTTGTTGTGAAGCATGAACGTAAGGAGAGAGAAGGAGATAGAGAGGGAGAGAGAGATCTATCAGTCTTTTATGTGAAGGAATAAGGTTATAGTTATGTAAGACTTTGGACCTGTTTGTGTCATTATTTGAAAAGTGCAGCTTAAATGTACTGGAACACGATGAGTGGCAGTCAGGTATTTATATTCCCCAGCATGTACTGAAATGCACTCCGATGGTACTGCAAAAGTAAAGTTGATAAGGTAACAGAGAAACTTTGTCCTCACCCATTAGTGGGTGACTAATTAACTTCTGAATTTACTGTGGAGGAAATCACCACTGATGGGATTTGTTTGCCCTGGCTGTGTGAAAGGACTACAAATGAAACCTTTTCAGATCGTAATGCACACTTTGCCTGCCAGATATCAGGAAAAACTGTTTGATTACTTGCGATTATGAAGTAAAAAAAAAAAAAAGAAAAGAAAATCATTTTATATTTGTGCTAAAATTAACAGAACAACTGGACAAAATGTTACAATTCCCCTCCAGACATATTTTACGATATGTAAAAACACAGTTAAATTAATGTTTTGTTTTCTAGCCTTGTGCCCCGCCCACTACCACTGCTTGCGCTATGTTTTGTCTTTAGCGCTAAAATTAAATGTGAATATTGGTCTGTATTTAGGAGTCTAGCCCTTTATTGACCAGTGGAAAAGCAATGTAAATCTGGCATTAGTATTTGAGAAAATATCAGAAAGATGCAGCCATACATGTTTGAGCCCCAGTCAGGCCCAGACACTGAGATTGCAGCCTTGACAAATCCTCTGTTTTTTTGTTTTTTTTTCTGTGGCCTTTTTACAGATTAGATTATAAAACTGGGGAAATTACAAGTAATAGTCATGTTTCTTCACTTCAATTACAGAAATAAACAAAAAAAATCTTTGGCATACTTTGGCGAATCCGAATGGGTCACCTAAAAGATTTGGCTCATGCATAGCCTGGCATCCATCAGGTCTCACTCCAGGCTTCTCTAAAATCTTGGCAGCCCTGAATTAAGTAATTTATGGACACAGATTATTTATTCAGAAGACCAATTTATTAATTTGTGCACATTAATAAGTTATTATAGAGACACATTACCAACTTGTATGCAGAGATGATCAAAATTTCTATTTAAAAATACAGACTCATAGAATTACTGGGTTAGCTTGTGGGAATTGCAGTGTTAAGTCATTGCAAGGTAAATAAAAATACAGGGGGCTTTTTAAGAGACTTGAGACCTTTATTTTGTGAATCAATAGCAGCCAGAATACCTCAAACAAATTTCGTCGTGTGTGTCCACATGGGTAGCTGTGTCAAGGGGTTGAGAACTGAACTCTTCAACAATTATCAGATAAATGTTTGATGTTTGTTTCGGTTTGAGCTGTTTGGGGTAAACAGTTGTAGTATGAGCCACTCTGGTTCTGTTACTGCTGGAAAACATATGATAAAATTTCGTCTACGTTATAAAGATGGTCCCAGTGCATCTTGGGTCTGTTTTAGTTTTAGTCCTGCAGCATGATTTGTATTGTACAGTGCAAAATAATGTGATTTCTCAAACCAAGTTATTGGACCAACCTCTGTAGGATAAAAATAGAGATATGCTTGTTATGGATTTATATTATAAAACATGTAGCTTAAAGTTTCTAAAAGTCACTAACCTCATTAGCCTTGACTAAAGATACGAGTATAAGTATAATAACGCTTATGTTTTAAGCCATATTTTCTCATTCGTTACCAGCCAAGATGCACAGAGGGTGATCTTTTATTATAGCCTTTTCACCTTCAGAGGTGGGCTAAAATGTGTTTGCATTAACAAGAAAGAGTACAGTACATTTTTTCTCTAGTAAAGAGCTACATAAATTGAACAGCCAGGGAGTTTTTGTTCCAAAACAGCGCATGGATTATAAAGGGAGTCCTCAATACTAGAAATCCCAACCCCTGCAGTAATCATTGAGTCATTGGTATTGATCGGCAACCCTATTAACACCCTGCAGGTATACTGTGGTCAGTTTGAGGTAAGCACACAGTAAAAAGCTTGATGCATGAAAATGCATGAAAGTAGTTTCACTTTGTCGCTCACAGCTGATGCCGCTGATTGCTCTGCACTTGTGCTGTTAAGCATTGTTCATTGCCGCTGGCTTTCCAGTTGTTGCCAAAAGACTACTGAAGCTCAATGGCACGACAGGAGTTAAGGTTGATTGATTGACAAACCCAAACACACTCCCCTGGATAATGACCTAAGGTTAGCTACTGTGTGAGAGAAAGCATACACAATGTGTTGTTCTCTGCTGTGAATTCTGCAAAAGGCAATCCTTTGTGACAAATGATCAGAGGGGCTTTTTGTGCTCCTAATTTTCCCACAATTTCATAAAATGTTTTTTTTTTTCCCCTTACATTTAGACATACACATTACATCCCATTTGACCTCATGACTCTCCTCCACCCCCTCCCACCCCCCCTCACATGCTTTTACACACATGAGTGGAATAGAAAGTGACATTTTCCAGCAAGCTTTGTTACCCATCAGTCATTGTTAGTGTGTGTCATGGAGAGAAAAACCTCAGAGCGCTCAGGGAGTCGGTGCTGGAGTGGGGATCAGGGGCCTTCTAGTGTTGGGAGCAGACAAAAGAGCGAGGCTGGATTGAAAGTGTGTGAGCGTGCGCATGCACACATTCACCTGACAGTGAGCAGCATAACATGGACTGCAATTTAAATGCAGAGCAACATGTTTTAATCTCGAAGTAGAAATTCATCTGCGTGAATCACATATTCTATGTAAAAGAACAAAGAACTTTTCTTTATACTAAAGACATTTGAAGAATTTGTAGTGCAAAAGAGCTTTCCACTGTGTCAAAGATTAATTGAATGTAATGTCACATCAACAGCTTGTTAATGTCTCACGTTTTTTTGCATCTTGTTTAAATAGAATCAAATGGAATAGCAGATAATTTATTTATTGTCATTGTGCTGCTGCAAACTGCAACATTCAGGCGCACTCACTGAGCGGAGCTCAAATATACAAGATATAGATTAACAATAAAAGCGTCACAATAGTAAAAACTGTTCATACAACTGACTCACATGCCCAAACTGTAACACATGTACACACAGATTCACACACCCATACACACCTACATCTTTGTATGCAGACATGAAATTCACAGCTTTCTTTAAGTTCCAACTAACACCTATTTCTTACAATACAGACAATTAGCCAATGTCAGACAGTAAGCCAACTAATCTAAAGAATTGTACTTTTGTTAGCTCTGTGTTGCTGTAACTAAGACAAAGATTTAATGTTCACAGTTAGAAGCTATACTTGTTAAGGCAGTGTACTGTTTCAAAAGTGAGCATCTGTTATTGGTTGCAACAAGTTCATTTGTTTATACAACCGACATAATGGCACATCACTTTTTTCGCTCTCCTAAAACAAATTAGTGTTTGTTTTATCTTTTTTTTTTGTTATATGTTGAGGCTTAAGATACATTGCTGTCCTTTTGGTTGCATAGGCCAAGTAATTAGATGTGAGCTGTCTTAAGGTTATTCACATGGCTGTTCTGCTACATTTATAAGTCAAGCTTATGAATTTAACATCAATCAAATTCATCAAAGCTACAAGCGTTGTGCATTTAACCAACTGTCCTAAGAGAGACACTAGCTCCACAGGGTCAATGCATAAAATGCAGAGGCTTTATATAAAGTCTAAATATTTCACGATTAGGCTGCATACTGTAAATGTTGGTGCCCTCAGTATAGTGTTTTAAAAATTTCATGAGAAAAACCATATCTTGGTTTGCCTAATTAATGATTACCACTAAATGGTTGCATGTGCCCTTTTAATAAAGCATAACAGCTCTCTGACCTCTCAAATACCACTTGGTTCTCTCACCGCTTCGTTAGCATGAACAGCAGGCGCTTCCCCTCAAACAGTGGTGGGCTAATTTTGCCAAATAACTATCAGCAAATATTGGCTGCTTGATTGCTCTGATAGCCTCCTGCGTGTCCGTTCTTATGAGGCTCACCTGCTTTTTAATGTGTGTAGGTGTGCTAACCAGAAGAGGTAGAGGGGGAGAAATGAATTTAAGATTTAAATGTGCAGGGAAGGGAAGAGTCTTGTTTGCACAAATAACATAGAGGAGGAGGGTGAGAAGGAGGTGGAAGGAGGTTTTAGACAAAAAATAAAAACGCAGCGTCTTTGGGTTTGCACATTGTTATCACAGCAGTGACAGCACTGTGACTGTGACATGGAGAAGACAATGGAAATGGAAATCTTTACTGCTAAGCACAGACATCCTTAAATTCAACTTGCCACGTTTTTTTTTTTTTTTTTTTTTGGTTTCCCAAGCCCACAAGTAAAATCTCCATCCCTGATGATAGCTACATTTTGTTGGAGGGGTCCCGTTATCGAAAATTAATGAACACTGTTCAGCCAATCAGAGTGTCATATTCACTCGGGCCATGTCTTAATGTAAAATATGTTCTACGATCAATGCATATGCACACTGCAATAACTGGAATGAAAATGAAGATAATAGTTCAGTGTGGAATGAAGATGGTGTTCAGATTGCTGCCAGACCAGATCTTATCATCATTATGACACCTGCGAGAGGGTGAGATAGAGGGAATGCAAGAGAAATAGATTTAGAAAGACAGACAGAAAAAAGAGAAAGGAAAGATGAGAACGGGGGGAAAAAAGGAGATATACAGCTTCAACATTATTGTTAAATACATACAATCACAGCCAGAAAAATGCCCAAAGACCTGCTGGAGTGGCAGTACTTGACTCACCACTCTTATACCCCTCCATCCCTCTAGAATTCACTTTCATAGCGGGTGTACTAGTGCATAAAGTCTTCCATGGCTGAGACCTGACAGCCTCAGATGCCAAAAATCCATCTTCCAATGCAATTTAGCACAGAGGGAGCTGGGAAGATGGGGAAATTATACAGGACCCGAGTCAGAGTTTTAAGGTAGCAGTGGAGGCCCACAGACACATTTGAAATGATGACAGGTTGCACAGATCTGACAAGTCAAAAGTTAGTGACTCCAAAAATAAAATTTCAGTCACTTTCTTGAGACCCTTGTGACAAGGCAAAGTATTGAGGTGCTGTCGCGATCCTTTTCTTTGTTTCCATGTGCTCAAGATAACTAGCCATCTGACTAAATTTTCCTGTGAAGCCTTCTCATTTCTCACCTCAGCTGAGGAAAACTGCAGGGATAAACTAATGCCAATTGTTGAAAATTGACTCAGTGGAATGGAGTCTTATTGTCAGTGCAGTTAGAGTGAATTATGAAAAACAAGCCACACAAGTTTTATGTGTGGGTGCATCTTTCAGAATAGCGGTGTGTTGCAATGCAATTACAAATTGTGACTTGCATTACACCACACTGTACTTGAATAAACTTTAAAGGGACAGTTTACCCCAAAATAATAATAATAATAATAATAATAATAATAATAATAATAATAACTCTAATAATTACATTGTTGGCGATAACGTCGTAGAAACATAGACATAGAAACATCTCTCCAATATAATGGAACTAGATGGCACTGGTTGAATTCATTACAGAATTCAACAGTGGGCCTGGCCAATGTATCAATATTAAATCAATATTGTGATATTAGACTACATTTCTTATGAGATCTTGAATTGTGTTATATTGCCAGTTTTGTCTTTTCCTGGTTTTAAAAGCTTCATTACAGTAAAGTGAATTGTCAAAATTTACCAGACTGTTAGCTGTTGTATTATTTGTCCTACCCACTCAGTCATTATATCCAAAATTACTGATTAGTATTTATCAAAAATTTCATTGTATAAATATTTTGACCCCATATCGTTGTCACAATATCAAAATCTACAGGAGGTGTTCAGTCAAAAGGATATTTGACTGATTGATATTGCCATATCACCTAGCATTGTTTCTCTTCAGAAATCATGACCCGGTTACTCGAGATAATTCATAGACCTTGTTGTGAGCACTTTCATGTAGGAACTATTTATTTTCTCCCAAACTACACTCACCAAATGTATCATAATGCAGAAGTTAATGTGTATCAGGCCTCTCATCCATGAGTTGGTGCACGTTCCCTTTTGCACAGTGATATAGTTGGAGAGTGTAGTTCAGTGGAAAGAAAATATTTCCTTCTCATAACAAGGTCTATTGATTATCTCCAAGAACCAAATCATGATTTCAGTTAAGCTACTTTGAGCACCACCAGCCAAGTGCCATCTAGTTTCATTCTTTTCGAGTAAAGGCAGACATCTCTACGACCTCCAACACTCAGTAACTCACGCCAAAACAATGTAGATCGACAATCCAGATCAATCTAGATTGAGAAATAGCACTAAGAGGAATAATATAGATTTTTATGGTAAACTGGCCCTTTTCTGTTTTTTTTACAATAAATATTTACTGTTACAGTTGCAGTAAAAGTGTTTCGTCTTAGGATTCTATTCTAAAGGTTAGTCTCAAAAATACTTCTGGGAGAAGACTGTTAACCTTAACCCTTATGCCCCCTTTCAATCATTACAATCTGAACACAGACACCACACACACACACACACACACACACACACACACACACACACACACACACACACACACACTCCTATACACAGCAGAAGTCCGTCTTTCTAGTGACGGCAGTATTTCTGGCGGTAGATCTCCTTTACGAATAAATGTCCAGAAATTTACTTATAGAGTTACAGTTCTTTTTAAAAGATGCATGAAAGATATTTAACTTCTTTTCATTTTTTAAAACATAAAAAAGAACTGCAATTTATAAAGACTAAAAAAAAAAATAAATGACCAAATCCATAAATATCTGGGGTTTTTTTTTGTTTGTTTGTTTTTTTTGTTCATATCTGCCATTAGTACATTTCTTTGACATTATCAAGGCACGGTATGTTCCATCAGCATGGTTCTTATATTGCTGTAACATGGACATTCGCCTCTGTCCGTTTATATCTAAGTTTTTGCTGTAATTGCTTACTGCGTTATAAAACCTGTAAACATACAAGAAAAAAAGGGAGGGAAAAGTACTCATAAAAGCTGTCCTTGAACATGTTTAACTCCACTAACAATACAGGAATATGGAGAAAACTCTGCCAAACCCCACATTATGAAGCCATATAATGTCTAACACAATGAAACATCCATTTTTAAATTTGTGAAAGATTTTTTAAAAATGCACTAATGTCATGTATGCTTATTAAGATTTCTATTTTTTAGAGTAACTGAAATTGATTGGGTAATTATATTTGTGGGATACTATGTGTATTTGTATTTTTAAGGAAAAAGACAACCAGCATATTCGAAGAACAATAAATCACCTAACATGTACAGATACATGACATGTTACAAGATGATTTTGTGGAACTGCACTGGTAGTCTGTGCATATCAGTAATTTAATTATAGTAGCTGAATATTAAAAAAGCAAAGTGTATCAGAATGTGATTCCTTAACTCCCATGCTGACATAGTTTTCAACTAGCTTATAACAGCATACCTAAATCCCTGAAATTCAGTTAAAGCTTTTTGTTTGATGTACAAACCCCAAGATTTTAAGTGACCCCATCTGGCTACCACTACGAAAAATTTCTGGGGGCGCCACTGAAGGTGAAAATTCTTCACTATTGGCCTTCTTTTAAGTATCAAGTTTGAAATCTTTCATAAAATGTAATCATATAATTTTGAATGATCATGATAAAAAATGTTCATCTCACCTTTGTATCTCCTCTTCAGCATTCATCATTTAAATTTGTTCCAAGAATCTCAGTGAAATGTCTCCACATAAATCACTGTTGTTTGATGTGAGGAAGATATTTTAAATATTTACCCTTGTGAAAAGTTCTGAAGAGGTCTCTTCATTAATTTAAAGTCTTGATGCTAAAAATAACAGAATAAATTTTGGAAATTAAACTCTGCTTATTTCATTTGATGGTGCCAAAAATTATGTTTATTGCAGACAACAACTTAGCTGGTGTGAGTCAAGGCAATTACTGCAGATCAGAGCCAGGAAAACACATCGCTTCACATAGTGGTGATAATGGCTGAACACAATTAAACTAGATATATCAGTGATACAGCGTGGCGGTAAATACATTACACTAGACCACTGAGAACAAATTGATTACCCTCAATGGACATTAAGATGCATTTCAATGGCTGTTAATTTTAACATTAAGTGTGGGCTTCCCTGCTGGGGCTTAGTGCAGCAATCTGTGAAAAAGCCAAGTGTAATGTGGGCAAAGTGCTCATGTCCCTCAGAGG
The DNA here is from genome assembly GCF_026936395.1 of Plectropomus leopardus. NCBI lineage: Eukaryota > Metazoa > Chordata > Actinopteri > Perciformes > Serranidae > Plectropomus > Plectropomus leopardus. The sequence continues at coordinate 17,927,399 of NC_142183.1, forward strand.
AACACATGACCTAACTGTCAGATGCCAAAATGCCAAAGGCTTGATTGACAGTCTTGTGTTAAACTGCATGTTTGAACTCATTAGCACATTAAGGCCTTGCTACACAGAGAACCCACAGTCATTGTGTATTAATGTTGTACTCTTGATTCTTTCAACTCGTCACTCAACACAGCAGCCTCTTGGGAATGTGGAAATGTAAGGCAAGGTGTGCTTAAAAGCCCTCAAAAAAAAGGTTGTTATCCATTGATACTTGCATATCAAGTTTATCATTTATTTGCCTAAAGACCACATTTTATACTCTGCGCATAGATTTACATACGTACGTTTCATGCATAAAATGGTGCCTGTGCCCAGATACACACATGCACACACAAAGCACTTCAGTCAAAAGTCAGCACGGGTTCTTTCTTCACAACAGCTGTAATTCCAGTCTCAATCATAGCACAGTGCTGAGAACTCAACATCAGTCAAGTCCGCCCACTCCTATTCTCACATCTGTCACATCAAACAATCATGTTGAACTTTAGGGTTCAAAAAATCTTTCAAGCTTTGCTACAAACAAAAAAAAAAACATACAGGGGTACAGAGCAGTAAGGGACATATAAACATGTGTTTGTGCCAGGCTCGTGTTTGGTGACAAAGGGGTTAGTTCCGGGACAGAAGAGCAAAAATACAATGATACACGGTGATGTGTCGACAGTGATACCTTGACACGGCGCAGGTTACAGAAAGGGTTTGCTTTTCAAAGATGAGTGCTTGCATTTTCCTTTTTAAGTTGCGACTGTCACCCTAATGCATCTTTCATAAAAGTGATTGACGTATGGTGTTATCATCCTCAGTGGCATTCTAAAGAGGGCTGGTGGCAGTCTCAATGCACTCTTCATTTTTAACTAATAGGGACAGCACATGGCTGGAAGCTGTCGCCTTGTTGGTCCCAGTTTGACACTGATGCATTTCTATCCCAACTGAAAATGCTTGGTCAATAGCCAGCCACGCCATATACTGTACACTGTGCATATGCTGAGCGTTTTTCCTATGATTTTCTTTGACATCAGTGTGCTCTGTAGTGTCTTGTGTCATATGTGCAACATAAATTCAGTTTTCTGTTGTGCAATTACAAAATAAGGCCCCGTCCTTCCATTTTAAGCAAAAAGAAAATATTCTCACGTCAGCGACAGTCCTTAGGAGGATGCTCAGACAATTTAGTCCAGTGAGTGACAAGAAAATGCCCTTTAGCATAATGAGACTTTGACAATTAAATTCCACTCTGACACACTTTTCCACCCAGGTTATAAATAATTAATTTGAAGAAGTAAGCAGTCAAAAGAATGTCACGTCTCATTTGGTTGCGCTGAGCGACAATGACGAGCCTGAAACATGCGGCTTATAGGATATTATTGGAAGGTTGTTCCAGATATCCTGTTTCGCTGTGACACAGATGTGTTAGTGAATCTCAGTAAGAGTAGTGATGTTCAAAGCAGGGATTTTATTTTGTTAATTCTCTTAGCTCTTATTAAGCGTTTGTTAAATGTTCCAAGTGCACTCTCACTTCTTGAGCTTCTGAATCAATGAGAATGAGTGAATATGCCACAGAGAATCTTAAAGGAAGCTGTTAGTAGTTTAGAGCAGATTAAATAGCAAGGTGGGTACATGTCTGGTTGATTTAGCGCAGTACAGTTAGTCATGAGTTTACTGTTAAGAACACATTTTCAACATGTATGTTGATATTTTTGATCCTGTTTAGATTTTATTCTCCTTGGTGACATCTGACCTCAAATAACAAAAGCCCTTTTTACACAGAGATCCACCATAGAGCTGCTATGAAGTCCCTTCTTCATGCTGCCTTTGCACTTTGAAGAAGAATCAAAGAGCGACAGCATCGCTCAGGGCATTGTGCGATTTCAGATAGCATGCCGGCAACATGGAATTGAAAGAGGCGTGACAGATGTGACATGTAACACATCAGCATTACCCTCTAGTATTACATATTACATAGGCGTCGCTTTCTAAACAATAACAATGGCATAACATGGCAATAGCAATCATTTACTGGCTCTGTTATATGGCAGCTGACCTCATCCTCAGCTATGAGGGTGAGGAGCTCCCACACCTCTTTGTTTTAACAATTTTCAGACATTTTTGAAATGCAGCATCTGTTTTAGCACCAGACTCAAGTGGCCATTTATTGAATTGCAGTTTTTGGCTCTTCCACATTGGTGTCATTTTTCAACCTCGGAGGTTGCTGCTCAGTGATTACGGTACAGGACTAGTACAAAATGAGAAAATGCCTCTGCCCCTGTTTGGGAGTATTGCCACTTATAATGATTACTTCTTTCAATGACAAAAGTAGTTCATTGGCCACATGATTTTATTCAACACTTAATCTTCATCCAGCCCAGCTTCAGGTCCTCCAGCAGGAAAGGCACTTATTTCCTATCTATTCATGATTTTATGGGCCATAAGTTTTTAAACCTAGTAAGACTTGTCTAAGTAGGCTAAGTGCATATATGTCTTTTTATTCTTACACAAATACTATCATATACTGAATACAATGTCAGGGAGATGTGAAAAAAAGATGATGTGGTATGAAAAAAAGATACCACCCAAGCCTATACACTTGTCTTACGAGACTTGACGATTGTTGACAAGCAATCAAAGGCATATCAGCAGCAAATGACCTACTAATGTCTTTCACGATGAATTTTCTTAGAACAATTCCAACAGTCATCCTTTGAAACAATCTCTTTTCCAAAGATCTTGGGAGGAGACTGACTGTATTGAGCCTTCAATATAGATGAACATCCGTCTCACCCTCCATTCAAACTCGCTGTATGATGCAAGTCAATGAAAGTCAATATTTTACGGGATTTCACTGAAATTACCATGCATGTCTTACAGGGTCAACATACCCCCAAAAATCCTGAGCTTTCACTGCCTGTGTGAACGGCACATTCTCCCTTCCACCCCCTGCAATTTGGTGATGGAAATGTATTCCTCTTTCAGGCTGACATGGAGTATCGCACAGGTCATATCAGTCTTTTGATCCAGCAGCCATTAATAATCATGGGGCATGAAAAAACTAGACTTGCATATAGTCAGTCCCATTAATAAATGATAGCTCTGATCCAATTAAAAGGCCTTGCAAAGGAGGGTTTCTCAGGGTGTCCTCACAGAACATTTTTTGAAGGCACACAGGCCTGTAAATAATCAAGCCCGGGGCGATCCCGCCCTCAGTACCCAGGAGATGCAGGCTGTGTCAACAGCGTGGCACTGTGCTGTCACCACATATCACTCCTGAGCCTTCTCACAGCCCTCAGTCGTGTGAAAACCTCACAGCCCTTATCTTTTCCCTCCTTACCACTCCACCATGTTAGCCGTAGAGCATACACACCGGGGCCAGCCAACTATAGACTTTTTTTTTTTCCAAACACCATGTTTGCCTGCTCCATTTGGCTCTCTTTCTGTGGTGTTTTGAGCTGTGCAAACAGAATACAGAATTTGCGGATATATCACTATGAATACAAGCAGAGATGTTTTAGAACTTAGCTACATGTCCCCTCTCTATTACCATTAATCCTCTCCAAATGTACAATGAAATTTGAAAACGTAATACTATAATCAGTCACTCGTGAATAAATATATTGTTCGGACTATGTCTAAGCCACTATTCCTGCTGATATCCCTAAGAGCTTTAACTAGAATATAAGCTTGTCACTGTTCTTGCATCATCATAAAACACTTATGGCATATTTTAGTATTTAATTAATGCATCAGACTCCTCTTAGCTAACAAAAATTGTCAACCACTGAATGTGTCCCTGAAAATGTGTGATTTACGCCATTGTGGTTGTTGCTGGCAACGCTTTTGTTTGGCCGCGGCAAACAGACTGGCCCTTTAAAAGGAAATGCATGGAGATGTGAGGCCTCAGATGAAAATTCATGTGACTTGCCGTCATTAGTGGAACAGACACGCTCATCCAGGTTGGCGTTTAGCTTTGTGCCCGAGGCTTGATGATGCCCTAAAATGTGAGCCATAGTGTGTGTAGAGCAGGCTTTGACCTTCTTATACAGAAGCGTTAATACTCCAGAACAATATGACGGAACATGGGAACAAAATGATCTTAATTAGGAAAGGAACTCATTCTGTCTGACACCAGCAGAGTCACCAGCCTACCAGCCCACTCTCCTGCACCTTATTATCACGTAATGACTGCCATTGAATTAAACATGTCAGGCTAACTTTAAAGCAGAATGAGAGACAACGCTGTATATAATAGAGTGGTTGGTGACACTGTATCATGCTGGAGCTGATTGAAAATTATTAGGTATGAGTAGTTTTGTGTATAATGCACTCTCACTGGAGAGAATGTTCAGCATAGAATTGCATTTATTTAACCAAGGCCACTTCATTAGCATTTCTCACTTACCAAAACATTAAAATCTATATCTTGAGCTGGGATGGGCTGCCACTCAATTTGACATTGTCATCACTGCTATGAGGGTACTTGGCTTACAAAATTAATATAGAAAGTAATTTTAAGGGATGTACCATTTGCAAAAATCCAAGCCAATACAGATTCCAATGTTTAAAGTGACAATTTGGCCAACAGCTGACTTATACCATTACCAATACCAATGTTTTGTTGTTTATGTTGCATATGTTGTTGTTATTTATTTACCCTCTTTTTTACAAGGGGGAAACAAAGAATTCTTATCTTAAATCTCATCTTTAGTCTTATCTTATTTTAGATCTTAAAACTGAACGACTGAACGTTTTTAAAATAATTAAGCCCTCATTACACTACCTTTGAATGAGCAAAAATTCAGACACATCTATGAACAATCTTTAAAATAACCTTCTTTCACATGATGTTTTTTTTTATATAACTGCTTCAAAAGCCTTTAAACTATATATAATATATCACAATCCCCTCTCTAATATCTGTTCTTCTGTGGAAACATCAACAAATGTGTCTTTCAAACAGCTGTATTTATTCATGTTTCTTAGCAAAAACTACATTTTACAATATTACGTTCGAAAAAATCATGAGAACATTATAATTTACCTTTCACTCATTTTTACTGAACAGAGTTTGAAAGAATCATAATTTAACTCAGTGGAACCTTTGTCAGCAGTTTAGTTCTGGCCTCCAGCTCCTAACAGCTAATGTTAATTACCTCTCCTCCTGCAGATTTAAAGATGAATTTCTTTTTCACAATAAAGCATTACCATGGAAACATGGTAGTTCATGTTAAAATACATATATTTCTACAAGAAAGGCCTCAAGGCAAACCTCTCCTGTCAGTTAACACATTAGCCACTGCATTCACTGAATGGCATGTTGTTTTCTGATATGCTGACAACAGTCAACAAGGCGAATATTAACCGTTGCCAATGTGTGGTCGATAAATTGGTGCAGCTGCTTATCAAACCCTTTAAGGTAAAATTAAATCTAATTCTATTATTTTTTTTAAACTTCATCATGTTGTTGTATTTACACAAATGGAAATTATTAGATTTAAATCTAAAGTTCATTTGCACTAGACCCTAGAATGGCAGCGTTTTCAAGGTTTAATAATGAAAGTTCTGTAATGAAAGTTTTTCAATGGCTTCTCGTGATTCCCATGCTGTTGCATTTTAATTAGTGTTAGATGGCAAAAATGCAAGTAATGCAAATTCCATTAATACACTGAACCTTGACCGGAACTGCAAACATGGTTGAGGTTTACTAAAGTCTGTAATTCACGTACTTCCAACTTTTAAAACCTTCAATCGCAAAACATTCGGCTTTGAAATTGTGCTAATTTTATTGAGGTAAAAGTGAATTTACTTACTGTGTAGATGACAGTAATACGTTATTTATTTTTTCCTGCACATCCTTCTGAAACCAACGTAAACTCATTGCTATTCATGTGATAATATACCTGATTACAAGTACACACACTTACAGACTTCCAGTACAATTAAGATGCTTGCTCTTGATGACTTATTTGCCCCATACAATAATTGACATATCCCTAAAGTGCAAGCAAGGCATTAACTCGGGGAAGAAAATAGACGTGAATGCTATGTATTTATTGATGAAATAATCATCAAGCTGCAGTTCATTAGACCCTACTTTATGTTTCGGTTTTAATTATTGGACCAGGAAGATGTAACATGACAGGATCTTTAATCACCTGAGACAGAGGCTTGCTTCAAAAGGACACCTTGCTGACACGCTGAGCAGGGAATGTGTCTGCAATGCAGATTCACTGATCTCTATGAGTACATGTGTCACATCACCTTGATAATTAACAAAGGGATGTGTCAATTACCACTGGGCAATCAGGAAAGCCGTGGCAGCGGGTGGGTTCGAAGGCTGGGGATTTTAGTCGCAGTACAGGCATCGCTGCTGCCAATCAAAGGTGTACTCACCTCTCTATATAGGTGGGGGGAGACCACCAGCACCGGCAACGTTCCCACAGCAAATATTCAAAGAAGGGCAAATTGGACTCAGCTCAGTGGAGCAAGGAGGGCACAGAGAGAGCCCTTCTACTGCCTTGTTGTGCACATGCGTACTGCGTGTCTTCTTTTCCCACAGAGATCATCTGCATTTCAGCACCATATGACTCACCTAAGACTAGAGGTAGACGACAAGACCGATAAATTTTAACTGGTTTTGAAATGCATTGCATCACACGCGATGATAGATTTCACAGAGAATCACTGTGAGATTTGTTTTTGTCTCCAATATTCTCACACCAGAAAATGAGCTGTTTCTGCAGTCTGTACCTGCCACTGATGATCCTGCTGTGACTGTTGATCTAGCAGGAATGTGGATGATCCAACATGAATAAGCATATATAAGTATGCACTTCAAAATGAATGGAGAAAGGGAATTTGGGCAAAGCTTTGGCTGGAGAGACTAAGTCAAACGGGCACTTTGGAGCAGGAATTTAAGAGAGCAGACAGAGGAAAGGGGGTTATGGTGCTGCAGTTGAACTTGTAGTTTATTCATTTTTGGGAAGAAGCTTTCAAATTGTTCTCCTTTTTAATGTAATCAATGATAAGAATTGTGGCTTAACATTTCTGGGTCACTTCATTTTAATCTGGGCTCTCATTTGCTGCTGGCATTCCTCACTGAAATAAAAGTCCTGAACATTACAAGACCGGTGCAGATGCAGGCTGTGATGCTTGTGACCAAATCTCTGATTGAAACGAAATCCACAGTGAATCACACTGTGCAGGGTTTCCCACACATTCATTTATTTTTGGCGAATCGCCAAAATTAAAACATCTACCGCCCCAAAATGGATTTTCTTTTTTTTGAGCTAGACCGTTAATAAGGAGCGCTATTGAAATATGTATACTGAGCTTTGATCAGTTGCATTACACTCTCGGAGTGCAGAGCATATTGTTTTCACAGACAAAGCAGAAAAATACCAGGTGCAGTATAAGTAAAACTTACTAATTCTATTGTTTTCAATGGAGACGCGTGATAGGCACGCTAAGAAGACACTTGGACGTGCACACATTCCGGAGCGCCTATTTTTCAGGGTGCAACGGCTGTGCACTGAGATAAACAGAGTTCAACTTTTGGAGCAGCAGCAGTCACATCATGTCATGTCACAATGAAGAACCAATCACAGCCCATAGATAGCTCTCCTTTCTTCTGTAAATATCAGGAGAAGAAATTGATCATTTTAATGCAGAGATAACCTAAGCTTTACATCTCTCCCACCAAATAGGCCAAACAGGCCAAATACACACTTAAGAAACACCTGGAAGAAGATCAGCTCTGCACTCAGGATTTCTGGGGGAACAATAATACGCTGCTGGTTAGGGTCAATTAGCAACCTGCGACACAGTCTGCCTCCGCCCTCATAAAAGTTTGCACAGAGTGGCCTCAAGAGTAGCACCCAGTTTGCATTCACTCAGTCCGCACCATGCTTCCACTCTTATAGATCAATCTTATCAGCTCTGTCTTCATTAGCCCATCAGTTATCATCATCATGACTTAAAGTGCTTCTGAGGAATAAAAATAAGGTGCAATGTGTTTCGCCTGCACTGCATTCACGGACCAACAAAAACAAAAAAATCTAGAGAGGGGGCACACAAGATAAAAACAAAAACCGGAAGTTTGCTGACATCCTTCCCATTGTCAGCTACCACCACACATACATTCTGTAGGAAACACTGCTGTGTTTCGTGCACTCTGTGCACTCTATATGCTTGGCTACCTTCTGTATTTACAGTCAGTCAGGATGGTTTTTTTTTTCCTGTGGAGTGCTGCAATCCCACCTTGCATGCATTTTTCATCCAGAAACTGAAAGCTTAACATCATTACATCATTTGGGAGGGGGATATTGGTGTCTCGTGTTTGAACCGAGAAGGATGCTCATTCTTTAGAGAAAGCATGATGAAGTGCCATCTGGGAGGGCCTTAAAATAGAAAAAAAATTAAAACCAAAAAAAACCAAAACATTTTGCAGTGCCATATAGGTTACCTTTCATGGGAAAAAAACACTACGTGTAGCTGGTGCCCTTTTTATTTCTTTCACCCCTGCCCCTCAGACAGCCTGTGGCCGCCACTGGTCAAGGATGAACTCATCTCTGGTTCGAATAATCTGTATGATCTGTGCATGTTTGGTCCTTCAATGGCTTCGTCCACCTCTCAGTGAAGCAGCTGCAGGTTACAGAGGGCAGCTATAAGACATTATGTATTGCTATCGGCCCAGTTATATAACTATGGTGTCAGTAATTCAGAGTAGCAGTGGTGTGATGTCACAGTCTTCAAACTGCTGGGACCCTTTTTCCTCTTTCCTTGTCTATGCTTCAAAAAGGTCTGTGATTGTTGAGGCAGCACGCTTGGTTCAGTGGGAGTCTGAGGCAAACAAAACTTAGGTCGTAGTGTGTAATTTTGTGAAATGCTGATGAATCTTTCGCACCTGTTGGACACCAGGTAAAACCCAGTAAATTCTGTCCATTTATCCTTTGAAGTGAAGTTATACTGTGTGTCTATGTATTAACAAATGCCTGAAATAAAGAGAAGTTTTAGAAGCATATTGTTTTTCAAGCACTCATGTTTCTATGAGGCTGCAGCATCAAACAGGTTTGGTGAAAAATTGCTTCACAGAGAAACTGTGCCATAGAGCCAATTAAGCGAACATCCTGTCTGATTTGATTTTTGTCAAAATTATATGATTTCTGACTTTGGAAACAACATTGAAAGAGTGTATGAAGTTGATGAGTTGCGTTCCTCTACTTGTTGGTAGGAAACTCTGAAAGTTTTGAAATTATATTAACTAGTTGTGTTCTCCCACATTCAGCCTGAAAAACAAACATTTGTGCTATAGAAATTATTATAATTAATAGGGAAGCTTGGATGCCATGTGCTAGGTGCAGTACTGTTTAAAGCACATATATACAGCACAGGTTACATGTTTACTAATGGATGTCTAAATAAGATATTAACGGGTGATGTTATAATTAGCTTAAGAAGATGCTAATGAACACGAAAGGAATCCTTTCTCACTTAAGTTTGTGAAGTGAAGTTTTCAGCTGTATATTTTAGTGTTTATATTCTATTTTACCTCCCCGACTTTATTCTCCCACAGTGATAGTTAAAGTTTCATCTCGCACTTTCGCTCTATCCATCTCTCTCTCTCACTTTCTTTCAAACAATGTTCAGTATTATTAGTTTACTGCCATGGAGTTTTATGTTGCATCTGAGGATAAATCATTTTTATGAGTGGGCTCTTAACAAACTCGACTTGATGACAACCGAGCAGACTAAGTTAATTTACAGTAGCCATGCAAGCACATAGCCTGGCAAGTAAAAGCTATCTAAATTGCCCAAGGTCATAATGTACAAGATGGAAGTCGTCACTACCTTTCGTTTGTGTTTTTTTGTTATATTGTTTTTCCTTTTACATTAAGAATGAATGAAAAAAAAAATAAAACCCTACATCCGAATCATGAATGAGAAAAAAACTCACCAAATAACTGAGATCATTGAATGAATTCAAAACCCAGAGAGATGTTGTGCAATAATGTCTGAAATATCTATCTAGTTCTCAGAGCTGCAAGAACTGCAAAACATCCCACTTCACACATCAGGCACTAAGGTTATGTTTGTGAGAAATTAATACATTAATGCTGGACACTGTCCAGTAAAGTGGGCCAAATCAGTGGATGGTGTTTATATGCTAAAATGCTAGAAATACCAGGGGTGGGTAGTAACACATCACAAATAATGGCAACATGAGTAAACTGTACTTATACTCTTTACTCGAATATATTTTTGAGCCAGTCTACTTTTTACCTCACTTAATTTGCCATTTGCCTGTGAATGCGGGGGGCAGCTGCATGGGGAAAAAAAAGAAGCACCACCTCTGTTTTGATCGGGATGCGATGATAAAAGGGAAACTCAAAACAAGAGGCAGCTGTAGAAATAATCTCTGGCCACATTTTTCATACCAAAATCCTAAAAATGTTGCATGATGAAATGGTTGCTGTGCCTCCTGAAAAACACTGAGATATTTGCTTTAAAATGCCCCTCTTCTAACCTCTGCAAGCACAGTAAAGTTACACATACTGTAGGTGAAAATGTCGTTAAGTAGCTAATGTTAGCTTTGTTAATTTTTTATGTGTAACATTAAGTTTTGATGCTATGATGAGGATGAGAGGGGTAGAGAGGAAGAGATGGAGAGAGAGTGGGAGATCATTGATATCTCACTTGTATAGACTTTCCTCATTTGTATAATTAGCTTACTTTCTTTACTTCATTACAAAAATGCTTTACCAACACCATTTTTTCACTACTTTTCACTGACCTGCGCACACTAAAAATATCACAATGGAAAGTAACTTGTACTTTGAGTAATTTGTTAACCAGGCACTTGTTTACTTTTACCTGAGTAGGTGTCTAAAATGAGGATTGTCAATTTTACTTGAGTTATTTTTTTGAGGAGAATTGTACTTTTACTTGGGTATAAATGTCTAGCACTTGAAGTAAATTAAAATATGTGATTTTGAATTTGTTATTGACTACACTCTTAGAAATAAAAAAAAAGGTTATTTCTGAAGGGTTGAGGTTCAACCCACAACCATTTGGTTTGATGGGTTTAAGGGTTATGAGGAAAGGGTTCCATTAAAAACCCTTTCCATCTAAAATAACCTTTTTTTTAGGCTTTTCAATTATTGATGAAAGCATGGGTGTTAAAAAATCCTCACCCTCAAATACTCAAATATTCACACATGTTTCAAATGGTATTTTTAAATGCCAATGTACCTACAATCCCCTAATAGGTTAATTTTCCTTGTGTGCTGCCCTAGTTGATATATTTGTCATTATTTCATGCCATAGAGCAATTAATTGGTACTTAAACAGACACTATTTAAATTGGTAAAGGATAGAAAAATACTGTCCACTCTTCCACTGACCATTCTGGCAGAGTCGAGATCTGCTGCACCAATAAAATAGTAAAGGCTGTAGTAGTGATTTCACAACTCAGCCCCCTAAAAAATGTGACTATGAACTGCTAGTGTTTTGGGTTGTGCTGGGCCTTATCAGCCCTGGCCCTTTGAGAACCTCATGTAGCTGAAGGCTGCTGGATATCAGTTTCCTTGGCCTTGGGCTATCCTGTCAAACTTGAAATATCACATGTTTAATATAAAAGGGTTCTCAGTAGAACCCCTGGGTGGCTTATTGATGAAACCCAGGTAATATAAAAGAGTTTGTGATAGAATTTCCTGGTTGGGTTCTAGATGAAACCCTTGGAATATAAAAAGGTTCTGGATGGGACCATTACACTATCTAGAGCCTCTCAAATACCCCTTTTCAACCAACATGGAACTGGTTCCATTACCATTCCTGCACCTAATTTTGAATGGTTCTGAGCATTTTGACCAGCACTAAATTGGTTAAGAACCTAAAAAGTTGATTCTCAGGTGGAGGCAAAAAATAGCTGATATTTTTATTTTAGATTTTTTCCTAAGGTGCGCACCCTGAGATTGTCATATTCTACAGGCTGGAAAGATCCATGCTTGCTATTTTGGTTAAAAATTAATATCTGCAATAACATAACAAATGTTTACAGGTAATCAGTTCAAGTCGCAGTTTTGCTGCTACATTTAATTTCCATCATGAATTGTGCTCGGGCTGTGCATCTTCACTGGTCTCGCTATTCCATCTGATTAATTCCATTTGATTTGATTTGATTTTACGATGCGTCATGATACATCATGATGCATTTCATCCTCAATTTCCTATATTAATGCACATTTTCACTTCACGCACTTTCAATTCACGCACTTTTTCATTGATACATACAAACAGTCAGATAAATAAGAACTCCTCTTTTTATTATTTAAAGATTTATTTACAAGACAAATTGAAATGTTTCAAGAACAAAACTAATGCTTCTGCAGTCGAACTGTCACTTCGAACAACTGTCTTCTGCTCTAAGAAAGGAAACTGAATGCCCCGAATGTGGCAAACATCACAAACATGACTTGAGTCTAAACGCAACAGACAACAGGAGTATTTACAACAGTAAATACTAAAATTGCATCAAACTTTTTAAGTAGTTTATATAGTGCAGTGCACTTCTCCATAAATATAAATGGAAAGGAAATATTCTAATGTTATCATAATTGTTTAAACATTAAATTAACATTTAATTTCAACACCCCTACATTGTGCAATGCCTTTCATTGCTGACACATCCCTGATTAGACTGGTTCCACTCAAAACCTGTGGATAAGCGTGCTGGTTTGCTAGATAACATCAAGGTTCCAACAATCCTGAGCAAAAAAGTATAACGCTCAATGTTAAGTTCTAGATAGAACCCTCTGAATTCTGGGTGGATGCTTAATAACAGGTTTTACCAGAAACCAAAAAGGGTTCTCCAATAGGAACAAGTTAAGGAGCCCTATATGTATCTATTTATTTTTAGGTAAAAATCTACGAGTAAAATCATATCATGTTTATAGAATTGCATGTACTGTCTAAAAAACTACTTATACATCATAGCAACTCCAGAAATTGAAAGACTGCAGTTTGTACATTTAGAACAAGACAAAAACATCATGCCCATACTACGACAGTATTTTCTTTAATTCCTCCCATTTGGGTAGTTTTGCTGCTCTTGTAACTATCTATGTACTTTTCCAGTGTTAAGCAAATCAGTTCAGAATATTTAAACAAAATACAAGGGTGCATTCAGTGAAATGTTGCACTGGTGATACCATCTAGCGGGTCAAGCATTTAATCAAGACAGCTGACTTGAAGGGGGCAAATGGGAAAAAGATAAATACGTTACATTATTTGAGTTAACTGCTACTGACACCTGTCTGTGTGCGCAGTGGAGGCAGCTTATCTGATTATCATCCGTGTGGGAGGACATATATTTCTGTTCATGTCTGACAGCGAGATAAACAGGCATAATTGACTTGAACTCTCAAGTCCATAAAAAGAAGGAGCAAGCGTTGGCATACCAACAGGCTATCTGCTTTATTAATTGGGTACATTCGTTGATCAGGTGGCTGAGACACGTTACTCACTCACGTTCCAGTACGCGCAGGAACAACATGTTCACTCTAGTGATTATTATTTACATCAATTTGAATCAAGCCTCTTTCAAGTGTTTCTTTCCTTTCTTCTGTAACACTCCACTGCGTGCTGTCCTGTCCTGTAAAGACAAACAACCATAAACTCATTTTACGTTTTTAATGTCACAAATAATACATCTTTCACTATGACTCTAAACAAATCCAACTCTGCGATACATTACCCAGAGTCCCCAGCTGAAGGCCTGGCTGCTTCAGGAGTGGAAAGCTGTATCTTTGAGGAGAACACAGCCTCCTGCACTCATTCTGCTTCAGGGGACAACAGTGAGCTGATGCAGTTCCCAGTTCGGAAGTGACAATCCTGACAGAATAAAAGTAATGGCAGCCTTAAACAGTGGGCAATGGATCTGACAAACATTTAGATGCTATCTCCCAGTTACAGTGAATAACTGCACCGCCACTCCTACCACACCAGTGTAGCCACTGGCAACACCAGCCAGACATGTAATCCCTTTGGACAAGAGAGCACCTCATCAAGCACAAGCCCAAATCAAAGTAATTGACAAAAGCAGGGAAATAATGAATAGACCACGAGCGGATAACCAAGCATTTTTACCAGGATAAAAGCTTCAGCTGCACATGCTGTGCTGTGCAACTCAGCAGTGATTTGGGACGATAACATGGCCAGGAATTTAAAATAAATATAAATGTGCTTATCCATTCATAGTTGATGGAAAAAAATTGTTTTAGGTATCTGAACCATTATACATGTGTTGAAATAAAAAAAAAGCATATTCAATTCTGTATTTCTATTACAGTGTTGTCTGATTTTATCGTTTTCATAGACTGTAGTCTTGATAAATGTAAACAATCAAGTGTATCTGTTGGCTAAAATGACTTTACAACTGGGTTCTTTGCTATTAGTCCGCTTGTTACCCTGATTGTACCAAGCAGTTGTAAGGCACAGTAAGCCAAACAATATTTCCTCATCTCATTTATGTCCCCTCTGGGTCACACTCAGTATCTAGGCGAAGACTTCATCACATACACAGCCTATTTACGGATGCAATTTTATCCCCGCTGCTGCAAAGATAATTCTACGTTGCTTGCTTGATCGTGTTTTCATATCCATTTTCATGTCCGCCTGTGCCCCCTGCACCCCTCCCCCAATGAGTGTCAGCAAGGCTGAAACAAAATTTTAATGAGGTCAAAAAGTGCATAGCATGGAAGGGGAATCTGAGGGTCCTACCCTAGAGACATTTTGGCCATTTAAAACCAATTTCCTGCAATTTTACAATAGATTTGCATATTTCATGTCCGTCACAACCTACAAAATTGACTTATTGTGCAAGAGATCCAATCATCACGGCAGCCCGGTGGCTCGGTAATTGGGGTGCTATTTGTTCCTTGAAATTCTTTAATTCTTTTTGGCACCTCTGGAAGAGTTTGGCTCTGTGTGGTTACATCATATCATACATTCATGTGTAGTACTTTTTACAATACAGAGTTCTCAGAGAAATTGCGGTGTGCTCTATTGACATGCAGAGGTCAACCCATTCTCGATCCCAGTTTGTACAAAAAATACAATGTGGGCTCATATTGAACACCGGACAGTGCAGTAGGATGAGCAAGCTCGAGGCTAATGTGCTGTACACCAACCAGTATTTATTTTACCCAAAGAATATGTTCATTTTGCATCACAGTATATTTCTGGTTTATATCAACATATTTGACTCCTCATATTGAACATATTTGTTGTGCGCTGTTGATGTTTTTCAGGGTTTTATTTCAGTTATCTCCATTTGTAGCAGTTACCGCATGATAAAGTACCAACTATATCATTAACCATTCACTTTTACAGCCCTCCTTAGTCAGAAGAATTGCATCACACCCTCATGAGCTCATGTGGTAGAGCCTAAAACATTACTTGTCAAAACAGTGTCCGACCTGCTCATGAAAACATTCCTACAGCATCAATAGTTGTCAAGAACTCCACCGGGAACTTTAAATGTAAAGTCATTTTGGCACTTGCCTTCATTCGTAATCCAGTTAAGCCAACAGACAAGCTAATAAAAAAGGTTCCACTAAGTACAGTTTATAAAATAAAAACTGAGTTAAAGCTAGAATTTACACAACCAGAAACTCATTATACCTTGTAATATTTTGATTCAAAATATATGCTTTTATAAATTGAATTTGACAAAAAAAATAGTGTTACACTTTTAAAACAAAATTATATTTATTTTATTCAGTTTTTGTGATTGACTTATCACCATCTGTCTAAATGTTTTGCCATATGTGCCTATTGGTCATGTGAAATGTTAGTGGGACTTGAATGACACCCGAAAGGTCGCACCTTTCTCTCTATAATGGGTAGATGGCAGGATGTAAAGTAACCTTGAAAAGAGATATCTACTGTAAGTTTCCACTGTCAGCAAGAGTAGAGATCACAGAGGTTGAGGACTCTCACTTGTTTCTCTGCCTTCAGTGTGGCTGTCATGCAATGCTTCACCTCATTACTGTAAATGTCCTGTAACAACCCCAGCAATCAACCCCAACTGTCTCTGTGCACGCACTTCTACAGTAAGTAAGATATTTTTCCCTTGCAAAAAGGTCACGTGATAATGTTGCCTCATCTGCCCCAGTTTCAGAAGTATCGCTTGATGGTCTAAAATCAATAAGAGAGGAGCCGAACAGACAAAACAAAGATTTTGAAATCAGCACAGTTTTTTTTTTGTCAAGTAAAAGTGGTTGTACTAAAGGAAAGGACAAGTTTACTTATTTTCCACTTTCCAGCCACTACTTCCGCAGTCATTAGAATTGTGTCCCTAATGGCTTCACCAAAATTATCAACACATCTGTCCTGTAATTACAAACTATTTGCATTGAGTAGCATGCCATTAAAATAAAGGTGGGCATTTAAGGAACAGAACAGAAGTAGGTGGAACTTGGCTTGTGGACCTCAAAACACTTACAAAATTATAATAATTGAAAAAGTCAGCAGCAATCTTTCTTCCCAGAAATCATGAGGCGGTTACTCAAGATAACCCACAGATGGTGTCCCCCTTGACTGAGCTGTAATGTCAGCAAGCTAAATGGTGCTAGGTAAACTAGCAGTAGATACACACTAACTTCTGTGTGGTGATTCGGTTGGCGGCTGTAGTTTGGTAGAAAGGCAATAGTTTCTACATGAAACTGCTCACAACAAGGTCTATGGATTATCATCAGTAATCAGGTCATGATTTCTGAAAAGAGACACTGTTTTTTTGGCACCACAAGCTGAGTGCCATCTAGTTCTATTATACTGGAGAGAAAGCAGAAATCTATATGGCAGATATCTCCAACACTCTGGAGCTCACACCCAAACAATCTCAACTCAATGTGTGAACTAAAACTAATGTGTGTGTGCCACTCGCAGCACCCTTGCTTGGACGACATCTCAGCTACACACCTATAAAGTTTTCGTTACTGCAGTTGTGACATTATGCATTTGCAATATCAGTCCACAGACAGACGGGCAGACATAAAAACCTGGCAAAGGTACTCAAACCGCTTCAGTAGCTCCTGCTATATTAGATGTCTCCAGGACAACATTTTGCCATGATCACACACACTAGCACACACAGACTCACAAGGTGAATACAGTACCAGCCCCACTGTGGCGGCTACTAATAATAATTTAACCTAATAGGTTAAATGAGGGCCATTATATTTCGGAAGAAAAATGCTGAAATAGGGCACCTCATCAATATTGTGAGGAATAATTTTGTTCTCATATTATGATATTAATTCCAAAGTGGACAGATGGCACCATTTGCATGTCTACCAGTACTCTTAGGGCTCAAGCAACAATTTTGCACTTCACTGCAACTGTCTCATAAGAAGGTCATCCATTAAGTTATGCAAGACTTTAAAAGCCTTTTCATGTATTATTAAATTAATTTTGAAAAGGGGGGTAGCACGTGTGGCTCATTCTTCACAGGACTAGCTGTAGCTGAATTACCACATTTAGTTGTTTTTACGCTGAAAAAGAAAATTATTATAATACAACCATCAAGGTAGTCAGCCTTCAAATTTAGCTTTATTCCAATAATCATACACGAGTAAGCTTGACACACAGTGGCTGCTGCTCAGGAATAGAAAACACCAGACTGACCTTGAGTAGACCTTTCAGCTCTATGTCTACCCTGCACCTCTTTGGGGGCAGTGTTAAGGACTTTGGCTCATTGTCATTACTGGGGGGAAAATGTTTGGGGGATCATCTTCATCTCTGATTTAATGGTGCATAGTGAAATCTTATGAGAGTCACTTATGTCCCATAAAATCCCTGGACAAAGCTGTAAAATCAATGACCTGTTTTGTTACTTAATGAGTAGCTCAACTGCAGAAAGGTTAGACCTCTCTGATTCTTGTGCCCCACCCCTTAAAGTATAAACTTTGCTATGTGGCATCAAAAATACAATATAATTTATGCTTTTATCTGCATATTTTACCTTCAATGACCCTTAAAGGCACAGTAAATTATACTCTTAAGGTTGCATGATTACACAATTCGTCAAGTGATAAGGTATAATCATTTTTTCCTATTATAAACTGCTGTGTGCAGGTTTGGATACTTTGCCGGCCATTGTACTACAGTACTGTGGATGTCTTCCATAATATTGTACCTTCTAATCTCAGTGGGGTATTAAAACTGGAATGATTGGTATGCAGCCTTAATGTGGGAGAGTTAAGAGTTAGGGGTGAGAGAAAGGATATAAAACCAACCAGGGGAAAAATTAATATGAGGCAAGGTAGTGGAACTGATAGTATTCTATAATGTGTTGGCACCAAGATTGGAGAAAAAAAATGTCACCAAACATAAAGTGATGAAAGTTGTGGATTGTTTGGAACATTTTTCTTATAGCACAACAAAAAAATACTGTGAAGCTCACCCCTAAGAGAAACTCTAAACTTTTAAACTGTTTGATGATATCCAGTTAGTCTATTTTCTGAAAAGACTTGAAAACAGTGAATTAAATTGTTTGTTGTTTTTTTTTTTTCTCTCTTTTTCAAACTTCCTCAGCCAAAGTAAAGGTAGTGAAGCTGTAGATCCAGGTGAGGAGTGATTATGTATTCTGCTCCATCCTCACAAATCCATAATCATTAACATCTGCTCTAGCTTTCTTTATTGAACTATTTCGCCCATGTGTGGTCCACTTATCCTCGTTAACTCCACTTTAGCCAACTCAGCACATAGATCGAAGGATAGATAGAAAGGAAAAAGAGGGAGAGACAAACAGAGAGAAGAAGACAGAGACAGGAGGGCACCTTTTAGAAGATAAAATAAATAACTTCTGGCTCTGTTTTAAGCTTTTAGGTCCAGGCATGATCGCTACAGACGGGACTAACTTGCCTGTATTTTGTCTCAGGAAGCAATTCCTTAGCCTATGTATTTTGACAACTGACCCATGGATTTACTGTCAGGTTGCAGGATGTCTTGAAATAATATCTATAATTGCCTCTCTACAATATTGATTCAGACAAGGTTAAAATAAGAGCACAGCATGTATATTGAGAATTTGTTGACTGCTGAAATTAAAAACTCATTAGAAATCCCATTGACCTTGTCCCTTTGATAACTTTACGGTAAAGCCACCTTTTTCAGACAAACAACTGCTGTGCTGATTTATTATCCATAGTATTAGTAATAGCAGCAGCAGCAACAGTCGCAGTGGTATTTGAGGTCTTATGAAAGCACAGTGCGCCACTGGACACCCAGATTTGTCAAATCACACATCACCCTGTATGACCTATTGATATCAAGTGACACTAGTCGTCAATATGTCCAAGCCCTGTCAATATCCATAACACCCTGCACTGGAGATGTGTCTCAGTGCATGAATGCAAAACAATCCCTTTATAATTACATTCATAAGCAGTCATTTTGCACAAACAATTACATTTTTGGAGCTATTTGCCGACTTAATTAGATTTTGTGTGAATGCAATTAACAGTGTGAAGGTCAAAGTGTTGCTAAAAGGTGCAGATATTGGTGTTGGTATTTTTGCATTTGCCTTCAACACCTGTGTGCTGGCTTTGTGTGATTTTGCCTGATGTTGACCAAGTAGTTTGATTGCCTAGCTATTCGATGTTGCGGTCACAGATAGCATTGTAATAACTAACTGAAAATTGTTGGAGATAAATTATTTTTTTAATTATTTTTTAACTGTGGATAAAAATATAATGTAGGCACAATACATGTTGTAAAGGTGAAATAGTTTTATATGTATCGTTATACCCTTCCCGCCATAGACCCATTTTTGTTTGTTTTTTTTCAGAGGTGACTGGGGATCTTTAGGGGCAGACGGCAGGTCAAAAGTATACACCAAGTGGTAGACATTGTGTAAGAGCAGAATACCTGAAGACTAATTTGAGATGCCCAGCCTTGTGTGCAAGGTTTTGCTTGTCATATATAAGTAATACATCTTTTTTTTTTGTTAGGAGTCTATTCAACTCTATTTAACTGTTAAATTTGAATTTGTATACAGCTTAGAACATTATGCTGAAAGTATAGGATGATTGTTCCCTTGCTAAATTAGGACCCATACACTGTTGCAGTATTTTTTGGGTTGATACCTTTTGTTACACAGATTTAATGCTAAAGTTAAGCATTTTTAACCACTTTAGAACTGATAAAAATGGTCAGATATTCCTCCAAAACACCACAATAACACCAAGACCTTGAGAAACTCTGGAGAAAAACCCATGCTGTGATTTGGTATGAAAAAACTTTTGAGATTTCTGTCAGAATTGCATTTTTGGTGATTGGGTGGTGAGCACTGCTGCTCTCGAAGGGTACCCCCTTATTGTCAGTATACCTATGAAAGCCATAGATCCTCTAAATGCTTCCTTGTTTGTGGCTGTAAAGTTTCATGAGCCTATGATCATCCTAGAAATCATTTTATATATTCATTTCATAGATTTAAAAAAGAATGGTCACATTACAATGAAATGGCCACGATGGGGACTGACATCATCACACAGAAATTGGTCTCATTGAATCCTAACGAGTCTCAGCTTTCCAGTCATACCCAATTTATGCAACTCCAAGAGTGTTTAGGGACCCCAGTATCAATAAATATTCAAATACAAAAAGGTGTAAATAACACATTACACTGCATGAAAAAAATACCAGTGCAGAATGCATGGGATTAGCATTAAGTAGGCATGTCTGTAAAGAGGCATCTTGTTGGTGCCAAACAAACCCATTTTCAGTCAGATATCTTGAGGTGAGAGTTCAATCCACACCTATTAAAATGACCATGCCTAGAATTGAGCCTAACTAAGGAGCTTTATCTCTCCCAGCAAGCTATGACCAATGGATTTCTCAGATCTTTTAGTTTCATATGATACTGGTATCTTCAATCTAGTTTTAAAACTCAGCCAGCTACAGCTTCTGACAGACAGTGATGTCGGCCGAGGCAGCTGATGTCCTCACGGAGTGGAAGAGGTTTTAAATAAGATATGGCTTGTTTAGTTATAAACTTCATAAAATATTTTATTTTTAAAATATTATGGTTTAAATTATGTATATTGCTCTGTACTGTACTACCAAGTAACTTTTTTGAAGTATGGACTTTGATGTTGCTACTTTGATGTAGCTGGACTTGCCAGCTCCAACACCCCCAAAAAAACAAGCATGGTCTGTTGTACTAAAACTAGATACACCAGAATGACAGCTGGTGTCCATCAGACAGACAGAGAGAAAAACTGCAGATCATTCATTGAATGTGATTCCTATTTAGTGACATCATTACCACATTTCTGGTATAGTCAGTAATTGCAAGCAAGTACCAGTTACGGTCTTACATTTACAAAAAGACAAAGGCTCCTTTCATCCGGTACGGACATTATCACTCCATTAAACAGGCGTTAGTAGTGGTTATCAGAATTAAATGGTGGATGGTGTGACATCAAGGCAAGGCTGCCAAGCTGCAGTATGCTACTGACTACTGTTCGAGACCAACAATCATAAACATCAGCTGTTTATTAGTGAGACATAAACACAAGAACGAGTCCAGTGGGGAATGTGCCACTGAAATCAGGTGCTTTTTTACAGAGCCATCGCCACATTTATAGCTGGAATTGTGCTTCCAAAACCAAGTATTTTAAACCAAAACATAACCTTTACCTAATCTTTATTATGTGGATGTTGTGCCTAAACCTAACCACACGTTAACCACAACATTGTCAAAATTAGTTTTGTCATGATACTGCAGTTTCTATCTTTGATACCAGCCCTTGACAAATGCCAATATTCAACACCAGTTTTGATACCTCAGACAAAAAATTGACGGCATACAATTTAAAATTTTTATGTAAAAAATGAACATAGCTCAAAAAGTCTCTAAGAGCACACAGATAAGATTTCATTTCTTGGTTAGTAGCAGAGAACAGCAGAATGACTGAAGTAAACATTCACAAAAAGACCAAGTGAGGAAGCACAGCTGATACCAGTATATTGATACTATGGAAAATAACAACACATTCTAATCCCAAGTCACCACATTTTGTTGCTTTGCTGTGGACTTCAGCATCTACACATTAAGCTCTAGGTATCCTTCTGTGTTTGCTATTGATGTCCCGAATGTCGCTTCAGTGATGTCAGTGTAAGCTCATGGTAGGAAAATGCTGCAGGTTTTTATGTTTAGGCAACAAAAGCACATGGCAACCAACAAGGGCAACGAATGTTTAGGTGTAGAAAAAAAACAAATTTAGAAGGGAACCGAACACTGAACTCCTGGGGTTTGCTGGATCCACCCACCCTTTGGGGACCTTCTTGCTCCATATATTACATTCGTACCGGCAGCATATCAGCCTGCAGCCTACCAGCGGTGTATCATGTCGATGCCACGGGTTCTGTATGGCTGCTTTTTAAGTGACGGTGCTCGTCCTTATATCATGTATATCATAACACTGTGAACAATTCTGTCTGGCTGCATTTTCGGCTGACAGCGTTCAGTGGCGTATCATGCAGACACGAAAGGTAGCTCTTGCCGTTGCGATCTTATGCTGAAATTACTGTGAAAGCTGCAGTGTTTGACAACTACAGAATGAGAATGGACTTAAAAATGAGAATTAAAACCGTCTCAAATATGTGTATGGATACATCATATTTTTGACATCAGCGTCTCAGCTACATAATAACGTACAAATGTAACATATCTATGGTTTGTAGAAACGTACAATGCCGGCATTTAATCTTGCCATTGGGTTGATTTTTACCCAAAACCTCATCTTTTCTTAATCATAACAAAGTGTTTTTTGTGTTTATACATAACCACACATTAACTATAGCACTGTTGAAATGTCAAGTTAAACCAACAGCCGTTCAAAAGCTAATAACAACTTTTTGAACATACTTGTTGGTGCAGCAGGGGATTTCCTACCTACAGTATATGTGTAATGCTAATAACCACTACTAATGCCTATATGATAATTATAACATTCAAGAAGAGCACTCCTTTATACATTATTACTTCATCTGCAACATACCGCTGAATAAGAGCCAACAACAAGATCCATTCACATTAGCAAAGAGTCATACTTGCATTGATGCTTAGTTGTTGTGTGAGACAATGTAGGCGTTCACATGATTTTGTACTTTTTATTTTATTTTTTTAACAAATTCTTTCTTAACAACTTGATATTGCTTCATTCTTGAATGCAGAATCCATCGAACGTGAATCTCCCCCAATGGCAGTGACAGTGGGTCGGCATGTGAAACCTTGAGCTGAAAACAAGCTGAGTTGTGTTTTATCACTTGATGATAGAAAGAAGGAAAACAGTTGTTTATTAGAAAAAATGTTGCAAATTATCACTGCATCATTACACGTAAGACAGAGTTCCAAAAGAAGTGTGTGCCTGAAGTATTCATTCATTGCAATCACATACTAACCCTTTATACATCACAGTTGACTGCACCAGACAAAAATGTTATACAATTCAGACTAAAAGGCAATTTCAGCATCATTGTACTTTCATGTACACTTCTCTTAAATTGCTTCTCAATTCACCAAAAAACAAACTGGAAGCAAAACACATATGTGAGCTCCCTTTTCAGTAACCTGCTCCTGCCTCTGTTTCTCTCTCACTCTCTCAGCCTTTCTAGCAGGTGATCAGGGCCATAACTAGAATATTATTTACTGGATTGGCAATGTTAAAGTTAATGTTGCAAAAATTCCCTTTCTACAGTCGGATTCCGGCTCTAATGAGGCTTTACTGATACAGCGTTGATGGCTCTGCAGAGGAGACGGGCGCTTCTGGAGGAATGTCAAACACCTACCTCTACATTCTTGTGTACCATCATTAGGGTCATTTAGTATTTCCATTGAATCGCACAGCAGAAAGTGGCAGCGAAGAGCAAAAAGTCCATGAAAAATCACCTTGCGCCTTTTAAGGGACTCAAAGTGTATTTGCATGTTCGAGTGGGAGAGTGCAGGCTGAATCTGCCTTTTGAGCTCTTAGTGCACATGAATGTATTGATTTTAAAGTCATTTCGGTGATCAGAGTCACTTGCTGAGCAGCATTACATACCATGAAAAGCTATTTTGAAAAAGTCTGCTATAGTAGAGGACAGTTTCTCGCTGCAGTGATTTTCATGTTTTCTAACTGCTGGTTGCTTTTAGTGAGTTTGTATTCAGTGTCTTCCTATTTTTTTTCGTGATATGTGCTTTCACGTGACAGAGAACCTTATATGAGAAGTCTTTCAGGTATCATAATTTATGTAAATACCTTCGCTTGCTCGTGCTAGGTTTGGTCCATTTGATCATGTGATGGCATTTTAAAGTCCTCCAGGAAGGCAGTGCTTTGACATCTCAGGTCAGCCGGACTCTTATGACATTTGCAGCAGACAAGTGTTAAATCTGTGAGGAGGATTGTGAGGCCGCAGACTGACATTACAAATGAACAGGGGCTGGAAGAAAACACCTCTTGATGAAAAAGTTAAGTGGACAGTCGGGCAGTCCGCTACAAAAGTAATGTATTCTCCATCACTCCTCACTCTGCTTTTGATTGAGTTTGAGATTTCATTTTTTTCTATTCACTTGCTTTTCATGAAATGCATTTGAAAATAGGAATGTGTCTAAGCCCCTGTCAGTGTGTGACCCAGGGACCCCTCAGTTCAAAGCAAGGAGGATTTAGGTTCTCTGCTTTATATTCTTTGACACATAAGATGTCATCTAAAAGAATGTAATTTTCCTTGACAAAATATCAGCAAGTAAAGCCAAATAGACATGACAGTGACAATGGTTCCCAAGCACAACTCACATCAAAATGGTGTGAAAATCATTCAAATTATTACTGACGAAATTACACTTTATGCCCCTCAGATCTCATGTTCCTTTGAAAGTGGAAGACCCAGACCCCAAAGCCAGCCATAGGTGACCTTTCCATCCCACATACGCTCACAATTTCTTAATTTTAATACTCCCACACCACAAAACCCATTGGAATTCAACTTCTGTTTTGGTACTGCATGTTAGAATGGCCATTCTGGTTGAAAACCTGCTACTAAAACCCAACTATGAGATCTGAGTAGCAGATGGAATGAGTCACAAGTGTTGGTCTTGGTGACTTGTAAATTTATGAATTCATCACGGTAAGGTTTTGTTTTTTGTTTTTTGTTTGGTTTTTTTTGGCTTATTGAGTGTAAGACAGAAATGTTGTTTAGTAGGGGTGTAAATTACTCGTTTCATCACAATATAACATGGTATTGATTCATGGACAACAATAGGATATCTGTTGATATTACAAAGTCTACCACAATATGATTCTGATTTCATTCAGTGGAGTGCTGCAGGAATGACGTTTATTTGTGGGCTAGCACAAATGTTTGTGTCATCCTGGTTCCCTCTGCAAAGAGCCAGTTGAATATGATTTTTTCAGTGGATTCAGAGTGAACATTATTGCAGAAAATAAGATCTTAGATGTTTATGATATTTATGAGTTTAGCTCAGCAACATCATTTTCCCAAATGAACAACCCTTTAAAGGTTTTTGAAGTGTAAACTAAGCTGAGTGTAAACTAACTTTGCCAGAAGTAAAATGTTTAATGTAAGGCTATAAGCAAACTACACCCCTATTGCATGACTTCAAAATTACCATGACAACAAGACTGTAAAGCTATGTTTGGCATGATGACGCCTCATTTAGCCACTTGTTAGCAACCATCTTACAAACATCAAGGCTTCAAAATTTACGAGTGGGGTATTTACTGACATATATAGAATAGATGTAAAAGTCTTGTAAGTGTTAACCACATAACTTATTTCAGGAATCTAACCAACTGACTTCAAGACAAGTGAACTGGGAGTGCTACAATGCCAATTCAATTCTGGATTTTTGGAGTCATTCTTGCACTACTTCATTAATGGTCTGCAATGGATATGTGACAATATAATATGCCCATTTGACACAATCTGTCACAGAAGAAGCTGGTACACCTTTCAGGGTTTTTTTCAGCCATAAAGAAATAATAGACAACATATAAATAATTGTAAATTGTGTTGTAAGTTCTGTTTTAAATGGACTCCATTAATACTCATTAAAGATGGCTTAAGAACAAAATCAGTTAAGTAAAGTAAATAATTCGACTCATAACGACTATTGACTGTCAAGGTTCATTGACAAAACAATTGTCTTTTGCTAGTCATTATATAAGCATTATAAGCTTATATAAGCCTATTATAAGCTTTGGTACATTGTGATTACACTACATTGCAACTACACTACAATTACCTGACATTTACAGTTACACTTGTAATTTGCATAAATTAGCCTAGTGGCTAGCAGACTTTTTGTCCGCCCATAGCTTAATAAATAACATGTATTATTCATACTTTTTCTTACTCACCCTCACTTTCAGTGACTGCATCGCCACACAGGACAGCATGATTGACTTTCAGTATGGATGCACGTTTTTCTGGTTGATTGCCATTATTTTCCAGGTGCTGCTTGACGGTGACACAGAATTTCATCAGTGATCAGTGATATTATATCCTTCATTATTGGGTCAATGCATTGATCAAAATCAATAGATTTTTACACCCCTTTTGTTTAGGTGACTTTTTTTTTTTTTGTACAAAAAATTACACACAAATTCTCAAATATTACATAGAATGTTTAAAAAAACATGGATTATGTGATATCATTTTAAATATGTTTCATATTCAAAACCCACAACTCTTCAATTTTATACAAATATTAATAATGAGGACGGCCAGTCCCCGCTCATGAAGCGCGTATAATCATATTTTTCAGTCATGATGATTTTTGAATGTTAGAGGATGAAGCCACTTCTATATGAAGAGGACTTTTGATGCAGGTGGAAATATGGTGCTATGATACAATCTGGAAATGTTTCACCACTTTCAGTAAAGCCCCTAAAATCCATATCCCAAAGCTCTCCCAACTTTTACCTGCCGGGATCTGTCAGAAGCATTTAGCGTTTTAGCTTTTACACTTCACAGAGAATTATACATGGGCTTTTCAACAGTGTAGGCTCAACATCATACAGACCTAATACATCCATGTTAAACAGTTGTCAAGATTAACACTGCCAAATATGTTTACATATCTTGCCTCCGGTGGGGAGAGGAACATCTAAGCTAAGGTCGCAGTGTGTGACTCTGTGATGTCTGTGTGATATTGCTCGGCATCATGGGAACTCCTCGGCCGGTTGATGAAAAACTGCCAAATCTTTCATTTTCCTCTAGAAATGCATGGGCTTGAATTTCCCCCTCACTCTTTTCATGTTATCCGGGGGACTTGTGGCCAAAGTGAATGATCTTGCCTCGAGGCGACATCTAACACTTTTGAAACTTTTCACTAGGTAATAATTTTGGTTTGGACAGGTTAATTTATATCCTTGTAATCAAGGTTAAAACCCATAAAAGACTGTAAGTGTCAGCAGAGTGTGTGTTTAATGTGCATGCTTTTGTGTATGTTTGGCTGTGTGATGGTGTGTGTGCATGTATCCCCTACAAACACAATTCTCTTATGCCTCATATGCCCAAAAGCCATCATCACACTCTGTGTGTGAACTGCATTGTCTCTGTCATTAGTCATACATTTCTATAAATATTCAATCAGCTTGACTAGCAGCTGAACGCCAACTTTCCAAAAAACAATCTCACCACCCGTTACATTATTTATTTCTGTGCCCTCTTATGAATTATTTTACTTGTTCAACTATCATGCCTTCCTTTTTTATGTTTTACTCTCCTGAATGTAAACCTCTGCAAAATAAAAGTCAAATCTGAAGCATGCTACAGCTTATAAATTCTAGTCATAAATTCACACATGGTGTGCCTTTGAACGTGGCTGCTGCTCCAGAAGTGTACATGAACTTTTTGATGTACACGGGGAGATATTTGGTTTACTGGCACACAAGAAACAATATTTGGCTATCAATATTTGACTTGCAAAGGAGTCCACCAAACTGAAGGACAATAATATTTTATTTTTGTTTGTTTCATGGCATCAGGTATAGAAGTGAAAATAGAATTCTGAAGGGAAGCTGCATGTTTCCCCTACTTATTTTTCATTTTTCCCATTCTTTCTTATTTCATTCAGCCATGCTTTTGTAGAAACAAAGAAACACAATGTTCATGTGTCATTTAGCTTGGCTTATAAATACCTTCCACAATATGTCAGACCTTTGAATATTATTCAGTCTTGTTGGCTTGTTAGCTCTGTGCTCCATCATCAGCAGACCACAAACACGAGCCCATTGTTTGAGTCTGATATTCAGTCTAGCAGGTCATTAGTCCCTGTCTGTGCTATTTCTCATATTCAAAAACCCATGTTCTTTTCATCATTCAGCCCATTTAAGCTCCATTCTCCTAAGTCATTTTTTGGTGATGAATTGGCCCCAACAGTGGCACTTCAATCAGCCCTGATTTTCTATAACACGTTAGAAAATGAGAGAGAAAATGATATGGAAATAAATCACATTCTGCTACTTGATCAGAACCACAGCCTGAGCCTGAGCTGCTCTCTGCCTTGAGTCAATTACTCATTACACACAGCTATTGACCTTTCTTCCAACAGGAAGTTCAGTGAATATCTCTGCAAGGATTGTAATTGACAAGATGTCTCTTTTAATAGAAAAATGCCCACATTTCCTCACAAGTTAATTATATATTCAATAGCGGACCCAACGGCCACAGCCACTGAGAAAGGTTAGTATAGACATTTGTACCTGCCAGGCCGCCCATACATGAACACATAATTTATTCCTGACAGGGAACCCATTAACACATGTACCTTTATGCCATTTAATACTTGACAGTGTCACAATTGGAAAATTCACATCCATATACAGTACATAATTCCAGCAGCATGCGACATGAAAATAGACACTTTTGAGTCATTTGTGCAGCATGAAGTAGCAGATACACGTATTGTGGCCGTGTTGAACGTTAGACTGAGTAGGCATGTCAGCGCAGTGCATACTTTACAGAGCTTCAATTTCCAAAGTGAAAATGATGTAATCGTGGAGTGATTTAGTCCCGCATTAAGGGACAATTTAAAAGTGGCAGCACATCCGTCACCATAAGGAAAACATGACAAGTCCCTGCTATGATGTGCACAGATCTGCCCTTCATTTGCCCTGGAGCCTCTCCCTGAACTCTGCTGAGCAGTATGGCAATGATCTGCATACAGCGAGTACGATCGTAAACAATTTCTTTGAAAGCAGTTCATTCTTATCTGTTGAAAATGTGTGATACATCCTGACACGTAAACTCCAAGGGCGCACGGATGTTTCTGAAATCCCATAAAATCCCATCAAATCAGACATCTCAACCTTCACAACCTTTCAGTTTATCTAAAGCGAGGCTGATGGGACAAAGGAGGAGGTGACAGCTTGTGCATGTCTTTTTTAAAAACTTCACACAAACTCTCACAGAAGTGTTCTTGATGGATTTAAGCTCACAGCATTTTAAAATTCACAATTTAACAATGTTTGCAAGGAATTAACTTTTTATCTACAAGCCCTTTTTGGTTGGAAAGATGGGAAGAAGTACTTAATGGTATCATGCTGATCATAAAGGAAGTCAGCGTGAAGACTTACAACTGGGAGCCACTTTGCTGACTGGCACCCCTGAATTCTTGCAACAGAAGAGGGTCGAAATGAGTTTAAAAAAAAAACAAAAAAAAAGATGAGTCAAAAGTATTTTCCAACAATGAATAAGAGCCACGTAGGAAAGCATGGCATTAATCATCCTTTTTGCTGTAATCACCATGAATTGCACTGAGCGATGCTGCCAATCTTCATCATTTCTCTTCCTGTGACTCACTTAGACATTTTTATTCAGCAAATGCATCAATAGATTTGAATTGGTCTGTAAGGTTTCTGTTGCCTTCTGCTTGTCACATTGCAAGATTCCATTCTGCTTTATCAAATATCCTGCTGATAGATATCCTTGTCAACCTGCAGCCATAATTCATCCATGCAATGTGAACAACAGTCATCCGTTTTTGTAGCAATGTGGTATGGTTTACCATTCCGGCAATAATTTTGATATTTGGCAGCGAATACCAACTGGCACATGAATCAAAGACAGCGGCAAGAATAATATAATTCATTTTGGGTTTGATAGCTGCGTTTGTGACATAAATAGTGCAGCGGGAACACAGATTGCCAGCTGTCCCTTGTAAAAGTGTGTAACAGTTTTACCTCGTGTCATATAAACTATCAACTATCTCTATATTTGCATGGATTTAAGCAGATTATTTATTAACTACAGACATAAACTACATACCTCCATATTAAGCAACTTTTAAGTTGGCTTCCCAGAAAAACAAAAGACTTTGACGAAATCATATAACCCAATGACGCAAAGCAGCCAGTGACCTTGCAGAGTTCAACTTCGTTCAGCTGAAAAGGTTACCAGGGTTGCAGTGGACTAAGAGACAAAAACACTCCACTAGATGATTGAAATACAGATGAATCCTTGTTCCTGCTGTTCCAGACTGATGAAAAGACTAGAGTATGGAGGAAAATCCACATGAGTACATGCATCAATCATGCCACACATCAGGCCGTGGCACGGCAATGTGAGGCCTTTTTTTCTCTGTGGCACATATTTGGACCCTCGATAAAAGAGAAGTGATGGTTCAGTGCCACAGGATAGCAGAATGCTATTGCCAATCAGGTGCATCCCTAACAGCATGGAAGCACTGCTGCAGAAGGATTTTTTCAGCAGGGTAATACCCCATGCCACATGAACAGAATTGTCTAGGAACGGCTCCATGAACATGACAGTAAAGTCAGCTTACTGCAATAGACTGCCCAGTCTCAAGATTTCAATCCAATTGAGCATCTGCTGGATGAGATTGAACATTTGGAGTAGGGATCTACTTCCAGTCAACTTGATGCTACTGTGGGAAGCACTGAGGACAACATTGGCTAGCATCCCTCTGAAACCCTTTTGACAAGATG
Organism: Plectropomus leopardus; assembly: GCF_026936395.1. Classification (NCBI taxonomy): domain Eukaryota; kingdom Metazoa; phylum Chordata; class Actinopteri; order Perciformes; family Serranidae; genus Plectropomus; species Plectropomus leopardus. The sequence goes on from NC_142183.1 coordinate 17,958,439, forward strand.
TGGAGGTTATTTCCTAACAAGCTGACACTGTGAAAGGGGCAAGATGGGGTGTGAACGACATTTTTTTTTTAATCATCTTCCAAGTGTTTGTATCATCTTTAAATCAAGCGGTAGAAATATGTCTTGCATAATAAAATTGGAAAGTATGTTTTAGCAGTTAGTGTTTACTTTAATTTAAAGAAATAATGTTTTGGGGAATATGGATACTTGCTTTCTTGTTATGAGCCTGTCTTATAGTGATTATGTTTGTAATTTGCTAAACTGTTTACATAATTAAGTTGTGGAGACAAGGTTCAGAGCTGTGATATCAGAATTCCAGGTGGTTATTTTTGGCAGCAAAAGCACTTGCAAAAGATTGTGATTACAGTTAAATGTTAACAAAAAATGATAATAAAGAAAATAAGTGCTGCTGTCACTATGTGTGGATACTGTATTGCAAAATTGCCTTTTTCACTAGAAAAAAATTAAATAGTTCAATACAGTAGTAAATAGTTCAGTGAACATTTTGTGGATACACTGAATATCAACGTTTTTGTGACTTGCTAGATACATTAATTAGTAACCTTTCCTTATTAAATTAATAGCAGTAGTCAAGCCCACTTAAACCAAGACCAAGTCATGTCCAAGACCAGAGTGTATCAGGGCCAAGAAAAGACCAAGACCAGACCAGAAAGAGTCCAGACCAAGGCAGGGCAAAACCGAGACAAGACCAAGACTTGACAAGACGGGTTCCACACTGTGTGACAACATAGTTACAACATACGATAACATTTAGAACATAAAGACATAGGTGCATAAAAACAACCCAAAAAACAAATAGATATTCCTCTTCATTCACCTCTTTAATTCCCACACTGTATATAGTATGTGCGTGTATGTATAAGTGCGCCATGAAAAATGCCTTGATAAAATTATCAAGAGATTGCAGTGGTGAATTATATGTATTTGAATTTCCTTTGTTTTCTGTGAGCAAACAAATACAAACAGTGAGGAGCTGAAATCGTCTTAACCCTCTTTATTCAACACTTCTTTTTTTTTTGCACAGGCAAGTTAGTGATATCCCTGAAGTTTTGACTATAGTGTTTAAATAAAATCCACAATTCTCTCTGTCAGAGACGGAGAAAAGTCAGTGTAAAAATGCCATTGAGTCCAAGACAAGACCATCAAATATTAGTTTTGAGTCCAGTCAAGACCAATCTGGAGTATGACAACACTGTTTAATGGGAAAAAAATCCCTCCGCATTATATTTTTCTGATCCATGTTTACTGTTTTATATAAGTTGTATATAAATTTAACTTCTAGGAGAGCTTCCTGAATTAAATGAAAAGAATAATACCACTCTGATGTGTGCATGTTTAACATGTATCCAGAGTCAGGAGCCAGCGAGCTTAGTTTTAGCATTTCTGTGCAACCAGCAGAGATTCCAGGAGGTTAAGGGTCCTGGCTAAAAACTTGACCAGCACATAATAAATGACAGATTGTTATACAAATGAGATATATTTTGTTACTTGGAGGGGTTGCTATGTGGATTTTGTTTCCTTTAGACAGATGCAGGCCAGCTGTTTCCTCCCCCATATTTCTTGTGCTAAGTTAAGCTAGCTGCTTGCTCGTTGCAGCTACAGATTTACAGACATGAGCCTGTTGTAACCTTTCATAAAGCAACTGTGTTTCTTAATGAAAAATGGGCACTTACATCTGTAATGGAAACTAATATACAAACCAGCAAAATAACATTAACTCATACACGCGTGAAGACACAGCAGCTGCTATATCTCAACATTATCTGCTGTTCTTTTTGTTATAATAACATCCAACAACAGAGACTAGTCTACTCTCAGAGTCGTTTAAGTGCACTAAAGTGATGATGCATCAACATTAATCTTTCTTTTCAATTGCATACTCTGGAAATGCATCTCTTGGGAAGTTTAGGAAACCTCTTGACACACTGTTTCCTCTTCATTACCCAACCAGCTGTTGTTCCTAATGAGCCTAAAGGCAATCTCTCATTCTCCTATAGCCATGGGTCTTGTGCAACTGGTGACATATCGTCTGCCCACAAAGTGAGGACCAGCCACCAGAAAATGAAGTTTGTTGTCACCACCACTTTGCCCAACATTTTTCTCAAGTTTTACTGAAGCGCAACACGAGGTTGAGTGGACTTAAACTGATTCCAAATACAAGTAGTGTGGATTTATTCAAATGTATTCAAATTAAAGTAGACATCTGGGGAATTTTCAGCATGTCTGTGAGAATTTGGAAACACTTCTGTTGGTCATTTTGCATTAGACTTATATATCGAGAGCTAAAAAAAAACAGACACACATGGAAAAAAACAAAACACACACACAGACAAATAAAAAAAATAAACACTGCACGTTACAGAACACAGTCAGAAGTTAGTTTAAAACAGATTAATTCACTTCAATGTCTAGTGACTATGATTTGGGGGCATCTATTGGCAGAACTACAGTATGTTTTCATTAGTGTATAATCCACCTGAAAATAAGAAGTGTTGTTTTGCTACCTTAAAAGTTTATATCTACATACAGAGGGGGTCGTGTTTCACAGTTTGCCATTTTGTTCTACAAAAAATGGACATACCAGGAGTCTTCAAGCTATCGTGTCCGCCACCATAGTTCCTCAACATGCCTGACACATAGGAAAAGTTTTAGTTCTGCAACCTCATCACAAGATATCACTAAATCCTACACACGAGACCTTTAACTGAAAACATTAAACTCACTTAAACAATCTGATTGTAATGTTCATGAGCAACAAACCATGGCAACAAAAGTCTCAGGTATGTTGGTGTTTTGCAGCACATTTCTGTAGTTGGTTGTTTTCACATTGTGCTGCGAGTAGTTTTTTCTGCCTCTGTGCTGGCGATAGCTGTGGCTGGAAGCTTATGTTTTCAGGTTTTTCGTCCATCCCATTCATGTGAATGCAATATCTGTAGAAAGCATTAAGCGAATTTCGTTATATTTTGCCCAAACGTCCGCTTGGACTCAAACATGAACTGATTAGGTTTTGGTGGTCAAAGGTCAAGGTCATTGTGACCTTGTGTCCATCTCATTCTCGTCAAAATGACATCTCAAGAAGGCCTTGAGGGAATTTTCTCAAATTTGGGATGAACGTCAACTTGGACTCGATGATGAACTGATTAGACTTTGGTGATCAAAAATCACTGTGATGTCAGAAACCATGTTATTGGACATATGTTAAAAATGTATGCGCAGATTTTGACAGTATTTCACCCATGTCTAATAGTATTAAGTACTGATCCTATGATTTAATGAATTGATGACATTTTACATCCAAAATGTCTCAGATCCAACTCACTGTGACATCATAATATTGTGCAAAAACACTTTTCTAGCCATTATACAACATCATAACTAAGTAACTGACTGATTGGTAAATTGAAGAATTTGTAGTGTCTTTGCAGCAACAGTCATATTAGATGCATTTTCAACTGTTATGGCTAAATATGAACTGGACACAATTGAGGTGAACTGTATCTGCAATTTGACTGGATCATGGAGGCATATAACTTTGTTGCGGTAATTCTAGTTTTTAAATGCTGGAGATTTTCTCTTCAAATTGGTGAAAGTGTTTTCTCTGCTTGCCTGGTTTTTCTTGTATATTTGCATGTGTTTTCCTAAGCTGAAGTGCACTGAGCTTTCAGGGCTACGCTACAGAACAGTATATGCAATTTGGCTTTTAGTCACAATCCAGTCCCATTCTCTCTGGTGTTAGAAACACTTCCACTCACAAATAGTTTTTGCTGAGTAATCACTTACAGTAGGACCAAAAAAGTTAATGACGTGTTGATTTGTGTACATTGTGTTTCAGCCCATCTCAGCATACTGAGACAAAAAATATATAGGTGCACATCGCCTTAAAGGCAACATAATTTTAATGCTTTCATAGCCGAGTGAGACTACTTTATAATGTCACGCTCTGAGTGAAATTCTCAACTCAAAGTGGCTTAATGCTACATCACCCTGTACCTTTTTTTTTTTTTTGAAAAGGCAATACTCCCTCAATACTGCTTACGAAACAAGAACAATGCACAATGGGGACATTCTGTTCAACTTAGCTTCAAAGTCTGTATTGGGAATATCAACACCTGAGCAATTTATCTGCACGTTGTCACACAAGTCTTTGCAAATAATCAGCATCGGTCCCTGACAGGGTGCTGCAGGTGTAGATTAGCTCCCACTCAGATTACAGCCTCATGAATCCTCATAGATAGAGTATGTACCCTGACGCCGAGTGAGTGAAACTGCTTGTGGTGTGCCAGAGGAGAATTACTCCCCTGATGTATCACATTAATATGTGATAAACAACCTTGCATTGCCAGATTACAATAAATAATTCACTGCCCTTCAGAGGATGTGATATGTGCCTGCACGGATTATTTACAGCTTTGAAATTATTCTTTTAATCTCGTACAGCAAGCTGCCAAGGTGAACCCGGAGTAAATAATGCATGGCAAAAGTTTATTTCTGCTATATATTCTTTTTTGTCTCACTATATTTTCTATTATTTCTCAGTGAATGGGTGAATGACTTGTGGGAGTGTGGGCTGGGTGTTTTGTGTTGTTTTGTTTCTAATCGAATTTGGTATAATTTCAGGGTTATTTAATATTCCTGTGAGTTATTTTGCAGGGTTCATGCTCAGTCCACAGCTAACAGAAGTCTAGAAAGCTGCATGCAGATACTCTCTCAAAGAAAAGATTGTGTGATTTTTTTATTTTGTTTATTTATTTATTTTCACAGAAAGTGATTTTTGGGCTTCTAGAAGTACAAATGAATTTTGTGGTGTACATGAACAACTGCAGAAAACACAAACATATAGGTCTGGGATTGGTGTGCCCTGACTATAAATAGTTAAACTGCTGCTGGTGCTTTTTGTGCCACCCTCATTGATGGAGCAAATTTTTAAGGCATCAAATATCACAGAATCTCTGTGCTTCTGGTTGAAGTAGATTTCAATGCACATTTTCAGTCAGTGGGGAATAGGGAACGAGTTTAAGTGCAAAAACTATAAATATAGACGTCAAGCAAGTTGGAAAGACATGACGTGTGTGAAAACTAGGAGTTCTCCTTTGTGCAAATGAAAATGTTACCCTTTAATGGGCGAGCTACACACATCAGCAGACTCTTACAGCCTCATCTTGAAATGACAAGCCTCTACCTCGGGAGTGCCTCTGTGAACAGTTTGGGAAACAGAACAAAATGTTGTTCCTTCCCTGTTGAGTCCAGGAGAAAGGAGGCCAGAGAACAGCTGCTGCCTGGCAGTATATTCTGTTCTCAAAGCTTGACTGCAGACATTATGATTCACAGCTGGATCGAAGAATTTTCAGCTTTCTCGCAGAGTAATTAAGAAACAAGTGGAGTCGGATGAATTTGGAAATATGATGCCAAAAAGAAAAAAAAACAGAAAAAGCATGATGAGTTGGTGATGCTGTGGTTACTGTTAGTATAGCAAAAACAGTTTGAGCTGATTTTTTTTGCCCAGTTGAAAATTACTATTATAAATACCTATTTAATACCCAGGTATTCTTTATTTTACATCTCAAAAAAAAAAGGTGGAGTAAGAAAATATACAGTGTGTATACTTAAAGAGTGAACTGACACCTTCATAGGTCTTTACTGCTGCAGTGTGTGACTGACAGGGTTTCTGGGAGCTTGTAGCTTCCTATGGAAGTTAAAATAATGCAGTCCTTGGTTGACATGAGTTCTCCATGGCAACTGACAAATGGAAGGCACAGAACACATAGTCAACTCAAATCACTGAGCTGACCATGTGTTCTGTTTTGTTTTATGTTTTATGTGATCAGTAAGCTGAATACTGTACATACTTAAATAGTTTATGAAATCTAGCAGTCTACACATGTATACCTTACAAGTACATTTGCACCAATGAGAATCAACAACTGGTTCCAGTTAAGAACCAGCTCCACATTGTCCAATCCATCCAAATCATATGCCCCGGAGCTTATCAGTTTTTTTTTATATTGATGCTAGCATTTTTGCGCATTGCATAATAATGATGCCAAACACATGCGTCACTGACAACAAGGAGTCATTGTAAAAAAGCAGGAAACAGTCCAAAGCATGGCATCGTTTCATGAAGAAAGATGTCAACAGTGCCACCTGCATAATGTCTGTAAAATGAATTATTTCCGGTTTAGGTTAGTTTATTTGGTATGGCCACCACAATAACATTAAAATTGTACAACCAGATGTGCTGTTAAGTGTTTGTAGCAAAATGCTAATTTACGACATCTGTCCACACAAAGGTTTTTTAAAATTAATTTTTTAAAAAATGGTGGTTGTAACACCAGCAAAATGCTAAAACATCATATATGTAACATGGGTTTAAATTACAGGAATGCCACAAATGAGACACTCGTGTAGGTATGTTTCTGCCTCCCAACCAAGCAGTATATTTACTATAACTGAGGGTAAATGTCCTGATAAAATGACACAAGCGCTAGATTTTGTACACTTGAATCACATACATACTTTTTTTCCTACTTTGTTTCTATACTTTTTTGAGACAGTAATAACAATTGTGTTGATTCTGAAAACCTTTGTAGGCCTACTTTAATTCCACATAGAAAATTGATCAGGAATCAGAATCTATGAGGAACCAGACCTATGAGCGGAATCGATAATGGCATTCGTGCTAAGAAAATCATGTCAACATAACCAAGAGGTTGTGCAGTGTAGTATCGCATGATCATGAAATTACTTGTTCTGGGCAACAGCAAGCACCTTGTTTATGCACAAAAAAAACTAATCAAACAGTGTATCAATGAACACATGTACATCTCTAAAAGCTTTTCCGTGTATGCTTTTGCTGTCAGTAATGTGTACTGTTAGTTCTGCCCTGTTTCTCTTCATTCGGTCAATTCTTGCCTCTGCAGTTGTCACTCATCATAAAGAGTTGCTCGAGGCAGACGCAAACAGGATCCATAAATCCACCTGAGGCTCTGAAGACCATAATGAAAGAGTAAAAGAAAAGTAAAATAAGACATTGCTGATGTTCCTGGTCTGAAAAGCATGATGTGACTGATGGATCCTTTTAACTGACATTAATGGGGAACATGGGCCATGTGCAAATAGGATGTGTCCTATATGTTACTAATTATTGAAAAACCAAATGAGATATGCATTTAGGTAGTTTTTACATTTATGTCCGCTTATCATAAAATAAATGCCTGGGAGAGCTTAGACTGACAGGTGGATAAAATCAAGCTAAAGCTTTACAGCCACCAAAGCCTAAGGCTACTCAGGCTACTTATATCACCCACCATAAGAATCTGTAAAGCAAAGCACCTCTACCGTTGCCTTTTTTATGTACAACCACCTTGGTTGTTCTGTGCCTTAAGCTACTGTGTTTTAACTTCAGGAAACACTGCTGCCATGTTTCAAACCTTTCAGATGGGAAGATTAGTGTGTTAACGCCGGAGGATTACAGTCAATGCTCCATCAGCAGTTCTCTGTCTATAGCCATTTACCTGCATGCAATGAGTGTTCCTTCCTTTCACGAGAATACACACAACAAGAGATTTAGAGATTTACAACGGCGCACGGAGGATGCTGCGTTGCTTTGCGAGTAGGGGAAACTGTTTAATCAAGTGCTTTAACAGCTTGTCAAAACTATGTATGTTTAAGTTTCCGTATCTTTATCAATAGAACAAAACAGCTTTCAGTTTAAACACAATAACCTAAAGTTCAGTATTTACCTCATCACCTATTTACCCCATCATCATTTTAAAGTAGAATAAAAAAATAATAATTCTCTATTCAGTTATTCCAAGGTTGTTTTTTTAAGACATGCCCCGCTTATTTTTTTATTGGTCAATAAAAAAATACATGTTTTGTTAGAAAACGTTCTATTCAAATTTGAAATGAAGTTCATTGCTCTGCTTGGCTATTCATTTGTAAAACTCATCCGCACAATTTAAGGGTGTGGAGTGTGAATGGAAATGTTTCAAGGATATTTGCAAAAGATATTTTGCACATCTCAGTAACCCATTCAATCATATTTTCGAATTTGATGGAAGCCAGTAAAAGGAATTTAGCTAAATACAAATGAATTCAATTTCTCTTATTAAGAGTCATCACCATGGTGCACTGCGTTGTCATGGTGGCCTCTGTTAACAGAGAACTCACAAAAAGAATAACATCCTTGGAACTTCTGAACCTCTACCTCATACTGCCTGAGTGTTATGTGAGGACTGTGGCGTTGACAGAAATATTTTGTAACGAATGCAGTAAGTAGCTCGATCAACCACCTAATTAGCATAACTAGTTTAGCTTAATATGATGTTCATGGCAAGACATTACAGAGGTGATAGGTTTTTTTAAAAAGTTAGTTTAATTAGGGGAATTTTCAAGACTGTCTTCACCAGAAAAACAACAGCATTGCTTGTTAGTCCCAAAGCTTAAATTGACTGTTGTTTACATTCTTCAGACAAGAAACCTCCCGCAGATGTGAGAATAATACTGTCTGAGTATCAGAGGTGGCAATAGTATGATTTGTCACACAAGCAAGGGTGTAGGTTTTGCTTAAACATTAGGAAAAACACACATCGAATGGAGGGTTTATTTCCTGCATTCTACTGAATTTTAAGCACCAATTTGTGCATTTTCTGTATCAGTTCATGGCGTGGTCTCTTTGTGAAAATGTTCATTTTAGTTTTGGTTGGCAGTGTGTCTGAGAGCTGTTTATGCAGCTCTATAATGTTTGAAGATGTGGTTTGTGGTGTTGCATTTGAGATGCCTTATATTCTAATACATTTCTAGTATTTTTGTTGATCTGCATATGCCATGGTAAAGGTTTTTTTTCAACCTTTAGAGAGGGATTTTGAGCATTAAACATCATTTCCTGCATTCTGGCAAATTTTAATGCTTTTTTTTTTTTTTTTTTTTTCATTTTCTGCATCAATTTTTGGTGGAAATGCCGTGGTATTTCCTTTTTCAGTCCTGCATGGCTGCTTCTTCTTGTTTTGGTTTTATTGCAGATGGTAATCATTGTGTCTGAGGTTGCATACTGCCACCACCTACAGAAGGCATTTTTACATTTTTATGAATCGTGTTTGTTAAAATAAAATACAAGTTTTCTGCTGCTTTCTTGTTTCAGCCTCTTCTAAAAATTCATTTGTTCCTACTGCTATCACTTTTAAACTGCTGCTTAAGGCTGCAGGGACCGTGCAATAGTTCCATGATGTTTTAACAATGGGGTGTGTGCAATATGCATTATGTGCGATCTATATGCAATATTTTGTCTTTGCAAATTAGATTATGTTTAATTTCACTGATGTGGTACAGCCGGTGCTGTTTTGTCCATATGCAGTTTGTTTTATTGTAACTGTGAAGGCATTTATGGGCACAGCATCTGAGTCCAAGACAAATTTCCCTGTGAGAACAAATAAGTATGTTGTGTTGTTTTGTGTTGTATCCTGTCATATCGTATCATATCGTATTGTATCGTATTGTATCGCATTTTAATGGGGATGACAAATGCACATGCTCTAAATATTTATAAATCCGCACCCTTATTCACATTAGTAGGATATGCAAGTGTTGCACCTGTGAAAGTTTCCACGATAGGTGAGACACAGAGTAACAATTAGACACGCCAGTCTTTGATACTTATTCATCAACTGCTGACACGAAACATTAATTCCCTTTGCCAGTTTTAATTAGTCATCTCTCATAGAGCGAGCTGCGATGATATTACCGTATGTCTCTTTTATTAATTCACATAGGTTCCTCTAATGTCAGCATATAAAGTCTTGACAGGGGAGTCATGTTTCACTTGGGAGTAAGTCAGATGGTTATTAAAGGGATATCATTCATATTGTCAAGTGGTAGAAAATGTTAATTCAGCATTTGGAACATAATGGAAGGAAATTGTTTTTATTCGAATGGTAGTTCTTAAAATGATATGCTGCATCTAATATAAATATAAATATATATATATATATATATATATGCAGTAGCGTATTTGTTGGTGTGTTATGTATTTTTGTAGACATTATTTTTCAGAAGCTGCAAGGTGTATTATCTTTGGGGGACATATTCTTTGGCTTGGAGATTACTTGAAGAATAATGCACAACGATTTCAGAATTTATTCACACCCAGACAGGGGCAGGCGAGGCCTTGCCACTTCAGAAGACAATTTGCTCGCCTTAAAAAGAGGAGAATGGTCACATCTCCAAGGGCTTGACTCCTCACCGTAACCCCCAAAAATGATGACACAGTAATCTGAGGAAAATCCCAGACCTCAGCGTTTTTCTCAGTGTAACTTGAATTTGATGGTAGCTGTTCACAGTGTGACAATACAGCAGGGAGGGATCCTTTAAGATATGGAGATGTGAGGAAGAGGGAAAAACTGTCTTCTCAGTCATGTAAAAGCACACCTTTCTGACTTGAAGATTGAGAATATATTTAGATTTAAATGACTTCTCAGAAAAACGTGGCACTAACCACAGTATGTGAAAAGGCTGATAAAGCAACAAAAGTCATCACTTGTCCAGTGCTTTAAATATCTACTTCATATGCCATTAATAATGTTTTCTATCTATTTATCATCCCATCATGTATTTCATGTGTTTTCAGCCTCGGGGCAGGTGAAGAGGACCACTCTCTGACAGACGATTAGCTGTGCTTTTTCCAACATAAATCCATCTTTTTCTAATCAGGGTGAAATGAGGCAGGATGGGTTTACAAGTCAATTGTGTGCTGTTTTTTTTTTCTGTCTTTTTTTTGTGATCGTGCATTCAGAATCATTAACAAAATCTACTCTGGTGAAAACGCTTGTTGAAGAGGAACCATTGTCATTCAGTGTGTCGACTTCTACAAGATTATTTTTCCTTTGTGTCTGTATTTTTGAGGTCACTCACCCACAGATGTTGCGAATGATTTTAATCACTGGATTTCAGTGAGAGAATCATACAAACAAATGGATCAATGTTACGTGCATGTCAAAGCGAAACTTTCTGCTCTCCTTCACAGCCGCTGCCAGGATAAGACGGCTGACGGCAACATCCATACAATCTTCAAGTACAAATACAGCTAAGCCGCTAAGCTGATGATTGGTGTGGGAACACAGTATGTAAGCAAATGACTTTGAGGAGGAGGAGAGGGCCCTGCTGATTTCTCAATTATACTTCCTCCTCAGGCTTGGGAGAGACAAAAAAAAAAGAAAAACTAAACTGCATCATTGACAGTCAACTGGGCCAGACCAAACTCTTACCCTGGGGTATTGTGGCCCAACAAAAAAAGGGTAATAGAGCTTGTTCTATGTGAGGAAAGCTCACGCTGCTGTGGGACCACAAAGAGCAAGGTTACACATTTGAACAATGCGACAACTGCACACACTGGCTCTCGCTTTCAAGACAACCTTCATCTTTTGTGGTGCATGGCAATGGAATGATCTGCAGATCTGAGGCTGTTTCTCCAAGAAATAAATACACACAAATATGTTTCCTACAGTGTTTGCATTGTACAGGGTAAATACGCTGCGTGATGCGGACATAGAGGAAAACCATATGACATACAATTACCACATGACATACCTCAGATAGCAGTAGGCGTACATAACCAATTGTTGAAAATTGAATGATCATTTTTGTTTTTCTATTCCTTTTTTTTTTTTTATCATCAGGCAACTCCCCAACCGAGACATATGTGCAGGGAACAGACGTGTAAAATTCGACTAATGTTTTAAACATGCAGGCGCACAGTAATAAACATCAGCATTTGCATTCATACTGTGGTGATAAGTAGGTTACCCTAGAATAGGAATACATCCTCTGCGGTGCACCATTGTTGTTAAATACTTAATGGTGCTGCCAGTATCTTCAAGGAGCACCTGTCCCGTTGTTTTGTTAGTCTGATTAGAGTGTGAAAGAGCTGTAGGGAAAAAAGAATCAATAGGGAGCTCCCTGTTAAGTCAACTCTGCGTGAACATACTTTAGAAAATGGCATATTTGTTTCTACAGAAAAATGCCCCCACAAGTGTTTTTCAGCCATTATCTCATCAGGTGCTAAACTGCGTTAGCATTGTAAGTAGGAAAATGCTATCTGCTGAGTGATTATAGTCCTGAAAATAAGCGATCAAAAGCCTCACCTGCAAAGAAATATAAACATGTCTGTTCAGTTTGTGCCTTGTGATGACTGTCGGAGGGATATAAGGATGTAAGTGACCTGTGGAGTTGCTGCAACCTAGTCTCCCAGAAAATATGTCTAAATGTTTTTCTTTATTATCTTTGTTTGGTTAAGGTTAGGGAAAGATTGTGATTTCCAGCACAGTCTATAACCCATAAAATATTGCTGCTGGGTCAGTACCATTCGGTACTCGGTGTCCTCCAGTGTCTGTTGTTGACATTCCAGGACAGTGTGTCAATTTACCCCTGCTAAATGTATTGTTTCTTTTCAAAATACACTTCAATTTTCACAGGAAATATTAGTAAAACACCTCTTATTTACATTTATTTCTTTGTGCAACAGAAGCACGTGGTTAGGTTTAGAAAAAAACCCATAATGGTTTGGCTCAACTTTCATACAGGAAGCGAACAGCGGGCTCCCAGGTGAAAGTCCTATTCACCACCCCATAGGGGCGTTTTTTTTTTCTTGCTCCCTATTTAACTACCAGCAGCATTTCAAACAGGCATCGCCTGGCAGCGTATCCAAGCATCGTGAGAGGTGCTTTGTGTGAACAGGCTGTGATTTTGCTTACATTTTAATAAACAAACATAACATAGACTCTTGTCCAAGGTTTAGGCAACCAATCCACTTTGGTTAAGTTTAAGGAAAGATAGTGACTGATTTTGGTTAAATATTAATCAAACTCATAATTTAAAAAATGCTTTTACTATTTGTGGATACTGTATTGCAAGATAAACTATTTTGGCAGAAAACAATTGAAATACATTGTGTAAACTTTGCTGATAAATTCAGTATCAATATTATGGTGACCTGCCAGGTGTGTTAATTAGTAGGGATTAGTGAGTATACCATTATCTGTATCTATATCTGTACTCTGGATTTGCAGGGTTAAGCCGGAAATGGGTGGAATTTAAATGGCAAGTGGATGGGACTTAATCAGAAATTATTATTTTAACCCAGAACTTGTTAAGGTCTGTTTAGAAGTTGCTGTATTTATTCATCAGAAAACTATTTACAGAACAACCTCAGAATTGAGCTTCGGATCATTATTGATCACAACTGAAAACAACAACCCAAATAAGGATTTCCCTTCCTTCCTTCAAGAATACAGATATTGACTTATATGATATTCATACTCTTACCAAGTGAGCGCTCTGCACGTCATCTTTATATTCAAAGTAATGCAAAGTTTCGGACAAATGCCAATTCATGCCGGACGGCGAGATGGATGCGAAAATGCCAAAAAAAATAAATAAATAAAATGCATTTGGTGTGCACATACAGTCAAAAGAACATCAATTTTTTTTTGCTGTTTCAACGAAGTTGTATCTAAACATAATTTCTAGAAGAATGGGCTGGAATATTATATACTGTTGCAAATTGAATGATTCGTCAATAGTTATTACTAAATTATAACATTCACACCCCCAGAGGATACATTTTCATGCACAGAGTAAGCTATTGGCCACGCTTTAGACTTTTATTCAAGTTTAATTACACACATGTGCCTTTGATATCCGGTGATGGAGCGCACTGTTGCTATGAATAACCCAATTAACAGAGTAGTCATTTCTACCTGAGGTGCCCCCTACATGGATACAACACTTCAGCAGAAAAGTATGAAAAGGTTTAGCTCAAAGCCAGAGTCTTTGAACAGGGGCTTAGTCCTTATATTACATTTATAATCCCAATAGTGAAAGTGAGAATTGCTGTTGCAATGTGTTTGTTGACATTAAACTGTACCCATAATGCTCAGCGAATGTGATTTCACAAAGACGACAAAAAACAAAGTGGAAGGAATAAGACATAAGACAGTTCATATCAGGGTAAGCAGTTTATCTGGCATAGATGGACATCTTCACCAGGTTTTTATACTCAAAGTTATTCTACGTTATGACCATGACCAGCAGTAACTGGGCTTAAGAGCTGAATTTTCATGTGAATGTAATGTAATAACAGCAGCAGCAACAATGAGCTCATATCTGAGATGTAAGCAGCCGTCCAACTGGAATCTTCTTAACATGTTGCCTCAGATTAATCCAAAACACTTCTTTCAGTTCAGCTCTACCCGTTTAAGTGACTTGCATTTGTAGCTATTCATCAAATCAAAATATCGTTCAAGTGCACAAAGGTGCAGAATACAGAAACACACCATTCAAACACCCAGCGAAAAGTACCTGTCATTCTCCCTCTGTGAAGGGTGTGGGAGTTCTCTCCCTCCCTGCCGAGCTCTTGTCTATTTTCAGTGATATAGTTTCCAAGCCAGCAATCACATAATTAAGGCCCTTCATCATATTTATTCATCCTCAAAGGTTTCTGACAACCTACAACTGTTTTCCACCCCCACTGCTAAACCTTGTACAAACATGAATACCCTTGGCAGTATCTTGATAATTTGATGCATTTTGTCTCTGGCTTGATTCATCTTCATGAGAGTGAAAACACTCGCTCAGACTGTATATTGACAGGTCAAATAAACAGATGAATCAAGGGGTTTTTTTTTCTTCTGTTGTCTCTGGCAATGCACAATGAATTTGTGTCGTACTGTATATGCATGACAAGACTCATCCATTCTCAACTTGGATGTTCTGTTGCTCCGCTGAAAGCCTCACACTCAGCTAGCTGGGGGTTTTCTCAGAACAAGACTAAGACCTAATCATTAATGCATAATTCCAGCATCCCATCAGAGTAATACGCTATCATTGTGCTTATTATTAAAAGTTTATAAGCCTGTGTCTATGGCCACCTTAAGAGCTTTCATGTATTATTCAAGCAGTGCCTGGGAGCAATATAAAGCCAGGCCTATCAGCCTCACTCCACACAGTTGTGTGGTGTCCATCTGATGCCCATCACATGTGAAATATTGAACTAAGTTTATAATAGACTCTTTGGAAGTCTCCAGCAACAGCCGGCTGAAATCTGTGCATCTTTTATGTCTGAGTGCTGTGAACACGGAGAAAGAGACAGTATGTGAAAATGTCTTTCTTCCATTTTAGGTCATTTTGAGGTAGAAATGGGGACATTTTATTAAAGGCAAAGGAAAGTCAACAGTGAGAGTGAAATCTGCATGGTTTCAGAGAGAGCTCTTCTTAGTGCTCTCTTTGCTTCCATTTTTTGATGGTCTTTCACAGTGATGTCAAAACTCATGTCCATCATCATCATCTATTTACATGTGTGCGTGGGTGTTTGCAGACAGGGGCTCTGAGCATACGTGTGAGTGGTATGTTGGTTATCTGTCAATGTAATTTATGTCTGGCATCACATCAGATAGCTGTTTTTTCAAGGTGTAAGCCAGTGTTTGTAAAGCTGCAGCGCAAGTGCAATCAAAGGACAATAACTGAGTTGGTGGTGTGGGACACCCTGGTCGAGCCGTAAACCCGGTGCAGCTGCATTTCGGTGCAACACTTCAATCATCTGTGGAGTCATCGGAGGCAGGGCCTCATTTATATCATCTAATGTAAACAAATTAAAGCCCAAAGAGCAAGTTTTATATAATTAGTGTGAGTAGATCACAGGAAAAAGCTGCACACATAGCCCTAATGACTGCTGGGTAAATGACTAAATAAATATGCAACATTTAAAAATGAGAGTGGGTTCACTTCCAGTTTTCTAGCGTAGTGCGCCACAGTTCTGGTGGCTAGGCATGCTGCCAGCGCAAACTCATGAGGGTGTTGTGTCGTTAACAAACAAGCCCCGCACAGCTCCATTCTTTGCCTCCTACAATTTAAAACACAAGATGGGAAAGTGTGCCAATGACAGAGCAGGGAGTGATGCCAGAGACAATGTGGGGGGAAGTGCTAATGATCAACAGTCCCTCCTAAAACATGCAGCTGGAGCGGGAAAGGATGAGGGAATTGTTGAAAAAAAAAAAAAGAAAAGTCACTCTTGAATTTATGAATTTATTAACTTGCAATTGCAAAAATGCTATCTATCTATCTATGAATGATATCAGGCCAGTACTAGACTCTCAGTTAAACACTACAAAATTGGTAATTGTGCTCCTTCGCCTCACAAGTGCGCCTCTCTGTGAATGTCAGGATAAATTTCAGTAAGTGCAGCTAAGATTGCAAATTATTTTTTACCTCAGGGTTTTCTGTTGCCGTTGACCGGTATTTTTGCGAAGGATCTGTCTGAAAGGCAGAAAGTCAATCAGGAAGATACATTTCACCACATTTCCAGCCACAGTCTTCATTAGTTGTTTGTTGCTTGTAGCCTGCTGTCCAATATTAAAATCGAGTGTGGGTTGTTTATATAGCTAAAGTAAGGCTTAAGCCATCCTCCATGGCCAAGTTGGGCACACCTTTGGCTGTGTTTTTTGCAGTGGAAAGGGTCTTTGTGCTTATACTTGGATAACAATGTTTTTGTCCTCTTACCTCCCGAACAAAATCAAGTAACAAAAATACCTCCAGCTGCTGAATGTAAATGTTTGCATCTTCCAAGCTAGCTTGCTGCTTTGTTGCATGACTGTACAGCGATGATTATGAAAATGAATACAGGGATGTGATTGATTGTTTGATTATAAGTCGGCAGGAGGTTGATGAATAAATAATTTGTTTGCGGGGTTAACTGTATTATTGATGAAACTAATATTGTTGCTGTAACTTACTAGTAACTACTGACCAGCACAGTAGAAGACAGAATTGTCAACCTGGTACACATTTCAGTCTTCAGTCTGAATAGCAGCTGCTCTTTCCAATTTTCCATGGGGAGGGGGATTAGATTTTCCCCAACCAATCATTAGAGAACGACATACCTTCATTGTAAGTCCTCACTGATATGTAGCCATGCAAACATATATGCTTTGTCAGGATTTTAAGATCGGGGTAATGCTAAGTAAAATAAAATACAAGTTGGACGGTATTGAGAAGACATTTTGATTGAGAGCAAACTTGATAAGAACATCTATATCGTCTATGGCGCTCACCATTGTGGGTATTATGCCTTCGCACCACTTGACACCTGTGTTCGTGCACTCATCTCAAACTCTGGGCAGTGGGGGGATTCAAGTTCTGTCTGTCTCTCTCTTTCTCTCTCTCTATATCTATCTATCTTCACAGAGTACGCCCACTCTCCTTTATATACCGTGTGTGTGTGTGTGTGTGTGTGTGTGTGTGTGTCTGTGTGTCGTTGAAGAACAGGCATCAAGAGAATGGGGACATACATATTAAATATTTTACAATTTCAGTTGCCTTCTTTGAATTCTGAATTAACTACATTTTAAGAATATTCTACCACCCCTTTCCTTGCATTCTGTATCTTGTGTGCTGTGAATCAAATTCACACCCGTGAATTAGACACTGAAATACAACCCAGACTCCTGCTCTTAATTGACCTCAGCATCACCACATATCACTTGTGTTTAGTCATCTCTCTGTCCCCTGGAACAACCTGCTATTTGAGGCAATTACCTCGGAGGACAAAAGTGTTTTCCAATACAAAAACAAAGTGAATTGCCATTGTTATGACCGAGGCTCAATTTTCCAAAACATTTGATGCATAAACACAAACTCCATGTATAGTCTTGGGCCACTGACTATCCTTTTGTAGCAAGATGAATTCATTCAAATTTTGCAAGAACAACTACATGTAGAAATATGCACGGTGAACAACCCATGCGCATGCTGTTGTCTGGACTGCAAGGAAATTACTATTGTGCACTGAAAGCAGATCTTGTTATTGGGACGAAGTTAATTAGAAGCAAGTCTCCTGTAAACTGCTTTCATGGTAACTATCTTGTGCAAGGGACAGCCCTCAAAGTAGAAAGACTCCAAGTTTACTTCACCTCTCTATAGAAGACGTCTGTCACGCGGCTATCGTAATACAAATCATTATGGAATCCTCAGCTTCACTCCCGCAGACCAATAATGTGTCTGGTGAATTTATTACCTTGATAAACTTCTTGAGTTATAACATTTATCTGTAAAGATCTGTTCAGCATCTTGGTAAATCAATTCTACGTCATTAAAAGTCACTCTGCTTGTTACTGTGAGGTGCCTCCTAATATTACATTTTAAAAGTCAATTACACAATCAATAAGGAGAAAATGTTTTAAACAGGATATTAAGAAAGATAAGATGCCACACTGTCAATATTATTAATCGCAATTTTGCTGTTGATAATATAGCTGTGTCCTCATGGATATATTGTTAAATGCGCTGAAATGCTTGTCTCCAGAAAAGGCCAAACAAGTGTACAAACAAGCTAAAAAGAAAAAAACACTCAAGCAAAACTGGTTTTCTAAATTCTTGTGTGGCGGCTCTGCATCAGCCATGATTATTACGAGGTTCATATAACTGCTGAAGTCAGGCTTCTTCCTGAGCATCAAGTTTAATTAGTCGGATGGACTGGGGGTGAGGAATGAACTTGTATTTAAGAGTAAGAGTGTGATAGTGACACACTCCTTGATCCCTGGCCCCGGTCATCACCTGAGGGAGTCCCTCACTAAGACACAGGAGGTGAGAGAGTCTACTGATTGCCCTCAGGAGGATCATAGCGGCCTGCCTGCAGGACCGGACATCTTGTTAGGGCTCAGTGGCTCGCGGTGAAAATGAATAGCCCCCCAACACTTGAGCGGGAATTTCAGGGATAGGACCCTGGTTATCTAACAAGCCAATCACAAAAGCCAATTAGGACATGGGGATACAGAGATTCTAGGGCTTGAGGAAGTGAATCTAGCCTTGGCCGGCCCCCGGTCTATAACCTGGAGGAGAATTTCAGTGTTGTCTGCAGGAGAACAAACTCTCAGCTCTGGATCAATCTCACCAGTGGACCGAATCAGATTTCCCTTGGTCCAGTGTGCATGGACTGAATGCAACATTACTTTACTTAACTTAGTGTTTTGACAACTTTCCGAGGCTTGTCAACAGGATCTGCTTTGTGCTTCAGTCAATTTTATTAAAAAAAAACAAAACAAAACAAAACAAAAAAAAAGGACTGCTGAAGAAAGTACAGTATTGTATACCTGATTTGATTATATAGAGTCATCATATATTATTCAGTCCTTTGTTACTTGGGAAAGTATAGGTCTCAATCTTTAATGTGCAGTTATAGTTTATTTCATTTGACACATATCACCTCCACCGAAGATTGTCCTGAGGGTAGTAACTTTACCAGTAACTTTTTTTTTTTTGTGCAAATGTAGAAACTTCTGAAATTTGTGATATCTTCTTGGGAATCTCATCACCTTCGATGTCTTCTCTTCTAGAACAGAGGGCACTCTAGGAGAGTTCAGGACACAGACACAGTGTGGTTGTGGGTAGAAGAATTTAGGTTAAAAGTTTGAGAAATGGAGAGAAAGACAAAGTTAAAGTGCACGGAGAACACACAAGCAAGAGAGCAAAACAAAACAGTATTTCTAAATTGTATTAAATTTTGACACATAGATATAGTGTACCACCCAACTTAAATTTCATTTTCTGTAGTCACACAATCTATAAGGCATGACTGATACCAACAAAACTTGGTCCAGATGTAGTAGTACCCTCAAAAGCAGTGGGAAATTAAGCTTTTTACTGCGGGGTGGTGCTGAGACCCTTTACTGTACGTAATCTGAATACCCATCTGGAACAAGACTGAAACCTACCTTGTCTCAACATGAGCATTCCCCCGAAGGTGACAAGAACGTTTTAGGAGATCCATTGCCACATTTACTTAATACTTAATACTTTCCCATGGGTGCTTTTGAACAGTCAGTTTTAGCTACAAAATATTTCTCAACCTGTTCAAAAGTAGGGTCTGTCATCTCTTTCAACGCCGACTTTAATTACTATACAATGACTCAACTAATTTCCTTGAAGTTTACTGCTCAAAATTAAATGATCCTCCAAATTACGCATAAACTTGTTCAAGGTTGACAGCAAACAGCCCTTACAAGAGCTAATAAAGAGTTCTTCAGCAAATCAACAAAACTTAAGATCCACTGTAAAATATTTTATGAATCTTGTGGCGATAATGTGAGGCTGAATAGTTTTAAAGCTGATTGAAAGTATATGAAGTTTAGCTTGAGCCCGATATTCAGATGTTTATACTGAACAAGATGTAAAGCAGTGCAAAATGTGGCATCCTCAACTCATCTGTTTGATTTATAATAAAGCTGCAGGGGTTAAGAGTGTGCTTGGTTCTTTTTTAAAGCCCTTTTTTAATCATAATTATAGAAGGAAGTGAGGCCAACTGGTATGAAATCATTGAAATCTTCAGGGCGACATTGTTAAAATCTTGTTATACAAAGCACATGTTAGAGATTTAAGGACAAGAAAAATATTATGTCAACTAAACTGCTCAGCACAATAACTAAAGGGTCAGTTCACCCAAATTATGCATTATATTTTTGGCTGTGCGCTTCCTCAGAAATTAACACGATGCATCTGCAAGATGCGACAGACACATGAAAGGTAGGGGCAGTGATACAATCTGCTTGATTTAGGGGCCGTAATCATCTAGATGAGCAAGTCCACCATTTTCTGCATCTGTTTTACCAACGTAATGATCTGTATCTGTACTCATAATGTGCAAGATTTAAACTAGACCTTAATATTTAGGTTGTTATTTAAAACCTGAGATTGATACTATTTGATCAGAAGACATTGTATATGTTATTTATTAGAAAACTTTTTACAGGGCAATCTCAGAATTGAGCTTCTGATTATTTTTTACAAATGACACAAATGAGGATATTTACACATTTTACCCAGATGATACTCGTGCTCCTAAAAAGTACATGAAATGTTTGGATATTTTTGTTTGATCTGAATATTCTACTCAACCTTAACACGATTTATGATGGTGCCGCTACCAGTTTTTCTGCCGTGATCTTAGAATTAACATTATGTAACCGTCTCAAGTGTCGCCATGTGTGTTGTTTACATCATGTTAAATCTGGAAGTTCCATACGGTCTGAGTTCTACGGTGTACCGTTTAGTGGGATCGTCCACTAACACATATAGTACAAAAGGCAAGTATATGAACAGTTGTGTTTACAATGCAGATGGTTGTGTATGCAAACTCATGGCTAAAAGCAAGTACTGGACTTACTCAGAGTAATCCACACTCCACCATTTCACTGAGGGCCATTTAAAACCAAACATCAAAAGTTGTCATGGATTCTGGTGTTTTTCCTTCTCCTGTAGTATCTACTCTCAGTCCTCTCTCCATATTGTTTCTAACTTTCCTACCTGTTTTTTTTTTGTTTGTTTTTCTTTCTGGCTTTGCCATTCCTCACCTGTCCACGAGGCACCCTCTGTGTTCGCCCTCGTTCTTCACACCTGTTACTCTCTTATCAGTGTTGATCTGCTGCCTGTCTTCACAGCTGCTCCTAATCTCCAATTAGTGTATGTGTGTTTGTGTAGAGACAGTTTTTGTGTTGTTTGCCAGGTTTCCTGTGAACATGCTGTTTTAGTGTTCAAGCTATTCCTGTTTTCCTGAAGCCTGCCAGTTACTTGTGTCCCTTTTCTGATAACCTGTTGCTGCTGTCCCCACCTTCTCGCTAATTCTCTGATTTGTTTCCTGCCTGCTGCTGACTGGGAAAACTAAACATAAACCATGCTAATTGCCTTTTAACAAATCTTCTGTGTCAGTGCGTGCACTTAGGTATACTCACCTGTTGCTAGGTTCATGAAGTGTTACAAAAACAACAAAAAAATTATCACAGTGAGGTGACACAGAGCGCAACAGGGCTGCAACAGTAGTACAAGGCAGAAAATAACAAAACAGAATACTAAATTTATTCCAAACAAGGCTTGGTCAAAACTTAAAATACCCTTTAAAGTCATTCTTTTACTTGTAAAATGCTGGCTTTTGCCATTGGATTATTCAGAGACTGTCATGGCTTTCCAAAAGCCACTGATAGCAGGTGCTGCCAAAGTGATGAATGACAACTGTTGATAAGCTAAGGGAAGAACTAACAATATACTGTTGCTACCTTGAGTCAGAGGTTTGAATAATGTACCTTAAGGTATAGCATATCTACTATCTCTACCCTACTATCTTAAGACCTATAAAGTATCATCATCTTGTATGCACCATCATTATTGTAGAGATTGCAGACATTCTTAGCACAGGCTTCATACTGTATGTAGAATTCACTAGCGGTCAAATATTCGCCGACTGGACGGAAGCATTCTTAAGCTCTAGTTTCTACGTTTGTAATTTTTGTGTACGTATGCTTTTTCAAATGCTTGGTACTCAAAAATAAAATTCTGGATAGGTAGTCTGTGAGAAGAAACTGTGTGAAATAGTGCCATTTAGGCTTGGACAGTATCACAGTATTATGGCATACCAGGGTATTTAAATATCCCAAAGGTATGTCGTTCAATACCATCATGAATACTCTTTCTATTAAACTCATTGTATGTGCACAGCACGTACTGCCAGAGCTCAGTCTCCGGTCTCTACTAGTGGGACAAGCACCTGAACTCAAAGATACTGTGACACCTAGAAGTGGAAGGATAAGTTACGGGACTGTAAACAACTGGCAGCCAGCGGCCAGCAGTGGCAGGAAGAGACCATGAGGAATTTGGTGATTTAAGAATTTATTTTGACCAAACCAGAGCTGGTGATTGTTGGAACAGAGGACTTATGAACTAGATTACTTGCAAGAGTAACTAAGATGATTTGGGTTAGTTTTATTTTGTTTCTGCTGAGTTTGAATGAGGTGTGTTATATATGTATTAACCAAGCAGTCAAGTCTCGTCAGTCCGCCATGGCCAAGAGAAAGTTTTCACACTTATATATACAGTTAATATTACATTCTAGACAAGCCAAGTGCTGTCAGAAGAAACCAAGTGACAGTTTTCTGACTGAAAGTAGCAAACCAGATTAACCATAACATAGAACATTTTCAATATATCAGTGTTCTTTATCAACAATTTCTAATGTAACCCATCAGAGCTAGCTTTGTCTGAATGTGAAATCGATCTTCATCTGACAGCATGACTTGGGATTTTGCTCACTGGAAGTTTTGTGACAATTTAGATTGATTTTAGACATTACCAAAAAACAATGCTGGTATCAGTGATCTGGCTCTGAATTAGTAGATCTTCTTGTTATGCTTGTAGATTCTAATTCCTCTATGCTGCTTTTTTGGTGGGTCCCTCAGGGCTCTATTCTGGGTCCCCTCCTGTTTACTTTTTTACATCCTACCCCTTGGGCTTACTTAAACATAATATTGATTTTTGATGCTATGCAGATGACATGCAAATTTATGTCTCGTTAAAGCCTGCTACCACCGATAAACCCTTAATAATACCTTGCTGGTATTAAGATTTGGATGTCTAAAAAAGTCCTGCAGTTAAATGACCAAATCAGAAATAATTATCCTTCTGGTCCTGGCACTTGCAGTGTTATCTAGTATTGGTACCTCATCTAATAATGTTAAAATGAAAGTTCACAGCCGAGGGGTTATTTGAGAATCAGTCTTTTGCTGCTCAGGTGACCATAGTGATGCAGTTCAACTGAAACAGGTTAACAAAGATCTGGCCATTATTTTCATCTGCAGATCTAAAAGAAACAGGTCATTAATGCTTTTATCTCTTTCATACATGACTACTGCAATGAAATTTATCCTGGTTTCAGCAAGTGAAACATGAAGATCAGAATCCACTTTAAAATGTCTTTGGAAAACTCTTCTTAAAACTTTTATTGCTGTACTTATTGTATGTTATATGTCTTGTGTTTTGCATTGAAAAGAGTTGGGTGGTTATCATGCTCATGTTCATGTATCATTGCATTACATTGCATTTGTATCTTGCCCTCTCAGGTTGAACCTCTTTCAGGAGGCTGCACATGTTTATGTTTGGAATTCCTGAAAGTGAAGAACATTTTCATGAAGGGATTAGAGGTAATTGAGTCATCTGTGCCTGCTTATATTTTATTCCATCCGTTTAAGTAAAGACTTGGGTAAGATTTTCATTTTGAAATCAGCCGAACCACCAAGTAAGCTGAGCTCGGAGCCCTTCCTGTTGATGCCACACCACATTACCCCCACTCTGTCGGTGGATTATCCAAAACTTTGTTGTGGACCATGAAAGCAACTCAATCTTGTTATCGTTTATGCACTAACATCTACTTAACAAAAGACTTCCCAAAGCCTTTGCCATGGTTCGATCTTAATAGTCTTAGTGGCATTAGACTGAGAACAGCTACAAAAGGAAGATCACTCTTCCCGCCCCCACAATTAGAAAAAGATTTGGTGCATTCTACAAATCCACTGCATGTTTACAACATGCAAGGCATGGTGAGTGTGCCTGCTTTTCTGAACAGGGGAGCTTCACAACAAGGTGAGGTTGACATGTTTCTCCTAAAAGAGATGCCACTTTATCCTGATGTTATCGGTACTTAAGAATGTGAAAACCATGTATTTAACTATACACTTGGTTTAATAATCACCCTTTTTTCCGTCTCAACAATCATGACATAATCATGACAAACACTAGCAAATAATTTAGTTCAAATAATTTTATGCTAAACAAGAGACTGTTGTTGTATTTTGTTTCAGGACTTTTAACTGGCTGAGTTTTTGCATTAGAGCTGTCAATTTTTGGTATGTTTTCTGTCTTCTACAAATGGAAATGTTTCCAACTTCTCAAAATATATCACATAATTAATCAATTAATGTTAAATACATGGATTTAACTGTTCCACTGTTACAACCTGCCCCATTATTGTGGTATGTTGTTAGACACCCCAGGGTGAGTCGTAACAACAAAAGAGAAAAGTTAAAATTGCACAATTACAAAAAAAGAAAACAAAAGAAAAACATAAAACAAATGATCTCTATATTAATAGCTAATTCTCACTAAGGTCTAACTTAACTTAACTTGTATCTGTCAGATGCTTAGTACCTCACATGGATTGAGTCTAACAAACAAGTATGCTGCCTCATTCAAGTAACAGGTCAAGTCATCCTCTTGCTGCACATTGAACTCTTTTTGACTGCTGTGATAGCCCACACAGGGCATCTGTGTCGATCCTCTTTCTCTGAGGTTCTGTGATTTTTTTTTAAGTATCACCTCAATGCCATGTGGCAGAGTATTACTTGGGAATAGACTTTACTGTCACTCACTGACTCACCTCATCTGATGCAGATTTTAGTTGGTGTGCAGGCACACCCCTATCAGTTTTTCTCGGCAACTGTCTTGGCGTGCTAAAAAAAAAGAAGTAAGATAGATAGATAAAATGTGTTCAGTTGTCATTATGGGGTTAGTTGTGGCACCTTTTAAAAGCTGTCTTTGGCGACTGACCTTGCTGTCTTTCCCTGCCTCAACTCATCTGATGCATATTTAAGAAGTTTGCAGGCACACCCCTATCAGTTTTTCTTTCTCATTTTTCATGGCAGTTTTTAAAGTAGAAAGATGAAAAGCATTTATTTGTCATTGAGGTTAACTAAAACACTTTTTAAAAGGGTGTTACAACCATCCTTAGCCCTGTCAAGCATTATTTAGCTGGCTATATGACACGGTGGCTTGAAATGAGTTTAGATGATGTGCCTCACATTTGACTCTGTAATATTACTTTTATTATGGCATTAAGGTTCATCATGGTGAAAGATTTGCTGTTACAACCATCCCTGGTCTCCCCGGCCCGTTCTCATTCCAAAGTCCTCAAATCAGGTTTAAACAATGCAGGATTGGGGCGCCCGGTGGCTCAGTGGATAGAGCTGGTGCCTCATGTATGTCCTCGCCACAGCGGCCGTGGGCTTGTCTCCGGCTCACGGCCCTTTGCTGCCTGTCATCCCCTCTCTCTCCCCCTTCACACTGTCTCTCTGTCCTTTCCAATAATAAAAATGCCCAAAAATTATCTTAAAAAAAAAACAATGTAAGGTGTCAGATGGCCCCTGTAAAGTAGACCGAGGACTTTTATACTTTGTCTTAACTTAAACATCTCGCCTTTGTTGCATAATCCTAAGCATATGCTTTTGTTGACATCCCATGTTGATTTCCAAGTGCTTTTGTTGCCTAAACATAACAACGTGTTTTGAAGGGCATCCCGAACGGTCAACAGCAGACACAGAAGAATACAGAGAGCGTTATATATTGACGCAGATGTCCACTGACAAAGCAGCAATATGTGATGACTTGGGATGAGAACTTGTAATTCTCCCCTACAAAAACATATAGCATGTCAGCCAACAACAGCGTTACGAAAGAGGAATAAAATCATCCCAAACCTGATTATTAGGGATTAATAAAGTTTTAAAAAAAATTTAAGAGGCTGTACTTCTCGTCATGTTTATGAGAGCCTCCCTGAAATTATGATTTGGATTTAAAATGTCACGTGCAAACCCCAAAGAATCACAAGATACAAAGGAGGACTGATGACCAAAGAGAGACTGCTTTACAGTGCACACTGTGCACTCTGGGATTGGACCCCACTTCACATATACGCATGAATGTCTTATTACAGCCATCAATAAATGACATAAAGAAACTGACATCACTAGTGTGTAAGTAATAACACTGATTATAATTGATTAATTTCAAAGACGGAAGTAGCAATTAAGTACAATACTTGACTTCTTTTGAACTGAGCCTAATTATAACTCTGAATTCAATGTTTTGTCTTTTTAAAACTAAACACAAACACAACTGAAGACTTCCACAATGTCGACTGTAAGCACAAAACTATTTATGCTATCACATAATAAATGTAGGTCCTACAGAGAATCACAGGTTGCCTTCTTTTTCCCTTTTTTTAATCAGAAGTGTTTTCAGATAATCACAGATGGATATTTTCTTGCAAGCTAAATGTAGTCAATTAGTACTCAACTGAAACAGTGATTTTGCAGATTTTGCCTCACCTTTTCAGCGAATAAATCAGACTGTTAAGGAGTCCAGCAGGTTCCAAGGATAAGATTTTAATGATTACCGTTGTATTTGTGCACACGCACATTTCGAGAATAGAAACAGATTCTTATTTGAAAATGCATTTAAAGGTCATCAGTGGGATGTTTTCCCTTGAAAGGTTTCAGAGGTGCACCTGTTTTGTCAAGAACATAATTAACTAGGGGTTGCATCAAAAGGATAGTGTCAGTCCTTATTTAACTGCTCTACAGGGGCTGTCATTTTAGTGTATCTCTCTGCACCATCCGGGAAAATTACGGTTTCTTTGACAGCTTTCAGCTGGCTGAAGCACCCTCTGTCTCTCCATTTGATCAATACAAATTCACAGGTGCTGCTCTTTATAATACAAGACAGCATTACAACAGAGGAAAACATGAAAGGGTGAGAACTCTTCACATTTAATTAAAGATCATTTTGATCACATGCACTAAACAAATCACTCAGTTTGGGTGTCACGGCATAAAGAGTGATGTTTGCATTTCTAAACGTGCAAGTGATACCTTTTCCATAAATGTTATATCAACAGTTTAAGGTGTTATGTTATCCTAAGACTGAGGTAACATGTTAATTTTTGAAATGCACTAATGTAATAAAACAAAAAACTACATGAATGTCTGAGGATTTTAAAAAAATACCTCTGGGTTTTTTAATAAAAATTCAAATGTGAATTGTACATAGTTTATTGATTATATATTGTGTAAACAACATATTATATTGCAATGCATTCCACATTTTTTTTCAGTAGTCAGTGTGTGTGTGTGTGTGTGTGTGTGTGTGGATACTGTACTCTACTGAAGTAGTCTGAGTGGAGATGAATTGACACATTAGTGCCGGGGCTCTTTAACGATTTGTCAAAGGAAATTAGAGCGACTGCTCTTTATGATGGTGCTGCATAGGAAAGTAACTGGGGGAGAATAATTCAGTCTCAATTCATTTTAAGCTGAAGGCAGGTCAGGGTTGAATTGCACCATTTGGCTTTTGAAACTAATGTCCATGCATATCTTGATTGCCTGAACAAAAGCGCAGGGTGGCCTTTATGGGTCCTGGAGGAGGGGTATGGGGAGGGCTTAGCCTGTAATGCTCATTGCTGGAGATGATCACTGACAGCTATAACCTTAAGGCACTATTACCACCAGCAGCAACCATCATTTGGTTATTACATTCAACAATGTAGTCTAATGGGTTTGCCATTGTAGCTGTGCTACAGTATGCTGTCTTACTGTGGTAGGCAATTTCTGAAATTTCTGTTTCCCCATACTGAATACTAAGTGATTTAATGATATCAAATGCATTTAAATAAAAACTGGATTATAAATGAAGTTCCATATTATGAAAATAACATACTAATGGAGCTATCAACAGCTGGTTTGCTGTCAGCCTGGTAACACTGTGCTCAGCTTGTGAGTCAGTATAAAAATGAATGGTTCTGTAGCCCACTGTTAGGACTGCATGTTGTAAAGCTTGGTTTTCTTTCTGCATGGAGACGTGGGTTTTATATATTGTTTGGATGAAACAATTTTAGTTGCATAATGTTCAACTAAACCATTTCTGGCAGAATAACAAATAAAACTGCAATCACCATTGAGGCTTGGAGCCTACACATTCTATATTACGCAAGTAGATCCTCCAGTATTTTAGAAGCAATCTGAGTTCTTGGGCTTTCTGCTTCATCACATTTTATTTGGAAGATGAGCCATCCCTAAGAGGACCAATGCACCCGATGCTTTCCACGATTGGAGTTCACTCTTCACATGGTACAGAACAGGGTGATATTGACTGCTTCCACTTCACTGGAGATAGTCGAGATTGACACATAATGAAAGAGCAGCGGGGGAGAGAAAACAAAGAGAAGAGTGTACATGCTTTCTGCCGACTTTCAAACATCTGATTTCTTTACCATTAACTCAAGCTAATGTCCACCATGATTGCAACTTTAAAGGAATACTTTACCCACCAAATGATCATTTATATCAGTATTCATCCAGTGTTATGTCAGCCCATTCATCAGAAAAAAAAATGTTGAAATTATGTGTTTCTGCATATCACGTATGTTACTTTTACATGTTTCATAGGTTTCATACCAATATTTCAATTGTGATGTAATATAAAAGCAGAGTCTCTCTTTGGGAGTTGGAAGGGATGGCCAAACTGTAGACTACGGTCTGTACGGTACAGTCTTTGTTTTTCCATCGGCTTTGTAGAAATGTTTATGCTCTAACCGTGGGTGTTCTGTAGTGACCTGTCGGTGGAGATAGCGCCATGAAAAGCTACTGTTTTTTTTTCAAAGACATTGCTGTTTTTCTTGCCAGGATTTTGGCATGAAAAGTGGTTGCTGCTTCTCCTGCTGAGCTTGTGCCCTCTAAATAGGGTATTTGAAGTCAAAACATGATCTTTTCTGAACCATAACCAGGTGTGTTTTTTTCTCCTAACCCTAACCACGTTAACCACAGTGTTGTTGAAAAGAGAAGTTTAAAAGTATGTGCTACAGGATAACATGCAAATGTAACATATCTGTTGTTTGCAGAAACCTTCATTGCCAACATTTTTCTGGGGACTGGGCTGGTTATGTGAAATTTGTGTAGAAAACTGCCTCCAGTGAACAAAGAATCCAAAAACAGAGAAATTTCTTGATGAATTGAAGTTATGGGTGTTTGTTTGTTTGTTTGTTTGTGTGTTTATTAATTATTTAGCACATGTTAAAAGTCAACATTACAATTATCATAAAAATGGGAAATATGCAAGGAGGTCCTAAAAACCCTCAAGGGGCTTGACAAGAGGACCACCCTAGATCAACATTAAATTGGACATTGTCATATGCATGAAAATGGTGTTGCATTTGACAGCAGCAATACTATATTAAAACATCAATTTACAAACTCCCGCACATTGTGTGCAGTGTAATCCAAGTCTCATTTATCAAGTTGAATGTTTGGTATTTCCCAAACAGACAGCCCTTTCCGGTGGCAAACTGAACTGAACTGAAAGTGAAACTTATTGATGCTCTCTTCAAAACCAGACTCCATTGACAAAAACAACTGAACAGGGTAAATACTTGATAGAAAAATACTTAACAAACTTAACTTAACCTCTACCTCCACTATGAGTATAGATAGAGTCCTCTAGCAAGCTCTTTATGGCAGCTCACTGATATTTGCACACGCTTGTTTGATATAACAGGTTTGGCCCGCCAACATGCACTGGTACTCGTTGTATAACCCAGCATCCACAGAATTAGCACTTCAACAGGTCTCTCCTCTTTTGCTTTGTAGGGAAAATAAGGTAGAGTCAGGCTTTCAAGAGCCATCAGATTGTAGTGCCTCTAAAACAGGCCAAAGTGTGGATGGGTCAACATCCTTGGTGGAACCTAAAAAATACTGACCAAGTGAAGTGCCTTGGCTACTCAGTACACACCACATCCATGGTTACTTAGCAACTATACCATTTTGGAGTGGTACATCCTAAAGGTGGTCAGCAGTGGTCATTAATCATGTTGACTGTCAACAAGGTGGAGGACAAATATTTTAGACTAAACAGTTCTGTCAAACACAGGTTTGTTTGAAACACACAATCCCATCTCGTGCCACTGAATAAGCAGCTTTAGCTGGCCACACATACTTTGCTGTATAAGAAATAAGGAAATCTTCTGCTCAGGGGAAGGCATTACCTGCTTACCTGCAAGCTGTGCTGACATAGATCCACTGAGCGGGGGTCATGTTACTGCTAGCTGTTGCTGTGAGGAGTTAGATTTTATTCAGATTTTTCACCATCTCTTTATCACACTGCTACGGGAGGAAGCAGAACACCTGACCAGCAAGCTGTAGTGGGGTCAACATACACCACATAACCAAGACCAGAGTGGAATCTGATTGGCCTGACAGCCTATTGAAGTCACACAAATTGGAACCTGGGGCTTTTGCTGCAAGGTCTCCCGCCAGACTCACTTGATCAACTGCCAAAATTTGCCCATGAAAGGAGTATGAAACACCAACAGTTCTGAAGTCTGTCTGAAGTCATACACCCATAAACACGGGGCACAGTTAAGGTAGAGATCTGTGTGCCAGCATGTCTTCTGCTGTTGGGGAGACATTAACTGGGAAGTCTTTTTGCATTGGACAGTAGGGGGAAACTCTCTGAAATCTTCATTTGGTACAGGAGAGGAAAGGTGCCCTGCTGCCCACTTCAAGGTCATCGTCTTCTTCAAAGACAGCTGGATGTTGTCAGTAAGCACAGCTTGTAGAGAGGCAGGGATCTCTGTGTTATCATTGGTATGCCATAAGATCTACAGCCTCAAATATCTTTTCTTTGCTGCAGCTGATACATTTACAGAAACACCCTGCAACCCAGACAGACTCTACAAGCAAACCCATGGAGCTGGCTGGAGGGTTAAGACTTTGTGAAATAAAGCTGCAATAACCGCCTATGTGATTAAAACCAGTAATGTACAATACACGTCCGCTTAGTGAGTAACTACTAAGTGAGTAAAATGTTGTGCTAAAAAATAATGAAATACTCAGTGTACAGCTTAGAAGGATTGAATTGGAAGCCTGAAAAGAACTACACCTCATTTTTCATTAATGTTGTATCACTCTATCAGGAAACTGACCTGCTGTCTCAAATTACTGCAGATGATACAGTCTGAGGTGTAATTAAAAAACAATTAGGAAAATGTGGCAGGCTAAGAGCACCTTCACCTCCCCTTAGCTAAACGAGGTCATTAAGCATGCTGGATATGACTTTTAGGTAATAACCAGGTGTGTGTAGGTGGAAACCATCACAATCCTACAAAGAACATCTCGAATTCAGTGCTGCAAAGCATAAAATGTTATTACACAAAAATTTCAGGATCAAAACAGTTGATGAAAACAGATTGAGCAATAAAATGTAGTCTCTTCAATGTGTTTTGATATATGATATATTCATATACACACACACACACACACACACATATATATATATATATAAAACACATTTGGTTTCATAATAGCTGAGTCAGTGCAATGAAAAATACTTTTTAAAATTGTTTTGTTTTTTAGTCTGGGAAATATTGTTAGAATTAATTTTGCTCTGTGTCTGTCAGCATTAGAAATTCTCACTAGTGTCAGAATTTCTATTTTAATATTCGCACTGGCTATTTTTTTTGTTTTGTTTTGTTTAAAGCTTCTCCATACTATATGCCACAGCTTATCACCAGAGTCACCCCAGTGTTTAGACATTTTGAACTTTGGTTCAGCGCTGCGACAAAAGATTTATGAATCAATACATTGAGTGGCAGAAAATATTTTGATCATACTACTGAGGGAAGTAAACACCTGATGCTAGCATCCAGCTGTCTCTCAAATACCTGCGAGAAATCTCAGGTCTCATGACCTAAGTTTCATACTTTGGCCAATTGACTTGTGTTCAAGTCATAACAGTACATAATTTAACAGCGACATCAGGCTTTTCTTTTGGAAAGCACAAAAGAGGGTGAGATGAAAAAGTGAATATGAGTGCAGCTTTCATAGCTGTGTTTCTATGGAAGTTTATTATATTAACCAAATGCTTCTCCTTATTGCAGGTTCACTTTGCTGTAATCATGCAAAAGGAAGGAGAATGAAAAAGAGATGGATGGCAGCAGAGGAGGAATGAAGGTAAATAATAAGCTTCAGGACACAACAGCCTACATTCACCTAACGGTACAGCTATCCATCATGTAGCCCCATGCTGTTCAAACATGAACAAATCTGAACAGCATTCAGTAGTTTACCAAATAACCTTATGTTGACTCGGATGTGCTCAGTGGACAGAAAGTGAAGCCGAGGGAAAGAAGAAAGCTCGTGAAAGGGCAGGTAAAGGTGACTCAGAGGAGGGGAGTGAGAAAAGTGTGATTTTTGGAAACTGTGATAGAATACAATGAAGTATAAGTCTATCACTCTTTTTGGCCACCTTATCAATAGCAACAGATGACTGACAATTTCATGTTTGCTCCGGATAATTCTGGGAGAGAAAAAGGGTGAAGACAGGGCAGGCACAGGTGACTTGGAGAAGGTGAGTGAGAATAGAAACCTTCTTGGAAACGATGACAGAATACACGAACGCAGGGATTCTCAACGAGCTCTGCTTCGGAGACTTTTTTGCCAAATGACAGGAGTCCAGAGGGCAGCACCATCCCCATACATGTATGCAGTTATTCATAACTGAGGCATCCAGACTTGGTTTTCTTTAAAAGAGGTCTAATTACTGCAGTTTCAGGGAGCATGGAAAAAGGCCTGGCTGTAGTGAAGTATTGACTATTTTGTAAACATCTAATGCTATGCAATTAACAACGTCTTTGAAGAAATTTACAGGCAAAATGTCTAGACAACAGGAAGTTGGACGGAGATTGTGAACACTATCGTTCAAGGTTGCAGGGTCTGGGGGTGAAACTGCAAAACTTGTTAGGAGGCACAGGTGACAAACATTTTGCTTGAGCTGCAGGAATTACGAACTGTTTGACTTATTTTGAGAATTTTGAAATCTGTCAACCACAGTGAATAAAGAGTATGTGTTATTGTTCTTATTAATAATCTCTGAGAAAAAGGACTGTCTTGCCCTCTTTAGGTCCAGGTTGTAAATTCTAAGTCTCTTTTTAAAGATGTCATAGTGGACCTGGAGTTTGGTTTTTTGCCACCTGTATTCTGCTTTTTTTTTTTTTAGCTTTAGCAATTGTGTCATTCCTTTCGAGGAGCTTTTTTCCTACTAGACACAACTTTAGTCTTCGTTGCAGCAATGGCATGGCTGGCATTTGTACAACTGAAACTGTTAATAAGGTCGTTGACAGACAGTGAAGGCAGAGCTAGTGTAGGTGTAAAAGCCTGGTTGAAAAATGTGCAGGTGTTTTTATTAATGTAACATTTTTTTATAACCTCCGTTTTCATTCTGTTGGTATCAGTAGTGATGGTCATTGTAAAGAGGACACAGTAGTTGTCAGAAAGGGCAACATCTCTTACTATGACCTCTGAAATGTGTAGACCTTTAGAAATAATGAGATCTAAAATATGAATCTTGTTATGTGTTGGATTTGTCACATGTTGGGAAAGACCAAAATTGTCCAGGATGCATAACAGTTCTTTAGCACTGCCATCTTTGGGGTTGCAATATGAATATCGAAATCACCGACTATAAGAACACAATCAGAGTCAACACACACAGCACCCAGCAGTTGAGAAAAGTCACCCAAAAAGTGTGGATGATATTTAGGGGGCCTATAAATAGTTATGAAGGTTGCTGGACAGGTGGATCTCAGCTGAAGCGCAACATATTCAAAAGAGTCAAACTTCCCACATGACAACTTTTTGCATTGGTGGACATCATTAAATAAAGTGGCTACTCCGCCTCCCTTTTTAAGTGCTCTGGCCTCACTAATAAAATTAAAGTTTGGGAAAGCTGATTCGATGAGAGCTGCTGTGCTATTATTTTCATTCAACCAAGTCTCAGTTAAAGACAGAAAATCAAGCTTCTCCTTGATAATGAAATCATTCACTAAAAGTAACTTGCCTTACAAGGACCTGATATTTAATAGTGCTAATTTTAGCTTGCTTATAACATTATGAGGCAGAGTTTGAGGCTGGTGCACAACTGGGGCTGCTCGCTGAGAGCGTGCTTTTTTCTGCCTGCTGCTGGTTACAATAGGAGGCAGAGGTTATGCCTCCTCTCTGCCTGTGGGGGGCGGTGTTAACAACAATATATGGCTGCGTAGAACAAGAACTGATAACCAATGAGGAGTGAGTATGCAGAGCAGTCACAGGTGCCGGTGATTGTAAACAGTCATGCAGGTGAGCTGGACAGAGTGCAATGAAAAATGTTTGCTGACAACAGACGTGAGCCCAACCTTTCTGGATGAAGACCGTCAGATGGTAACGGCCTGCTTGGACTTCACGTACCTCAGGATGGGATCGCGGTCCACCAGCGCTGATGGAGGGGGTGGCGCGTTGTGCCGCATTTTGCGGCTGTGGATGTTGGGTTGTTTCCGGGGACTGCTGCAGGAAGGCGGCGGTGGTGTCCTCAGCAGAGGGGTTCCCTGCCATCATCGGACGAGTGGGACCTCCGGAGCTTCTCCTGACGGTCTCCTTCAGCAGCCCGCGGTGAGGGGATGACTTCGTGGAGGACTTAGCCGCTCCGAGATGGAGCCTCCTTCCAGTGGAGGGACATCCTGCATGTCCAAGAGGTTGAACCTGTCGGTCAGCGGGAGGTTGTGAGGTGGAGCGGGGCGGGCCACAGTCCAGTACTCCGGTTAACGTGGGGTCGAACTTGCCGTTGCTCCGGGCTCAGCTCCCACTGACAGCCCCGAAACAGCCTCGGGCTCCGGTGTTCCGTCAAAGATGGATCCGCTCCGCGGGAGAGTGGGGTCAGTGTCCGGGTGTCTCAGGCTGGTAGCATGCCGGAGGAGCCCAGAACTGCAAGGTGTTTTTTCCTGGACCGTGGCGAAAGTGGAAAACTCCAAAATGAGCTCGTCCTTCTCCCTCAGCTCAGCCTCCAGACCAGCGATGAGGTAAGGTGGCATGGCCAACACTCGGATCCACACTCAGCCATCAGACCAGCAGTTTGTCCGTAGACGTTGTGCGAGCTTAAAAGCGTAAAAGTTTCATAAGAGGCGAGCGACTAGCCTAGCCACCAGGCTAAAAACAAACCTGCTAAGCTAGCGGAGGTCCAGAGAGTCCAATGGGCCAGATAAACATGCGAAGAAGACGCTTTAAAACTAGATAAAAACATCAACTCATGTCAGAGTAGCACATGAAAACAAAAAATACATTTTTATTAAATGCATAATATGCTGGTTTAGTTGAAGGAAATATTCACCTGCAAAAATAACCCATTTTCATGCTTAGAAATGCGGTGGGCATCTGCTTTGCCAGCTGATTTTTTGTTGTAACTTGTAAAAGATAGCGAGGAGCCCTCCACCTGTAACCTGCACACAGAGCAGACCCTGCCTTAAAGGCATTTACATTTGTATTTTGGTGCGCGTTCAATTATGGCAAAGTGAGGGAGGCATTAGGTCTACTGAAGTGAAAGTTTCTGTGAGTGTGGAAACATCTGAGCACGCACAAAGCCAGTGTGGGAGAAGTTGTAAGGAACCCAGATAGTAACACAAGTAAACATAATCCTCTAACTATATACAGGGTGCTTCTGCCTCCTAGCACCGCTTTTGTTCTTTTATTGGTTTTCATGTTTTTCTTCTCACTTTTTTGTCTTTTCCTCAAATTAACATCAGTTACAGATTGTTGTTTCAGCACTTGTTTGTCCTCTGCCTTACCTCAGGTCATGGGCAATTACCATAAGCCACTTAGGGTTAATAATAATTTTATTTTGGACAGAGTCATCCAGGTTCTGGCTGTTACACACAGTGCTGTTTTACTGTTGACATGAAGGTGAAACAATATAACAGATGATTTCTGCCAAGTGATTCACACAAATTATTTATTCAAGGGACAGAAATAAGCAATTTGAGTGTACATATTATCGCCCACACACTAATTATCAAAAAGTTTACCACTGATACCTGCCAGGCTCTGTATTTTAATATAATATGCGTCTTTTTATAACTCCAGACAATGAAAAGCAGCTAAAAATATAAAAGCACATTCATATTACTAGTCACTCTCATGCATTGCTCGGAGGCATTTTAAGAAATCTTTGGAGAATTTCTGTTGAAACCAGCTTCCTTATTGCCCTCCTTGTTTAATTTCTCAACCCAAGGAAATGAAGAGTAAAGGTTTTTTTTTTTCTTTTCTTTTGTCTGTTCTTTTTTGTTGCTGTCTTCATACCCTCCAGCTCCAGTAAGGTCCATAATTTCGCTGTTGTATCACGCAGCCTTCTCTATTTACTGGCAGTCCTTTTAAATTAAAAGTCACAATCTGGCTGTCAAGCAATTGTTTCTGCCTTGTGGCAATGAAGTCATCAACAATTTTAAGTGAAGATGCACCCTCTTCCCTCTTGGTGCTCGGTGCGATTAAATGGCAATTGTCGACCAATATCACTTTGCATTAATTAGACTGTAGTCTGCACTTGGCAAATCCCACCATACATCCTCACACGTACCAAGGCACATATTGGCTCTTGTGTTTGTGTCCACCATGCTCAATACAGTTCCTGCACTCTTCAATAGTAGATTTTCTATGTCACACTACTGCCCACTGGCTTTCTGTAATATTATACTGCCCTGTCTTGTTTGACTTTGGGTTGGCTTACAGATCACAACTTTTGTCAGTGATGCCTTCATGCCCTTTAAGCCCTTATTCATCCACACAGTGTGACCTACAGTATACTGACATGGCAGTGACATGGCTGGTGTTTCACAGCAGGGGAACAGGCCTACAGGGAAGTCGTAGTATCACTCCACTTTTAAAGTAAAACTTGTTCCGATGGTAATGCACATTACTTTTTCTGCTCTTAGTTCAGTGTTTTGTTTAGTGCTTTTGAGAATTCTTTGGAGTATAAAATAATGTATTATTATGTTGCAGCCAGACCATTAACCAGTTCAAAGGCCCAGTGTATAGGATTTAGGGGGCAGATATGGAATATTAGTCAGTGTACTTATTGAGTTATATAAAATACATTTAAGTGAAATTTAATATAATAAGTGAGTTTTCTTTAGTGTATAATCACCTCAGAATAAGAATCTGTGTTCTTGTGGTCTTGTGGCCTTGTCTTTGGCTGGGTGGGATTAATGATTTCAAGGAACAAAACACTGATGTTGTGTTATGGTTTTTGACATTCTTTACATGACCACAGATAATGTGGTGGTAAGCTCATAATTGTGTTTTCTGATTTGCTGTTGTCTTTTCTGATTTGCGGGGTTTTTTTTAGGATTTGCAGTTGTGTTTTCTTATTTGTGGTTGTGTTTTGTGATTTGTCATTGTGTTTTGCACTTTAGGGCCACCGTAATTGAGACTATGCGGGACAAATTAGACTATGGCAGCCCTAGTCTTTGGAATTAATGGGAAACACTGGTGGGGCTGGAGAGCAGACGGTCTGTGTGCGCGGTAAAATGAAATAGTTGATTGGAAAAAACAGTGGAATTCGGATTTTATCTTCCTGGGCGGGTCTCAATTTACATATATATATATATATATATATATATATATATATATATATATATATATATATATATATATATATATATATATATAATCTTGCCACTGAATATTTGGCCACGTCTAACTTCTTAAACCCACTTGCTATTTACCACACGGATGTGGAAGTCTGTCACCATTTGTCAAGGTTAGCTTGTTGCATTCGTGATCTTTGGTGGTTAAATCCCTTTGCATAGCTTGACAAGCTGTTGCTCTCTGCCATACTTTCACTGCCAAAATGTGCGTGCACACTTATTACATCATCATTGTGTAAAAACTGTAAACAGGTCTGTTTCTTCAGTAGAGAGCGGCAACACGGCAACTTAATTCAATGTTTATACTGTTTTAAGTCATGGATCTGTTTCTGTTGAAGAGGAAAATACATCTGCAGATAAAGTGGTGAAGACCTCCTGAACATTTGAATTTTATGGTTTCAGAGAAAAAATGGTGAGCAAACATGTGCTGGTGCATTAGCCTATATGCAAAATGCTGAAAAGTGTATGAGAAACGCACGATTGTATTGTGAAACTGCCTTATTTAGTATTTTTATCGGTTTTAACCACTGGGCTTGTTTGTTTTTGGAGAGGAAGAGACCTTTGCAGATAGTTTGGCTCCCAGCAAAAACCTCCTAAGCAATGAACACTGGCTGACTTCTAACTGGAAGAAGTTTCAGGCGGTTGTAATTTGGAGGCCCCACCACTAGATGCCACTAAATATCCCTAAATCTCATACACTGTTCCCTTAAACGTGAACTACTTAGAAGCCAGACTAGTTTGCTCCATATATAATTGTACCACTGGAACACATAAATTAATGCAATATATATTTTTAACAACTGAAATCATAAACCTTTATATGATCTAACGGCCCTTTATAGCAAACCCGCTACATCTGCTGGTCTAAAGAATTTAAACAATGCTTCAGCGTAAATCCGTTCTCAAGAGGTAAATACATAATTGTATCAGCTGCTGTTCGGGTTAATGGTGTCAAAAAATGTTACCAGTTGCCATCGTTTCGAGTTTGGTTGTTTGATGGAAGATGATGTAACAATAGAAGAGCTTAATCAAACAGCACACTGCTCTGAATAACAAAACTTCATAAGACTCTGAGAAATTCTTTACTAGTTTGGTGCATAAACTCAGGCAGTGGAATCAGGACAAGCAAATCACTACACTTGTTACCAAGGAAACCATGCAAACAGAGCAGCTCTGAGGAAGTGAGTAGGAAGAAGAAAACGTCTTTTATTTCATCTTATCTTCCTTTTCATAGGAACCTATAGCATTGTAAAAGATTGTGAAAGACACTGTACTGTACACCATTTCTCAAGGTTTTAGAGCAGTTGACTCATGCCAAGGCTTTTCTGCAGTGTTGGTGAGACATGCAAACCCATGTGGGATGTACATTTGACCTAGCATCCGGAAAGTGGAGTTCCAGGAGTAGCGACACAGTGCAAAACAACAGGTTGTAATTAGGAAGACATGAGATCTACAGTTACAAGGAGACACAGGTGCTTATATCATGTTCTGCAGCCCATTAGAGCCTATAGTAAGCATCCACTTACAAGAGAAACACATTGTTATATCACAAAACAAAGAGAATCAATGTATTTTTCTATTGCATACGGTTGCCATTCTAGAGGAATAAATGCTCTAAAATTAAATTGGCATCCCCTTTGATAATTGTGAATTTAAAAGCATTACCTTGTAATTGAGTATCTCCGTATCAGAGGCAATGTTTGCTGCGTGTGCTTTTAATTCCCTCGAAATGTACCACAGACTTACCATATTAATGTACAAATTGGGTTATCCTTCTTTCAAGGTCCCCAGCCCTAAATTAATATGACATCTTTGGCAAGGAAACCAAAATGGCTTTTAAAAGAATTTAATAAAAAGCATCGCTGATGAAATTAGCTAATGCCCATTGACATTTTATCCTGAGCATTATAAGAATATCTGGATCCAGTGATCATATTTCCCATGGTTTCTGATGCTACCGTCTGATAGAAATTTGATTTGTAAGTGAAAAGTTAGTCTTAAGGTCAGGTGTGGCACCGAGGTTTATTCTGAGGTAAGCGATAATGCATCCGTACTGCATTTCAAAAGCAGGGGAAGAAGATTATGTGTTTTCTCTGCAGCATTAATCTCTCGCTAGCTTTGTTTTTCCTTCCTGGTCCTGAGAAATTGACAGCAAAGCATTTAGTGGGGTGATTGTCCATCTCAGACGGTAGATGCAAGATTTCATAAAAGAGCCTATGTCTGACATGATGATACAGTACATGCTGCTCCCCACTAAACAGTTGCATCTATTTACTCCTCACAGCAAACAGCAATTACGAACATGCAGTCTCTGCCATCAGTTGTGGCTGAATCCGTATTTTTTTTTAATCTTGCATTCTCATCTCACTAGACAAGAACTAGTACAAACCATTTTCCTTGTTTCATATCACATGTCAGCTATAATGATGGAGGCCCACACAGAAGAATCCAGCAGACAAAAAAGCAGTAACCGCTTGTCTCGGTAAACCCACGAGAGCAGCAGCCTGTGAAACAAAGCAGCTTTCACTTTTATGTCCTTCTCTGTCTCTCTGTGGTTGTTGGTAAAGTTGCAAGTAAATTTGCCATTAAAATGGCAGCAGGAACAATAGTTTGTGAGCTTCTCAATCCATTTGAAGAATTCTCGCTGGTTTATAATGGTAGGCTTTTTACATGCAATGCTGTTGCTCAAGGATAGATGAAAGTACCGCGTTTTTGTAACATTATTTATTTATTTCCTTCAAAAGTCTATTTTTCTCGCGTTATTTATACACAAAAAAAAAACCTTGATGGATTCTACAGCTTGTTTACTCTTCAAAGACACTATTGTGATTAAACTGGATAAGGTCATAATGATGACAGGATTAAAAGTGATACATTTAAAGATGTCTGCCCTCGATGACATTTGATAAATATAATCCATGGCCTGTAATGATACACCTTTAATGTCGGTGTCACTTTGGTGTTGGTTTCTTGTTGTTGTGCCTTTTTTTTTGTTTTGTTTTGAGGCATGCACAAACTTTTTTTTGACACTTCAAACAGTACTGTTGAGTCAAATGACACATTGTCTCAATATAATACTACTTTATAGCGTCTTATTTTTTTTCCTCACTATTAGTCATATACTGACAGTGCTAAAAAAGTAACAGTAAGTTTGTCGTTTCAAACACGGAGAGAAAAATCAACACTTTTTTCCTTGTAATAGTCTTCAAGGAGACCTTATTAAAGCACACTTCAGCTGTATGGTTAGCTGACTTTGAGTCATCGTATCAGAGATTTTGACAACTCCCCTCTAAACCTGATCCTGCAGTCACTGCCTCACTGAGAGTCCAATTAGTAAGAAGAAAAGAATCCAACATCACATAGTCAGAAACAAGCATTATAAAATACTGGAGAATAATAACACATGTTCAGCTCTTAAAAATTGTTTTCT
This sequence comes from Plectropomus leopardus, assembly GCF_026936395.1. Classification (NCBI taxonomy): domain Eukaryota; kingdom Metazoa; phylum Chordata; class Actinopteri; order Perciformes; family Serranidae; genus Plectropomus; species Plectropomus leopardus. The sequence continues at coordinate 18,000,021 of NC_142183.1, forward strand.
CGTTGATTTTTCCAAATGAATGCCAGAAATGTGTATTTTAGCTGCAAACTACAAGATGTCTGTGGCTATCAAACAGCACTTAGTGTATATTGTATGTAGTAGTGGCATTCAGGGTGGCAGTAGATTAAGGTAAGTGGAGGAGTAGTAACTGGTCTGCAACACAAAATGCTAAGTGCAGTCAAAAAATGTCTGGAAGGGGAAAAAAATCAATGAGAGTCATCTGCCAGTCTGGCCGTGAACTGAGACAGGAGCATTTGACTGCCTTGGTTTTATTGACTTGCATTGGGCTTCATTATTAATGACAAATTTGCAAATATTAAATAAACACTGAATCTTTTTGGCCAGTATTCTTGGCACATAATTTTGAGTTTACCAGCTCTTGGCAAGTGTACCCAAAAGTTTATTTTGGACACTGTAACTTGGCAAATTCATCTGAAGCCATTGTCATTCACCCCCAGTCATCTTTCATGGCTAATATATAATGATGGAGTGCTAATTGTTGCAGAAATCCAACTGCACTCCCATATACTGACTCTGTATGATACAGAATAGAAAATAAACGCATATGGTCGAAGCGCTCGAGCTCCCCTACAGTGTGCACATCAGTCCGTTATACCCGCCCTGTAAAAACAAGCACAAGCTGCACTTCAGGATTTACCAATAAGACAAAGTCTAATAATGGAGAATAACACTGCATTACTGACATTTGTGTTATTACTATTATTTTTTTATTGACAGTATGCCAGTTTTGACTGCCTTGACTGTTATGGGTAGAATTATGTCAATGAGCCATCAACAGCTGGCACATAATTTATTTTCACTCTAAGAAAGAAAGCTATATATTTCTATATATTTTTGACAAATACATGATGTTTCCTAATTTGATGATTAACAGTCTTAAATCGTGAATTCTACATCGATCAAGGAAATCGTGATTGTGATTTTTGCCATAATCAGCCCTAAACAGCTCTAGCTTTGGGCATAATACACCTACACAAATCTCTGCTCCATGAGGACCTTGGAAAAACAGGCTTGCAGGGTGTCTGTTGCTTGTCTTTTGACCCCCGCAGGGTAAAAGTTTCACCCATTTTGATTGCTTAGTACCTGGGTTGCTGGAGGCCCCTCTCTATTCTGTGGTGGCCTAGTATATGAAAAACTAGGTGGGCAGTGGCGACTAACCTTTAGCCAGTCAGGTCAGTGTGGTTGGGTCAGTGTTTCAACAGGGCATTCATTCATCCAGCTTCAGCCTGTGTGAGATAAAACAAAGGTTACGCTATTGTAACCCGTGTTCTAGTAGCAGAGGCAGAGCCTTCTACCTGGGGGCCCTGTTGGTCCTGCACCACTCACTGAAAAGTGTGCTGGACTGCAGATAGCGGTGTGTGCTGCCTTATATACTGTCTGGTCTCCATGTATTCGTGTGGCACATCCTGATTATCAAGCTACACTTATGCAAAGTTCAGTCAGAAAATGCAATGAGGTTGGGAAAAAAAAGGTGTTTTGATGGTGATGGTAAAAAGCACCGTCTAACACCTTTGGTCCAAAATCTGAATTTATAAAAATTCAGAATCAACTCGGCCAGCTCAGCATTTTTATACATGCCACACAGCAGGATTGGGTGTGTATGCTCAATTGTACCATTTCAGTGCATCTGTGCAGATGCATCTACATTTGTTTTGTTTCCATACATTTATTCAGGATTTTTTTTCTTTAATTCATCACCCATCTGTATATATCAGGTCAAGGTAATGAGCAACCCTCACTGCATTAAAATAAAGCATTAATGATCTGAGATATGAGAAGATGGTGCACTTGCTCCTCCAAATGTGCACACTCGGCACACAGTCTGTATACAGGAGTGGTTTTGATTTTTTTTTTTTTTTTAAATTAAACAACATTTCTCTCCATTTTTCTGCATTTTTTTTTTTCAATTCATTAATATCACCTGACTGTTTTATCTTATTTCAATAATCAATGTTTGTGATTATGTGGCTTGTCACGTAGAGGCCCACCTCTTCTGCTTATAGCTGAAAACCCCGGTATTAACAGAAACAGTCAGTAACTGGCCTTATCTTACCGGTTATCCTAGATCGCCAATGTTTGTTTTAGTGTAGCAGGTTACCCAAAAATAGAGAGACCAAAACCTCAGGACAACAGCTAGGGATATTGAAGTTGGTTGCTAGCCAAGTTCTTCAAACTTTTTTTCATGCCCAAGACAAAGTGTGAAATGAAGAATTTCAATACAACACGCAATGTGCTGCCAATAATATTATGTTATGTGAGTAATACAGCACGTCCAGTTCCCTCGTCTTAAAGTCTATGGGGTTTTTGGTAAAATGTCTTAAATAAGGTCTGTGGTTAACACAGGCTGAAGATATTTAGATGTTTTGTTCTGCAACATAAAATACGTCCACGTAAACCTGATTTTTGAACTTTTAAGGTTTTACTCGTCTTAAAAAAGGTGGTTGCTAACAAGTGGCTAAATGGCACTTCAGTGTTTGTCTGGGGCGTTAGACATCATCACACCGGACACAGAAACTCATTAAACCCACTCGTTCGCCTTTACAGCTTTACAGAGTTGCACTCAAACTCGTAGATTTATCTGTTTATAATATTTTTTGATTGTGTTTTAACATTTTTTTACAGTGTTTGTAGTTGTGACGTTTAAGTCGTGCGACCGTGATATAGTTCGTTTATAGCCTAACAATAGCCTTTTGCTTCTGGCGATTTCATTTACGCTTCAAAACACACAATAATTGTGTTCATCTTTTTATATTATCATGCTAAACAAAATGTGTAAGTCTCATAAACTTGAGAGTTTATTTTTGGTGATAATCGCAAATTCCATTCATGTCACCTCTTAACCACCCTATTGCCTCCACCATGGTCCAGTGTCTTTGTGTGTGTGTGTGTGTGTACACACACACACACACACACACAAATGAGAGCCTGGAGAATGTTTTTCTTTTGTTTCTTGGCAATTTTATGGGGGGTTCAAATTTTCCTCATGCATACATTAGGGGGTCATGTTTCCCAGTCCCCCATGGTGACTACACACTTGGGTTAGAATATTGTCAATACCTTTGATTTTCCATCATGAATCGTTGCGATGGAGATTGGTCCCTTGGAGGTGGGTCCGAGCCTGGGTCCGAGCCTGGATCTGTGCAGCCAGACGCTGTTGCAATTAAAAACTGATTTTCTTTTTTCTTCTTCTTCTTCTTTATTAACTTGTAGTGGTGACCCAAACATTATATGTAACAGGGCTAAAATTCCTTGGTTCAAACCTTAGCTTTACTGTCTGCGTATTGTCAGGATAAGAATGTAGGTTTCTAACCATGCAGCTCAGGTGCACTCCCAATTGTCCATATGTTTCAGTGGATTCATAAGCCCTTTTATGGACTGGCAAACTGTTCAGCATATGTCAGGGATGTATCCTTACCTTCTGTCATGTGCATGCTTGGATCCTATTTCTATTCTTTCTCCAGCCAGACCATGAATAAGAATAAGCCTGTAAAGGAAATTAATATATATGGGTCTGAGAAAATCAAATATCTCAATATTTTTTACCAAATACCTCAGTATCGATATTGCAATAGTAGTGTAGGATTGACTATTGGTTCTTTTACAATTTACACAATGAGATTTTTGATAAATAACCTTGTATGTGGATATAATGACTGGTTGGGCAAAGGCAAATAGAACAGCTATAATATTATTATATAGCCCTGCCCTATGTTGGGGTATATTTCAGTGTCTAAAGTCCAGATTAAATGGCATTATGACAATCACTTGCTTCAGTATAGTGACGTGAAACAGGATAGGCAGGTGGGATATAACATCGGGAGGAATATGATTTGACCATTAAAAAACTGGGTATGTCATAAAAATGAGGCCCAGATGGTGTAACGCTGATGAAATAGTACCTTCCACTTTTTTCAAAGTGAATTTATTTTAGGTAACAGGCCCTTAACCACGGTATTTTGGGGAAACAAACCCACTTACATAGCTTGCTGTTGCTATGTAGTCACCTTTATCTCAGCTTTCTGTGGATGCATAACTAGAACTGGATACAGCTTGTAAGTGGGGGCCCATTAATTCCCGTGGAAGTTGCTCAGTGGTAAATGAAGCCAAAAAATTTAGAAATTCCACCATATGAAATCATCCGGATGTTCCACATCATGGGGTCCATAGAGCAAGGTCACGAGAGACTTACAGCAGCTGAGTGGCTAACTTTCGGTGCAGCACTCTATTTACTTGAACTGGGATAAAATGATTTACTCCTGCAGTTTTTCTAGATTTTCGTAATGCTATTGGACCAAATGGATTAAATCCAGATAAAACGAATCATTTTGCTGGGGTTGTGACACTCAAAAAATGTATCCACTGATTCAAAGAGATCTTTTACAATGTAAGAATAGAGGATAAAGCCTTTTTTGGTTCCCATTGCATCATATGATGGACCTAGACAGTGTAATTCCACTTATGGCCACCATGTGGAATTGGCTTCAAAGCCTGGTGCTGTTCCTGGAATGATGTGTTGCTGGTTAGGCTAAAAGTTGGACATTATTTAATGGGTAAAACCTGATTGGATTCTGATGCAAGACTACGAAGAAATAATCATTTTTTTTGTCTTATATTCCTAAAACGTTGCACAATATGGCCAGGAACGTGATCTAGAAAGGTTAAAAGGGCATTTTCATTTCACCTCGACTTCAAACTAAGAGTAGTGGGGAAGATTTTGAGCTTTTTACAGGAGAATCGTGTATTTGGCCAGAGGTTTACTGAAATGAACTGCCAAGTATGTTAGAATTCACACTGTTTATTTTCTCTTTCTTCCCTTTCCATTAGGTTATTGTTGGACACTACCCAATAGGGCTTCTCTTCCAAGTGTTTGTAGGAAAAAAAAATGCTTCAACAGACAAAAGAGCAACAATAGCCTTGAAAAACAAATGCACATACACAAGTTTATAAAAAGTTTGAGGGTGTCTTGTTTAGTTCTTATGAAAGTAAAAGTTGCAATCAATAGTGCATGTGAGCCCTTACAGTATGACAAATAAGAAATAAATAGATTACCCTCCAGTAGCTCTCGAGTTCTGTCTGGCTCTTCTGTAGTACAAGACAACACATAATTAACACCAGTCACAGAAACCAACGCACCCTCACAGCTGTTATAATTGCTCATGTGAGCACATGCACATCCAGGCAGATAACGTGCCACCGGGACAGAAATAAGTGGTGAAGTAGCTTGAGGTTCACGGTGAGGTATAACAGCCCCATTTATAATGATGATGACCCAAAGAAAAGTAGTCACGCAAATACTGCGACAGTCACTTACAGTTAAGTGAAATACCTTTAGAGTCAATTTGTCCAAATGTAATTTTTTCAGTACATATAGTATAACAGGGTGTAGTTGAAATACCACCACACAAGTCTGGGGGAGGTGGAGGTCTTAGTGGATGGATAGCTGTGCAATATGTATTAATATATATTTTAGGTATGACACACTGCTGTTTTCACAGTATGACTAATACAAATAATCAACAGAAATAAAAAAAAATACATATATAAAAGACAATATCTCCACCTAAATTAATTGAACTTCAGATGCACTGATTAAAAATGGATAATCCTCAAACCTTGGTTTGATAATCCAATTAAAACCACTTGCAATCATGCTCAAGGGTAATTGGCCCTTCCTTGTTAAACATTAAGCATGGACTTACACTACATGTTTCAGTGGTCTTTCACTTAAGCAGTTTTCTAAAACAGCAATTTATATCAAAGAAAACCATAAAAGCAAAAAAAACCAACTAATTTGTCTGCAAAACAAAACAACCCAAATCAGCAAATTACCAAGAAAACAGTAAGAAAATATAAAAAGCGGCTTGAAAATGCAGATTTCAAACTGGTGAGGGTCCTTCTAAAGGAGACATTCAAATTTAGTGTTCAAAAACAGCAGAGAGATGAATGCACTATTGTTGGAAAATCTCTTCTTGAAGGGCAGCCTGTCTTTTAAACTTAGTACACACTGTCTGTGTCATTTTTGGTCTATTAATGTAGAGGAGAAAAACTTGTGCTGTCATCGAAGGGTTGAGGGAAAAAGACAGTCCAGATATACTTTAAAAGCACTTTTGAATTACCCTGTGTGTTTGTCTTGGTTAGCCGTGAAGATAAGTGAGGAGTTACAACCACAAGTTGAAACTCCTCACTCATATCTGGGAAGAATCTTCTGAATGTAATGTGATGAAGTGAATGGGTTGTAGTATGGCAACAGTTCTGAAGTGAACTGAGCTGAAGTGGTTTGTATTATTGTTAGGCTTATGTATACTAACAGGGAAAGGAAAGTAGCCTGTGCCAAAGTAAGTAGGACACCAGCATAGAGTTGACAGGCCTCATAGTCAAAATAACATAACTCCAATCTCTTTTTGTATGCAGGTCAATTTTTACTTTTTAGTTATTGTGTGCGTGTGTGTGTTTGTGTTTTGTCTCCCTGTATTTTGTTTTCTTTTTTTAGATGGTTCAACTCCCTTACAAAAATGCAGAAGGCAGGAAAACTGTAGCCAGACGTAGAGTCCTCAGCATCACAGAATCTGAGGTCATCTTTCATTGCGCTCATCTTGCCCTGGTTTCTAACGAAAGCAGATGCCTTCAGAATCTGCAGCGGCATACCAGGTGTGAAGGTAGTGGTGGATTCCAGAACATAAATTACAGGAAAAATATCAAAAAAAAAAAAGAAAAGAGAAGAAAAAACAAGAAAAAGGCCTGTGGGCAAATGTCTGTTTTACACAGGCTGAGCCTCTGGGTCGCTGCTGGCAAGATACTCGACAAATGACAGCACTTGGTTGGTTGTTTCGAGGCTTCGAGGCCATTTGCCTTCATGTGACAGGTTGTGTATCCTTTTCCACGTTCTCAAAAATTCACTGGCTATAAGCTTTTTTCCCCCACAATCATCAGGGGATTAAATGTCACTCTTGCAGATTTGATTTGTAGTTTATTCTTTAGGACACATTTGGCTTATTTTCAGTTTTCTTCTGCTGTCTTTAGGTCAACAACAAGTTTGGCATTTGATTCCCACTCTGCTCTGTAAATTCACAGTACAGTAATGCAGCCACCTACAAGGATCACATTTCTGCGCCAATCAAAAGACGAGACAAGAGACTCAGTCCTTCCATCTGCTGAAAGTCTATAATTGAGCATTTTGTTTAACAGCAAAGGGAACAATTCACTCTCCTTTGACAAATCTCCCCCCTTGAGGCCAATTTTTAATCACCAATTGAACAAAGACTGGAGCAGATGCCTGTATAAAACCATCAGATAAACATCAAATCGCCCATTTCAATCAGTTCTTCAAACATTACAAAAATCCAGCACAACATAAAGATACACATATGGTGCCTTGAAGATCCACAAAAGATGCATCGAGGTGCATGCACAAACAGCCAAACGCTTGAAGACTCCATGGAAAGCCAGTGGCAGCTCTTAAATGGGACACTGTCGGCAGCAACGGGTGACCATCCACCAGCAAAAAATTGAATCAGCGAGGCATTGTTCTTCTGAGAAACTCTTTCTGCTCCCGTGCTTCTGTCTTTCTGGGGACAAACATTAGATTTTATGACCTGGCAAAGGTTCTGCAAATACCTCCCCTCCAGTGACTCACTTACACCCATGCTGTCTGCAATAAACAGGATAAACAACATCCTGTACCATGGTGGTGTTCGCAAACAGCATAGTATGTGCTTTGTGGTAATTGGCAGTAATCATAAAAAGCGTGTGCATCTACATAGGGTAACGATGATGTACAATGCTGTAGCACTCCAGCTTATTTACTAGCCTGTGCAAACAAATCCAGGCAGTATCAAAGATGTCTTCAGTATTCCTATATATATATATATATATCACTTTATGGACAAAAGTATTGGGCCAACTACACATTACACCTACAGGAGCTTTTATGACATCCAGTTCTAAATCCATAGGCATTCGTATGGGGTTGGTCCCCCCTCTTTGCAGCTATAATAGCTTCCACTCTTCTGCGAAGGCTTTCTACAAGATTTTGAAGTGTGTCTGTGGGAATTTTTGCCCATTCATAAATGGGCAATGAAACACCTGAATTCAATGATTAAGAGGTGTGGTCCAATACTTTTGTCCATATTGTGAGTTTATACGTATATATATATATATATGTGCGTTTGTGTGTGTGTGTGTGTATATAAGAGTGTGTAGGAACTGACTCATCAATAGAAGCGTAATGGTCGATGAATGGCAGGAGAGTGAAGTGACGAGCGAGCTCAGTCAGCCCATTCATTTCTACACTATTGTTGCTGTACATAGTCGGCTGTAGCTGGATAGAGAATTACCTATCAGCAGCCAGCTGCTGCTCAGCATCTGACACTCGTCTCCAGTCTTGCAGTGTGGATGATGTGCCCTCTCTATTTGCCGCGCTCTTCAGATTTCTATCCTCCTACACGTATATTATATTCATAAAGCTGAGACACTTGCATGAGCACTCCAGACTGGCTTCTGCACATCTGTATGTAAACCAGCAGGGAAGGGCTCGGATGTGTAGATCAGCCAGACGCACTGTAGCCACTGTCACAGCTGTAAGCTGAGTCCCGTAGGGAGCGCTCCACCAGCCACCCTGTAAAAAAGTGCCAGAGCACATCTGGGTCCCAGCAGGTGCTCTGCAGTCCCATGATAGATTGTCCTTTGCTGCTAAATCTTTGGACTGGTGTCCTTGTGTAGCACTATGGAGCTTTACATTCCAGTTTGGACAGTGCCAGGTCTAGCATATTTGTTGCCCTTGGCAAGCTTTCCCTTGCCCTCCCATCCAAAAAACCCCCCAAAACATAGGCTTATATTATCTTGTATTTATTACAAACAACAACAAAAGCCAATAGAAAATCAAAATAATCTACTGAGTTAAAGTTTAGTTTTTTTAGTTTAGTTAAAGCTTAGTTTTGTCTCTAAACTTAACCACGTGCTTTTGTGACATAAACCTACTTGTTTGTGTTGCACAAGGAAATAAACGTAAATTGGGTGGGTGGGTTTGGGGTGGTTGTTACAGTCATTATAGGTTTATTTGGAAAAATACTGGATGGATATTAAGTTTCCGGTGAAAATGGAAGTGTAATATGAAAAGACACAATGAATGTAATAGGCATAAATCAACAAGGCATCCTGGAACGTCACAGGAAGATATCTAGCAAATAATATGAAGACGTGAACGGCACTGATCATGCTGTGATATTTGATGAGCCAGAATGAGAATGTGCAGGTCTTCAATAGGAGGTCCACTACCCCCAGGGGGTCCTCACAGTTACTGCTGAATAGCCGACAAATTCTTGTTTTAATTTTTTTAAACGTTTTCCTTTTTCAAAATTGAGTTGCAAATTAAATTTTAATTGCATTTTTTTCAAATTTAAAGTTAATTATTACTGAATTAAATATAATAAAAAAATTTAATCATATCAGAAAATGCACATGAATTATATCAGCTTATCAGCTTAAAAACTATTAACCATGAATCCTTGTCAGATGAGCTGTAGTATTGCACCATATATATTTATGTTCATACGTGGTACTTCAGGCCGCCCTCTGTTAGTGTAGGCCGGTGGGGGGGTCCTTTGGCATGTTCTGATGGTGATGTACTCACAGATTATGCATTAAGGTGATCTGCATTGCCAGGACTAGATGGAGTCCCTGAATAGGGACCAACTATTAGCGGCGAACTACATTAGATCTTTGGATCATTTTTTGGCCGGCTTGGAGCACCCCTTCTGGGTGGCACCCTTGGGTGCCGCTTGTGTTGCCTATAGAAAGATCCTCCACTGAGTTTGTTATACAGCTCAAGCATTGAAATGATGGCCAGAAAATAGAGGATGGTGTTTGCATGAGTGTTAGGATTGTAGCAGCCAATAATTACTGTAGAAGAAAATACATCTTTAGTGTAATGGCAGAGACGTGATTGTGGTGTTGGCAGGCTCTGTCACTACGATGCCTGAATGTATCTGTATTTTATCACAATGTTTTTTTTTTTTTGTGTGTGTGTGTGTGTGTGTGTGTGTTTGTGTGTGTGTTTTGTGTTTTTTTTTCTCTTTTTTTCCTTACAATTAAATAATCAAAAGTGGCATGCTGTCCCCAGCCATCCATCTATGTAAATTATAATACTGTTGTGTCAGGAGTTTTCGGCCTTTAAGGACAAACTGTAAACATTGTTTACATTTTTATTGAAGTGCGGAAAGGACAAAACAAGGATAGCCAAATGTCATCCTGTCTCATCATTATTCTACGCCGCCATGTGCCAATATTATCAGAGATAAGCAAGTGCAGAGTAATTGCAAAGATAACTTCCATTTAAGCAAGCGCTAATACTTGTCTGTAGTTCTTAATTGTAGATGTGCTCTGCAGAATGCCGCTGACCTTCGCGTCCCCTTTTGTTTATCAGTGAAATCATCAAAATGATATTTGACAGTATCTGTGAGGAGTAGTGATAAATGATTGACTCGGGAGTCACGGCGTCTAATTGCTTTCTATAAATACAAGAAAACAAGCACATTTTTGAGGGTGATGTGCAAGATGTGCTGCAGAGGTTGACATTTCAACTCTTCCTAAACGTGTTAATTAGCAATGCTCTTATAAATAACAGATTTTCTTGTGTTGATTTATCTGTTGTTATCTTACAGTCGCACCCTTAAAAAAATTGACACTGTCTCTATAAGTGTTCTTTTCATTGTGTTCCTACAAAGGTTGCCCTGTTTTGTTTTTTTTATTTTGTTTTTTTTTTCATGTTTTCAAACAGCACCAGAGTGTTAGAGTGTTTTTCTGTGCATGGAGCTGAATAGGCTAACAAGTTTATTTAAAGTATGTAGGCATCTGTAAGTGTGCTGTTTAAAACAAAGTATTAAACAACGCATTTTATAAAATTACAGTCATCACACTGAGGTGCAAATTCATAAAGAATGGATTGCAGCAACTGATGCCACGAGCTGTGCATCGCTTTATGCCCTGCCCTGCCTCAAGGTTCAGTTGACAAACGATATTGCGCCAATGATAATAAACCACAAACAAGCCCATTAAATTTAGCAGTTTCATGCAGTTTGCCCCCTTTTTGTGATTGCAGTTATTCATGTAGAACACTGTAGAAAGGCAGAGAGAAAAAGGAAACTGAAATTTTCGGACCCTGACCGACAAGGCGCAGAGGCATTTCTAAAAACTTAAGGCAAAGAATTTGTAACAGAGGGAAACAGTATTTGGGATGTAATATCCCACAATGTCAGTGCGCTTCAGTACCATTAACTCTCAGAAGACACTAAAGATTTCACTGAAACTGTGTGAAACACCAGCCCTGTCCCATAGAAATCACAATTATATAAAGATAATTTGAAACAGCAAATATTCACTCATTCATTCATTGTCCGTAACCGCTTATCCTTGTTAGGGTCGCAGCCGAAGCCTATTCCAGCCTCCATAGGGCAAGAGGCGGGGTACACCCTGGACAGGTTGCCAGACTATCGCAGGGCTGACACACAGGGACAGACAAGCATTCATGCTGGCAATCATCCCCGTTAATAATTGCGAGTCACTAATTAACCTGACCTGCATGTCTTTGGAAAGTGGGAGGAAGCTGGAGAACCCAGAAAACCCATGCTCACACAGGGAGAACATGCAAACTCTGCACAGAATGGTCCCCCACCTAAGGTGAAAGAAACTTTTGTCTCTGAATATAATCCAGGCAGTGATTACATTGCAACAACAACATAATTAAGAAAGCAACGATGCTTATTTGCAAAGACAGGGGACAAATCTGTGGCAAATATATCTATTTAACCTCATTTAAATATGTGCAAATAGTACAGGAGCACCAAGATGGTATTTGTTCGGCAGCGCAGTTAGGGATGGATTACCTTCTTGTGGATGCTTTAAAAATTTCACGGTGTCTTTTTGTCGTTTTTGTGCAAGTTTTGTGGCTGCAAAAGTGCCACCCATGAGCACATGTGTTTGAAAATGTAGATCAATGTACAGCCAGAGCCAGCGTGCTGCATTTTATGTGTTACACAAAGTATTTATTAAGGGAAAACTTAACTTTGATGCTGCCCAAGACAGACATGGGCTAAAGCACAAATTAAGGAGATCAAGTCCAGCAGGGTTCTTGTGATCTCCTTATCAGTTTATGTATGTGTTGCCTTTGTCATCAAATTACATTTTTTTTTATACAAGATAGGCATTGGGGAATTCTCAATGAAGAATGAGTCCAAAATCAATAGGTCGAAAAGCTACACATTCAAACAAAAAACAAAAAAGATATGGAAAGCAAAACATTAGAAGAAGATGCATTTCCAGCAGATGGCTGTTCAATCAGGAAAGAGAAAACAAGTAAACAACAATGCAGATGTTTGAGTTAAATAATTCAAAAGTCTTTGGCATAAGTGCCAGTGAGGAAATCTTACAAAGATCCCCCTTGGGGAGCCATGGCTTTGGGTTTGACACTGATGGTAGTGGGGCAAAGCAGCATTTACTGTGATGACACTAAAGAGATGTAACAGCTACGAAAGTTTAAATATTCTTCTCTTTGAATGATTTCTGGTCACCAAGATTCAAGATTCATTTCATTGTCATTTCACTGAGTATTGGCACACGCAGAATGTAACGAAATGCCGTTTCTCACCAGCTCCTTACTGTGCATTTTAGTGACGGTTCTGTGCAATTTAAAAAGGCAGCAATTAATATATATATAATATACAATATCAAATCCCTAAGGTAAAAAAAACAGAATAGGATTTGTGATTTTGCCTAAATGCTTTATAGTGGCATAATAGAAGAAACAGCTGCAAAACTATCTTTAGCCTGGAAAAAAGGTTCAGCCTCTCATTGTTATCCTAACACCGTTAATTAAGAAAATAACGCACAAAGATAATCATCAACCTGCCATATCCTGTCCAAACTGGAGAACTATGAACAGTTTCGGTCCTATTCTTAAAATATAAATGCAGCTGTTGTGAAAAGGACTACAGTACTACAAAGGGATACTAATAAAATATAGAGGGAAAAAAGAGACTTTTTTTCATAGTACAACCACATAGGTCATTTGTACAAGCAGCATTTGCAACCTACATGAACGTTTGTGGTGGCAGCGAACTATCGCGGTCATAGTAATTATGTCGGGGCAGACGATTGTCATGTAAGGGCGATAAAGTCCTCATTGGTGGATGTGTCAAAGAAGCACAGGACTTCATCCAGGAGACCGCTGCTTGTGTCTCATTTGAAACCAAAAGTCAGCGTTGAGTTATTTAATAAGAGTGATGTAGTTTGGTTTAGTATACGACATATTCAAGACATTTCACATTATGTTATGTTAGTAAAAAACATTTATTTTAAGCTATATCATGATTTTTTTTTCTAAACATAAACAAGGCATTTTGTTGTCTATACCTAACCGTGTGGTTTTGATGCGACTGCAACCATTTTACAAGGTTAAAATTGCAACTGTTAATGGTCATGTAAGAGCTATTCTGTTACCCATCAAATAGCTAATTTGCATGGGTGGGGATGGTAATGGAACAGTTTCCTCTGGGTTTTATTTGAAAGTTTGAAAATACAACCTCTGTTGTCATTTGAGTTGGAGGACTTGTAGAAAAATCTTAAAAGGTTAAATATGTCTCTGAACAAAAACTTCTCTTGTTACATGCCAATTTTAATATTTTAAAATGGTTTAAATTTGATTTTTTATATGACATGGTTCTCTAAAAACCACCAAACTGTGGTTTAGGTCCTGATATATTTCTTTTGTCACCTTTGGAGGGACATGCATGTGTGTGCCTTTTTAGAGTTAACATCACAGGTTTACAGAAGTGGGTCAGTTACAGGGTTGGCCGTCCCACTTTGAGGCAGAACAAGGTGTTGTGAAAAACTATTTTACATTGAGAGCAGACCCAAGTTTGAAAATAGCTAAGTGGAATTTGATTTGAGCTGCGCTCTTCCACCTCCAGGTCTGAGAAAAACACAGTGTATGTTTGTGCATCTGAATCCTCTCCCCTTCAACTTGTCTGGGCTTTGATTTCTTGACATATTCCCTTGCTGCTTTTTTGCTTCAATGCTCTGTGCACTGTGTTGTCTCCCATCTTCTTGTATCCGTCTCCTATCTCATCCCACATGTGCTTCCAGGCAACGCAAGGCTCACAGCCTGCTTTCCATAAAGATAACATTGCTGAGTTAAACAGATGGGGTATAAATGTTCTCTCAGTGATAAGTATTGGCTTAGATACACCAAGAGATAGAAAAGATTATTCATAGTATCTTGAATTTGCAACAAAAATATGAAATCTTGAGTACAGTTGGCTGTTCGAACATGAGCACAATGCATGTAAGTCACGTTTAATGTGACTATTTTTCATCATGACTGCAAGCCTAGATTTCTAATAGGGGAACACACTCTGAAATGTTGTTTGTGTCGTGTGTGTCTCTTATAAAGCTAACAGCCACAAAAATGCATCTACAATTTGTACGTTTTATTGTGCATCTGTGGATGTGTTCTCGCAGCCAGTGCTATGTATGTTTAATCACACACACACAAAAAAACTACAGTAAAAAATACATACACACTGTACCCAGGTGAGAAGAAACATGCAAAAATGTGTGATAGCTAAATATTTATTTATTCACTAAGAATTTAATAAAAAACTAAAAAAAAAAAAAATGTAAAAAAATCAAATCAGATGTATTCGATATCTGATTCTAAGACTCAAAAACACCTTGTTAGCATGTAACTGGATCCACATTGCAAACTGTATTTATGAGGCAATGTCAACCCATAAAAAAGAACAATAAAACAAGGGTGTGGCATATATTGAAATTCATGTAAAAACACATTTTCTTAACATCAAAATGTGCAGATCAGATGGTCAAAGTGGTCCTGTACAGATCCATAAATGTCAGTTATAACGGGCCATGTATTAAATATGTACAGTATGGGCAAAGGCCACATGACCCGACTGTCCTTTTTCCGAAATCCCTGCTGCGGTGGCATTTTTATTCCACCCTGGTAGTTGCAACTTAATTCTAAGTGTTACTGAACTCCCTGTCAAACATTGTGTGTTGATAAATCTCCTAGTTATACTTAAATCAATATGGGGGCAAGGTGGTGGGTGAAAAACCTTTATAATCCTTGCCCTCAGCAATCCTTTGCACACAGGCCAATTTCAGTCTGGTTTTATCATTTGAACCTGACAGTTTGCAGTATGTTGAGTGGACCCGATCCATATTGTTTGATACCGTTCTTGGCCCACACCCATAAAGTATTCCGATCAAAGTTGCTGGAATGTGATTTTTAGTGTCAGAGGAAAACCTCGTTTGTTTATGCACTTGTAAGATTTCCACATAGAATATCAATGTGGGAGGCAATTGAGCAAGTACTAATCAATTTCGACCAACATGAAAAATGTAACTGTAGCCTCCTTAACGACAGGAAATATGATTGGATTCTTAATGTTATCATTTAATTACTTACAAGACATAAAGCGGTGACACAGAGATGAGAATTATCTTCAGAATTATCTATCCTTAATTAAAGAACATACAAGAATAGCCACTAGACGATTTTTTTTCATCATCTCCTCTTTGTGAATTTACTTTTAAATGTAGCAATTTCAGGTCAATTACAGCTTTGATAGTTTACAGATTGTGTCCTTCATGTGTAGTCTCACAGTCACAACACAATGCTTCATCAGTTTTTGTCAAAGTTATCAGTAAAGTTGACATATTTTTCCAGTTAGGAATGTACTTTTAGCAGTTTAGCTTGATATTTATATGATGGTATATTTTGAAACCCACAATCCTAATTTTTTGCTGAAACTACCTTGACTGTATTTTTCTTCCTGGAGGGCAATTGATTATACAGCAAGGATAACTGTTCTATAGATACCTATAATATAGATAGATAGACACCTATAAAACTTAGCCATCAGCAACAACCATTATTATTATAATCACTAACATTAACATCATCAACAGTCTGCGAGCTCATGTGCCCCCCCCCATCCGTTACAGACAAACACTGTGGGGCAGGTTTGAGCCGATGACACAGGAAGAATAGCTGCTGCTATGGCTACAGCTAATAGGAATCCTGATAAATGAAATAACATGACTGACAAAGCCTGTGCACTTACTGCTGAATACATCATGAAATCATTTTTGGCTTACGCACCCCCTGCTGTCATGACACAGAGCATAACCCTAACCCCCTAACCCTTGGTGAAGCGGAGCGCTGCTGAGGTGTCCGAAAACAACCAAGATGGCTGCAGCTGCAGGCTGTTTGAGAACTATTTTCAAATTCTGATGGCAAAAATATCCAAACTCGTTCGCAGACATGTAAATTCTTTGCTACACCATCACAGCTCATTTCTGCACGCTGTAACATTGTTACATGTGTCCATCACTTAGCACTATAACAAGTGTCAGTGCTGTAGCTGGTTGTAGGGCTCTTCAATTGTGTTCAGAGGTATTTTGAGTTATGGCTAAGAATGCCTCCTGGAAATCAAAAACAAGTGAGAGTTTCCAAACTTACTCGCACTGGAATTGGACTGCCAGGCGAGATATTTTTGCTTATATTTTCACCCCAAATCAGCCCTTAGTAACATGTACATTAGTCATTATTCATGAATTATGTGACATTTGTAATGTGTTTTGGAAGGTGCAACTAAATGAAATGTCATTTTGTACCAACCTGCAGTAAATCAGCAAAAACATCTATAAAGTGAGGTGAGGCAAAACATAATAATAGAGAATTTCAAACAATCAAATGGTTCGCAGTTCGCTAGCAGTGGTAAAAGTTATTGGTTAAAGTATTTCCACTGCAAAGAGACATGAAAGTGGGGTAAGACTGATGGCAGAGTGACAAGGATGTTTCTCAGTTTGATATTTGAAGGGCTAAAATGGGTCTTTGAATTATATATTTCATGGGACACAGCAGGTGGGTCTGCAGCAAATGAAAAGCTGCAATGGATGAGCCAAGTGAAAATGTCAAAATGAAAAAGTTTTTCACATTAAATGTACTGACGTGGGGTCAGTAAGTCAAGTGTATAATGGTGTATTCTGTTTGCCTTCTGAATTGTCTGTAGGACATCCTCTGATTTAAGTTCAGTGTCCCTCCTTTCAGGCATTTTGAAGCTGTGAAGAAAAAGCACTTAGTTCTTCGGAGATTAAAATCAACCACGTTTTTTCCTTCTACCACACATCACATTAAGTGACAAACAAGACAACGCTATCTCGCCAGACGTCAAAATAAGACGATACTCCATCTCTTCTGTCTCATGTAGATTATTTGCAATTTGGCCAGGCAGGTTTGCATGTCTTCACGGGGCTATATTGAACATCATTGGGACATCTTGTTAGCATCCCTCCAATTGAGGCCCATCTCACAGGTTGCAAGAGACAGAAACAATCTTGAAAAGCTCCTCCTAGGCTGCGAGAAGCAGCATCAAATGAGTGAAGGATCAGCACACCAACAGTTAGAGGGAAGCCTCAGGGACATGTATAAAATTGGATCTGCCATTTTCTGAAAAATGTGCTGTTGATTTGATACTTTTCGAGTCCAGGTTTTGTTCCTGAGGATGTCCATAATAGTTGATGAAGACAAATTACAGGTGCTTCCCTCTATAGGAAAAGAAAGGAAAGAAAAAGGAAGAGAAAAGAGATCTCAGGGGAGGTCCGTCCCATCGTTTACATCGAGAAGACAGTCCATACACTGTACACAGAGCATTAGCCCATTGCAGAAGAGACCAGAAAAAGGCTTATTAAAGAGTAATGCCCGACATTTTAAATCTTCATAGATAATTTTGGTGTCCCGGGACAGTGCGGTCGATGTCTGTGAACTTGCATCAGTCTTTCCTAAAGCTAGAAATCAGAGGCAGAACCCTTGAAGTTGTGATGTCACTGGGGTGTAAACTGGGGGGCTGCTGATTTGTGGGCGCTCTTGGCATCCAGCCATACTAATGTCAGAGCAAAAATGAAATTAAAATTCTAGCTCTGTGAAGCAGAATGTGACCCTCATTTGGTTGCAAAAATCTTACGACTGCACAAAGTCAGAAACCCATTCAAAGTCAGCTTTTCACACAACTATCCAAGGGCAAAAACATGCAGTTTGAAAATTTCTAAAATGTGTGGCATTCCCCCTTTGAAAACCACGACCATAAAATTAGTTTGTTAGCTGTTGTGTAAAGTTGAAAAGCACTGCGCTTCCTTTAAACTAGCCCAATCCAAGCCAATGGGGGTTAAATTAAAAAGAGATGATGCCCTACTTTAAGCTAAGACTGAGTTATTCTTCAGAAAGGGATGTGTATACCCATGCGAGCTCACAAATAAATGCATATTTGTCTGCTTGTGCGTGTCTGCGTTGTGTAATTTTCAGTGCAGCGATGTGTTTGGGTGAGAGTTTGTGTTGTGCTGAAGTGGTGGCTGACAGCCTTATTGGCATTTTCTACGGTGATTTCTATGAGCTTACTCTATTAGAATCACAGAGAGCCTCCATCTAGTCCGCAGCAGCCTGCATGCAAAAGAAGTGTCCCTGGAGCCTCTGTTTACCAACCAAGTCGGATTTGCTGCTCTCATACGCAGCCAGGCTAAAGCTCAGCTTCCCAGCAACCCCCTCCAGTGACCCTCCCTCTGCCCTCACCACCAACACCCCCCACGTACACACAAACAGGCGCGCTCACCCCCATCCTCTGCGGGTCCTCGAGGCTTTGATTTTGTCGCTCAACCTTAGTTTTCTTTTCGCCAGAATCTGTTCAAAACTTTCCAGACTGTGGGCTTTTTATGTAAATCTTTCGGCACATAAAGGGAACCCATGGTTACAAGCCAAATCTGCATCCTTAAAGAAAAAAAAAAAAGAGAGAGACACTTCAAAGAGAATTGTTTAAGTCTCCAAATAACAAAATTGAAGAGGGATTGTATTGTTGCTTTAACAAAGTAGAGGGAGGGACTTCAAGAGCTTGTTAATAAACATGGAACACAAGCCATTTTGCCTGAGTAGAAACGTCGTCGGCCTGTTTCAGAATAGAATAACACTGTTTATTTTTCATTCACTCATATGTTTGAAGAGTTTGAGCGTGAGGCGAGTCATGTGGTTTTTTATACTGTTCTTTATTTTCGTCTTTGGCGCTTTGATATTCCCAAACAAAATCTTTCTCAGCGGGTGAGTGTGAAATAAATTGTTGTCTCTAAGAATTGCTTCTTGATGATACAGAAACAATCCAGAGACAACAGGGGAATGTTTCTCTCTCATCCACGCGGCTCTTCAGGGAAGAAACTTCTCACAGTTGATGAAGTTATCCTACAACACTGCACTTCTGCTGATGTAAAGTTGTCATATAATACTTTGTCTTTCACAAACATGTTGTATGTGACTGAAAATATTCATTTTGAAACTGCTCTTAAAGGGGTATTCCATGTGGTCAACAACAAGAGCGATAATGCCGCAGTGACCCAAAACTTTTCTATGCGGAGAAACATGCTGCATCTTAAAATGATGCCAATTCAGAAATACATATGAAAATGAAGAAAAAAATGCAGCAGAAAGCCAAAACAAACATGCTGCAAATACAGAAACAATGCAAAGTCAAAAACACACAAACCCCAAAAATAAATGAGACAGAAAAACACTGCCCTTAACACAATGACAGTTTTCCAGGGGAGAACAACTTCATTTTATTTTTATTTTTTAAAGAGGCAGCATGTAAAGGTTCTTTTATTTTTTACATTTGGTCTTAAGTCATTTTTAATATTATAGGAAAAAAACGACAGATTTACGCAACTAGAGCTTAAGAGACTTTCACCATTTATTCTACAACATAAACGTCAGTAAATAGCCCACTCATGAATTTTGAGGCTTTTATACATCTTAAAAAGGCAGTTGCTAACAAGTAGCTAAATGTGACTAAAGAGAGTCATCACACTGAACATAGTTTTACGGCCTCGTTAAGTCATGCAACCATGATGTATTACATTTACAGCCTAACATTAGATTTTTACCTCTGAAAATTACATACATAAAGAAATTATGGTGTGGTGTTCATTTGATTTTCTTGCTGAAGAAAACATGCAAGTATGACAATTGTTTGTTTGCCTCTGATTTAATTTTATGCAGTAACCCAAACTTCAGTGTAAAAATCCCATAGGTTTTTTGACAAGGAAACCAGGGCGACACTAACTTCCACATCGACCTTCAAAAAAATATCATCGTCGCAGCACTCTATAGCTGATCCATGTAGCGCTCCCCCCAGAAGCCCAGAGAACATCTGTTGTGTTAACTATAGTATTTTTCTGTTGCATTTGTTTTGGGGGTTTGTATGTTTTTGACTTTGCATTTTTTCATTTGCAGCTTCTCGTCTCTCCTGGTGGAGTTGTTTTGGCGCGCTGTGTAGCGCGTGCCCTTGTCAGCCACCATAATTCCAACATTTCAGTAAAGAACTCTCATAAGGTTGGCATCCTGGGGAAGATCTCTGTTCCTCCCAAACATGTTTTCTATTGTCCGCAGGATGACGGTTTGCCTGCTGCTACTAACAGTCCTGTTACGCAACAGTGAGATCACAGAGCCCATTTGTCAGTCATTGTGTTCTTCTCGTGCCAGCTCATTGATCTAAGTTTGTGACCGTTAGTCTTGAGCCCTGCATTTTAGCCTTCTCAAAACCGATGTGACACAAAAGAAAGTCAACGGTCACTACCACCGGTAAATGCCATCTTATTTGCTGGTAGGCCAATGACAGTAAGCAAGGCAAAATTCATCCGATACCGATGTTTAGCCAATAAATCAGTGCAAGCCCCCAAAACAGAAATTAGAGCTACAAAGACCATTGTATCCAGGCTTGGTTTTAATGGGTCAAGCTCCTAAGACACTGGATCTTAAGCAGGAGTGGATTTTAACACATCACACGTAATGTTTGAGTAAAGAAAGTTACCTTTTTTTAAGGAACAAGTTCCTTTTGTGGTATTTTTTTTTTTAAACTACACTTGCGACTGCTGAAAGCTCCCTGCAGAGAGCATATTGTAAAAAGATGACATTACCCTTTAAATGTGTAAAGACAGTATGCTGTGATTGTAGAAAAAACAACATTTATCATATAACTAAAATAAACAAACAGCATATTGGCACAAATTAATTCTACACTTCACAGTAAGCTTCGTTTATCACTTCCTTTTGGCAGCCAATTTTTAGCATTTAACTCTGGAACACAAACTTGGCTGTGTGTTTATACACCCTGGCCTCTCTATTTGCCCTCATTATAAATGTCTGACCTGCCAACACATGGAAAACAATAAAAAGTAAACATTAACAGTCAATAAGCAACAGGGATGGCAGCTTACCAAACATAAAATCAGGACAAAACTGATACCATCATTTTCATTATTCTTAGTTGGGTTTTTTTTAGTATTTCTTGGCAAGAAGATTAATGTGAATTTACACAGAGCTGTTGTCTTGGCATTTGTGGATTGGCAGAATGCCATAAATTTGGCATAATACTGTCATTCTTTTGATCAAAAATAAGCTAGAAGATGGTTATGAGTTCAGTGATGCAACGTTAACTACTTGGCTTCCAGTGTGCCTATGACATTGTCAAGAAGAAATTGCTTTCTGTCTTTACAGTAAACATCTGCTTGATAGTTTCTCGGTGCACCTTCAAAGCTGTTTCTCTTCCAGCCTTTGTCTGTCACCAAAACAGAGCTGAGTCACTGACTGTCACTTCCAGCTGCTGTCTGTAGGCTGTCCAGACATGAAATCAATACTCAACATTTTCCTTCTGATGGACACATACAGGGGACAGACAGAATCCCCTCACCAAGACTGCACTTGATTGAGCCCCACTTAGATTGCTAATGTGACTGATGGACTGACACAGACAGCTCTACAGGAAGTTGCTGTGTGATCTATTGTGACAATCTCTAGCTGACAGCAAGGAAGCATATTCGAATGAGTTTGCGCTGTTGTCTCCAACTGTTAAACGCTTTTGCTTTTATGCTGCTTCCTGTTACTTCCTTTTCAAAGGTCCGCATCTTGACATGACAGGCGATTTAGTTGGAAAACTGACGACATATCCAAGGTTGTGTTTGTAGTTTTTTTACCATTACTTGTGTTGAATAAACTGTGACATTAAAGCAAAAGAAAAACAAAATGCTCCAAAAAGGGCATGTTTTTAGCATTCTGTAATTGATAATGAGTCCAACAATGAAGTGACTACACACAGCAGTGCCTAACAATACAGGTCTTAATCTTAAGTTCAAAGATATGCAGAGAAAAATCTATTATTTACGGCATTCATTAACCACAGCATGTGGCAGTGTGGGATGAGGCCATGTGCACCTCTTTAGGTTGCTCGCAGACAACACAATGGCATGTAAACCCTTTCAAATATTTTCGGAAATGATACATTTAGTAATTAGTTGTGGGTTTTATGAATGCATTAATCTGGGAATAGTACGGTTTTTCTGCAATAAATGTAATATTTCCTATAAATATGTATTAACCAAAAGCAATGAAAGAAAGCAGTGTAATGTGCACAAATCTTTGTGAATCACCACACAGCTTCTAAATGAGAGGTTTCTGTACCTCAATATGTTGTAAAACTACAGCCCTGTGATTCACTAGAAATGATAACAGTACAATTTGCACCATATTCTGCGTGTTTGGACGCTTTCTCAAGAATGCAATAAAAACTTTTTAAATGCTATGCTATTACATATACATACAAACTTATTTATCATTAAAATATATTGTAATTGTCTGCAATTTTCATTCCTACAAAAGGTTTTTGAAGATGAAAGAACCCTGAATAAGAACCACATGTTACTTTTGTCTCGGATTTAAACAGTATATATAATTACAGTATATAATTATTTTCCCTATTCCTTGATACCGTCTAAAGCACCTGGATAGCCTGTGTAGTTTTAAGGTGTGTTTTGCTGCTCAGTGGAGAGAATTCATGAGTTTCACTCACTGGCTGGGTGATGTAGGATTTAATCTTTCAAAAATGTCATGTCAAAAGGCTACTGGTCACATGGTGACCAGTTGAGACTCATCATGAGCCCTTTCAACATTGGGATCAGGACATAGAGCCGCTATCAAGTCCCCGCATTAAGCTCGGTATGGTGTGTGTAGCGTAACACAACGATTTTTGCCTCTAGTGTGACATATAAGTCAGCAACACTTTTTGCACAATAACAATGGCATAACATGGCAATAACAATCATGTACTGTCCGTTAAATGGCAGCTGTTCTCATTCTCTGCTTGGAAGGTAAGGAACTCCCGAACCTAAATGTCTTCCCAATTTTTGAATATTTTCAACTTCCTTTCCTCTTCTTTGAGTTAGCTGCTAACTGCTTCCAGCTGCTTTTTAAATCTTCCGATGGTGGTTTGCACACATAACACGTCCTCAAAACATCACACTTTTTGTGTATTATGCCATCATGCTTACACAGAGGTTGATTCAGGGCTGTTGCTACCCAACGCAGTCTTTTGTTGTAACATATCACTGCTTTGCAGTGGACTACCACGTCTGCATATTACACTCTAGGTATCCTTCTGTGTCACCTCTTGATGTTCTGGGATGCCGCTACCGTGATGTCAACGCAAGAACATGGTGGGATTACACTGCACATGGTTATGTTTAGGCAACAATAGCACCAGGGAAATAAATGTGGGGATGTCAACAAACACACACGATGACACAGATGGTTAGTATTAGGGGAAGGAGGTACATGGGAAGGTGAACTAACGGGAAGTGAATTCAGGACTCCCGCATTGGAGTCTGAGTTTGTCAGACCTATCTACCTCCCTTCCTGTCTGCCCTGTAGGCGCCCGCGCGCTCCTTTTATTACTGGCAGCATTTCAATCTGAAACCGCCGTGCCACGTTTCATGCACTGTGACAGGTTGCGTCTGGCAGTGTCCTCAAGTGACGCCACCCATTCATGTATTGGGCAGTAGCAGCCGGTGCCGTCGGCGCATACTAACACTGCCACCAGTTCGTTCTGGCCATGTTCTCACACGACACTGTCATACGGCGTTCCACGTGCATGGGAAAGGTGCCTTTTGGCGTAGCGGTCTTACACCAAATGCATTGACAAAGCTGAACCTCACTGAAGTATGATAAAACTAAAACACACCAATCTGCTTTTTCTCCCACACAGGTACACATTAGTAGACTGACTTACATAAACCCCCTGGAAACGTACAATAACCATCAGTTCTACACAACCTTATCCTTACCCTAACCAGCACCAAAAAACATGTATTAGCTCTGTAATAGACTTTTGATTTTATTGGGACTAACTTTTTGTCCCCATGTGGAACAGGTGTCCCCATAATGAGCTCTATTATTTTGGCAAAATTCTAATTAATCAGAATTAATATATTGTGTTTTTTTAAAGATTACTGAAAACAAGTACGCAAAATATTCTTACCATCACAAAGTAACAGTCTTATGGTTCAGGGATGTTTCTATTCATTTGAGGTGCTTGCATTTTATGGTATGGTACGCCAGTGTTGCATTCCGAGAATTATGTTTTATCTTTTCTTTCTTTCTTTTTTTTTTTTACTCAGGGCCATCAGCATACAGAGATCATCCTTTCAGTTGGCTCGAATACTTTAATTACAATGCATACCATCAATTCCTATGAAGGAAAGCAACACAGATGGCAGCAGTGTCCCTGAAGCGAGTTTGCTGTCTACCACAACAGCAATCTGCAAATGCCGTTGGTGTGGACACATTTTATTCATTTGGTCATCAATGTCCTGGCAATGGCATCCGGCATGCTGCCCTCCCTCCATTCTGTTATCATTCCTCTCCCACTTCTCTTCTGTCACCCTCCTGCTATTAGACCATGTCACACTAATGTGGGTAGCTTTGAAAACATATCTTTTTTGTCAATGTTTTGGCCTTGTCTCTGTGCTAAGTTGGCATGATATAACAGTGATTTGATCCAAGGTCCCAACACTCAGGAATAACTGTTTGCCTTGGTTAGCAGGCAGCGTTTTACAACCCAAGCCATTAAGTTATTATTTTATCGCAGTAAAATTGCAAGAAAAAAATAGAAAAAAAGATGTCAAGGAAAACATAGAGTATATATTAAACATTTTGCAGATGTTCTGTCATATTTTTGCAACCTCTTGCCTGCAGGTTCTGTGAAACACAGTAAAAGATAAAAGCAAAGGCATAGAAATGCCCTAATGGAGGTAAACACTACAAGGACAAACAAAGAATTCAGCCATGTTCTGTTTCATCCAGGCTTTGTCATCTGTCAGGCTCAATGGCTTTGTCCACTCTGCTCTCTGGAGCAATATATGAGTAGTACTTTGGCTAATCGAGACCATAGCTATAGTGTTGTCTTATGGTTCTCTCTGATTCAGCACAGAAATAGCAACACTTCCCTCAGATGACTTACAGTCAAGGAGGGCCTCGTCTCACCCTTGTGCTATTTGAAGCTGCCCTTCTTGTCCAGGTCTCATGATGGCAGGTGATCTTCATCTGGCCTGCAACATCTGCCTGAGTGCTCAACTGCCGCTCCGGGTGTCCAGCACCATCAGGCTTGCTTGGATTGCAAGCTGCTACCCTTTGTCTGTTACTTTACGCTCCAAGTGGAGTGATGAAACCCACAGAGGCATGTTTACACTTAAGACGCCATTGTCCCTGCCAACAACTCAGGCTCACACTTAAGCTGTGATCAGACAAAGAATGCGTGGGTTAAGGACGAAGGGGGCTCTCCCTTCCTCCGCCACACAAGCCTCCACTTTGGTGGAATATGTTTTGCTCTGGTAGCTTGGAGTCTACAGGTCCTTCTATTCACTGTTGCCTGTAGCTTGCTATTGCCGTTTCGCACCCCTGCTGGGCAGCAATGAGCATTTAGTGTGGCAAGAGCTGCTCCTCTCCAACACTCTCTGCCACCATCAGTTGGAGAAGGTGAACCCAGACATTTTTTTTGGAACCCCCTTCTTTTGACAATTTTTTCCCAGCTAAGGCAGAGTGCTCATGCACAGACACTGTGAAACAAACATGCTTTTATTCTTCCCAGGAGAATCTGCGGACTGGAGAGCGATACCCCATCTGGCTGTTTTACAAAGCAGGGCTACTTGGTTCTGAAGCATTTTTGCAGCACAGACATCTCTACCCATTTGTGGCCATTAGTACTCAGAACAGAATTTGAAATAGGCTATGTGTGTGTTTCCCACACTGTAATAGGCTTCAGCTTTGGCAACTTTTACTGGCTCTGTTTTTCTTATCCTTGGAAAGTTTTCCTCTGAGTACCTTCATTGTTCACACTGTTAAATCCTTTTTGGCCTCTCTCTTCAGCAACCCTCTCTTCCTTCTCTTTATTTAGCCAGAGTTTGTTTGTCGACCAAGTATCTTAACAGTCTTTTATTTTTGATTTGCTGGTGAACTCATGTCTTCCGCAACCTTTCATCTTGAATAGAAACTTTGTGTCTTTCTGTCCCTCTTGTGACGTCATGCTGTAAGGTTTGCAAGAAACAAATCTGACTGGCTGTCTTGCTGATGATATGCACACAGCTCGACTGGCATGTCTACAATTCCCCAGTTCTGGCACAATAGGAAAGATGCCATGTCTGGGTGAACCACCCTTGGCATGAGACTTGAAAGACTGGGAAATTTGGGTTTGTGCCTTTTATTTTTGTTGACAGACTACAGTACATCTCTCCAAGCTAGCCTCATTCCCACAAGCCTCAACTTCATAATCTATTTTCTCATAAAGGTTTCCTTGTTTTTGGAAAGGTTTTATGTCAATAAGCTAAAGGGGTATCTACTGTACTGGCAAAAAGAAGATGCATCTAATATCTACAGCCTCCATGGCCAGCACAAGTTGACAAATTTGCGGCGCATGACTATTTGCTTTCTTATTAGTGAAGAGGTGGCAAAGTATTGTAGAATTTTTTTAATTTTTTCCTCGCGATGGTCACTTTGATTATGTTCCATGGTCAATGTTTGTGTGGAAAAGGGGTTTCCACATCTATTTGTCAATCAGGCATGCTTTCAACTGACTGTTACACATTTGTATGTCATGTTGTTGTCACAGCTGGAGGTACCAAATGTCAGTCTTTTCCCCCTGACTTTACTGAGCCTGTCAGAGAGCAGAATCTTGGTAAAGTGGTTACCCATCATAACCTAGTTTAAGAGCACATGCATCACCCATATACAGTTGTAGAGTGCAGTATCTAGTGTCAGAAGAAAGGACCAGGGATATCCCAAGGTGCATGCATATGTGAGTGTGGCCCCAGCTCTTGCTCATAGAACTAATGTTGCAGTGTGTTGATGTTAATTTATGCTCAACATAAAATGAGTAAAGGGACCTAGAAGGAGCCTTCTCTTTGTACTCTGTGGTCATTCCCCCATATTTGCAGCCTGTTCTCATTCTGAAGTCATCAAATACCACCACTTTGATTTTGGCATAAGATAACCAAAAGGCTCCTTTTGTGGCTGTATGATACATTGGTGGGCGGGTGGGCGGAGCCTGTCATGGCTGTATGAAACACTGCTGAGTGGTGTTGGGTTGAAATGCCACCAGTAATATGATGTAATATAAGGACGTAATATAAGGAGCACTGGGGTGCTTATAGAGTGGGCAGGGGTGGCGGTGGATGGATCCAGCTAACCTTGGACTTTCACCTGAGAGCCTGGTGTTTACTTACTATGTGAATGTAGAGCCAAACCATGATGTTTTTTTCTTAAACCTGATCATGTTTCTCTGTTGCCTAAACCTAACCACGTGCCTTTTTTAGCCTAACCCCAACCATGTGCTTTTGTTGACGTCACAGTGTTGGTTGCATAAACATATTCACTCGCTTTTGTTGCCTAATACTTATCCATTTGCTTCTTTTGACATCCAGGCATTGGTAGCAGCATATCAGAGTTTCCCCAGCAAATTAGAGCATAATTTTAGATGCGGATGTCTACTATCAAAGCAGCAATATTTGAAGACTTGAGAACACTTTGGTATTTGTGCACATATTCTGAAAGCTTGGGGACACAGATGAAATGGAGTAGTACCACGGCAAATTGTGGGGGCATTGTAGCGTATTTTAAGCAAGGCACATCTGTAGGATATGATGAAGACATTTTAAAAAATGTTGGAATGGAACAAATAAGTAATATAGTTTGAAGAATTCTCTGTTCACATGTTACCATGTA
Organism: Plectropomus leopardus; assembly: GCF_026936395.1. Taxonomy (NCBI): domain Eukaryota; kingdom Metazoa; phylum Chordata; class Actinopteri; order Perciformes; family Serranidae; genus Plectropomus; species Plectropomus leopardus. The sequence goes on from NC_142183.1 coordinate 18,028,198, forward strand.
TTTAATGGCCACAAACCAGCCTGACCTCCAGTGTCACCTCTTTTGTTGTTGTCCGAAGTGTTTGACTTTGCCCTTTAGTGTCATCTATTGGATGTATCTATGCCAAGATAAAGAATGTATAGAATTACGAAGGCAGTGACGGTTACAATGTTTGAAATGAACAGATTTTGTTTGTATGTTTATGGAGTATAAATGTGTCCTTACATATCAATGTACTCAACCATAGTTTTTGCCAATCGTGGACATAATGCATCACTTCCTTGTTTACCTGGTACATGTAATATAAAGTAGAACAATAGATTCTTCTGTATCGTTTTGGCCACCCAGTGTGGACAGGGTTAGAGGGAAACATATGAATGGTTTACCCACATTAGTGTGGACATTACCGGTTGGTGATTAACTAATGTCAAAAGAGTTCAGGAGGACATAGATTATTTCCACACATAACTTTACTTTACTTTCACCTTGAGCTGTTTATTTATCAAGGTGAGTGTCAAAATGTGCTTGACTCCATTACAGTCTGAAAGAGTAAATAAGTTTATGCTTCACATAAGGGATACATGAGTACATTTAATGATGTCTTTTATGGGATTTTACATGGACATTTTATGGACAATTAGGACCATTTTACAATCTCTGTTCCAGTTAAACACAGATTACTTATGCACCACATCAAAATGCATGCACTGGAGCCACATTTGCTCCCATCATTACACTCCACCTTGAATTTAGGATTAATTGGATAATCATTCTGCACATTTTAGCCTCTCCTCTTCTGCACCCAAGTGGCTTTGCCAATTTTATTGTTGCAAACAGAGCAACAGAACCTTGCATTAACATGCATTTCAGGGCATGTTGCAGTCAGATAGTGCTTGATCACATGAAAAGAACAGGTGTGAATGCATCCAAAATGCAGGACAGATTGTGATTCGATTGTTTACACCCCCTTCAGAGGTAGTAAGAGACGCGTCGTGTTTGAACTCAAGTGTAAATGCAGTTGAGTTTTCAATCTACAACTGTGTGGGCGGAAATACGTGTTTCAAACCAGCAAGGTAGTGGTGGTTCCCTCTAATCTCATGCTCACACTTCTGTATGTTCTACCACATCTGTAACGTAGTTCTCCTGTTTGAACACTGTCTTTACAATCAGCTAGGCCTGTTTCATCCTTGTCAACGTTATTGTTGCCCTCTAAATCTTCCTGACTGACTTTGACATATATAACACAGAAACTATGGACCAGCAGAGAATTTCTTTTCAAAAAATATTTTTATTTTTTGCCAATATTGGCAAAGAAAATACAGACAGTATCATTATTGCACCTTGTGTAATCGTATTTTTTTAATACACTAAATACAGGGGATACTTCAGTTGGTTATGCAGGGTTTGAAAGTAGCAGTTTTAACCGTGTGATGTATTGATTTGATTGATTTATTTTAATGTGAAATGTAAACATCTGGATATGAGACACATTTTAATGCAACGTGTAAAGGTTGTCCTTCCCACCCCACCCGTGGAAATGGTGAAAAGTTGGTTTGACTGATGACTAAACATGCTGATTCTTTCTTAACCACTCTCCCTGTCAAGCTGCACCTCTTCAAACCTACCTTGCTGTCACTTAGCCTTTCAGCTCCATCAGTCCCCTTTTTAAAAAAGCCTGTGCACTGTATCTTGTCTGTGTGAACCGTCTCACACATAGCAGGGTAATTCTTCCATTGAGATAACACCACCTTAACTGTACTTAGCAATAATTTAACATCCTTGCGTGACAGTGGTAATGGGAGCAGAAACCATTGAATCACCTTGGGGGCCATTATTAACTGTGCTTTGCATCAGTAATGTTTATGCATTAGATTAAATAGGCCTCTACAAACATATACACAGCATCACTCATGCAGACCTTCACATTTTTCAAGGAAACATCTTGTGGTGTGAGGGAGATAGCTACTAGCTCCAGAGGAACAATCAGCTAAAGTGGTCTGAAACTGTAGAAGAAATAAAACACATTTCAGAAATTCTGTATTGTTAGTTATAGTATCTCTATCTCTGAATTCAAGCAGTTGTTTGGTCATAACAGCAGGAGATAGTAAAAAAACATGCATATAGTTTTTATAGCAAGATACAATGGCACTCAAAAGAACTACAAACCAGCCTTGCAAATAAGGATAAGGGCCTAGTTTTATAAATAGCTTGTCACGGATGTCATGGAGTCAAATGTTGTTAAACATTCATTTTGGCACTATATTTACTTTTTCAGTGTTAGAGCTGTGTATTCCAAACTACACTTTGCCCATATATTCTTCAGAAGCTGTTAGACTCTGACAAGAATCCTCTTGCTGCTTCAGTGTGGGATATTCATGGACAGAATATCAAAGTACAGCTGAGGTCTGGAGAGTCTGTATCTTGGTAATGTTTGAATCAATATGTCTGCTTTTTGCAGATGATGCCATCTTTCTGACTTCACCAGAATTTGTATTGAGGCAGTATGATGCACTTAGAGTGGGTGTGAGTGCACTAGATAGGTAAAACTCTGTGGACGCACAAACAAATTATGTGGACACCAGAGCATTTTACCCATATGTGATTGCTGAACAACTTTTTCCAAAAACTATGGGCATTGACATGCTGCTATAAGAGCCTCCCACTGTTCTGGGAAAAATTTCCTTAAGATTTTGAAACGTAGCTGCAGGTGGTTGCCACCATTTAGCCACAAGCTAATTAGTTAAATAAGGGCGCCAACTTTAAGCAACAAGCTCTGGCTATCAGATGTGTTCCAAACATTTCAAAGGTGTTCAGTGGAGTGTAGATTTAAGAATTTGAGCACACCAGTTAAGTTCATGCTGGACTTCACTTTGTACACTGTGCCAGTATCACTCTAAAACCTTTGCCAAGTTGTACACTTAATAATTCAAAAGTACATAAATGCAACGTAAACATGTATGGATCGTTCGCATGTACAAGCTAAAACTGGTTTGACCACCTGACCCAGCATTGGAACAAATTGGGCAAATTAAAAAGTAGCCTACATAACTAATTGAACTTGTACTACATTTGTGATTAGCTGTAATGACAATGTGGATTACTTCAAACGGAGCCGCTAGCGTCTGACAGGTCGTGATGACGGTAACATAGGAAGATCACATTTCAGCTGAAGTGGGAGGTTGGAAGAGATGTGCACATTGTGTTTGGTTACTAGAGAGTTCGTGTGTTTTTTGGGGTAGACCAGACGAGACATGGCAGAGTTAGTCTCTCAAGAAAACCTTAAACTGCATGAATATGGCAACATTTTGAATGTAACGACTGTAAGAGCAACACGGTGCATTGATTTCAGCTGAACTTTTGTCGGACACCTTGTTTCTACTTATTTCTGTGTCTTGCTTTAAAAGCACAGAGATGGATGAGCAAAGGTTGATTCATGAAGTTGAAATAAGGCATTAAGGCAATAAGGCATTATCAACCTTATTTCACTGCAAAAAGCCAAATAAGGTTTCATCTGGCTGGAGGGAGATTGCCAGGGGGGTGAAAGTTTCTACTGAGGAAATGACCACAGCTAATAACAACCTAGGCTACATGCCGTCGGTTATATTTTATGTATATTTAATACCATAATATAAGATCTGTGTGTTCTGTTTCAAAAACAAACATGCAAACATAGAATGATAGCAATTAGGTTACACACCCAGAAGTGGTTAAGTCTCCAGTCTGGTCCCAAGTGCACGGCTAAAAGGTAGGCCTACATGGTTTGTGGACATGACGTGACAGAAATGCAAAGTTAACAGATTCAATGTGAACAGAGAGCTTTAATGAAATGCAACACAAGTGACACTCATTTGCTTTTCGGACATGGTGTCATGTTGTTGGCTGCTGTGTTGAGTGCAACACCTAGTGGTAAAATTAAATATACAGATCTGTTTCAGCTCTTGATATCAAATCAGAAAGCTTTTACACCAGCTCAATCGTAATGGACCGGAACCCAGTATGGAAAAAAATGCATTGTTCTCCAACACCCAAGTCCACATGTACTGTCCTCACTCTGGACAGAGGGACCATTGAGACCCTGCCTGGAACAACAAAGTGAATGCATGAATGGATCAAAGGAAGGAAGGATGAGATAACTGATATGTTCAGTAGTTGGACGTTGATGGATATTTCTTGTGCTTTATGTTTGTCTGGTGTCCCTAAAAGCACTTATCTCAGTAACAGTGTCTGATAATCAAATGTAAACGATTTTTTTCTTTGTGGTGCTTCCAAAAGTAGCCATGACAGATGAGCAAGTCTGTTCTCTGTCAAGTGAGGGGATAATTTGTGCACTGCCAAGAGTTAGACATGAACTACAATGCCACCTAATCTGTGCCTTATCGTGATAGTTTAACATAAAACCATTGTAGCGAAAAGGTTATTTTTCTTCAGCTCTAAGCTTTATAGCATATAAAAGTTGTCAGATTTTTTCCACATAATACAGTCTGCCTCCTCTCTCAAGCCTCAAGCTAAGGAGCATGAAGTCTCAAGAGTGCAAAAGAGATGTCTGCACACATTGTCTTTGCTGTGCCATGTCTTTGGCAAAGGGGCATCCACAGTTTACAAGACTTGCCTTCAATTTTACTCATCAAACAATGGGTGTGTACACAGCCCATTCAAGGCAGGGAAAATGCAACACAACGTGACATGAACATCAAGCATTCGACCATCTGGGGAGGAAGAGTGCCAAATAATGACTCCTTAGTGATTATGGAAGCACTATTCTTTTTTCTATCCTGTCACATCACCCAAAAATAGTTACTAAAGGAGCAATATGTGTGAGATTTGATCTTACCACATGCTGCTTTGACACTGGTCTGTTTCTGCGTTCCTGTGTGAGAAGTAAACAGCGACGTGGAATTTTGTAACATGAAGGCAAAAAGAAGCTGCCAATTCAGAGACGTCAATTGATTCTAAACCCCTCCTCCCACCTTAACTCACTTCCGCACAATTTATTTTCCACTTGCTTTTGTTGCCACCGAGACCGGTCTCGTCGACCTCTCAAAGACTGGTCATTAAGATCGAAATCTTCACCACATAAAATTTTATTTGAAATCAATTCACTGACCTTCACCATGCAAAGGCAAACACATTGTCAAACCCATCCCGATTTGAGGAGCTGTGTTAAACAAGCGTTGCATATCTTGATTAATAAGTCCTCTGTGGGTGATGTGGAATAGGTTAAAACTTCATCATGTTTCTGGATTTCAAACATAACCTTTGCAAAAGAGAATTTTGATCAATTTTTTTTGCGGGAGATTTAAAATCAAGGCTCTAAATACCTGTTCTTAAGGATTTTTTCCCCCAACTATCGTGCAGATGAATGAATTCACAAATGCACATGAATACAAGGTGGGCCTTTATTCAACCGAATGTACAGTATAGAGCCAAGCAAACCATTCTCGTCTGACAGTGTTGCCCCAGGCTCTGCTTCACAGTAGACAGATGGAAGGAAACATCACCACAGCATGTGCAATCGCCTTCATCAAACAACACACAAAGGCTGTTTTAACAGTTACTTCTGGAGAAAGCTTTCCAAGAAAGCAGAATTATGACTTAGACATCCATCTTAAAAAGGAAACACTGTCAAGCTGATATCCGATGATGTTGTGCATGTATTTTTGAGCATCTGTAATATTTGTGTTTATTTTGAGCAAATAGTGACAGATAAAAGTAAGGAGGTGAAACATTTGTTCTTCTTTTGCACTACAAATTGATCTCACACCGCACAGCTACAGAAATGAGGTGTGTGATGTACATGAAACGGAACAGAACAACAACACAATGCTACGATTTCATTATTAATTTACATATGTTGTCATTAACTGACACTTTTCCACCCGTGCTTTATCATACAATGATCACAACACAATGTGGAACACGTTTTAGCGCACAGACCTTATTATGTGTCGTAAATAGGTGATTCATAAATTATTAATTGGCACATCCAAAGGCTTATCCTGACTTTGTTTTAAAGAAAATCAGGAGAGCCATTTTTGATTTTTCTTTTTAGCCACATATGTCTAACTCTCTCCTAACCACGTTTGGCATTTAACCCTAAAATAAAACATTTCAAGGTGATAACTCAGAGATTGTGCTTGTGTACATGAGCCAAAGGGTGCTCTTACTTGTCAGTGTGCCAAAAGCAATTAGCAGTCTTTCTCCTGTCAAGGACTAACATGACATGACAAAACCACACGCAAGTTAGCCCAACCTGTACAATGCTTTAATGCAATTAGTACTTTTCAGACACAAACACACATTTGTATCAGCTCTTGTGTAACAATAACCTGTACCTCACACACATACACACACACAAACACACACATTAATTTGCCAGTGGGACATTAGGTGAAGACATGTCAGCTGACAATAATGGTGGTTCACAGTGCTGGCTGTAGTCTAATTGGTGTGTTGCAAATACACGTCACTCAATGTAAGACCCTTCATTAGCCTCAAGAGTTCTGTGCCTTGTGATGAATTCTGCCTCATCCCACTTTTGCCGTGCTTCAACTTTATCTGACAGAATATTATTGACAGTGGTCTTCTCAGCAAAAAGAATTTCATGTCGACTGGAGGCTGATTGCTTGATCGAGACGAGGAGATGTTTAATGTTTCATACAGATTATGCTGAGGGCATTTGCAGATCATGTGCAGTCCTTTGCTAATGATACAAATTAGAATTGCACCTATAGCCCTCTCTTAACGTGAGCCCACTTAGAAGAAAATTATGTTAGATCTATGATCCGTCATGTGTGGTCCGTTGTGCGGCGCTGCCATTACTGCGGTGGCGAGTCACAGTGTCTGCTGCTTCCTGCTGACAGTGATAGCAGCAAAGGTTATCAATTTTGTACATTATCTCAGCTAATTGAGGAAAAACTTGGGCATAAATGTAGGCATTATGGACTGTCTGTCAAGTACCAGTACAGTATCCTGTAGTTAAAAAAAAACACAAAAAAAACCTCTCTCTCACTACTAAACATAGACCTGACGGTGTTCGGTTTGATGAGTGACCATGTCATTCGACTTTAAGCCAAATGTGTCCAGGTTTGGTCATGACTTTTGTAATTGGTTGGCATAGATGATGAACACAGACAAGTATGTATTTAAAACTGATTGAAGTAAAATATAAGACTTATATAAGACAAGGACACCTTTGTGATCTGTTTGTGCATAGTGACATTTTTATGTTTTTCAATAGGCTAATTAGTTGGATACAATACATTACGATATATTGTGATTTCTAACTTTTTTTCCACAACACATTCAAGAAAAAGTTTGTCAACATCTGTTTGTATCTAATTGGGTACTTTTTTTCCATCTTTACATCTTTTTGAATCATTTTTATTGCAGCAAACTGCATCTAGTTGATTGAAGAAGCTATTTGCAAAATGAATTATTTACATAATAAAAAAATCGATACACCCTCTGTGTATCGATACAGTATTGCCACATAAAATATCACAATGCTATGGCATATCAATCCCCCACCCCTCCCCTTCTTTTTAAATACTTAACGGACAAAAACCCCTGCAATGCTGTTTCTGTAAAAGTGCTAAAATAGCACTGTCAAAAGTTAAAAAAAAAAAATCACTTAATGAACAGTTTAAGAAACTCTCAGTTTCTGCCTAAATCTAATTATACTGCAAATGTGATTTGCAACCAAGGACTACTTTTGCAAAGTACACATGAATACAAAGTAGACACAAAGTATACTGTATAGAAATTACATTTCTCAAAGTAATGCTTTTTGTCACTGTTGCCTCAGAGAAAAGCAGAGATCAGCAGAGATTTCAAAACTAGAAATCTTATTCTTTTCGTTTGCGGAGACTCCATATATTTTAAATAATATATAATTCTTATAGCAATAGTCTGATATGGATGAACCTGCCTCAGGATCTGTCTCTCTGTTTTTAGTTATTTTGCCTCAGACATGACGGACTGTAATCATCTTGGCTGAAGGCTTTTTTTTCTTCACTATCTGCTTCTCTGGATGAAACCACAGTCATGCATGCTAGATATGCATACTATATGGAAAAGTTCAAATATTATTTAATTCAGGGGATCTTTTTGTCTGTCTTGGGTTTCTACACCATTTCTCTGAAATTCTACCTCTGTTGCCAATAAGGCAAAAGCAAATATTGAATTGTCCTCGCTCTGTCCACTCCATCTTTATCAAATCTTTTTCTTTCTCCAGAGATCCTTGAGAAAGTGGTAGAGAAAGAAACAGACAGAAAGAAATGAGGCAATAGAGATAGTTTCAACTCATTGTGGTAAATCTCAGTGGTTCTTGAAAGTTGCCATGGATACAAACCCAGCCTGTATGGATAAGGGAAAAAAATGTTTTGTCAGGATGTGCCCAAGTCTTCAAAAATGTCTACTGTATTTCTACAGAATATTCTCTGGACATGTTTGCACTGCTCTCTTTCTAAGTGACATTTGTTTCTCCTGTTGGACAGACAACATTAAGAATTTAGGCTCAAATGCTGAAATGTAAAAGAAGGAGAAACCCATGGCAACATTTGAAGGATCAAAGGTGATGCAGCTACTGGACCGTGGTCTCTTCGGAAAACTTATGCCATTTAAGCTGAAAGGATAATACAAAACCACAGAATGGTGTGAAATTGAGTACAGTGGGCGAAGAATTTGTCCTTTCTCAAAACCTTAGTATATTAATACATGGCAACCTTGCAATTTAGCTATGTAACCCCTTCCTTCACCAATTCCCCTGCCCAGCTGTGCTTGACTGATAAGGTATATTAGTGAGTGCACTCTTTCTTCCAATTATTTCTTTTACATGTGTGCACAACAAGTCATGGATTCCGTGGGAGGCCAGCAGGAAGCATGATTAAAGGCAATGTTGAGAAAAAGGTCTGTTTGATCATATCTGTAAAAAACAAGAATGAGCTTTGCTCTTCTACATGATTCATTTAAAAGGCCACTATTTTGATTTAACGTAGAAATAAACAAGTTATTTTTCTTTAACTTATCATTATGACTGCACAATATAACGGCTACGGAATAATGTGACCATTAGCGTATAGATTGCTTCCCTATAAGCAAGGCTGGAATGGCCATCTGGCATGCCAGGCACTTTCCCGGTGGACCGTTGTGCCTTTTGGGATGCTACAACTGTCTGGCCCATAAAACAGGTAGATCGGCACATTAGTTTTTGGTTTGTTTTGTTTTTTTCTTAGATGACACTGGGCTGGCCCAGTCACATATTAATTATAATAATTATCTGAAAAATGTCGACCAAAAGCCCAAGTCTGGTTTCTTTAAAATAACACACTCCGTGCAGTTAGCTTCAGTTTCACAGCCACATTTGAGCCACGGATCCTGGCTATATTTACTCACGCTTCATGGTGTGTATCAGCAGCATTTGAGCCACCATTCTGGGGTGTTTTTCTCTGACCCGTTCCTGCCTTTCCATCAGCTTTGGAACCACCAAATGTGGGTATTTAAAGCTAAAACATAGTGTGTTTTTTAATGCCCAAATCTATCAACACATACACCACAATATAAAGTTTCAATGTATCCGCTTCAAAATAATGCAGATGTAACATATCTGTGGTTTACAGAAACCAACAACGCAAACATTTCATTCAATGATTGGGTTTTATAATTGCAGGGAGTGTATATTTTTGGAGAGACTTGGTTTTGGAGCAATGGCCGTTTGTTTTTGGGATGATGGGCTTTCTGTCCAATGCAACATTTTTGGACTCACAGGGCTTCAGCATTTTAGGCTGTAAGGACAATGGCCAGTCCCTGATTAAACAGCACAGCTGTAAAAAAAAAAAAAAGAGGGTCAAAATTGATAACATGTACCCTAGAAGAGGCAGAAAAATTGCAACCAGAAAAAGACTTGACCCAGACTTGACCTGGACTATTAAGACTCTTCCAACAACTTGCTGCTCAGAGTAAACTCATTCAGGAGCTTATCTGGTAGAAGCACAGTTGCTTCGTCTCTCCCTATCCTGAGTTACTTTGGTTACGAGACGGGTATCACCAGGTCAGTTTGTTGTAGTCTGTCATAATTTAAGCCTATGTGAAGCTCACTGAAAACATAATATGTGTGACGGCTCAATAGTCTAGGAAATGTAAGAGCCTGATAAATGCAGGTCTGCATGTGTAGGGAGGGTCTCGTGGTCAGTGCTGAGAGATGCAAAGTTACAGCAGGAAGAGCAGAGAACAACTCAAACAAAAAAAAATCAATCTTTTTGGATTTTTCCAAAAGAGAAGAAAGGACGGGTGACACATTTAAAATATTTTTGTCAGTCCAGCCCTGCCTATAAGCTTCCCTTTCACTATGTACTTCAGTCTACAACCAGGGTGGATCTCCTGGGAAAATGAAAGTTTGATTTACGGCACAAACGAAGTGTGTCAACAATTACGCCACTAAAGCAGGAAGAGGTTAGCAGTTTCGTTTTCTACGGAAGTTATCAGTAGCTGTCCCACAGAGTACCAGTGTAAGTTATTTGCAGTCACTATCCTCAGTCGCAGAAATAGTTGACAGAGAAAATGTGGAAAACAAAATATAGTGCTTCCTGTGTTATTGGTTATTACTCGGCTATGACTAAAATAGAACACACTTTGGTTGTCTTTGCGACAGCTGCACTGACAACAATACCATATGGAAATGCTATTGGAGTTGAAAAGTAATCTGTCTTATTCTACTTTAACATCGTGGGAAGCATTTATGGTATTTGACTGTTCAGACAAAGGACAGTCAAAAATGTTATGGATGTTTTACTCATTATCCCTGTAGAGAAAATGATAATAGTACATCTTCTGAGGCAAGGCAAGGCAGCTTTATTTGTATCGCACATTTCATACAACAAGGCTATTCAGGTGCTTTACAGAAAAACAAAATATAAAATGTAATAAAGGATACATATTCACAATGAAAGAATAAAGAGAAAAGATATTAAAGGTTAAATTAATCACTAAGTGATTTACAATTAAAAAAAAAATGTAATTTTGATATAACATGACATATATGAAAGAGCTTCCACATTCCCAAATTTCCCAACGTGCTGTTGATATTTTGAATATGAACCTGTTAAAAAAAATAACAATGAGCTGGAGGAAAATGTGTCACTGGTATTGTTCACTAGAACAAAAATCTGTAGAAAAAAAAGAGTGGACCTTTAAACTAATCTTCTGGTTTGGTTAAGCTGCTGAAACATCATAACTAAGGATTATTTGCCATGAATAATCAATCAAGGGTAAAAACCGTAATCTCCTCCACTGTTAGTTTTACACACACACACACACACACACATATAGCTTTATTTCAGTTTGGTGAATTATAACAGTCCACTGATGCATCCTATAAGGTTTGACAGTGTATGAAGTAGATTTTAGAAATGCCAAAAGTTTCCCCAGAAAGTTGAAAATATCAAAATGGCCAGAGCTACAGTATCACACATTAGCAACTCTGTGCCTTCTGACAGATAATACTGCTTTTTGTATGGCAGACTCCTTAACCCTTTAAAACCTGGACAACTTTGTTTGATTTATTTCAAAAACATACATGGGTGGTGAAGCAATGAGCAACTTCATAAGACAGGGCCCCAAAATTAGCAAGAAATCATCAAAAAAGTCACAAGTAAATCACCTAAAAATAAGCAAAAAGGAAGACAAGGAAATTCCTCCAAAATGTGCTGAAAGTTATCATTTTTAAATGTTTCCTTTTTTTTCTACAACATATATACACAATATGCACATCAAGATATATTAGGAAAATGTAGGACATTTTCTGTAGTATATATATATATATATATATATATATATATATATATATATATATATATATATATATATTCTGCCCTTTTGTGTCCATTCAATTAGTGGTGACTTTCTTATAACCTTTCACAGATTTCTTGAAATTTGTGGGCATTTCCTGGCCAGTTAGTCATTGCCTTTTTTCACATTTTTTTCCTCAAAGAAATCAAACTAATTAGATTTTCAAAGGGTTAAATACCTTGTGAAAGCCACCTGAAGGCAGCACAAGAAAATTGAAGAATTAAAGAAGTCCATAAAAATCCTCAGAGACAAACAGTAAAATTAAAAAGCAGTTGATTGTATGCAGTGTTTTCTCTCTCTCTCTCTCTCTCTGGAAAAATGCCATTTTTGTCACTTTTAGAGTAAAATATAATTTGGCCTCATCACAAATCAGCCATCCAGCCCTACCCCTGCCCCCTTGTCTTCAGGGATGACTGTTGTGACATGAAATAATGTGGAGGGAAATGTTGAACAGGTGAAGATAGCTGTTTATGAAACCTTGCCAGGGGCTAAACTTGTTAAAATGCAAAGTTAGAGCCATTTGTTGTATGAGGTGATGGCAAAGGGATGAGGGTAATCAGCTGTAACATAGTGCTGGTGATGATCTGACCTTTGTGTGACCATAACCCTTTACGACCCCCATAAAAGCACCTGTTAGAATCAGCTTTAGGGTATTTGAGGACAAGAACACCCATTCAATTTGCTGCGGCAGAAAAAGTGACAGCTTGATGGTTTGTGATCAGGGATTTTTGAGCCGATCAATATCTCGCATTGATGCCTGTCTGACATAGTGCCCTTCAGCTGCAAGCAGATTTGTTGATGCTCCATCTCCATGGGTATTGTGGTCCAAATTACACGCAGTTAAAAAACATTAAGCACTTTTGTGATGCTGAATGTTTAGAATCATTTTAGTGAGACACTTTCTCATTTTTTTTTTTATAAAATGATATTACCCTCAATTTTCCAGGTAACCCTGTGTTGCCATTTTTGTCATTTTTTGCATTTCAAGTGTTCAACAGTTCAGCTGAATTGGGGCGGGCTCACACATCACAGGAATAATTTGACACCATTTTATACATGGAAACTATGGAAACTGTGAACAAACCCATTATCGGGCTAATTTCTCTTCTCATCCCTGATAAGAGCTCTGCCACGGCCTGTTGACACTCTCGGGAATGTCTGAAAAGAATTTGAACCTCATCATTATTCAGAGGTGCCGATGATACAGTAGACCTAATTGGAAATGAAAAGCAGAACCAAAGCTTGGTATAAAAGTGAACAGTGCCCCCCTCTTGCTTTCAGGCGGATTTCTGGAGCAGTGTGGCTACTCTGCAAACAGCAGAGGCATCTGTGGTCCACACATACCCCGCCATCCACCTACATCTCTCAGTGCAAGCATCTCTCCAACGCAGTGCGGCTTTAAGAGGACCGGGGCTCTTAAATCTGCGGTTGGCTCCTCCTTCCGCCATGATGTCAGTCGGAGGGAGAGCGAGAGGGAGAGAGGTGGGCAGTATTGAGGAACTGAGTTCATACAATACTACTGAGACATCTACAGCTTAGCAGACAGATACGGTGAACCGCCTATCCCGGCTCCTGTAAGTGATGCTGCACTGAGGCACACTTTGATCCAACTCCATTGGGGGGCGATGCGCTCTCTGCATCCCTCCTTCAAGAGTTTTTTTGGGGGAGCGTGCACAACCTCGAATCAGTCAAAACAAGTGGTTATAAAATATATTAGGGTGTAAGCTTTCAGTTTTTCAGCAGAAGTCCTTTTTGCGCTCTTGGATTGAAGTTTTACGCGCGGGTCAAGACGCCTTTTTTTGCGCACACGTGTACGTTTGGTGCAAGCAGATTTGAAGCTGGTAAAATTAAAGTAGGAATTTCAAGGCACGCGTAGGGTAGGGATACAAAGTTAATATAAAACAGGCTTGGATCAATGCGTATCTTCGGCCGTGGGATTGCGAGCCCAAGACACCCGAAGAGGAATTACAGCGTCCTTTTCAAACAAAGTTGATCGCTGTGCATTTTTTCTCTCTTGCACATGAGGACCACAGCTTTTTTAGCGCATGGATAAGTTTTTGTAGCGGATAACGTTTTTTTTTCTACTTGCATTGCGTTTTTTGCTGCCGCTTCTGATGAGGATCCCCTTCCACTTCAGTTTAATTCATGGCACTTCTTTTTTTGTAAATCAGTGATGTCTCCACGCGACGGTACTCACGGTTGATTTTTCATCCCATTCGAGCGGAAAAGGTAAGCTTTGCTTCTAATCATGACTTTACTGCTGAGATCATAATGTTTTTTACTTAAGTGGTCTATGAGCGGATGACTGGTCTGTATCCTGAGCGCATTCGGAGTCGCTGGAGAGCGCCCAGCAGCCTAATTTATATGGTCCGTATAAAAATCAAATTGATGTCTCAATACTGAGGACCTGCGCTATATTTACAATCCCCGAAAGCTACATTAGCTGAGCGAAAATTTAGTGATAGTCTACAAGGCAGTTGGATAAATCAGTGTGTCTGGATTGTGGGTCATTTTGATGCTCCGTGGGTTTTCCTAGAGCTGCTCCAAAAGATATAACAGGCGTCCCCGCGCACCTGATGTAAATAGAAATTATCCACGGCCACGGTGCATCGTGGAAGCTGAGTTGTCGCATTATGAATATAAGCTACCGCGCGGTTGGTCACGACTTCGGGCGTTATTTAGTCAACAGATCGCTGGATAGATAGGCCTACTTTCCAAGAGCATCCAACTGCAGGGACTTGTCAGTGCAGGTTTCTCAGCAGCTTGGCCGCTAAGCTCGGTGCGTGGGTGCGCGGTAACAGCGCGCTCTTTGGTCAAGCGGTTCAGCTGTCACAGACCATAACCCCAGGGCCAATCAGCCTGCTCACGCTCACACTCTTGAAAATAAATGAATAAATATCGTATTATTTAGTTCAAATAGTCACGACGTAAATCCCTCGTTGGTCTGGAGATTAACCGCCACAGTTGGTTGTTTGGGTTCCTAATATGTTATACCTGCTCAATATGCAACGCATTATTATTGGGCCTGTTTTCTCTTTTTTTTAAAGAGTCCCATAAGGCCTTCTGAACTCAATATTTGCTGGAGAATTAAATCAAATGGTAATGCGAGCCTTCCCAAGGTGAGCATCATATTTTGGCTGTAGGCTGATGCGTTTATATTAAAAGAAGAGTCAGTGAGTAAATGGAAGCAGGCTAAGTATTTGTTTGAGTTGAAAATTGCAAATATCTGCTCATGCACATCCGCAATTCAAATTCACCAGCAGGTACAAAGCAATTGATCATAGTCTGCAACACACTGATAAAGTGGAGGTGCTACAACCATATCTCCAGTTATTTTTTATTCCTCCGATAAATTCAACTAAATAGGTTATTGACTGCAGAGTGATGGGTTTGGGGGGGGTTGTTAACTTGTTAGGAAGCTGTAAGCATTCAAAAAAAGCTCAAAACTAATTTGTAGTCTCAGACATGCTTCTCCAGGTGTCAAAGATGGTGTTTTTGCTTACAGTGTGTGTTTGGTTGTTAACATTCAAGCACTTTTTAAAATCACTGCCTCCACAGTCACATATCTAAAAACTCAGTAAGTTAAGAGTTTGTCTGTCATTTAAGCCAATTTTTAGTCCTGAGTAACTTGAAGCATCCTTTCTACTTCTCATAAAGCATAATATATTAAATATGACTGCTCACATTGAATTTGTATATTTCAGAATTCATGATGGTGTCTACAGCACAAAATTGCCCTTAAAATATGGTCACTTGGAAATCTGTAAAAATGTCCTCTGATATATTTTCATATTGTTCCTCCAGTATCATTTAAAAAAAAAAAGAAAATTTAATTTTAGCAATTATTCAAAATTTATACAGCTGTGGGCTGCAGTTTTTCTGTTTGACTTTGTTTTAGTCAATTGCATGGTTATTACAAAAATATATTTCCTTGTCCATAATTTAAAATTTTGTCACATTTTCATTAAATGTAATGGATTTTAAAGTCAAAGTTAACGTTAAAGATGATGTAAAGCTACACCGAAATGATCACACTCATATTTGGCATTAGGATTACATTTATATGTATGGACTGCCCTCTTGAGGTCCATGATTACAAGGTTGTAAATTAGTTCGTCATTTAGCTAATGCAGGAGGGTAAGAAATATTACCAACCAACCATTTAATTACCCAAGTAGCACAACTCTCCATAATCCAAGTCTATCTAAGAATTAAAAATCTGATTGAAATGTGAAAAGCCACTGGGTTATGCAGCTTAACAGCATTGCCAGACTTTATGCAAACATTCTGCTTCAAATTATGTGTCAGAATTTTGATATATCAGCTATATCCCCTCTCACTGATACAAGATAGTGTGATGTGCAAATCCCAGTGATATTTGAACTTAAATATATCGTACATCTTTTGTCAGTATTAAATCTACTGTTAACATTGTCAATGTGGCCGTTTATGTCAAACATCATTCTCTCGCACTTTCTCACTTTCCGGCATGACTTAGGTAATATAGTCATTGTTGAAGTTTCCCAAGAGAAAACAACTTTTATTCTTCCACCTTGTAAAGAGAATTGTTCTGGCTGTGTGGACTAAAAAAGAACTGACTGATCTTGACAGAAACCTGGTCTGTCAGGCTGTCAGCGATCCTTAAAGCTGTTAAAAGAGAAAAAGCCCAAGACAATCAAAAGTATTACTTCTACCAGTGCCCTCTTTTGAAAATCTCTTTGGATCCAAAGACAATATTGATAGATACAACAGTGGTGAAAAACCTGCCTTTGACGCTTAAAGGACTCCAAATGTCTTGGTTCCTAGCCTCAGACTAAGTCCGCTGAAAGTTTCCAGTTGAGGATGTCTTTAGGGGTGAAGGCAGGGGGTGACACTAGCTCTATGTCTCCCCTCTCACTGCTACCTTCAGCGGATGCAAACACCAGGAAGGCCTGTCCATCACGCTGTTGTGTAAAGTGATCCTGGGCCGGCCTGCTCCTCTTCACTCTGTGTCTCCCAAGAGGGAGGTTTGAGTTTGCCTACTGGATTCAACCTGCTGTCTGGGGCTCAAAATAGCATTTCAGGAGACTAGTGAAATGTAAGCAAAGGAGACACTCTGACTGACACCCAGGATTTCTTTCTCCCTCCCTCTTACTTTTTTTTCCCTCCAGCACAATTCCTTCTCTCACCTAGCCTATCCCTCATGGACAGGCTTATAAAGAGTTGTGACAAGTGGAACGCCATGCAAATGTTGGGAAAATCCTGCTTACAATAAAATAACCTGCAGTGAGTTAATAGAATATGAGGAGTAAACAAGTTTGGCTGCAATATGTTGAAGGGCAACACGTGCCTCTTGCATAAAAAGAAATCTAACATTGTAATTTTAGCAATTTTGTCTTACGTAGAAAGGTAATAACTCTATTTTTTTGTAATTTTCTACAATATATAATCAAATGTATGTAGTTCTTCCCTTTTTGTACAATGCAGTCTTTTAACATCACGTCAGCATTGCCAGAGTGTCCTTTTTGTTACTACATTTGTACTCCTGCATGTAGTCTTAGTCAAAAACATACTACACCCCTTCATCCTGTGAAACATTATTGTCACTTACAAGGGAGAGGGAATCTAGATCAAGCTTTGATCTTTTCTGTTTTTTCACTTCGGCGAATCACATCCCATTTAAGGATGTAATTTAAACTTCATTATGCGTTGTGCGAGCTCAGCCTTGGACTGCCTGGCGATCATCACAGTAAAGCAATCGCTGCTCACTCTGAGAAAGATGCACACTTCAAAGTAAAGTGTGTCACACTTCCTAATGGGATATATCTCATCAATATTTTGACATGACAGTCTAACACTGCCTGCTATACGTGTAGAATGAATAACCCTCAGAGTGATCGGTGTCAGCCGTGTGTTTTTTCCTGTCCAACTGTTCTTTAATGAGTCTCGTGTGACTGCTTTATGAAATGTGTGAAAAGAAATCTGTCTTTACAGGCTGCATGAATGCCTTGCAATTGTTGCTGATTCAAAACCAGCTTAATTAAATTCTTATTTTTAATCAATTCCCCTTTGTCGGTAGGCCGAGAGCTTCAGTGGCTATGAATGCTGTTGCCTTGCCAATTTAGAGGACCCCTGTAGAGCAGTTTAGGTAGTCATACCTTTTCTGCTGGATATTGTTTGACTCATGTAAATGGATGGAAATTTCATAAAGTAGGGAATATTAAGGTTCCCAAAGAGCTATTTGCAGTCCCTTGTTACCGCCGGTATGTATGCATTTTCAGCACCAGCTGTACATCGTTCCTGTGATGGCTGTCATGCACTTTTGCCATACGTTAAAGGAAATGGTCGTTTGATTTCAAGGCAGCTATCTTATGAATACAAACCAATATCTTGAGGAAAATTGTACGGTTGATAAACACTCAGGGGGTTGGTGGACCTAAATACACAGGGGGATATGAGCAATGAAATTATATTAGTCATTACTTATATTGCACTGAAATCCACATGGGGAGCCAGGAATATTATGAGGAGTAAACATAGCAGTGCATTGGTGGCTTTCTACGTCATTGCACACTAAAACACTCTAAATAATGTAATCCTGTTGTTCCACTGCAAAAAAATCTTTTGAACATGGATATACTTTGATAACTACACTGCATTACCACCACTGCAATACCAACAGGCAATTAAACCCTGCGTGCCCAAGCAATTTATGTGATTGTGGTGGAAATGATGGAATTTCATTTATTAAAGATATCCGAGTATGGATTAAATGAATGAATAGGTCCAAATGTGAGCTAGCAAACCACATGAAGTAACTCCCCTAATAACTTACTAAATATTCTACTAATTAACTGGTGTAAAGCAGTCAATATTTCATGCTAGCATGTACTGGCAGGGAAGGCATTGCAGAGTATGACTCCTTCATCATCTTCCAATGACCTACTTGGGTTTTGGCAAATGGGGTTCTTGCCCTTTGGCAAGCTTTTTGCACATATAAAACGGTTAAAGATTTTGTAGAACAACAGCATCAAATGAAGTGACAACCAACACGTCTGTTAATGAATAATGTTCAGTGGTGGTAAACCCATCCGCACTGCATTTCCTCTTTAAGGTTTTATCATATGCATTGTTCAGCACAAACAGCAAACTGAATGCTGTTCAAATTTGATGTTGAGAGAAAACACATTCGTCAGGATGTAATGAAGTTATGATTAAATTTCACTAATTTGACTGATGGTGGCTCCCACAATAAATAATTTCACAGTGTTGTCTCCTTCCACCGGAGATGCTCTAAACAGTGCTCTTATCTTACCGTGTATGTTTACACACATGGGCGTTCATGAAATATTTGTGAGCTCAATTGTTTACATTCAGAGCAAATGAGGTTTTCCATTAATAGCTGCTGTCAAGCGGTACTACTGCAAGTTTGTGTGTGTGTGTGTGTGTTCGTGTGCATGCAGGGAGGCACTGATGCTCAGGTCTGTATGTGAGGTGCAGTTTATGAAGACACCGCTGCATCTTATTGACTCAGATATGAGCTAAGTTTTTCTCTTCATCCCATGTTTCCATGTGCACTAGTTTGTGAACAAGCTTTCAAAGCAAACAATTTTGTCGCAACACTGAACTCAAATGCTTTCATACTTCTCAATAAAAATATGAAATGGTTCATTACAGCGATGAAATGGATTGATGGAATACGTGAACTGCTAACCTTTACGTGTCCGCTTGCTCAGTGGATGTCATCAAAGGTTAATTGTGTAAAACTGCCGTTAATTTGCTCTCAAAGACATGCGAAGGATGTGGGCTCATAACTAGTTAGGATGAATAGGTCAAGTTGAAAACTCTCCGTGAGGGAAAATAGTACTAATTACAGCAGAACTTGAATGCCGTGCAATTTTGTTCACTGACATTGTGTGTTCTGTCTTTTTCTCTTCCCATTCTTTTTTTTTCTCTCTCTGTCTCGCTTCTCTTGTGGCAGAATTGCTGCTGTAGAAGTGAAGCTCCTATCCACTCTTGAGTATGGACTTAGCAAGTCAGGCTTATGTGGTGGTCTTGCTCACCTGTGTGGTCGTGCTATGTCGGGCCCAGGAGAGGGACTACACGGTGAAGGAGGAGCAGCCGGAGAACGTCCGCATCGGGAACCTGCGCAAGGACCTCGACCTCAACCTGGACCCCAACATCAGGCTATCCTCGCCGCTGCAGTTCAAACCTGTGTACAAGACAGGTGACGTGCCTTTGGTGAGGGTGGAGGCCAACACCGGGGAGATCTTTACCACCAATCACAGAATTGACCGGGAGAAGCTGTGTTCAGGGGTCTTCGCTGAGAAACGCTGCTACTATGAGATTGAGGTGGCCGTGCTGCCAGATGAGATCTTCCGATTGGTCAAGATCCGCTTCCTGATCGAGGATGTAAATGACAACGCACCCCTATTCCAGTCCACTGTAATAAACATCTCCATCCCGGAGAACACAGCCATCAACACCCGATACCCGGTGCCCTCAGCGTTTGACCCTGATGTTGGGATCAATGGGATTCAACATTATGAACTGGTCAAGGTGAGGCTCGCTCCTATTTCATCTCTCACACATAAATGAAACAGGAAATGTTATTATTTGTTTCACAGTGGCATTAGCTCCTCTTAATTTTGATACAAATCCATTTACATACAAACTAACTCAAACTCAACAAACAATTTTGTGTTGATATGAAGCCTATTTCTGAAGGTCCATTTGGTTGTGAATATTGATTTTGTTGGTATACATTTCAATGTTATCACTCAATTAAATAATTAATTATAATAAAAATTAATATGTGTTAGAAGGGGCCTTCTACACCTACTTTTAGGTTCAGGAGGGTGTTATCAGCCTATTAAATGGTAATTATCAATTATTTTCCTTTCAGTTTTGTGAAGTTTGGGCACCAATACTACATGGTTAGGTTTGGAAAAAAGATAATGTGCTATATTCTGCCATACTCACACTTGCTGTTTTCAGTGCACGAGTGCCTTCACACTGTAAAGTATGTCAAAATGCTGTGTGCTTTGAGTATTTGGATGGCACACTCATAGCATTTAAAGAGTTGGATGTGGAATGCTGGACACTTCTCACCTCCGGCGGTCACCTATTTGGCTTTGGACAATAAATTTGTGAGAATGGTTGCTAAGGAAGCTGCAGCAATTGTAGACGCTCCAGAGAACAAGCAAATAAGCCTGGTGACAATCACTGTAAAATATTGGCGGTAATGCTCTACTAATGGAGGTATTCAAATTGAGACACAGCAATGATATATTTATATTACCTTTATTTTATATATTTATATATCGGTAAAATGAGAAAACTTTGACTTTTGGTTAACATGGAACAAAAACCCCAGTCTCCTGGGTGAAAGTCCTGTGTTTGTTTGATTCACCACTCAGATCTCCTTCCTGAAAGGACTCCATCACTTTTTACTCCAATGTTATATCACCTGACTTCCTCCATCATCGTTTCCTCTGAGCATCCTAGTAGGAGTAGCAGGCCCCCCCTAACCCATATCTACAAGGCTGATAACCACTGATAATGTCCATTCAGTTTAGTGATAACATTTAAAGCAGGTGCTGTCTGCTTCAGTCTCTTGAGAATGTGGCGGTCATGATTCCTATATATTCCTGTTTTATTCGATGTTTGCTGAATTGCCAGCTGTAATCAATTAAATTCTAATTTAAAACATCCAAGCAGAAACTGAATTTCTAACTAACGTTTATGTCCGCAATGCCATGTCTAAACTAAAAGCCATCTTGTAGAATTGAATTTAGTTCCACAGTGAATGAGTGAAAGATATTGATAGTGAAAGGTATGGGCCTGAAGCTTCATGTTACTGGTATAGTCTTCAATTTACTGATTTGCTTTATGGATGGAATAGAGTTAAAACTTTTTTAGCAGAATAAATAGGCTTTTTGTAAATCCAAGCAAAAAAGCAATTACTCTGATAAACCAAAGTGGCAATTTAGCTTGGAGAAATATTATATAGGGATAAAATGGTAAAGAAGGTATGAAATTAATTTTCTTTCATATAACTGTATGGATGCAAGCTGAATATTAGTCAGCACACATTATTGATTGAACTCTGTCACAGTGCTATGCCTGCAGCTTGCCACCTGTCTACATCAGGTCTGATTGGCTGACTATTTTAATCAGTGAATCCTTACGATATGTTCAGTCTTTGGATGTTTACTCACACGTGGTTTTCTTGTATGATTCAGATTCTGCATTGTAGTTTCTGCTGTAAACCTGCTGTAGAGCTGTAGTGCTGTAGTGTATATCCATATAGGAAATTAATTTTGACATGTTGAAAATATGACCTACTTTTTCATAAAGCCGAATATGTCAGGAAGCCTACAGTGTTTTATACCAGCCATTAATATTTTCATATGCTTTATTTCATTATGAGAGAAGGTTATAAAGAAGGAGAAGTTTTCACCGGGTACAGTAATATCATAGAACACGCTGTAGAAAGTGCACACACAGCATATACCACATGTCCAATTTACAGCAACAGGTTACATGTGCTGAACATGGTAGATTTAAACAAGTGAGAAGCAGAGCACTGTATTATGTTAATAGGTGTCTCATGCAGAACTAGGAAAAGCTTTTCTTCATCATCTAATTGGTACTTTATTAAACTGCAGTGCAATATTCTCTGTTGTCTAATGGAGTCAGCCCTAAATCCTGAATTGTAGGATAATATCTTGCATTCTTCATTTATAGTCTAGACAACACTCTATGCTTTGTGGATAGATGAATATTGGAGATGACATGCGCTCTTACAAATGAAGTGTAATTAAAGAGGGAGATGCAAGCACTCTGGAGGAAACCCTAAACATAATAAATAAAGAAAGGTTACTGCATTTTGAGAGCACGGTGCGAGACAGAAATGACAAGTCCATCTTGGAGTCTCAGATGAAGTTAAAACTGGGTTTGGAATGAACAGAATCATTGCTGTCCGCGTCTGCCTTGAATACCAATTTGCATTTTTAAAGAGTCCCACTGCCAAGGCCTCTCCAGCGCAACGTCCTGAATTGTTCATGCCTGGAAAATCACCAACCAAATGTTCTGCTCATTATGATGATGATCTGCAATCATTTTCTTTGCCCTTTTCACAATATAAAGCCTTCTAAAACCCTCGCCTAGGCGCTGGTTGTATTATCTTTTGCAGGAAATTCTTCTTAGAGCATCCTCAGCACTGCGTCCCTGATTCAGTTCTTCTCATTATATTCTCATTGTGATCGAGATTAATTTTCTTGCGTCCCAGGTTCCATATGAGTAAAACTCAGAGAGAAACATTAAAGGAGCCAAAAACGTGTTCAACCTTTGGTATCTTTCATTTCAGAAGTGCAGAAAGCCAAGGGTTTAGTGAGGAAGGAATGTGCAAGCATTTCCTAGAATAGCTCTTGGCCGCTAAGCCACCCTTGGACTATCTTTGTATGGTCCTGTGAGATTTGTCTCAGAAGCTCCCTCAGAATGATAGTTTGCCCAGTTTCCTTGTGTTGTGCAAAACATGGTGGTGAAATTGCTACCATTGTGTGGCACAGTGAGCCACACTCAATGGTCTACCACTCCACATGGAGCATGCCCAAATTGTCAACATACAGAACAAATGAAAGAAACATGGTAGCTTCTTTTTTGTACAACTTTGTCCTTTTCCAGAGCTAAGAGGAACAAGGGGTAATTTCACCCAACACAATGTTCCAGCACCACACATAATGGTTGGTAATCACACTTTGAGTGAAACTCTGCCATCAGTGTGGTGCAGTGGTGTGTTACGTCACCTGAAATGCAGAGAAGGCGTCCTAAGAAATGGTCAAGGTCAGAGAAAGCAATCACATGCATGGATGGAGGAGGATCTCCCATGAAAGCAGATTTGATCACTTTATGTATTCATAGGATAACTCAGAGGCCAACATGGAAACATTCTCACGACTTAAGGCAATTCTGCTATTGGTTTTGCCCTGGACTTTGGCTTTTCACAAACATTGCCCCCTTTCCTTATTCCAGTGCCATACGAGTTTGCAGAATCGCACACCACATTAATCCAAATTGCATCTATGTCAGCATCTTCAGACACATTTGAGGTGGGCGTCTTGTTCAAGTCATTTCATGTAGATCAATGTTCTGCTGCTGGCTGGGCTATGCCTCACTTGATAAAGTGGATGATGAAGTGGGTGTGCGTATTTTAGCTGGGCGATCTGAAGAGCTCTTAGACTTAACCTTTTTGCCACCTTACTAGCTTTTCCTCTGCAACATTCCTATCTGAAATATACCTAAGATATTTTTAATGGATGGAGTGGTCTTTTAGCTGGTACTCAGAGTCGGAGCTTGAATAATTTTATTCCTAAACTGATTCTAACTTTGCATTTGAAGATGCAAAATTTATTCAAGCTCCATTCCCAAGTAGCAAGAAACATTTGATTAATGCATTGCATGCTGCCTATAGGCAGTGAATAGGATTTTGGGGCAGAGAGCTCACTGTCGAGCATTTCCAGTTTTTATTAGCATCCTATTTTGACACATTATCCTCTTCTAGGGGTTGACGAAAAGAGACAAACAATTCCCAGCTTCTTTTGTCTTAATTATATGCATGAGATCATGGCCAGGGGCAAAAGTGGATGAGGGATGGAGAGAAAGAATGAGGGAGGAATGAAAGAGAGAGAGGGTGAGTTTCTATCAGCATTATAAAGAGGTGCTATAGCTTGTGATGAATAGCCCTCCCCAGTTAGCCCTATCCATGGGCATCACCGTGACTAGAGTCCTCCTGATATATTCACAGCCCAATCTCAGTCTCCTCTTAGTTTTAATAAGGTCATCAACTTGACTGAAAGATGCATCCACTGATAATCTGAGGCGCTGTCTGCAGAAAGGGGGTTCAGAGTCATCCTTCCCTCATCATCAGCCACCTCTGCTTCTGTCAGTATCCCTCAGTCATACCATTTGAATTAGCCAACTCTGATTAGATTGTGTGCGGCACACATCCCACATATACAGTGCCCTGATCCTTCCACGATCCACCGCAGAGACCCGTAATGTGGAGTGAATGGCAACTCATCAAAGTTCAAGAAGACATGTACCTGTACAGTGTATGTGTGGTGAAAGAGTGAGCCAGGGTATAATGTGCACACTTAGCCGTTTAGAGAGCTTTGTCCTTCTCGCTCAGCCTTAGGGTTTCCAGTGAGTGATTCATGCAAGTATTTGGCCTTTTCTTAGCCTGCCCTAGATCTTATCACAATCCACCAGACTAATTCTGCATTCAGGAGGATGCACAGCCTGAGAGATAGCTCCCTTCAACTTATTGAAATGCGCTGAGTGCTGTCTTGTCAGTTGTAAAATTGTGTGAAACCAAGACAAAAGCATAGAGGAAATGCTGGCTCATAAATCATTGTGCAGCATTCCCTTTGACACATCCTAACTCAACATCCTACTATTAAATCAGGCTTTGCCAAATATCAGTGTGCAGATACTCAGCTACTGTGCCGAATCTGTGAACTATTCAAACAACTGGGGATTGAGGAGCTCTGTGCGGATGGAGTAGTGCTTAGCAATAGAGCCCGCAGAATGTTGTCTTGGACCTTTAAGTTATGACAGAAATAGTTCAGCAATGTGCATAAAGATTCAGCACAGTCCATCCATAAGGCGGTTTCCCTACATTTCCATGCACAGCCTTATATACCATGTCTGCGTTCCCCTATATGATTTTTGCTTGCCAGAAGGATCACAGAATAAGGTCTGAAAGATCATTGCTGCAGCATTGGCTGGTTTAAGTAGTTCTGTCAATCACTGACATGTTGACAACACTCCCTCAGCAAGCGGTTTTTCAGAGTACATAATAATTTACATGCTGCAGCTGCACGTTTCCTTGTGTCGGCTACAACACTATGCTGGCACGAGGACGGTTAGAGATTTTAAAACCTACTTGTGCTCACAATTTGGTTGAAATGTTCCTCCCTTGAACGAGGAGAATGTATATATCTTAATCTCATTTGATAGCTGTGCCTAGACAGAGTAATCTCTTCCAACATTATGTGCAGCATGAAGCTTATCTCTTTAAAGAGGATGCTTTTTCTTGTTTTACCATGAAACTGCTTCTGACTGAAAGAGCTTCAAAGGGCTTCTTTGTTTCATAATGTGCATGCAGCTCATTCATGGGCTTGATCTTCTTCGTATTTCCTCCCCCCTGCTCTCTCTTTCTCCCCTTTTCTGTCACTTGTCTCTCTCTTCCTCACTCCTTTCCTTCCTCTCTCGTCTAATTTGAAAACATTTATGGATCCATACCATACCCCATCTGAAATTGTAAATATTAGTGCAAGTGTTTTTTTTGGGTGGAAGGCAATTACTCTTAACAGCCAGTGCCAGTTCCTCTGGTTTCTCATGGGGATTACTTATGCATTTGTTTTCATTTTCCTCCGGCTTTACTTTTGCCTAGATTTAGCCCTTCTTGAGCAAAAAGCCTTCCTAATATGCAGCGTTTTTACACTCCCTTCTCTTAATCTGTGGTGATCTGGACTTGCAGTGTATTTAAAATGGGTTCTCATTGTTGTATCTCCATTTCCAGCTTTCTCCCTCCCATTATGAAGTTGAAATGCTGCAATGCTGCCTGCTCTATTCTAACTTTACACAAGATAGGAAGGTAGAGTGAAATCTCATTTGAAGGCAAAAAGAAAATTCGGACAAGGAAGTAAATGAATTCCTTCAAGCAGTAGTTGCTAGGAGGGGTGGCTGGACTAGATTCACTACAATGATTGGTCACATTTTTAAAAGGCTTAATAAGCTGATATGTCCTGTGTTTTGAGGGCAAATACTGTAAAGTGTATGTAGAAAATGAGTAAAACTAGCTGATGATTAGCATGTTTTAAAAGGCTTTTGATTAATGGGTGCCGAACTGAGATGAGCAGAACTAAGCCAAAAAACAGCTGCCTTGTTTTAAAATGTCCTGGGCTGTTTAATTTGCTCTTGACATCCATCACTGCCTTAAAGCCTGATCCCGAGAACAGTTACAAATGAATGTAAGTAACCTAAGGAAATACCTCAACAAGCTGTATGGCTTTCTAAGACAATTAACAAATCTGAAAAAAATAGGAGGAATGCTGTAGAACATATTTTACATCACTGCAGAGATCTGTACCTTTCTTTAATACTCTATGAAACTGTGGTATTCTTACTCATGGTTTTAAGGGTCAGTGATTGCTTTACAATTTGCACAGCATATGGAACCCTCGAACCTTAGACCTTCAGGTCATATAGAAAATAACATCATCTACATATGTATGCAGAATCTCTAGGCAATGGCACAAGGTTTTCTTATCAGAGGCATTCTGGTTTCTGTTCAATTGTAATCCGATTCGTATTGACCAGTCATTTTTGAATGGCAGGTAAACAGTCCACATTGAGAGCACATTACATGGAACACACTGGCCAAATGCAATCTCTGGACCCTTTGACTATCATCTGAAGATTTAGCTTTTAATTAGCTTTCTTTTATCAGAATTATTATGCAGATATCTGTTCATAGAGATTAGTCAAAATGATCTGCACATGAAAGAGGGAGTCTTGGCCAAGATATTTGCTAGCTGTACCGGAACCCCCACAATATTGGCTGTTGCCCTCAGAGGCTTGTCCTCATCAGACCATGGCAGAAGAAGTATTTGGATCCTTTACCACATGTCTCTTTTCTTACAAGTGAAAGTCTTGCATTGAAAATTGTACCTAAGTGAGAGTAAGTATAGTCATGAACATGTACTTATAGTATTAAAGTAAAAGTAATCAATTCAGAAAAAATAATAAAAACACCCAAAGAAAAACCTAAAATAAAAGAAATTTAATACAAATTAGAAAACAGAATAGTTGTCCATTTATTTGCCAATTTATTTATTTTTATGCTGTATTTGTATAAACTGTAATTCACAAAACATAAGCAAAAATAAAACAAACAAAAATGCAACAAAAACAAATGCAATGCAACAAAAATCCAACAAAAATAAATTTTATAAACTTTTTTAATGCTTTTTATGCAATAGTCTAAATTTAGTAAAAGTAATGTGCAAACAGGCCTACCTCACAATGTACTTAAGCACAGTACTTGAGTAAATGTACTGAGTTACACTCCACCACTGCATCAGACCAATAACAAACCAGTTCTGAGATTGTATAAAGAAAAAATGAGATAAAAACAGTCAAAGCAACACTCAAAACTTGTGTTGCATGTGATTTTTAAATGTGAATATAATGAGTACTAAACAGAATAAATCCAACTCAAAATGTTGTCTTGTCTTTGCAGAGTGTCAGCGAGTTTGGCTTAGACATCATTGAGACTCCTGAAGGTGACAAGTGGCCGCAGCTTATCGTGCAGCAGAACCTGGATCGTGAGCAGAAGGACACCTTTGTCATGAAGATTAAGGTGGAAGATGGTGGCAACCCTCCCAAGTCCAGCACTGCCATCCTCCAAGTCACCATCTCTGATGTCAACGACAATCGCCCCGTCTTCAAGGACAGCGAGCTGGAGGTCACCGTGCCAGAGAATGCACCCATGGGGACATCTGTTGCTCAGCTTCACGCCTCAGACGCAGACCTGGGTTCCAATGCACAGATCCACTTCGCCTTCAGCAACCAGATCTCTGCCTCAACCAAACGTCACTTTGCCATCGACAGCTCTACGGGACTGATCACTGTGAAGCAGCCACTGGACAGGGAGGTAACTCCTGTTCACAAACTCATCGTCCTTGCCAGCGATGGCAGCTCCACCCCCTCCAGAGCCACCGTGATTGTTAACGTAACAGACGTTAATGATAATGTTCCCTCCATAGACACTCGCTACATTATCAACCTGGTTAATGGGACTGTTCTGCTGTCTGAAAATGCGCCTCTCAACACCAAAATAGCCCTCATCACTGTTACCGACAAGGATGCAGATCTTTATGGCAAAGTGGCTTGCTACACTGACCATGACGTTCCTTTTCGGTTGAAGCCTGTCTTTAATGATCAATTTTTACTAGAGACAGCTGCCCCCCTAGATTATGAGACGACTCGAGAATATGCAATTAAGATAGTGGCCTCGGATAGGGGGACGCCTCCTTTGAACACTTCAGCTATGGTTTTAATTAAAATCAAGGATGAGAACGACAATGCACCCATCTTCCCCCAGCCAGAAATCCAACTTTCCATACCGGAGAACAATGACCCCTCTACACAGTTAATAAAAATCAGCGCCACTGACGCAGACAGCGGACATAATGCTGAGATTATTTATACTCTTGGCCCTGATGCGCCTGACGGGTTTAACATAGACAGACGGTCAGGAATTCTCTCAGTTGGCAAACGCCTGGACAGAGAGAAGCAGGAAAGGTACTCATTCACTGTCATAGCGAGGGACAATGGCTCCACGTCCCTGCAGAGCAATGTCACTGTCAGGCTAATCGTCCAGGACCTTAATGACAACAGCCCAGCTTTTACACACCCTGAGTACAACTTCTATGTGCCTGAGAACCTGCCTCTTTATGGAACTGTGGGTTTAATCACAGTGACGGATGCAGATGCTGGAGATAATGCGATTATAACCCTGTCTGTTTTGAATGGGAAAGACAATTTCATCATTGACCCCCAAACCGGCGTGATCAAACCCAATATTACCTTTGACAGGGAGCAGCAAAGCTCCTACACATTCATGGTCAAGGCAGTCGATGGGGGGCAGCCTCCAAGCTCCTCCTACGCCAAGGTCACTATCAATGTGGTTGATGTGAACGACAATCGCCCTGTGTTCGTCATCCCATCCTCCAATTACTCCTATGACCTAGTGCGAACCACCACCACCCCCGGCGCTGTGGTCACCAGAGTGTTCGCCATTGACAATGACACAGGTATGAATGCTGAGCTGCAGTACAGCATTATCAGCAGCATCATCATCACATCTAGGGTCTCCCCTCGAGGTCTCTTCGCCATCGACAAAACAACGGGTAACATAACACTGCAGGAGAAAATAGTGGCGGCTGATCAGGGACTGCATAGGCTGGTCGTCAAGGTCAAAGATCTAGGTCAGCCTGAGTCATTACATGCCATCGCACTTATTCACTTGTTCGTCAATGACACTGTGTCAAATGCTACCTTTATCCAAGAGCAGCTGCGAAAAAGTATGGAGACACCCTTGGATCGTAACATAGGGGACAGCGAGGTAACACCTCAAGCCAACGGATATGTGATTGTTGTGATCGCGATCATCGCAGGGACCATGACTGTCATCTTGGTGATATTTGTGACTGCCTTGGTGCGCTGCAGACAAACACCCAGACACAAAGTGGTACAAAAGGGCAAGCAGAGTGGCGAGTGGGTGTCACCCAACCAAGACAACCGTCAGATCAAGAAGAAGAAGAAGAGAAAGAAGCGATCCCCGAAGAGTCTCCTCTTGAACTTTGTGACCATAGATGAATCCAAGCCTGACGACCCCACCCATGAGCATGTTAATGGCACACTGGATCTCCCTGTGGAGTTAGAGGAGCAAACCATGGGGAAGTACAACTGGGCCACCACGCCCACCACCTTCAAACCCGACAGCCCAGATTTAGCCAAGCATTACAAGTCCGCATCCCCTCAGCCTACATTTCAAATCAAACCGGAGACTCCAGTGGCCCCGAAGAAACACCATGTGATCCAGGAGCTCCCCTTGGACAACACGTTCGTGGTGGGCTGTGACTCACTCTCCAAGTGCTCATCGACTAGCTCCGACCCGTACAGTGTCTCAGAGTGCAGCTGTCAGGGGGGATTCAAGACTGCGGGGCAAATCACCACCCGACAGGTAATTCATGACTTCCTTTTTAAACCCACCCACACTAGTCCCCACTCACACTCCCCTTGCTGTCCCGTGGTAGGTGATGTGAAGGGGGGAGGGTGGCAGAATGGAGCCAGGGGATTTCCCCACACAGGCCATGACCATGTCTACATGAATGTCATTTGCACTTAGAAATTGTGCAACAAAACGAAAGAGAAAAAAAAAAGTAATTTATCACAATTCATACAGCAAACCTTTTACTGTACTGATTGTTATTAATTCATGTATTCATTCACCCTCCTTCGTGAGCAGCCATAATTGCATAATCATTTACAAAAAAGCATGTGCAGGTTAATTTAATGCTCAAAAGCTTGAGTAATGGCAGCATGGCAATTATGATGGCTAGCTATTTTAAACTTCACTGTGAGTGGTTGGTGGCAATGTAGCCTGATTTAGAAGAGCCTGTGATAGGCGGCAATGATTGAACTGATGCATTTGAGGTCAAGGGCGAATGATGCTGTGTGCTAATATATTTGACTGACATGTTTAAACAAGGCAAAGCGAAAAATAAATATGGAAGCCACAGTGACAATTCATCAGGTATTCAAAAAGTAAAACAGTGTGCTCTGGACGTGCTCAAACAACTTGATAAATAGTCCCACTTTTTGTTGCTTTTTGTGTCCTTAAAATATTAAGTGCTGTCTTCACTTTGCCAGTGAGGCTTTGTGGGAGAGAAGCTCATTTGAATGCCAAGGTACAGCAAAGGGCTTATGATTCCGTAAGAGATATGTGCCAAATGCGAAGTGCCCCAATAAATAAAAGCTGGCGAGGGAAATAAATGTAAATCAGAGGTAAAGAGAGGTGGCCTTGCTCAGTGCTGACAGCCAGAGCAGAGCGCTGTGGGGAAGACTAAGTACTTCTTGGGGTGGTGGGGGGAGGGGGTCATAGGGATCAAGGTGACGCAGAGCCTTGAGACCAATATACTTAAACACCAAGGGAGCAGTAGTCCATAAAAAGCTTGCCAGGTCGACGTTGCATTTAGCCCATAAATGCTCTACTTTAATGACCCCAATTATTGTTATAAACGGCATATGTAGATACACATTCTTTACATTCTGTTAAATTACCTCACACAGGAAAGGCTGTAATGACATCACAACAAAGGTCTGTGTTGCAGTTTGTGTTGAAGACGACACTAAGGATCAATGTATCCCTAACACATGGCAGAGTACGTACATGTTGATATTTGACCTGCTATCACCAGCACAAAGGAGCTAATCAAGGCTGACTAGTCTGTGCACGAGGGTAGTAATTTATTTATATCGATAGGTGTGTTTTCATATTTTCCCTCTTTGTCATCCATCCAGCTGAATTCGTTGGTTTTTGCCATGATTTTCTTTTTTTTTTTTCATATTTGTTTGTGATTTTGTTGAGGGTTTGGTTGTTGCTCGGTTGCATTGGCTTTCATTTTTGTCACTGTTTTGATCATAATTATTGCAACTGCCATTCATCCAATTCTGGGTCAATTTCATGATATTGCATCAATAATTGATTTTGTTTGATGAGGTGCTTGCTTTTGTTTGCGTCTAGCCTCACATTGCACACAGTTTTCAGATCTTTGGTTCATTTCTGTCTTTTTCCCTCCCAGTACGCTTCTGTGTGACATCTAGCAAGCGTTCAAATTCCTCATGGCATAGTTTTGATAAATGACTGTTGATCCCGTGAAGTATTGTGCTTAGGATAATTTATGAAGACACCCACACAGAGTTGATAGTCATTCCCTTCATCCACCTTTTATTTGAAATCCTGGTTAAAAGCTATGCTCTGCCATGGTACATTATACATAAGCCAACTACATGCCCTTGGTACCAAAGATTTAATTCATAATGTGTTTATATGACACACTGACGAGTTGTCAGGATGATTTTCCCCTCTTACTGCAAGCGACTGCCCTGAAATATGCAGAAATATTCCGTCTGTGTTCTACAATTCTGAATTATTATCCGTCATGAATTTTATGCATCAAGGATTTAAATTGATTTTCACTTAGGTTGCTGATCAGAGTGGAGTATTTTTGTCGGAATAATTTAAAATCAATGAATTTATGATTAGTAAACATGCTACAAAATCTTCAGGCTCTGTTTGAATCAGCTTATTTCACAGGTACTATATATGTATTAATTTCTCTAAGAGAGGTCAGGTTTTATCTGTATAATGTGATCATATTTGGGAGTCACACACTCCCAGAATTTGAATATTATCAAGAAAAATATGTCCTCATTGATTCTACTCACCAAGCATATCTTCAGCGATGTTAAGCTGATAATACATCAAATTTTCTCTGTCCCCTTGAGCAATTGACAAGTGATGCCTCCCACTTTAGACATTAGATTTCCCACCAGTTTTAAGTGTGCTTATTTAAAGCCTGTGTCATGGAAAAAAAAAAGTAGCATGAAGCTTTGCCTGATGAGAATCGGTGGCTGCAAAGGTTAATTAAATGCACTAAAGGGTTAATCACTCGTAATACAGTATGATTAAAATCACCGTAATTAGGTTTCGAATGAGGCTGATAAGACAGAAGAAAAAAGGCAGCCGTCCTTTAAGATTATCAGCGATGCCACGTACTATCCTTGGGTGAGTCACGTTCCCAGGATCCGAAGTGATGTGACAAGATGACCAGCTGTCCTGTTTGTCAAAGCTATTATAATTTCATCTCTGCTTGATTTCGTCTCCGTCTAAAGTCTGAAGAAGGACACTCCTTCAAAAAGTGTGGCAGCTGCTTTCATCCGAGGAGGTACAAAAGAGAGAATATTTAAGCGCTCTAGAAGAGATTTTTTTTTTCAAGTGTGACTG
The DNA here is from genome assembly GCF_026936395.1 of Plectropomus leopardus. NCBI lineage: Eukaryota > Metazoa > Chordata > Actinopteri > Perciformes > Serranidae > Plectropomus > Plectropomus leopardus. The sequence goes on from NC_142183.1 coordinate 18,061,643, forward strand.
TTAAAACAAAAGCTGAATCTGGTCGGTCAATGCCAGTGATTCGGCCTCTCTTGAACCTAAACCCTGACACCAGAGGTCCAAAAAGCAAAGATCACAGGCAGGTTGTCGTGTTTTCCTTTTGGCTCATCACAGTGACAGATGGTGCTTTAGTGCCTTTACAGTGATCTCTCATTGCCCCACACCCTCCCACGCACCTAAAGCAGCTGAAAATAAAGCAAAGACAAAAAGCCCACCCATGGAATAACGATGTGGAGGGCACGCAGGAGGAGATGATTACGGTTGAAGGTCAGCAAAATGTTTTCAGGGACTTTACAGATGTAGCTGATAAAGAATAGAGCTTGTAAAAATACTTCAGAGACCACAGATTTGTGTCACCATATGGCTTCATTATACAGAGAGAGCCCCTCCACCCCCACTTTTTCCTCTCTTCCCAGTTTTTTTTACGCATCTCATCATTTTCCTTTAACCCCTACCCCGTGATATTAGAGGTCAATCTGCCTCCAGTGATGAGGAGCTCTTGTGAGAGTATGTGCTTCAGCGGAGGCAGATCAAATGAGTACCACCCTGCTTGAGTGATCTTAGACATCACCATGAATATGGAGGGAATAAAAAACGCAAATACATTCTTTTGTTTGGTCCGTAATTCAGGGTCCACGGAGCACGTATAGGGTCACGAAAAACTAACACCCTATGACTCTATATAGGAGGAGCTGCAGTTAGTGTTTTTGTAGTGCTACATACATTGCAGTTTGATTACATGCACTGTAAAAAGAAACTATTTCTTTTAACTTAAAAAAATAAAATAAAACTTGGTGTCGGAGCTGCATTAAATTTTTAAGTTTACTGAATTTGAGAAGACAGTATGAATCATTACAAAATTATTTCAACTTGTCTTCTCACATTTTTTCCACTTCAGATTTTAAGGTAGCCTCAACACATTTTTTTTTCTAAGTTAAAAGAAAAAGCTTCTTTTTACAGTGTAACCTCTAGACCAGTGGTTCTCAACTGGTGGGTTGCAGTCCAAAATAGGGTTGTGTATCCATTCTGAATGACTCATAAATGTCACAAGTTTGTAAAAAACATACTTTAGTACAGTGAATTTCCTGCACATAAGTTTTATTTTGTACTGCTGTTTCTCGTCATAATTGCAATTATATTAATCTATTTGTGTTTTAAGCCAGTATGCTTACATGTTGTGAAATAAAATTGAGTAAGTGGTAATTTATCTAATGTGTGGACCTTGAACTAATGACTAAAAGGAAATCTTGGACCCTGTAACTGGACCGGCTGGGAACCACTGCTCCAGACTATAAATGTTGTAGTTAAGCCTTATTTATAATGCAATTTATTCTATCATCTTTATAATAAAAGATCATATTAGAAATGCATTGGAGGGCGGTGGCGAATACTTTGCATTTCGTCTTTTATTTGTGTGGGTGAAGGTATGGGCCTCTCACACTAGCCACCCATGGTCTGATGACAAAGCGCTTGTGCTGACTCATAGTGGGTGCATAGCCAGGGGAGGAAGCCGTGATTTTAAAAGGCTAACTAGGCTTGTTAATCAAATCTGATCGTGGTATTAAATCCTAGCGACTGGTTATGTAGGGCTTTATTTTATTTTACTATCATCCTTTTTTTTGTTGTTGTCGTTTTCTGTTGAGTCATTGCATCTGTAATCACTGTGCCTTGCTAATGTAAGCACTATCAGGTCAGATTCTTCCTGATTCAGATACTGGCAGATGTGCTGCTAACCTTCTTAGGAACAACAAAATATTCTGTACATATCAGAGGACCCACTGGCAAGGGTCCGAAAGAAAGAGTGGGCCTAAATTGATCCAAATGGCTTTTTTTGAGGGGAAATGAAGAGTGCTGCACTAGTGTGGTGGGAGACAAAAAGACAAATTGGGAGTGATAATTGGATAAGATTGCATGCTCTGATAAGTACAGGAAAAATGCACAAGCTTGTGACACTTGTAGCATTCTTCAAGGAAACCTGACAAGATAATGACTTGATTGCCAGCCGTGCCTTGAAGAATGCTTTTTTTTCTTTCTTTTTTTTATCTTTTACACTCTCTTCGGAGATTTTTTATTCAGTGTTCAGTGTAGCCTCACACTGATAAGGCTACAGCTTAGGCTGCTCAGAGCTCGATGATATTGTAACTACAATCTCCCTATATCTGTCTGTCTCTCTATATTTCAGGAGACGGCACTGAAACCACCACACTATGGCACACTCTGTGGCACAGGTACAGCTCGCTCCCACAGGATTAAAATCAATCTCTAGCTCCCACTACCTAAAGCGAGAAAAGAGAGAAAAGAGAGAGAGAGGGCAGAGGGAGGAAAGAAGGAAGGCGAGAACTGAAGAGGTGAAACAAGTACTTTACTGTCTCTACAGCCTCAAACCCCACCTTTTCGTACAATCGAGAGAAAAGATGAACTTGGAAGGGGGAAAAAAATCTCAGAAAAAGAGAGAGGCACTTCATGTTGCCTGCCTGAAACTTGACAAAGCTCCTCCTGTGAATCTGTTGGAAGTTTGAAATGCTTTATTGAGTCCCATGCTATTACTTACCTGTGTCAATGAGGACGATACTGTATGCCCTGAACCCCACTCAAAAAACGTCCCTCTCCAGCACCCACTCTGTAAAATAGGTGTCAAATACAGTCGGTAGATCTGTAAAGTATGTTTATATGTATGTATGTATATCTATCACAGAGTTGATGGTGTTTATATTTATTGATCCCATTTCTTTGCCTTGTTTTCAGAACTGCCTGGTGGCCATTTTATTTTCTTAACTTTCTGATTTTTTTTTTTGTATCATTTGACATTGCTCTATTTTGGGCTTGCTCATGGAACTAATGACTTCTAGTGTATCTATGCTGCAAGGCCTACAACCTGTAGGCTTACATTAGTATTGAGCCCACATCACAGTGAACCTTTTCTGTCAACTTTCGCCTCTTTCTGTCCCACTTTGGATGCCACTGACAGCATGGTTAGTTGCAGAGTACTACAGAAATATGCATGGCCCCACAATACGACCACATTTGTAGTGCTTTACAACAGATCGCCATGCTGTTATAACAGCGCGAGGAATGGCGGGACAAGTTTAATACTTTGAGCTAAGCCACAATCACAAGGGACTAACTGCTGGGGTTATAATCAAAAGCTGTTTATGTAGGGCAGATTTGAAGAGCTCTAAGCCTGACCTTTTTGTGTGTCGCTTTCAATTCGGAAGTGATTTAACCTGTGAGATCCACGTTAAAATGACTCCAGATGGCAAAAAAAAAAATATCCTCAGGCAGTCTTTAAAATGAGTTGTCGGGCTTAAGCAAAAATGACTGGACTTTGTGCACTTATTTACACTGACAAAAGAAATTTTCTGACAAGAAGAACATCGAACACCAAAATGAAAAGGTAATCCAGGCTTCAGTTGAAAAACAGCAATAAGTTAGCATTTGACAGAAAATCCACTATGGTGCACTTACTACTTCTTAGGCGTTTTTGTTCAGAGCATCATTTTGCTTCTACTGTTTCTACACCTTTAGAATCATTATGGTACAGTACGTCCTGACTAGAATACTTTCTACAGTATACACCAGTAAATGGCTTGATGGGTTAGCAGCATTGTTGTTCAATAGTCCTGTTAATTGGTAAGCTAACGACTGCTTCGATAGGTAAGGCATAAAAGGCACCTACAGTACATACATATAACAACATAGAATTAGAGTCATTAAAATGGACATAGCCTGTGTATTCAATTAGAAATGTACAGATGGACTGGACCAGAGGCTGTTTCCCCTATTGCCAGACTATATATAGTTAAATGCAATTACTGCATGGACCGGGAGCCTTTTTGATTTTGTTCCAGTCTTGTCATGGTTCTAAAGACTATGTCTATTTTAAAGCTTTTAATTTTATGTGTGTCGCCTCTTTGTAAGGCAGGTTGTTATTATTGAATGAGGTATATTCATGTAATTATGGTATCAAATGTATTCACTACTGCGTAGGAGCCACAGTATGAAATATACATAGCATCCTAGCACTGTGTAATGATTAGATTTTGCCTGATCTTTGGGGAAAAGAAAAAAAAATACTCATACATGGGGAGAGCTTTTGTCCTTGTAAGGGAGACAGACAACCTCACTTTTATTCAATGTGAAGTACAATATGCACCTTACATGATCTTTGTAATTGAATTTGATTTGCCAGTGTGGAGAAAACTGTAAATGTTTTGTTTATGTATGTGTGCGCTTCTGAAATTTATTAAAGTCTTTTGCATTGTATTGCATATTTTGATGACTCTTCTTATTCATTGCTTGGAGCATTCGATATTAGTCTGCATCACTCAGCCAGTTTTCTGCACACTGTACTGTATCTGTTTCCTGAACAGGAATACATGTTGTAAAATAATCATTTATTTCTCTTATAGCCACTAGCATATAGTACATGTCAAACTGGCTGTGGCCTGTAGACGTATGCGTAGCTGTGTTTGTTTGGACACCATTAATTGGCTCATTTCAGAGTTAGGAAAACTGCCCATACCTCCTTTTCTTCTACATTTTGCAACATAGGAGAGAGAGAGAGAGAGAGAGAGAGAGAGAGACGAAGAAATGGTTTAGATATACATCGCTCATTAGGAACAGATTACAGATAAAAAGTTATGGAAATTTGGTGGGAGCACATCCTTTGAAGTACACAGACAGAAAACAGCAGAAGAAAAGCTTTTTTTGGAACACTTTTTTTTTTTGTTTCTCCTCCATGAGAGCTGATAATGATCATTTGATAATGATAGCCCTGCTATTATGATGTACAGTAGTGCACAAACACAGAGTTTTACACATCTGAGAGGAAGATTGATGCTAGAGGGTACAATAACCGCCGCTCTAACATTGTGTTATGCAGTGTTTATGCGGATTTGATCCAAAAATACAGACTTGAAAGGCATTAAACAAAGCCAGAGTAGAGACAACAGAAAATGTTTAATTGCTTATCAAAGTTACTTCATATTTTAAAACTGAGAAAGAGCTAATCAGTTCCCTCGGGGAAAGTGTCCTTGGTGATTTGAGAAAATGGTGCACACTCAAGTAGAGCCTTCTCATATAGAGAGTGCATAAATGTCAGCCTTCTATTATTAGATGAATGTAAACCTGCTAAACGCCTCGTTCTTACTTGAAAAACATGAAGCTCGGCTAGATCATACGGTAGTTATATCTCTTTGAGCTAGATAAATTATGATTTGATTTTTTCATGTTATGCATAATTAGGTAATGAAATGTTTTCAAATGAGCCATAAATAAATTTAAAAAACACCCCAACAAAGCCACAGCATTAATGAGTCTTAACATTCGTGCATGAAGATAGAGTGGGCGATAAATGGATTTTTCGTCTGCTTCAGAGTGCAAAGTCAAAGGTGAGAAAGAAGGGATGGCAGGAAAGGAATTGTAGATTTAGTGGAAACAGGAGTAGCTGGTTTGGTTTATAACAGGAAATGTCTTTGCTATGTCTTTGGACCATTTTGTTGTTGCTTCTCTGTTCCCACAGAAATTTGCAGTTGTTGCACCTCTCGGTGTGTGTTTGTGATTTTGGTCAGCTCGCATGAAGTGCATTCCCCGTGATTTTTTTACCATCTATAAAGTGATTTTTAAAGGTTGTCCCATGGTTGTACTGCAGCATGTCATTGACCAAAGTGATTTGAGAGTTTTTCACTGACATATTGATCCATGATTTATGAGGACACTGTATTCTATTTCATCTAATAGTCCAGGAAGCTAGTTACATAGAGTAAGTTTGATTACATTTAATGCAATGATATGTCTGCAGATGGAACAGCATACACAGAACCGTGCAGAGGAACCCGCACAGACACATGCAGCAATTCATTTTGCAGTGGTGGTGAGGCTATCCATATGGTCTTCATTAATTGTATTTTTTTCTTTTCTTTGCTTTATTTCACTACTCACAGTGTGGCTATTTCAGTAAAGCATGTGATGCAGCAGTTTCCTGTAATATAAAACCTTTAGATGCACTGCAGTAACCAAGCATACATTTATTACTCTGTTATATAAGTTATGAATAATAAGCAAGATTAATCAGAAACCACATTAAAAGTCTGTCATTCTGCAAAAAAAGGGTACATAGTTGGCCAAGTGACTTTCCACAACCTTGAGAAAACAATCAGTGCAATCAGTACCTTGCCCTGGTTATCAATTCTTTCCCTCTGATAAATGTAACATAAACCTGGAACCTTTTCGTTATTCATGTGGATAACATTGCAGCAAAGCTATTGAGATGGCAAAACCCATTTTTTTCTTCACATTACATTGATTTTACTAGTCACTCACATCCTCCGCCGAGATCGCAGTCATCCGCTGCAGACGGTATAGAGTGACAATTCAAGATTACAGATTGTTTAAAATTAAAGATTGCTGCAGCTGCTGTCTCAGCTAACTTTTTAAAAGCTATGTGCAGTGAGTAATCTGAGCGCTATTCAGGGTATTTTATCACATTTCTCAAAACGTGCATGAAATCGGTGATTGAAAGTCTGTACAGATTTGTTTGTCCCTCTTTACAAGTTGTGAATGTGACTATGCTGATTTTGGCAGCAACTCAAAGCCTTCATAAAATCCTAGACATCTGTGTGTTTTTAGTGGTGGCATCAGATACATGAAGGTGTATTAAACATGGAACTCAGCCCAGTTGCCGGAAGCAAAATCTGGCATTGTACTGTATGTTTCAGCAAACCATAGACACATTACATTTTTATGTTCCATTTGTATCATATCAACATTTCTAGTGACCTAGTTCTGAAAACACGTATATGAGCTGACTTCTGGAGGTGGAGGGGATGGTGGAAGGTGGGACACCAAGGCAATATGGCTGACAAACTGCAGACTGCTGTTTGGGACCAACGACAACCAAACAGCTAAACTGTGTTTTTTTAGCAAGACGTTGTTGCGTGAAATCATCAACTCCTGCAACAATTGTTCCACCAATTCTAGGGGCTTTTAAGTGGGATATCACTGCAACTGGGTGCCTTAAATGGGACATTTACGATTTTATGACCCAAACTGAGTTTTTTTTAGCGAGGCATTGCTGCGAGGCTCAGTGCATTTTCACAGTGATTTTACCACCAAAACGTGTTTTTTATCAGAACATTAAAGCACTTGCAGCTGCAATTTTACAATAAATACTAAGTTGTTTTTAGCAAGTCATTGCTGCAGAACATAACTGCATTTCCAGCTGTGATTTGCCACCAGAAATTAGTGTGTTCTGGCAAAATATTATTTTTTTGTTAGCAGGACATCGCTGAATTTCAATTTGTGGCACCAAAACCCGGTAGTTGAAGCCAAAAATAATCTTCCTCTAACCATAGCCAAGTATTTTGTGCCTGAACGTGACCATATGTTAACTACAGCATTATTCAAATGGAGAGAAACTAAAAGTTTCAACATGTTTGCTACAAGATAACAGATTTGTAATAATGTTGCAAATCTGTGGTTTGCAGAAACTAACAATGCCAAAAACAACAAAAAGAATTGTACAATGCCAATATTCATCTTGGCAATTAGGTTGTGAAACTGCAAATTTTGGCTTTTTTTTTTTTTACTTCTACATGCCTCTCATTTAAATGTTCAAATATAAATATGGTAAATACTTAAAAATGATCATTTAATGCTAAGAGAGGTGTAGGTCAATTAGCCGAGCAGCAAGCATGTTTAGGGTATAATGTGAAGTTGTCCTGGAGCGATACTGACTGCCTAAGCAGGGGCTATTTATGCATGTGCGGTGCAGTGGTGCAGGAAACAAGAAGATGCTGTCTTTTTGTTGCACTCCACTCAAGGCAACACTCCACACAATTGCTGCCAAATCTCTGCCAAACTGAATAATTCAATCATCCCCCATAGCTGCGGTGGTCTAGCTACCTTTGTGTGTGCAACAATCAAATCAGTGTGGAAGCCCGCCGAGTGGTTCTTTCTCAGACACTGAGTAGCTCTACAGCCCGGAGATTGTTTTCATTGAAAACAATTCTGTTGATTAAACGAGGTGTGACTGTGGAGCGGGGATCTGAGGAACATCGATTGCTTGTACAATTGTTTGTTCCTTGTTAAAAGTGTGATCTAAAACAGTAGTTGCTGATAGTGTGCAAGGAGCATATGCTTTAGTGGTGTGCCTGAGAGACAGTTAGTGCGCCTCTGTCTCCCCTAAAATATCCCAGGTGCTGTGAAAGAATCCACTATGATGGCTCATCTAGGATTAATGATGCCCTCGTGGATGATAGCCACGCAAAATATTTGGAGATGTAGCTTCTTTAGCATGGCTTTGTCAACGCTTGATTGTTTTGTAGAATATATGTTACTGTGGTTGTTACAGTAGGGATAAGTGAGCTTTACAAGCATTCTTTAGGAGCCGCCCGCTTCCCCCATTTCCCTCACCCCACCCCTCTTTGAAGTAATCACAAGGTTTCAACCTCAGTTTTGCCTCTGCAGAATTAACACTAATCCCCCCGAGCACAAAACCAAATACAGCAAAGAGAAGGCAAAGTGTATTTATCATTTTAGCAACCAGGTGCTTCTGCATTCTCTGGACAATCAGCGACTAAGCTACAGCCACATAGAGGTTATTTGCATTGAAATTTGGCCCCCATTTTATCCTCTTTGAAGCATACAGTGGAAAACCTGTCCAGCAATCTATCATGTTGTTGGGGCTAATGCATTCAGTTTTCAAACCTAGCCACGTCCCACTGTGGGTCATTGTTCAACACGATGTGATGCTGTCAATGTTATGTAAAGCGGAGGCTCTTTTCTGAAGTGTAACCAAGCTCTACCGCTAAATGAGTTCAAACAGTCAAAAAATGAATGCATTAGAACAGTGTAGTGTTGGATCTATTTTGTGGCAACATGTTAACCATTCATAACAAAAACAAACTGTTCCTAGAGTGATGGTTTATCTCGAGTGTGTTAAGCACAATGTGATGCAGGCACTCCATGTTTGCATGCTGAAGGTAGCCAGACTGAAAGACAACAACTTAAGACGTTGTCCAAGGAGGGCCATGTCTGTGTCCTCCTTAATCCTGGTAATCCTCGTACAGAATTCTTGATTTGCTTTTGTAAAAGAGATTGGGAGACGATAAGATGCTCGTCCGCCTCCTTAGAATAGCTGATAATCTGGTTTGAACAGAGGACTCAGGGGGTATTTAGCCTGCCTTAACATTTGCCCAAGCAGATGGCGCTGACGGGGGAAGGCGCAACCTTAGCCTCCAATCCCCTCCCTCTCTGCATGGTCCATTTTGAGAAAAAAAAAAAAAAAAAGAACAGTGGGATGATAATCAATGTTGTTTATTTTGCTGCTTGACTCTTTAAGTACTTTCAGCCAGATTATAGGCTTTTGCAGGGGATAATCGGGAGACCGCGGACAATTGCCTTTTTCCATCCTGACAGTATCCCCCAACGAATGCGTAAAGAAGGCGATTTAAAGTAGATGCCGACTCTTAATTCCTGATTAGTCCCATTGCAAACCCTGTTAAAATTAACTGGACACTGCGCTAATCACTGCATTTCAAACACCCCCTGTTCTGGCGTGGTGGACATGCCGTATCCAGCAGCGAGAAGACATCCCATGAGTGATATCTCCATTAGTACTCAGTGTTTGAAGCTGCCTGTTTTTCAATGCGATGACACTCACACTATGAACCCGGAAATCTACTCCAGGGTAACTGTAACACTTCAGGACTGAACAGCGAGGGCGCTGACCTCTTTTCAGTACAGATGGAGGCAAGCCCTTTTCTTTTCTGTGTTGTACAGTAAAAAAGAAAGACTGACGGAAAAAAACAGTTGCTCTTATTTCAGTCCACAGTGGAAACGTGATGTCAAGACAACTGCTATTTGCAAGAGTGGACTACATATCACTTCACTGTACTGTGGCATTGCAATATCTGATCACATGCAGTGTGAGCAATGCATGACTGCAAATAAGCTATTAAGTCGTTTATATTGGTTTCCTAAGCCCACATCTCTAACCTTATGCTGCTGGCAATCTTCTCAGCTTGGACTGGACACCTGCAACAAAAGCATTTGTCTAATGAGATCAGCCCATTAACTAATTAGAGCTTCCCACGACGTAAGTAGGATGACTGTGGAAAGGTTTACACGTACGGGAGGACTGTTTAACGGAAGCATTTGATGCCTTTCCTTCGCTCTTTGTCTGTTTGGTTGTGTTCTATAACAGGATATTGTACATGGCTGTCAGGCTCAATCTGGGGCAGAAACACAAAAGACAAGCAGAGGCCCCAAATGCATCCCGCTCAAACATGTACACAGTGCAAGTTAATCCGCACATACACAATAGCATGCTGATTTTCTTTTCCGTGCTCTCACTTTATCCAGTGACAAGCGAAAGGGTTCAAAGTGAATGCTTGAAAAACACTCTGAAACAAGCATTGGAGGAAAATACGGAGATGTGATTACATTCAAAGCAGTTTGTATGAGACCCACAAGTGAACGTTGCACGTTCTAATTTGAACTACATCCACAGCTTGATATCTTTGTGTCATACATGCTATGATTAATGCGGTAATTACATTTTTTTTTCTCAAGTCATAAGTGCCGTGCTAGTACTTCCTCATAATAGAAATACACTGCATGTCATGTGCTTGAGACGTGTATGAAAACTGCAGATCAGCTTGGAGGTATGCATAGAGCCATTAGCACAGAATAATAGATGGTGAACCACAAAAAGCTAATGCCAGTTAGCGGTAACACTCATTGTACAGCTCGTTCTAATGGCTGGGATCTCTACCTGCACTGATGATAGGGCATTGTAGGCTCTTTGAGTCTAAACCACAGCATTAACTTGCACAGCAAACAATGGTAAACATCTCTAAGCCTTTAACAAAGTTTTGACCTAATCACATCCCTCCATCAGAAGCAGCTCCACTTTCTTCACTACCTTTACCTGAATAGCACATTGCTTTTAATATACAGTAAGCAATAATCTAAAATATAGTTATAGTCCCCGGGATCATATTCCGCATGAAAGTGGAAAGATAGCTTGAGCTTGAAACATGAAAGCATAATAGAATCAGAGATATTTTGAAGAGTCTTCTTAAATAATGTGTGTGATATTCACTGATGGTCATAAAGAATTTATGTGCATGCAGTCTTCAAAAAGAGCAGCAACTCATTCCCCAAGATCAGTCAGACAGATTATTACATGTCATTCTGACAGTTTTTTCCCATTTTTTTTGTTGCAGAGGTCTTTGTTGCTTGACTGGTCAGACAGTCATTATGAAGTGATATGACTTCACATCATGCTGCGCCATGAATTTTAAGGGAAATTGGTGCTTCTCTCACACCCCTTGAGACACCTCTTTTTTAACACCCCTTTGCAGTTATGTCTTGGTTATAACTGTAACTTTTTTTTAAAGAACTGACTTCATTTACAGTTTCTCCTGAGAGGGTGTTGGAGATTCTCTATCTTTTACAAGTAAAACCACTGAAAGAAGACCACTTTCACAATCAGATTGGTTTGAGGTCTTCTTCCCCAATACATACATTTGTAGCCAGTCCAATGTGATTAGAATAACTGGATCAGAACACCTCAATCCCATTTGCCTGTAATCACTTTCTTTTCTATTTTATTCTCTACTTTTTTTTTCTATTTTGAAGAGTCCCTGACTATACTCTTGAATTTCCACTGTGTTCTCTCCAAATCAGTTTTTCTCAGCCTGTGTTTTGCCGTGATTGGGGTTACATTCTCTGTTTTCAGCAAAAAAAGGGAACGACCCAGGCATGCAGGAGAATTGCACATGTATTACAGACAAATTCACTACATATATTACAAATGCTCCACACATATAGACAGGCGCTGCTTGTGATGGAGCAAGCGTGTTCAAGCCCAGAGGTAATGGACAACACTTCAGTGAATTGTGCCGACCTTATTGTATTGTGTGGGTGATTGTGTTATGCTCCCTCAGATAATGACTGTGCCCTACTTTGACTTTGAGGCAGTGACCTGAAATAAGGCACACAAGTGAAATCCGAGCCTGGATGAACCTGGAAGTGATTAAGGTCACCCAGGCACACCACATTTGTTTGACCCCCCCAGTGACTCACATCGACCAATGTCTGCAAATCCTCTGGGAGTCTTTTGTGGGATTCCTCCTCAATGCAAACATTGGCCATTGATAAGGTGTTTTGGAAGCATGTCAGGATGATTAAATACACCTGCGAGCAGGCCCTGATTTTTTAGTACACTATTGTCCGGGGAGGTGCAAGAAAACATGTTTGTTCCCTCTTTACATGACATAAGGTCTTTAGATTTCTGGTAACAAATCAAAGTGCAACTCCACAAGTGTATTTCTTCCTATACATGATTTTCTGGATGCGACTAGCAGATAGGAACCACAAGACTCATATTTTCACGCTTCGGTTGGTCTCATTTGTCTCCAACTGGACACAACAATATGATATACAGCGTAATCGATGAATGGTGCACAGCATGCTGCTACTCATGTGTCCTATATCGCTATGCTCTCTCTATGGGTGCTGACTGCACAGAGGACGAGTCACCGAGGTCACAAATAGTTCAATGGCAACTATCAATGAAAGTGCGCTGTAATGCAGGGCAATGTCAGTGAGTCAATGCAATAAGATGAATAAAGAATTATTCATACTTTCTCAGGGAATATGCAAATACATCGGAGTACTTAAGTATGCATCACATACAGGCAAAATAAAACATCAAGTGAATGACGCTGAGTGCAGCGGAAAAAAAGATGATGCAACACTGTATCCTGAATTCATCTCAAATTTAACTCCATTCACCTCCTTGATTCATTATTTAACACGATGACTGAAAAGGCAGAGTTTCTTAGTCCAGGTCTCATTGACATGATGCATGTATGCTTTAATGCTTCGGGGGACACGTGGATACATGAGTATCATGTCTGCCTCTTGAGGTTGGGATATGCCGAGTGGATCTCTGGCTTGTTTTTGTGTCTTGCTATTCTGCTGGGGATCAGTACACAGCTCCTCGCCACAGCCATGACGCTCAGATAAAAATTACTCTTCCTCTGGTGTGCATGTAAATCAGAGTGGGGGGATAAAATGAAATAATGAAGTGTGCCTGCTTTTTCCAAGAGAGACCGCTGGGACTCACTATTTTTAGACACAACAAAGAGATTGCCAGGGGTGTCCAGTCTCTCCGGTTAAGTTATGGAGTTTTATCCACTTGTCAATGTACTAACGCTTGTCTCAGGGCTTAGACGCACACTGGGAAAAAATGGAGGCCAGTGTTTCCCCCCAGACGATGTCAATTAAGAATCAGTGGGATTCACTGGATGGACATGTCCATGGTGGTTCTCTCCACGCTAATAGATGATGGACATCGTCAGTAAGATCAAGAGATTTTGAGTTATGTGCAGGACGTCTCCTTTGGCCACAAGCTTGGAAACCCTGTAAGATGACCCCTCCTGCCAGCAGGAAATGCTTTGTCACTCAGACAAATGTGGCAGATGAATACTCAGCATGATCCTGGGGTATTTGTCATCTGGTGTTCTCTTTCTAATGGGTTTACTGCTGATGATCCAGGTCAGAGAAGGACAAAGTGCTCCATACCAGAAGTTAAGAACAGATTCTTAAGAGGGATCACAAGACAGACCCTAACCTCTCAACCCTCTAGGTTTCATAATCTTATTCTCGCTGTACCTTTAACCTTAACTCACACCAAATCTTATCCCTTTTGTTTGTGATGCTCTTTTTAAGTCTTGCCACGTTGCTGCCGTCTGTACCATAGGACATGCTATGCTGGCACTCTTTTTATCGCTAAGGACTGTCCCGCCATCGATTTATTCGTCTGGAACTGTGCAAGAGATGCATTCCCATAATTTATTGTAACACCATTATCTCCCATATTCTCGATACAACATTTGACCTTGAAAATGTGGATTTGCCGATGCAGCGAGACCGGATCTTTGCAAAGTCAGATATTTTCTGGCATCCTTGGCAAGGAGGAGAGAGCGGTAATGCTGCCATGTTTGCCTTTTGGAGATAACACCTCAGAGGTCATTTGAATGACTTGGTGTAATGTGGGTCATGTGGTCGTATAGCCTCAAATGCACCAAGCGACCAACTCCCTGGCATGTGAGATATTTCCTCTGTAGCAGTTTTTTATTATATGACTGTGGCAGGTTGCTTATGTATGTATGATCACTCCGTAGACTATTTCCACAGCGCAGAGCCACACATATGGGGGTGGGTGATAACACAAGGGCCAACCTGTACACGTCAGCTTGGTTTAGTGTGAAAGTTATAGCAATGTCTGTTCTCTTTCCATAAGATGTCTCTTGAAAAAAGACTTTATGTCACAGAAATGGAAACCCATAAATGTATCCTTAACATTCAGGATTATAATGCCTCCAAAACTAACTGTCCTTGACTACTTTAAAAGGAAAACATAAAAGGCAGTGCATGTCA